>NC_059170.1:33871481-35121481 GCF_019923935.1 Bubalus bubalis | reverse complement strand
AGGGTGGTTATAACTTTCCTTCCAAGGAGTAAGTGTCTTTTAATTTTATGGCAGCAGTCACCATCTGCAGTGATTTTGGAGCCCCCCAATATAAAGTCAGCCACTGTTTCCACTGTTTCTGCATCTATTTGCCATGAAGTGATGGGACCAGATGCTATAATCTTAGTTTTCTGAATGTTGAGCTTTAAGCCAACTTTTTCACTCTCCTCTTTCACTTTCATCAAGAGGCTCTTTAGTTCCTCTTCACTTTCTGTCATAAGAGTGGTGTCATCTGCATATCTGAGGTTATTGATAGTTCTCCCAGCAATCTTGATTCCAGCTTGTGCTTTGTCCAGCCCAGCATTTCTCATGATGTACTCTGCATAGAAGTTAAATAAGCAGAGTGACAATATACAGCCTTGATGTACTCCTTTTCCTATTTGGAACCAGTCTGTTGTTCCATGTCCAGTTCTAACTGTTGCTTCCTGACCTGCATACAGATTTTTTAAGAGACAGGTCAGGTGGGCTGGTATTCCCATCTATTTCAGAATTTTCCACAGTTTATAGTGATCCACACAGTAAAAGGTTTTATGCGCTTCCATGGGAGAAGGCAATGGCACCCTACTCCAGTGATCTTGCCTGGAAAATCCCATGGATGGAGGAGCCTGGTAAGCTGCAGTCCATGGGGTCGCTAGGAGTCGGACACGACTGAGCGACTTCACTTTCAGTTTTCACTTTCATGCATTGGAGAAGGAAATGGCAACCCACTCCAGTGTTCTTGTCTGGAGAATCCCAGGGATGGGGGAGCCTGGTGGGCTGCCCTTTATGGGGTCGCACAGAGTTGGACATGACTGAAGAGACTTAGCAGCCCCAGCATACTAATTTTAAGATTTTTATTCTAGATCTTCCTAAAATGTTATTGATATTTTAATAAAGATTGCATTGCATCTGTAGATTATCTTGGCAAGTATAGTCATTTTGACAATATTGATTCTTCCAATCCAAGAACATGGTATATTTTGCCACCCTTTGTGTCATCTTAGATTTCTTTCATCAGCATTTATAGCTTTCAGAGTAGATATTTTGCTTTCATATGTAGGTTTATTCCTAGATATGTTATTATTATTATTTTTGATGCAATGGCAAATGGAATTGTTTATCTTCCTGATCTTTTGTTGTTAGTATATAGGAATGCAAGAGATTTCTCTGTATTAATTTTGTATCTGCCAATTTACCAAATTCACTGATGAGCTCTAGTAGTTTTATGGTAGCATCTTTAGGATTTTCTATGTATAGAATAGTGAAAAGGAGTATACTACCCAAAGTAATCTATAGATTCAATGTAATCCCTATCAAGCTACCAACGGTATTTTTCACAGAGCTAGAACAAATAATTTCACAATTTGTATGGAAATACAAAAAAACTCAAAAAGCCAAAGCAATCTTGAGAAAGAAGAATGGAACTGGAGGAATCAACCTGCCTGACTACAGGCTCTACTACAAAGCCACAGTCATCAAGACACTATGGTACTGGCACAAAGACAGAAATATAGATCAATGGAACAAAATAGAAAGCCCAGAGATAAATCCACGCACATATGGACACCTTATCTTTGACAAAGGAGGCAAGAATATACAATGGAGAAAAGACAATCTCTTTAACAAGTGGTGCTGGGAAAACTGGTCAACCACTTGTAAAAGAATGAAACTAGAATACTTTGTAACACCATACACAAAAATAAACTTAGAATGGATTAAAGATCTAAATGTAAGACCAGAAACTATAAAGCTCCTAGAGGAGAACATAGGCAAAACACTCTCTGACATAAATCACAGCAGGATCCTCTATGACCCACCTCCCAGAATATTGGAAATAAAAGCAAAAATAAACAAATGGGACCTAATTAAAATTAAAAGCTTCTGCACAACAAAGGAAATTATAAGCAAGGTGAAAAGACAGCATTCAGAATGGGAGAAAATAGTAGCAAATGAAGCAACTGACAAAGAATTAATCTCAAAAATGTAAAAGCAACTCCTGCAGCTCAATTCCAGAAAAATAAACGATCCAATCAAAAAATGGGCCAAAGAACTGAACAGACATTTCTCCAAAGAAGACATACAGATGGCTAACAAACACATGAAAAGACGCTCAACATCACTCATTATCAGAGAAATGCAAATCAAAACCACACTGAGGTACCATCTCATGCTGGTCAGAATGGCTGCTATCCAAGTCTACAAGCAATAAATGCTGGAGAGGGTGTGGAGAAAAGGGAACCCTCTTACACTGTTGGTGGGAATGCAAACTAGTACAGCCACTATGGAGAACAGTGTGGAGATTCCTTAAAAAACTGGAAATAGAACTGCCCTATGATCCAGCAATCCCACTGCTGGGCATACACACTGAGGAAACAAGAATTAAAAGAGACACGTGTACCCCAGTGTTCATTGCAGCATTGTTTATAATAGTCAGGACATGGAAGCAACCTAGATGTCCATCAGCAGACAAATGGATAAGAAAGCTGTGGTAAATATACACAATGGAGTATTACTCAGCCATTAAAAGAATACATTTGAATCAGTTCTAATGAGGTGGAAGAAACTGGAGCCTATTGTACAAAGTGAAGAAGACAGAAAGGAAAACACCAATACAGTGTACTAATGCATATATATGGAATTTAGAAAGATGGTAACAATAACCCTGTATGTGAGACAGCAAAGGAGACACAGATGTATAGAACAGTCTTTTGGACTCTGTGGGAGAGGGCAAGGGTGGGATGATTTGGGAGAATGGCATTGAAACATGTATAATATCATATGTGAAATGAATCACCAGTCCAGGTTTGATGCATGATACAGGATGCTTGGGACTGGTGCACTGGGATGACCCAGAGGGATGGAATGGGGAGGGAGGAGGGAGGGCGGTTCAAGATGGGGAACACATATACACCCTTGGCTGATTCATGTCAACATATGGCAAAACCAATAGAATATTGTAAAATAATTAGCCTCCAATTAAAATAAATAAATTTATATTAAAAAATGAAAAACCAATACAATATTATAAAGTAATTAGCCTCTAATTAAAATAAATAGATTAAAAAATAATAATAAAAAAGAAAGGGGGCAAAGAGAAGAAAAAAAAAAGAATTGTGTCATCTACAAATGTGACAGATTAATTTCTTTTTTTCTAATTTGGATTGCTTCTATTTCTTTTTATTCTGTGGTTTCCATGGGTAGGACTTCCAAAGCTATGTTGACTAAAAGTGGTGAGAAAGAATATTCTTGTCTTGTTCTTGATCTTAGAAGATTTTCACCATCGAGTATGAAGTTGTTAGCTATGGCTTTATCATATGTGGTCCTTATTATATTGAGGTGTGTTCTTTCTATGCCCACATTCCAGACAGTTTTTACCATAAAGGGTGTTGAATTTTATTAATAACTTTTTCTACATCTAATGAGATGATCATATCGATTTTATTCTTTAATTTGTTGATGTGATGTATCACACAGATTGATTTGTGAATACTGAAAAATCCTTGCATCCCTGGTATAAATCCTACTTGATCATGGCATATAATCCTTTTAATATATTGTTGAATTCACTTTGTTAGTATTCTGTTGAGGATTTTTTGCAACTATGTTCATCAGTGATATATACCTGTAATTTTCTTTTCTTTTCTTTTCTTTTTTGGTGCTATTTTTATCTGGTTTTAGCACCAGGGTCATGATGCCCTCATAGAATGAATTTGGAAGCATTCCTCTGCAAGTTTTTGAAATAGCTTCAGAAACATAGGTGTTAACTCTTCTCTAAATGTTTTATAGAATTCTCTTGTGAGGCCATCTGGTCCTAGACTTTTATATTGTAGGGAGTTTTAAAATCAGAATTTCAATTTCAGTTCTCATGATTCATCTGTTAATATTTTCTATTTCTTCTTAGTTCACTTTTGGGAGATTTTACCTTTCTAAGAATTTGTCCCTTTCTTCCAGATTGTCCATTTGATTGGCATATAGTTGCTTGAAGTAGTCTCTTGTAATCTTCTGTATTTCTATGTTGTCAGGTGTAACTTTTCCCGATTTTATTGCTTTGAGTCCTCTCCCCTTTTTTCTTGATGAGTATGGCCAAAGGTTTTTCAGTTTAGACCTTCTAATTAAATTTTTAAGCAACAATAAAATCATCTGAGTCATCTGGTTCTAAACATTTTGGTCTTAAGTAGAAGTTATGTTATTAGTAAAATAATACTTCAATTCTGAAAGTCTGATTGAAGATATCAGGTCTACCCTTAGTTTCAAAGCTAGCCTACAGAGGAAGTCTCTTTCTAATGTTTTTCTGCTATTTAATACCAGTTCAGTTCAGTTCAGTCGCTCAGATGTGTCCAACTCTTTGTGACCTCATGGACTGCAGCACACCAGGCTTCCTTGGCCATCACCAACTCCTGGAGCTTGCTCAAACTCATGTCCATTTTACTATTTATTTATATTATAAATAAATGTTATGTTTATTTCTATTCTATTTATATTAATAAATAAACTAGAAGTTTTATTGACATATAACTTAGTTTAAAGAATACAGCATAATGATTTGATATATATGTGTATTGCAAAATGATTATCACAGTAAATTTATTTACCATCCATCACCTCACATAGTTGCAATCTTTTTCTTGTGATGAATGTTTTTAAGATTTACTCTGAGCAACTATCAAATATATAATACAGTATTGTTAACTCTAGTCACATGCTGTCCATCATGTCCCAGAACTTTGTAACAATGAAGTTTGCACATTTGACCACGTTCACCTATTTCCCCCACCACCCATCTGCCTCTCTGGTAATTACCAATCTGTTTTTGTCTCTATTAATTTGATTGTTTAGATTCCACATATAAGTGAGATCATATAATGATTATATTTTTTGTATGACATCTCACTTAGTATGGTTTAATCACTAAGTCATGTCCGACTCTTGCAACTCCATGGACTATAGCCCGCCAGGCTCCTCTGTCCATGGGATTCTCCAGGCAAGAATACTGGAGCGAGTTGTCATTTCCTTCTCCACTCATTTAGTATAATGACATCAAAATCCATCCAAGTTGTTAAAAATGTAATGATCTCATTTTTTTAAAGGGTGAAAAATATAGTTATATATCTCATAACTTCTTTGTATATTGATCTATCAGTGGACATTTAAATTGTTTCCATGTATCTACTACTGTAAATACTGCTTCCGTGAACGTGGGAGTGCAGATTTCTCATCAAGATACTGAATTTTTTCTTTTGGCTATCTACTCAGAAGTGGAGTTGCTGGATCATATGATAGTTCCATTTTTAGTTTTTTGAAGGACTTCCATACTGTTTTTCATAGTAGCTGCACCAATTTACATTTCTTCTGACAATTCACCCAGGTTCTCTTTTCTCCACATTCCTACCCACATTTGTTTATCTCTTGTCTTTTTGATGACAGCTATTCCAAAAGGGATGAGGTGATATATCATTGTGGTTTGATTTGCATTTACCTAATGATTATTGATGCTGAACACTTTTTCTTGTCGGCTATTTGTATATCTTCTTTGGAAAAATGTCTATTCAATTCTTCTGCCCATTTTTAAATTTGATTTCTTTTTTTGCTATTGAGTTCTATGAGTTCTTCATATATTTTGGATATTAACCCTCATCAGATGTGTGATTTGTGAATGTTTCCTCCCATTCCATAGGATATTAAACCTTATCAAATGTATGATTTGTGAATGTTTCCTTCCATTCCATAGGTTGCCTTTTCATTTTGCTGATGATTTCTAATCCCAGATTTTAAAATTACATGCTTATAATGCTATTTCTGTATTTTTAATTTTAGGCTGTTTCTATTGATTACTTGTTTTGGAGGTTGAGGAATTTTCTCTGCAATATAATCATTTCCATTTCACTGGGCAAGTTCCTTCTAGTATAGTTAAATTTGTTAATTTTGTTAAATCAATATTTATTATGTTATTATTTACTGCTGAAGTGGTAAACCTATGGTGCTTTATTTCTTGTCTTTTTTATGGACAATAATGTTCATCAAAGTGTTAATTGTATATATGTATGTTTTTTGTTCCTTCCAGCTTTATTGAGATATAAGTGACACGTAACATACATGTTACAGTATTTCCTTACCTCACTACTGACTTCAACTGCAGCTGTGGTAGATGGTTCCTTTGCACACTGGAGGTATAGGGAATATCCAACCTGTGTCCCACTCCCAGCAATCCTTAGCTACTAGGAAACAAGAATTTGTAAAAATGCTACTAGCCTATCAAGTTTCAGTGGGGAAATCCAGAAACTTATTCCACATGATTCTTCAGAAATTCCTATGTGGAATTGCACTGCAATTATCCACGATAAGAACCCACTCAGTAACACTCTTTTTTATTGTTTTTTTTTTTTTCTCCTTTCTGCCTCATTCTCTATTGTGTCACTCCTGCCTAAGCTTGTAAATAAACTCTTTGTGCTCAAATACAGCCCCCAGCTTCTGCTTTTGAGGGAGTTAGTTCAAAACAGGGAAGATTGAAGGGCAACTCTAGCATGAATGACTGGGTTAGTAGGGATGCCAGGACCTACCTAGGAAATACTGAAGGAATTTCAGTGGCAGCTGAATTTGGTTCATAATGCATTGCACTTGAGGTGGGTTGTAATATTCAGCTGAAGAGGTATGGTGGGGAGAAGTAGGGGCTTTGTAGATCATTTGCATAAAGGTCAAAGATGAGAACAAAATCAAGCAAGTGAAAAGATGGTTCAAGGAAAGAATGAAAAACAAGTGAGGAGCACAGAACCTTTAGAAATGAGCAGAGGCAAAAAAATTCACTGTATTCACTGTAATTTTGCTAGCCTTCAGAGTGGCAAATAGTAAATATTTGTAAATACTCATTTATCTGTAATATATCTCAAATATCTGTAAAAACTCAGTAAATATCTGTCCAGTGACTGAACTGGACATGGAAACTGAGATGGAGTAGACAGAGGCTGGAGAACCAGGAAAACCAGTGATATATGGAGGAGGGAGTGTAGAAATGAGAAAATGTCAAATATCACTTTAGACTCATCTGGGTCTTGGGTCATCTGGGTGATTTCATTGTCCTCAGTGAGAGAAACAAGAAGGATAGGTGCAAAGAGTAGTTGTTAAGAGGCTGTGGAATCAACGTGCCTTGGGGAAGTTAGAGATGGAGAGTTTGATTTTTTAAATTATGGTTTAAAAAACTAATATAAGGTGGTTGAAGAAATTTAGAAAATATTGAAGACTATAAAGTAGAAAATAATAATAATACTCTACAACCTAATACAACCTAGTAATAACTACTCAAAATCCATTCCTTTATCATTCCTTCCATAGTAAACACTGTTAACAGATTGGAAATATTAAGTTAAATCATATGAAAGATTTTGAAGGTCAAAAACAGTTGAAAAGTAATTATCCTCCAATTAAAATAAATAATTTAAAAAACTTGAAAAAAAGTTGAATATTGATACTTCTGTAAGGTTCAAAGTGTATATTTTTTGCAGATAGATAACTACTCTTTTAAGAGGAGAAAGAAGGAAAACAAGGAGCAGCTCATGGGGTTTGTAGAATTAAGGTAAAGGTTTAAAGTTCTAATTTAATGACTTTTAGAGGACAGAAGCATCTTAAGATGTATTTGTAAACTAAGAGGTGAGTGGAAGGAAAATTGACAGCAAGTGATGAGAATTACTGAGGTTGGAAATATGAATATTGTCTTCCATTCACTGTGCTGGTAGGTCCTTTGCTCCAGCATTATTGGACAATTGAAAACTGTTGGATGGGAATTGCAGAATGGCAGTTACTGGAAAAGGCAATTAGTTTAGAGCCCAAACAGAAAATCTGACTGTCTTTCACTTATATTCAAGATAATTTTTCCTCACTGAAACTTCCTAATCAATATGTATTTGGAGAAAGTCCAACCTGCCCCAGAATAACCGTATTTTTTCAGGATGGGGAACATGTGTATACTGTAGTGGATGCATGTTGATGTATGGCAAAACCAATACAATATTGTAAAGTAATTAACCTCCAATTAAAATAAATACATTTATATTAAAAATACCATATTTTTAAAATGTAGATCTTTCTTTATTCTGGAGCAGTGGTGTGGGGAGTAGACTGCAAGCCAGTTCTAGCCCCTTCCCATGTTCTAGCCCCTGTCCTACTCCTCTTACTCACTTTAGGTAAACTATTTAACCTAGGACCGCCTATTCATGCTTGGATTAAATCAAGGATTTTAAAATGCAGAGCCCATGGACTTTAAGCAAATTCATAGGTGAGAGTCATAATATATATAAATTTTAAAAAATTCCAAGATCTTAAATGCAGTTTGGAGGCAAAAGAGTCCATAGCTTTCCATGGATTTTCAAAGGCTCTGTGATCCTAAAGAGGTTAGGAAACTCTGACTTGAATGATCTCTACAAGTCCTTCCTTGGTCAAATTTTTTTTCTAATTGTAGTGTTTTAGTAAGTTCTTCTCATAATGCATGTATTTGGATTCTTTGAAGATTGTAACAATTAATTTAAGAGTTGACTTTCTAAACCACGGAAACAGGTGTGAACCACTCTGAGGTGACTCATAGCTTAACCTTCACATTTTGTTCTGTCCTGTGTCCAGATGGATGAGTCATTTAGCCTAGAGCAACCAGAGGCTCAGCCTAGGGAGCTGACTTTGAGATGGTGCCTATTTTTTTGGTATTAGATGCCCTTTCCTGATCTGTAAAGAGGTAGTTTTGGAAGTGAGATGCAAAAAGAATTTTAGTAATGGCTAAACATCAAAAAGTCAAAGTGAATGACCAACAAATATAAAAACCAACTAACCAAAGGAAAATAAAATGAATGAACAGGCAAAAATAGTAGCTGTCTTATATCTTAGCTTCTTATTCTATTTGTTGCTGCTGTTTTGTTTCTTTTGTCTCTTTACCAGCATTCTAGTCAGTTCTTCTCCTAGTTTGTACACCCACAAGGATACATAGATGTGACATATATGTTAGGTAACTTGGTATAAAGAGATACTCAGAATTTGGACTTTGTAGTTCATATATCTGAGGCCTGAAATAAGGCTTGTAATAAGTGTAAAAAGGAATCCTGGGTTAAGAGGTAGTGAAGAGAAGCCCTAGCTCAGTGGTGGTAAGAACATCTTACTTCCATTATCAAGATAAAAAGCATTACTGTCTTGTCACTTTATTCGTGGCCCACTCCAGCCATTAAGTTGAGGAAAGGTGATCACTATGTGATATCCATCTACGTAGATTCAGTTCAGTTCAGTCACTCAGTTGTCTCCGACTCTTTACAACCACATAAACCTCAGCACGCCAGCCCTCCCTATCCATCACCAACTCCCAGAGTCCACCCAAACCCATGTCCATTGGGTTGGTGATGCCATCCAATCATCTCATCCTCTGTCGTTTCCTCCTCCTGCCCTCAATCTTTCCCAGCATCAGGGTCTTTTCAAATGAGTCAACTCTTCGCATCAGGTGGCCAAAGTATTGGAGTTTCAGCTTTAACATCACTCCCTCCAATGAACACCCAGGACTAATCTCCTTTAGGATGGGATTGGTTGGATTAGTTTTGCCTCATTTCAAACTTCACAGACATGGAACCATATAGTACTACTCTTGTTTTGGCTTCCTATCATATCTGTGAGATTCATCCATGGTGTTACATGTATCAGTATCTTAGGATCTTTCATTGCTGTGTAGCATTCCATTGTATTGAAACACCCCAAATTATCCATCTACTATGGGTGAATGCCTGAATTGTTTCCAATTTTTGGCTATTAACATTCTGTTGCAGAAAAGGGGACCTCTTTCAGGGCCTGAAAGTGGGCTCTTGCCTAACACTCAGAAATAAATTGTCCAAGGAGACACATGTGCTGACAAAGCAAGAGATATTTTTTTTGGAAAAGGCGCCAGGGCATAGAGCAGTAGGGTAAGGGAACCCAGGAGAACTGCTCTGCCATGTGGCTCTATGGTGATTTTATGGTGATGGGATTAGTTTCTGGGCTGTCTTTAGCCATTCATTCTGACTCAGAGTCCTTCCTGGTGGTGCTTGCCTTGTTCAGCCAAGATGGATGCCAGTGAGAAGGATTCTGGGAGGTGGTCATACATGTGGTGTCTCCTTTTGACCTTTCCCAAACTCTTCTGGTTGGTGGTGGCTTATTAGTTGCATGTTCCTCACCAGGACCTCCTTTTATAAAACAACTCATGCAAATGGTTACTATAGTGCCTGGCTGGGGTGGGGGTTGAGGGGGTGGGTGGCTTCAGTCAGTATGTTTCCCCTAACAATTCCTATGCATTTCTTTTGTTAGACATAGTACTCATTTCTGTTGAGTATATATCTAGGAAAGGAATTTTTAGGCCAGGGACTATGTACACATACACTTTCAGTAAATAAGCACAAGAGTTTTTGAGTGATTGAAACTCAAAAACTTATCATTCCTTCTGCCATGCATAAGTGTTCCTGTTACCCCATATTATCAGTAACACTGGATAATGTTAGTTATACTAGTAGGTATGCAATAATGACTTACTCTGGCTTTAATTTGTACTTCTCTGAACAATCATGCCTAGGAAACCTTTAATATGGCTGTTGATAATTTGGATAATCTCTTTTATGAAATGTCTGTTCAAATGTGTTACCCAATTTAGAAATTGCATTGTTTCTCTTTTCTTATTGATTGGCAGGAGTTTGTTTGTTTGTTTGTTTTTACATATTATGAAGTCCTCATGTAAATCTGTTAGAAATATCTTGTTTCACTCAATGTTTTGCTTTTTGTCTGTTTTAATTTTATCTTTTGGTGAAGCAAGTTCTTGGTTTTCATAAAGTCCAATGTATCAAGATTTAATCATATTGTTTGAGCTTTTTGAGCTCACCCCAATTCAACTTGGTTCAGTTGCTCAGTCTAGTCCAACTTTTTGAGATCCCATGGACTGCAGTATGCCAGGCCTCCCTGTCCATCACCAGCTCCCAGAGCTTACTCAAATTCACGTCCATCGAGTTGGTGATGCCATCCAGCCATCTCATCCTCTGTCATCTCCTTCTCCTCCCACCTTCGATCTTTCCCAGCATCAGGGTCTTTTCAAATGAATCAGTTTTTGCATCAAGTGGCTAAAGTACTGGAGTTTCAGCTTCATCATCAGTCCTTCCAATGAATATTCAGGACTGATTTCCTTTAGGATGGACTGGTTTGATCTTGCAGGCCAAGGGACTCTCAAGAGTCTTCTCCAACACCACAGTTCAAAAGCATCAATTTATTGGTACTTAGCTTTCTTTATAGTCTAATTTTCACATCCATACATGACTATTGGAAAAACCATAGCTTTTGACTAGATGGACCTTTGTTGGCAAAGTAAAGTCTCTGCTTTTTAATATGCTGTCTAGATTGATCATAACTTTTCTTCAAAGGAGCAAGTCTTCATGACTACAGTCATCATTTGCAGTGATTTTGGAGCCCAAGAAAATAAAGTCTGACACTGTTTCCATTGTTTCCCCATCTATTTGCCATGAAGTGATGGGACAGGATGCCATGATCTTTGTTTTCTAAATGTTGATTTTTAAGCAAGCTTATTAACTCTCCTCTTTCACTTTCATCAAGAGGCTCTTTAGTTCTTCTCTACTTTCTTCCGTAAAGGTGGTGTGAACTGCATATCTGAGGTTATTGATATTTCTCCCGGCAATCTTGATTCCAGCTTGTGCTTCTTCCAGCCCAGTATTTCACATGATGTACTCTGTACTCTGCATATAAGTTGAATAAGCAGAGTGACACTATACAGCCTTGATGTACTCCTTTCCCAATTTGGAAACAGTCTGTTGTTCCATGTTGGGTTCTAACTGTTGCTTCTTGACCTGTGCACAGGTTTATCAGGAGTCAGGTAAGATGGTTTGGTTTTCCCATCTCTTCAAGAATTTTCCACAGTTTATTGTGATCCACACAGTCAAAGGCTTTGGTGTAGTCAATAAAGCAGAAGTAGATGTTTTTCTGAAATTCTCTTGCATTTTCAATGATTCATCGGGTGTTGGCAATTTGATCTCTGGTTCCTCTGCCTTATCTAAATCCAGCTTGAATATCCAGAAGTTCACAGTTCACATATTGTTGAAGCCTGGCTTGGAGTATTTTAAGCATCACTTTACTAGAGTGTGAGACGAGTGCAATTGTGTGGTAGTTTGAGCATTCTTTGGCATTGCCTTTCTTAGGGATTAGAATGAAAACTGATCTTTTCCAGTCCTGTGGCCATTACTAAATTTTCTGAATTTGCTGGCATATTGAGTACAGCACTTTCACAGCATCATCTTTTAGGATTTGAAACTGCTCAATGGAATTCCATCACCTTCACTAGCTGTGTTAATAGTAATGCTCTCTAAGGCCCACATGACTTCACATTCCAGGATGTCTGGCTCTAGATGAGTGATCACACCACAGTCATTATCTAAGTCACGAAGATCTTTTTTGTACAGTTCTTCTGTGTATTGTTGCCACTTCTTCTTAATATCTTCTGCTTCTGTTAGGTCCATACTGCTTCTGTCCTTTATTTTGCCCATCTTTGCATGAAATATTCCCTTGATATCTCTTATTTTCTTAGAGATATCTAGTCCTTCCCATTGTATTGTTTTCCTCTATTTCTTTGCATTGGAAAGAATGGAAGGAAGGAAGCCTTTCTTATCTCTCCTTGCTATTCTTTGATACTCTGCATTCAAATGGGTATATCTTTCCTTTTCTCCTGTGCCTTTTCTTCTCTTCTTTTCTCAGCTACTTGTAAGGTGTCTGAAGACAACCATTTTGCCTTTTTGCATTTCTTTTTCTTGGGCATGGTCTTGATCACTGCCTCCTGTACAATGTCACAAACCTCTGTCCGTAGTTCTTCAGGCACTCTGTTTATCAGATCTAGTCCCTTGAATCTATTTGTCACTTCCACTGTATAATCGTAAGGTATTTGATTAAGGTCTTATCTGAATGGTCTAGTGGTTTTTCCTACTTTCTTCAGTTTAAGTCTGAAATTTTAATAAGGGTTTCATGATCTGATCCACAGTCAGCTCCTGCTCTTGTTTTTTGCTGACTGTATAGAGCTTCTCCATCTTTGGCTGCAGAGAACTTAATCAATCTGATTTTGGTATTGACTATCTGGTGATGCCCATGTGTAGAGTCTTCTCTTGTGTTGTTGGAAGAAGGTGTTTCCTATAACCAGTGAGATCTCTTGGCAAAACACTGTTAGCCTTTGTCGTGCTTCATTTTGTACTCCAAGGCAAATTTCCCTGTTACTCCAGGTATCTCTTGACTTCCTACTTTTGCATTTCCATCTCCATTTTAGAATCAGCATGTCAGGTTCTACAAAAAAGGCTGCTGAGATTTATTATGATTGGAATTGTACTGATCATATATCATTTGGAGAGAATTTATATCTTATAATATTGAGTCTTCCAATTTATGAACAAGGTCTATTCCTTCTGTTATGTGGGCATTATTTTCTCTCAGTAATATTTTGCAGTTAATTTAGACTTTGAATTATATAGCTATGATTTATTACTATTTAATATAGATTTTATATTTATATAAATTACCCTTCCATGTTTGCATGCTAAGTCTCTTCAGTCATGTCTTACTTACCTATGGACTGTGGCCTGTCAGACTCCTCTGCCCAAGGGATTCTCCAGGCAAGACAACTGAAATGGGTTGTTTTACCTTTCTCCAGGTGATCATCTCTACTCAGGGATCAAACCTGGGTCTCCTGCTTTGCCAGCAGATTCTTTACCATCTGAGCCTATAAATTCATATTTTTCCCACTTCCCAGACACTTATTACTTCCATATTTTATATTATGATTTCTTTTATTATGCTAGATTTATTGCAATATACATTACATGCAGTTACTCTTTTATGTGTACAGTTTTATGAGTTTGAGAAACAAATACAGTCATTTAACCAACCATCATCAAGATATAGTATGCTGCCATAACCACATATATTCTAA
This sequence comes from Bubalus bubalis, assembly GCF_019923935.1. Taxonomy (NCBI): domain Eukaryota; kingdom Metazoa; phylum Chordata; class Mammalia; order Artiodactyla; family Bovidae; genus Bubalus; species Bubalus bubalis. The sequence continues at coordinate 35,107,506 of NC_059170.1, read as the reverse complement.
ATATTTTCTTGTGCTTCCTTATAATCAATATTCTTACTCCAACCCATCACAACCACTGATAATGATTTTTGCTTTGAATGGATTTTGTTTTCCAGGAGGTCACTGAACAAAATGAAACAATTATGCAAGTTATATATTATATCTTGTATATGCCTTTTTTCAGGTGGCATAATGCTTCTGAGACTCACACATGTTGCAAGTATCATATCAATAGTTAATTACTTTTTAACCACTAAGGAGTATTCCACTGTGTGGAGCTACTACAACTTGCTTATCCATTCACTGTTTGATGGACACTGCTTAAAATTTTGGATGATTATGAATAAAACTTTCTGTAGAGGTATAGAAATATGTTTTCATTTATCTTGCATAATACTTACCTGATAAAGATCTTGTGCCCAGAATAAAACTCTATTTTCAGTCAATAATAATGATGTATGGCAAAATCAATACAATATTGTAAAGTAATTAGCCTCCAATTAAAATAAATAAATTTATATTAAAAACAGAAAACAGTTCAATTTTAAAATGGGAATATATTTTGAACATATATTTCAAAGGAAATACATATGATATTTTCTATTTATTATTAGAAAAATATGAATTAAAATTATAATAAGACACTGTTTTACAGTATTTTATTGGATAAAATTAAAAAATTAAAATTACAAAAGCAATTTCCTATGAGAGATGTTCAGAAAATGGAGCTCTCAAACATTACTTGGCAATGCAAAATGGTGCAACCAGTTTGCTTTTATCCATTTTAATGAACTGACATCACAAGATATTATTGTTTTGTAAAGTAATATTAATACGATTTTGCTTATGCACATATCTATACTTTCTATTGCTACTCCTTTCTTCTCATTTTTTTCCTGCATTTCTGCAAGGGATTATTTTCCTTCTACTTAAACAACTCTCTATAGTGCTTCTCTTAGAACAAGGCTTCTGGTAATAAATTCTGTTTTTGGTTGTCTGGAAATGTATTTATTTTGCCTTTGCTTCATTGGAAAGACTGATGCTGAAGCTGAAACTCCAATACTTTGGCCACCAGATGCAAATAACTGACTCATTTGAAAAGACCCTGATGCTGGGAAAGATTGAAGGTGGGAGGAGAAGGTGACAACAGATGATGAGATGGTTGGATGGCATCATTGACTCAATGGACGTGAGTTTGAGTAAGCTCTCGGAGTTGGTGTTGAACAGGGAATCCTGGTGTGCTGCAGTCCATGGGGTTGCAAAGAATCAGACACGACTGAACTGAATTGAACTGAACTGAAGCTTTCTTTTTGTACTTCAAATAATTCATTGCACTGTCTTCTGACTTCCATTGCTTCTGTTAAGAAGTCAGGCATAAATCTCATTGTTTACATGACTTTCATGACTCTAGACTTCTGAACTTCTTGAAAAAAAGTTTTATTCGTACTTTAAATAATCATCATACTTCTTCTTATAAAAAGGAGGAATAGGCTTAATATGTGTTTCAATTTTGTGAAAACATTTGATGGGTTCATTCACCCATAAATATCTGCCTGGCTTCATAAACACTTTAATCTTACTTACTTTCACAAAATCCCTGGGAGATAGGTAGTAGCTGATTTTCTAAATGAGGAAGATATGGAGTTCAGGGCTTGTCTGAGGCCGCCCAGGGAGAGGAGCTGGACAGTTGAGAGTAGAATCAACAATGGAACTTTATTTTTCAGACGTTAAAGCTTTCCCTTGAAGACTCTTGAGTGTCCCTTGGACTGCAAGGAGGTCAAACCAGTTAATCCTAAAGGAAATAAGTCCTGCATATTCATTGGAAGAACTGATGCTGAAGCTGAAGCTCCAATCCTTTGGCGACCTGATGCAAAGAACTGACTCATTTGAAAAAGACTCTGATGATGTGAGAAAAATTGAAGGCAGGCAAAGGGGATGACAAAGGATGAGACAGTTGGATGCCATCACCAACTCGATGGACATGAGTTTGAGCAAGCTCTGGGAATTGGTGATGGACAGAGAAGCCTGCAGTGCTGCAGTCCATGGGATCACAAAGAATCAGACATGACTGAGTGATTGAACTGAACTGAACTGAAAGGTTTCCCTCTTATAGAATATAACAATGACCAAACCTCTTTTCCTGCTATAATGCTACAGAAATTAATCTTTCATTATTATGTTCTGGGGTCCACACAGGACCCTTAACAGACATGGGTTAAATATGAGTAGGCTGCTTTCATGAACACATAAGGACCATGAGAGAGAGTATGGAAACTCTCTGACTGTATGATATAGGTGTGACAACAATTTATTGGTACTTTGGAGTTCCAACCTTAATTATGCAAGCTAGCTTCAATGAACCAGTGTATCTTGTTCTAAATTATTTTTATTATAAAAAAATAAAAACATGGTATAGAAACAGGGGGAGAGAAAATTAATCAAACCTAGTTTGCCTTGTTTAGCAAAGCATGCTTTTTTAATTTAATGGTGATGAATCAAAGTATCCTACATACAAAATTGGGGACCACTTACTCTGATGCTTATTGTCTTATATACCTCACTAAAAGTTTGGTCATTTAAGAAGTGAAATTAAATTTTTAGAACTGAAAAGTCTCTGATTTCCTTATCTTGTCATTTGGATGTTTTTACTGGAGTGACAATGAAAGATGAAATAATAGGATATTCTATGTAAATTTTAACTGGTTTCAGCCAACATTGTACACTCATCTCCACTCATCTCCATTCTTTCTCTTGACACATTTATGAGTTACCAATCTTTCTTTAGTAGTATTTCTTTTATTAGATGGGATTCAGAACTCAATATCAGTCCAGAAACCCTCTTTAGGAAAGAACAAATGAAATCTTAGCCAAGCGTGTATACTCTTGGTATTGCTTCCTAGATCCAAACTGCTTATTGCATTTGAACGTTATTATTGCAAAGAAGTTATTTTCTTTTTCTTTCTATAATTGTTTTTTCTTTCTTCTGTTCATTTTTTTTTTTTTGTAAGTTGAAATTCTTGCTATCAGCTGTTTTGAAGAATGTGCATCTGATGCTTGGGCCAGCCAGATCCATTTACAGTGAGTTGAGTCATATCAATGTCTTAAATATTTTCTAATATTTCTTGTAGTTTCTCAGAGCTCACAGTCAGTGCAGAAAGGCATGCTTGAGGGCACATGCTTATATATCAGTGGGGGATTTTGTTTTTAAGTAGCTTTCATATGGGTTCAAAAATTACTTACTTTGAACAGAACCCTACAGTAGAATATACATTACTCATCCAGAGACATATAAAATCGATACCACCAATTAGGAAAGCTTTTCAACAAAAAGTAAGACATATTTTATAATTTTTATGGTCACAGATATCAGAGAAAAAATACATATGTGCATATATATATCATACTGGTGAAAGATTTCAAATAATTTAAAAAGTGCTTTTAATAGTCATTAAAACTCTTGTTTGATCATGGTGAATCTCAGGCCCAGCCTCTTATCCAGGGCTTCTGTAAATGGAAGTTGCCAAGTATACCTTTGGGATTAACTCAGTTTTTTCTAGGCTGCATGGATTTGTCTTCTATTCCTGAAGGGAATTTCTTCACCCAGTCCAACTTGAGCAATTAAACTACTCTAAACAGACTTGGGGATATCTTAAAAAAAGGGGAGGGGGGAAGGGTATTGGGTATGTATGTATTAGGAAGAGAACTATATCACATGAATGCCTAAAGTAAGCTATGCATGTTTAGTCACTCAGTGATGTCTGACTCTTTGCAACTCCATGGAATGTAGCCTGCCAAGCTCCTTTGTCCATGGGATTTTTTTTTTTTTTCAAGCAAGAATACTGAAGTGGGTTATCATTTCCTCTTCCAGGGGATCTTGCCAACCCAGGGATCCAACCCACCTCTATTGCATGCAGGCAAATTCTTTACCACTGAGCCATTGGGGAAGCCCAAAGTAAGCTAAGCAAAGTTTTGAAAAGAAGTACAGAGGAAAAATTGAAGTGAATGATTCTTTAAAGGCATTCTTATTATTACAGATTTTTGAAGTCAGAGAGACCTGGATTGGATATCACATTTCATTTGTACAATGTTCATGATTCTAGACAAATTGTGTCACTTCTTTGAGTGTGAAAGCTTTTGTTTCTATATCAGAAAACCATTGGTCATAATAGCGACATGAAGAAGATGAAGGTGAAAAAGACAATGGAAAAACTAAAGAAGTAAAGTAAATCTAGACAAAAGGTAGAGGGAAAAGGTTAGAAAAAAATAAAAATTGTAAGATGTAAGAAGTGAGGTACAAAAACGGTTGTGACAATTAGGGATACTAATACAATAAACTGTGGAAAATTCTAAGAGAGATGGAAATATCAGACCACCTGACCTGCTTCTTGAGAAACCTATATGCAGGTCAGGAAGCAACAGTTAGAACTGGACATGGAACAACAGACTGGTTCCAAATAGGAAAAGGAGTTCATCAAGGCTGTATATTGTCACCCTGCTTATTTAACTTCTATGCAGAGTACATCATGAGAAATGCTGGGCTGGAAGAAGCACAAGCTGCAATCAAAATTGCCGGGAGAAATATCAATAACCTCAGATATGCAGATGACACCACCCTTATGGCAGAAAGTGAAGAGGAACTCAAAGGCCTCTTTATGAAAGTGAAAGTGGAGAGTGAAAAAGTTGGCTTAAAGCTCAACAATCAGAAAACTAACATCCTGGCATTTGGCGCATCACTTCATGGGAAGTAGATGAGGAAACAGTGGAAACAGTGATTGACTTTATATTTTTGGGCTCCAAAATCACTGCAGATGGTGATTGCAGCCATGAAATTAAAAGACACTTACTCCTTGGAAGGAAAGTTATGACCAACCTAGATAGCATATTCAAAAGAAGAGTCATTACTTTGCCAACAAAGGTCCGTCTAGTCAAGGCTATCGTTTTTCCAGTGATCATGTATGGATGTGAGAGTTGGACTATGAAGAAAGCTGAGCTCTGAAGAATTGATGCTTTTGCACTGTGGTGTTGGAGAAGACTGTTGAGAGTCCCTTGGACTGCAAGGAGATCCAACCAGTCCATCCTAAAGGAGATCAGTCCTGGGTGTTCATTTGAAGGACTGATGATGAAGCTGAAACTCCAGTACTTTGGCCACTTCATGTGAAGAGTTGACTCATTGGAAAAGACCCTGATGCTGGGAGGGATTGGGGGCAGGAAGAGAAGGGGACAACAGAGGATGAGATGGCTAGATGGCATCACTGATTTGATGGACATGAGTTTGAGTGAACTCTGGGAGTTGGTGATGGACAGGGAGGCCTGGCGTGCTGCGATTCATGGGGTTGCAAAGAGTTGTACACAACTGAGCAACTGAACTGAACTGAACTGAATACAAAAGCACTATAGCTTGCATGGAGGAGATAATAATAATATTGCTGTTATTGTTATTCCAATTATGTTTCCATATGCAATCATAAATTAGAATACATAATTTGATCTGACATATGATTCCAAAAACATCTGAACGCAGAGTTCCAAAGAATAGCAAGAAGAGATAAGAAAGCCTTCTTCAGTGATCAATGCAAAGAAATCAGATCAGATCAGATCAGATCAGTCGCTCAGTCGTGTCCGACTCTTTGCGACCCCATGAATCGCAGCACGCCAGGCCTCCCTGTCCATCACCAACTCCCAGACTTCACTCAGACTCACATCCATCGAGTCAGTGATGCCATCCAGACATCTCATCCTCTGTCGTCCCCTTCTCCTCCTGCCCCCAATCCCTCCCAGCATCAGAGTCTTTTCCAATAATCAACTCTTCACATGAGGTGGCCCAAGTACTGCAGTTTCAGCTTTACCATCATCCCTTCCAAAGAAATCCCAGGGCTGATCTCCTTCAGAATGGACTGGTTGGATCTCCTTGCAGTCCAAGGGACTCTCAACAGTCTTCTCCAACACCACAGTTCAAAAGCATCAATTCTTCAGAGCTCAGCCTTCTTCACAGTCCAACTCTCACATCCATATATGACCACAGGAAAAACCATAGCCTTGACTAGACGAACCTTTGTTGGCAAAGTAATGTCTCTGCTTTTGAATATGCTATCTAGGTTGGTCATAACCTTCCTTCCAAGGAGTAAGCATCTTTTAATTTCATAGCTGCAGTCACCATCTGTAGTGATTTTGGAGCCCAGAAAAATAAAGTCTGACACTGTTTCCACTGTTTCCCCATCTACTTCCCATGAAGTGGTGGGACCAAATGCATGATCTTCATTTTCTGAATGTTGAGCTTTAAGCCAACTTTTTCACTCTCCACTTTCACTTTCATCAAGAGGCCTTTGAGTTCCTCTTCACTTTCTGCCATAAGGGTGGTGTCATCTGCATATCTGAGGTTATTGATATTTCTCCCGGCAATCTTTATTCCAGCTTGTGTTTCTTCCAGTCCAGAGGAAAACAACAGAATGGGAAAGACTAGGGATCTCTTCAAGAAAATCAGAGATACCAAAGGAACATTTCATGCAAAGATGGGCTTGATAAAGGACAGAAATGGTATGGACCTAACAGAAGCAGAAGATATTTAGAAGAGATGGCAAGAATACACAGAAGAACTGTACAAAAAAGATCTTCATGACCCAGATAATCACAATGGTGTGATCACTGACCTAGAGCCAGACATCCTGGAATGTGAACTCAAGTGGGCCTTAGAAAGCATCACTACGAACAAAGCTAGTGGAGGTGATGGAATTCCAGTTGAGCTATTCCAAATCCTGAAAGATGATGCTGTGAAAGTGCTGCACTCAATATGCCAGCAAATTTGGAAAGCTCAGCAGTGGCCACAGGACTGGAGAAGGTCAGTTTTCATTCCAATCCCAAAAAAAGGCAATGCCAAAGAATGCTCAAACTACCGCACAATTGCACTCATCTCACACGCTAGTAAAGTAATGCTCAAAATTCTCCAAGCCAGGCTTCAGCAATATGTGAACCGTGAACTTCCTGATGTTCAAGCTGGTTTTAGAAAAGGCAGAGGAACCAGAGATCAAATTGCCAACATCTGCTGGATTATGGAAAAAGCAAGAGAGTTCCAGAAAAACATCTGTGTTGGCTTTATTGACTATGCCAAAGCCTTTGACTGTGTGGATCACAATAAGCTGTGGAAAATTCTGAAAGAGATGGGAATACAAGACCACCTGACCTGCCTCTTGAGAAATTTGTATGCAGGTCAGGAAGCAACAGTTAGAACTGGACATGGAACAACAGACTGGTTCCAAATAGGAAAAGGAGTATGTCAAGGCTGTATATTGTCACCTTGTTTATTTAACTTATATGCAAAGTACATCATTATAAACGCTGGACTGGAAGAAACACAAGCTGGAATAAAGATTGCCAGGAGAAATATCAGTAACCTCAGATATGCAGATGACACCATCCTTATGGCAGAAAGTGAAGAGGAACTGAAAAGCCTCTTGATGAAAGTGAAAGAGGAGAGTGAACAAGTTGGCTTAAAGCTCAACATTCAGAAAACTAAGATCATGGCATCTGGTCCCACCACTTCATGGGAAATAGATGGGTAAACAGTGGAAACAGTGTCAGACTTTATTTTTCTGGGCTCCAAAATCACTACAGATGGTGACTGCAGCTATGAAATTAAAAGATGCTTACTCCTTGGAAGGAAGGTTATGACCAACCTAGATAGCATATTCAAAAGCAGAGACATTACTTTGCCAACAAAGGTTCGTCTAGTCAAGGCTATGGTTTTTCCTGTGGTCATGTATGGATGCGAGAGTTGGACTGTGAAGAAGGCTGAGCTCTGAAGAATTGATGCTTTTGAACTGTGGTGTTGGAGAAGACTGTTGAGAGTCCCTTGGACTGCAAGGAGATCCAACCAGTCCATTCTGAAGGAGATCAGCCCTGGGATTTCTTTGGAAGGGATGATGGTAAAGCTGAAACTGCAGTACTTGGGCCACCTCATGTGAAGAGTTGATTATTGGAAAAGACTCTGATGCTGGGAGGGATTGGGGGCAGGAGGAGAAGGGGACGACAGAGGATGAGATGGCTGGATAGCATCACTGACTCGATGGACGTGAGTCTGAGTGAAGTCTGGGAGTTGGTGATGGACAGGGAGGCCTGGCGTGCTGCGATTCATGGGGTCGCAAAGAGTCAGACACGACTGAGTGACTGATCTGATCCGATGAGATATTTTGGCAGCAAACTATTTAACTCTTCTCAAATTATTCTGCAAAATCAGAATCATTTCAATGTCGAGGAGAGATTTCTTAGACTTCTTATCTACATTCAAAAACCCCCAAACTGCTCAATATTTTGTAATAACCTAAATGGGAAAACAATTTGAAAAAGAATAGATACCTGTAAAACTGATTCACTTTTCTGTACACCTGAAACTAACAAAGCATTTTAAGTCAACTATACTCCAATATATAAAAAAAATTTAGAAAATTGAAAAAAAAAAAAAAACCCAAAACCCCAAGGTAAACACTTAAATAAATAAGTTAAACAAAAGCAATACTTATAGCAGTGTCATGGAAAATCAAAGCCAATAATCTTTTTTTTATCTTTACTTTGTGTGTTTAAAAAAAATGTTTTCTGAATTCTTTGACATGATGTGAATCTTCTAGAGAAAGTTTTATGCTCTGATTTCAAAACAATTTTTTTTTAAGTATAAGATATTTTCCCTGTTAAGATTTCTGTAATTCTGTGCCATAGGGTATGGTATAATTAAGTTAAAAAAAAAAAAGCAAGTAAACAATTAGGAGGGAGGAGGGAGGAGGGTTCAGGATGGGGAACACATGTATACCTGTGGCGGATTCATTTTGATATTTGGCAAAACTAATACAGTTATGTAAAGTTTAAAAATAAAATAAAATTTAAAAAAAAACAATTAGGAGGGAATTCAGCTTGTGCTTAAGGAAAAATATCAGTCTATTACTGAGAAAAAGACATTCATGAGGAAGAAAACAATTAATAAAGTGACTGAAGTGCCCTAGGGAAATATTAGTTTATAATGACTTCTTGTGCAGCCAGCCAAAACAGGCAACTGACGCAGTGACAGACTTTACAGGAAATATTAAAAGGCCCAGATGGCTCACGTTTACATGTTTACAGAGTAGTTGGGAAAGGTAGTTAATTCCGTGAGTGCCACTCGATTAACTAGAAGAATTTTAGTTCCAAGGACAAGAACAAAGTTGAAAAGGGTGGGACAGGAAGGAAAAGATGAGGAGAAAGGAGAATAGAAAATAAGATAAAAAGATGGGGAGACTGAAATGAAAATGGAGAAGATAAGGAGGTAAAGTGAATATAGGAAAGAGAATGAGGGGAGAAGGGAGATGAAAATAACAGAAAGACCCAAGAAAACCCTCATAAAGATGCCTTGGTTCTCTCATAACTAATGCCTCACTTTAATTCTTTTGCTATATTGAAAGTAAATGGTTTGAGGAAAAGGGGAAAGGAAATATTTTAAGCAGGTTCAACTCTGCACTATTCCACTGGGTAAGGCAGAACCTGGTATTTTGATGATGAATTTGTCTATTTGCCTTACAACAATTACTTTTATGGTACAGTTAGAATCACTTAAAATAGCTTCTAAGACTATCTTCCCTGGTGGCTCAGATGGTAAAGTGTCTCTCTGCAGTGCAGGAAACCCGGGTTTGATCCCTGGGTTGAGAAGATCCGCTGGAGGAGGAAATGGCAGCCCACTCCAGTACTCTTACCTGGAAAATCCCATGGATGGAGGAGCCTGGTAGTCTATGGTCCATGGGGTTGCCAAAAGGAGGACACGACTGAGTGACTTCACTTTTAGAATAGCTTTGGGATTCATCTATAATATGGTTTGCTAAGGTTCTGTGACAAAAACAGTAAAAAAATTCCAATCTCAAGAAAAAGTGATTATGGAGAGTTACATTAGTTTGTTTACACAATGGTTTCTCTGATTGGAATAAAATTAACTCTCAAAAAATGAACTGAGCAAACATAAACTTTGAGTAGGAGGTAGAAGAATAATTCTGGTATTAATAGTAAACATTATAAATTATAATACCATAATAATGACATGCGTGTGTACATGCTCAGTTGCTTCAGTCCAACTCTTTGCAACCCTATGGACTATATCCCTCTAGGCTCCTCAGTCATGGGTTTCTCCAGGCAAGAATACTGGAGTGGGTTGCCATGCCCTGCTCCAAGGGATCTTTCCCACCCAGGGATCAAACCAGTGTCCAAAGCATTACAGGCAGATTCTTTAGTGCTGAGCCTCCAGGGAAGCCCAATAATGATATAAATCAGTTTAATCATCTGAATTAAGAGCAGAGTTTCCCAATAGTTACACTATTGATATTTAGACTAGATAATTCTCTCATGGTGGCAGGGTGGGGGGGTGTCCTCTGCATTATAGGGTGTGCAGCATTCTTGACCTCTATCACTAAATGCCAGTAGCAAACCTTTTCCTACTCCCTTACCCCACCAGAGTTGTGACAATTAAAAATATCTTCAGATATTGCCAAATGTCTTCAGTGGACAAAATCGCCTCCAGTGGAGAAGCATTGTTTTAGAGGTGTTGACAAAAGTTTACCAATTCACTATATCAAGAAAAGAAAGTTGGATAGATTTAAATTAAGATACCATACAACTGTGCTTCCTCATTTAAGATTTTTTCAAAACATTTTCATAAATGTTATTCCTTTCTTAATTCATACATATTCCTTGAGAGGAAATCAAGTCTCCCAAGATAACTGAGATACAGAAGTAAAGTGAGTGGTTGATCACATAATGTCTTAGTTCTCTTAGCAGAAGACCCTGGACTAGGATCTTAGTGCAAGTAGTATATTTGAGAGATGGAGTCAGGAAACCTCAGTTAAGGAAGTAAATAAAAAAAAAAGATAGGTAACCAAAAAATTAAACAATTCACACGTTGAACTCAAGCTTAATCCTTCTGGGAAACTCTGAGGACCAGTGTAAAATATGTATCTCAACGTTATCTAATCTAAGGTGCAAGAGACTGAAGTATTAATATATCAATTCATACCAGTAATTAATAAGAGGCTAACCCTGGGATGAGGATGTGGTACACATAATAATCACCCTCCAAATGATGTCCACTTCTTAATATTTGGAACATGTGAAGATGTTACCTTACATGGAAAAATGAATCTTCCACCAATGATTAAGTTGTGGATCCTGACATGTGGAGATTATCCTGAGTTATCCAGTTTGACTCAATGTAGTCCCAAGGGTCTTTAGAAGTGAAAGAAGGAGGCAGGAAAATTAGAATGGGAAAAGAAGATGTGACAACAGTGTCAGAGTTGGAGTGCTACAATGTGAGAAAGACTCATTTGTTTATCTCTGGCTTTGAAAATAAAAGGGGACCATGAGCCAGGGAATGTGGGATGAAAGTGGAGAAAGCAAGAAAATGAATTCTTCCTTAAAGCCTCAAGAAAGGAATGGGGCTCTGCTAAACCTTGGATTTTAACCCAGTGAGACCTGTTTCAGACTTCTGTCCTCAGAGTTATGTATTAATCATGCATTTGCTTATGCCACTAAATGTGTGGTAACTTGTTACAGAGGCAATAGAAAACTAATTTTTAAATTAGTTTTGAGTGGGAAAAGCCTACATTGATTGCTTTGAACAGTTTTAGTTAGAAATATGAATGGTAATTTGCCTGTTAGTGAGGGCTTGAAAGAAGAGATACATGTGATTGAGAAAAGGCATATAGTCTCAGAAAAAATACCTAAAGTGTCATACAGACTACTTAAGAAATACAGATGTTAAAGGTTTAGTTTGAAAGGGTTTAGATTCAAGTGGGGAGCATGTTTTTGGAAACTGGAGGAAAGAAACTCGTTATTGCAACAAAAAATTTAGCTGAATTTTGTTCTGAACCTATGCAGAAAGCAAACTTATAAGTGATGAATTTGGAGAATTAGCTGAAGAGATTTCTAAAAAAAATGTTGAAGGTGCAACCTGGTTTCTTCTAGATGCTTATAGAGGAAGAAGATAGGTGGAAAGAAGAGATATTAAACAAAAAAGGAAAGGACTTGAAGATTTGGAGAATCCCCAGCCTATCTAGATTATAAAAATGTTGCCATTCAAAGGCCACTTCCAAGAAAGTGTGTTCTGGAGAGAAAGACAAGAACATGGCTAAACAGCCCTATATTAGTGCCTTGAAAGGATGAAAAGTTCAGAGCATTCAGTCAGACAGAGAGCTCTTTGAAGAGATTAGACATGTGACTCATGGGTTACCTCAGCTGTCTCAGTAGAAGCTAGAATAGAGATGGGATTATCTCAGAGAGATAAGTCAGTCAGTCAGTTCAGTTCAGTCGCTCAGTTGTGTCCAACTCTTTGCGACCCCATGAATTGCAGCATGCCAGGCCTCGCTGTCCATCACCAACTCCCGTGAGTTTGTGGGCAAACTCATGTCCACAGAGTCGATGATGCTATCCAGCCATCTCATCCTCTGTCGTCCCCTTCTCCTCCTGCCCCCAATCCCTCCCAGCATCAGAGTCTTTTCCAATGAGTCAACTCCTCACATGAGGTGGCCAGAGTATTGGAGTTTCAGCTTTAGCATCAGTCCTTCCAATGAACATGCAGGATTGATCTCCTTTAGAATGGACTGTTTGGATCTCCTTGTAGTCAAAGGGACTCTCAAGAGTCTTCTCCAACACCACAGTTCAAAAGCATCAATTCTTCAGAGCTCAGCTTTCTTCATAGTCCAATTCTCACATCCATACATGACTACTGGAAAAACCATAGCCTTGACTAGATGGACCTTTGTTGGCAAAGTAATGTCTTTTCTTTTGAATATGCTATCTCCTTTCAAGGAGCAAGCATCTTTTAATTTCATGGCTGCAGTCACCATCTGCAGTGATTTTGGAGCCCCCAAAAATAAAAGTCTGAAACTTTTCCACTGCTTCCTCATCTACTTCCCATGAAGTGTTGGGACCAGATGCCATGATCTTAGTTTTCTGAATGTTGAGCTTTAAGCCAACTTTTTCACTCTCCTCTTTCACTTTCGTCAAGAGGCTTTTTAGTTCCTCTTCACTTTCTGCCATAAGGGTGGTGTCATCTGCATATCTGAGGTTATCTTGATTCCGGCAATCTTGATTCCAGCTTGTGCTTCTTCCAGCCCAGCGTTTCTCATGATGTACTCTGCATATAAGTTAAATAAGCAGGGTGACAATATACAGCCTTGACGTACTCCTTTTCCTATTTGGAGCCAGTCTGATGTTCCATGTCCAGTTCTAACTGTTGCTTCCTGACCTGCATATAGGTTTCTCAAGAGGCAGGTCAGGTGGTCTGGTATTCCCATCTCTTTCAGAATTTTCCACAGTTTATGGTGATCCACACAGTCCAAGGCTTTGGCATAGTCAATAAAGCAGAAATAGATGTTTTTCTGGAACTCTCTTGCTTTTTCCATGATCCAGTGGATGTCAGCAATTTGATCTCTGGTTCCTCTGCCTTTTCTAAAACCAGCTTGAACATCTGGAAGTTCACAGTTCACGTATTGCTGAAGCCTGGCTTGGAGAATTTTGAGCATTACTTTACTAGCGTGTGAGATGAGTACAATTGTGCAGTAGATTGAGCATTCTTTGGCATTGCCTTTCTTTGGGATTGGAATGAAAACTGACCTTCTCCAGTCCTGTGGCCACTGCTGAGTTTTCCAAATTTGCTGGCATATTGAGTGCAGCACTTTCACAGCATCGTCTTCTAGGATTTGAAATAGCTCAACTGGAATACCATCACCTCCACTAACTTTGTTCATAGTGATGCTTCCTAAGGCCCACTTGACTTCAGATTCCAGGATGTCTGGCTCTAGGTGAGTGATCACACCATCGTGATTATCTTGGTCGTGAAGATCTTTTTTGTACAGTTCTTCTGTGTATTCTTACCACCTCTTCTTAGTATCTTCTGCTTCTGTTAGGTCCATACCATTTCTGTCCTTTATCGAGCCCATCTTTGCATGAAATGTTCCCTTGGTATCTCTAATTTTCTTGAAGAGATCCCTAGTCTTTCCCATTCTGTTGTTTTCCTCTATTTCTTTGCATTGATCGCTGAGGAAGGCTTTCTTATCTCTCCTTGCTATTCGTTGGAACTCTGCATTCAGATGCTTATATCTTTCCTTTTCTCCTTTGCTTTTCACTTTTCTTCTTTTCACAGCTATTTGTAAGGTCTCCCCAGACAGCCATTTTGCTTTTTTGCAGTTCTTTTCCATGGGGATTGTCTTGATCCCTGTCTCCTGTACAATGTTATGAACCTCCGTCCATAGTTCATCATCACTCTATCACAGATCTAGTCCCTTAAATCTATTTCTCACTTCCACTGTATAATCATAAGGAATTTGATTTAGGTCATACCTGAATGGTCTAGTGGTTTTCCCTACTTTCTTCAATTTAAGTTGGAATTTGGCAATAAGGAGTTCATGATCTGAGCCACAGTCAGCTCCCATCTTGTTTTTGCTGATTGTATAGAGCTTCTCCATCTTTGGCTGCAATGAATATAATCAATCTGATTTCGTTGTTTACCATCTGGTGATGTCCATGTGTAGAGTCCTCTCTTGTGTTGTTGGAAGAGGGTGTTTGCTATGACCAGTGTGTTCTCTTGGCAAAATTCTATTAGTCTTTGCCCTGCTTCATTCTGTATTCCAAGGCCAAATTTGCCTGTTACCCCAGGTGTTTCTTGACTTCCTACTTTTGCATTCTAGTCCTCTATAATGAAAAGGACATCTTTTTTGGGTGTTAGAGAGATATGTAGTGGAGCTATTTTTCTAGTGGAATGAATCCTAGTGACATACACAGAAAATCCATAAGATTATTAAGAATTTCATACCAGCAGAAATATTGCCAGCTTGGAATAAAAGGTGTAGAGAGAAGACAAAAATGAAAGAAATCTCTTTGACCTCCACAATTCTCAAGGCAATAAAAGGCTAGTAAACTACACATATGAAAAACTGTGCTACATTTCATGTAAATGGAAGAATAAATCAGAGTACAGAGCCACAGAGGATTATTGGTAGGCCTTCAGACAAAAAGCTTAGCTGGCTTTTGAAATAGCTTGGCATCAATGACTCTTTTTTCCTTTTCCTTCCAATTCTCTCTTTATGAACAGGAATGTATATAGTTTTTATCCTGTGCCTGTTACACCATTGTATGCTGGGGGCAGATAACTTGTTTTCTAGTTTCACAGGCCTTTAGATAGAGAAAACCTTTGTCCTATGCCTTATCATACTCAGAGTGTCACCAATATCTCATTTAGATTATGAGATTTGGAACTTCAGAGCTAATGGGGTTTATAGATGAGACTTTGGACTTTTAAACTGATGCTTTACATTTTAAGTTGATTTAGACCTTAGGGATATTGTGATGAAGTGACTTTGTTCAGCTTTGGAAAATGTGAATCTTTCCAGGCCAGAGTGTGACTGTGGTAAGCAGAAAAATGGTTCCTCAAAGATGTCCATATCCTAATTCCTGGAACCTGTAATTATGTTACCCTACATGGAAAAGGGGGCTCTGCAGATGACTTAAGACCATTGAGATAGATATATTATCCTGAATTACCTGAGTGGGTCCACTGTAATCACAAGTGTCCTTATATGTGAAAGAAGGATGCAGGAGAGTGAGAATCAGAGAAGGAGATGTAACAAGAAGTATAGGAATCAGAGTGATACTGTATGAGAAAGTCAGATGATACCATGTTGCCTTTGAAGATAGAAGGGAACCATTAGCCAATGAACATGGGATGTCTCTAAAAGGTGAAAAGAAAAGAAAATGCATTCTTCCCTAGAGCCTCCAGAAAGTAATGCAGCTCTGTCAACACCTTGATTTTATCCCAGTAAGACTCATTTCAGACCTTAATATGTATTTCTAAGCCACTCAATGTGTGTTAATTCATTATATATGTAATACAAAAATAATAGAGGGTGGTTATTATTTCTTTAGTACTTCTGATCTGTAGTATGCTCAGGTAGAGAAATGTGCACGTTTTGGCAGTCACAAGTCAGACTGACATACTGCAATGGAAGGAGCTACAGGATACAGAGATGGGTTCAAAGTCTGTCTACAACACAACAGGTGGTGGTAGAACTAAGGCTTGAATTTTAGTTTTGGACTCCCAATTCAGTCTGTTCTATTGATATTATACCATCAATATTAAATTAAAGCCACAACATCACTAAACTAAGGAAAAAGCTTAGTTTTTTTAAAAATTATTTTTCACTGAATGATAATTGCTTTACAGAATTTTGCTGTTTTCTGTCAAAGCTCAACATGAATCAGACATAGGTATACATATATCCTCTCCCTTTTGAACCTCCCTCCCATCTCTCTCCCCACTCCACAACTCTAGGTTGATACAGAGCCCTTGTTTGAGTTTGCTAAGCCATATAGCAAATTCCCATTGACTACCTATTATACATATGGTAATGTAACTTTCCATGTTACTCTTTCCATACATCTCACCCTCCCCTCCCCTCTCCCTATGTCCATAAGTCTATTCTCTATGTCTGTTTCTCAATTGTTTCCCTGTGAATAAATTCTTCAGTAACATTTTTCTAGATTCCATATATATGTGTTGCTGCTGCTGCTGCTAAGTCGCTTCAGTCGTGTCCGACTCCGTGCGACCCCATAGGCGGCAGTCCACCAGGCTCCCCCATCCCTGGGATTCTCCAGGCGAGAACACTGGAGTGGGTTGCCATTTCCTTCTCCAATGCATGAAAGTGAAAAGTGAAAGTTAAGTCACTCAGTCGTGTCCAACTCTTTGCAACCCCATGGACTGCAGCCTACCAGGCTCCTCCTCTATGGGATTTCCAGGCAAGAGTACTGGACTGGGGTGCCATTGCCTTCTCCATATATGTGTTAGAACACGGTATTTATCTTTCTCTTTCTGACTTACTTCACTCTGTATAATAGGTTCTAGGTTCATCCACCTCATTAGAAGAGACTCAAATATGTTCCTTTTATGGCTGAGTAATATTCCATTGTGTATATATACCATGACTTCTTTATCCATTCATCTGTCGATGGACATCTACGTTGCTTCCATGTTCTAGCTATTGTGTATAGTGCTGCAATGAACAATGGGATATATGTGTCTTTTTCAATTTTGGTTTCCTCAGGGTATATGCCTAGAAGTGGGATTGTTTGGTCATATGGTGGTTTTATTCCTAGTTTTAAAGGAATCTTCATACCGTCCATAGTGGCTGTATCAATTTACATTCCCAATAACAGTGCAAGAGTGTTCCCTTTTCTCCACACTCTTTCCAGCATTTATTGTTGGTAGGCTTTTTGATGAGGGCCGCTTTGACCAGTGTGAGGTGCATTTCTCTAATAATGAACGATATTGAGCATCTCTTCATGTGTTTGTTAGCCATCTGTATGTCTTTTTTGGAGAAACGTCTGTCTAGGTCTTCTTCCAACTTTTTGATTGGCTTGTTTGTTTTCTTGGTATTGACTTGTATGAGCTGCTTGTATATTTTGGAAATTAATCCTTTGTCAGTTGTTTCTTTTGCTATTATTTTCTCCCATTCAGAGGCTTGTCTTTTCACCTTGCTTATAGTTTCCTTTGCTGTGCAAAAGCTTTTAAGTTTAATCAGGTCCCATTTGTTTACTTTTGTTTTTTTTTCCATTATTCTAGGAGGTGGGTCATAGAGGATCTTGCTTTGATTTATGTCATTGAGTATTCTGTCTATGTTTTCCTTTAAGAGTTTTATAATTTCTGGTCTTACATTTAGGTCTTTAATTTATTTTGGGTTTATCTTTGTGTATGGTGTTAGGAAGTGTTCTAATTTCATTCTTTTACATGTAGCTGTCCAGTTTTGGTTGAAGCATTTAATCCATTTACATTTAAAGTAATTGTCGATATATATGTTTCTATTGCCATTTTCTTTGTTTTGAGTTGATTTTGTAGATTATTTTTCTTCTGTGGTATTTCTTGACTATATAAGTCCGTTTAACATTTGTTGTAAAGCTGGTTTGGAGGTACTGAATTCTCTTAACTTTTGCTTGTCTGAAAAGCTTTTTATTTCTCCATCAGTTTTGAATGAGATCCTTGCTGGGTACAGTAATCTTGGTTGTAGATTTTCCCTTTCAGTACTTTAAATATATCCTGCCATTCCCTACTGGCATGAAGAGTTTCTGTTGAAAGATCAGGTGTGAAGTGTATGGGGGTTCCCTTGTATTTTACTTGTTGCTTCTCCCTTGCTGCTTATAATATTCTATCTTTGTGTTTAGTCTTTGTTAGTTTGATTAGTATGTGTTTTGGCATGTTTCTCCTTGGGTTTATCCTGTATGGAACCCTTTGTGCCTCTTGGACCTGATTGGCTATTTCCTTTTCCATGTTGGGGAAATTTTCAACTATAATCTCTTCAAAAAATTTCTCACACTCTTTCTTTTTCTTTTCTTCTTCTGAGACCCATATAATTTGAATGTTGGTGCATTTGATATGGTCCCAGAGGTCTCTGAGATTGTCTTCAGCTCTTTTTATTCTTTCTACTTTATTCTGTCCCTCAGAAGTTATTTCCACCATTTTATCTTCCAGCTCACTGATTTGTTCTTCTGCTTCAGATATTCTGCTATTGATTCCTTCTAGGGTATTTTTAATTTCAGTAATTGTGTTGTTTGTAAGTTTTTCTTTAATTCTTCTAGGTCTTAGTTAATTGATTCTTGCATTTTCTCCGTTTTGTTTTCAAGGTTTTTTATCATCTTTACTCATTATTCTGAATTCCTTTTCAGGTCATTTCCCTATTTCCTCTTCATTTATTTGGACTTCTGTGTTTCTAGTTTGTTCCTTCATTTGTCCAGTATTTTCTGCCTTTTCATTTTTTTTTTTAAGTTATTGTGTTTGAGGTCTCCTTTTCCCAGGCTTCAAGGAAAGTGGAATTCTTTCCTTGAAGAAGATTGAATTCTTTCTTCCTTTTGGTTTCTGCCTTCCTACGGTTGGTCTAATGGTTTGTGTGAGCTTTGCATAGGGTGAGATTTGTGCTGAGTTTTTGTTTGTTTGTTTTTCCTCTGATGGGCAAGGCTGAGTGAGGTGGTACTCCTGTCTTCTGATGATTGAGTTTGCATTTTTGTTTTATTTGTTGTTTAGATGAGGCTTTTTGCACAGGTGCTACTGGTGGTTGGTTGATGCTGGGTCTTGTATTCAAGTGGTTTCCTTTGTGTGAGTTCTCACTATTTGATGCTCCCTAGGGTTAGTTCTCTGGTAGTCTAGGGTCTTGGAGTCAGTGCTCCCACTCAAAAGGCTCAGGGTTTGATCTCTGGTCAGGAATGAAGATTCCACAAATGGTTTGTTATAGCATTAAGGGAGAGTAAAACAAATATCCGAAAATGAGAAACCAAAGATGAACCCCAGACAAATGGCAATTGCAAAATCAGGCAAACAATAATTCAAATAATGGAATATACATATACACCCAATGAGCAAAGTGAAAACAGTCCAACAAAAATAAAGTACAGTAGCTTGATCTGGCAAACAAAGGAAATCAAAAAATATATTTACCAGTTAAGAACAAAATTAACTTAGGTATAAACTGGAAAACAAAACTAAAGCAAGATGCCAAGTGGGGATTAAAGCAATGAAAACAAAACTAACAAATATGTTGAGAGGAAAGGAAAGAAAGAAAAGAAAGAAAGAACAGATATGCAAAGTTAAATAGAGGTAGATGAAGAACATTTATATACGTTAAAGATTAACTGCAAGGGGAAAAGAACAGTTGGAAAGGCAAATGAAGGAATAACTGTAGAAAAAAATCATAGGTTAAAAAATTTAAAAATAAAATTATAAAAGAGAGAAAAGAGAAAAAAACTGAAGAAGAAAGAAAAAAGGGAACAAAAAGGACAACTTCACAGGAGTGCAAAAGCCCATGTAGAGGCAGAGGTCTATAACAACAATAGAAAGTGTGACTGAATATACACATATACACCCATAAGAAAAATCAAAACAGTTCAACAAAAATTAAGTACAATAGATTGACCTGGCGAACAAAGGAAACCAAAACTTATATCTACCAGAACAAAACTAATTACAGTACAAACTGGATAACAAAACTAAAGTAAGGTGCCAATTGGGGCATAAAGCAATGAAAATAAAACTAACAAATATGTTGAGAGAAAAGGAGAGAAAGAATAGATATGCAAAATTAAATAGAGGTAGATAAAGAAAATTTATATATGTTAAAGATTAACTGCAAGGGGAAAAGAATAGTAGGAAAAGCAAGCAAAGGAATGGATGTAGAAAAAATAATAGATTTAAAAAATTAAAAATTAACATTAAAAAAAAGATAAAAGTAAAAAAAATAAATAAAAAGGAAAACTCCACAGAACTGCAAAAGCCCAATGTAAAGGCAGAGGTTTATAACAACAATTGAAAATGTGACTGAGGAAAAAGAAAAAAAAAGCTTATAAGCTTAATTGGATTTCTTAGTGCTGATAAAATCGACAACTACAACAGAGAGGGGATAAAGAAAAAAAAAAGCAAAGAAAAAATCCGGAAGAATCTACAGAACAAATCAAAAAAATAAGAATAATAAATGTTGAGTCATTGCTGTCAGAGTCCTTTCCTGTGCTGGGAATCACAGTCCACCTTATCTCCCTAGGATGCCCCCCAACACTGTACTGATCTCTGGACCTGCTGTGGGATCTGCTCAGATTCTAATCTGGTACTACTCCTGTATTATCTTGCCTCCAATGTCCACAGCTATCAGAGCTAGTGTGTTTTCTTTTGTGTGAGCTCTCAATGGCCTTTTACATATTCCATAGACACAGAGTCTGCTAAGTGGATCATGTGGATTTAATCTGCTGCCTTGTACAGCTGGCGGGAAGGTTTTGGTTCTTCATCCTTAGCCACACTGCCCCTGGGTTTCATTTGTGATTTTATTTCCACCTCTACGTGTGGGTCATCCACTGGGGTTGCCCTGGAGGTCGTCCAACGGGAGGAGCTTCGGAGAAAGACTAGCCAAAGAAGCCCTCTGATCACCAGCTACAAGAGGCTTGAAAAAAGACTCTGATAGGGCCATAACTCCTGCCGTGGAGGCAGTTTATGTCCCTAAACACTTGACGCCACCAGGGTCCCTGCAAGCCAAGCAGCTGCACCACCTTCACGCTCAGCTCTCACTGGGGCAGAGCTGCCACAGGCTGCTCTGGAGGGCTTGGGTTTGCTGCTGTGAGGGCCAGGTGTGGAAGTGGTGCAGCTGCTTGGGTTGCAGGGGTTCTGGTGGCACCAGGTACTCAGGGGGGTTGGCGGCTAGGGTAACAGGAAATACAGTGCTCTAGAAAGGTATTGCAACCAGTACTGGCCAATATACTCCAGTATTCTTGCCTGGAGAGTCCCCTCTCTGACAGAGAAGCCTGGCAGGGTTGCGAAGAGTCAGACAGGACTGAAGCGACCCTGCGCACACAAACATAGACTTCTTTTTTTTTTTTTGGCCTGCGGCAGCTCTGCCCCAGTGAGAGCTGAGCATGAAGGTGGTGCACCTGCTTGGCTTGCAGGGACCCTGGCGATGCCACGTGTTCAGGGACAGACTGCCTCCACAGCAGGAGTTATGGCCCTATCAGTTATGGCCCTATCTTTTCTTTAGCCTTTCGTAGCTGGGGATCAGAAGGCCTCTTTGGGCAGTCTTTCTCCATTGCTCCACCTGTTCAGGCACTTTGAGAAATCCCTTGCCTAGGGTTTTTCTCTGTTTTTCAGTGCATCAGGCACATAGAGGGGGCCCCCCTGACTGGGGTCCTACTCTGTAGATTGGCAAATCAGGCACTTAAATGGGCACACTGGGTGGAGTCCTATTCTGTAGTTCAGTGCATCTGGCATTTGATGGGCCAGCCTCTTTATTGTTCAGCTGCTGATGCTGGCATGTGCAGAGAGAGAGAGAGAGGCTATGGTGATGTCTCCACCCCCTACACGTGACTCAGCAGTATCGCTCTGCTTCTATGGCTGCCTGGCTTTCTGCCACAGGCATTTCCCACCATGATCTCCTCCCTCACATTCCCTCGATCTGTTCCTCCGCAGTCAACAGCAGCCCTCACACTGGGATTGCTCCACAGTCCCTAAACTCCAGCTCCCAGCCACTGCCCCTTCCAGGAGACCTGGGTTCCTGCCTGGCATATGTAAGGTTGTGGCAAGGACTGTCTGATTCTCATTCCATTTATGCTGCCACAGATCAGCTGTTTCACTCTCAGCTTTAAATGTTTCTCCTCTGACTCAGACAATTGCCCTGATGTTGGGATTGCATCCCTGCTTCTGTTCCTCAACCTGCTGAGGGCAGGTCCAGTCCTATTAGCACTCCTGTTTTCCCCCCTAGTTCCTTCATCCTACCGAGTTTTGCACGGTTCTATATAGTCTTTTCCACAGGTCAGGTCCTCCTGTCTGCTCCCAGCTGGTGTTCTGCATGTGCTTCTGTGTCTGAAGGTGTATTTCTGATGTATCCATGGAGAGAGATGTACTCCACATCCACCTACACCTCTGCCACCTTGTTCTCCAAAGCTTATTTTTTAAAATTGTATTTCAGTCAGTGTCCATTGATGGAAACCTCTTTACCTGCTTGTTCAGTGGAGAAATTTAATATGGAGACGGACTGCAAAGGTGTTGGGAGAACTGAAAATGCAAAAGTAGTTGAAATAGGTCATGAATTAGCAACATCAGAAAGCTTCTTCCGTCATAAGTCTGGAGCAACAAAGGCAGGAATTGTGTTCTCAGAACCCAGGGGATGGGATCACAGCTGGAGCCTAGGATGATGCATATACAGCTCTCTCTATATATTTCTGATGTATCAAATTATTTGCCATTGATGACCTATTCTAATGGAGGAGAGCAATGACTAGGTTAATGTAAACACTTTAAGGTACTCTGTGATTAATATTTTTAGTAGTCATTTTAACTCCTTAATTAGTTGAGAATTGGAAACATGGAAAGGGGCATCTTTGCATTCTTGGAAGTCTTTTTTCAGCATTCTAACATAGTCACTGTCTGTTTCTATTAAACTTTTGAGTTTATTTGTGGAATCTAAGATGACAACTGAGATTGGTTCTCTTCCCATCCAAGAATGGTTGTTCACTTTAGCTACATTCCCATAGGGGCATATAGATCTTGCAGAGAGACATCTTCAGTAAAATTTGTTTCCATCAATATCTCAGCAAGTAATAGCACCATCAAATGGAGCTGAGGAGAGTTTAATGAAAAGGCTATTTACAAATTTATAGGAGGCTGAGGAAAACTGACGGAATGGTGAAGCATGAGGGGCTGTTAGCATCAGATCACTGTGGACAGTGACTGCAGCCATGAAATTAAAAGACACTTGCTCCTGGGAAAGGAAGGTATGACAAACCTAGACAGTGTAATAAGAGACATCACTTTGCTGACAAAGGTCTGTATAGTCAAAGCTGCGGTTTTTCGAGTAGTCATGTACAGATATGAGAGTCAGACCTGACTGACTCTAAAGAAGGCTGAGTATCAAAGAACTGATGTCTTTAAATTGTGGTGCTAGAGAAGACTTTTGAGAATCCTTTGGACAGTAAAAAGATCAAACCAGTCATTCCTAAAGGAAATCAACCCTGAATATTCATTGGAAGGACTTATGCTGAAGCTGAAGCTCCAGTCCTTTCATCACCTGATGCGAAGAGCTGACTCATTGGAAAATTCCCTAATGCTGGGTACTACTGAAGGCAAAAGAAGAGGGAAGCAGAGGATGAGATGGTTACATAGCATCACTGACTCAATAGACATGAATTTGAGCAAATTTTGGGAGATAGTGAAGGACAGGTGAGCCTGGCTTGTGGCAGTCCATGGTGCTGCAGACTTGAACAAGACTTAGTGACCAAACAATAAGACCAAAAGGGGCAAGGAGAGGGAGAAGTTACCAGAACAGGAAGGGTCCATAGCTTAGCTATGGCTGTCCTTGGGAGAGAGGCCCCCAACTGAATGTGCAACCTATGAGAGAGGAATGCAGACACTGGCCACCCAAGTCTGAAATGAGGGAGCTGGTGGAAAACACCCTGTTTCCACTCTGTCCTCTCTCCCCTTTTCTCCCTGCCTCCTTCCTTTCTCCAGGTATCTCCTGCTTATTTAGTTCTCTGCTTTGGCCAAACCCATTGGAAACCAGCTGGCAAAGGTTTCAGTTGCAGTTTATAAAGGTCACGTTTAGGAACTCAGAGCAGAATGGAAAAGGGTCTGGAGTGGCAAAAGGAGAATGTCCAGGTGATAATCACCTCAAGAAACACTAACTTGTGTTAACAACAATTCCTCTAACAATCAAAATAATTTTGAATTTATGATCCTTCAGAAACTAGTGAGAATTCACATATTTTGAAAAAACAGAATAATTTTCTATGTAACTGAAAGCATGAATAAAATTTTATTGGGGTAGGATGTTGTCACAACCTTCCTAATATAAAGATATGAAAGCACTTTGAAGGTTTTTACATGCAAATAATGGGTTTGGTAGTTTAAATGACTATTGTCCATTTTTTTTTTTGGTTTGTTTGTTTAAAAGCAGACATGCCCCTAAAGGGCTATTAATCCTTCTTCACTTGTCCAGAGATGAAGATAATTCACCTTGCTTTAAGAAATATTCTTTGAATGCACTTTTTACTATCCAATTGGCTTCCCCAAACCCAGTCTGACTGGCAGGGATTTTCTGTGGTCACATGTTTGTCGCTGGTATGTCCATTATGGACATGACAACAGTCATTACATAAACAAACCATGAAGGGTCTGATTTCTCACTTGATCTTGTATATTATTTCTTTTCCTTTGTGTTGGCTCTTCTGCACCTGTATTTGAGTTAACTCTTGGCTCTGAGGACATTTGAGGGATGATTAGAATATTTAAAAAGCAGTGAGTAAACGGATCTCATAATTAGTTGATTGCCTGTGTAGCCAGACAGAAGAGCTTGTTGTATTGTTACAGGAGCTCAAAAGAAGCACCCCTTTTGAGAGCCTAATAAACTTCCACCTTTTCAGGTCTGACCTGGTCATTTGGCTTTAGAGACCACAGGGTCATGCGCAGGACAAAAAGCTTCCTCTAGAACCTTTGTTGGAAGTATTTTGTTTTGAAAGGGGAAGTATTAAGCTGGAGGATTTAGTCACTGAATGAAAACTTGGGAATGGATTGGGCAGGATTGAGGGGGTGGCATTTTATTTTGTCCTTGGGGATTGAACGTCATGCTCCCTCCAGCCAGAATAACAAGGAGGAGGAGGGATGAGAAGAGGCGGGGTGCAGAGGGAAGGACAGAGAGACAGCCAGAAATACTAAAACAGATGAAGTCAATGAAATAAACATTTTTGTTTATTCCTTCATCCTTTTCCAACCCAGGAATCAAACTCGGGTCTCCTGCACTGCAGGCAGATTCTTTACCAACTGAGTTATGAGGGAAACTCTAGTGTTCTTGCCTGGAGAATCCCATGGACAGTGGAGCCTGGCAGGCTACAGTCCATGGGGTTGCAAGAGTCAGACACGACTTAGCGACAAACAGACTCATCCTTTCTCATAGCTGTCTCTCTTTTTTGTGGTGCTCTTGTTGCTTCCAGAATTTCCTCTATCATAGTACAACAACAACATGCACTGTGACTGTGTAATTTCCTTCTGGGCCAGCACTTCCAATAGTTCTTTTTGTACTTGAACTGAAATTATTGAGTAGTAGAAATATGGCTAGTGTGACTGAGGGGCTGCAATTTAAATTTTACTTAATTTTATTTTTAAATTTGGCAAAGCTAATACAGTTATGTAAAGTCTAAAAATAAAATAAAATTAAAAAAAATAAATTTTACTTAATTTTAATTAATTTAAATTAAATAGCCACATGTTGCTAGTTGCTACAATAGTGAAGCCCTGAGAGCTAGACTATCTGCTTTGTGAGGTTAGAGACATATAGGTCATAGTGTGCCTGAATAATAGTAGGAATAATCAAGAAATCTTTGTTGTTGTAGGAAGAAGGAAGAAAGAGAGAGAGAGAGGGAAAAATGGAGTGATCTCACAAGTGGATGAGTGAAGATCAGGAATGTGGAAGGATACTGAGCAGACACCATGTATCTCTTGGGCTGGAAAAGTTATTTTCTGCTCTTTAACAATAACTTCAAAGAACTATTTCAGATTTGAGATTTTGGAGGACAGAAACTTGGTCTAAAAATGTATTAACTTTTCTTTTTTTCCTCCAAGATCTCCATTGTATCTTCTTTAAGCTTTCAGATGTGATACAGTGAGTGCTTTTTTAGAATTATCATTGAGGACTCTGGGAGGATGTCAAAGGTTACACCCAGCTGTTTGGTGGCTTAGTCAGGGGGTCCTTTGAGAAGATCAAACACCTGAGGTGAGGTGATGGCCCTGCCCCTCATAAGCTGTGTGACATTAAGTTCTTAACCTCCCACATGTCAGTTCTACCTTCATAAGTTTTCAGGTTAAATGAGCCTATTCTTAAGTACCATCTGAAGCGATTTAGCAGCAGCAGCAGCAGCTTAAGATTGACATTGTGAATAGGTAACAGGTACTTTAGGAAAGCAGAACCATTTAATATAACTTTATTTCTAAAAAAGCATGTTTTTAGTTATCCACTTGCCCAGGTGAAGGATTTTACAGTATGATACAGCTTTAGGTTGGATATCACTTACAGACTAAAGAACTGAGGAGGATGCAATTACTTGGAAAAAAAAAAATCCATTATGACCAAACTTGTAGTAACATTTCTTTTTTAAACAGCAGCTGAAACTATTTTAGAAGGTTTGGCTTGACTATGTAAATAAACACTGACTCATATAAGTTATTGTAACTACTGAATTCAATATTTACAATGCCAAATTTAAAGGCATTCATTACTAATGTGTAAACTCAAAAGAAGTATGAGTCATTTATTCTGTCTCTTTAAAAATACAAAATGTATCCTTTGAAAGATAAGAAAATCTACTAATTAAATCTTATGCTCAAATCAATACATTTTTAAAACTTAAAAGTAATTTATGCACAGTAAACAAAATTTGGACACAGAAAAAAGAGGAGAAAATTCACCAATTGTTTCTCTTCACTGTTACCTAGACTGTTGTTAATATTTTCATGTATTTTTCTGTTCATGTTCCTTTTTATCATTTTAACTATGCAGTATATACAATATGTATATGTTGTTTAGATTTTAATAATGAATTATGAAATGTTTCACATCTCCAAAAAAGTGTAGAAAGGCATAACACATGTTTTGCTTTTACCACCTTGATTTCAGAGATAGGTTGGACAGATATTTGTTTGAAGTCTTTTTGCTTTTAAATAATAAAATCATAGGGATACAGTACCAAATTCATTCTATTCCTTCCTCTCTTTCTCTTCTAGATTTGCTTTCTGTTCTTATCCATGGTTTCTTATCCACTTTTTCTTACAAATGTATAATTCTACAAACAATTTATAATATTGTTTTATGGGTTAAAAACATGCATAAATGTTAACACCTGAAACTTCCATTTTTCATTCATTATAAAGTTTTGGAATGTGTCCATGTTGGTACATATACATCTAGTTCATCCATTTTAACTGTTAAATGGCACTCTGTAAATGAACAGCCCACAGTTACTTAACATATTTAACTGTGACATAAGGTAGTTATTTGCATAATTTTTTACTATTATGACAATTTTGTAACAAACAAAATTTTATACATTATACATTTAAAAAAATGAATATGCCTGAGAATTTTTTTAGGGTAGACACAAAGATCGATAAATTGTTTTGTAGGAATATTTTCAAATGTGTTAGATATTGCCAGTTTATTTTCCCAAGTAATTGAACCTATTTACACCCCAGTCTCATTTTATCTTATTTTCACTAATGATTGCTAGTTTTGGACTTTTAAACCTGGTTAATTTGATGAGTATGAAGTAGTATCTTATCACTTTTGTAATTTGTATTTCACTATTTTACATGAAGTTGAAGAATCTTTGAGGCAGAAGATAGTGGGCCCCAGGCTGAGCCTCTGGAGTTTATCCCTTGTGGACTGATACTCCAAGATGAAGGCAGGAGAAGCTGAACCCTTCTCAGGTAAGAGATCACACATTTCTCATTCTTGAAGTGAAGGTGATCTTCCCAGCTAAAAAACTCCTTGGAGATCTATTTCACAGTCCAAGTTTGATGCATGAAACAGGGCACTCAAAGCTGTTACATTGGGACAACCCTGAGGGATGGGATGGGAGGGAGGAAGGTGGGAGGGGGGATCAGGATAGGGGATACATGTATACCCATGGCTGATTCATGTCAACGAATGGCAAAAACCACTACAATATTATAAAGTAATTAGCCTCCAATTAAAATTAATTAATTATTAAAAAAAAAAAAAACTCCTTGGAGGTCAAAAGGAGAGTTGTTGTTGCTGCTGGTGTTGTTATTGTTCAGTTGCTCAGATATGTGTAACTCTTTGCTACCATGGACTGCAGCACGCCAGGCTTCTCTGTCCATCACCATCTCCCAGAGCTTGCTTAAACTCATGTCCATTGAGTTGGTGATGCCATCCAACCATCTCATCCTCTGTTGTCCCCTTTTCCTCCTCCCTTCAGTCTTTCCCAGCATCAGGATCTTTTCCAATGTGTCGGTTCTTTGCATCAGGCGGCCAAAGTATTGGAGCTTCAGCTTCACAATCAGTACATCCAATGACTATTCAAGGTTGATTTCCTCTAGAATTGACTGGTTGGATCTCCTTGCAGTCCAAGAGACTCTCTAGAGTCTTCTCCAACATCACAGTTCAAAAGCATCTTTTCTTTGGCTCTCAGCCATCTTTATGGTCCAAATCTCACATTCATACAAGACTACTGGAAAAACCAAAGTTTTGACCATACAGACCTTTGTTGGCAAAGTAGTGTCTCTGCTTTTTAATACACTGTCTAGGCTTGTCATAACTTTTCTTCCAAGGAGCAAGCATCTTCTAATTTCATGGCTGCAGTCACCATCTGCAGTGATTTTGGAGCCCCCCCCCCCACCCCAAATAAAATCTGTCACTGTTTCTATTGTTTCCTCATCTATTTGCCATGAAGTGATGGGACTGGATGCCATGATCTTAGTTTTCTGAATATTGAGTTTTGAGCCTGCTTTTTTACCTTTATCTTTCACCTTCATTTAGTTGCTCTTCACTTTTTGCCATAAGGGTGGTGTCATCTGCATATCTGAGGTTATTAATATTTCTCCTGAAAGTCTTGATTCCAACTTGTGAGTTATCCAGCCTTGCATTTCACATGATGTACTTTACATATAAGTTAAATAAGCAGGGTGAAGTTGGGACAAGTTTTGACCTTTTGACCTCCAAGGAGTTTTTTTTTTAATAATTAATTAATTTTAATTGGCGGCTAATTACTTTATAATATTGTAGTGGTTTTTGCCATTCATTGACATGAATCAGCCATGGGTATACATGTATCCCCTATCCTGATCCCCTCTCCCACCTCCCTCCCATCCCATCCCATCCCTCAGGGTTGTCCCAATACAGTCTTGAAGTACTCCTTTCCCAACTTGGAACCAGTCTGTTGTTTCATGTCAGGTTCTAACTATTGCTTCTTGACCTGCATACTGGTTCCTCAGGAGGCAGGTAAGGTGGTCTGGTATTCCCATCTCTTTAAGAATTTTCCACAGTTGTGATCCACACAGTCAAAGACTTTAGTGTAGTCAATGAAGCAGAGGTAGAATTTTATGGATTTCTCTTGCTTTTTCTATGATCCAACAGAGGTTGGCAATTTTATCTCTGGTTCCTCTGCCCTCTCTAAATCCAGGTAGTACATTTGGAATTTCTTGGTTCATGTACTGTTGAAGCCTAGCTTGAAGGATTTTGAGCATTATCTTGCTAGCATGTGAAATGAATGCAATTGATGATGCTGTTAAAGTGCTGCACTCAATATGCTAGCAAATTTGGAAAACTCAGCAGTGTACACAGGACTGGAAAAGGTCAGTTTTCATTCAAATACCAAAAAAAGGGCAATGTCAAAGAATGTTCAAGCTATGGCACAATTGCACTCATTTCACATGCTAGCAAATAATTCTCAAAATCCTCTAAGCTATGCTTTAACAAAAAAAGGGAATAATGTGAACTTGTTCATAGGCCTTTTCTCTGGAATCCGTCCTGGCTAAGAGATATGTGCACATCCACTGGAGGATACTAAGAAGTATCAAATGCAGACTCAGAACCAGGAAAATCAAAATGATTGGCCAAAGGAAACCCAGAAAGAAATGCCCCCTGTAAGTGATTTAAACTACCACTGTGTCTCAGCTCTCTCTGTGTCTGCCCAGGTGTCAATTCACACATACTCTAGTCTTTTTCCTTCTAATAAACATTTTACTTCTTTCATTATTTTCTGTGTTTTTGTGGGTATTCTTTTCTGCAAAGCCAAAGGGCCATGACCTTGTTACCAGCTAATGATCTAGTGGCTAGGATTCAATGTTCTCACTGCCCTGGCACAACAAAACTGGAATGCTGCTTCAAGCCACTGAAGACCAAGGCCACCCAAGATCATCTTCATCCTAATGTTGATCATTTGTATTTTTTCTTCCATGAAACACTTTCAGATCTTTTGTGCTTGGCTGTTTTTCTTTTCCTTATAGATCTGAAGCTGTCTTTGGACCAATTTATTATAGTTTTATGTATAATGGATACTTCTACTTATTTACCCAAGTGATCTTCATTTTATGTTTAGAGACAATGTATTCATATGAACAAAATGAAAATTTTATCAAAAGCTTGTTTCTAACTAAAGGGGCTACCCTGATGGCTCAGTAGTAAAGAATTTGCCTGCTCATGCAGGAGACATGGGTTCAATTACTCGTCTGAGAAGATGCCACATACTGGAGAGCAACTAAGCCCATGTGTCACAACTATTGAGCCTGTGCTCTAGAGCCAAGGAGCCACAACTAATGAACCCACATGCCACAACTACTGAAGCCTGGACACTCAAGATCATGTGCTCTGCAACAAAAGAAGCCACCCTAATGAGAAGCCCACACACTAGAGAATAGCCCCTGCTCACTACAACTAGAGAAAGTCCATGCAGCAACACATGCAGACCCAACAGAGCCAAAAATAAATAAAATTATTAAAATTAGTATTATAAAATTAAATTAATTATAATTTAAACTACTATTAAAAATGAGGTGACCAAGGGATTGTATTTCACAAATATGAAATATAAACTGTGAAAAGTATATTTAAAGGAAAGAATTAAAAGAAGAATCTGCACAGCTATTAAAGTCTTAGAAACAGTCCTATGTGTTATTGTAAAAGGCCAACTAATGTCACCATGTCATCATTTTACCTCCCTACAATGTCTGTTTTTTTTGGAAATAGAACTGATAATTCAAAAAGCATTTCTTATAGTGTTTTTTCTTCAGCTTGTGGTTCTCTTTGGGCTCACAGACCATAAAATCTAGAGAAGTATAGAAGGTGATATAGAATTCTTACATGGTAAACAAAATCACCTTATCAATTAGATAGTTTACCAAGGCATGGCTGTTTGTGATTAAATTCCTTTTATATCTTCCAGATATCTGAAAATCAAAGCTTATGTAGCAATGATTATAGCTGCCCATCCTTCTTGCTATCTCTTT
This sequence comes from Bubalus bubalis, assembly GCF_019923935.1. Classification (NCBI taxonomy): domain Eukaryota; kingdom Metazoa; phylum Chordata; class Mammalia; order Artiodactyla; family Bovidae; genus Bubalus; species Bubalus bubalis. The sequence continues at coordinate 35,076,002 of NC_059170.1, read as the reverse complement.
TCCCACTCTACACTTGTTTTTCCTCACAGCAGCCCATAATAAACACTCTTTTGGTTAGTCCAGGGAGGCAGAGCTGGGTGATGGAAAGACATAATGTTATGTTGAGGCAAATATGCCTGGAGTTCTTACAATCATTCAGATCTGGAATAATCTTTCACTCTGTCACTGTCTAGTCTTGTTAGTGACTTCCAAATGATAGTATGAGAATTATCATGACTAATCCTTCAGCTCAAATTCAGGGTCTGTTATGAGCCAGCCACTATATTAGCTATGTCATATAGGGTGTCTCATTGAATTAGTGCTCCTAGAACAAGAAAGGCAAGGCCAAAGAATGTACAAACTATTACACAATTGCACTCATTTCACAATCTACCAAAGTAATGTTCAAAATTATCCAAGCTAGGCTTCAACACTATGTGAACCATGAACTTCCAGCTGTTCAAGCTAGATTTAGAGAAGGTAGAGGAACCACAGATCAAATTGCCAACATCTGCTGGATCATAGAAAAAGCAAGAGAAATCCACAAAAACATCTACTTCTGCTACATTGACTACATTAAAGCCTTTGACTGTGTGGATCATCACAAACTGTGGAAAATTCTCAAAGAGATGGGAATACCAGACCACCTGACTTGCCTCTTGAGAAATTTGTATGCAGGTCAGGAAGCAACAGTTAGAACTGGACATGGAACAACAGACTGGTTCCAAATAGGAAAAGGAGTATGTCAAGGCTGTATATTGTCACCCTGCTTATTTAACTTATATGCAAAGTACATCATGCGAAATGCTGGGCTGGATGAAGCACAAACTGGAATCAAGATTGCCAGGAAAAATATCAATAACCTCAGATACGCAGATGACACCACCATTATGGCAGAAAGCGAAGAGGAACTAAAGAGCCTCTTGATGAAAGTGAAAGAGGAGAATGAAAAAGCTGGTTTAAAACTCAACATTAAAAAAACTAAGATTATGGCATCCAGTCCCATCACTTCATGGCAAATAGATGAGGAAACAATGGAAACAGTGAGAGACTTTATTTTCTTGGACTCTAAAATCAATGCAGATGGTGACTGCAGCCATGAAATTAAAAGACACTTGTTCCTTGGAAGAAAAGCTATGACCAAACTAGACAGCATATTAAAAAGCAGAGACATTACTTTGCTGACAAAGGTCCATCTAGTCAAAGCTATGGTTTTTCCAGTAGTCATGTATTCATGTGAGAGTTGGACCATAAATATTGGTGAGTGCCAAAGAATTGATACTTTTGGACTGCTGTTGGAGAAGACTCCAGCGAGTCCCTTGTAATGCAGGGAGATCAAACCAGTCAATCCTAATGGAACTCAATCCTGAATATTCATTGGAAGGACTGATGCTGAAGCTGAAGCTCCCAATACTTTGGCCACCTGGTACGAAGAACTGACTCATTGAAAAAGACCCTAATGCTGGGAAAGATTGAAAGCAGGAGAAGGGCAAAACAGAGGATGAGATGGTTGGATGACATCACCAGCTTGATGGACATGAGTTTGAACAAGCTTCAGGAGCTGTTGATGTACAGGAAATCCTGTCATCCTGCAGTCCATGGGGTCACAGAGTTGGACATGACTGAGTGACTGAACTGAACAGTTATCAATATGGGATGGGAAAAAGACTGGACAAGATTTAAGTGGTGAAAGTCATGGAAGCAAGATCCTGGAGGGAGACTTGAAAATCAAAATGTATGCTGAGATGGACAAGCAACTCAGGAGAAATTCTGTAATGAAAGGTGAAGCCAAACACTTTTTCAGAGGCAAAAATTCTCTCTACCTCTGTAATCTTTAAGGCACACTTGTGGGCTTGAGCAAGGTATGAGCCACTGAAAAGTTACTTACAGCTCAAATACCACCAAGGGTAGCATTCTTTTTTGGGAAGAAAATGCTTTTCTGGGACTGGCTTTTTTATGATAATGACACATAACTGATTTTATTATGCCAAAAGATTTCAACTGTTTTCAACTTCCAAGGATGGCATTGTTCGCAACAGCTGAGTTCCAAAGAGTTTAGGTTTTAATAGCTTCAAGCGTGAACAACTCTTTAAAAAAAATTTACCCAATGGATATGGGAGTCATTCTAAAATATACATTTTCTTATTCTGTCTTTGTAAGCTAAACATACTTATGTAATTCACTCTTTTCTTCCTGAATCAAGAGAATCATTATACATTTTAGTTTTTATATCATGTCATTATATAGTGATGCTCTTGGGATCTGTTAACATATAACCATCTATTTGGACTAGTCTGTTTGAATCCCGTGTCTGCCTTTAAAGTTTTATTCTGTTTTCTCTCTTGCTTTTATTTTTCTTTTAATGTGCTGTCAAACAAGTTACAAAAATTTATAAAGTAAAAGTAATTAGGCTCTGAGTAAAGATTTAGGGAACACTCTTTAAAGTTCAAACAACTTCACTCACAATGTGTTGAGTGCTTAATATGTGACAGGTACTATGCTAAGTATATAAAGACGAATAAAACCTCTTCTTCCAAGGGTCTTACATGCTGGTGAATAATAACTTTCTTGTGGCTAAGAGGACTGTAATTTCTTCTTGAACTTAGAGATACCTATTTTCATTGTTGTCAAGCATACTTTCTGAAATTTCTGATTCTCAGCTGTGTTTTCACAACTTGAAATTGGTGAATATCTAAACTCCCAAGATTTGCCAGATTCGTTTCACATATTAATGGTTGTTGCATCATAGACTGAACATAGAAAATGCTGAAAGGAGTTAGTAGTCATACAGCATTTGAAAGACTCTACAAGATTGTCTACAGGCATGGTGTTGAAATGTTTTACATTTATGATAAAGTTTTGGACAAAATGGTTTGTGAAGTCAAATTTTAAGCTTTACTGTTCCAAAAAACAACAAACAAACAAAGATATTATAAACAATATTACTAATATAGTAGAAGAATGTAGGCATACTATGAAACAGAGAGAGAGAGTAGGGAAACTGGCAAGATGAGACTGAAGTGACAGATCCACTGTGCACCTGGTCTGGGAAGAGGCCAGGGTGGCTGGGAACTTGACCCCTGAGAGTGAATGGCTGTTGCACCAACTTGTGTTTGGGAACTGAGTTAATCTCCTTATATGAAACTGGAGGTGGTATTGGTTTTCCTTTATCATTAAAAAAGGTTCAAAAGAGGCAGGATCAGTGCTTACATTTCAGGTTTTTTTTAAAAAATTAATTAATTTATTTTAATTGGAGGCTAATTACTTTACAATATTGTAGTGTTTTTTGCCATACATTGACATGAATCAGCCATAGGTGTACATGTGTCCCCCATCCTGAACCCCCCTCCCATCTCTCTCCCCATCCCATCCCTCAGGTTTTTGTGAAGCTGTTGGTCTAAGCCTTTTGCTGGTTCAGAAAAAGTAGCATTTCGTCAGATAAGTGTCCTCAACTGTCAGTAGATGACTGTTTTAGATGTACATGTCCTGGGGGCCTGGAGGAAGGCAAAGTCAAAACCATTAGCCAGAGAGAGAGAGAAGCACAATAACATTACCAACTCTTGGTTTTCCTGGGGCTTTTCCAGTTTTAGTACTGAAATTTGCATTATCTTGGGCAAATCAGAATGATCGATAACCCTACTTACTCCCACACTTAAGATAAACCTGAAAACTAAACAGCACTTGAATCAAGTGGGCTGTATCCCACAGATAGAAGGCGTCTGCAATATATGCAAATCAATCAATATGATATACCATATTAACAAATTGAAAGATAAAAATCATATGATCATCTCAATAGATGAAGAGAAAGTTTTTGACAAAATTCAACACCAATTTATAGTAAAAACTCCCCAGAAAGTGGCCAAAGATGGAAATTACTTCAACATAATAAAGGCCACATATGACAAACCCACAGCAAACATTATTCTCAATAGTGAAAAACTAAAATAATGTCCTGTAAGTTCAGGAAAAAGACAAAGGTATCCACTCTCACCACTATCATTCAACATAGCTTTGGAAGTCCTAGCCACTGAAATCAGAGAAGAAAAAGAAATAAAGGAGTTCAGGAATTGAAAAGGAGAAGTAAAACTCTCACTGTTTGCAGATGACATAATACTATACAAAGAAAACTCTAGAGATGCCACCAGAAAATTACTACAGCTAATCAATGAATAAAGTCACAGGATATAAAATTAACGCATAGAAATCCCTTGCATTTCTATACGCTAACAATTAAAAATCAAAGGAGAAATTAAGGAAACAACCCCATTCACCACTGCAACAAAAAGAATAAGATACCTAGGAATAAATCTACCTAAAAAGACAAAAGAGCTGTATGCAGAAAACTATAAAACTGAGGAAAGAAATCAAAGATGACACAAACAGATGGAGAGGTATACTTTGTTCTTGAATTGGAAGAATCAATATTGTAAAAATGACTATAGTGCTCAAAGCAATCTACAGATACAATGTAATCCCTAACAAACTACCAATTTCTATTTTTCACAGAACTAGAACAAAAATTTCACAATTTGTATAGAAACACAAAAGATGCCAAATAGCCAAAGCAACCTTGAGAAAGAAAAATGGAGCTGGAGGATCAACCTTCCTGACATCAGACTACACTACAAAGCTATAGTCATCAAGACAGTATGGTACTGGTACAAAAACAGAAATATAGACCAATGGGACAAGGTAGAAGGCCCAGAGATAAGCCCATGAACCTATGGGTACCTTGTCTTTGACAAAAGAGGCAAGAATATACAATGGAGAAAAGATAGCCTTTTCAATAAGTGGTGCTGGGAAAACTAGATAGCTACATGTAAAAGAACGAAACTATAACACTTCATAATATCATACACAGAAATAAACTCAAAGTGAATTATATATTTAAATGTAAGGCCAGAAACTATAAAGCTCTTAAAGGAAAACATAAGCAAAAACATTATATCTTTGACATAAATGACAGCAAGATCCTCTTTGACACACCTCCTAGAGTAATGGAAATAAAAATAAGCAAATGGCTCCAGTTTCATCCTAATCAAACTTAAAAGTTTTTGGACAGCAAAGGAAACAATAAACAAGATTAAAAGAAAACCCTCAGGATAGGAGAAAAAAATTGAAAACTGAAACAACTGACAAAGGATTACAGTTCATATAGCTCAACATAAGAAAAGCAAACAGCCTAATCAAAAAATGGGCAGAAGACCCAAACAGACATTTCTCCAAAGAAGACATACAGATGGCTGATAAACACATGATAAGATGCTCAGCATCACTAATTATTCAGTTCAGTTCAGTCACTCAGTTGTGTCTGACTCTTTGTGACCCCATGAAGTACAGTACACCAGGCCTCCCTGTACAATGAGATATCACCTCACACTGATCAGAATGGCTATCATCAAAAAAATCTACAAGCAATAAATTCTGGAGAGGATGTGGGGAAAAGGGAACCTTCTTAAACTGATGGCGGGAATGTAAATTGATACAGCCTCTATGGAGAACAGCCTTATAAGGAGATTCCTTAAAAAGCTGGGAATGAAACTATCATATGACCCACTAAGGAGCATATACCTGAGAAAACCATAATTGAAAAAAATACATGTACCCCAAAATTCATAGCAGCACTACTTACAATAGCTAGGGCATGAACCAATCTAGATGTCCATCAATAAGTGAATGGTTACAGAAGTTGTGGTACATATATACAATGAAATATTACTCAGCCACAAAAAAGAATAAATTTGAGTCAGTTCTAGTGAGGTGGATGAACCTAAAGTCTGTTGTAAAGAGTTAAGTAAGTCAGAAAGAGAAAAACAAAAATGACATATTGATTCATATATATGGAATCTAGAAAAAAGGCATTGATGAACCTATTTGCAGGGGAAGAATAAAGATGCAGATAAAGAGAATGGACATGTGGACATAGTAGAGGAAGGAACGAGTGGGATGAATAGAGAAAGTAGCTTTGACATATATACACTACCTTGTGTAAATTAGATGGCTGGTGAAAAGTTGTTATACAACATGGAGGACCCATCCAGGTGCTCTGTGATGACCTAGAGGGGTGGAATGGGGGAGGGAGGCTTAAGAGGGAGATGATATAATTATGGCTGATTTACATTGCTGTGCAGCAGAAACTAGCAGAACATTGTAAAGCAGTTTTACTCCAATTAAAAAATAAAAATAAAATCCATTTGGGAATAACAATACCAAAAAAGACAGCCAACAAAATAAACACTCAAAACAGAAATGAACTTCTAATAAATTGCAAAATGAATTTTATAATAAATAAATTTAAGGACAGTTAACAAAAATTGTAAAACAAAACAGTCAACTATGTATGATGGCAGATGGATATGGAGAAAAATCTGTTAGAAAGTCTGGATATGAAGGAATATACAGTCACTGAAATTTAAAAATCCTCCAGCTGCTTATTTACAATAAAAGTAGAATTTCTGAATTGGATGATGTTACTGAGGAATTCAGGCTTCTCAGTGGCACAGTGCTAAACAATTTGCCTGCCAATGCAGGAGACACAAAAGCTATGGGTTCCATACCTGGCTTGGGAAGATCCCCTGGAGCAGAAAATGGCAATCCATAGAGGTATTCTTGCCTGGAAAATTCCATGGACAGAGAAGCCTGATGTGCTATAGTTCATGGAGCCACAAAGAGGAAGACATGACTGAGCGACTGAACACACACTGAGGAATTCACTCATGATGCTTCGTAGACTGATAAAAGAGTATAATCCTGGAAGAGAAACTGGGACAATGGAAGACAGATTGAGAGACATTTAACATATATAATTTTTCTAAGAAGAGAAGAGAGAGATGGTTGAGAGGAAATATTGAAATGGATTAGGGCTGACACTTTCATTACTGCCAGGAAGATATGTCTTTAAATGGAAAGTGCACACCAAGTGCTGGTCAGATTAAATGGAATAAATTCAGAAAGATTAATTGAAGTGAAGTTGCAGAACATCAAGAATAAAGTGAAAAATTGAAATTGTTGCTGTTGTTTAGTCTCTAAGTCCTGTCTCACTGTTTTGTGACCCCAAGGACTGTAACCCACCAGGCTCCTCTGTCCATGGGGTTCCCAGGCAAGAATATGGGAGTGGGTTGTCATTTCCTTCTCTGGGAGATCTTCTCTACCCAGGGATCAAACCCGGATGGCATCACCGACTTGATACACATGAGTTTGGGTGAACTCCAGGAGTTGGTGATGGAGAGGGAGGCCTGGCGTGCTGTGATTCATGGGGTCACAAAGAGTCAGACACGACTGAGCGACTGAACTGAACTGAACTAAACTGTAAGTTCTAGATAAAAGCAACAAGGAAGAGGGGAGGGGGAATTACAGAGGAGAGCTACTCAGGTAATTGAGCCTAATATACTCAAAATATCCTTGACATTTCAACTAGCTACTGGCTTTTATTTTTATTCAGAAAGTCCTATAAAATGTAAATGCTTAACCATTCCTACTTTCTCTTAAGCAAAAGAAATTTGAAAGAAGACAGATCCTTTATTAGCTAATTCCTAGTCTGGATGGATTGCAGAATGGAACTGTGGGGAGAGGACGGGGAAAAGGATGGGGAGAGGATGGGGAAGATTCTTTTTGATATTTGGCAAAACTAATACAGTTATGTAAAGTTTAAAAATAAAATAAAATTAAAAAAAAAAGATGACAAGTATGAATGATTTTGGACAATCTTTAAACTTGTTGAGTTCTTCACAATGTGGTTTCAGGGTTCTACTTGATAGGAAATTTCTAGAAACCTTGGTTTACAAATATTAAAATGTTAGAACACATTTTAGTATCAAATTTAAATTCAGCTTATTTAGTATGTGAATTATCCAAACTTTTTGTTTTGTTTTTGTTTTTTTCCTAATATGAATATCTGAGAATTGACTATAATAATTGTATTGCTCTTCATCCTGTTTGTGACACCAATTGTCTCGCTGTATGTCACTGTCCGCACTGTTCACTCAACCCAGGGTAGGCAAGGCACGAGCTAAGAGGCTGGAAGAAGACGCAAGGGGTCATAGGAACTGCAGACACATTTATTCTTTCCTGGCTGGCGCAGCAACTGTAGCAGCAGACATAACATAACACAACACAATACAACCTCTCTCCTCTTGGCTGACAAAATGGACACAGCTGTGATGTGGCAGTAATCTCGCCACTTTTAAGCTGGAGCTCATATATACAGAGCACAAAGTAGTTCATGACCAAGTGAGTGAGGTACTCACCTCCTGGTGCGCACGAGCAGTGCTACAAATGCTCTCAGCTGTCACGTAGTCCTTATTTACAAAACATAGGGCAAGAGAGACTGAACACACCATCTTGGCTAATTTGCTATCTCCCCACAATACTTTTCTCCAAAAACTGAAGAATCCAAAGTTTAGAGAGGGCTTTTCAGGTGGTACTAGTGATAAAGAACCCACATACAAATGCAGGAGACTTAAGAGACAAGGGTTCTATCCTTGGGCTGGGAAGATCCCCTGCAGGAGGGCACCAACCTACTCTAGTATTCTTGCATGGAAAATGCCATGGACAGAAGAGCCTGGTGGACTACAGTCCATAGTGTCTCAAAGAGTCAGATGCGACTGAAGTGACTTAGCACACATGCATGCACATCAAGGCTATGCCGAAGGGGTTCATTTATGCTGTTGCTGCTGCTGCTAACTCGCTTCAGTCGTGTCCGACTCTGTGCGACCCCATAGACCGGAGCCCACCAGACTCCCCCATCCCTGGGATTCTCCAGGCAAGAACACTGGAGTGGGTTGCCATTTCCTTCTCCAATGCATGAAAGTGAAAGTGAAAGTGAAAGTGAAGTCGCTCAGTCCTCTTTGTGACCCCATGGACTGCAGCCTACCAGGCTCCTCCTTCCATGGGATTTTCCAGGCAAGAGTACCGGAGTGGGTTGCCATTCCTTCTCCTGTTTATGCTCTAGGGTGGCCCAAACATGACTTCATGAATTTTGATGTCATCTCCATCTTTAAGCTGCTGAAAAGTTTCTGTTGTGAGTATAGAGCTTAAATCTTTCTCTTTAATACTGATATAGTCTTGCATTTTTTTTGCACTGTTTCTTAATCTCAAATTGCCAAATGGAATATAGTTCTTACAAATTAGGTTTCAGACCACAGAGCTTAGGTTTTAACTTTTTTTTTTTTTTTAAAGAAGAGAGAGCAGTAGGTCTGTGAAAAACCACTAAGGAAAAAGGAAGAGATCAAATAAGACAACATTTTAAAGAAATAATTGCCTTTGCATGGCAGTTTTGAACCTACATTGTTAAGTGGTTTCTGGCATGATACATGATTTTCCTATATGATAACCTGAATATTTACCAGAAAAATTAAAGACACATGTTAAGAAGTTAAGGTAAACCTATGAGAATGCAGTTCAAGTGTTCATCATGGGTTTATATATGTAACATATATATACACATATCTATACATATATAGTATACACATACATACTCATTAAATAAAAATATATACATGCACATATATAAATGTAGTGTATATATACACACCCACTAAATAAATGTATATATAGTGGGTTGGATAAAATCTTCATTTGATTCTGTAACATCTTATGGAGAAACTTGAACAATTTTTGGCCATCCCAATATATATATGCACACACATATATACATATATGATAAATACACACACACTAAATTAATGTATATATACCAATTACCATATATATAAATCTCTATGTATATTACATATACATTAATGCAATAAAGGTGTGTATATGTATATTTATGTATACATATACAGATCTCTCTCTCTCTCAGCCTTTTTCTCTCTCTCTCTTGATAGTTTTCCCGATTCTGTGGAAAATAAAAGAGGTAATTTAAAAATCTGTGATCTCAAAAGCTTGTTTTCTCCCTTAGTAGGAGAGAACAAGATCTATCAACATACTGCTATTTAAGCAAAATAATAGTAATTCATGATCATGATGTCATACAAGTGGTGACACAGTCAGTACATGACTCAGAGCCAAAATAACAAAATAAATAAGGACATTTTTGAAAGCTATTGAAAAGAGAAAACAATGAAAATTAGAGATATTTGAGGAAGTCATGAAGGAAGAAAAGGAACTTGGTGCAAGACCTGGTGATAGCAAAAGTGCTGAACCCAAGATGGGTTTAATGTTTGGGAAGTGAGTGGATGAGTCTGGCTACAGCAGTTGGGAGTGCGTGTTCTAAGTCACTTCTGTCGTGTTCAGCTCTTTGAGATCCTATGAACTGTAGCCTGCCAGGCTCTTCTGTCCATGGGATTCTCCAGACAAAAATACTGGAGTGGGTTGCCATGTGCTCTGCCAAGGGATCTTCCTTACCCAAAGATGGAACCCTTGTCTCTTATGTCTCCTGCATTGGCAGGTTAATGCCATTCTTCACCACTAGCAGCACCTGGGAAGCCCATTTGGGACTGGTGGGGAGTGTCATTAGAAAGGTAAGTTGTCAAGAGGTAGACTTGACAAAAGGTAAGTTGTCAAATGTAGACTGTCAAGAGTCTTAAATGTTGGCTAATAAGTATCTTTGAAAATTAGCTTTAGCAGGAAAGTGACCCAGTAAAGTTATGTTTAATTGGCAAATGATTATAGAATGGAATAACATGGGAATGTCCAGAAGGAAGATCAATTGCAAATCATCCAAATAAGGTCTTAACACAGCACATATGGAAGAAAAGAGACACATAGAGATAGTTAAGGAGAGAATAGTTGACAGATCTGAGTTATTATTTTTGCCCACTATAAGATGGGCAAAACAAAAGTGGAAAGAACCATAGGTAACTATGTGGCATTTTCAAACCTGAGTGAGCTGATCTTAGCAAAGACAAATAATTAGTTTGACTCAGTAAACTACATTGTCCTATTGTAAACATTAATGGGAAATATTTTTTGAAACTTAGGAAAGTTACCAGTTCAATCATAAATGCCCCTTAAGGGCTTGAATGACAAGCAAGTGTTCTTTGGATAGGTTGAATGAGATTGTCAGGGTTTGTAAACTGGGCCTTGGAAATCAGACATTTTGGGAGTGTATTCTGCTTTTAGAATATTTAAGTGGTTGGATAATATTTCTTTCGATGTATATATTTTCTTTATTCATCTGCTTCTGAACATTTTATGTTATTTCATATTTTGGCTATTGTGAAAAATGCTGCAATAAACATGGATGTGCTAAATTGGCAATATTTTCATGGCTATGACATTTAAAACATAGGAAACAAAGGAAAAATAAACAAGTGGAGTAAACATCAAACTAAAAAGCTTCTGCACAGCAAAGAAAACAACTTACAGAGTGATAAGGCAACCTGTGGGATGGGAGAAGATATTAGTAAACCAGATATCAGATAAGGGGGTTATTATCAAAACATATAAGGAAATCCTACACCTGAATTGTAGAAAACCAAAAACTCAATTAAAACATAGGTGAAGGCCTTGAGTAGACATTTTTCAAAAGAAGACAGAAATGGTCAAGAGGTATAGGGAAACACACTTAACATCATTAATCATCAGGAAAATGTTAATCACAATTACAATGAAATATCAGCATAACTGTTGGGATGGTTCGTATCAAAATAAACAAAAGGCAACAGGGTTGGTGAAGATGTGGAGTAGTTGGAATGCTTGCATACTGTTGGTGGGAATGGTATGCCCAGTATGGAAAACAGTGTAAAGCTTCCTCAAAAATTTAACAGTAGAACCACAATATGAGCAGCAATCTCACTTGTGGCTCTTCCCTCCCGTGGCTTCTGACAATTGGGATGTGGCCTCTGCAACTGAGGAAGTGAAATTTATTTTATTTTTTATGATTGCTTCTCTCTCTTTCCATTTTTAAATTTTAATTAATAGAACTTAATTTAAAGTTATTTCAGTGGTCATGTATGGATGTGAGAGTTGGACTGTGGAGAGAGCTGAGCACTGAAGAATTGATGCTTTTGAACTGTGGTGTTGGAGAAGACTCTTGAGAGTCCCTTGGACTGCAAGGAGATCCAACCAGTCCATCCTAAAGGAGATCAGTCCTGGGTGTTCATTGGAAGAACTCATGCTGAAGCTGAAACTCCAAAACTTTGGCCACCTCTTGAGAAGAGTTGACTCATTGGAAAAGACCCTCATGCTGGGAGAGATTGGGGGTAGGAGGAGAAGGGGATGATAGAGGATGAGATGGCTGGATGGCATCACTGACTCAATGGATGTGAGTTTGAGTGAACACCCGGAGTTGGTGATGAACTGGGAGGCCTGGCGTGCTGCAATTCATGGGGTCACAAAGAGTCGGACAAGACTGAGCGACTGAACTGAACTGAACTCATTCACATGAAGAGAGATTAGCAATAGTATTTTATTCAGTATATATTATCTGGTTGTTTTTAAATGTATTTATTTTCTATTGTGTTGAACATTTTTCATGATTTGCATTCTGTCTCTATTAATTCTTTAAATTATTCTGATTTTAAATTCTGCTGAATTTATTTTCAAATAGTATTGTCATTTCATATGTAGCATGAGGACCCAATAATAGTATTTTACCAGTTCCTCCTCCCATTTTTCATGCCATTATTGTCATATATTTTACTTTACATATGTGAAAATTGCATATAATATTGTTAATATTTTTGCATTAGGAAGTTTTCTTTTATTGTAATTACAAATAAGAAAAAATGATTTACCTTCATTTATTCCATTTCTAGTGTTTTTCCTTTCTTTATTTAGACCAGATTTTTGACTGATATCATATTCTTTCTGACTAAAGAACTTCCTATAGTATTTTTCATAGAGTAGATTTGATATCAATGAGTCCTTTGGTTTTGTTTGTCTGAAATTTTTTTTCTCCTCTAGTTTTTGAAATATGTTTTTGCTGGGTATACAATTCTGGCTTACCAGGCTTTTTTCCATTTCACCACTTTAAAGATGCCACTCTAAAAAGCCTGTTGATGAAAGTGAAAGAGGAGAGTGAAAAAGTTGGCTTAAACCTCAACATTCAGAAAACGAAGATCATGGCATCTATTCCATCACTTCATAGGAAATAGATGGGGAAACAGTGTAAACAGCATCAGACTTTATTTTTTGGGGCTCCAAAATCACTGTAGATGGTGATTGCAGCCATGAAATTAAAAGAAGCTTACTCCTTGGAAGGAAAGTTATGACCAAACTCGTAAGCATATTCAAAGGCAGAGACATTGCTTTGCCAACAAAGGTCCGTCTAGTCAAGGCTGTGGTTTTTCCTGTGGTCATGTATGGATGTGAGAGTTGGACTGTGAAGGCTGAGTGCCGAAGAATTGATGCTTTTGAACTGTGGTGTTGGAAAAGACTGTTGAGAGTCCCTTGGACTGCAAGGAGATCCAAGCAGTCCATTCTAAAGGAGATCAGTCCTGGGTGTTCTTTGGAAGGAATGATGATAAAGCTGAAACTCCAGTATTTTGGCCACCTCATGCGAAGAGTTGACTCATTGGAAAAGACTCTAATGCTGGGATGGATTGGAGGAAGGAGAAGAAGGGGATGACAGAAGATGAGATGGTTTGATGGCATCACTGACTCAATGGACATGAGTTTGGGTGAACTCTGGGAATTGGTGACAGACAGGGAGGCCTGGTGTGCTACGATTCATAGGGTCGCAAAAGTTGGACATGGCTGAGCGACTGAACTGAACTGAACTACTCTCTTATTGCTTGTTTGGTTTCTAATAAGAAATTTTATCCTTATTGTTCTGTAGATAATAATTCCTCTGATTTTTTCCTCTGGTTTCCTTTCAGATTTTTTATTTATATTTGATTTTAGGAATTTGGATATGATATTTCTAACTCAGTGTATGCATGTGTGTAACATACACACACAGCGTTATTTATCTTTCTTGCTGTTCTTTGAACTTCTTGGACCTGTATTACTTCTCTGATCTATATTACAATGGAAAATTCTCAGGTATTATTTTCTCAATTTTTTTTAAACTGAAAATTTACAGTGTATTTGGACTAGTATTTATCCCAAATATCTAGTAGAAACAAATATAAATACTTTTTGGAAGAAAGTCAATTTATTAGGTCCACCAAGTAAATACTTCTAATATGAAGTTTCTTGGAGCATGAATTTCATATCAAAAATTACCAAACTCCTGAGGGAAAAAGCCACTACTATGAGGGGAGTCAGATGAGTAACTGTGGTATCAGAAGTTTAAACAGAAATAGGGAAATAGTCAGACATAGACTGTAACATAAGTACTTAGTATGTTTGATGTGATGTGAATATTTGTGATACCCCAAAATTCAGATGTTGAAATCCAAGGCAATGATATTAGGAGGCAGAGCCATTGAGAGGTGATTAGGTCATGAGGGAGGAGCCCTCATGACAGGGATTAGTGCTCTCAGAGAGATAGCTTACTCTTTGTGTAATGAATATCTATTTCTGCTTTATTGACTATGCCAAAGCCTTTGACTGTGTGGATCACAATAAACTGGAAAATTCTGAAAGAGATGGGAATACCAGACCACCTGACCTGCCTCTTGAGAAATTTGTATGCAGGTCAGGAAGCAACAGTTAGAACTGGACATGGAACAACAGACTGGTTCCAAATAGGAAAAGTATGTCAAGGCTGTATATTGCCACCCTGTTTATTTAACTTATATGCAGAATACATCACGAGAAACACTGGGCTGGAAGAAGCACAAACTGGAATCAAGATTGCCGGGAGAAATATCAATAACCTCAGATATGCAGATGACACCACCTTTATGGCAGAAAGTGAAGAAGAACTAAAGAGCCTCTTGCTGAAAGTGAAAGAAGAGAGTGAGAAAGTTGGCTTAAAGCTCAACATTCAGAAAATGAAGATCATGGCATCTGGTCCCATCACTTCATGGGAAATAGATGGGGAAACAGTGGAAACAGTGATTGACTTTATATTTTTGGGCTCAAAATCACTGCAGATGGTGATTGCAGCCATGAAATATGCTTACTCCTTGGAAGGAAAGTTATGACCAACCTAGATAGCATATTAAAAAGCAGAGACATTGCTTTGTTAACAAAGGTCTGTCTAGTCAAGGCTACGGTTTTTCCAGTGGTCATGTATGGATGTGAGAGTTGGACTATCAAGAAAGCTGAGTGCCGAAGAATTGATGCTTTTGAATTATGGTGTTGGAGAAGACTCTTGAGAGTCCCTTGGACTGCAAGGAGATCGGACCAGTCCATCCTAAAGGAGAACAGTCCTGGGTGTTCATTGGAAGGACTGATGTTGAAGCTGAAACTCCAATGCTTTGGCCATCTGATGCAAAGAGCTGATTCATTTGAAAAGACCTTGATGCTGGAAAAGATAGAGGGCAGGAGGAGAAGGGGATGACAGAGGATGAGATGGTTGGATGGCATCACCGACTCAATGAACATGAGTTTGGTGTTGGACAGGGAGTTGGTGATGGACAGGGAGGCCTGGTGTGCTGCAGTTCATGGGGTCACAAAGAGTCGGACATGACTGAGCAACTGAACTGAACTGAACTGAGGTAAATACTGAGAAAAATCAACTGGGCAAGTATTGTAACAGAAAAAAAAGTAAATAAATGGCATAAAAATTGGAAAGGAGGAACCAAATCTTATCACTACAAGAAAATCCAAAATAAACAATAGAAAATGATTAGAATTAATAAGAGCTTAACAAAGACGTTGGATGTCAAGTTGATATACAAAAGCAATTAGCATTTCTACATGTTTGCAGAAAATAGAAATTGAAATTCAAAATAGTAACTTATCATAGCAGTTCTTTTATCTATCATCTATCTATCTATTTATCTAGGTCTTTCAATCTACAGAATCTAGAATTAAATCTAAATTTAATGTAAAATCTTTTGAACAAAATCATAAAATTTTAGTGAAACACATTGAAAGAAGAATAAAATAAAGAGCTATCACGTTCTTGGAATGGAATATTTAATGTTTTTAATATGCCAAGTCTCTCCAAAATTATCTGCAGATACTAAGCACTTCTAATGAAAGTGAATGAAAACACAAACACATGTTTTTTGGAATTTTACAAGCTGTTTCTAAATTTTATATGGAAGAGAAAAGGGCCAAAAATAGACAAGAGACTCTTGAAGAATATAAATAAGGTGAGTGTGGGTGTAGTAGTGAATGGCCCTTCAATATATCAAGATTTATTATAGAACTATGTAATTTTGACATAGTGGTATGGTACAAATATAAACAAGAGGAAAAAGTGAAGAGAATGGAGAACAATTCATGTAAAGCCCTATACATAACAGGGATGGCAATGGAGATAAGTGGGGAAAGTATCAATTATTCACTGAATGCTGCTGAGGCAATTGGTTATCCATAAGAAAAACAAAATGAAATTGTATCCTTCCACTATGCACAACTTGCTTTTTTTATGCCTCTTAATACTCCCCCAATGGCTCAGCAGATAAAGAATCTCCTTGCAATACAGGAGACAGGAGATGCAGGTTCAATCTCTGGGTCGGGAAGATCCCCTGGACAAGAAAATGGCAACCCACTCCAGTATCCTTACCTGAAAAATCCCATGGACAGAGAAGCTTGGCAGGCTACAGTACAATGGGTTGCAAAGAGTCGGGACATGATTAAGCAACCACACATGCACACACAATACTTATCAAGGGCTTTCTTCTATTACAGTGACTACTGGGGGAACATGACAGGGGCTTTGTCTAGTGACTCATTGTGGAAAAGCCCTAAACAGAGAAACTTCTAAAAGCTAAGAATAGAGAGATACCAAGCTGACTCAGCTCTTCAGTAATTCAGCAGTAGATTGTCACATAAAGAGCATATATAAATAAATGCTGGATTCAATTCCCTGGTGATTCTAACATTTTGGAATCCTAGTCACTTCTATGTACATTTCCTTTCCTTTATGAAAAGGTTAAGTGTTAATGTGGTTGCTGCTTTGCCAAGAGAAATCTGGCAAGTCTTACAAGTAAATGTGTAAATTGTAATTAAATTCTTAATGTAGAGCTATACAATTCACTACTGTGAAAATAGTACTTAGCTACAAAGCTGTGCTACATTCTTTTACTAATAAGTATTGACTGGAGTTGGAGGAGGGATTTTTCTGACCTGGTTGATGAATTCAAGTGACAGATTTTGTTTTGTTGAAGGATGACTTTTTCTCAGAGAAGGTAAAAAAAAAAAAAAATAATTAACTGGTCTAAGCTATGCAGCAGAGCTCACAAGCTCTTTTTGATTATACAGCAAGGCATTTCAAGTGTGCAGAGGAGACAATTTCATAGAGTTGATGGAAACACCCAATGAGAGGGCGGGCCACATTCCTGATAAGCCCCATCCTTGTGGGTTCCATCTGTCTAACATTAGGGAATTTTATTAAGAGATCTAGATAAGAGTTAAGTAATGGATGGGAATTGTCATTTTATCAATTAGAAAACACTTGTACAAATAAAGTACATGATGTATTTCACAAATATTCTATGCGACTTTTCACATCAGTCAGTCAGTTCAGTAGCTTAGTCATGTCTGACTCTTTGCGATCCCGTGGACTGCAGCATGCCAGACCTGCCTGTCTGTCACCAATCCCCAGAGCTTGCTCAAACTCATGTCCATTGAGTCTGTGATGCCATCTAACCATCTCATCCTCTATCATCCCCTTCTCCTCTTACCTTCAAACTTCCCCAGCATCAGGGTCTTTTCAAATGGGTCAGTTTGCATCAGGAGGCCAAAATATTGAAGCTTCCGCTTCACCATCAGTTCTTCCAATGAATATTCATGGCTGATTTCCTTTAGGATGGAATGGTTGGATCTCTTTGCTGTCCAAGGGACTCTCAAGAGTCTTCTCCAACACCACAGTTCAAAAGCATCAATTCTTCAGCGCTCAGCTTTCTTTATAGTCCAACTCTCACATCCATATGTGACTACAGGAAAAACCATAGCTTTGACTAGGTGGACCTTTGTCAGCAAAGTAATGTCTGCTTTTTAATGTGCTGTCTAGGTTGGTCATAACTTTTCTTCCAAGGAGCAAGCATCTTTTAATTTCATGGCTGCAATCACCACATGCAGTGATGTTGGAGACCACCCCCTCCAAACACACAAAAGAGTCTGTCACTGTTTCCACTGTTTCCCCATCTATTTGCCATGAAGTGATGGGACCAGATGCCGTGATCTTAGTTTTCTAAATGTTGAGCTTTAAGCAAACTTTTTCACTCTCTTCTTTCACTTTCATCAAGAGGCTTTTTAGTTATT
Organism: Bubalus bubalis; assembly: GCF_019923935.1. Taxonomy (NCBI): domain Eukaryota; kingdom Metazoa; phylum Chordata; class Mammalia; order Artiodactyla; family Bovidae; genus Bubalus; species Bubalus bubalis. The sequence goes on along the minus strand of NC_059170.1, from coordinate 35,057,807 downwards.
TTCCACTTTCTGCCATAAGGGTGGTGTCATCTGTGTATCTGAGATTATTGATATTTCTCCTGGCAATCTTGATTCCGGCTTGTGTTTCTTCCAGCCCAGCATTTCTCATGATGTGCTCTGCATATAGGTTAAATAAGCAGAGTGACAATATACAGGCTTGACATACTCCTTTTCCTATTTGGAACCAGTCTGTTGTTCCATGTGCAGTTCTAACTGTTGCTTCCTGACCTGCGTACAAGTTTATCAGCAGGCAGGTAAGGTTGTCTGGTATTCCCATCTCTTTCAGAATTTTCCATGGTTTGTTGTGATCCACACAGTTAAAGGCATTGGTGTAGTCAATAAAGAAGAAGTAGATGTTTTTCTGGAACTCTCTTGCTTTTTTGATGATCCAACAGATGTTAGTAACTTGATCTCTGGTTCCTCTGCCTTTTCTAAAACCAACTTGAACTTCTGGACATTCATAATTCACATACTGTTGAAGCCTGACTTGGAGAATTTTGAGCTTTACTTTGCTAGCGTGTGAGATGAGTGCAATTGTGTGGTAGTTTGAGCATTCTTTGGCATTGCCTTTCTTTGGGACTGGAATGAAAACTGACCTTTTCCAGTCCTGTGGTCACTGCTGAGTTTCCCAAATTTGCTGACATATTGAGTGCAGCCCTTTCACAGCATCATTTTTTAGGATTTGAAATAGCTCAACTGGAATTCTATCACCTCCACTAGCTTTGTTCATAGTGATGCTTCCTAAGGCCCACTTGACTTTGCATTCTAGGATGTCTGGCTCTAGGTGGGTAACACACCATCATGGTTATCTGGGTTGTGAAGATCTTTTTTTGTATAGTTCTTCTGTGTATTCTTGCCACCTCTTCTTAATATCTTCTGCTTCTCTTAGGTCCATACCATTTCTGTCCTTTACCGAGCCCATCTTTGCATGAAATGTTCCCTTGGTATCTCTAATTTTCTTGAAGAGGTCTCTAGTCTTTCCCATTCTATTGTTTTCCTCTATTTCTTTGCATTGGCCCCTTATACTTTTCATATACTGTGGGCCTAATGTACATGATATACAAATATATTTCCTGAAACATTTTTATTGCATCTAGATTTTAGTTATAATTAGAAAACCTTTCTCTGCAGGGAAGTTATAGACAAATCCACCCATTTTTTTCCCCCAAAACATGTGCAATTTCATTCTTACATATGATTTTCTACTGAATAGCAGTTTATTCTAATATGTAGTCTAATATAGGGATTTAATTTGGTATTTTTTTCAAATTAGTTGTTCCAACACCATTTATCAAAAGTTTATCTTTGCCCTAGTGTTTTAAGATGCCATCTTCATCTTGTATTAAAATTCTATGGCTATTTGATGTATTTATGGACTGTCCATTCTATTCCATTTTATTGTTCTCTTCCATTATTTATGGCGTTTCCCTAAAAAATACCCAAGGAATGCCCCATTCAAGAATCTTTATGAGGTCTGGAATTCTGCATTTTAGATGAGATGTGGTAATTTTCATGGCCACATAGTTGTCTTCCAACTTCTTCAAGTATTGTAACAAAGTTTCTCATGATGTCAAGAAGATAAATTGTCAAGAAGTACAAATGACAGGTTGTGATCAGCAATTATGGTATGAGGGGCATGGTGGACCTCAGCCCTCATAATAGTGTACCTACAGGCTTTATTTAGAAAAATGTATATCATTTCAGGCAAAATAGTCTGAGTTCCAGTACAAGATGGTAGTGGTGGTGGTGGTTTAGTCGTCAAGTTTTGCAACCTCATGGACTGTAGCCTGCCATGGATACCATCCTTTGACCAAGGGATTTTCCAGGCAAGCATACTGGGATACTTCAGGGCATCTTCCCAACCCAGAGTCTGAACCTGCATCTCCTGCAATGAAGGTAGATTCTTTACCACTGAACCACTAGGGATTCCCACAAGATGATGGGTTACATTCAAATATGCTGTCCCTTTCTCTAAACCTATTTAAAATGGCAGTGAAAATTAAGGAATAAATTTGTAAAATTGCTGAGAGTACTTGGAGAAGGATGTAGAAAGACACAAGAAAACTGAAATTTTGATTAATCTTTGGGAGACAGAAGATCATGTGGTATCTATTTTGTTATCTTTTGCTGCATTACAAATTACTCTAAACTTTAGTAGATTAAAACAACAAAAAGCATTTATTATCTCACATGTTTTCTGTGAATAAGGAAATTTATAGCAGCTTAGCTGGGTGCTTTTGGCTCAGGGTCTCTCAAGAAGCTGCAGTTAAGGTGTCAACTGGGAATTAACTGGGGCTGGAATACTTACCTCTAAAATGGCTCATTCATGTGTCTGGCAAGCTAGTTCTAGGTATTGGAAGACCTGAGTTTCTCCCCCAAAACTCTGGAAAACAAGCAACTTACTTGACATTGTACTGCAGGAGTGATCAAACTGACAAATAATGAAAACTGAGAGATGGAGAGGGAAAGCAGTGCAGTGGAAATAAAAATGCTGAAAAATGAATATTATTAAAAAAACAAGTAAGTAAATTATAATAACAACTGGAAGGTGAAAGAGAGACAAAATGTCACATCCATAGAATTGAATGCTACTCATCAGGGAAGAGGAAAGGGCTGTTGACACATGCTACATTAAGGATTAGCCTCAGAGGCATTCTGTGGTATCATTTTTTTTAAGAAAAGATGCAAATGAAGTTATGTACAAAACTGAAACAGACTCACAGATTTTGAAAGCAAATTTATGGGGAAAACATGGGGTGGTGGAGGGGTAAATTAGGAGGTGGATGAAACTGGAGCCGGAGTGAAGTAAGCCAGAAAGAAAAACACCAATACAGTATACTAACACATATGTATGGAATTTAGAAAGATGTTAATGACAGCCCTGTATGCGAGACAGCAAAAGAGACACAGATGTATAGAACAGTCTTTTGGACTCTGTGGGAGAGGGAGGGGGGGATGATTTGGGAGAATGGCATTAAAACCAGTATAATATCATATAAGAAATGAATCGCCAGTCCAGATTTGATGCAGGATACAGGATGCTTGGGGCTGGTGCACTGGGATGACCCAGAAGGATGGTATGGGGAGAGAGGTGGGAGAGGGGTTCAGGATGGGGAACATGTGTATACCCGTGGCAGATTCATGCTGATGTATGGCAAAACCAATATAATATTGTAGTTAGTCTCTAATTAAAATAAATTTAAATTAAAAAAATTAGGAACTTGGGATTACTATGGACACATTAATATATATAAAATAGATGACCAACAAGGACTTATTGTATTGCACAGGGACCTCTACTCCATATTCTGTAATAACATATATGAGTAAAGAATCTGTAAAAGAATGAATCTATGTATATGTGTAACTGAATCACTTTGTTGCACACCTGAAACTAACACAACATTATAAATCAACTATACTCCAATAAAAATATATAAAATAAAGGAAGGCAGGCACAATTATCACATTGTATGATCTTGTTTATATGCAATGTCCCAAAAAGGCAACAACAAAAATAGAGACAATATTGGGTTAGTGGTTGCCAGAAGCTGAGGTGGGATTAGGTATTAACTATAAATGGGCATGAGGATACTATTGGGGAGATGAAATGTTATAAAACTGACCTACACTGAAAGTTTAACCACATGGTAAAGTTAATAAAAATTATTGAATTGTGTACTTGGATGAATTTATGATATAAAAAACCTTCTTCAATAAAGTTAAAAATATATTGAATGTAGATAGGATAACTGCACACAATATTTTCATACTACTTTAATGATAGCAGTAGTACAGATGAAGGTCAATATAAAATACCAACTGTCCTAAAAAGAAAGAATTTGAGTGATGGTGTGATTTGTGGCACTGTTTAAAACCTACTGCTTATTTTTCTCGACTACAAATGTAATACATGTCCACTGAAAAAATTTTAGAAAGTTTAGATATGTATGATGAAGGACAAGGGGCTTTCCTGATGGCTCAATGGGTAAAGAATCTGCCTCCAATGCAGGAGACACAGGTTCAATCCTTGGATTGGTAAGATCTCTTGGAGAAGGAAATGGCAACCCACTCCAGTATTCTTGCCTGAAAAATCTGAAGGACAGATCAGCCTGGTGGGCTACAGTCCAAAGAGTCACAGAATGGGATACAACTGAGTGACTAAGCACACACACACACAATGAAAGGCATACATTAAAAAAAAAAAATTGAAGTATAGTGAAATTACAATGCTGTGTAAGTTTCAAGTGTATAGCAAAGTGATTCAATTATGTATAAATATAATTATAATGTATAATTCAATTATATAATCTGATATATATATATATATATGTGTGTGTGTGTGTGTGTGTGTGTGTGTGTGCATGCATTCTAAGTCTCTTCAGTTGTGTCAGACGCTTTGAGACCCCATAGACTGTAGCCTGCCAGACTCCTCTGTCCATAAGATTCTCCAGACAGAATACTAGAGTGGTTGCCATGCCCTCCTCCAAGTGATTGTTCTGACCCAGGGATCGAATCCACATCTCTTACATCTTCTGCATTGGAAGGTGAGTTCTTTACCATTAGCTCAACCTGGGAAGCCCCTTGTTTGTGTGTGTGTGTGTGTGTGTGTGTAAACATATGGGACTTCCCTGGTGGCTCAGATGCTAAAGAATCTGCCTGCAATGCCAGAGACCCGGGTTTGATCCATGGGCTGGGAAGATTCTCTAGAGAAGGAATACATACCACATCTCTTTAGCAATTCATTTGTTGACATTTAGATTGCTTCCGTGTCTTCAGTTCAGTTCAGTTCATTCACTCAGTTGTGTCCAACTCTTTGAGACCCCATGGACTGTAGCACACCAGGGCTCCCTGTCCATCGCCAACTCCTGGAGTTTACACAAACTTATGTCAATTGAGTCAGTGATGCCGTCCAACCATCTCATCCTCTGTTATCCCCTTCTCTTCCTGCCTCTTCCCAGCATCAGGGTCTTTTCAAATAAGTCAGTTCTTCACATTAGGTAGCCAAAATATTGGAGTTTCAGCTTCAGCATCAGTCCTTCCAACGAATATTCAAGACTGATTTCCTTTAGGATGGATTGGTTGGATCTTCTTGCAGTCCAAGATACTCTCAAGAGTCTTCTCCAACCCCACAGTTCAAAAGCAACGATTCTTCAGCTCTCAGCTTTCTGTATAATCCAACTCTCACATCCATACATGACTACTGGAAAAATCATAGCTTTGACTAGGTGGAACTTTGTTGGCAAAGTAACATCTCTACTTTTTAATATGCTGTCTAGGTTGGTCATAACTTTTCTTTCAAAGAGCAAGCGTCTTTTAATTTCATGGCTGCACTCACCATCTGCAGTGATTTTGGAGCCCCCAAAAATAAAGTCTGTCATTGTTTCCATGGTTTCCCCATCTATTTGCAGTGAAGTGATGGTACCAGATGCCATGATCTTAGTTTTCTAAATGTTGACCTTCAAGCCAACTTTCTTTCACTTTCATCAAGAGGCTCTTTAGTTCTTCACTTTCTGCCATAAGGGTGGTGTCATCTGCGTATCTGAGGTTATTGACATTTCTCCTGGCAATCTTGATTCCAGCTTGTGCTTCTTCCAGCCAGCATTTCTCATGATGTACTTGGCATATAGGTTAAATAAGCAGGGTGACAATATACAGCCTTGATGTACTCCTTTCCCAGTTTGGAACCAGTCTGTTGTTCCATGTCCAGTTCTAACTGTTGCTTCCTGACCTGCATACAGATTGCTCAAGAGGCAGGTCAGGTAGTCTGGTATTCCCATCTCTTTCAGAATTTTTCACAGTTTGTTGTGATCCACACAGTCAAAGGCTTTGGCATAGTCAATAAAGCAGAGACAGATGTTTTTCTGGAACTCTCTTTCTTTTTTGGTGATCCAGCTAATGTTGGCAATTTGATCTCTGGTTCCTCTGCCTTTTCTAAATCCAACTTGAACATCTGGAAGTTCACAGTTCATGTAGTTTTGAAGCCTGGCTTGGAGAATTTTGGGCATTACTAGCATGTGAGATGAGTGCAATTGTGTGGTAGTTTGAGCATTCTTTGGATTGCTTTTCTTTGGGATTGGAATGAAAACTGCCCTTTTCCAGTCCTGTGGCCACTGCTGAGTTTTCCAGATTTGCTGACATCTCGAATGCAGCACTTTCACATCATCATCTTTTAGGATCTGAAATACTAGTGTTGCTGTGAACATTGCGGGCGCATGCATCTTTGAAACAATACTCGTGTCTGGATATAAGGGCATACAAATTACCTGCAGTGTTCCTACCCAGGATAACTATTATTAACATTCAGTATGTATTTCCAGCTTCTTTTTTTCTATTCTAAAGCAGATTTAAATGTGTAAAAACTTTTGTAATTTTCATGAAGCTAGTTGAAACCTTTTATTTTTTGTATTTTATTTTTTATATTTATATTTATATATATATAATATTTTATATTTAATTCATATAATTCATTATGAATTATATAATTTTATATACTGAGGTGTTAATTAAATAAAAATGGTGGTTGAAATTGTGCTTGGAAGAAACGGAAGTGTTGAAAGCAATAAAATTGGCAGGTTTAACAGAGTGTCACAGAAAATTTAATTGGAAGCTATGATCATGCACGCATGACTTGGATAACTGGATTTTCCTCCAAAATTGTAACTCTAGAATGAATACAATGCAATCATTTTACAGATGTGGAAAATGAGGCCCAGAAATCTTGTGAGTTTTCACACCAAAGGTAAGATCAGAGTAAAAATGCATGTCTCCTCACTTCCTGTCCACATTTTTTCTCTGAACTTGTGGTAGGACCAGAGCTGTAGGAAAAATGTGAAGGTCACCAGTGCAATTTCCTGCCATTCTTGCTCAAAGGTGTCTCTTTGTGGGCATGTTCAATATTTATAGATGTTGCTTCTGTAGGCTAAAGTCAGACCTTTGCAGAGGTAGGGTCATTTTAACTTATAGTATCTTTTCCTCTTATTATAGGCCTTTTGTCTGGGTAAACCAAACTATTTTCTTTGCCCTTCCATATTGGCCTTGATTTAGAATCAATGCCGGTATGATCAGATTGGGGAGTTCTGTTAGTAAGCCACCAGAAGTAATGAAAATGACATAATAATTTACTTCATGGGTGAGATATCTTGAGTTTGCTATTTGAGAAAATAATGATACTTGTCATATATTTCCTCTAAATAAATCTGGCTTTAATACCAAAAGTCCCTGTTTTCTTCACTTCTGCTTATTTTCTGTCACTCAAACTGACGCTTGCTGTCAATATCTCCTCACTATAAGTGTAAGCAGAAACATTTAAAGAAAGTGGTATTGTTTTATTTTGGGGTTAGCAATTTTCCAGGACCCACTGGCAGAGTGCTTAGCTCTAAAGAATCACATGTGTTTGCTTTGTTCTAAATATAGGCCAAACAGAACGCAGTAGAGCCTGAAGGCTTCAGACTTCAGACTTAGAAATTTAAAAAAAAAAAAAAAAAATCCAGAGAAGTAATAGCTCCTTCCCAAAACTAAACAAATAAGTAAGTTTCTGCTAAATGCAGGAAATAAACTGAAGGATATCAGATTTTCTTCTCAAATCTTTTGGTTGTTTAAAAAAATTTTTTTTTAAACTTTAAAACTGTAAAACCAAAGTTAGCCTTCAATGGTACAGTCATTCATTGCTATATTGGTAAATGGTAACCACTGTGTGGTCTTGCTGGACCACAGGAAGGGCTGCAGTGTAATGGATGTGACCACTTTGAAAAAGCACATCATTAGAATTTTTTTCCTTTGAACTCTGCCCTTTATAATATTTTGTGTGTGGGTCTGGCATAAGGCCAAAGAGCAAGTCTTCTGCCTTTGGTTTATGTTGCCAGTGAGATGAGGAAGTGCATATGTAACATGTGGTATTAATAATATTAAGTTCTGTTTTACATTGTTTCTCAAACTAGAAACTATAGATCTTTGTGGCCTATGGACATATTTTCAGAGATATACAAGTTCTCTATTATGTATATTTTTTCAAATGTTAAGGATATTATAAGTTATCAAAAATATATTAAAAAATACGACAGTCACCTTCTGTGCTAGGTGCTAGCGCTGCCATAACAAAGTCCCTTACACTGGGCGACTTAAGCAATAGAGCTTTGTCTCCCAGTTTTGGAGGCTTGAAGTCCAAGATTAAGGTGCTGACAAGGTTGGTGCCTTCTGAGGGCTGTTAGAGAATCTGTTTCATGCCTCTTTGCTAGCTTCTGGAGGTTTGCTGATGATCTTTCATTTCTTTGCTTGTAGATGCCAAAGATCTCTGCCTTCATTTTCACACAGCATGATCCTCGTGTTTGTGTCTGTCTGAATCCAGATTTTTCTTCTTTATGAGGACACCAGTGATATCAAATTAGAGTTCACTCTCATGACCTCATCTTAACTTGGTTATCTGCAAAGACTCTATTTCCATATAAGGTCATGTTCATGGTTACTGGGGGATAGGATTACAATATCTTTAGGGGGGACACAATTCAACCTATAACATCTTCTAAATAACTATTGCCAATTTGATTTTATAATTGAGATAAAGGAAAAGGGTATTATTATAATTATTCCATCAAGAGAAAAAATGCAGACATGACTTAATTTATTGATACCAAGAGAAGGGCATGCAGTATCATGTCAAGATAACCTCCAGAAAGTTTCTGTAAGGAAACTTTCATGTAGACAGGCATATTACAGAAGTTGTAAAAAAGAACAGTGACAGGATTAGGTAAAATAGACATAATGAATCTAAAGAAATCTGCATTGCAAATGTAAACTCCCTTAAAGTAGCAATTCATGTGCATTTCTACATAGAATACAACTTAAGACTTAGTCTTGGATCCATGTAACTGGAAGATAATGTTGGCATAACTTTATAAAAGAGCTTAGGTTTTTTTTTTAAAGGGAAAGTTAGATATAGAGAAAATATTCAAATGCTACATTTTAATAATTACAGTAACAATAATAATAGTTGTCATTTATTATTGAAGACCTGAATGTCAGGCATTGTGTGCTTAGTCGCTCAGTTTTGTCTGACTCTTTGTGACCCCATGGACTATAGCCTGCCAAGCTCCTCTGCTCATGGGATTCTCCTGGTGAGAATACTGGAGTGGGTAGCCAGTCCCTTTTCCTGGGGATCTTCAGGCATTACATAAAATGTTAACCCTTCTCATCATGCACCTAAGTTATTATAGTCACCACTTGGCAAATGAAAAATCTGCTGGGATTGGTATTTTATTCTTTTGTATCTGAACTCAAAATTTTTACTGTTTTCATTATATTTTTATGTTTTTAAATATCACTTAAGCTTATGCAAGGAAGATGAAAATGTCTCGATGAGTGTATCCAAGACTTTGGCTTTGAATATCAGGATCTCTTTAAATCATGTGTTGTCACTCTTATACATATAATATCAAAGAGCAAATATCATATAAGGTGACCTCCAGGGCCATGAATCTAATTGGAAACATAAACCTGATATCTGGCTCATGGTTCAACTAGACCTGCAGGTCTTAATAGAATGTTTCTCTCTCTGAGTTGATTACATTGAGAAGCTCAAGGAAGCAATCAGTTCAGTTGAGTCTCTAAGTCATGTCCGACTCTTTGCAACCCCATGAATTGCAGCACGCCAGGCCTCCCCGTCTATCACCAACTCCCAGACTTCACTCAAACTCATGTCCATCGAGTCAGTGATGCCATCCAGACATCTTATCCTCTGTCGTCCCCTTCTCCTCCTGCCCCCAATCCCTCTCAGCATCAGAGCCTTTTCCAATGAGTCAACTCTTCACATGAGGTGGCCCAAGAACTGGAGTTTCAGCTTTAGCATCAGTCCTTCCAAAGAACACCCAGGACTGATCTCCTTTAGAATGGACTGGTTGGATCTTCTTGCAGTCCAAGGGACTCTCAACAGTCTTCTCCAACACCCAGTTCAAAAGCATCAATTCTTTGGCACTCAGCTTTCTTCACAGTCAAACTCTCGCATCCATACATGACCACTGGAAAAACCATAGCCTTGACTAGAAGGACCTTCGTTGGCAAAGTAATGTCTCTGCTTTTCAATATGCTATCTAGGTTGGTCATAACTTCCCTTCCAAGGAGTAAGTGTCTTTTAATTTCATGGCTGCAATCACCATCTTCAGTGATTTTGGAGCCCCCCAAAAAAAAAGTCCGACACTGTTTCCACTGTTTCCCCATCTCTTTCCCATGAAGTGATGGGACCAGATGCCATGATCTTTGTTTTCTGAATGTTGAGCTTTAAGCCAACTTCCTCACTCTCCTCTTTCACTTTCATCAAGAGGCTTTTTAGTTCCTCTTCAATTTCTGCCATAAGAGTGATGTCGTCTGCATATCTGAGGTTATTGGTATTTCTCCTGGCAATCTTGATTACAGCTTGTGCTTCTTCCAGCCCAGCGTTTCTCATGATGTACTCGGCATATAAGTTAAATAAGCAGGGTGGCAATATACAGCCTTGATGAACTCCTTTTCCTATTTGGAACCAGTCTGTTGTCCCATGTCCAGTTCTAACTGTTGCTTCCTGACCTGCATACAGGTTTCTCAAGAGGCTGGTCAGGTGGTCTGGTAGCAATGGCTCACCCTAATGAGATTAAATCTGTAATAATCTGTAAATTAATAAAACACTTTAACAATGTTGATAATGGTACTCCCATCCCATCTTGGAAGAGAGAGATCAAAGGTAGTGTCTAGTCTTTAACCCTGAATTATTAGCTAGGAACTTGTTTCCAGATCTTTAATGGAAAGTTACACTTTCTTTCAAAGTTTTCAAGATTCTCCACCATGACAGCATTGTTCCTTGGGCACATGGGAAACTTCTATAATTAAGGAGGACTGCCTTGAGATTAATTTGAGCTGGCCAGGAAGTTCCTTTGGTTTTTAAATAAAAATAAAAGACACATTTTTCATTTTCATCAAGAATTTTATTGAACAACATATTAGCTGTTTTGTTCCACTACCTTCTGCCATTTTCCAGGAAACTTCATAATTTCATCTTCTCAAAACTTTTTATCTTTTTGAACAAAGAACTGTTCCAGGTGCCTTTTACAATTTTTGAAGAATCGAAATTTTTTTCCATTAAGAGATTTTTTTAAAGACTGAAATAAATGGAAATCTGAAGGTACAAAACACATTAAGTGAGACAAAATATCGGGTGAATATGGCAGATGAATCAAAACTTCCCAGCCAAGCTGTAGCAGTTTTCACCTGGTCATCAAAGAAATATGTGATCTTGCATTATCCTGATGGAAGATTATGCATTTTCTATTGACTAATTCCAGAAGCTTTTTGTCAAGTGCTGCTTGCAGTTTGTCTAATTGAGGGCAGTACTTGTTGGAATTAATCATTTGGTTTTCTGGAAGAAGCTCTTTATTGATAGAGAACTCCCTTCCAATCCCACCATAGATACAACATCACACTTTCTTTGAATGAAGACCAGACTTTGGTGTGGTTGGTGGTGGTTTATTTTGCTTGCACCATGATCTGTTTTGTTCCACATTATTGTATAGTATCCACTTTTCATTGCCCATCACATTTTGTTTTAAAAACAGAACTTTTCATTACATTTAAAGTAGAGAAGTTCATGTGCAAATGCAGTCAAAAATTTTTTTCTGCATATCTTATGTGGAACCCAAGCATCAAAGTGATTAACATAGCCAAGCTGGTGGAAGTGGTTTTCAAAGATTGATTTGGATATTTTGAGTATGTCAGCTATCTCTGGCATGATATAGTATTGATCATTCTCAATTAATGTATCGATTTGATTGCTATCAACTTCCACTGGTCTGCCTGACTGTAGAACATTGTCCAGCATGAAATCTCTAGCACAAAACTTCACAAACCACTTTTGACATGTTCAGTCAGTCTCAGCACCTTCTCCATATACTGAAAAAAATTTTTTTTCTGTATTTCAGTTGCATTTTTATCTTTCTTGGAATAATAAAGCATAATATGTCAAAACTGTTGTTTCCCCCCATATTCCTTCTTTCAATTACTCCAATGTTAAAAATATTACCAAAAGATTCACCAATTTTGATAAGTTTTTTAAAAATGCATGCTGATATGACAGCTAAAACTGTTTCAAGTGAAGTTAAAGACAACTAAGCACTACTAGAGCCATCTTATGAGAAACACTGAACGAACTTTTTGGCTAACCCAAATATTTAGGTTGAATTGTCTCTTGGGAGACTTTAGAATAATGAAACCTGAAAGAAAAACTGGTCACTTTTAAAGAAGTACCTGTGGCGGATTCATTTTGATATTTGGCAAAACTAATACAGTTATGTAAAGTTTAAAAATAAAATAAAATTTAAAAAAAGAAAAAAAATAAAGAAGGTAATTTCCATGAAGATTAGACATTTTAGGAGAGGCAGCTGCGCAGCATAGGAGTGGCTGATAGGAGCTACCCCACATCCAAGGTCAGGAGCAGCAGTGGTGAGGAGATAACCCATGTCCAAGGTAAGGAGCAGGGGCTGTGCTTTGCTAGAGTAGCCGTGAAGAGATACCCCATGTCTGACTTAAGAGAAACCCAAGTAAGATGGTAGGGGCAGAGACAAGGCATCAGAGGGCAGACAGACTGAAACCACAATCACAGACAACTAGCCAATCTGATCACACAGGCCACAGCCTGTGTGAACTCAATGAAACTAAGCCACCTCTGTGGGGCCGGACGGATCATGGTGGAGAGGTCTGACAGAATGTGGTCCACTGGAGAAGGGAATGACAAACCACTTCAGTATTCTTGCCTTGAGAACCCCATGAACAGTATGAAAAGGCAAAAAGATAGGACACTGAAAGATGAACTCCCCAGGTCGGTAGGTGACCAATATGCCACTGGAGATCAGTGGAGAAATAACTCCAGGAAGAATGAAGGGATGGAACCAAAACAAAAACAACACCCAGTTGTGGGTGGGACTGGTTCTAGAAGCAAGATCCGATGCTGTGAGAGCAATATTGCATAGGAACTTGGAATGTTAAGTCCAGGAATCAAGGCAATTTGGAAGTGGTCAAACAGGAGATGGCAAAAGTAACATCAACATTCTAGGAATCAGCGAACTAAGATGGACTGGAATGGGTGAATTTAACTCAGATGACCATTATATCTACTACTGTGGGCAGGAATCCCTTAGAAGAAAAGGAGTAGCCATCATAGTCAACAAAAGAGTCCAAAAAGCAGTACTTGGGTGAAATCTCAAAAATGACAGAATGATCTCTGTTCATTTCCAAGGCAAACCATTCAATATCACGGTAATCCAAGTCTATGCCCCGACAAGTAATGCTGAAGAAGCTGAAGTTGAACAGTTCTATGAAGACCTACAAGACCTTCTAGACCTAACATCTCAAAAAAGAGGTCCTTTTCATTATAGGGGACTGGAATGCAAAAGTAAGAAGTCAAGAAACACCTGGAGTAACAGGCAAATTTGGCCTTGGAGTACAGAATGAAGTAGCTCAAAGGCTAATAGAGTTTTGCCATGAGAACACATTGGTCATAGCAAATACCCTCTTCCAACAACATAAGAGAAGGCTTTACACATGGACATCACCAGATGGTCAATGCTGAAATCAGATTAATTACATTCTTTGCAGCCAAAGATGGAGAAGCTCTATACAATCTGCAAAACAAGACCAGGAGCTGACTGTGGCTCAGATCATGAACTCCTTATTGCCATATTCAGACTTAAATGGAAGAAAGTGTAGAAAACCACTAGACCATTCAGGTATGACCTAAATCAAACCCCTTATGATTATACAGTGGAAGTGAGAAATAGATTTAAGGAACTAGATCTGATAGACAGAGTACCTGATGAACTATGGATGGATGGACAGAGGTTCATGACATTATACAAGAGACAGGGATCAAGACCATCCCCAAGAAAAAGAAATGCAAAAAGCCAAAATGGCTGTCTGAGGAGGCCTTACAGATAGCTGTGAAAAGAAGAGAAGTTAAAAGCAAAGGAGAAAAGGAAAGATATAAGCATCTGAATGCAGAGTTCCAAAGAATAGCAAGGAGAGATAACAAAGCCTTTCTCAAAAAAAAAAAAAAAAAAAAAAAAAAAAAAAAAAAAGCCTTTCTCAGTGATCAATGCAAAGAAATAGAGGAAAACAATAGAATGGGAAAGACTAGAGATCTCTTCAAGAAAATTAGAGATACCAAGGGAACATTTCATGCAAAGATGGACTCAATAAAGGACAGAAATAGTATGGACTTAAAAGAAGCAGAAGATATTATGAAGAGGTGGCAAGAATACACAGAAGAACGGTACAAAAAAGATCTTCATGACCCAGATAATCACGATGGTGTGATCACTCACCTAGAGCCAGACATCCTGGAATGTGAAGTCAAGTCGGCCTTAGAAAGCATCACTATGAACAAAGCTAATGGAGGTGATAGAATTCCAGTAAAGCTATTACAAATCCTAAAAGATGATACTGTGAAAGTGCTGCAGTCAATATGTCAGCAAATTTGGGAAACTCAGCAGTGGCCACAGGACTGAAAAAGGTCAGTTTTCATTCCAGTCCCGAAGAAAGGTAATGCCAAAGAATGATCAAACTACCACACAACTGCATTCATCTCACGCACTAGTAAAATAATGCTCAAAATTCTCCAAGCCAGGCTTCAGCAATATGTGAACCGTGAACTTCCAGATGTTCAAGCTGGTTTTAGAAAAGGCAGAGGAACCAGAGATCAAATTGCCAACATCAGCTCGATCACCAATAAAGGAAGAGAGTTCCAGAAATAACATCTATCTCTGCTTTATTGACTATGCCAAAGCCTTTGACTGTGTGGATGGCAACAAACTGGAAAATTCTGAAAGAAATGGGCATACTAGACCACCTGACCTGCCTCCTGAAAAACCTGTATGCAGGTCAGGAAGCAACAGTTAGAACTGGACATAAACATCAGATTGGTTCCAAACTGGGAAAGGAGTACATCAAGGCTGTATATTGTCACCCTGCTTATTTAACTTATATGCAGAGTACATCATGAGAAACACTGGGCTAGAAGAAGCACAAGCTGGAATCAAGATTGCCAGGAGAAATATCAATAACCTCATATATGCAGATGACACCATCCTTATGGCAGAAAGTGAAGAACGAAAATCCTCTTGTGAAAGTGAAAGAAGAGAGTGAAAATGTTGGTTTGAAGGTCAACATTTAGAAAACGAAGATCATAGCATCTGGTCCCATCACTTCATGGGAAATAGATGTGGAAACAGTGGCTGACTTTCTTTTTTGGGGCTCCAAAATCACTGCAGATGGTGATTTCAGCCATGAAATTAAAAGACACTTACTCTTTGGAAGGAAAGTTATGAGAAACCTAGACAGCATATTAAAAAGCAGAGACATTACTTTGTCAACAAAGGTCCATCTAGTCAAGGCTATGGTTTTTCCAGTGGTCACATATGGATGAGAGAGTCGGACTATCAAGAAAGATGAGCGCTGAAGAATGCTTTTGAACTGTGGTGTTAGAGAAGACTGTTGAGAGTCCCTTGGACTGCAAGGAGATCCAACCAGTCCATCCTGAAGGAGATCAGTCTTGGGTGTTCTTTGGAAGGACTGATGCTGAAGCTGAAACTCCAATGCTTTGGCCACATCATGCGAAGAGTTGTCTCATTGGAAAAGACCCTGATGCTGGGAAAGATTGAGGGCAGGAGGAGAAGGGGACAACAGAAGATGAGATGGTTGGATGGCATCACTGACTCAATGGACATGGGTTTGGGTGAACTCCAGGAGTTGGTGATGGACAGGGAGGCCTGGTGTGCTGTGATTCATGGGGTCGCAAAGAGTCAGAGATGACTGAGCCAGTGAACTGAATCGACTGAATTTCCATGAAGATTCAGTCAGATCAGTTCAGTTCAGTCGTTCAGTAGTGTCCAACTCTTTGCGAACCCATGAATCGCAGCACGCCAGGCCTCCCTGTCCACCACCAACTCTTAGACATTTATTATTGCTTATGAAACCATTTGGTTCCTTGTTCCCTCAGTCTATATTTGTGGTATAAAATATTCCAAACTTTAAGGCAGGCTAGATGTAAATCATGAATACTGCTAAGTTGCTTCAGTCACATGTCCCACTCTGTGCGACCCCTTAGACGGTAGCCCACCAGGCTCCCCCGTCCCTGGGATTCTCCAGGCAAGAACACTGGAGTGGGTTGCCATTTCCTTCTCCAATGCATGAAAGTGAAAAGTGAAAGTGAAGTCGCTCAGTCGTGTCCAACTCTTAGTGACCCCATGGACTGTAGCCCACCAAGCTCCTCTGTCCATGGGACCCTCCAGGCAAGAGTACTGGAGTGGGTTGTCATTTCCTTCTCCAAAATCATGAATGGAATTGCAGTTAAAGGGTACAGCCAGCTTGTTTCCATTGGAGATTATTTCGATTAAAAAATGAACTTTGCAGTGCCATATCAACATTTGTTTCATTTTCTTGCTTAGACAAGTAAGTACAAAGATAAGAAATTGCATATTCAACACAGTATTTCAATTGCACCACTTGGAAAGTACACCAAAACTGTTTCACATTGTGGTTGATGGTGTCTAAGAACAAGTACGTTGATGGAAATAATTTATTGTAGCAAAATAATTGTATTATCGTATCAATGTTTCTAGGATAGAAATCTACCAAGACGTCTTACTCATGTAAGAATTGTGCTTGCCTCAAATAAAAGTATCATTTAGCATATCAAAAGAATGGAATATTGAGTGGTAATTCTTCCTTATTTTCTCTTCCTCTTCTCTCCTGAATCCCTGTCCTTTCTTTTTTAATTTGTTTCCTATTTATTTTAGGGATTAATAGAGTTACTTATTTTATGATAGCAGTATTAAGTTGTTTTTTTTTTTTTTTTTGATGAATACCTTAGTGAGTTTGAAGTTTCAAAGCCAGAGAAGCAAATCTTTCTTGTTTCTGTTTTTGAAAATTTCCTTTTCCTGGCTATCTATATGAGATCAAATATAGTTTTGACACACAAGGTGACAACTGCATTGCAACACTTTACAATCCTAAAGAGTCCTGACTACCCAAACAGAGAAAGCAAATTTGACTCAAGAGTTAGTATCCCAGTGTTGTTTGTCAATTCCTACACATTGAAAGGTGTAAGTCATGACAATACAAGTTGTCATTATTTTATGTATACCAACACCAAATGTGAATTTTGCTGATACAATAGATAGTTGGGCCCCTGAGAAAATCTTGTAACATTGAGTGTGTTCTTGTGTGTGTGTGTGTGTGTGTGTGTGTGTGTGTGTGCACATATACTGTGGGAAATAGAAAGATGAAAAGACACTAGCAGTGCTTATATGAGTGGTGATTGCTGATCTCAGGACAGAGGGCAGGCTCTCTTCATCTTCCTGGTGTTCAACCTGAGTCACCAAGGAATGGATTGAGTTCAACCACTGACCAAGGGTAGAGATTTTGCTGAATGCAGAGGGTGCTGAAGGTCTGGGTTTGCTCAGGAGGGACTTGACTCCCTTTTCTGCTGAGGGTATAGAGGTCAGATTTGTGAAAGGTGCTCAGTCAACTTGAGAATATTTACAGTGCTCTGAGCACTGACCACAAGTTTGTAGGCTTTTTTTCTTCTTATCAGAGACTTGTTTGATCTTCCCTACTTAATCTTGAGTTATCATCAATGTGGGCTGGATGAAGGAATCTCCCTGAATCTTTGACAGAAGCCTTCATATTCCACAGTCTAAGAAAATTGAATTAGCAATGGAAGCAACGGGGCAGAGGTTGAATTCAGAAGCCAAGGAAAGGAGAAACCTAAGCAGAGGCCAGAGAAATGTGAAGACTAGACACCCTACAGTAACTTAGACCACATTAAAGCAGATGTGGAAGAGAAAGAGGGGACAGAGAAAACCCCCAAGCCTGAGTCAGTATTTATTACAAAGGGACCAGTTTTTAATCTGGAAGTTACTAAACTTCTTTACCTTGGCAAAATCAAGAATTTTCCACCTTGACAATTTCCTAGGGCTGCTATAGCAAGGTACTATAAATTGAGCGACTTCAAACAGCAGAATTTTGTTCTCTCATAGTTTTGGAGGTTAGAAGTCTGAAACCAAGGTGTCAGCAGGCCATACTCTCTCTGAAGGCTCTAGGAGAGGATCCTTCCTTGCATCTTCCCAGCTTCTGATGATTACCAGCAATCCTTGGCCTTCCTCAGCTAGTAGACACATCACTCCAGTCTCTACCACTAGAGTCACATGGCTTCACTTGTGTGCCTGTGTCTCTGTTTTCTCTTATAATGATCCCAGCCATTGGGTTGGTTCCACTCTAATCCAGTATAAATTCAAATTAAACTGATTACATCTGCAAAGACCCTGTTTCCAAATGTCATATTATGATGTTTCAGGTGAGTATGAACTTTGGACTCAGTACAATTAGTAATGAGGGTTCATGAGTAAGTACAATTTATGTGTAAAGGAATAAATGTTAAACCTTGTACACTGAGTTGCAGCTGTTAATTTAGGACCTGCAGGCATGGGTTTCCCTACCTTTGCATAAGGTAAATCTGCCTCCAGGGAGCGACATGAGTGATGGTGTTTTATTGAAAACTGGAAAATGATTGTCAGCCTGGAAAAAGAATGGACTTTGAAGACATCAAAGCTTGCATCTCCTTTATATTCTCCTTTAAGCAAGTTAGTGAACATCTTTGAGTCTTAGTCTTTTCATATGTAAAATGGGGGTAAAAATGCATAGCAGGGTAGTTATGAATATTAAATGATATATTTGTTTAAGAGCCACCCCACATTCAGTGCTTGGTGGTTTGGTGATGGCTTAAGTAAACATTCATCTAATTCCCTTCTTTAATTCATGCCCCCTTAGAATAGTTCCTTATTTATCCTTCCTTCGTGAAGTACACTGAGGTTTATACAGTACTTTTAACTTGAGCTTCTTTTTTGCCTCTGAGAAATTAATACAAATTAACTAAATATTTGGGAAATGAAATGGGTAATGGAAGTTGCAGGGATTATGTTCAACCCTCATTTCTCATTTTCTAGGATATGATAAAAGAGGTGTAGCAAATAGGCATCAACACTGGTTCTGCTGTGCTTTCTGGCATGCATCTGGATGACTTTGAAATCCACAGAAAATCTAGAGGTTGAAAATAAGACAGGAAAAAAAGCTGATGAGAATACAGAGAAAAAATTGAGCTAGAATTACAAAAGGATGTATTTTATCAAATGCCAACAATTTAATTGCAAAATGTTCCAAGGCACCTTATTGTGACATTTATCATATTGCTTGCAATGACCTCTTTTCTATTTTAGTGTCTAGTGTTCATCCATTCAACAATATTTTACTAAGGGTCAGTTGACTGGTAAAGAACCCGCCTGCCATTGCAGAAGACACAAGAGACGCAGGTTCAAACCCTGGGTCAAGAAGATACCCTGGAGAAGGAAATGGCAGCTCACTCTAGTATTCTTGCCTGGAAAATTCCATCAATAGAGGAGCCTGGTGAGCTACAGTCCATGGGGTCACAAAGAGTTGGACACACACACACATACACTCACACATACCCACTAGCAATGATTAGGCCTGGTGAAGTACAATAGGGCTTCAAAAATGTTTAAGACAGATGCAGACTTACTAATATGCTGCTGATTCTCTTAAAGGTTTTGATGGAAGCTCATGCTTAAAGCTTATGAAACCCAATTTGAGAAAGCCCAGCACATTCCCACCTTCTACCACAAGCTATGTTGGTATTGTTACCTCAGAGAGGCAGAGAGCTCTACTAACAGACCAATTTGTAAATTTGTACAGACACTCACCTGGTACTTTCTTTGTATCTCTTGTAGAAACTTATAACTCTGTATTGCACTTGTTATTGATTGTAAATTCTATGTCCTCTACTGCTCCTTGGAAGAAACATTATGACCAACCTAGACAGCATATTAAAAAGCAGAGACGTTATTTTGCCAACGAAGGTCCGTCAAGTCAAAGCTATGGTTTTTCCAGTAGTCATGTATGGATGTGAGAGTTAGACTATAAAGAAAGCTGAGAGCCGAAGAAATGATCATGTGGTGTTGGAGAAGACTCTTGAGAGTCCCTTGGACAGCAAGAAGATCCAACCAGTCCATCCTCAAGGAAATCAGTCCTGAATATTCGTTGGAAGGACTGATGCTGAAGCTGAAACTCCAATACTTTGGCCACCTGATGTGAAGAACTGACTCATTTGAAAAGACCCTGATGCTGGGAAAGATTGAAGGCAGGAAGAGAAGGGGATGACAGAGGATGAGATGGTTGGATGGCATCACTGACTCAATGGACATGAGTTTGAGTAAAGTCCAGGAGTTGGCAATGGACAGGGAAGCTTGGCATGCTGCAGTCAATGGGGTCTCAAAGAGTTGGACATGACTGAGCAACTGAACAGAAAAAAATACTTTGCCTCTGTGGAGTGGAAATGGTATCCCAAGCTCATCAGTGATAGCAGCTACCACTGACTGTGTACTTTGCAGCTTTCAAATAGATAACCAGGCCATCATTTCCTCCTGAAAACAATCCTCTGTGAATCATATAAATATGGTGACTGCTCTGGAGAAGTTATGGGAACCACTCAATGCTGCTTAACTAATATAAAAGTGAACATGGTCTACATTCTTTTGCTTTTAATTTCACTGATTCTTATTTTTAGTGGATAACTCTTTATAATCTCAATTTAAAATAGCCTTTATTATTATCTTATTTCAATCTTATATATTATTCAATATGTACCTATTTGGCAAATTCAAATGACTCAGAAGTATGTAAATTAAAAAGACCTCTCCTTTCCTACAATTCTACCCCCCCATCACCATTTTTTGCTTAAACTTCGATAATCAGTACTAATAGTTTTTTAAATGTTCCTTAAAACATTTTGTAAATCCATTTATGTTTTTATTTTAATTTTTAAAATATAAATTTATTTATTTTAATTGGAGGTTACTTACTTTATAATATTGTATTGGTTTTGCCATACATCAACATGAATCCACCACAGGTATACACGTGTTCCCCATCCCGAACCCCTCTCCCCCCGCCTCCCCGTACCATCCCTCTGGGTCATCCCAGTGCACCAGCCCCAAGCATCCTGTATAATGCATCGAACCTGGACTGGCGATTCATTTCATATATGATATTATACATGTTTCAATGCCATTCTCCCAAATCATCCCACCCTCTCCCTCTCGCACAGAGTCCAAAAGACTCTTCTATACATCTGTGTCTCTTTTGCTGTCTTGCATACAGGGTTATCATTCATTTATGTTTTTACAAATACATATATGCAAAAGTTTTTTAATCAGAAACTATTGTATTTTTTCATGTTATATTTTTCCATTGCTTTCACTATTACACTTTATATCTTTTGGACTTAATTCCAAATCAGTATGTGCAGATCTTTTTTTCCTCTTAACAAATAGATGAATCAGTCAAATTAAAAACTATATTTATTTTCATTTAATTTATATATATTTTTTCTTTGATCATGACTATGGCATGTGTGTGTGTGCATTTGTTCATGCACTGTTCATAGTTTTTCCTTTTGAATGTGAGGCAATGCATTTTTAGTCTTCTATGTTGAAGTAAAAAATTCAGATCTATTTTTAAAAGAAAATTTTAGACACGGCAAAGCCTTTAAGAATAGTAGCATGAATTATTATGTCTTTGTATAAGTGCCTTTTTGATATATATATATATATATATATATATATATATCTACACACAAGTATACATACTGTAAGTAGATCAGACTGTACAGCAGTATATCTACTAGCTTTATCTTTAGTTAATCTTAATTCCAAGAGTCATGGAGTAGAAGGACCATGGAAAGAGCATGTACTGCCTTAATACTGCTTGGGAAATATCTGGCTTTCTCCTCATGATAAGACAGCCTTAGAATATCTTTTGGAAGGTGTGCTCATTTCTCATTGAGAATGGTTTCTCCAGTGTTCCTCCAAACACAGCCCATCTGTTATTGGCCTTTCTTTGAGAATGCTTTAAATTTCACATATTTCAATACGCTTTAAACATGCATTTAATTAAGCATACAGTTTATTTTGAAGCAGCTGACACTCACTTTTCCTGTCCTGTCTTTTGTGGCTTGTGTGACAAAAATATCTGCCCTAACAATGGAAGAAACCATAAAGTAGTAACTTCATTAAGGTACTAGCACTATAATATAATCCTCTTGGCAGCCATCTCCATGGAGTGTGGCTGACTGCTGTGACCCTTTGGCTTCTCTGGGTATTGTTCCCTCACTGCTCTGTAGAGGAGTCTCAGGGAAAAGTGATTTCCCTTGGACTTGGGTTTTACTAATGATATATTTAATAAGGGAAAAGGAGTAAAAGCAAAGGACATCAATAATCACAAATATCAACATCTGGAAGAGCACTGAAATGAAAACTGATCACAGCTGCCTTTGACAGTTAATATTATTAAAATGTTCAACATGGAATTTCTATTTTAAACAAGAAACATTTGAAGGAAATGGTGAGGATTAACAGAAGCTTAAATTGAAACCATGTTGGTTGGTAGGTAATAGAATGCTAGAGACAAACACTGCATTTAATATAAAAGCATTCTTTACCTTCAAATTATCCATGTAGCCCTGTTTGTGCCACTGGAATTTGATTAGGTTTGACTTTTTCAGGAAATCAGGAGGTAAGAAGAACCCATTTAATCTCTCATAAAGTGGTTCATTCCTTGCCCAAGACTTTGGGTAATTCAGTTTATTAAAACGTTCTGGAGTTCAGGATTATTAACTAAGTGTTCTGCTATCCACATGCCTGCCTTTTGGACTGTGCTACAGTCTAACACCTGATTGGCTTGAACCTGGGAGTAATAGAGCCAGCATAAAGTGGGAGACCTTGTTAAGAACCCAGTTTTTGGCCCATGCATTGTTACCTGAAGCTCAGAGGGTTCCCATCTGGCAGTTCCTCAGTCTGCATTTGTCCTGTCAGTATACTTTTATCTTACTGAAACCGAGTTGCTAGTTCTAATTCTCTTAATGAACCCAGGAGCATCTATGAGACCCACAAATAAAAATGCACTGTGTCATTGTGTCATTTTAAAAGACCTTACATTGACTTACAGTTCCTCTGTTCTCTGTTCTTCGTGGGTCTTTGTTGATCAACTCAACACATACACACACACACACACACACACACACACACAATGCATATATATGATATTTCCATGAATTAGAACTTGAGTATTACAAGAAAGAATCCATCCTGTGTCATGGCCATCAGAAATTGAGAGAATTTTTAGTAGAGATACATACTCACAAAGCAAAAATCTACTAAAGTGTTCTTAAGAGGGAGCAGCTTCTTTTATAAATCAGACAATCTTGGTTGATGTTAATACTGTCAGAAAAAAATGTAAAGATTCCATAAAGCTGTTACTCCTAAGATGTTTCTTTGTTTGTGCTCAGTGTCTTGCCTGTTTCTCCTCCAAAGATTCCAGCCATCAGCAACTCTACCCAACATGTGCCCCATGTCTATAGTCAATGTCAATTCCATCAATAAATCTTTGATGAATAAAATTATGTTCAAGTCCGCATTATCTATTATCCTCAAGCTATTTCAATAACCTTTCAATAGGCTTTCCCTTTCTACAGCATGTACAAGTTCGCCAGAGTGGACTTTAAATGTTACCTTTTTGGTTCTTGTACTCATTATTCAAAAATTTTTAGTGCTGCTGAAATGTAGGATAAATTGAAAGGTCATTAGTCTCATAACATTTAAATCTGTCAAAAATACAAGCTCAGCTTAGCCTCCTGTCTTATTACCTAAAAAGTTCCCAATCATATACTTGATTGGGAAAGTGTCCCAATCAAAAAAGCCAAAGTGTTCCTTGGTCATTTTTCAGTATGAACTGTCTGACTGTCATATATTCCCATTCTACCACACCCATAGTTCTCTATGCAGGAAAATCCTCCTGATTCTTCAAGAGCTGTCAGAAACCCAACTTTCTTCATGAAGCTTTTCTTACATTTCCACTCAGAACAGATAAGGAACTTCTCTTGCCAGGTGTGTGGTCAGTGTACCAAGAACAGCTCCAGGTGAGAAAAATCCTGTGTCAAATTAATCCTTTTTTCTCATCTCTTAGTACCTTGCTGGACTTAAATCTTTGGATTAGAAGGTCACCATCATTCATCTCTGATATTTCTCTGCATCCACTGTAATGCCCCCAACTGAATCTGTCCTGTGGTTTATTTTCTGTTGACTTATGTGTCCTGGATTTTTTTGTCTCTCTATGTCCTTTTGTAAAGCTAGCCATGAAGTTATTCTGCCAAATATTTTCCTGTTCCAAGAAATAGAGCAGAAGAGTGTGAAATATATCTCTTCCCTGCTAACTGTGCATTTATTCCTGGGGCATGAGCTGCTTCTAATGGGTGAGGATAAAAACCCAGCTCTGAGTGGCAAACATATCACTCTTACCTACCTTGGTAGTGAATGTTCCCTTTAATTCAACCTGATGGGAATCCTTGTTCAGTAGACAGTTGATAAGAGTAGTTCTTCAAAGTGTGGTTTCCAGAATAGGAATATTAGCCTTACCTGGGACTTGTTAGAAGTGCAAACTCACACCCCAGATCTACTGAATCAAAAATTCTGGGTGTGGGATTCTGTGATGATGTTTTAATAGGCCCCTTACTAGGTGATTCTGATTCCCACTAAAGATAGAGAATTATGGTCTAAATGAAGGCTAGCAGTCTCCATATTAATTTATAATGAAGTACTTATTAATTAGAATAGGCAGCTCTTTGTATACTTGAACAGAGCTTCTTGCTTTGAGCAGTAGGAGAAGTTCTTGTATAATTTCCAACAGATATTTGGCAATTTCACAGTGGAGGTAACAGACAAATAAATGATTGAAGTTGACCGTGAGGAAAAGCCCTGTGTTCAAATACATGACTATGAACCATTAAGATTTAACAAGTTTTCCAGACACAAAATCAATATATATATATATATATATATATATATATATAAATCCATTCCAACAAAAAGAAACTTAGATAGGGTAATATATTTAGAATATAAATTAACTATTGCAAGATCTAACAAAAGAAGTGAAGGATTTTGGTGGATAAAGCTATCAAAACTAATTCAGAATCACTAAAGACTAAATATGACATATACCATTTTTATGGATTGGGTGACTGAATGTATAAATGGATAGATTCTTTCTATCTATTCATTGTATATATAACACCAAAGGCACAATTCATGAAAGTAATAACGGATAAGTTAGATTTCACTAAAACCAAAAAACAAAACAAAACAAAACTGCTCTTTGAAAGACAATGTCAAAAGAGTGAGAAGAAAAGCCACAGTCTGGGAGAAAATATTTGCAAAAAAACACATTTGATAATGGACTGTTACTCAAAATACACAAAGAACTCTTAAAACTCAGCAATAAGAAAATGAACAACTTGATTAAAAAATGAGCCAAACTCCTTAACAAACACCTCATCAAAGAAGATTTACAGATGACAAGCAAACATATGAAAATATGCTTCACATCATATGTCATCAGAAAATGCAAATTAAAATGATTATATAACACTATGTGCCTACTAGAATGGCCAGAATCTGGAACACAGACAACATCAAATCATGGCAACAATGCACAGCAGTAGGAATTCATTGCTGTAGAATTTATTAGATTACAATTCATTCATTGTAGGTAAAATGCAAAATGGTATAGCCATTTTGGAAGACAGTTTGGTAGTTGTTTTTGTTTTTTTTATAAAACTAAATAAACTCTTACTGTACCTTCCAGCAATCCTACTCCAAAGTTGAAATCTTATGTTCACACAAAATTCTGCCCATCTTTATCACATGTTTATTTATAGTATCCAAAATTTGAAAACAATCAACATATCTTTAAACAGGTGAAAGGATAAATAAGTCTTGTACATTTAGACAATGGAAAATTATTCAGCACTAAAAAGAAATGAGGTATCAAATAATGAAAGCACATGGAGGAAACTTAAATTCATATTATTAAGTGAAAGAAACCAATCTGAAAAGGCTACATATTGTGTTATTTTGACTATATGACATTCTAGAAATGACAAAACTATGGAAATAGTAAAAGAAGATCTATGGTTGCCGGAGGTTGACTGGAATGGGAAGACAAATAGGCAGAGCAAAAGATGACTTTACAGGATAGTGAAAATACTCTGAATGGTACTGTAATCATCTATACATTTGTCCAAACCCATAGAATGTACAGTGCCAAGAGTGAAATTTAATGTAAGCTATAGACTTTGAGTGATAGTGATATGTCAATGTAAGTTCATCAACTATGACAAATGAACCACTCTGGTGGGGAATGTTGATAATGGGAGGCTATACATGTGTGAACTTCCCTAGTGTCTTAGATGGTGAAGCATCTGTCTACAATGTGGGAGACTTGGGTTTGATCCCTGGGTTGGGAGGATCCCCTGGAGAAGGAAATGGCAACCCACTCCAGTACTCTTGCCTGGAAAATCCCATGGACAGAGGAGCTTGGTAGGCTGCAGGCCATGGGGTTGCTATGAGTCGGACACGACTGAGTGACTTCACTTAACTTCATACATGTGTGCAGGCAGAGGGCATATAGGAAATTTTCCTTTTAATTTTTCTGTGAAACTAAAGTTGCATTACTGGTTGGGGCATAGATTTGGATTACTGTGATATTGAATGGTTCGCTTTGGAAATGAACAAAGATCATTCTGTAATTTTTGAGATTGCATCCAAGTACTGCATTTTGGACTCTTTTCTTGACTATGATGGCTACTCCATTTCTTCTAAGGGATTCTCCATTTCTTCTAAGGGATTCTTGCCCACAGTAGTAGATATAATGGTCATCTGAGTTAAATTCACCCATTCCAGTTCATTTTAGTTCGCTGATTCCTAAAATATCGAAGTTCACTCTTGCCATCTCCTGTTTGACCACTTCCAATTTGCCTTGGTTCATGGACCTGATGTTCTAGGTTCCTATGCAATATTGCTTCTTACGGTATTGGACCTTGTTTCCATCACCAGTCACATCCACAACTGGGTGTTGTTTTTGCTTTGGCTCTGTCTCTTCATTCTTTCTGGAGTTATTTCTCCACTGATTTCCAGTAGCATATTGGGCACCTACCAACCTGGGGAGTTCATCTTTCAGTGTCCTATCTTTTTGCCTTTTCATACTGTTTATGGGGTTCTCAAGGCAAGAATACTGGAATGATTTGCCATTCCCTTCTCCAGTGGACCACATTTTGTCAGACCTCTCCACCATGACCTGTCCATCTTGAGTGGCCCTACATGGCATGGCTCATAGTTTCATTGAGTTAGACAAGGCTGTGGTCCATGTGATTAGATTGGTTAGTTTTCTGTGATTGTGGTTTTCAGTCTGCCCTCTGAGGGAGAAGGATAAGAGGCTATGGAACCTTTCTGATGGGACAAACTGACTGAGCTGGAAACTGGGTCTTGTTCTGATGGCCGGGGCCATGCTCAGTAAGTCTTTCATCCAATTTTCTGTTGATGGGTGGAGCTGTGTGGCCTCCCTTCTTTTTATCTGGGGCCAAACTATGGTGGAGGTAATGAAGATAATGGTGACCTCCCTCAAAATATCCCATGCATGTACTGCTATGCTCACTGCCCCCAACCCTGCATCAGGCCACCACCAACCCACGCTTTCACTGGAGACTCCTAGACACCTACAGGCAAGTCCAGGACAGTCTCCTGTAGGGTAACTGCTCCTTTATCCTGGCTTCTGGTGCAAAAGGTTCTGTTGTGCTCTCCAAGAGACTATTTCCCAGTCCTGTGTAAGTTCTAGCAGCTCTATGGTGGGGTTAATGGTGACCTCTTCCAAGAGGGCTTATGCCACACCCAACTCTGCTGCACCCAGAGCCCCTGCCCCTGAGGCAGACCACTGCTGACCCGTACCTCCATAGGACACCTACATTGAAGAAAGTAAGGAAAAAAAACTAGACTATTCAGGTATGACCTAACGATTACACAGTGGAGTGAGAAATAGATTTAAGAGACTAGATCTGATAGACAGAGTGCCTGATGAATTATGGACAGAAGTTCGTGACATTGTACAGGAGACAGGGAGAAGACGATCCCCAAGAAAAAGAAATGCAAAAAAGTAAAATGGCTGTCTCAGGAGGCCTTACAAATAGCTGTGAAAAGTAGAGAAGTGAAAAGCAGAGGAGAAAAGGAAAGATATACCCATTTGAATGCAGAGTTCCAAAAAATAGCAAGGAGAGATAAGAAGGCCTTTCTCAGCGATCAGTGCAAAGAAGCAGAGGAAAACAACAAAATGGGAAAGACTAGAGATCTCTTCAAGAAAATTAGAGATCCCAAGGGAACATTTCGTGCAAAGATGGGCTCAGTAAAGGACAGAAATGGTATGGACCTAACAGAAGCAGAAGATATTAAGAAGAGGTGGCAAGAATACACAGAAGAACTATACAAAAAAAGATCTTCACGACCCAGATAATCACGATGGTGTGATCACTCACCTAGAGCCAGACATCCTGGAATGTGAAGTCAAGTGGGCCTTAGGAAGCATCACTACAAACAATGCTAGTGGAGGTGATGGAATTCCAGTTGAGCTATTTCAAATCCTAAAAGATGATGCTGTGAAAGGGCTTCACTCAATATGCCAGCAAATTTGGAAAACTCAGCAGGAGCCACGGGACTGGAAATGGTCAGTTTTCATGCCAATCCCAAAGAAAGGCAATGCAAAAGAATGCTCAAACTACCACACAATTGCACTCATCTCACACGCTAGTAAAGTAATGCTCAAAATTCTCCAAGCCGGTCTTCAGCAATATGTGAACTGTGAACTCCCAGATGTTCAAGCTGGATTTAGAAAAGGCAGAAGAGACCAAATTGCCAGTAATATTTTTAGATAAGTGGTGAATTTTTTATTACTACTGGTTAAGGAAGGATTTTAAAGCAAGATGTAATTTCACTAATTATATTAATTTGGTAAAGTTTTGTGGTAATAGCCAAATTTTAGCTGTTTACAGAAAAATTAGTTCATTTCTTTTCTTGAAATAATGAGTATTTGGATTAGAAAAGAGTTTTTTCATCAGATACTTGTTCATGGAGGTAAACTGAAAGGTGATACTTCTTTCTTCAACCAGCATAGGCATTTTTTCAAAGAGATATACAGATGACCAACATGCACATGAAATGCTTGATATCACTAATCAGAGAAATGCAGATTAAAACTAGAATACATATTACCTCACATCTATCACAATGACTATCATCAAAATGTCTGCAATTAACAAATGTTGACACAGATGGGGAGAAAAGGAAAAGCTAGAACATATTGATGGGAATGGGAATTAATTCAGCCACTATGGAAAGAAGCATGACGGTTCCTCAATATGAAGCCCTCCAAACAACACTCTTCCATGTCCTCACCTGTAACAGCAGGTCCCTCAGAACATGAATAATATTTAGGTCTTAGTTCAGTTCAGTTCAGTTGCTCAGTTCAGTTCAGTTCAGTTCAGTCGCTCAGTCGTGTCTGACTCTTTGCGACCCCATGAATCGCAGCACGCCAGGCCTCCCTATCCATCACCAACTCCCGGAGTTCACTCAGACTCATGTCCATTGAGTCAGTGATGCCATCCAGCCATCTCATCCTCTGTTGTCCTCTTCTCCTCCTGCCCCCAATCCCTCCCAGCACCAGAGTCTTTTCCAATGAGTCAACTCTTCGAATGAGGTGGCCTAAGTACTGGAGTTTCAGCTTTAGCATCATTCAGTTGCTCAGTCATGTCCAGTTCTTTGTGACCTCCCTAGACTGTAGCACGCCAGGCTTCCCTGTCCATCACCAACTCTCAGAGCTTACTCAGACTCATGTCCATTGAGTCAGTGATGCCATGCAGCCATCTCATCCTCTGTCATCCCTTTCTCCTCTACCTTCAGTCTTTCCCAGTATCAGGGTCTTTTCCAATGAGTCAGTTCTTCGCATCAAGTGGCCAAAGTATTGGAGTTTCAGCTTCAGCATCAGTCCTTCCAGTGAATATTTAGGACTGATTTCCTTTAAAATGGACTGAATTTCCTTGCAGTCCAAGGGACTATCAAGAGTTTTCTCCAACACCACAGTTCGAAAGCATCAATTCATCAGTGTTCAGGTTTCTTTACAGTCCAACTCTCATATCCATACATGACTACAGGAAAAACCATACTTTGACTAGATGGATCTTTGTTGGCAAAGTAATGTCTCTGCTTTTTAATATGCTGTCTAGGTTTCTGATACTTTTCTCTCAAGGAGCGTCTTCTAGTTTCATGGCTGCAGTCACCATCTGCAGTGATTTTTGAGCCCAGAAAAATAAAGTCTGTTACTGTTTCCACTGTTTCTCCATCTATTTGCCATGAAGTGATGGGACCAGATACCATGATATTAGTTTTCTGAATGTTGAGTTTTAAGCCAACTTTTCCACTCTCCTCTTTCATGTGCATCAAGAGGCTCTTCAGTTCTTCTTCACTTACTGCCATTATGGTGGTGTCATCTGCCTATAAGAGGTTATTGATATTTCTCTTGGCAATCTTGATTCCAGCTTGTGCCTCATCCAGGCCGGCATATTGCATGAGGTATTCTGCATATGTTACATAAGCAGGATGACAATATACAGCCTTGATGTACTCCTGTCCCAATTTGGAACCAGTCTGTTGTTCCATGTCCAGCTCTAACTGTTGCTTCTTGACCTGCATACAGGTCTCTCAGGAGGCAGGTCAGGTGGTCTGGTATTCCCATCTCTTTCAGAATTCTCCACAGTTTGTTGTGATTCACACAAAGGCTTTAGTGCAGTCAATGAAGCAGAAGTAGATGATTTTCTGGAACTCTCTTGCTTTTTCAATGATCCAACAGATGTTGGCAATTTGGTCTCCTCTGCCTTTTCTAAATCCAGCTTGAACATCTGGGAGTTCACAGTTCACGTATTGCTGAAGACCGGCTTGGAGAATTTTGAGCATTACTTTACTAGCGTGTGAGATGAGTGCAATTGTGTGGTAGTTTGAGCATTCTTTTGCATTGCCTTTCTTTGGGATTGGCATGAAAACTGACCATTTCCAGTCCCGTGGCTCCTGCTGAGTTTTCCAAATTTGCTGGCATATTGAGTGAAGCCCTTTCACAGCATCATCTTTTAGGATTTGAAATAGCTCAACTGGAATTCCATCACCTCCACTAGCATTGTTTGTAGTGATGCTTCCTAAGGCCCACTTGACTTCACATTCCAGGATGTCTGGCTCTAGGTGAGTGATCACACCATCGTGATTATCTGGGTCGTGAAGATCTTTTTTTGTATAGTTCTTCTGTGTATTCTTGCCACCTCTTCTTAATATCTTCTGCTTCTGTTAGGTCCATACCATTTCTGTCCTTTACTGAGCCCATCTTTGCACGAAATGTTCCCTTGGGATCTCTAATTTTCTTGAAGAGATCTCTAGTCTTTCCCATTTTGTTGTTTTCCTCTGCTTCTTTGCACTGATCGCTGAGAAAGGCCTTCTTATCTCTCCTTGCTATTTTTTGGAACTCTGCATTCAAATGGGTATATCTTTCCTTTTCTCCTCTGCTTTTCACTTCTCTACTTTTCACAGCTATTTGTAAGGCCTCCTGAGACAGCCATTTTACTTTTTTGCATTTCTTTTTCATTTTACTGTGCTTAATTCATAAATTAAACTTTGGCATAGATCTGTACATATAGGGAAAAAAAAACATAGTATACATAGGGTTCAGTACAATCCATGGTTTCAGGCATCCATTGGGGTATCCACAGACAATGGGGACTAATGAACATTGGGTTCTTAGAGTAAGAGTTAGATTTTCTCTTGAGACCAGGTTGTGTTGAGAAGGCCATTTCTTTCACGAGAAAGGAACCCAGCTCTAATTGTGAGAAAGTCTACTGAAACATAGTTCCATAGTCTAGCATGAGGGGCCTCAAGATCTTATTTTGGAAGCTTGGTGAATATTACACTTGTGAAATATGGGTGTCTTGTGGAGACTGAGTTTCAGTGAACCTTTCACTTGGGTGTCAGGATGGAGACCCACCTATCCCCTGTTAGTTCTGGATCTGTGTTTGCAGAGCTGAGTGCCCTGTTCCTTTAGTTATCAGAGGCACTAGACAGGTGAGGGTGTTAAGTAACCTATATTCTTTCTTTCATTTCCTACCTCACTTCTCCACCCACTAGCAGTGTTTCCTGAGATTATCTCTCAACTAACCTAATTTACTTGCACTTGAATCTTCTTCTCAAATCTGCTTGCTTGGGGGAAATTCAACTTTACATAAGTCCTCAATAAGTGAATGAATCATTAATTCATTCAGGGAATCACACTCAACTAGTCTTGTTTGGAAGACAATCAGGAATTTACTGCTTTGATTTATAGAGTTATAGTCCACTTACAGCCCTCAATATACACATATTACATATTCCATCAGTATATTTTTATTTAATTCTATCCATCACAGGGAAGAGCTACAATAACATATGCTTAAATAATGATCAGTAAGAATAGTGAGAACTCACTACATATTTAATAATTTGAGCATTTGAATTAGAAGATATTTTTGATATTTTGGCTCTGCTGACCAGGAATGATGATAGAGAAGTTCTCTGAGTGACATTCTACCAAGAAAGGGAAATAGAATACACATTAGAGGTAGAATATTTCAGACCCTTTCATAAACAAAGAGCACAGCCCTAAGCAAAAGGAAAACAGGATGTAATATAAAAGAAGGAATTTGTTTACCATGAATCCAACCACATTGGAATTTATTTTTATCACAGTGAAACCATGGGTAAGTCAACATTCTGGGTAAAGTAAGCAGAGTGTGAAGAATCAGATTCTCAACCAGAAGAGTATGAGCTAGAGGAATTTGAATACATTTTAATCCTTCTAAAAGTTACTCAGTGTTTCTGGGAAGAATCTGAGTTATCCTTTACTCTTCTTTCTGAAATTAAAAATATTTTCTTTTTGAGAATGTAAAATATCAAAGGGGATTTCTAAGAACTCAGATTTAAATTTCAGAAACAAATGTCTGTAAGGTCACCTGGTATTTTATTATGATCATGACCAACACCTGGGCTATAAGTGATGCCCATTATTTTACCTCCTCTGTCTAACCTGGTTAGACATAGAGGCCTGGAGGCTTTTGGGCCAGTCTCTTATTTCCTTCATATTTAGAGAGGAAGCTAAAAATCCAACATTTGCAGTGGTTAGTGGGCCAGAGGGAGACTGTGGGCAAGAATGCATATGTTCCTACTAGTTTGATATCATAAGAAAGGACTACTGTGTAATGGAAGCACCGTCAGAGATCCTCTGCTGACCCTGTACATCATAGCCCGGCTATTTAAAAGGTGGTCTCTGGCCAGCTGTGTCAGCATTGCCTTGGAGCTCCTTAGAGACACAGCTTTCTGGGCCTCACCCAGACCCACTAAATCAGAACTTGCTTTATAAAAAGATCCTTAGGTGATTCATATGCACATTAATATTTGAGATGCATTGCTTGAGTTTGCCTTTTGAGGAAGAAAACAAAATCAGACTCTAAATATAGCAGCTGTGATTTAAGTCTGCTTTTACAGAGAGGAAAAATAATATTCCAGAAGCCAACCAGATACCCACAATAGTAATACCTAGCAAAAAAATTTTTAAGTGTTGAAGAAATATATATTCTCTGTTTTGGCATATGCAGTTAATTAGTTGAGAAATACAGTTAAGTATGGCAGATTCTTTCACTATTTTCAGCCAAAGTCCGTGTATTTTTTGTAATGATAGATTTTTATTGGATCATTCAGTTAATAATGTACATTAAGAATTCATTATGTGTATGCTGATATCCTGAACCCTATACTCAGGAATGGATAAGGCACTGTTTCTACCCTCAAAGAACTTGACATCTAAATAACAAAGTACTACAAGGGTGGCAAGAGGCATATTACCAAGTAAAAATCAGTACGAAAAGGCAGAGTTTGCCAAATGCCTAAAATTCATCTGTGTCATGATGATTCAGTACAATATTGTATTCATATTTTTTATTCGAGTGTTATTTGTAGACATCAGTTACATTTCTGCATTGAAAGGCATCTTGTTTGCAGGGACTAATATTTGTTAAATGATATTCCCACTGCTGACTTCGACATTTATATAAGCTCTCTGCCAAGGGAAGGAGAATGTAAAATAATATTATATGAAAAAATATGCTTGAGCAATTTCCTATAATATTAAGAATGTCTTTCTCTAGAGAGAATATAAATGAAGCCAAACTAACTGAACTTTTTTTTTAACACTTTAATCAAGATACAATATAACACAAGAGAAGACTCTACATATGGACATCACCAGATGTTCAATACTAAAATCAGGTTGATTATATTCTTTGCAACCAAAGATGGAGAAGCTCTATACAGTCAACAAAAACAAGACTGGGAGCTGAATGTGGCTCAGATAATAAATCCTTTATTGACAAATAAGTCCATTTTAAACTGAAGAAAGTAGGAAAAACCACTAGACCATTCGGTTCAGTTCAGTCACTCAGTTGTGTCCGACTCTTTGCCACCCCATGAATTGCAGCACGCCAGGCCTCCCTGTCCATCACCAACTCCCGGAGTTCACCCAAACTCATGTCCATTGAGTCGGTGATGCCATCCAGCCATCTCATCCTCTGTCATCCCCTTCTCCTCCTGCCCCCAATCCCTCCCAGCATCAGAGTCTTTTCCAATGAGTCAACTCTTTGCATGAAGTGGCCAAATTATTGGAGTTTCAGCTTTAGCATCAGTCCTTCCAAAGAACACCCAGGACTGATCTCCTTTAGAATGGACTGGTTGGATCTCCTTGCAGTCCAAGGGACTCTCAACAGTCCCCTCCAACATCACAGTTCAAAAGCATCAATTCTTTGGTGCTCAGCTTTCTTCACAGTCCAAATCTCACATCCATACATGACCACTGGAAAAACCATAGCCTTGACTAGATGGACCTTTTTTGGCAAAGTAATGTCTCTGCTTTTGAATATGCTATCTAGTTTGGTCATAACTTTCCTTCCAAGGAGTAAGTGTCATTTAATTTCATGGCTGCAATCACCATCTGCCGTGATTTTGGAGCCCCCCAAAAATAAAGTCTGACACTGTTTCCACAGTGGAAGTGAGAAATAGATTTAAGGGACTAGATCTAATAAATAGAGTGCCTGATGAACTATGGATGGATGTTCATGACATTGTACAGGAGACAGGGATCAAGACCATCCCCATGGAAAAGAAATGCAAAAAAGCAAAATGGCTGTCTGGGGAGGCCTTACAAATAGCTGTGAAAAGAAGAGAAGCAAAAAGCAAAGGAGAAGAGGAAAGATATAAGCATCTGAATGCAGAGTTCCAAAGACCATTCAGGTATGACCTAAATCAAATCCTTTATGATTATACAGCGAAAGTGACAAATAGATTCAAGAGTTTAGATCTGATAGAGTGCTTGAAGAACTATCGAGGGAGGTTATGACATTGTACAGGAGGCAATGATCAAGACCATGCTCAAGAAAAAGAAAAGCAAAAAGGCAAAATGGTTGTCTGAGGAGGCCTTACAAATAGCTGAGAAAAGAAGAGAAGCTAAAGGCAAAAAAGAAAAGGAAAGATACACCCATTTGAATGCAGAGTTCCAAAGATGAGCAAGGAGAGATAAGAACACCTTTCCTAGTGATCAATGCAAAGAAATAGAGGAAAACAGTGGAATGGGGAAGACTAGAGATCTCTTCAAGAAAATTAGACACCGAGGGAACGTTTCATGCAAAGATGAGCACAATAAAGGACAGAAATGATATGGACCTAAGAGAACCAGAAGATATTAAGAAGAGGTGGCAAGAATACACAGAAGAACTATGCAAAAAAGATCTTCACGACCCAGATAACTATAATGGTGTGATCACTTATCTAGAGCCAGACATCCTCGAATTCAGAGTGAAGTGGGCCTTAGGAAGCATCACTACAAACAAGGCTAGTGGAGCTGATGGAATTCCAGATGAGCTATTTCAAATCCTAAAAGATGATGCTGTGAAAGTGCTGCACTCAATATGCCAGTAAATTTAGAAAACTCAGCAGTGGCCACAGGAGTTGAAGAGGTCAGTTTTAATTCCAATCCAAAAGAGAGGCAATGCCAAAGAATGTTCAAACTACCACAAAATTGCACTCATCTCACATGCTAGCAAAGTAATGCTCAAAATTCTCCAAGCCAGGCTTCAACAGTACATGCATTGTGAACTTCCAGATGTTCAAACTGGATTTAGAAAAGACAGAGGAACCAGAGATCAAATTGCCAACATCTGTTGGATCATTGAAAAAGCAAGAGAGTTCCAGAAAAACATCTATTTCTTCTTTATTGACTATGCCAAAGCCTTTGACTATGTGGATCACAATAAACTGTGGAAAATTCTGAAAGAAATGGGAATACCAGACTACCTGACCTGCCTCCTGAGATATCTGTATGCAGGTCAAGAAGTAACATTTAGAACTGGACACAGAACAACACACTAGTTCCAAATCGGGAAAGGAGTACATCAAGGCTGTATATTATCATCCTGCTTATTTAACTTATATGCAGAATACATCATGAGAAATGCCGGCTTGGATGAGGCATAAGCTGGAAACAAGATTGCCAGGAGAAATATCAATAACCTCAGATATGCAGATGACACCACCCTTACCGCAGAAACTGAAGAACTAAGGAGCCTCTTGATGAAAGTGAAAGAGGAGAGTGAAAAAGTTGGCTTAAAGCTCAACATTCAGAAAACTAAGATCATGGCATCCAGTCCCATCACTTCATGGCAAATAGATGGGGAAACAATGGAAACAGACTTTATTATTATTATTACTATTTTGGCTACAAAATCACTGCAGATGGTGACTGCAGCCATGAAAATAAAAGACGCTTGCTCCTTGGAAGAAAAGCTACGACCAACCTAGACAGCATATTAAAAAGCAGAGATGTTACTTTGCCAACAAAGGTCCATATAGTCAAATCTATGGTTTTTCCAGTAGTCATGTATGGATATGAGTTGGCTTGAGTGCCAAAGAATTGATGCTTTTAAACTGTGGTGTTGGAGAAGACTCTTGAGAGTCCCTTGGACTGCAAGGAGATCCAACCAGTCCATCCTAAAGGAAATCAGTCTTGACTATTCATTGGAAGGACTGATGGTGAAGCTGCAACTCTGATACTTTGGCCATGTGATGCAAAGAAGCGACTCATTTGAAAGACACCGATGCTGGGAATGATTGAAGGTGGGAGGAGAATGGGACGACAGAGGATGAGATGGTTGGATGGCATCACTCACGGGATGGACAAGTTTGATTAAGCTCCAGGAGTTGGTGATGGACAGGGAGCCTGGCATGCTACTGTACACAGGATTACTAAGAGTTGGATGTGACTCAGCAACTGAACTGAACTGATCTGATTGAGATACAATACATATAGCATACAATTCACTCATTTAAAGTGATTTTTGGTATGTTCAGTGCTGTGCATCTATCACTACATTTAATTTTTAAATCTTTTCATTACTCTTCAAGAAACCACGTACCTTTTAGATTTAACCCCCTACTCTATTCCTTCTGCTGCCCACCAATTCTCTGTCTTAACCCAAGCCTTGGCAATCACTAATATACTTTCTAACTTTATAGATTTGCCTAGCCTGCATTTATTATGAATAGAGTCATATGAGGTATGGTCCTTTGTGACTGGATTTTTTTTTTTTTTATTTTAGCACAGTGTTTTAAAACCTCACTGAATTTTATTTTCATTCTGCATTTCCTTGAAATAGATGTTGTGTCTTCACATTTTATTCCATCATCTGAATGTGTGATGTGTCCACCTCAGATTGTAGTACCTGAGTGGTTGAAAACATGTCCAGCAGCTTTAGTTTGTCCTACATATATTTGGAAGCAAGAAAGTTTTGAGCATGATGGTAAATGGTCCTGAATCAACATGCTATCATCCCCTGGGTCTGATTCACAAAGACTAACTCACTTGGCTGTGACATCCCACCAACTTTATGATGTAGGATAAAGGAAGAAAGAGAGTAGAGACCAGCTATTCTACTATGACTTTTACTCGTCTCAACTCATTTTATCAATGTTGCTATCTGGAAAATTCTGCTTGATTGTTTTTCATGTGTGTCTTGACAGAAAATGTTTGAGGTCTCTTGTACCAGAAACTTTTTGCTATGGCCCATTGGTGTTTATCTGGGAAGTGAAGTTCCAAAGAACCTTATGGATTTGGGCAGTCTCTTTTATAGGAGACATAAAAGCATTAAGAGCATATCTGGACAGAAAATCCTAATGTTATATTTAACCCATCTCCAAAAACCTAATTATTTCCTATTAGTTTAGCCTTTATGTCCTCAGAATCTTTGTCCATACCCATTGGTAGTACCCTGGTTCTTACTCAAGGCATTGGATCTCCATTCTCATCATGTTCAATATTTTGAATGTAATCCATCTTGAAAATTTCTGCCTGAATGATTTTTATAAATTCAGACTGAATTCCTTTCATGAATGAATGAAAGACTATAATGCAAAGAATGGTTTCTTCTTCTTCTAAATTATAATTTTAATTATTATAATTATTATAATGTAAGCTTAAAAATAAACTGTAAATCTTAAAATAATTTTAATAGAAAGTTCATTTTCTATATTTTGTTACTTTCTGTGTATATATAATAATTTTTAAATTGAAAATTGTAACCCAAGTGCCTGTGAAGAACAGGTAATGATGAAGGAAAGGATGATGATTTGCTTTTTTTTACATCATCAGTAATTTGTGACTTTTTAAAAAGTCTTGCTAGAAAGTCAGTCAGTGTACACCACCTGTACTGTATTGCAAATGTTCTCCATTCTCTTTCCAGATGACCTTGATGGGCCTTTGGTCTAAATGATAACTCTCCATGCCATAGGGAAAGTTATTTGTTTTATTTCTGTCATACAGTGTTGGAAGATGTGAGTCTTGAACTTACCAACGAGACTTCTCTATATATATGGTGCGTGTCTTGTGTGTGTTGCTACCCAGTGACTCTTTCATTTCTTGTCAAGTCACAGACCTCAATCTACATTCTACTCCCCTCACCTTCATCCCAGAAGTGGTGCTATTCTACACTTACTCCTAAGTTTTCTCTAGAGCAGTGAGGTACCTGCTAAACCCTTTCTTCTCAAATGAAATCTGTGTGTCCAAAGCCAAAAAACCTCATACATTGTCTTATGAAGTGGGCAAGAAGGGAAGAGCTGAACGGATGCTGCAACAAAATGACTCTACTATAGTTTGAGATGGTGGAAGGAGAGAGTAGCATGAAGCTGGGTTCAGATTCAATTATAACAGCAAATACCTGCCCACCAGGCAGTAAGTAGGGGGGTAATTTGCTCTTTCTGATGTGCAACTTGATTCTCCCCCCACATTGACTGTCAGTGTGTTTACTTTTTGTTCTCAGAAAATGGTTGGATTTGAATGGATGTGAAAATATGGTAATTATTAATTTGAAGAAATCTTCAGTTTAGTCCAAACACAGCAAAAGAGACGTGATCCTCCAATTATAAAATCAGATATTTACTGCTTAGCCTGAATTTTCCCATGAAGTGTATGAGACCTTGTATATAACAAATCTTCCTTCACAAAGGCAAGAAGGAGTTGGGAAATCGAAGTAGAACTCTGAAAGCTGCTGTTTCTATTCTCTAGCTACCATATTTTTTCATATGAACAATAAGCATTCGTATCTCAAGGGTTTCCAAGGTGGCACTAGTGGTAAAGAACCCACTTGTCAATGCTTGGAAAATTCCCTGGCCAGAGGAACCTGGTGGGCTACAATACATGGGGCCACAAAGCATCAGACATGACTAAACGACTGAGCACACACACAGATCTCACATTTGAGGGCTAGTAGTGGAGACTATCTGCTCTTTTTTCTTGTCTGTTTTTTTTTAAATATTAATATAATTGACTTAGTGATATTAGTTTCAGGTGGACAACCTGGTGATTTGATATTTCTGTACATTATAAAATGACCACCACAGTAAGTGTAGTTACCATCTGTCACCACACAAAGTTATTACAATATTATTAACTATATTCCTTATATTATATATTATATCCCCATTTGTATTTATTTTAGAATTGAGAGTTTGTACCTTGTAATCTCTCTCACCTATTTCATTCCTGCCCTACTACCCCTTTGACAACCACTAGTTTGTTCTCTGTATCTACACATCTGTATCTTGTTTGTTATGTTTGTTTGTTTGTTAGATCTCACATATAACTGAAATTAAATGGTTTTTGTTTTTCTCTGTTTGACTTAATTTCACTTAGCATAATACCCTCTAGGTTCATCCATACGATTACAAATGGCAAGATTTCATTCTTTTTGTGGCTGAGTAGTATTCTTTTGTACATATACACCACACCTTTATCCATACATTTATTGATGGACAGTTAGATTGCTTCAATATCTTGGCTGTTGTAAATAAAGTTACAAATAATGTTGTAAATAATGAGCATAAGGGTGCATATATCTTTTCTGAATTGGTGGCTTTTTTCCTTTGGGAGAAATATCCAGAAGTGGAATTGCTGGATTATATGGTCACTTTAATTTTTTTTGAGGAACCTCCATATTGTTTTCCATAGTAGCTGTGCCAATTTGCACTGATACTAACAGTACACAAAGGTTCTCTTTTCTCCACATTCTCTTGTTATTTATTTATTTATTTATAATAGCCATTCTGACAGGTATGAGACGACATCTCATTGGGGCTTTGATTTGCATTTCTCTGATGATTAGTAATGTTGACCATTTTCTTCATGTTTCTGTTGACAATCTGTATATCTTCATTGGAAAATGTTTATTCACTTCTGCCTATTTTCTAAAAATTGGGTTGCTTGATGTTTTTATTTTATGTAAAGTTGTATGGGTTCTTTGTATATTTTGGATATTAACCCCTTATTGAATATATAAATTGCAGATATCTTCTCCCATTCAGTAGGCTGACTTTTAGTTTTGTAGATAGTTTCCTTCACTGTGAAGAAGCTTTCTAGTTTGATATAGTTCCATTTGTTTATTTTTGCTTTTGCTTTCCTTGCCTGAAGAGACATATTTAAAAAGTATTTCTAAGACCAATGTCAAAGAGCATATTGCTAAGTTTTCTTCTAGAAGTATTATGGTTTCACATATTATATTTAAGTCTTTAACCCATTTTGAGTTTATTTATGTATATGGTCTATGAAAGTAGCTCAGTTTGATTCTTTTATATGCAGCTGTTCAGATTTCCCAGCACCACTTTTTGAAAAGGCTGTCCTTTCTCCATTGTATATTCTTGCTTATTTTTTTATAGGTTAATTGCTGGGAACACCAGACCACCTTACCTGTCTCCTGAGAAACCTGTATGTAGAAGAAGTAACAGTTAAAACCAGACATGGAACTGGACTGTTTCAAAATTGGGAAAAGAGTATATGTCAAGGCTGTATATTGTCATCTTGCTTATTTAACTTCTATGCAGAGTACATCATCTGAAATTCTTGCGTGGATGAATCACAAGTTGGAATCAAGATTGCTAGGAGAAATAGCAACAATTTCAGATATTCAGATGATACTCTAATGGCAGACAGTGAAGAGGAACTAAAGAGCCTCTTGATGAAGGTGAAAGAGGACAGTGAGAAAGTTGGCTTGAGACTCAATATTCAAAAAACTAAGATTATGGCATCCAGTCCCATCATTTCATGGTAAACAGATGGGGAAAAATTGGAAACAGTGTCAGACTTTATTTTCCTGGGCTCCAAAAATCACTGCAGATGGTGACTGCAGCCATGAAGTTAAAAGACACTTGCTCCTTGGAAGGAAAGCTATGACAATACTAGATAGCATATTATAAATCAGGGACATCACTTTGCCAACAAAGGTCAGTCTAGTCAAAGCTATGATTTTTCCAGGAGTCATGTATGGATGTGAGAGTTGGACCATAAGGAAGGCTGAGCGCCAAAGAATTGATGCTTGAGAAGACTGTTAAGAGTCCCTTAGACTGCAAGGAGATCAAACCAGTTAATCCTAAAGGAAATAAACCCTGAGTATTCATTGGAAGGACTTGTGCTGAAGCTGAAGCTCCAATCCTTTGGCCACTTGATGTGAAGAGCCAACTCACTGGAAAAGACTCTGATGCTGGGAAAGATGGAGGGCAGGAGGGGAAAGTGGTGACAGAGGATGAGATGGTTGGATAGCATCACTGACTCAATAGATATGAGTTTGAGCAAACTTTGGGAAATAGTGAAGGACAGGGAAGCCTGGAGTACTGCAGTCTATGGGTTCACAAAGAGTGGACACACTATCGACTAAACAGCAACAACAGTTACCCATACAACCGTGGGTTTGTTTCTGGGCTCTCTATGTGGCCCCATTGATCTATGTGTCCATTTTGGTGATAGTACCATATTGTTTTGATGACTATAGCTTTGTAGTATAGTTTGAAATTTGGGCGTGTGATACCTCCAGGTTTGTCCTTCTTCCTAAGATTATTTTGGCTATTCTGGGTCTTTTGTGCTTCCATACAAATTTTGGAATTATTTGTTTTAGTTCAGTAAAAAGAACCATTGGTATTTTGATAAAGAGTACTTTAAATCTGTAGATTGCTTTGGAGAGTATGGTCATTTTAGAAAACTCTGGGAGATAGTGAAGGACAGGGAAGCCTGGTGTGCTTGCAAAGAGTCAGACACAACTGAGCAACTGAACAACAATTCTTCTAATTCATGAAGAGGGTATATCTTTTTATCACTTTGTTTTGTCTTCAATTTCTTTAATCAATTTCTTGTACTTTTCCTAATATAGGTCTTTTAACTCCTTTGTTAGATTTATTTCTAGGTATTTTATTCATTTTTGATACAATTGTAAATGGGATTATTTTTTAACTTCTATTTCCTATGACTCATTTTTCATCCATTGAAATGCAACAGATTTATGTATATTAATTTTGTATCTTGCAACTTTACTGATTCCCTTTATTTGTTCTAATAGTGTTTTGGTAGTATCTTTGGCACCCCACTCCAGTATTCTTGCCTGGAAAATCCTATGGATGGAGAAGCCTGGTAGGCTGCAGACCATGGGGTCTCTAAGAGTCCAATACAACTGAGCAACTTCACTGTCACTTTTCACTTTCATGCATTGGAGAAGGTAATGGCAACCCACTCCAGTGTTCTTGCCTGGAGAATCCCAGGGACGAGGGAGCCTGGTGGGCTGCCGTCTATGGGGTTGCACAGAGTCAGACACGACTGAAGTGACTTAGCAGCAGTAGCAGTAGTATCTTTAGGATTTTCTATATATAGTATCACGTCATCAGTAAACTGTGACAACTTTATTTCTTCCTTTTCAATGTGGATTCATTTGATTTCTTTTCCTCATCTGATTGCTGTGGTGAGAACTTCCAATATTATGTTAAATAGAAGTGGTGAGAGACGGCATCCTTGTCTTGTCTGATCTTAGAGGAATATTGGTTGTAGGTTTGTCATATGTGGCCTTTATTATGTTGAGACATTTTCCCTCTGTACTGACTTTATTGAGAATTTGTATCATAAATGGATGTTGAATTTTGCCAAAAGCTTATTCTGTATCCATTGAAATGATCATATCATTTTTGTTCTTCAATTTGTTAACAACGTTCTTCAATTTGTTCTTCAATATTGTACCATATTGTTTGATTTGTGGCTATTGAACTATCCTTGCAAATTGGGGTAATCCCACTTGATCATGGTGAATAATCAGTTTAATGTATTGTTGATTTCAGGTTGCTAATATTTTTTGAGCATTTTTGTGTCTGTGTTTATTAGAGATGCTGCTGCTGCTACTGCTGCTAAGTTGCTTCAGTCAGGTCCGACTCTGTGTGACCCCATAGACGGCAGCCCACCAGGCTCCCCCGTCCCTGGGATTCTCCAAGTAAGAACACTGGAGTGGGTTGCCATTTCTTTCTCCAATGCATGAAAGTGAAAAGTGAAAGTGAAGTCACTCAGTCATTTCCAACTCTTAGCGACCCCATGGACTGTAGCCTACCAGGCTCCTCCTTCCATGGGATTTTCCAGGTAAGAGTGCTGGAGTGGGAGATACTAGCCAATAATTTTTTGTGGTTTTGTGTGGAATCTTTGGCTTTCATACTAGGTTGATGCTGGCCTCATAGAATGAGTGTGGAAGCATTCCTCCTCTTCATGTTTTGAAATAGTTTGAAAAAATAGGTTTTAATCCTTTTATACACACACACACACACACACACACACACACACATATATATGCTTGGTAGAATTTACCTCTGAGGCCACCTAGTACTGTTTTGTTGTTGTTGTTGTTGTGAGTTTTTTTTTTCTTTTTAATTGATTCAGTTTCATTACTGGTAAGTTGGTCTGTTTATATTTTCTATTTCTTCCTGATTCAGCTTTGGGAGATTGTACATTTCTAGCAACTTATCCATTTCTTCTGAGTTGTCCATTTCATTGGTATATAATTGTTCATATAATCACTTATGATCCTTTGTATTTCTGTGATATCAACTTAACTTCTCTCCCATTTCCAATTTTAATTACTTGGGCTCTCTCTTTTTTTCTTGATGAGTGTGGCTAAATGTTTATCAATTTTGTTTTTCCTTTAAAGTATTAGCTCTTAATTTTATTAATATTTTTCTAT
The DNA here is from genome assembly GCF_019923935.1 of Bubalus bubalis. NCBI lineage: Eukaryota > Metazoa > Chordata > Mammalia > Artiodactyla > Bovidae > Bubalus > Bubalus bubalis. Next base: position 35,013,142 of record NC_059170.1, on the reverse strand, counting down.
TTTTTATAACCCCATGAACCACAGCACGCCAGGCCTCCCTGTCCATCACCAACTCCCGGAGTTCACTCAGACTCACGTCCATCGAGGCAGTGATGCCATCCAGCCATCTCATCCTCTGTCATCCCCTTCTCCTCCTGCCCCCTATAAAAAAAAATAATAAATAAATAAATAAATAAATAAAAATTTCTATTTCACTTATCTCTGTTCTGATCTTTATGCTTTCTTTTCTTTTACTAACTTTGACTTTTGTCTGTTTTTCTTTTACTAATACATTTAGGTGTAAGGTTAGATTGGTTATTTGAGATTTTTCTTCATGTTTCCTGAGGTAGATTTGTATTTGTAACTTCCTTCCTAGAACTGCTGCCAGAGGTCCCTAGGTGGTGGTCACAGGGCTGGGGTATGTGGAAATACAAGCCTGTGCCAGGTCACTGGTTGGCTGGTAAGCCCCCAGAACTAATAGGTTAGAGGGAGGACTCCAAAGTGGCACTTATCAGCCCCAAGGTCCCTGTAGTACAATGAGCTTTTTAAAAAGGCTGCTGTTAGGATTTGGGTCCCCAGGGGGAGTCCCATTTGCTTCTGCCTTTCCAGGAAGCCCTCCAAGACCAGCAAGTGCATCTGACAGGCTCCTTTCCAATTATTGCCTTTGCTTTGGGTCTGAGTGTGTGAGATTTTGTGCATGCCCTTTAAGAGTATAGTCTCTGTTTCCTACAGCATTCCACCTCTCTCATACATATTCTCTATGTCTTCAGCTGTGGAAAATCTTTTCTGCTAGCTTTCAGGTTGTTCTCAAGATATTCTGTAAATGATGGAAGGAAGTAGGCTCAGTTTTCCTACTTTGTCTTATAAATACATCTGAGATCCATAGAGCTGCCATCATTAAATAATAAAAATATTAATTTGATATTAGGAAGACAGTTGGAGAGGAAAGGAGAGAAAGAGACAAAGAGAGAGACAGAGAGAACAGTTAATGTAATTAAAAAAAAAAACTAAAAGTGTTTATTATAAGAAATTAAGGTGAAATTTGGATGTTACTGAAAAAGTTACTGAATCTCATAAAAATATTTTAATAATAGTCATGCTTCAAATAAATGAAGAAATAAATATGAAAGTAATCAGGGGTTGAAGTTTTAAACATTTTTAATCTAATTTTTCACTTAGAAATTCTGCTGAATTTCATAGTTCATGAAATGAAATATGAATTCATTATGAATATGAATTCAAAAATTCATACCTACTGAAAAAGTGTTTTTGAAAAATATCATATATGTACTTCCTCTAATTCTACTCCCCTTCCCCCTCTAGATTCTAGTGAATTATATCATTTTCACAATAAACTGTGGAAAATTCTGAAAGAGATGGGAATACCAAACCACCTGACCTGCCTCTTGAGAAACCTGTATGCAGGTCAGGAAGCAACAGTTAGAACTAGACAAGGAACAACAGACTGGTTCCAAATAGGAAAAGGAGTACATCAAGGCTGTATATTGTCACTCTGCTTATTTAACTTATATGCAGAGTACATCATGAGAAATGCTGGGCTAGAAGAAGCACAAGCTGGAATCAAGATTGCCAGGAGAAATATCAATCACCTCAGATATGCAGATGACATCACCCTTATTGCAGAAAGTGAAGAGGAACTAAAAAGCCTCTTGATGAAAGTGAAAGAGGAGAGTGAAAAAGTTGGCTTAAAGCTCAACATTCAGAAAATTAAGATCAGGGCATCTGGTCCCATCACTTCATGGGAAATAGATGGGGAAACAGTGGAAACAGTTTCAGACTTTATTTTTTGGGGCTCCAAAATCACTGCAGATGGTGACTGCAGCCATGAAATTAAAAGACGCTTACTCCTTGGAAGGAAAGTTATGACCAACCTAGATAGCATATTCAAAAGCAGAGACATTACTTTGCCAAAAAAGGCCCGTCTAGTCAAGGCTGTGGTTTTTCCAGTAGTCATGTGTGGATGCGAGAGTTGGACTGTGAAGAAAGCTGAGTGCCGAAGAATTGATGCTTTTGAACTGTGGTGTTGGAGAAGACTCTTGAGAGTCCCTTGGACTGCAAGGAGATCCAACCAGTCTATTCTAAAGGAGATCAGTCCTGGGTGTTCTTTGGAAGAAATGATGCTAAAGCTGCAACTCCAGTATTTTGGCCACCTCATGCAAAGAGTTGACTCATTAGAAAAGACTCTGGTGCTGGGAGGGGTTGGGGGCAGGAGGAGAAGGGGATGACAGAGGATGAGATGGCTGGATGGCATCACCGACTCGATGGACATACGTTTGAGTGAATTCCAGGAGTTGTTGATGGACAGGGAGGCCTGGCATGCTGCAGTCCATGGGGTCACAAAGAGTCGGACACGACTGAGCAACTGAACTGAACTGAACTGAAGGTCAGGTTTTAGATCATGGATTTTCTACTCTCTAATATTTCACCCCACTTTTTTTGTTGCCATTGTTATGCCTCAACTTCCTAGGCTATAAATTTGTTTTAGAATAATACAAACTTCATGTGGAAATTCATGACAGTAAAATGAGTTACCCTAAGTAAGCCACTTACAACAGTGCCTGGGACTGCTAGCAACTTTACTTTCTCTGCTACAGATGATCAATATCATATGTGAGATGTGGCCAAGTATTACAATGAAACACTTATCAGAGCAATTAGATTATTAAATTTCACACTTATTGGACTTAAATCTTTCTCCAGGTTAACACTCAATCTCTTTCTTTATGAAGTACGCTTGAACTCACTTGGATCCTTTAAAAATTGCTAAGAGTCCAGCCCATTGTGGATGACCAGCATTTCTTTACTTTTTTGAGGCAATGTTGATGACCCCCTACTCTGTTGGACAGGTATCTATAGTACTGCATCTATTACACATTTTATAATTTTTGATCATATCAAAAATCATGTCTGGGTATCTCTTTTTTATAAAGATGAGAAGTTCTGATTCATATTTTCGTTCCTTCATTTATTCAACAAACTCTTATTAAGCATATTCTATGTTTAGAGATGGCAAGAATATACAGAAGAACCGTACAAAAAAGGTCTTAATGACCTGGATAACCTTGATGGTATGTTCACTCACCTAGAGCCAGACATCCTGGAGTGTGAAGTCAAGTGGGCCTTAGGAAGTGTTATTATGAACAAAGCTAGTGGAGGTGATAGAATTCCATTGAGCTATTTCAAATCCTAAAAGATGATACTGTTAAAGTGCTGCACTCAATATGCCAGCAAATTTCGAAAACTCAGCAGTGGCCACAGGACTGGAAAAGGTTAATTTTTATTCTAATTCTAAAGAAAGGCAATATGAAACTTCTAACTACCATACAATTGTACACATTTCACATGCTAGCAAGATTATGCACAAAATCCTTCAAGCTAGTCTTCAGCAGTGTGTGAACCAAGAACTTTCAGACTCACAAGCTGGAATTAGAAAAGGCAGAGGAACCAGAGACCAAATTGCCAACATCCACTGGATCATATAAAAAGCAAGGGAATTCCAGAAAAAAAATCTACTTCTGCTTTTTTGACTATGCTAAAGCCTTTGTGTGGACTACAACAAACTGCAGAAAACTCTTAAAGAATGTGGGAATACCAGACCATCTTACCTGTCTCCTGAGAAGCCTGTATGCCAGACTAGAAGCAATAGTTAAAACTGGACATGAAATGACAGACTGGTTCAAAATTGGGAAAGGAGTACGTCAAGACTGTATAGTGTCACCCTGTTTACTTAACTTCTATGCAGAGTAAATAATGCATAATGCTGGGCTGGATGTACAACAAGCTGGAATCAAGATTGCCAGGAGAAATAGTAACAACCTCAGATATGCAGATGGCACACTTTAATGGCAGAAAGTGAAGAGGAGCTAAAGAGCCTCTTAATGAAGATGAAAAAGGAGAGAGAAAAGTTTGGCTTAAAAGTCAACATTCAGAAAACAGAGATCATAGCATCCAGTCTCATGACTTAATGGCAAATAGATGGGAAAAAAGTGGAAACACACTTTATTTTATTGGCCTCCAATATCACTGCAGATGGTGACTGCAGTCATGAAATTAAAAGATGCTTGCTCCTTGGAAGAAAAGCTATTACAAACCTAGAGTGTATTAAAAAGCAGAGACCACCTTACCAACAAAAGTCCATATAGTCAAAGCTATGGTTTTCCAGTAGTCATGTATGGATGTGCGAGCTGGACCATAAAGAAGGCAGAGCACTTAAGAATTGGTAGTTTTGAATTGTGGTTTTGGAAGAAGACTCTCAAAAGACCCTTGGACTGCAAGGGGTCTTTAATATCTTAAAGATGGCATCACTAACTCAATGGACATGAGTTTGAACAAACTCTGGGAGATAGTGGAGGACAGAGAAGCCTGGCATGCTGCAGTTCACGAGGTCTCAAAGAGTTGGAGACAACTTAGCAACTGAACAACAACAATATTTAGAAAACAAGCCAAAATATGAACAAAAACTTTAAAACACTGTAGGAATTCTAATGGAGAGTAAAATTTTGTCCTTACCTTCAAGGATATTAAAAAGAATGGAGAAGATAGCCTTGTAAGCAAAGTCATATGTAGTGACAAGGAATCATCAGCCAAGTTTGAAAGAGTATCCAGATAATAGGCGATAATTGATTATTCTATGGTTAAATTTAGTGAAGTCTCTAGAGATACAGGATGCATCAAGTAAGCAGGACAGAAATTGGTTGACAAGAAGGTCATCATATGAGTATCTGTTTACATCAAGGAGATGTAGTGGTACTTCTTTAAGACAGTTTTCCAGAAATTGGTTTCAGGTTTCTACATCATGAGAAAGACAGGAAAATCAATCATGGGCCCCATGACAGGGGCCCAAAATGGTAGCTTGATTGAGGAACAAAACAGAAGATCAATTGTTAAACTTGAAGCAAGAATTTTTACCTGGAATTTAATTCCAGGAATTTATGGAGCTTAAATTCCCATGAAAGCCTCCAAATGTGCAGCAGGACTAGCCTGTACCTTAGGACTCAGTCATTCTCAGCTAGAAGAAGGAGTACTGGAGGGCGGGTTTTTGCAGGGTAAATATAATAAGTCTTCTCTTTAGTTGTTTCTAGTTCCCTTTTAGCTCATATATTCACTATCTGGCAGGTAGGTTGTACTTTTGGACTAAGTTTTTCTTTTCAATTTTATCTGAATTCTCTTTGCTCAGGTTTCCAAATTGTTCTGGGTGACATCTGCCTGTCACCAGTAAAACCAAAAGGATAGCAGGGTAGATTGCTTTGCACAGGGCAGACAGGTAATTACAGCTTTAATTTTGTTTTGTTTTTGCAAGGATCCAGGTGTCCAACCTCTTTATCTCACAAAAGAACCTTAATAAATGTGGGAGTGTTGGCAGACAAGATGGCCCAGTGGGCAGTCTGCCCATCAGATGTGTTAGCCTTCTGCTATTGAAATAGTACTTCCCATGGAAGCATCACACATTAGGAATTCTCTCCTGGTCCAAGAACCCCAGCAGCTTCCAAGGTGGGAGCACAATTAGAGACATGGAGACTTTGAAGCAGCCAAGAGATACATTTCACCTTGGAAATTCATATTTCAACAGAGAGTGCTCGTGCCATGTGAACATTAATCATTCACCTGTAAAGCCTTCTTATTGTGAAACCAAATTCTCTGGAGTAGGAATCTGTTGGCTAGTTGGCAGGTCTGTCTCTGATTTTGAAGAATTGACCACTTTAGAAGTTTTTCTCATATAGAATATAAGTGGGATTTTCTAGAATTCCTTTTAAAAACCTACATACTTTCTTGCACATATGCACAAAGTTGAGTCACATATGGGAAAACTAGGACTTAAAAGTGTAATAGGTTAAGTCTTGGGTCCAAGCTGAACAGCAGCCTCAAGAGACTGTCCAGGGAGGGTTTACCAGCATCTACTGGGTTCAAGAAAGTTGATGATATGAAAACCAAGGCATCTGGCAAGAGGTGAAGTCTAAAGTCTCAGACAATAGACAGAACCTGGAATAAGGACATGTGGTAGGTCTACTTTCCATAGGATGGGATGGAGTAGGTGGTTAGACCTATGTTTCCAAGAAACCCTGGGAGCTGGTAAAATACAAGAGACACCAATCAATTCAGGGACTCAAATATGGATGCTTGAGAAAATTCTACTTATTACAATTGTGAAATAAGATGAGAAGGATTAGATCAGAAAGGAAAAAAGCCCAGTGACCAGAACTGATTGCAATTAGGAACCCAAAATCTCAATATAAATGCTCTTATATTCTTTGAGTCTGAGAGCAATGTCATTTCAGATGGTCTGAGTAGGTACTTTTTTTTTTTTAACAGGCAAGAAGGAACTGCTGAAAAAGATCTCTACAGTCATGGATTCTTGCCAAACAACCTTGATTCTTGCATTCTAGTAAGTATGTCTATTTCCAGGGCATTGGAAACAAACTGGCTCAGACCTACTATCCTGAGAAGTTGCAAGGCCATCGGGTAGCCTCAGGGAGACTTACCTTAGTGAAAAACTATCTTGGATTAAGAAGATTTGCCTCTTCTTCTGGCCTCCTAGAATAAACCAGAAGTTCATTTAATAGAGTGGAATGGTTGACTAAGTCTTGGGTCCACACTGAACAGCAGCCTCAAGAGACTGTGACAGTCGCTCAGTTGTGTCCAACTCTTGGTGACCCCATGGACTATACAGTCCATGAAATTCTCCAGGCCAGAATACTGGAGTGGGTAGCCTCTCCCTTCTCCAGCGGATCTTCCCAACCCAGGGATTGAATACAGGTCTCCCACATTGCAGGCAGATTCTTTACCAGCTGAGCCACAAGAAAAGCCCCTCAAGAGACTAAGTCCCAAATTTAAGTATCCAGGCCTCGGCTAAAACGGACAACTGTGTCTAACCCTGAACACGTAGGAGGACTGGATGAAACTAGACACAACTGGTGAAGGAGAAATTTCTAGCCCCAGTGAGAACAAAATTATAGGAATCTAAGAGTGAAGATTACCAACTGGGACAGCAGCAGGAGTTCTGAAGAGACAGTGTTGATTGGATTGGAGGATACAATCAGGCTTCAGAGGGGATTGACATTGGGTTTTGACCCTCAGGGGAAACTAGGGAAACCTGGAGAAACTGGGAACAAACCAAGGCTAGGTTTCTATTTTCTATGGAAGATCTCTGAAGGCTTCCTGATTCTAGCAATATCCACCTGCTGTGTGTCTAGCACACAACACTGTTTTTGTTGAGTGTCTGTTATATTATCCCATATGTTTGCCAAACATTTATCTGCTCAGCCAGGGAGCGTATAACCTTCTTTGATAAAAAGGACAGGGTCGATGCAGGATACAGGAAACTTGGGGCTGGTGCACTGGGATGACCCAGAGGGATGGTATGGGGAGGGAGGTGGGAGAGGGATTCAGGATTGGGAACATGTGTACACCCGTGGCAGATTCATGTTGATGTATGGCAAAACCAATACAATATTGTAAAGTAATTAGCCTCTAATTAAAATAAATAAATTTAAATTAAAAAAAAAAAAAGGACAGGGAACAAACATGATTTTGCATTTTTTTGAAACTACATTACAGCTAGGATTTTGTTGTATTCTTCTGGGAAGTACCAGTGTTCTCAGGCATTCCACTCCTCTTCATTCAGTTTGATAACATTCCACTCTACTCCATGTCATTCTATTTTAATTTATATAGTTTCTATCCAGGGCTACAGCTGTGCTAACAGAGGGGTCCAAAGGTGAATAGACAAACTATTGACTCAGAAAAAGTTTCAATAAATATGTTTCACTCATCTTGTGAGCAGACTCTCAAAAATAAAGTTTCATTTTATTGTCTCCATGGAGAGTCATGTTGTAATCTGAAAATGTATGACCCAGAGGGATGGAATGGGGAGGGAGGAGGGAGGAGGGTTCAGGATGGGGAACACATGTATACCTGTGGCGGATTCATTTTGATATTTGGCAAAACTAATACAGTTATGTAAAGTTTAAAAATAAAATAAAATTAAAAAAAAAAAGTTTGAAAGAAATCAATTGGTTCAATATTGTTTGACCTGAGTTCCCCCAAGATATTTGGCCACAAAAAGTTTTTTGTTCTTTACTTACTTATTAATAGCGCATTGAATTATTTTAGGTGGACCATAAGATTGTCACACATTGTGATCCAGGGCTGATTCCTAACATTTAAGTATCCAGGTAGGTCAGAAAGGGAAACCTGGTGCCTCTGGAGCTTTATGAATATTAAAATGCTGAAGTAGAACTTGAACATGTGAGTTTTGGCTTCAGGACTTACTGAAGGAATGTCATTTAAGATCTGAGTAGGGTTTATTTTTGTGTATGGTGTTAGAAAGTGTTCTAGTTTCATTCTTTTACAAGTGGTTGACCAGAGTTCCCAGCACCACTTGTTAAAGAGATTGTCTTTAATCCATTGTATATTCTTGCCTCCTTTGTCAAAGATAAGGTGTCCATATGTGCGTGGATTTATCTCTGGGCTTTCTATTTTGTTCCATTGATCTATATTTCTGTCTTTGTGCCAGTACCATACTGTCTTGATAACTGTGGCTTTGTAGTAGAGCCTGAAGTCAGGTAGGTTGATTCCTCCAGTTCCATTCTTCTTTCTCAAGATCGCTTTGGCTATTTGAGGTTTTTTGTTTTTCCATACAAATTGTGAAATTATTTGTTCGAGCTCTGTGAAGAATGCTGTTGGTAGCTTGATAGGGATTGCATTGAATCTATAGATTGCTTTGGGTAGTATACTCATTTTCACTATATTGATTCTTCCAATCCATGAACATGGTATATTTCTCCATCTGTTAGTGTCCTCTTTGATTTCTTTCACCAATGTTTTATAGTTTTCTATATATAGGTCTTTAGATTCTTTAGGTAGATATATTCCTAAGTATTTTATTCTTTCCGTTACAATGGTGAATGGAATTGTTTCCTTAATTTCTCTTTCTGTTTTCTCATTATTAGTGTATAGGAATGCAAGGGATTTCTGTGTGTTGATTTTATATCCTGCAACTTTACTATAGTCATTGATTAGTTCTAGTAATTTTCTGGTGGAGTCTTGTAAAAGAATGAAACTAGAACACTTTCTAACACCATACACAAAAATAAACTCAAAATGGATTAAAGATCTAAACGTAAGACCAGAAACTATAAAACTCCTAGAGGAGAACATAGGCAAAACACTCTCTGACATACATCACCGCAGGATCCTCTATGACCCACCTCCTAGAATATTGGAAATAAAAGCAAAAATAAACAAATGGGACCTAATTAACCTTAAAAGCTTCTGCACATCAAAGGAAACTATTAGCAAGGTGAAAAGACAGCTTTCAGAATGGGAGAAGATAATAGCAAATGAAGCAACTGACAAACAACTAATCTCGAGAATATACAAGCAACTCCTACAGCTCAACTCCAGAAAAATAAATGACCCAATCAAAAAATGGGCCAAAGAACTAAAGAGACATTTCTCCAAAGAAGACATACAGATGGCTAACAAACACATGAAAAGATGCTCAACATCACTCATTATCAGAGAAATGCAAATCAAAACCACTATGAGGTACCATTTCACACCAGTCAGAATGGCTGCGATCCAAAAGTCTACAAGTAATAAATGCTGGAGAGGGTGTGGAGAAAAGGGAACCCTCTTACACTGTTGGTGGGAATGCAAACTAGTACAGCCACTATGGAGAACAGTGTGGAGATTCCTTAAAAAACTGGCAATAGACATGCCTTATGATCCAGCAATCCCACTGCTGGGCATACACACTGAGAAAACCAGAAGGGAAAGAGACACGAGTACCCCAATGTTCATCGCAGCACTGTTTATAATAGCCAGGACATGGAAGCAACCTAGATGTCCATCAGCAGATGAATGGATAAGCAAGCTGTGGTACATATACACAATGGAGTATTATTCAGCCATTAAAAAGAATACATTTGAATCAGTTCTAATGAGGTGGATGAAACTGGAGCCTATTATACAGAGTGAAGTAAGCCAGAAAGAAAAACACCAATACAGTATACTAACGCATATATATGGAATTTAGAAAGATGGTAACAATAACCCTGTGTACGAGACAGCAAAAGAGACACTGATGTATAGAACAGTCTTATGGACTCTGTGGGAGAGGGAGAGGGTGGGAAGATTTGGGAGAATGGCATTGAAACATGTAAAATATCATGTATGAAATGAGTTGCCAGTCCAGGTTCGATGCACGATACTGGATGCTTGGGGCTGGTGCACTGGGACGACCCAGAGGGATGGAATGGGGAGGGAGGAGGGAGGAGGGTTCAGGATGGGGAACACATGTATACCTGTGGCGGATTCATTTTGATATTTGGCAAATCTAATACAGTTATGTTAAGTTTAAAAATAAAATAAAATTTAAAAAAAAAAAAAAAAAAAAAGATCTGAGTAGGAAAGCCTTGAAGGGAGATGATTTGTCTTTTTTTTTTTTTTTTTTTTTTTGCTATTTCTCAGCTTTAAATTTCAAGAGTTACCAATTGGCTAATGTAATTTTCCTCAACTCTCTCTCTCTCCCTTTTTTTTTTTTAAATAAGAGAATACATGTCAGGAGACATTAACATATTCATAGATTTACATATCCCTATCCAGGAACCTGACTCATGTGTTTTGGCAAAATATTTTGTCACTGAATATTTGAAGACCCTGGAATAGAGCTTTGGTCTCTATCTTGCTGTCTGGATTAGGAACATAGAGGTTAGTGGTTCTACAAAGGTGTTGCTGATACCCTTTGTAGTAATCTGGTTATTTAGGTGCCCACTGTATTTTCAAAGTCAACACTTAGAGGCTTCTTCTGAACATTACTGGGCTTAATATTCCAAATAAACATGCAGAAAGATGACAGTGAGTCAAAGCAGCAGCTGGCCTGAAGATGGCTTGATAGGAGGTTAGCAGGTGGAACCAATGGCAGAGGAAGGCATGGATCAGAATGAGAGCAGAGCAACGAAGCTCAGCAGGGGCTTGTGGGATGTCTGCTCTGCCCAGAAAGACCTGGATCAGGTGCTGAGGAGCACACTACGAGGACTGAGATTCAAGCTTGGAGTTCCAGTTCTGGGAAGGAGTTGGACAGAAAGCTGAGGCTGGCCTCCTGACCCCAGCACCAACAGAAGTAAAACAGTGGCAGATGCTTGTAGAATAAGTAAAATCCAAGTAGGAGACTAAAAATATTAACAGTTATTGTAGGACTAATAGTTCCTGTTTTTGTTTAGTCACTAAGTCCTGTCTGACTTTTTTGCAAGCCCGTGGACTGTAGCCCACCAGGCTCTTCTCTCCATGGGATTTCCCAGGCAAGAATACTAGAGTAGGTGGCCATTTCCTTCTGTAGGGGATCTCCTGACCCAGGGATCAAACTTTCATCTTCTGGTTGGCAGGCAAATTCTTTACCACTGAGCCATATGGGAAGCCAGAACTAAGAGTTACTGTACTCAAAAATGGTTTCCATGACACAGCTGAGAAATTTGGAGAATCATCAGTTTACATTAAACTAAATCCTAGTGTTCACCTCTTTAATTAATTAATATTAAAAATCAATATAAAAACACAATTAGAATTAAATGTGCTTAAAATAAATATTTGGATTCTATTAGTACTGTCCCATAAATATTCTAGTATTCTCAAGGATAACTTAATAGAAACACCAGAAAATGTCAAAGTGTATCATTTTTGTAGTGTGATGTGATATTGTTTGCAGTATTTTTCGTGTTTATAAGTATACTACAGCATTATAGCCATTATTCTATTTCACTGAGTTTTTCAAAATTTCAACTATTTTCTAATTATAGAAAAAATTTGAAACTTCTTATGCAATCTTTTTTTTCCTTATAAACAAAATACATGTAAATTATCTTTATTCTATCTTGTGTTTCTTTCTTTCTTCCTTCTGTATCTTTTTTTTTTTTTTTTTTTTTTAGTGTTTGGTCTTCTGAAAAGGGCCTCTTAAATATTTTATTTAGGTTATCTGGCATTTCTGCAACACAAGATCCTTGTACATCCAACGATGATTTCTTTCTTTTTCATTTATTTTTTTATTTTTAAAGCAAGGTTGTGTAAGATTTCTCCTTCTTTATCAGGTAGTGGGGAGGTATTAAATCCATTATACAGATGAATCTAAGGGATAGAAACAAAGATTTATCTAAAGGCAAAACCAATACAATAGTGTAAAGTAATTAGCCTCCAATTAAAATAAATAAATTTATATAAAAAAATAAAAAATAAAGAATACCAGACATCTCAAGTTAAAAAAAAAGGCATTGAGTGGTTTCCATTAGAATCAAGGTTGCTGTACAGTTAAGTGATCTCTTTTTTATAGTTCTCTTCTTTTCATAGTGCATGGAGGTTTCAACGTGTGAAGAATTTTCCATGAAGAGTTTTAAAAATCTTAAAATCACAGGGCCAGCCTGACAGTAGAGATTTTCTGATGTTGAGCGCTGAGTAAAATTTGGGCAACTGATATTTTCTCATGTGCACACAGGGCTGAGTACCCCCTCCCAAAGCGTATCCCACTGACTGGGTTTTATTTATCACAACTGGGCAGCACATTGTCAAATTCACCTTCTTAAGAGCACAGCACCAGCTTGGCCACACAGATAAGAATGATCCCGGAAGATTGAGTTTAAAATCAGTCTTGTGAGGAGAGATGTTAACTGTCGCCTGCCAAGGAAACAGGAGGACCCTGACACTCTTTGATATATTTGGAGGTGACAAAAAAATGACACTGAGTTGGTAGCTCTTCTAGGAAATATGCCTGAATACCAGCACGAGATAGAGGCCCTTCTTGGCTCGCTTCAGACTGAGATTATAGTACCTACTGCACTCCTTATGTAGTAGCTTCATGAACCTTATTACAAAGTGCAGGGAACATAATAACACTCCCCGGGCTCCAGCTGTATTATTTCATTCCACAATTTGGAAATAAAGAAGGCAGGTCAAAGTGTGCTTTACACTTTCAATTTCTTGAGTGGTGTGTATCCATCACATATAGTATTTTGTAGGTATTTTGTTCACCTTATGAGAAAGATTGTGTCAAGTTTCCATCTGTCATATGGGCATTTTCCTTGCACAGGGGATGCCGTTCTTATACTTAATCCTCAGTCCAGTAGGGAAGCAAATGTTCTTGCATGGGTTGCCTTCACCTATTTTTTCTTTTTTGTCAGAGCTATGTATTTAATTTTTTTTAACTTCCTCAGTTTTATTGAGATATAATTTACATATAACATTATACAAGTTTAAACTGTATAACACAATAGTTAGATATATGTATATTGCAAAACTGTTACCGCAGTAAGGTTATAACAAACATCGGCCCACATTTACATTGTTATAGTTTTCTTTTCTTTGTGATGAGAATTTTTAAGATCTACTCTCTTATCAACTTTCATATATACAATGTAGTATTGTCAACTATAGTTACCACATTGTACTTATGTCCCTATAATTTAAAGTCAAAGAACACTGGGGGCCTAATCTCCTTCACATAAAAGATGAGGTGATTGCAAGGGAATTGAGAAACAATCCTTTCAGGAAAGAGGAGGAGACCTTGAGGATTTTGCTGTCCTGGCCTGCAGAAGACAGAAGTTAATGTGTGATACTGCATTCCTTGGCCAAGGACATCACACGAAGGCTAAGTGGCTATCTCAGTTCCCAAAAGTGGACTCAGATAAGAATTTGGATTGGATTATTTATTTGGGAATAAAAGGAAAGTCAATAAAGGGCAGGTGGGTTATTAGGGTTCACTCCCGCTGTGGACCCTCTGACTTTCTCAAGAAGTTGAGCTCTTAACTCCCAAGTCCCATCCTGTATTCACCCTCAGACAGAGAGGTGCACTTAAATAATTGTGGGGTGGGCTGAAGGCATCAGCTAAGAATGTCATTGCAAGGTCCTCAGGGCACAGATTCTGATTCTAGATGTGCATGCAGACAGCTTGGCCACTTTGTTTATTGCAGAGCTGAGGATTGAGGGCTACCCAGCCTGCCCAAATATTTGTACATTGCTGATGTCTGTCATTATAACAGATGATTGTGGCATTGGAAGAATTGTTTGTAAGTTAATCAAAACTTTAATCTTATTTAATACTTTAAAATTCATGTGCATATTGGGAGACTATCGTGTATGTGCTGTGTGAGGGTGTGTGTCCTTAGGTTAGTGGTATGTGTCAATGCAAATGTGATATAAAACACCATTCTTATTGTGAGCTTGTGAACTTAAGAGGAAATGACAAAACATCTTGATTAGAAAACTGCCCTTCCACCCAATGTGATATGTGTAATATGAAATGTTTTTTGAAATGGATCTGAGGTCAGTAACTGCTGGATGGAAACCACGTGCTTTTTAAAAACACTCTTTCTTCCCAAGTGGTCTTTGTGCTAAAATTAGGAACAGAAAGGTTGACCACACCAAAGGCCTCCCCGCATGCTGAGAATTTGAAGCCCTTGTAACAATTAGAACTGCTGTGGACAATCATGCCAAAATCTACCTGCCTTCCCTACATGACTGCCGGGGACCAGCCCCGGCTGATCCAGGGTATTCGAAGGAGAGACGGCTAGGCGAGGGTCAGGGAATAACTGCTTAATTACACTTTAATTAAGGATACAAAGAGTAATAGAATAAGGATAGCTCAGTGAGGAAATTCAGTGGAGAAAAGCGGCTGAAATAAGGATAGCTCAGTAGGAAAATTCAGTGGAGAAAAGAAGCTGAGTGGCTTGGTTTACGCGGAAAATCAATATAACCCGTGACACCAGGTTAGCTCTGACCACGGAGGCCGCAGGCGCCCTTTCGAATAGCGGAAGGTGCCCCACCTTAGACACCTTCTCGAGTGGGTCTTAGAAGCCCAGGCAAATAAATGGTCGCAGAGGACATCCACGCTCCAGATGGACGCTCAGCTGGAATTTGGGAGAGAGAGTGACATGGGGAGACCAAGTTTCAGTGAACAAGGCCCGCACTTTATTTTCCAAAGCAGTTTTTATACCTTAAGTTATGCATAGAGGATAATGGGGGAAGGGGTAGAGTCATGTAGCAAGCCAGGCTTTTTTCCTGTAAACTTATCATATGCAAAAGTTCAGGTGATAGACATCATCTTCTGGCCCGGAGGCCTGTTAACATTTTAAGAAACTTATCTTTCTCTAAAGGTGATTATTCCAAAGTCAGGCGCCAGCCTTCCAAAAAGCATTGAACAAAGCTGCATTTTACATTTCTATACACCCATTATATCAATCAATACACTGCCAAGGACACAGTAGGAGTATGGAGACTTAGCAGCAAACATTGGCCCAACAAGTGAAAAACCCTTCACCAATACATTTTCTAATCAATCTTTTAACTACTCAAAGGAATCTGTGTTTAGGCAGTTTAGAACATCTCCTGCCTCTCACAGTTGGGAGGCTCTGAACAATCACATGTGGCCAGAAAAACCCATTCAGGCAGGCTAGAGGATTTCCAAAGGAGTTTGTAGGTTAAACACTGTCACACCCAAGAATTATTAACTGGAGCTGTAAGCTAACTCTTTTTTCAGAGAGAGGTAGTGGGAGACAGCCCCCCGTAAAGTCAGAGGTGTAGGTGAAAGCACAAAGCAGAAAGTAGGCAGACTCTGGTTTTGGGGGTAGATGCTCGAGAATTTCCAGGGGGACTCCTGAGGCTCGATCCCGCCTTTGCGTATGCCGAGCCTCCTTCCTCATGACCTTTGTCATGGGTGGAGTGCCTCACGCTGGCTCTCAGCAGTGATAGAATTCCAGTTGAGCTATTCCAGATCCTCACTCAATATGCAATGTGCCGGCTCCCAGCATCTCCCCCTTTTTTATTTCTTAAAACAGCCAGATGCAGCTCAGTCGCGAGCTTCTGAATGTTCTGCCGAAGAATCCTGACAATACAAGGAAGAATGAATATGAGAAGCAAAACTAAAGCACCAGCAGCGATGTATCCAAGGATATTAGACAGAATGTTTTTTCTTGAAATGAAAGTTAGAGAAGGTGTGAAAAAAGTCATTAGCTGCGGTAAAATCCAGTCAAGAGTGTTTCAGGGTCTGTATTTGATTATGAAGTTTCCCTAAGTCCAGGCCAATGTCAGAGCTGTTCCAAACACCTGAGATATGATTTTTGATTTTTTTCCATTCATAATCTGTCTCATTTACCTTTAAAGATGTCACGCATATCCACCGGTAATCAGCGTGGCAAGACAAAGCCATTTTCACTTTTAAAGCCTGTAAATCAGTCCCAATATGCATTATTGCCTCTTCTAAGGCATCTACTCTCATCTCCAATTTTCTATCTATAACTTCCTGTGTTGCTAGAGTTAAAGAGACATTTTTAGACATGATATCAACATATTGGGCAGTATGCACTTGTTGACTCAATGATATTGCTGCCGCAGTAACAGAAGTAATTGCTGCTATCAAAGCCGATATTCCTAAAATAAGTAAGCCCACAAATCGCCGTTGTCGCATTAAATCTCGTAGTTGTTGTAACACGGCAAGACTATAGTTATATCAATAAGTGGTTACATTATAAGATAAGGTGGACGTTGTAACACTACAAAGGAGCAAACATTATATTGAGGGTTTAAACAAGATGAGAGCATACATTATTCACAGGTCACTACATTGGGCCCACCAGTTTAAAGTCACATGTACATTAAGTTTTCCAGAATCGTTGGTAAAGAGAAAAACATAAGGAGAGGGTAGACAAGCCAAAACAGAATAGTAGAATTATTTTCTGGTTGGAGTTCGGGCTGCAGCAGCCCCGTCGGTCCCGCCGGGATCTCGATGTTTATCTTGCCTCCCCTTCTGGCGGGCTCCTCTTTTGTGATCGAAGCAATGGGGGAACTGGATATCTGGGGGTCTGCAACATGGCGAATCAGCCTGTCTAAATTGGAGAATCTGCATCCTGTGGAAAAATATAAGCACATCCTCGACCGCTAGTTAATAATGGGTCAGGACCCTTCCATTGTCCTGAGAGGGCCTTCCATTTGACTAATGGTTTTGCATTTAATTGCTCCAGGCACCAATGACGAAGCATTGCAATAGTTCTGGCTGAAATCAGTATTTGAAATATTTATTGCGAAAAGAGCATGTTGCAAGATATGATGGGGAGAACTATACTTAAACTCCCCTTCTTTTAGTTTTTGAATTTGGATTTTTAATGTTTGATGCGCTCTTTCAACAATGGCTTGTCTCTGTGGGTAATAAGGGATGCCTGTATTATGTTTAATTTGAAACTTTATACAAAATTTTTGAAAAGACTTAGAAGTGTAAGCAGGAGCATTGTCAGTTTTCAAAGCTTTTGGCAGGCCCAAATATGAAAAACAAGTAAAGAGATGTTGTATCACATCTTTACCTGCCTCTCCGGTACAAGCAGTTGTAATAATAACGTGAGAAAAGGTATTTACAGTTACATGAACAAAAGACAGTTTTCCAAATGAAGAAACATGAGTTACATCTATTTGTCAGAGTATGTTAGGTTTGAGACCATGAGGATTAACTCCCATAGGTAGACTATTATAAACAGTGGGGCAGTGTAAGTAAGAATGTACAATCTCTCGAGCAGTCTCTCTGGGAATTTGGAATTGATACCTTAAGGCAGTAGCGTATTGATGATGAAGTGAGTGAGAGGCTCTGGCCTCCTCAATCACAGTAGCCACTGTATTTTTGGTTAACAAGTCAGCCAAATCATTAAAGGCATTTAAAGGGCCAGGCAATCCGGAATGAGCCCGAATGTGTCCAATGAAAAATATTTTATTTTTTTTCCAAATTTGTTGTTGTAACTTAGTTAACAAATGAAATATGGTGGTTTTATTTTCAGGCAAAACCGCAGTTTCAATGTGTGGAATCAGCCTGACCACATACTGAGAATCAGAGTAAAGATTAAATTCCTCATCTGTAAACATAGCAAAAGCCTCTATGACTGCTGTTAGTTCAGCTCTTTGAGCTGAAGTTTTTTGTGTTTTTAAAACTTTTTGGTGATTTTTAGTAACTATGAAGGCTTTATCATTTGTTGACCCATCAGTAAAAACTATTTGAACATTTGGAACAGGAGATTGTTTATATCTGACAGGAAAATTAACTGGATGTCTGGATATAAAATTCAACAAAACATGTGAAGGTAAATGATGCAAAAATTTTGACCAAAATAGTTTTCTATAGCAATCTGCCAATTTTCAAACATTAGAAGAGCATCAAATTGTTTTTTATTATATGGAATTACAATTTCTGATGGCTCTTTACCAAATAATTTAATGTTCTGCTTTTTTCCTTTAATATCAAAGTAGCTATCAATCCTGGATAAGAAGCCGCTACTTTTTTAGTTTGAGCAGGAAGATGGACCCACTCTAGGGGGCTGTTTTGCCATAAAACCAATTTTTTGTCTGGCTTCCCCAATTACACCTATGGGGGTTTTATGGCAAAGGAATTGTCAAGCAGTTGTCAATTTAATTTTTTAATTTTTAAAATTTACATTTTAACAACATGAATTTAAAGATATGTTACTTTAGGTCTAATGTTTAGTTTAAGTCTCTGTATAAATTTAAATAATAAATGTATAACCTCTTTATCTCATTTTAGTATACAGATATACCTAAATGTAAAATGTATTTATATATGTATTTATATATGGCAACAAGTATAAACTTATTGACATATATATAAATCAATATACTTGAATTAATCTTTATAATTAATATAATTAATATATATACTACAGCAATACAACACGTACACAGCTAATACCAACCAACACAAACCAATGCACTGCAATAATACATGTCACACATATATAATTATACGGTATATAGAACATATATCATCACAGCACATCAATCTATACCAATTAATATCAGCCACTCACACATTATATTACTGCAATACATATTTAATTATACAGTATATATATAATATGCATATATGGCATACATATTTATATACAAATTAATCAAGTATAGATCTATAAATAGAATTAGGTATACCTTTATTATATTTTATTTATACCCATACCTAACTAGGCAAACTGTAATTATGTAAATATATTTATATTATGTATTTATAACAACATATAAAGTATTGTTAATTGTACCGCCTGTTGACAACTAAGAAATTGAGAAAACCCTTCTCTGAGTATCTCCTATTTGAGACAGCACGTCCCTCCCCCATAGGGTAAAGGGGAGCATAGGAACTACATAGGGTTGGAAAGTTTTACAGGTATCCTCAAACTTCCAATCTAACATTTTTGAACTTTTAACTACTGTGGGGGCTTGAGGGCAAATGAAACAAAATTTGACCCCTGAAATCTATCAGGGCAACTTGCCAATCATCAGTATTTTGTAAAAGACTTGCAGTTGATCCTTATTGAGTAAAATTATTATATTTGTTACTTTTTTTTAAAAAGTTCTACGCTTCTTTTTTCCTCATTTTATAATTAATTGTGCCACCAAGCTGGGATAAGATAAAACTATTTTTCTTGGGGTCACTGATAGATGGAACCAATGGGCCTTTTTGTCACAAGCGCCTTGTAGGTGTATGTTTTGTGGCAAGAATAATTTAATCTCATCTTTTGGTAATATTAATCTTAATTAACTGATCATTTAAAGTCTCATCTACTTTAACAAGAGCCGTCTGTCTCATTTAGTCAACTTTTTCTTAGAACTGGAATTAGGATTGCTTTTTAAGTAATCAAAGGCTTTAAATCTGCAGTAGTCAGTTTTAAATGTGGGCGTATCCAATTACTGTCCCCTAATAATCCCTAATAATTTTTGGAAATCATTTAGAGTTAGTAAACAATCTTCAAATGGGCATTATCAATTTTCAAAACTTTTGGCACCTAAATATGAGAAGCAAGTAAAGAGGTGTTGCACAACATCTTTATAAGCTTCTCCAATTATCGTTTTGTAAACTAAATCTGGTCTATAGCTTTTTATATGACAAGTAACCATCTCATCTTTGTTTGAATACTTCCAGCAACGGGGAACTCACTACTCTTCAAGGTTTTAAACGCTCTCACCTTTTTTTTTACAGCATTCTCACCCCGCATACCACTTTCTCTAATCCTACCAACTCATTTTCAGTAGTATGTGTTGGCCAGGAGCTGGGTCAGTTTTTTTTAGCAATGTTAAGAGACGTCTGTTCCTGTGTCTAATAGCCCTGAGATTTTATTTTTTTGAATTAAAAGATCTTTTAAAGGCCTTGGAGCTGTAATTTCCTGCACCCAAAAAGCTAGATCACTAAATCCAAATATTCTGTGGCTCTTAGCTTGAGAAGTCAAGTTTTTTCCTGTCTGATAAGGTAAAAGCAAAAACTGTGTTATTCTTTGACCTTTATTAATTTGCAGTTTTGGTAGGCTGCGAGATCAAAACTAATTTCTCCAATCAGAATCTACTACACCATGTACCACCGAAATTTTTTTTTTTTTTTTTTTTTTTTTAAGAAAGCGAGCTACGCCCTAGCACAAGTCCTACAATGCCCTCAGGCAGGGGGCCAGCCACTCCCATTGGAATTGGAGTAACCAGCTAGTCAAGGGTTAATATTGTTGCTAAATCCCCTTACGGTTTTTCTCTTAGCCTGGGTGAGACCCCCCTGAGGGGGTTTTCTCCAAGGAGCACGCTCTGCATATTGTGCATGCAGTCTTGTTTTAAAAGCTCCACTGTTTAAAAAACTTTTTATCTTTTTCAGGCTTAGGCAACACTTTGAGAGGCTTTGGGGGCAAAGTGGGGAACTCTTGGGCCCTGAAAAGCGCAAACGGAGGCGGCGGCGATGGCCTTAAATCAGAAAGTGGTGCATAAGTTTTTTGTTTTTTAAAGGTTTGTGCAGAGCGGGAGGGAGCTCGCCAGGGCACCTGGTCACAGCGTCTCTTACTGTCTCTCTCTCTCTTCCTGCCTTTCTCACTTTTTTCTCACCCTTCCTTTTTTGCTACCCTTCTTTCCTTCGTTTCTTTCTCTTTACCCTCTTCTCTTTTTTAATTTTTTTTTTTAATCTTTTTCTCTGTATCTCTTTTTTTTAAACTTTCTTTTTCTATCTTGTTGCGTTCCTTGATTCCTTCCTTCTCTGTTCCTCTCCTTTTCAGTCTTTAGCTCTTTCTCTATCTTTACATCTTTCTCTACTTTTTTCTTTTTTCATTTTTTTTTTCTTATTTTTCTTTTTTTTTTTTTTTTTTCTTTTTTTTTTTTTTTTTTATTTTACTCTTTTTTTTTTTGTTTGTTTGGGTGAGGCCCCCCGAGGGGTTTTTCTGCAATGAGCAGGCTCTGTATATTGTGTATTTTTTTAAAAGCTCCTTTGTTTAAAAGAAATCTTTTTTATCTTTTTCAGCCTTAGGCAATTGTCTGGGAGACTTTGGATGTAAACTGGGGAATTCTTAGGCCCTGGGAGGTGCAAGCGGAGGTGGGGTAGTCTCCTTAAATCAGAAATTGTTGGATAAATTTTTAAAGGTTTGTGTAGAGGGGGAGGGGGCTCGCCAGGGCGCCCGGCCGCAGCGTCCTGTAAGCCCTCTCCTTTGTCGGGAGGTAGAGCACAGTCTCCCTCCTTTCTTTTGTCAAGGGCAGAAAATATGATCTGCGCAGAAGGTGGAGACCCACTACCATCCACCGCTATAGCCTCTTCCATAGGCTATCCCACAGCCTCATGACGAGGGTCCAGAACATTTTTAATCATATTTATAGCATAAGTTTTTAGTTGTTTTTTACCTTCACCCAAGTATCTAAATTAACAGTAGCCTCTTTAACAGTTTCAAGATTACTTGTATAAAGAGTTGCCATTCTTAGTTTCAGTGTTACCCATGTCAGAAAATTAAGTATAATAGAAGATAAAGCTTTTAGCTTTTAAAAGATCAGGCTTTTCTTTGGCCTTTTAACTTCAGAAACTGTTTTTTCTCTCTAACTCTTTAACACTTTCAACACTTCCCACTCCTACTCGCCCTGTCTATCCTACAGGGGGGTCCGCGGCACCCTGAGTGGGGTCCTATCCGTCCCTAAAATTCAACACTGGGGAAAAGGGTTGGGGACCTACCTTCAAATGTCCCTGTTCGGGCGCCACCTGCCGGGGACCAGCCCCGGCTGATCCAGGGTATTCGAAGGAGAGACGGCTAGGCGAGGGTCAGGGAATAACTGCTTAATTACACTTTAATTAAGGATACAAAGAGTAATAGAATAAGGATAGCTCAGTGAGGAAATTCAGTGGAGAAAAGCGGCTGAAATAAGGATAGCTCAGTAGGAAAATTCAGTGGAGAAAAGAAGCTGAGTGGCTTGGTTTACGCGGAAAATCAATATAACCCGTGACACCAGGTTAGCTCTGACCACGGAGGCCGCAGGCGCCCTTTCGAATAGCGGAAGGTGCCCCACCTTAGACACCTTCTCGAGTGGGTCTTAGAAGCCCAGGCAAATAAATGGTCGCAGAGGACATCCACGCTCCAGATGGACGCTCAGCTGGAATTTGGGAGAGAGAGTGACATGGGGAGACCAAGTTTCAGTGAACAAGGCCCGCACTTTATTTTCCAAAGCAGTTCTTATACCTTAAGTTATGCATAGAGGATAATGGGGGAAGGGGTAGAGTCATGTAGCAAGCCAGGCTTTTTTCCTGTAAACTTATCATATGCAAAAGTTCAGGTGATAGACATCATCTTCTGGCCCGGAGGCCTGTTAACATTTTAAGAAACTTATCTTTCTCTAAAGGTGATTATTCCAAAGTCAGGCGCCAGCCTTCCAAAAAGCATTGAACAAAGCTGCATTTTACATTTCTATACACCCATTATATCAATCAATACACTGCCAAGGACACAGTAGGAGTATGGAGACTTAGCAGCAAACATTGGCCCAACAAGTGAAAAACCCTTCACCAATACATTTTCTAATCAATCTTTTAACTACTCAAAGGAATCTGTGTTTAGGCAGTTTAGAACATCTCCTGCCTCTCACAGTTGGGAGGCTCTGAACAATCACATGTGGCCAGAAAAACCCATTCAGGCAGGCTAGAGGATTTCCAAAGGAGTTTGTAGGTTAAACACTGTCACACCCAAGAATTATTAACTGGAGCTGTAAGCTAACTCTTTTTTCAGAGAGAGGTAGTGGGAGACAGCCCCCCGTAAAGTCAGAGGTGTAGGTGAAAGCACAAAGCAGAAAGTAGGCAGACTCTGGTTTTGGGGGTAGATGCTCGAGAATTTCCAGGGGGACTCCTGAGGCTCGATCCCGCCTTTGCGTATGCCGAGCCTCCTTCCTCATGACCTTTGTCATGGGTGGAGTGCCTCACGCTGGCTCTCAGCAGTGATAGAATTCCAGTTGAGCTATTCCAGATCCTCACTCAATATGCAATGTGCCGGCTCCCAGCACATGACCTTGAGGGAAGGGCAGACACCCAGGAGAGCATAATATTGAACATAACAGGCCTGTTAATTAGGAGGGACATCTTAGAAGCAGTCTGTATCAAAATGGGCAGATTTTTTTAAAGTATGGGTGAAATATTATGAATCAATCATCAAATCTATGTTTTCAAATGGCCTATAGACAAAAAAATTAGACTCATCATTTTTCACTATTTATCATCAAAATCCTTCTGACTTGACAGGTTGACAGCATAATGATTTTTAAACTGTGTTGGCATATAGGATGCACTTGGGTTTTTTGACACTTGGGTGCATTTTCCGTGAGCCCAGAAGAGATATATAATTTTAAAAACCCAGTATTATTAGAATATATTAAAATGTGTGTGGCACCATTGCTATTTCAAGCTTTTCTATTTTTCTAACTCTGTTTCTTTCCATATATATAAAATAAGCATATATACAAAAAATACGCATTTTAATTATGTGTACATACTATATTAGTCACTATCCAATGAAGAAAGCACAAACCATGTTAGTTATTTTTAATGGAGAAAATTTAATATGGAATTTGTTCAATAGATTTAAAAGACTAAAATTTGCCAAAGAAACATATATTATAAGCTAATACCTCTTAGGATGCAGGAACAAGGAGAAGGAGCTGGAGTTATAAGAAGCTTGAAGAAGGAACCCTGGAAAGCAGAATCTGAAGGGATGCACAGAGACTAGCTCTTTAATTGTGCAGCAAAAATAAATACATTACACCATTATATTACACCGCTGAAGGCTGGACTCAAAAGTCAGTCCCCAGGAAGAAGTAAATCTACAGGGATGTTCACTGAAACAAGTGAGCAGGAAAAGGCTACTCTCCCTCAAGTGCCTGTTACTGGCCCAATTTAGTACTTTGACGGTGGCAACAGAGAAATATGGTCTGCGGTGTCTCAACCCCAGCATCCAATCAGTGTTTAGAAGGTGAGCATGGGGAGAAATGACAAAGGCTTAATGACCACCACATGTCCATATTGGATTTAATCATACGAAATTGCTGATATTCAACTAATACACTCTTTAATCTACAAAAACAGCAATTTCATATGCTTCCCAGGTGGTGCTAGTGGTAAAGAACTCGCCTGTAATGCCGGAGACATAATGAGACGTGGGTTCAATCCCTGGGTCAGGAAGATCTCCTGCTGAAGGACCTGGCAACCCACTCCAGTATTCTTGCCTGGAGAATCCCATGGACAGAGGAGCCTGGTGGGCTACAATCCATGGGGTCGCAAAGTGGCACAACTGAAAGGACTTAGCATGTACACACACATACATTATACTAGATATCATTAAAATGTATTTCATATGTTTATAAATGTTCACACCTTATATAAATAAATTTTATATATATATATATATACACACACACACACACACACTTACATAAAATCAAACATATTTAAAGGGGAGGGATATTTTTACATTTAATTATGTCAGATGAAGCTGGTGCCATTCTCTGAATGAGATAAAATGTACACATATAGATACAGCTATTTTAAGCTTACCAGTAGGAGCACTTATCCTGGGTTTCTATGGTAAATGTGCTGGCATATTTTTGCATGATGTCTTTTACCACTGCACTGTTCTCCCATCATGGGTGCATACCTCATTCATTCATCATCCTGCTGCCTTGATCATGATCCAATAAGTCTTCAAGCACCCACAGTGAGCATGTTCTACAAATGAAGGCCTGATTTAAAGACTCCTCCATATCTAGATTAGGAGGGGAAATCGGGACCTTTGGAGCAGTTCTTTTAAGGATTTAAGACCCTTTACAGTTGCTGCTTCTATGGCACTATTATGATGTTTTAATGTAGAGGTTGGTCTTTGGTTACTTGGTTGCATTTTGGGGCTGGATTCTTAGTCTACAAGGGGACGTGTATGCTTGAGTTTTCTTAATAGGGAGTGATTCAGAAGCTGTTAAGTTGTCAGTAAAGATACACAGTGTGCTTATAACAGGCCATGTGAAGGCTCTGTGAGCACCTGCCAATGACTATCGTGCTTCTCCCAGGGCCATGGTACAGATTTCTGTCTGGAAGTGAGGACTGGAAAAACCAGACGGAGTGTGGGGTGATGATTCTAAAAGATCTCAGAAGTGTTTGCATCACTCCCATGTGCAGCTCAGCTCAGGGAATTCCACAGACAGTTTCCTAAGCGGGCATTTTCTCTCACACAACTCACTGTCCTTTCCAGCCCCCTAGGCCCCACATCTATTTCTCCTGACAAATTAGTGCCACAATTCCAAAGTGATTTGACTGGTATTCCAGCACTACCTTCTAATTCTGCCTCTTTCATAATACAGGAGTACAGAAAATGGACAAATGGACTATTTTTGAACCCGA
This sequence comes from Bubalus bubalis, assembly GCF_019923935.1. Taxonomy (NCBI): domain Eukaryota; kingdom Metazoa; phylum Chordata; class Mammalia; order Artiodactyla; family Bovidae; genus Bubalus; species Bubalus bubalis. The sequence goes on along the minus strand of NC_059170.1, from coordinate 34,987,458 downwards.
AGTTGGCCCAACTGTCAGGAGTAGTAACAGCTGAGTAATGTTTGTGGGATAGGCTGCTCATGACAGATGACTTTATAATCACCTTCGTATTCCAAGGATAAGAGTGTCTGTTGAAATCGGCATAACCCTCTTAGGCTTTCAAAATCCAACCTCCAGAGGCCCAGACAAACTGCAGTGTGCACACTTGGCTGTTCATATGACCATGATCTCCTCTATTTACCCAAATGTGTTCTGGGCATTATTGTTCACTCCTCACATTGTCCATTGTGCCTATTAACAGATCAAATGGCTCCTTTTACTATGTGGTGGCCTCGTTCCAGAGGGACTCATTATTGCCTTTACTTGCTTGTAAAATCTTTCTGTGTTTAATCCTCGCCGCACTTTCATTTTTTCCTTCCCATCTGTCAGTGGGCTTTTGTGCCCTGTGGATCAGCATATCAACACTTGACTCTTCCTCTCCTGAAAAACAGCTCTTGTTTCTGAAGTCCTTTTACTGGGAAAGGCTGTTGAACAATTTGCACAGGACAAGTAGGAGAGCTGGAGAAAAGACAACACTGAACCTCCACATTCAGTTCAGTACGTTTAATGGATACCTCGATCAATCTCCTATTGACATGAGGTTCTTCCCTGGGCCATAGTTTTATATTCCTATCTTGAGAGCACTCACTGCAGAAGTGAACTTTCTTTGGTACAAAGCAAAGGTGAATTGCAGAAACCCTTTGCTTGCTGGGAAGATGAAATGTTTTAAATAAGGTGATGATGCCCTCTTCCATTTGCTTCTTCTGTTGAACAGGTGGGTATTTGTGGGCTGTTCCTAACCTCTGCAAAGTGCATTGAAAAAAAAATTCTCAGCTAGATAATTCTTAAACATTTTCACTGTCCCTATGCACATAATTTAGTAGCTTGTTCTTGATCAGAGGATTACTAAAGAGGAGCTGGGTAAGGTTTGCACTGACTCCACACAGCAGGCAGGATGTGGTAATTTATGTGAGTGGGGTTCTGATGACAAGATAAGGGTACGCCTATCTGTGTGCTGCAACATTCCTTAGCTTAGTGTTAGAAACAATAGGACAAGGCTTATGTGTCCACATTTTCCAAACTTATAGCTTAATTTTAGAACTGTTAAAATCAATGACACTGGGACTAAGACTTGGCAGTTTGGCACCAGTAGAATGTGGGAAAGAGTTAAGTAGATTCCAAGTGCAACCTGTGAGCCTCTTGAATCAGAATTACCTGGGATGTTTCACAGAAATGAAATTTCCAAGGCCCATCCCAGAGGGCTGATTCAAAATATTAAAATGAGGTACTGGGGATCTGTAAGTTTAATAGGCTCTTCCAGCTATTCTAACTTACTCCAAAGTTTGAAACTAACTCTTCTTGAGGTTCAGTGTCACTTTTGAGTGGGGTCAGCAGAGATCAGACATTTCCTCCTGTCTTGTTCAGAAGAATGTATTGTTTTAACTGCCAAGAAGTCTAGCCATGCTTGTCTATGAGACTAGTTTATCTGAAGTAATATAATGAAAAGATTTAGTTTGAGAAGGATTTCCTCTCCCAAGCCAGTTTGTAAAGACCCTGACCATGTTTTCATTTCATGTGTTGTTTTCTTTTGTTGTTGTTGTTCAGTTGCCAGGCTGTGTCTGACTCTTTGCAACCTTGTGGACTGCAGCATGCCAGGCCTCCCTGTCCATACTGTTCTTGGGTTTCTTGCAGCAAGAATACTGAAGCGGTTTGCCATTTCTTCCTCTGGTGGACCACGTTTTGTCAGAACTCTTCACTATGACCCGTCCGTCTTAGGTGGCCCTGCACAGCATGGCTCATGGCTTCATTGAGTTACATAAGCCCCTTCACCACAAGGCTGTGATTCATAAAGAGGTGCTTACTTTTATCTCCATGTAATTCTGTTCATTCAGTATTTTAATACAACAACCACAGAAAATTGTAGAATTTCCTCCTTTTTATCCAGAGGGTTGTGTCAGTGTAGATACTACAATTAAACATTAGTCAGCAAGCCTTTCTTGTTTTAACCTTTGCTTAAAGCATTTCTCCAAAGCATTAATCTAGAAAACTTCAAGAAGGACCTTATAATGCCTCCAGGTCACCTTTTAGAGAATAAATTCTCATCAAATGCCAGGACTCAAGTTGTAGCTGAAGGAAAGTTCTATGTAACCTCCTGAGAAAGCTTTTTCTTTTTCTTTCTCATTTAGATGAAAGTACAACATAAAAACAATTTGACAAATACTTAATAACTAATGCCTGATAAATTGAAGTTTCATTGTATATAGTTCTGAACAGAAGCTAGACTTTCAATGGCTAGCTACTTTTATCACAGGTATATTATTCTGCCACTCAGACTGTTCCTGTAGCTCTTGCTGGTGAAACACCACAGAAAGTAAAACAGGCTCCCAGAACATAGTTATTTCCATACCCTCCCACAAAGTATTCCCTTTGTAACAAGCAATTTGTCTGCACTCAACTTTTCCCAGTTGGCTCCCTGAATCAGACAGGCTTTCCCCAAACCCCTGGGGCTATTAGTCCTGTTAATCTTTGCCCTTCACAAATGAATCTTTTGTGCTGCTTGTGATGAGCTTGGATTGCTGTCTTTCCTCCCTTTCATTCTTTTTTTTTAATGAACAATAAGAGCAAACAGCTTGGGCTGAAGAGAGGTGGTGGGGAGCAGTGACCTCTGGTTGGTAAATCATGATGACACAGTTTATGGGTTTGGAGGATTCCATTGTCAGGGGACACTGGGCAGGATCATCTCCTAAGGAAATACAGTGGTCACATGATGAAGTGATCCTTAAGGATGAGAGAAACCCCTAGGTTTCTGCTGCTGAACAATGGCCAAGTTCACTGGTGTTCTCAGGTGCATGGGGGGAAATAGGCCCTCATTGTTAAGGCAGCATCAGCACCTGCCTTTGTTTCTGCTTCCCTTGCTGCAGCATCAACACTATCTTGTCAATCTGGAGACAGGTTGACATAGGACATAACCACTGATGAGTATTTAGCTAGTCAGTGCACCAAATGGCTTGTCCTTCCTCGTATGTATGTATCTTCATCTCCCCATGAACTAGGCATAGAATAACTGAAACTTTCACCAGACACATATTTCGTGACTCCAGTTTAACTGTTCATCAGCTACTTATATTTTTTTGCCTTAATATAATGCTATGCTGAAACATAGAGGCTTGACAAATTTAACTTGGGAAGTTATAAATAACACTGGCATTTTAAAATTTTGTATATTTTTCTATTCATTTTTTCTCTAGTTCCAGATGATATTTCTTAGCTTTTAAAAAATTTGAGACATGATATACATAGTATGTATATATATTTATAATCTATACATTGATGAATATTTACAATATATACAGTCATGTAACTGTCACTGATAAATCCCATTAACAACCCCCGGGAAATAAAAATGGAATCTTGGGTGTGAGGTGGGGAGAAATACATTAGGAGTCTGAGACTAACATATACCCACTACTATATATAAAGGTAAACAAGTAAGGTACACAGCAAGGATATACTGCATAGCACAGGGACCTCTACTCAATATCTTGTAATAACTTATAAAGGAAAAAATCTGGAAAAGAAAAAATCAAGTAAACATATACAAAACAGACTCATAGACATGGAAAACAAACTTACATTTACCAAAGGGAAAATATTTGGGGGAGGGATAAATTAGAAGTTTGAGATTAACATGTATAGACAATTATATATAAAATAACCAACAAGGACCTACTGTATAGCACAGGGAGCTATACTCAATATTTTGTAATAACCTATACGGGAAAAGAATCTGAAAAGAATATATATATATATATATATATATATATATGTATATGTATGTGTGTGTGTTAGTCTCTCAGTCATGTCTGACTCTTTACAACCCACAAACTGTAGCTTGTCAGGCTTCTCTGTCTTTGGAATTCTCCATGCAAGAATACTGGAGTGGGTTGCCATTTTCTTCTCCAGGGGATCTTCCTGGCCTAGAGATTGAAATTGAACCTGGGTGTCCTACATTGCAAGCGGATTCTTTACTGTCTGAGCTACCAGGGAATGCCAAATATATATATATATATATATATATATATATATATATAAACCTGAACCACTTTGCTATACACTTGAAACTAACACAGCACTGTAAATTAACCATACTTCAACAAAAAATAAGATAAAATAAAGAATGCATATTCTTAAAAAGTTATTTCAGAGTGAAAAAAGAGAATCTGGGTAATAAAATAGAATCTAATTTTTTCTTTTTTCTTTATTTTAATTAATTAACTAATTTTAATTGAAGGATAATTACTTTACAATATTGTAGCAATTTTTGCCATACATCGACATGAGTCAGCCACGGGTGCACATGTGTCCCCCCATCCTGAACCCCACCTTCTACATCCCTCTCCAGCTCATCCCTCTGGGTTGTCCCAGAGTACTGGCTTTGAGTTCCCTGCTTCATGCATTGAATGCACTGGTCATCTATTTTACATATGGTAATATACATGTTTCATTAGAGCTAGCTTTTAAAAATCCTTGAACTCAATAGGGTAGTATCTTTTGACATGATGTAAAAGTCTTTACTGTACATGTCTCTTTATATTAGAGATGGTGGAAGATATAGGAGTAAAGACAGCTTCTGCCTGCAGGAATTATCAGTGTCTCCATGGAAGGAAAGAAACCAATGAAATTTTTAGAGTGAGTCTTTTTTTTTCTTTTTATTTATTTATTTTTAATTATTTATTTTTAAACTTTACATAATTGTATTAGTTTTGCCAAATATCAAAATGAATCCGCCACAGGTATACATGTATTCCCCATCCTGAACCCTCCTCCCTCCTCCCTCCCCATTCCATCCCTCTGGGTGGTCCCAGTGCACCAGCCCCAAGCATCCAGTATCGTGCATCGAACCTGGACTGGCAACTCGTTTCATACATGATATTTTACATGTTTCAATGCCATTCTCCCAAATCTTCCCACCCTCTCCCTCTCCCACAGAGTCCATAAGACTGTTCTATACACCAGTGTCTCTTTTGCTGTCTCATACACAGGGTTATTGTTACCATCTTTCTAAATTCCATATATATGTGTTAGTATACTGTATTGGTGTTAACTATAGAGTTTTGAGGACAAGAACAGCAGATGTGCAGAAAAGGGGGCTACTGACTGGTCAAGTAAGGCTGGTGAAGAAGTCAGGGTTAAGGCCAGTATTGAAAGATGCAGAGGAATCTAGGTGAGGGAAAAAAAGGGAAGTCTATTTAGGAGAGGTCTGTGGAGAAAGAGGGGGTAGAATAACTTTTGAGCAAAAGCACAGTAGAGGAAACTTGATAACTTCAAAGAAAGAATAGTTTCCCCACAAAGTCAGCCAGTAGAGTGTACGCCTTTCAAAGGTAAATTTCAGGTGGTTCCTTATAAAGATTTGTGGCTTTGGAACAGTAAGGATCCTGCAGTGATTCAGATGTTTTGTTATGCATCTTTATTATGCAAAACCTGGGAAATGTAGATTTCTAGGCCACACTTCAGGACTGTGTTGTATCAGTCACATATTGCTACATGATGACAAACCAGCTCAGAACTCAATAGCACATGACAATAAGTAATTATTCTCATATGCAACGTTATGCAGGTTTAGCTCAATTTTGCTCCATGTGTGTTTATTCTAAGACTCAGACCAAAAAGGCCACAGCCACCGGATGCATATTCTTCTCATGCAGAAGAATAGGGTATTCCTACCATAGGATATTCCTCTGAAGGCATATACTGGAAACTTCTACCCACATTCCACTGGTCAAATAAATCACATGGCCAATATCAATAGTATAGAGAAATAAGATTGCCTTTAGTAGGAAGAATTGCCAAGTCACACTGGAAAAGGTCTGGATACAGATAGGGGTGAAGAAATAGGAATAATTTTTCACATATGTAAAGCCTTTAACATTATCACAGATAAACCCCAGAAAAGATGTATGGAGTTGGCTCTGTCATTACTCCAATGGATCCTTTAAAAGGCTGGGAAACTTACTCAAGGTAATCTTGTTAGTAAGTGACCAAGACAGAGTTTCAGATGTGTCAAAAGTTTAATATACCCCCAACAACATGAAATATTTGCTTTAGTCCCTAGAAGAGGCTCTGAATTGCATTACAATGCATGTCATTTGTACTCTCAAGATCCTTTTTATTCACTTGTACCTGAAACCTCCAGACTATTACCTATTTTTTTATCTGGATCCTGTCAACTATAAATTGAAATTTGCCATCTACCTCTACCAGGATTAAATCTTGTGCTGCCGCAGCTGCTTACCTTCAGTATCCCCTGAAAGAAGTTCAGGGTGGAGAGCAGAAATGAGGCACTCTATGCTCAAGGGAAAAACTGGCAGGACATGTTGTATTCAGATAGTTAGATATTTTCAGGAGCCAGTTTTATGAGCCCAATTCTTGAATCTCCCCATATCTAGAAAAGCACTAAAATCCCTTGGGGTGACGAATGTTCCTGCCAATGAAGGAGATGTAAGAGATGTGGATTAATCCCTGGGTTGGGATGATCCTCTGGAAGAGGGCATAGCAACCCATTCCAGTATTCTTGCCTGGAGAATCCCATAGACAGAGGAGCCTGGCAGGCTACAGTCCACGGGGTTTTAAAGAGTCAGACAGAACTGAGGCAACTTATCAAGCATGCTAACAAGCATATCTTTAAAAAGATATATATTTCATTGTTCCTACTTCTTATCAATAATATGCATTCTTCATTTTTTTGTACTCTACAGGATAATGAATAAAAGTTGGACTCACTGAGTTTGCTAAGTACTGATAGTTTCACCCTGCTCATTGGAGACTCCTGTTTCATCCCATTTCTTCTCTGCTTTTGCCTTCTCCTCTCTCACTTCTACTACAAGTGATAATCATCTCTACAACCTGAATCTATGAAACCTAAAATCTCCCCAGGTTTAAAACATCTTTTGGGTAGCCATCAAGGTCAAACCAAGAGAATTCCTCACTTCGCCTTGCCTACATATTCCTGATTCCAGAAACAAATATTTTGTGTTTCTTTGTTCGGTATCTTATGATGATGCTTAACATTTTTCATTGATGTAGCTTCTTGGGTTTCAGAGTTCAAGGGAATGGTGATTATGGACTAGTTTAGAAGCTGCCTGATGATATTTCCTGACACACAGCTCCTTGAGGAGGGCATCTGAGCAGATAATGTGTTGCCCTTTGGATGGATGGGTCAACTTAGAAAGTGGCACTTTAAAGAGTGGTTGAAGGGCCACTTGGCCTTTTTCTGCCCTCTGGGAGTTCTTCCTGGATATGGGCAGAGACACCTGACCTTCTCAAGGGCCTACTGTCCTCTCTACCCTCTGCCTTCCTCTTCCACCATTATTACTTGATAATAATATTTGACCTTGATATTTGTCTATTACCTTACTTTGTGGATCATTAAATAATGAAGAATCTTGTCTGTTAACCATTAGTATAGTAAACAACCTTGCAAAACACAAAGCGAATAAAACACTTTACAACATAACCAGAGCCAGAATGGGTGGAGGATATTAAAAACTAACTTTTTATAATATTCAAACATTTATTTAGTAATTTTAATTAAAGCCTTTTAACTAAAAGGAAGTGTAATTTAATAGTAGTTCCTTTACATTAAATTCATATTACTATTAGACTCTTTTCTAATTTCATAAGTATAATGCTGTCATTGAAAACATATTTCTCAGTTAATGTTTCATTTTTCTTATGTTTTAATGATGCAGCAATATATTCATAGCCATTTGCATTAGGTTGCATTTACCTTAAAATATAAATACTTGCTAAGTTATTAGTTCTGAAATACAGTCACCTCTTCCTTGAATATTTGATTTTTGTAGGTGAGTTATTTAGATCTATCTTCTAAAATTCTTTTTCCAGTGGTCATGTATGGCTGTGAGAGCTGGACTGTGAAGAAAGCTGAGCCCTGAAGAATTGATGCTTTTGAACTGTGGTGTTGGAGAAGACTGTTGAGAGTCCCTTGGACTGCAAGGAGATCCAACCAGTCCATTCTAAAGGAGATCAGTCCGGGTGTTCATTGGAAGGACTGATGCTGAAGCTGAAGCTCCAATACTTTGGCCACCTGATGCAAAGAGTCGACTCATTGGAAAAGACCCTTTTGCTGGGAGGGATTGGGGGCAGGAGGAGAAGGGGACGACAGAGGATGAGATGGCTAGATGGCATCACCAGCTCGATGGACATGAGTTTAAGTAAACTCCTGAAGTTGGTGATGGACAGGGAGGCCTGGCGTGCTGCAATTCATGGGGTCACATAGAGTCGGACATGACTGAGTGACTGAACTGAACTGAACTGGAAAATTCTTTAGTTGTCAACTGAAGGATGAGCTAATCTTGGTTTTTGGGAATGCTTAAATGTTGTCCCAACTTATTGTCCCCAAAGCATGTACTCATAGGAATGACAAATTTGCATTTGTTTCAAAATGAAGAGATATAACTTTTCCTATGTTAAGCTTACAGAGATGTGACTTCTTTTTTATGTTAACCTTGTCACTCAAATTATAAAAGAAGAACCTTAGGAATCTTTGAAATTTGCATAATAAGTAAATTTTTTTCTTTAAGTTGCCCAGGTTGATAAAGTTTTGAGTCATTAAAAATGGAAATAAACAGGCAATCTTTAGAACATCTATAAAATGATATTCAAAATTTTCTTTACATCATCCTTGAGTTGCTATGCCCCACATATTTATGATAATAAATTATCCACATGTATTTCAGTCTTTATTTAAAAGTTTCATATCTATTATTCACAAAGAATTGAGTATCAATTTTGTTTGTTACATTTTCCTAGCTCTCATTTCTGGGAGGAATCACTACTCTAAAAGCAGAAGATTCTCTGCTATTGCTTTGTGAAAACTCTTTTGACTTCAAAATTCTGACAATCAAGGGCTCTTCATAGCTCAGGCTTCCTAAATAAGTTATGGTCCTCCAAATGGACCAGCCTGTCCTGCTTCAGCTGTGACCAGGTAGGGAGGCAGACCAGAGGTGAGAGAGGGCCAAAAGGAAGATGCTGGCACCCCTAACTCTGTTTCAGCCTCTGATATAACCTTTACTGTATCTTATCAAGCTTTCTATTTTTCATCATGGTGGCAGGAAATTAGGCCATTCCTTGGAGTCTGTGTATAGGACTTGGGATAATCAAATACTCTCCTCTGCTCTCTGCATCTTTGTAGATTAGGAAAAGCTTCATCATAAACAAGAGCTGCCCTGCGCTGCAGTGAAATCTGAAGGCAGCTCTGAGAATCTCAAATTCAAATATCATCCCCCACCTTTAAGAAGACTTTGCTGGTCCTTTTATCTTTAGGAATCGTTTGCTCTAGTCTTTTTCAGCTCATTCAATAAAAGATTACTGAAATTTTTTAGCCACCAAAGAAATGCAAATAAAAACCAAGATGACTAAAATGTTAAAGACTGACAATATCATGATGCCAGTCTTATGAAGCAACTAGAACTTCTATACATTCCTGATCCTTTAAAAAAAATTGTTTTTCACTTGAATATGTGTATGTATCTACTTTTTGATTTACCTTCATTCAGAATAAAATCATTTCAATTTTTTGGTCTTAATTATTTAGTTATGTCACATCCCTTCCTATGTACTTACAGCTAAATTTATGGTTCATTAAGTAAAAATCAGAATGTACTTATTGATAAATAATGAAAGTAGAACCCATTAGTGTCTGGTATATTTCTAATAGGTGAAATCTTCCTTCTTTAAGCATAAGCTTCTGGGAACTTGATTTTCAAAGGTAACAGAAAATGTTATTTGATATTTGTGATTTGTCTGGCAAAGCAAATTTGTCAGCTTCATTTTCCCTAAGCTGTTTCCAGGTATGCCATTTTAGAAACTCAAGAGTGATCCCTTAGCTTTTTCTGTCCATTTGTCTCAGGAAGTACAGCCTCTAGGTAAAGAGAGAGAAATATGCAAGGATATGAAAGATCTCTTGGGTCTTTTCAGTTGGGTGACATGGACATACGCGGGCACTGTCTACACCAGTTTGTCATCACAAGATCAGAGTTCCTGAGTAGATGAAATAGAATTTAAAAAGTCAAACACACTGAGGTTATCATTAATACTATTTGTAAATTTTTTTTCATTTTCCTTCCAGATCTTGATGTCAGATATTGTCATATGTCATATCTGTCATATGATGTCAGATAATGTTATATGAAACATATTGTCATATGTTTTTGCCAATGTTATAAGCAGAAGTGAGATTACATTATTACCTCTTGTGGAAAGCTTTAAGAGTCAGTGTGTAATTCACCATGCTCTCTCTTTCCACTTGCCATGGTGATCAGTAACATTCCAAACAGAGGCTCTTTTGTCAGCCTGGTTCCCAGCATGAGGGCATTGCTGAACATAGCCCCCAGTTGACCCATGATGGACTTGTAGCATGAACAATAAATTAAACCTTTGATGTTTTAGGCCACTGGGTATTCTTTGTTTTTGTTACTGCAGCATAACCTAGCTCATCTTGAGCTTTTCAGATGGGTTAAATAATTGGTCCTTGAAAGACCAATTTTATTAATATGCCCCAAACAATAGAGCTTCATACACCAGAGAGCACAGTCATTGCCAGGAGACAAGTGGACCTGGAAAGACACCTGATGACTCAGAATCCTGGAGCACAGGGGGAAAAACATCCTTCTTTGCCCTGCCATTCTTTGCCAAACTCCCGAGCCCAAGTAAAGCATGGCTCAGTGATTCACAGTATGAGTGAAGTCACAGAGAATCAATAAACCATTTTATTTCATATCGGAAGTTCAACAGTCTTTCCAGTTACCCATGGCTGATGGTTTTGAGGGTTTAGTGGAGTTTCCTGGTGAATCATAGTTGTAATTTGGACTTCTGACTATTTAGGTGCTTCCCACTGCTCATAATCAGGAGTGGATCTGACTCATTGCACAGGTAGTTGTTTAAGTAATACATGTAGATGCTATTATTATATATACTTGTGGCTGGTCAGGCCTTTATAGGTCGTCAGCTCTTATTTGTTATTTTTAAGATTAAGAATCTAAATCTAGAGAAGTTATGTGACCATGTCATAGCTATAAGTGGCAGAGTCTGTCAGAATCCAAGCCTCATGTCACAGTTACAGGACTCTTGACACACACTAGATGGTGTGTTTGCTTGGAACCAGAACAGAAAGAGAGGTTGGGTCATTCTTTTTTTCAAACTGAAATATAGTTGACTTATAATATTACGTAAGTTTCAGGTATATAACATAGTGATTCAGTATTCTTAGAGATTATATTCTAAAGTAATTACAAAATAATGGTTGTATATAACTATGCTGCACAATATATCCTTGTTTATTTATTTTAAACATAGTAATTTGTTCCTCTTTATTCCCTACCCTCTGCCCACTGGTAACCACAAGTTTGTTTCCTATATCTGTGAGTCTATTTTGTTATATGCATTACTTTATATCATCTTCTAGATTCCACACATAAGTGGTGGTGGTTTAATTGCTAAGTCATGTCCAATTCTTGTTACCCCAGGGACTATAGCCTGCCAGGCTCCTCTGTCTATGGATTCTCCAGGCAAGAATAGTGGAGTGAGTTGCCATTTACTTCTCCATTGGATCTGCCTCACCCAGGAATCAAACCCGGTCTGCTACATTGTAGGTAGATTCTTTACTGAATGAACTATGAGGGAAGCCCACACATAAGTCATAACATAGAATACTTATCTTTCTCTCCCTGGTTTATTTCACTAAGCGTAATACCCTCTGGGTTCATCCATGTTGTAAATGGTAGAATCTCATTCTTTTTTAATGGCTGAGTAATATTCCAATGTGGTGGTGTTGTTTAGTTGCTATGTCATGTCTGACTGTTTTGTGACCCCATGGACTGTAGCACACCAGGCTCCTCTGTCCATGGCATTTCTCAGGCAAAAGTACTAGGGTGTGTTGCCATTTCCTTCTCCAGGGGATCTTCCTGACCCAGGGAACCCAAGGATGGAATCCACATATCCAGGCAGATTCTTTACCACTAAGCCACCTAGGAATCCTAATATTCCATTATATATATATATATATATATATATATATACACACACACACACATATATATATGCATACATATTTATATATGTGTGTGTGTGTGTAAATGTCTAACAGGCACATGAAAATATGCTTAATATTCCTAATCATCAGCCACTATGGAATACAGGATGGAATTTCCTAAAACAAAAACAAAAACAAAAGATAGGACTGCCATGTGTATGTGTGCTCAGTTGTGTCTGACTCTTTGGGACCCCATGGACTGCAGCCTGCCAGTCTCCCCTGTCCATGGGATTTTTCAGGCAAGAATACTTGAGTGGGTTGTCATTTCCTCCTCCAGGGAATCTTCCCGACCCGGTGATTGAAACTGCATCTCTTGCGTCTCCTGCCTTGGGAGGTGAATTCTTTACCACTGAGCCACCTAGGAAGCCCTGGAAATGCCATATGATCCAGCAATCCCACTCCTGGGTATATATATGAAAAACACACACACACACACACACACACACACACACACACACAAACTCTAGTTTGAAAAGGTACATGCACTTCAATGTTCATAGAAGCATTATTTACAATTTCCAAGATATGGAAGCAAACTACATGTCCATCAACAGATGAATGGTTAAAGATTTTTTTTTTGTTACTAGTAGACAATTTGAGGATAGCCATTGTGGCAGATGTGAAGTGACTGTGGTTTGATTTGGATTTCTCTGATGATTAGAAATGATAAGCATCTTTTCACGTGCCCATTAAACATCTATATATCTTCATTGGAAAAATGCCTATTCAGGTCTTCTGTCCATTTTTTAATTAGGTTGATTGTTTTCTTTATTTTTAAATTTGTGTATTTTTTAATTGAAGGACAATTGCTTTAGAGAATTTTGTTGTTTTCTGTCAAACATCAACAAGAATCAGCAATAGGTATGCATATGTCCCTTTCCTCTTGTACCTCCCTCCCATCTCCCTTCCCATTCCATTCCTCTAGATGGTTACAGAGCCCCCCATTTGAGTTCCCTGAGTCATACAGCAAATTCCCATTGGCTATCTATTTTACATGTGGTATTGTAAGTTTTCATGTTACTCTTTCCATACATTTCACTCTTTCCCTTCTCCCTTCCCACCATGTCCATACGTCTGTTCTCTATGTCTGTTTCTCCATTGCTGCCCTGCAAATAAATTCATCAGTACCATCTTTTAGATTCCATATTTATGCATTAGCATATGATATTTGTCTTTCTGTTTCTGACTTACTTCACTCTGTATAATAGGCATCTAGGTTTGTCCATTTCATTAGAACAGACTCAAATGTGTTACTATGGCTGAGTAATATTCCATTTCATATATCTACCACAGCTTCTTTATCCATTCATCTGTTGATTGACATCTAGGTTGCTTCCATGTTCTAGCTATTGTAAATAATGCTTCAGTGAACATTGGAGTACATGTGTTTTTTTCAATTTTGGTTTACTCAGGGTATATGCCTAGTAGTGGGATTGGGGGTCATATGGTGGTTTTATTCATAGTCTTTTAAGGAATATTCATACCATCTTCCATAGTGGCTGTATCAGTTTACACTCCTACCAGCCACACAAGAGGGCTCCCATTTCTCCACACTCTCTTCAGCATTTCTGTTTGTAGACATTTTGATGATGGCCATTCTGACTGGTGTGGGGTGATATATCTCCTTGTAGTTTTGATTTTCATTTCTCTAATAATGAGCAATTTGAGCATCTTTTCATGTGTTTGTTAGCCATCTGTATGTCTTCTTTGGAGTAATGTCTGTTCAGGTCTTTTCCCCACTTTTTGATTAGGTTGTTTTTCTGGTATTGAGTTGTATGAACTGCTTGTATATTTGGAAATTAATTATTTGTCTGTTGTTTCCTTTGCTATTACTTTCTCCCATTCTGAGGGTTGTCTTTTCAACTTGTTTGTAGTTTTGTATTTTTTGTTCTAGCTCTGTGAAAAATGCCACTGGTAATTTGATAGGGACTGCATTGAATCTGCAGATTGCATTTGGTAGTATAGTCATTTTCACGATATTGATTCTTCCTACCTAGGAATATGGAATATCTCTCCATCTGCTTATGTCGCCTTTAATTTCTTTCATCAGTGTCTTATAATTTTCCATATATAGTTCTTTTGTCTCTTTTGGTAAGTTTATTCCTAAATATTTAATTCTTTTTGTTGCAATGGTAAATGGGATTGATTCCTTAATTTCTTTCTGATTTTTCACTGTTAGTATATAAGCTTCCCTGACAGCTCAGCTGGTAAAGAATCCACCTGCAGTGCAGGAGATCCTGGTCTGATCCCTGGGTTGAGAAGATCCCCTGGAAAAGGGAAAGGCCACCCACTCCTGTATTCTGGCCTAGAGAATTCCATGGACTGTATAGTCTGTGGGTCACAAAAAGTCATACACAAGTGAGTGAATTGGATTGATCCTTAATGTCTCTTTCTGATTTTTCATTGTCAGTATATAGGGATGCAAGTGGATATAGGAATGCAAGCGTATTTGTATGTACTGCCCTTGTATCCTGTGGTTTTGCTAAATTCACTGTTTAGCTCTAGTCATTTTCTGATAGTTTTTTTTTTTTATTATTCTATGTATACTATCATGTCATCTGCAAACAGTGAGAGTTCTACTTCTTTTATGATCTGGATTCCTTTTATTCCTTTTTCTTCTCTAATTGCCATAGCTAGGTCTTCCAAAACTATGTTGAATAATAGGACTGAAACTGGACACCTTTGTCTTGTTCCTGATCTTAGAGGGAATGCTTTCTGTTTTTCACCATTGAGAATAATGTTTGCTCTGAGTTTGCCACATATGGCCTTTATTATGTTGAGGTAGGTTCCTTAATTGCCCATTTTTTGAAGTGTTTTGATCATAAATAGATGCTGAATTTTGTCAAAGGCTTTTTCTGCATCTGTTGAGATGATGATATGATTTTAATCCTTCAATTTGTTAATATGGTGTGTCACATTGATTAATTTGCATATATTGAAGAATCCTTGCATCCCAGGAATAAACCCAGTTTGATCATGGTGTATGAAATTTTTAATGTGTTGTTGAATTCTGTTTGCTAGAATTTTGTTGAGAATTTTTTATCAGTGATATTAGTGTGTAATTTTCTTTTTTGTGTGTTGTCTTTGCCTGGTTTTGGTATCAGGGTGATTGTGGCCTCATAGAATGAGTCTGGAAGTGTTCCTTCCTCTGTAATTTTTTGAAAGGGTTTCATAAAAATAGTCATTAGCTCTTTTCTAAATGATTGATAGAATTCCCCTGGAAGCCATTTGGCCCTAGGGTTTTGTTTTTTGGGAGATTTTTTTATCTCAGTTTTAATTTCAGTGTTTGTAATTGGCTTGTTCATAATTTCTATTTCTTCCAGGTTCAGCATTGGGAGGTTGAACTTACCTAAGAATCTGTCCATTTCCTCTAGGTTGTCCATTTTAGATGGTCATATATAGATGCTTATAATATTCTTTTATGATCCTTTGTATTTCTGTGTTATCTGTTGTGATTTCTTCCTTTTCACTTCTACTTGTGTTCATTTGATTTTTCTCCCTTTTTTGTCTTGATGAGTCTGGCTAGTGGTTTGTCAATTTTGTTTATCTTCTCAACCAGATTTTAATTTTATTAGTCTTTGCTATTGTTTCTTTCATTTATTACTTTTCATTGTTTCTTTTCATTTATTACTGCTCTGATCTTACCTTCTGCTGACTTTGGGGATTTTTTGTTCTTTTTCCAGCTGCTTTAGATATAGAGTTAGGTTATCCAATCTATGCTTTTCTTTTTTCTTGGGGTGGGGTTGTACTGCTATAAACTTGCCTCTTGTAACTATTTTTGGTGAAATCCATAGGTTTTGGGTCATCGTGTTTTCATTGTCATTTGTTTCTAGGAATCTTTTTATTTCCCTTTTTATTTCTTCAGTAACTGCTTCATTATTTAGTAATGTATTGTCTAATCTCCGTGAGTTTGTGTTTTTTGCAGTTTTTTTCCACTAGTTGATATCTAGTCTCATAGCATTGTGATTCGAGAGGATGCTTCATACAATTTCAATTTTCTTGAATTTACTGAGGCTTGACTTGTGGCCCAACATATGGTCTATCCTGGAGAGCATTCCATGTGCACTTGAGAAGAAAGTGTATTCTTATGGATTTGGATGGAAAGTCCTGATAACATCAGCTAAGTCCACTTGGTCTAATGTTTCATTTAAAGTTTGTGTTTCCTTATTGATTCTCTCTTTTGATGATCTGTCCATTGGTGTAAGTGGGGTGTTAAGGTCCCCTACTACTATTGTGTTACTGTCAATTTCCCTTCTTATGCCTCTTAGTGATTGCCTTATGTATTGAGGTGCCTCTATGTTGGGTGCATAAATATTTACAATTGTTATGTCACCTTCTTGGACTGACTCCTTGATCATTATGTAGTGTCCTTCTTTATCTCTTATAATATTCTTTATTTTAAGTCTATTTTGTCTGAAATAAGGATTGCCACTCTGGGGTTCTTTTGATTTCCATTTGAAAGGAATATCTTTCCATCCTTTTACTTTCAGTCTGTATGTGTCCCTAGGGATGAAGTGGGTATCTTTTAGGCAACATATAGATGGGTCTTGTTTTTGTATCCATTCAGTCAATCTATATATTTTTGTTGGTGCATTTGATCCATTTACATTTAGAGTAATATTGATAGATATGTGCCTATTGACATTTTAAAAATTGTTTTGTGTTTGGTTTTGTAGGTCTTGCCTTTCTCTTTTGTTTATTGACTGTGTAAGTCCCTTTAGCATTTCTTGTAAGGGTGATTTGGTGATGCTAAATTCTCTTAACTTTTGCTTGTCTGTAAAGCTTTTGATTTCTCCATCAATTTTGAATGAGATCTTTGCTGGGTATAGTAATCTTGGTTGAAGACTTTTTTCTTTCAGTACTTTAAATATATCCTGCCATTCCCTTCTGGCCTGCAGAATTTCTGCTCAAAGATCCACTGTCAATTGTATGGATTTTCCATTGTATGTTACTTGTTACTTTTTCCTGACTTTAAAAAAAAAATCTTTCTTGGAGTTTAATCTGTTAGCTTGATTAATATGTGTCTTGATGTATTTCTCCTTGGATTTCTCCTATAAGAGAGTCTCTGCACCTCTTGGACTTGATTGACTATTTCTTTTCCCAAACTGGGGAAGTTTTCCACTATAATTTCAAAAATTTTCTCAGTTCCTTTCTTTTTTCTTATTTCTCTGGGACCCTATAACTAGAATGTTGGTGCATTTAATATTGTCCCAAAGGTCTCTGAAGCTATCCTCAATTTTTTTCATTCTTTTTCCTTTATTCTGTTCTTCAACAGTTATTTCCACTATTCTATCTTCCAGATCACTTATCTGTTCTGCTTCAGTTATTCTGCAATTGGTTCCTTCTATAGTGTTTTTAATTTCAGTAATTGTGTTATTCATCTCTGTTTGCTTGTTCTTTATTTCTTCTGTTTCCTTGGTAATTGTATTAACTGTGTTAATTGTTTCTTGCATTTTCCCCATTCTATTTTCAAGTCTTCAGAACATCTTTGCTATCATTATTCTGAATTCCCTTTCAGGTAGATTGCTTATTTCCTTTTTGTTTATTTGATTTTGTGAATTTCTAAGGTGTTCTATCACCTTTTGTGCTGTATTTCTCTGTCTTTTCATTTTTTCCCCTAACTTGCTCCACTTGAGGTCTCCTTTTGCAGGCTTTAGGGTTATATTCCTTCTTCCTTTTGGCTTTTGCCCTTGGAGGGAAAGGTTGGTTGAGTGGTTTGTATTGACTTCTTGTTAGGGGTGATTTGTGCTTGTGTTCTAGTGTGAGGCGGTGAATTTGTTTTCCTCTGATGGGCAGGGCTGTGTGAGGTGGTATATTTTGGGGTGTTTGTGGACTCCTGTCTGTTGATGATTGTTTTTGTGTTTTTTTCTTGCTTGTTGTTTGGGTAAAGTTTCCTGAAGTGGATACTGTCAACAGTTGGGTGATACTAGGCTTTGTGTACAGGTGTCAAAGTTCTCAGTAGTCAATATAACTTGGGATTAAGAGTTCTCTGGAAGTCTAGGATCTTGGACTCAATGGTCCCACCTCACTGACCAGGTGTGATCCTTGGAGGGGGAATTAGGGCTCCATAAATTGCTTGCTATGGGATTAAAAGGGATTAAAGCAAACACACCAAAGCAAAAAGCAAAACATGACATGAAATAAAAGATGAACTCAGACAGATGGTAAATACAAGATCAAGTAGGTAATTACAGAAATAATGGGACATATACACACACTTCCATACACAGTTATAACCAAACTATTATAAAGAAAAGAGTACAGGAAATTATGTTGGTAAACAAGGGAAACCAAAAGTGATATCAGCCAGTTAAACATAGAACTAACTAATGCTGTCTGGATAACTGAACCTGAGTGGAGTGCCATCTGAGGAATATAGCAAACAGAGCACAACAATTTAACTTACATGGTGAAAAAAGAAAGGAAAAAAGGAGAAAAAAAAAGAGAAGGGAGAGAAAAGGAATGGGTAAAAGAGAAGGTTAAAAAAGGTAGAAAAGAAAAACTAGAAACGCAAAGATAAATAGATTTATGAGAAAAAGATTTATATATATTCAGGGATAGTTACAGCTGGTAAATAACTATAAGAAAAGCAGTCAAATATATTAAAAACAAAATCAAAAATCACAAAAAACAGGAGGAAAAATTTAAAAAAAATTTTTTTTAGCAAGAAAAACAAAGAGGAAAACTTCACTGCATGGCAAATGGCTAATGTGAAGGTAAAAATATGTAGGAAGGAATAAAAAGTATGACTTAAAAGAGAAGGAAAAAAACAGTTCTCAAGTTCATAGTTCTTCTTGGATGTGGAGTCTGCCCCTGTGGATGGGGTTGGATTAATTTCCTGTGATGTTTTCCTGGTTGGGAAAGCTTGTACCTGTGTTCTGGTTGATGGAGCTGGATCTTATCTCTCTGAAGGGCAGCACAGTGTCCTGTAGTAGGTTCAGTATATATTTGGACAGTCCTTCCGGCTTTGGCAGTGTTAGACACATCTAATTTCTGCAGCCGTGTCAAAGTAGCCCTCTCAGCATATCTTCACAGCCACCAGCCCCCTACTTGTCCCTTGAATCTTTGCTAGTGGTTCTGTCCCCCGGTCCTGCAACATGGAGACTTGTGTGGGCTTCCCTAAATGCCTGGTGCTCACCCTCTGTGTTGTGAAGCTTGTTTGCACTTGTTCCTCCTCACCAGGCTTGCCCTCTATGTCACAGGGCTTGTGTGTTTATTCAGTTCCCTGGGCCTGCCCTCTGTGCTGCATGGCTTGTGTGCACTGCAGGGGTTTATGTCTGCCTCTCTCTTGGCCCCCCAGGCCTGCTCTCTGCATTGTGAGGTTCACGTGGGCTGCAGAGTTTGTACACTGGGCCTCTCTTGGCATCCCAGGCCCACCCTCTATGCCATGGGGTTTCTGTGGGCTTCTTTCAGTTCCCTGAGCCTGCCATCTGGTCAGGGCTACAGTCTGTGAGCTGTTTATGGACTGAGAAGTGCAGCTTTCTCTGTTTTCTGCCCTCTTAGTCCCTGCTTTGCCTGGCTTTCTGAGATTCTGCAGCACCCACTTGGGCCTGCCTATAAGGGAGCTTCCCAGTGCAAGGGAACTGGTCCGCCTTCAAAATTCCCTTCCTCTCTCGGAACACAAGCTCTTGTCCAGAAGTTCTTCATGTCTTCCCATTTTATGTCTCCATCCTCTCTCCTACCTCATTTCAGGGAGCTTAGACTGCCTCCCTTGGAGGCCTGGCTTCTTCTGCTGTCTCCTAGAGTTTGCTTTGTAGGAGTTGTTCCATATCTCGATGAGTTTTGATGTATTTGTGGGGAGGCTGGTGATGTCCCCATCTTACTCTTCCACCGTCTTCTTCCTCTCGCTGTTTGTTTACTTGATACAGCTTTATGTAAGTTGTTTTTATATTTTGGACATTAACCCTTATTTGTCATATAATTGGCAAATATTTTTTCCCATTCAGTAGGTTATCTTTTTGTTTGTCCATGGTTCTCTTTGAGGGGCTTCCCAGGTGGCTCAGTGGTAAAGAATCCGCCTGCCAATGCAAGAGATGGCAGGAGACATGGGTTTGATTCCTGGGTCAGGAAGATCCCCTGGAGGATGAAAGGGCAACCCACTAAAGTATTCTTGCCTGGGAAATCCCATGGACAGAGGAGTCTGTGGGCTATAATCCATGAAGTCTCAAAGAATCAGACACAACGGAGCAACTGATTACACATGGTTTTCTTTGATGTATAGAAGGTTTTAAGTTTTAATTAGCTCCCACTTATTTTTGCTTTTGTTTCTTTTGCTTTAGGGAACTGATTCAAAAAAATTCTGCTTTGATTTGTGTCAAAGATTTTTCTGTCTCTGTTCTCTCCTAGGAGTTTCAGGCATTACTTTTATTTCTTTAATGCATTTTGAGCTTATTTTTGTTTATCATGTAAGAAAATGTTGTAATTTCATTCTTTTACATATAGATATCTAGTTTTCTTATCTCTACTTATTTATGCAACTGTTTTTTCTTCAGTGTATATTCTTGTATCCTTTGTTATAGATTGAGTAAGTGGGTCTATTTCTCAGATCTATATTCTGTTCAATTAATTTATGTGCCTGTTTTTGTGCCTACACCCTGCTGTTTTGATTATTGTTGGCTTACAATAAAGTCAGGAAGCATGATACCTCCACCTATGTTGTTTTTCTTCTAAATTATTTTCACAATTCAAGGTTTTTTGTGGTTCCATATAAATTTTAGGTTTATTTAGTCTAGTTTGACAAAAGTGTCCTGAGTATTTTAATAGAGATTGCAGTAAATCTGTAGATTACTTTGAGCAAATGGACATTTAAAAAATATTAATTCTTCCAATTGAAAAGCATGATATGTTTCCATTTATTTGTACCAGCTTCAACTTCCTTCATCAATGCTTGAAACTTTTCAAAGTATATAAGTTTGATACATCCTTGGTTAAGTTTATTCCTAGGTATTTTATTCTTTTTGATGTGATTTTAAAACAGGATTATTTTCTTGCTTTCCCTTTCTTATACTTCATTCAGTTCAGTTCAGTTTAGTCGCTCAGTCATGTCTGACTCTTTGCGACCCCATGGACCATGGCACACCAGGCCTCCCTGTCCATCACCAGCTCCCAGAGTTTACCCAAACTCATGTCCATAGAGTCAGTTATGCCATCCAACCATCTCATCCTCTGTCGTTCCCTTCTCCTCCTACCCTCTATCTTTCCCAGCATCAGGGTCTTTTCAAATGAATCAGCTCTTTGCATCAGGTGGCCAAAGTATTGGAGTTTCAGCTTTAGCATCAGTCCTTCCAATGAACACTCAGGACTGATCTCCGTTAGGACGGACTGGTTGGATCTCCTTGCAGTCCAAGAGACTCTCAAGAGTCTTCTCCAACACCACAGTCCAAAAGCATCAATTCTTTGGCACTCAGCTTTCTTTATAGTCCAACTCTTACATCCATACATGACCACTGGAAAAACCATAGCCTTGACTAGTTGGACCTTTTTTGGCAAAGTAATGTCTCTGCTTTTTAATATGCTGTCTAGGTTGATCATAACTTTCCTGCCAAGGATCAAGTGTCTTTTAATTTCATGGCTGAAGTCACCATCTGCAGTGATTTTGAAGCCCAGAAAAATAAAGTCACCCACTGTTTCCCCATCTATTTCCCATGAAGTGATGGGACCGGATGCCATGATCTTAGTTTTCTGAATGTTGAGCTTTAAGTCAACTTTTTCACTCTCCTCTTTCACTTTCATCAAGAGGCTCTTTAGTTCTTTATTTTCTGCAATAAGTGTAATGTCATCTGCATATCTGAGGTTATTGATATTTCTCCTGGCAATCTTGATTCTAGTTTGTGTTTCATCCAGCCCAGCGTTTTTAATGATGTACTCTGCTTATAAGTTAAATAAGCAGAGAGACAATATATAGACTTGACGTACTCCTTTTCCTATTTGGAACCAGTCTGTTGTTCCATGTACAGTTCTAACTGTTGCTTTCTGACCTGCATACAAATTTCTCAAGAGGCTGATCAGGTGGTCTGGTATTCCCATCTCTTTCAGAATTTTCCACAGTTTATTGTGATCCACGCAGTCAAAGGCTTTAGCATAGTCAATAAAGCAGAAATAGATGTTTTTCTGAAACTCTCTTGCTTTTTCAAAGATCCGGAAGATGTTGGCAATTTGATCTCTGGTTCCTCTGCCTTTTCTAAAACCAGCTTGAACATCTGGAAGTTCACGGTTCACGTATTGCTGAAGCCTGGCTTGGAGAATTTTGAGCATTACTTTACTAGCATGTGAGATGAGTGCAATTTTGCGGTAGTTTGAGCATTCTTTGGCATTGCTTTTCTTTGGGATTGGAATGAAAACTGACCTCTTCCAGTCCTGTGGCCACTGCTGAGTTTTCCAAATTTGCTGGCATACTGAGTGCAGCACTCTCACAACATCATCTTTTAGGATTTGAAATATCTCAACTGGAATTTCTACACCTCCACTAGCTTTGTTTGTAGTGATTCTTCCTAAAGCCCACTTGACTTTATTTTATTACTAGTGTATAAAAAGGCAGTAGCTTTCCACATGTTAATCTTTCATCCTGCAACTTTACTGAATTAATTTATTAATTATAATAATTTTAGGGTAGAGAATATGGGTTTCTTATTAAGTATCATGTCATCTGCAACCAGTTACAGTTTTACTTCTTCCCTTCCAATCTGGATGCCTTTTTAAACTCAACTTACTCTGTGGCTAGGATTTCTGACTCCATGTTAAATAGAAGTGGTGAGACCAGGCATTCTTGTCATCCTGAGTTTGGAGAAAAGGCTTTCAGCTTTTCACCATTGAGTATGGTGTTAGCTATGGGTTTGTCATAAATGGTTTTTACTATGTTGAGCTGTGTTCCCCCATACCAACTTTGATAAGATTTTTTCATGAATGAATGTTGAATTTCTTCAAATGCTTTTCTGCATCTATTGAGATCATCATATTATTTTTATGCTTTTTATTTTTCCTTTATTTATTGTGGTATATCACATTGATTGATTTGTAAATTTTGAACTAACCTTGTATACCTGGAATAAATTGGTCTTAATCATGGTGCATGAAAAAGTGAATGTGTTAGTTTCTCAGTTGTGTTCTTTGCAACTACATGGATTGTCACCCTGTGCCCAAGGGATTTTTGAGGCAAGAATACTAGAGTGGGCTGTAATTTCCTTCTCCAGGGGATATTCCTAACCCAGCGATCAAACCTTTGTATTCCGCATTGCAGGCAGTTTCTTTACAGTCTGAGCCACTAAGGAAGCCCTGGTGTATCACAGTATATAATGCTTTGTATATATTGTTGAAAATTGCTTGCTAATATGTTATTGAGGACTTTTACATCTGTTTTCTTTAGAGATATTGGCTTGTAATTGTATTTTTTATAGTATCTTTGTCTGATTTTTGTATTGAGGCAATTTTAGCCTTATAGAATAACTTTTGGATTGTTCTATCCTCTCAAAATTTTGGAATAATTTGAGAAGAGTAGGTATTATTTCTTATTATGCTTAGTACAGTTGACCTGTGAAGCCATTTGGTACTGGACTTTTGATTTCTGGGAGCTTTTTGAATTATAAATTTAATTTAACTACTAGCAATCAGTGTGGTACAGTTCAGTTCAATGCAGTTGAGTCACTCATTCATGTCCCCTTTGTGACCCTATGGACTGCAGCATGCCAGGATTCCCAGCCCATCATCAGCTTCCAAAACTTGCTCAAACTCATGTTCACAGAGGAGGAGATGCCATCCAACCATCTCATCCTCTGTTGTCCCCTTATCCTCCTGCCTTCAGTCTTTTCCAGCATCAGGGTCTTTTCCAATGAGTCACTTCTTCACATCAGGTAGCCAAAATATTGGAGCTTCAGCTTCAGCATCAGTCCTTCCAATGAATATTCAGGACTGAGTCCCTTTAGGATTGACTTGTTGGTCTCCTTGCAGCCCAAGGGACTCTCAAGAGTTTTCTCCAAGGCCACAGTTCAATAGCATCAATTCTTCTGCACTCAGCTTTCCTTATAGTCCAACTCTCAAATCCATACATGACTACTGGAAAAACCATAGCTTTGACTATCTATTTGACCTTTGTCAGTAATGTCTTTGCTTTTAAATATGCTATCTAGGTTGGTCATAGCTTTTCTTCCAAGGAGCAAGTGTCTTTTAATTTCATGGCTGCAGTCACCATCTGCAGTGATTTTGAAGTCCAAGAAAATAAAGTGTCACCATTTCCATTGTTTCCCCATCTATTTGCCATGAAGTTATGGGACCAGATGGCATGGTCTTAGTTTTTTGAATGCTGAGTTTTAAGCTAGCCCTTTTCCCTCTCCTTTTTCACTTTCAACAAGAAGCTGTTTAGTTTCTCTTCGCTTTCTGCCATAAGGGTGGTGTCATCTGCATATCTGAGGTTGTAGACTGTCTATTTCTTCCTGATTCAATCTTGAAAGGTTGTTTGTTACTAGAAATTTGTCCATTTCTTCTAGGTTGTCCAATTTGTTGACATATAATTGTTCATAGTATTCTTTTATGATTTTATTTTTGGTATCTCTGTGATAATGGTTATTATTTCTCTCTTTCATTTCTTATTTTGCTTCTTTGCTTGCCCATGGCTAAAGGTTTATCAACTTGCTTATGTTTTCAAAAAACAGCTCCTTGTTTCATTGATTTTTTTTCTAGTATTTTATGGATCTTTAATTTATTTTCTCTTTGATCTTTATTTTTTCTTTCCTTCTGCTGACTTTAGGCTTTTTTTTGTTGTTGTTGTTTCTCTAATTTCCTTAGATGGCAGGTTAGTTTTTTTATTTGATGTTTTTCTTGATTTTTGAGAAAGGCCTGTGTGACTAAAATTACCCCTCTAAGAAACTCTTTTGCTGCATCCCACAGCAAAAGAGTTTGGAAAGCTTTATTTCCATTTCATTTGTCCGAAGATATTTTCTGATTTCTTTATTGACTCAATGGTTTTTGAGTAGTGCATTATTTAGTCTCCACGTGTTTGTGGTTTTCCCATTTTCCTTCTTGTAATTGATTACCAGTTTCATACCATTGTCAGAAAAAAATTTCTTGATATCATTTCTATCCTCTTAAATTGGTCAAAATTTGTCTTTTGGCCTAGCATGTGATCTATCATGGAGAATGCCCATGTGTACTTGAAAAGAATATGAATTTTGCTGTTTTTTGATGAACGCCCTGTCAATCTCTATGAAATCCAACTGATCTAATGTGTCATTTAAAAGCACTGCTTCTTGTTGATTTTGTTGTCTGGATGATTTGTTCATTGATGTAAGTGGAATGTTAAAGTCCTCTACTATTTTTATATTATTGTCAGTTTCTCTCTTTATGCCTGTTAATATTTGTCTTATATATTTATCTACTTCTATATTAGGTACATATGTGTTAAAGAGTATAATATATTTTCATATATTCATTTTTTTATCATTATATAATGCCCTTCATTGTCTTTTGTTATATACTTTGTTTTAAAGTGTATTTTGTCTGATATGTGTATTGCTAGCCCCACTTTCTCATCATTTTTGTTTCCATGAAATATCTTTTTTCCATCATGTCTCTTTCAGTCTGTGCATATATTTAGCCCTGAAGTTTTAGTCTCCTATAGGTGGCATATAGATGGGCCTTGCTATTTTTTTATAACTTTTTTTATTTGTTTGCACTGGGTCTTATTTGCAGGGGACACAGGATCTTTAGTTGTGGCATGTGAACTCTTAGTTTCAGCATAGGGGATCCAGTTTCCTGACCAGGGGTCAAACCTGGGCCCAGCATTGGTAATTGAGTGTCTTAGCCATTGGTCTACTAGGAAATTACTGTGTCTTGCTTTTTTATCCAATCAGTCATCCTATGTTTTTTTATTGGGGCATTTAATTCATTGACATCAACTGTGATTATTGAGAGATATGTACTTATTACCATTTTGTTATTTCTTTTCTGGTTGTTTGTGGTTCTCTGTTCTTTGAATCTTTTTTTTGTTTCTTCCCTTTGGTTTGATGTTTTCCTTTAATGATATGCTTCTGTTCTTTTCTCTATACTTCTTGTGCATCTATTGTAGATTTTTGATTTGTGGTTGCCATGGAGTTCATATATGCTGACCTGTAATTATATCTACTTATTTTAAATAGGTAGTCATTTAAGTTCAAACATATTGCAGTTTTAGATGATTTTATAATTTTTGGTCTTTAAATCTTGGTGTTAGCTTATTTAGGAGGTTGATACTCAGCTTTTACTATATATTTGCACTTAATGGTGGGATTTTTCCTTTCCTACAGATACTTCCTCTTTGTTATAGCCTTTTTTTTTCCACTTATAGAAGACTTTTTAACATTTTGGGGTGCAGGTTTAATATTGATAAATGCCCTTAGTTTTTGCTCTCTCAGTTGTTCTTCATCTCTACTTCAGTTGTGTATGATAATCTTGCTGGTACAGTATCCTAGGTTGTAGGTTTTTCCTTTTCAGAACTTTGAATATATGATGCCACTTCTTTTTGGCCTGTAAAATTGAAGAAAAATCAGGATAGCCTTATGTGGGCTGCCTTGTATATGACTTTTTTTGTCTTGCTGCCTTTATCTTTTATCTTTTTTTTTTTTTCCCTGTAGTTGTTTCTTTTCTTTTTTTTTTTTTTTTCAGTGTTACAGCTCCATTTTATTTAGAAGATAGCAGGAGAATCCAAGACTCAAAGAGAAGAGAGTGGAGGAGTGCGTGGGGAGGTGGGGGCGGGGGGAGAGAGAGAGACAGCGAGCGAGAGAGAGAGAGAGAGAGAGAGAGCAAGAGAGAGAGAGAGAGAACAAGAGCGAGAGAGAGAGAAAGAGAAAGACAGAGAGAAAGAAAAGAGCGCACGCACATGGGAGAGAGAGTCCGTGAGAAAGCACTTTGGCTCCTCCTTGGGTTATATTTTGGTGTTTTGCTTTTTTGAAAAAAGAAAAAAAACTTTTTACTTTGAAATGGGGTAACAGTGCTGTGAAAGTCTCAGGTGAACAGTAAGGGGATGCAGCCATACATATACATGTATCCATTCTCCCCCAAACTTCCCTCCCATCCAGTCTGCCACATAACACTGAGCAGAGTTCCATGTGCTATACAGTAGGTCATTGTTGGTTATCCATTTAAAATACAGCAGTGTGTACATGTCCATCCCAACCTCCCCAACTATCCCTTCCTCCTACCCTTCCTCCCAGCAACCATAAGTTCATTTTCTAAGTCTGTGAATCTTTCTGTTTTGTAGGTAAGTTCATTTGTATCATTTCTTTGTAGTTGCACATATAAAGGATGTCATATGATATTTCTCCTTCTGCTTCTGACTTAGTATCACAAGCTCTAGGTCCATCCATGTTGCTGCAAATGGCATTATTTCATTCTTTTTATATGGCTGGGTAATATGCCATCATATATATGTACCACATCTTCTTTATGCATTACTCTGTCAATTAATATTTAGGTTGCTTCCATGTCTTGGCTATTGTAAACAGTGTTGTAATGAACATAGGGGTACATACTATCTTTTGGATCATGTTTTTCTCTGGATATATGTCCTGAAGTGGGATTGCAGGGTCATATAGTAGCTCTGTTTTCAGAAACTTCATGCTATATTCCATAGTAGCTATACTATTTTATATTCCCACCAATAGTGTAAAATTTCCTCTTTATCTTTAACTTTTCCCATTTTAATTATGATATACCTTGGCTTGAGTTTCTTTGGGTTCATCTTGTTTGGTACCTTCTGTGCTTCCTGTGCCTAGATATGTCTTTCCTTCTTTAGATTTGGGAAGTTTTCATCCACAATTTCATCAAATACAGTTTTGACCTCTTTCTCTCTCTGTCTCCTTTTTTTGCTAACCTTATAATGCAAATATTGTTTTGCTAATGTTGCCATAGAAGTCCCCTAAACTGATCTTTTTTTTAAAATTTATTTTTCTTTTCACTGTTCTTATTGGGTGATTTCATTATTCTATTTTCCAGATCACTAATCCATTCTTTTGTGTAACCTAATCTGATATTAATTTCTTCTAGTGTATTTTTAAAATTTTATTGTATTCTTCAGTTCTGAGTCATTCTTTTTAATATATCCTAATACCTTGTTAAAATTCTTACTGTGTTTATCTATTCCTTTCCGTAACTTAGTTAGCATTCTTATTGGTAGTGTTTGAATTCTTTTTCTGGTAAGTTATTTATTTGTTTCATTAGTTGATTTCTTAGGGGCTTTCTCTCTCTCTCTCTCTCTTTTTTTTTTTTTTTGTTTGAAGCAAATTCCTCTGTCATCTCATTATGCTTAACTTTGTCTCTATGAAGTTAGGTGAAACAGCTAGCTATTGCAGTCTCAAAGGGGTGTGCATGTGTGAAAGCATCTTTATCCAGTCTGTGTGTGTCCAGTGACTTTGATGGGAGAGCTGGGTCTGAAGTGAGAATAAGTCAGGTATTTCCCCAGGTTGTGCTAACAGCTCTCACTTTGGTAGAAGATGGGATTGGAAATGGGCCGGGAGCAAGTGCTAGAAGTAGAGTCAGGTGCAAGCCAGGGCTCTCTCCTCTGCTCTGTGGCCAGTACCAGCCACTGGGGATGAGGATGCGTCCAAGTTGCTGGAGCAGAATCTCTGAGGTCCAGGTCTCAGCTGGTTCCATTCCCTTCAAATATGTACTATCCCCCATGTCAGTACCAACATCCTGGACCCAGTGGGGGGCAGTGCGGGGGCAAAAGGGACTGCTGTGGCACTTTGTCGGAGTCTGGGTGTTGGCTGTGGTGGCTCTAACTGCAGTCAGATTCCAAGACTGTTTCCTGGGTCTGCCTCCATAAGCCCAAGTAATGACTGTTCCCACTTTGCTCAGATGTTGCTCTGGTACTGAGCTGCCTTTGTCCCTTTCAAATGAGCTTCCTCTTGGAAGTGGCAACCTTTGCCTCAAGGTGGAGCTGTGTCATGAAGCAAGTGGGTCTGGAGTGGGTACTTGATTGAGGCTGGGACTTGTCTCGGAACAGTGGCAGAAAACTAGCTAGCATCCCATACAGTTTCAACCTGCCCTCTCTGCCCTCTTTTGGGAGTAAGCAAACATGTGTACATTCCTCCTGAGTTGAGTCTGGGCTTCCCACAACTCTTCTGTCAGTTCCTTTGGCTGTCGAACCAGCCAAGGGTACTTGTCTTCCTGGTGTTGGACTTCAGGGCTAGGGTGACCATATATGGCTCAAACTCATCACTCCCCAGTAAGATTTTCACCCACGTAATCTCCCTTCCCTTCTGAGTCCCCTCCCAGAGGCACAGGTCCCAACCTGATGATTTCTCTTCCCTTGCAACGGATTTTGTGTGTATCTTTCTTGCAGCCTTGGTCGCCAATTATGTTTCAGTGCAAGTTTTTCCACATGTAGATATATTTTTGATGTGTTCATTGGTGGAGGTGTGGGGTGAGTTCCACATCCTCTTACTCCACTATCGTGATCCCTAGTGAAGGTGGGTCATTCTTGCTCTTGGTTCCTAAAACACTTTCTGTAAGTGATCTCTGAATGGGCAATGAGAGCTATATTTACACTAGTGCCTGGTTGGGAACTTTAACTATGAGAAAAAAGCTAGATAGTTTGGGCTCTGAGGAGAGAAGATAAAGAGAAAGCCATTGAGTTTACACCTCAGACTTATCGGCTTTTAAGGAAAAAAGAGCTATCTCAGTTACTGTTGGTTATCACTGGGGAAACCATCCTGTAAAGGAGAGCAAGATGAGGTCAGGAACTTCCCAATAGATTACAAGCATGAGGTACTATTGAAGCCTGGCTTGGAGAATTTTGAGCATTTTTTTACTAGCGTGTGAGATGAATGCAATTGCGCAGTAGTTTGAACATTCTTTGGCATTGCCTTTCTTTGGGACTGGAATGAAAACTGACCTTTTCCAGCCCTGTGGCCACTGCTGAGTTTTCCAGATTTGCTGGCATATTGAAGTGAGTGATCATACCATCATGATTATCTGGGTCTTGCAGATTGTTTCTGTATAGTTCTTCTGTGTATTCTTGACAATTCTTCTTAATATTGTCTGCTTCTGTTAGGTCCATACCATTTCTGTCCTTTATTGTGCCCATTTTTGCATTAAATGTTCTCTAATTTTCTTGAGTAGACCTCTAGTCTTTCTTCTGTTCTATTGTTTTCCTCTATTTCATTGCACTGATCACTGAGGAAGGCTTTCTTATCTCTCCTTGCTGTTAATTGAAATTCTACACTCAAATGGGTATATCTTTTCTTTTCTCCTTTCCCTTTCACTTCTCTTCTTTTCACAGCTATTTGTAAGGCCTCCTCAGACAACCAATTTGCCTTTTTGCACTTCTTTTTCTTAGGAATGGTCTCGATCCCTGCCTCCTGTTCAGTGTCATGAATCTCTGTCCATAGTTCTTCAGGCACTCTGTCTATCAGATCTAATCCCTTGAATCTATTTGTCACTTCCACTGTATAATCATAAGGGATTCAATTTAGGTCATACCTAAATGGAATCAACATTTCCAGGAGAAATATCAATAAGCTCAGATATGCAGATGACACCACCCTTAGGCAGAAAGTGAAGAAGAACTAAAGAGCCTCTTTATGAAAGTGAAAGAGGAGAGTGAAAAATTTGGCTTAAAGCTCAACATTCAGAAAACTAAGATCATGGAATCTGGTCCGATTACCTCATGGGAAATAGGTGGGGAAACAGTGACTGACTTTAATTTGGGGGTTCCAAAATCACTGCAGATTGTGACTGCAGCCAAGGAATTAAAAGATATTTACTCCTTGGAAGGAAAGTTATGACCAACTTAGCTTATTAAAAAGCAGAGACATTACTTTGCCAACAAAGATCCATCTCGTCAAGGCTATGGTTTCTCCAGTGGTCATGTATGGATGTGAGAGTTGGATGGTAAAGAAAGCTGAGTGCTGAAGAATTGATGCTTTTGAACTGTGGTGTTGGAGAAGACTCTTGAGAGTCCCTTGGACTGCAAGGAGATCCAACCAATCCATCCTAAAGGAGATCAGTCCTGAGAGTTCATTGGAAGAACTGATGTTGAAGCTGAAACTCCAGTAGTTTGGCCACCTGATGCAAAGAGCTGACTCATTTGAAAAGACACTGATGCTAGGGAAGATAGAGGGCAGGGAGAGAAGGGGACAACAGAGGATGAGATGGTTGGATGGCATCACCTACTCAACGGACATGAGTTTGGTTAAACTCGGGGAATTGGTGATGGACAGGGAGGCCTGGCGTGCTATGGTCCATGGGGTCACAAAGAGTCAGACATGGCTGAGTGACTGAACTGAACTGAATGGTCTAGTGGTTTTCCCTACTTTTGTCAATTTAAGTCTGATTTTGGCAATAAGGAAATGGAAACCCACTTCAGTATTCTTGACTGCAAAATCCCATGGATGGAGGATGGATGGAGGAGCCTGGTAGGCTACAGTCCATGGGGTCACAAAGAGTCGGACATGATTGAACAACTTCACTTTCACTTTGGCAATAAGGAGTTCATGATCTGAGCCACAGTCAGCTCCTGGTCTTGTTTTTGCTGACTGTATAGAGCTTCTCCATCTTTGGCTGCAAATATAATCCATCTGATTTCGGTGTTGACCATTTGGTGATGTCTATGTGTAGAGTGTTCTCTTGTGTTGTTGGGAGAGGGTGTTTTCTATGACCAGAGTGTTTTCTTGGAAAAACTCTATTAGCCTTTGCCCTGCTTCATTCTGTACTCCAAGGCCAAATTTGCCTTTTACTCCAAGTATTTCTTGACTACATACTTTTGCAGTCCAGTCCTCTATAATGAAACGGACATTTGTGTGTGTGTGTGTTAGTTCTAAAAGGTCTTGTAGGTCTTCATAGAACCGTTCAGCATCAGCTTCCTCAGCAATACTGGTTGGGGCATAGACTTGGATTATGGTAATATTGGATAGTTTGCCTTGGAAACGAACAGAGATCATCCTGTCGTTTTTGAGATTGCATCCAAGTACTGCATTTTGGACTCTTTTCTTGACTATGATGGCTACCCCATTTCTTCTAAGGGAGTCTCCATTTCTTCTAAGGGATTCTTGCCTGCAGTAGTAGATATAATGGTCATCTGAGTTAAATTTACCCATTCCAGTCCATTTTAGTTTGCTGATTCATAAAATGTTGATGTTCACTCTTGCCATCTCCTGTTTGACCACTTCCAACTTGCCTTGATTCATGGACCTAACATTTGAAGTTCCTATGCAATATTGCTGTTTACAGCATCGGACTTTATTTCCATCACCAGTCATATCCACAACTGGGTATTGTTTTTGCTTTGGCTCTGTCTGTTCATTCTTTCTGGAGTTATTTCTCCACTGATCTCCAGTAGCATATTGGGCACCTATGGACCTGGGGAGTTCATCTTTCAGTGTCCTATCTTTCTGCCTTTTCATACTGTTCATGGGGTTCTCAAGGCAAGAATACTGAAATGGTTTTCCACTCCTTTCTCCAGTGGACCACATTTTGTCAGAACTCTCCACCATGATCTGTCCATCCTGGGTGGCCCTAGTTTCATTGAGTTAGACAAAACCATGTTCCATGTGATCAGATTGGTTAGTTTTCTCTGATTGTGGTTTTCAGCCTGTCTGTCCTCAGATGGAGAAGGATAAGAGGCTTATGGAAGCTTCCTAATGGGAGAGACTGACTGAAGGGGAAACTGGTTCTAAGACTATGCATATGCATAGTCTTATTATTGGACTGCCTTTACTCTCTGAACTCAAATTCCTCCCACAGGAATCTAATGCTGGGTGAGGCTTTGTGGCATTTGAACACCAGCAAAGTGATGAAAGCATTAGATGAAAACAGGGAACTTCCCAAGCAGTGAGAGGCTGCCTGATTTCCCACATATCCCCTTTGTCACATTTATCTCTGGAAGGCTTTGTAATAACTATTGTCACTTTAACCACAAACATCCTCCAGCCAAGAAGCCCGATTCTTCCCAAAGAAGGTGACGTATTTCACGACCTTGAACATTCTAAACAAAGTTCACAACCTCAGGCTTGCCCATGATAGGCTAGATCGAAACTGAAAGGACAGAATTGCACTCTATAATAAAGTAAACGAAAATTTTATGGTTTTCATAGGCAGCTCATGTGGGGACAAGGTTTGTGAAATGAGGGGAAGATAGGTCTGGGGCCCGAAGAATGAGAGATGGATAATTCAGGATGTGAGAATTGCTTATGTATTTTTAAGAACACTGCTGGCTTATACTAATTTTAAGATGTTTTCTATTCTACGTTCCAAGTTTCTTCCTCTCCACCATTATCCTCACTCTTTACTATAATTCTATTACATAAATCTTGTCTTTTATGAGTGACATATTGAAGAAATTAAGTAGATTTACATTTGGGTCAACATGGGGGAGAAGTGAACATCAGACAGGGACCATGAGATAAAGTTTGAGAATACATCAGAAGAACATCGGGACAAAAGATGACTAGGAGAAAGATACTCTTAACTACCTCCTCCCCATCTCCCATTGCCATGGAGGAATCTTCAAAATATACGAAGATGGGGATAAAGAATTTGAGTTTGGAGCATTCTTTAAAAAGTTCTGGATTTAGACATCCTTTTAAAATATTTTACTACAGAACGACTCTTTGCAGTCTGGCAAAATTAGTGGGTATCCAAGAGGATAAAGAGGATATCAGCTTTATTTTTGTGTTAAGCAATCATTTTCTTTATTTTTCAAAACACAGATTTCACACACAGAAAATAAACACAATAGAAAATAAACCCTGATGGCTATGCTTGCAAGCGAAGACCATCAAGTAGACCTATTTTTAAGGTAATTCACTTACCTTGTGTATTTCCAGTTCACTTGGATGTTCTGTAAAATGTCAATTTAAGTTTGGATCCTGTGGGATTCTGGCTTCTCAATTTTGTATTCACATTTTTTTGTTGTTAGAGCAAGAAGCAAACCTAGCAAATTTTACAAACAACCTGCTTCAACTTTGGGTTTTGTGGATGAGTAATAAAAATGCCTGGGCTAGTTATTTCCAGCCAAAGGACCCCAATTTATGCTCCAAATTGTTTGTGACCCCACAAATCACTCAAAGAAACAATTTGGGGAGGGATGCTAGAGATGCAGAGCTGAAGAACTGAGGGTAGCCAATGTAGTCATTAAGGATATTGGCTTTGTAGTCAAGTGGATCATGGTTCAAATCCTGGTTCTTACTAATTGTGCTCATTATGTTTCTTTACCTCTCTGAGTCCCGGCTTCCATCTGCAAGGGGGAGTAATGATCCTAGGTTGGTCTTGAGAGTATAATGAAATGCATTTGGCATAGTTCTTGACTTATGAAATGCACTCAACTATAGTAGCTGCTCTTTGATTATTGAGAAAATTTAGGTCCATGCTGGCTTGATCAAGGCACATAACTCATTAGTTAGAGTCAGAGCTGGCATTAGATATTCCAACTCTGAATCCAGCTTTCACTCAATTACTTTGTGAAATTTCTCACAGCACTTGCCAAACTGCAATTCAGATCTACCTTGTATGTCTCTGTGCTCACCTGGGAGACAAGATGATGCAGACAGACATGGCTAAATGGGTCTGTGGAGCAGTGGATGAGTGGACACATGCTGTGTTGGCAAGCTCACTGGGGAGCCTTTCTTTCTCCCTTACTGATTCTGCCCTTCCCGATTCTGCCCTTCCCGTCGAAACCAAACACTCTCACCTGGAAACTATGCATCTTCTTTGAACATGATGCTCTGCCATCTATCCTATTCTCCCTGTTTACATTCCTCAGACCTCTACCTAGTGCTTTGTAATGAAGGAGAACACTGTGATGCAGTGGAAAGAACAGTGAGATGAGTTCTGTTACAGACATTCTGTAATGGTTTATTATTATAAAAAAATGAGGGAATTGGATTATGAAATCTCTCATGAATAAGCATTATAAATCTATGAAAAGGAAGAAGTGAAGACATGCCAAGCATAAAGATCTATTTAAACTGTTGTTTGATGTTTCCTTGTTTTATTAAAATGGAGAAAAAGGCACTGCAGTGATTTTTCAATGGGGCTGAATTTCAAAATTCTATTAAATAAATGATTTTTGGACAACTTTTAAAAGATAATAGGCACAAATATATCTTTACTGGGCAGATTTTCATGTAAAAATAAATAATTTCCTGCATAAAATGCATGTGCTAACCCTCTTCTCTAGGCCAAGATTTCTCAGCTTCAGCATTATTGAAATTTGGGGCCAGAAAGTGCTTTGTTGTGGATGTTGTCATGTGTGTTGTAGAATATTTGGCAGCATCCCTCTCCTCTGCCCACTAGACACCAGTAGCACACCTCCCTCCCCCAATTATGACAACCAAAAATGTGTGAAACATTACCAAATATCCTGTGCAGGAGATACACGTGTCCCCTGGCTGAGAACCAGTGCGTTAAGCACATGTATTGGAATTCTCTCTGCTCTAAATCAATTTATTTCAGTTATATTAGTCAGGATAAGCAAGATGGGTTTGTAGTAACAAACTCCACATGTCAATAACTTAATAGAACAAATTTATTTCTTATTCCAAGACAGCTGAGCTTCATGTAGTGATTGAATGGCCCAGGTTGCTTCCATTTGAGTTCCCTGATCACAACAGGAGGCCGCTATGATTATGGAAACATATTACAAAAACACACAGAGAACTCACACCAGCTCTTATGTGCTTTGGCCCAGAAGTGACACACCTGTCTTATATCCAAAGGTTATGATGAGATCTAGTCCCATGACTCTTCTGAACTCCAAGGGGTCCATAGAATATCAGGAAGCATATGGAAAATTTGGCAAACATTGTTTACCACAACAAACATTCACAACTTGGAGAGCTGACTGTATATGAAGAAGCTCAGAAGGAATTTTCCATTTATCTGTCATCTTTCACCTTAGACGAGGCCACTCATAACTAGAACAGAACTAGAACTAGCATGTTCTCAAATTCTACACACTACTCTTTTATTATTTATTAGATAAATGTTAATGCTTCATCATGGTGATATTTAGTTGCATTATTCCACCTCTTTTTCTTCAAATGAAAGTCTCCAGAGAATCCTTAAAGATAAAGCAATTAAAAGTTGAACTGAAGTGGTTGAAGTGGGTATGGTATCTTGTTCTCCTTGGCCTCCAAGTTCATGCATAAAGAGACCATAGAGCACAGTTAGCAAACCTATATTTATAACATTTTAAAACACTTTGAATAAATACAACTCACTGATCTGGTTGTAATAGCTGTTACACTGCTTGGAGAAAGGCAATGGGGAAGGGATATGTGAATATCCTTCTCCATAGGCTAGGAGAGGTTGGATTTCTCCCTGACTCAGCAGTCACTTGTGGCTGACAAGGCTGAGGAGCAGGTTACTGTTGACCCAGATGGCACACTGGTACTCTTGCTGATGTTTCTGCCTCATGTCCCATACCTTACCCCATCCATTGTTATCTTCCTCAGCTATACTTTTCTCCTGTTCTTGGGTACATCCTGCCTCTCAGGATGAGCTGCCCAAATTGGCATCCTGTCTTCTCTAATTCTCAGCTCGCTCACAGCCTCCCTCAGAAACTCAGATTCCCCTTCCACTTTTGGAGGGATCAAGACAGGTGCTCCAAAGGCTATATGGAAGCTATTTCTCCCCAAATTTTCTCTCACCTTCCTTGTCCAACTTTGTTATCAACCTTTAACCCTCTCCCCTAACTGGATTTCCTGGATACCTCTGTCTTTATGATCCTTTCCTTTTGGGACATCATTAGCAAAAATATCATTTGGTATTATTTGATTAAAAAATGACAGGTAATTTGTTTGCTATAGTTTCTTTTCACTGATATTGTCAAAACATCTTAGAACTGGAGAGAAAAAAAATAGTACATCTGTACTGAGGTAGCATGTTATAATGGCTTAAGGCTGGGAGAAATATCAATAACCTCAGATATGCAGATGACACCACCCTTATGGCAGAAAGTGAAGAGGAACTAAAAAGCCTCTTGATGAAAGTGAAAGAGGAGAGTTAAAAAGTTGACTTAAAGCTCAACATTCAGAAAACAAAGATCATGGTAACTGGTCCCATCACTTCATGGGAAATAGATGGGGAAACAGTGGAAACAGTGTCAGACTTTATTTTTGGGGGCTCCAAAATCACTGCAGATGGTGACTGCAGCCATGAAATTAAAAGACGCTTACTCCTTGGAAGGAACGTTATGACCAACCTAGATAGCATATTGAAAAGCAGAGACATTACTTTGCCAACAAAGGTCCTTCTAGTCAAGGCTATGGTTTTTCCAGTGGTCATATATGGATGTGAGAGTTGGACTGTGAAGAAAGCTGAGTGCCGAAGAATTGATGCTTTTGAACTGTGGTGTTGGAGAAGACTGTTGAGAGTCCCTTGGACTGCAAGGACATCCAACCAGTCCTTTCTTAAGGAGATCAGCCCTGGGTGTTCTTTGGAAGGAATGATGCTAAAGCTGAAACTCCAGTACTTTGGCCACCTCATGGGAAGAGTTGACTCATTGGAAAAGACTCTGATGCTGGGAGGGATTGGGGGCAGGAGGAGAAGGGGACAACAGAGGATGAGATGGCTGGATGGCATCACTGACTCGATGGATGTGAGTTTGAGTGAACTCCGGGAGTTGGTGATGGACAGGGAGGCCTGGCATGCTGCAATTCATGGGGTCGCAAAAAGTTGGACTCAACTGAGCAACTGAACTGTACTGAACTGAAGGATACACATTTCTGGACTCACACTGTTTTGGAATGATACACTTCAGCATGATCAAAAAATTATGGATTAATGTGGTTTTGAAATTAATTAACTATTTTTTTATTTCTTTAAACAGTGTTTTTGACTGTACTGGGTCTTCACTGTTGCATGGGCTTTTCTCTAGTTGCAGGGAGTGGGGGCCACTCTCTAGTTGTGTTGCATGGACTTCATACTGTGGCATGGGCTTAGTTACTCCAAGGCATGTGGGCTCTTCCTGGACCAGGGATTGAACCCAAATCTCCTGCAGTGATGAGTGAAAGCTGCTCAGTTGTGTCCAACTCTTTGCAACCCCATGGACTATACAGTCCATGGAATTCTCCAGGCCAGAATACTGGAGTGGGTAAGCCTTTCCCTTCTCCAGGGGATCTTCCCAACCCAGGGATCAAACCAGGGTCTCCTGCATTGCAGGCAGATTCTTTACCAACTGAGCTATCAGGGAAGCCTATATTGATGGGCAGATTCTTTACCACTGAGCCACCAGGGAAGCCCTGATACATTGATTTTTATAAGCTGCTTGAACTTAAACACATTATTCAGGTCCACTGCCTCCATTTCCTTATCTGTAAAATTGTAATAATAATAGTACCTACCTCATAAGGTTATAATAGTTCTTTTTAAATGGTTAATATTTTTAAAACATTTAAACAAGTGCCTAAGCCAGCCTGATTATCTGTGATGACCCAGAAGGGTGAGATGGGATGGGGGTTGGAGGCTCATGAGGGAGGGGATATATATATATATGTATATATAATTATGGCTGATTTGTGTTGTTGTATGGCAGAAATGAACACAACATTGTAAAGCAGTCATCCTCTAGTTAAAAAAAAAAAGAGTTGAACCCAGAAAAGAATAAAGAGTGCTTAGAATTTAGCATATACTACGTAAGTGTTGTTAAATTATGACAAATAGAAAAATATATCAGTATTTCCATTATAGCACAAAGGTAATCTGCTATGTCCTAGAGAATTCTCAATAAAGGGCCCCATTATTATTCTAGAAAAATAACAGAGGCCAGCCAGAAAATTCTGGTATAACAAGTTAGCTACTAAAACATGCCAGGTTGTTTGCCATCTCTAACATGCAAAAGTGTGTTTGCTAGTTGACATTCTATTGTAAGGGAGAGCTTTCCTTTCCCTGGAATGAAGGAGTTTGACCATCACAACTTTGTCAGACTCATCAATGAATGCTTTAAAAAATGAAATGTTAATGAGAAACAGGACATTTAGATAGTCTCAATTTAAAGTTATGTAAAGTTTAAAAATAAAATAAAATTAAAAAAAATAATAAAGTTATCTCCCTAGATTTTATACATTAATTACAAATGGAAACCTAGTAATTTACCAGTGGACAAAACCTGGTTAACACCATGATAACTTGTAATCAAAGTTCACATCATTAGCAGTGGGACAAACTAATATTAGATATGCTTTAATGGGATATAGTGAGAAGAACACATCATTTGTGTAATATTCCTGCCAAATTTTCATAAACTGACCTAATCCTAGGAAATTTCAGATCAACTAAGTAAGAGACAAGGTATAAAATCACAGCCCTCTCTTCATTCAAAGTGTTGTGAATATCATGCTGGCAAAGAAAGACTGAGAAACTCTTCCTAGTGAGTCTCTCAAAGGAAACTAAAATGATGACCGTTAAATGCCACTAGCGATCCTGGACTTGGACTGAATTTTGTACTTGGTGCAGGGAAGAGGAAAATCACTATAAAGGACATATTGGGTAAGTTGGTGAAATTTAAATATGGATTATGGATTAGCTGTAATACGGATTATGGGATATTTTATCAATGTTAAATGTCCTAATTATGATAATTATATAGTGTAAAATTATACCCCTATTTTTAGGAGATATACACTGAAGTATTTAGGGGTTAAAATGTATGATGTCTACAACTTATTGTCAAATGGTTCAGAAAAAAAACTGCTCTGTGTGTTTGCATGAATACATTGAGAGAAAATTACAAAGCAAATGCAGTCAGATATTGGTGTTGACTTATCTGGGTAAAACATATCTATATCTAGATATAGAACGTTTTGGTACTACTCTTATAATTTTTCTGTAAATTAATTAAATTTTTAAAAGATTGCTAAATAAAAAATATAGAAAGTTATATACCCCAACCACTCTATTTTCAAAAAAAATAGTGCACTGATTACTCAATTACTAAGGCCAGCATGAACTGGATAATTAACTTGAAAATTTAGTAGATGAAGAACTACCCTGATAATCAAGGACCTATGGAGAATTACTAAATTACTAAAGAAGAAAAATAGCTCTCTGCCTTGTGATATTAATATTTGATGAAAACTTTTCTGATGCAGTTTTTTCCTTGCAAAGTTGAAAAATCTTTATGGATTTTTCCATGTATGAGGCTGCAGCTGCTGTGGGGCCCCTCTGATACTGGCTATAGATGTATGTCATACCAGAGGAAATCATCCTGGGAGAAGCAGCACTGCTGCTGCTGCTGCTGCTAAGTCGCTTCAGTCGTGTCCGACTCTGTGCGACCCCATAGACGGCAGCCCACCAGGCTCCCCTGTCCCTGGGATCCTCCAGGCAAGAACACTGGAGTGGGTTGCCATTTCCTTCTCCAATGCATGAAAGTGAAAAGTGAAAGTGAAGTCGCTCAGTCGTGTCCGACTCTCAGCGACCCCATGGACTGCAGCCCACCAGGCTCCTCAGTCCAAGGGGTTTTTCAGGCAAGAGTACTGGAGTGGGGTGCCATTGCCTTCTCCGGGGAGAAGCAGCACATCTGGTGTTAATTACAGCTAAGGTGTTATAATGAGGTAGACAATAATTTATTCTAGCTAAGTTCCCACACTCAGAGATTTGTCCCCTCTGGACTGCTTATATGCCTCATGCACTTGCCTTCTTCTTGACTGTGCATGAAATCCAGCTTCTTAGGAGGACACAGAGTGGCCTCACAGACCACACACTGACTCAGCAGATGTCCTCAGCAGGTAAAAGTGTGAAAGTGAGTTGCTCAGTCATGTCTGATTCTTTGTAACCCCATGGACTGTATCCAGCCACTCTTCTCTGTCCATGGGATTCTCCAGGCAAAAATAATGGAGTGGGTAGCTATTCCCTTTTCCAAAGAATCTTCTCAATCCAGGGATCAAACTCAGGTCTCCTGCATTGCAGGCAGATTCTTTACTGTCTGAGCCAACAGGGAAGTCCAGCAGGTATTCAGGTTAATTCCTTGTGCAAAGAGGAGACAAAAATTTTTATTTTTTAAATAATACCTTCTGTATCCTCAGGAATGGGAGTGCATGGAGGGGCTCTGTAGCTGAAGAGACATTTGCTTCCTGAGCCAGGGGTTGATGCCTATATCCAATTTTGAAAATAGAGGCTATTTCCGGGCATAAAAGAAGAAAATCAGCTGACTTGGGGGATAGTGGGAGGAGAGTGTTCCTGGGCAAAGAACTACCAACAGTAAGGCTAGGGGGTCATGGGCACAGGTCACGTGGGCACTACTCCACAACTGAGGCCACATGTATTTTCTCTTCACACAGTGTTGTCTGGTTCTACCTTAGAGCTCAAGTGGCTACTCAGTATTTGTCTACGGAAACTCTATCTATGTGACCCAAATCCATGGCCACTTCCAGAGAAACACACCAAAAGGTTTTGTCTGTAGACAAATGGCACTACCCTAAAATAAATTACTCTTCCCCACATAGCCTTCTGAGAATTTCATTAAGAAATACATATAGCAAAACCAATACAATATTGTAAAGTAAAAAAAAAAAAAAAATCCAGCAAATACCCCCGACTTCTAAGGCATTGCTGGATTTTGCTGGATTTGAGTCACTATTTTGGTTACTTTGTCCATTTCGATTCCATAAATTCACTTTTAAGGGGAAAAAAAAAAACAAACCCAAAAACGTTATCTTCACATACATGCTGCCTCTGACTGGTTCATTCTCTCCTTTATGATTGTTTTGATCTGTTAAACATTTGTGGTCAACATCCACACTTTCTTTGCAGGTTCTCCAAGTCTCTATGTTACCACTGGAGCACAGGCAGAGCTACCAGAAGTTGAAAAGAGACTTTGTCTGGGCTGTCGTCATATCAGTGTCACCACACAGGTGGAATATGGAGGTTGCTTCCTCCAATATCTATTTAATCAAGAGCCTCAGAGGGTCTGTGCCTCCACTTCAGCTAGCAGAACATGAAGATTTCTTAAATAATCAGCATGTCAGCTGTTAAATATTCATGTTTAACAGGAATATCATCTGAACAGTGATTATTTTGATCTTTCCATGTAAGATAAAACTAGTCATTTAATACTAAACTTCATCAACTTTTTAGCATAGCTCAGCACTGAGACTGTCCTTTCAACATAGTTCAGCATTAAGTGCCTATCAATGAACTGCTCTAGAAAAGAACTATGCCACCAGAATTCTGGTCTTGACAGGATGTCACCACATGGGTAACCATGGACCACTTCTTAGGCTCAACTTTCCATTATATCTGATTAGCTGCTGATCAGCTTGTCCCTCACCTGCTGAGGGGATGTATTGTTAGGTTAGCTTAGATATTCAGCCTGGCAGCAATTTTGTGTGGATCTAAGAAAAGTTACATTGTCTGTACAGGAAATGATGCTAGCGTAGAAGCATTTTATCACTAAGTGTATATGGATGTTTGAAAAAATTTCTCATTAACATGCATCCTCCAACTCCTTCCTCCTTTTGAACACCTCTTCCCTGCCTCAAATTGGAAAGGGTCTTTTAGCTGGTGAAGGCCATCTGCAATCTGAAGCAATTTACCATTACTAGATGATGTTAGTGGGCTGATAAATAGGCTGTTACTAGTACTGTGCTGATAGCAGGCTCTAGCTGTGCCTTTTTGGGGACTGTTGATAACTTTGGATGTGAGCAGAGAGTGAGCAAAGTCCTTTACTTTTTTTTTAATCTTTTTTTTTTATCCCAAGGGGACTATTTTATTATCTTATCTGGTGTTATTCATTCTGTAATTCTAACTGCTTCCTCCTTCCTTTCTCTCTCCCTCTTCATTCTTTCCTTCATCAAAAACATTGTAGAACTCTTAATATGTACCAGGTACCATAATGATTTAGAGTTCACTGGTGGATGGAACCTATAGAAACTGGGTAGATTGGAGAAGATACATGTAATTATCAAGGATAAGAGGCTCATAGAAGTTCTACTTGGATCCTTATTCTGTCTTAATCTTCCTTCTTCTATGCTTTTACTTATTAATATATAATTTCCACCAGGTGAGCAATTTCCCATTTATCTTCCATCAATGACTTTCCACATGATCAAGTTTATCTTCTTTCTCCTTGAGGATGACTTTCCAGCTTACACTAATTTTTCACTTTTGAATCCTTACACTTATTTGGCCATAATGTACTCTTGTGACAGCTTGCCTTGATATCTTTGTTGGAACTTTAAAATTTTATTTTTAGGTAGAATTAGAATTCTCCAAATAATTTGTTCTTTTTAAATTGAAGTATAGTTGCTATGCAATATTATATAAGTTACAAGTGTATAACAGTGATTCATAATTTTTAAAGACTATACTCAATTTATAGTTATTTTAAAATATTGGCTACAACCCCATGTTGGACAATATATCCTTGTAGCTTATTTATACCTAATACCTTGTACTTCTTGCTCCCCTACTCTTATATTTTTTTCTACTCCCTTCCTTCTCCCCACTGGTAACCACTAGTTTCTTCTCTATATCTGTGGGTCTGTTTATTTTTGTTATATTTACTAGTTTGGTTTATTTTTTTAGATTTCACATATGAGCAATGCTTATATTTGTCTTTGATTTATTGCATTCAGCATAATGCCCCTCCCATCAAGGCCATTCACAATGCTTTATATAAATGACAAAATTTTGTTCTTTTTTATGGCTGAGTAATATTTCATTGTACATATATGTATATATGCCACATTTTATTCATCCATTCATCAGTTGATGGACAC
Source organism: Bubalus bubalis (assembly GCF_019923935.1). NCBI lineage: Eukaryota > Metazoa > Chordata > Mammalia > Artiodactyla > Bovidae > Bubalus > Bubalus bubalis. The sequence goes on along the minus strand of NC_059170.1, from coordinate 34,943,649 downwards.
TTAGGTTGCTTCCATGTCTTGGTAATTGTAAATAATGCTTCTATGAACATTGAGGTGTATGTATCTTTTTGAATTAGTGGATCCTTCTTTTGAGATATATATGGAGGAGTAGAATTGTTTGTTATTGGAATTTGAATTTGTATATTACCTATCATTTCATGGTTTTGCATTCTGTTTTCTCATTTAGACTGTAAGTTCCTTAAAGGCAAAGATTTATATTTGACTTTCCAAAACTGTATCACAAAGAAGCTCTGTTCTAGATTTCAGAAGTTCTAGTCTCAATTCTACAACTAACTAGCTTTGTGACTACAAGCCAGAAATCTAGTGTCTTGAATTTTGAAGTCTCTAATATAAAAAAAAAAAGTATGATGTTTAGATTTGATAATTTTCATAGTCCCTTTAAGGCTTCCCAGGTGGTGCTAGTGGTAAAAGAATTCACCTGCAATGCAGGAGACAGAAATAGGAAATGTGAGTTCAGTCCCTGGGTTTTGGAGAAGGAAATGGCAACCCACTCCAGTATTCTTGCCTGGAGAATCCCATGGACAGGTGAGCCTGGAGGACCACAGTCCCTGGGGTCGCACAGAGTTGGATATGACTAAGCGACTCAGCACACACACATAGGCCCTTAAAGTCTGGACAGTGTCCTGCACAGCACCCAATGTAGGGCCTAGAACAGTGCCTTAAATGTAGTGGGGATTCAATAAACATCTGAAAAATTTTTTGAAATATTGTTTGTTATTGCCAAGGGGAGTCAAATATGGATAGGCCACTTTGGAGAGCCCACCATTTTTCCAAAGGAATCCTAAATTGTTAGGAATGAACTTCATACCAAGGTCTTTATTGACAAGAATCAATAGTTCTTCTGATGGTGAGAATAACTATGGAATCAAATCCCGAGCCTTTATTAATTAGTTGCATGGCCCTGGGCAAATGGTTTAATATCTTTGACCCTCAGTTGCTTCATATATATTAATAAAGTTATGAATAATCTTGCCTCATAGAGTTGTTTGTTGTGAAGTAAAGACAAATCTTAAGCTGCTATCTTGAACTAAAGTAGAAATTAGATATATGTATTATAAATTACTTGTGTTTTAAATTTTTTTGTATTTTAACTTGAAGATTGGAAGAATTTACCCACAAGTTTTAAGGAAACTGTGATAAAGTTTATAGAGTAAATGCAGAACTTTCCAGATGATTTTATTTCAAGGTCCCATAGATTCATTAAGGCAAGATGGCTGCCTTGACTTTCTTTGGGTGGGCTTGTCACACTTTAGTAGGTCATTACTTTGTAAAGTAGGTTGACAAACAGAAAGGCAGTGGTCTCATCAGTCAGTGTTTTTCCTTAGCAAGAACTTTTCATGGTAAGTTGATGGGCAAAAACACTGGAAATATCACACAAGGATTGAAATATCTGGGAATGTAACCTACTGCATTTGTGCTCACCTAAGAGCGTAGTTAGTGGATTGAGATCTGGTTTCATGCCTTAGAATCCTCCTGAGATCTTTTACTTTCTATCCCTCTATGGCCCCTTTCCCAAGCAATCTTAATCAGGCCAATTTACTTGAAATAAGCATGTGACTTGTTTCAAAACTAAACATAAATGGTTATTGCATTGTCAGTCTCTTCCATTTGTGTGGCTGCAATTTTCACTATTAAAGGTCCACTATTAAAATAGCTTCTGTCCAGTTATATTAGAATGCAAAGTTCATGTTTAATAGTCTTGAGGGAGAATGCCTGGCACTTAGTGAATTACCCAGTAGAACCATTCTTGGTACTTGGTGTCCTGGAGTCATCAAACTGCCTTCTTGGGAAACAGCCAACCATTCCCCAAATAATAGAGAAACCAGATTCCAGGGCTAATAGTAATAAATGTTTAAAAGAATGAAACACATTATATTTAAGGGGAAACCTACCCTTAGAGGTTTTTCCCTGGAAATTTCAGAAGTAATGACCAAATTAAAGCAACAATCTTACAAACAAACAAGTCCACCTCTGGCGATGTCATTTTAATCACAGCATACTGAAGAGAACTTGTAGACGTTAGCCAATTTCATGATTTCTCCTCAAGTAGGCTTGTTCCTTCTGTTTGATAGCAATAGCTAACACACAACCCCTGAAATCAGGAGTTTTGTTTTACTGAGGAATGTTTAAAATTAAACGAGTGCTTATTTCCTTAAACTACCATCAGGTGATCTTCAAAAGACAAGAGGACTCATTTAAACTAGTGTGCAAAGCTAAACAATTTATGTAACTTCATTCTAGTCTTGCGTCTATGTGCTGCTCCTGTCTCATAGCCTCTCTGCAATGCTTTCCCCTTTACACCTTCTGGCTAGCTTCATTTCTAAACTTTCTTAATTCAATTCATCAAATGTCTACTGGAACAATAGTGGTTCAGGTTACAGAGGAAGTCAACTAACAATAAATTGATCATTGGCTCTATCTTCAAGATTCTCACTCCTCTGGACTGTGAAAAGAAGCATTAGCCCATAAGTCACGACATAGTGACACTTGTTTAATTGGTCCATCAGCAATGTATCTCCTTGGCCTCTTTTATGAATTTTCTTTGGGGATAACTTTTATAACACTATGAAAGGACTCTGAATATATCAGTTATAGTTTTCATACTTTCACTGAGAGATGAGCAGTGGAATGAAGAGAATGTGAACATGAACAGAAGTGAGCAGACATCATTGGGAACCACAGGTGGTTCCAACACAATCAGCTCACCAGATGTCCTTTTAGTATGCGTCTGTGTGACTGATCCATTGATATAATTCTGAATGATAGTTGAAAAGGGAGCATCCAGAGCTTGCTGCATCTAGTTACAGGCAGATCTTACTGGTTTGGTGGAAGGGCGTAAGTCCTCAGAGGGACCTTGATAACTCAAGTCTTGTTAATTTAATTTAGTTGGCTTAGTTCTCTTCTCTCAGAGTATAGTTTCTGTTTTTACTAATAGTAAGAAAGAATGTCTCATGGAAGCAATTTCATGATTGCTTTTCATGCTAATATTAGAACAAAAAACCTGGGCCAGCAATCTCTGGTCCACACTTAGTAATCTGTTGCATATCTACTATCTACAAATTAATTGCTTCTTGACCTCTGACTCAATTCATGCTGTTATCAATGAAGTAATCTTGTTAAATTGTCTATTTATTTATTTCTGATATAAATTTATTTATTTTAATTGGAGGCTAATTACTTTACAATATTTATGGTTTTGCCATACATCAACATGAATCCGCCACGGGTGTACACGTGTTCCCCATCTGGAACCCCCCTCCCACCTCCCTTCCTATACCATCCCTCTGGGTCATCCCAGTGCACCAGCCCCAAGCACCCTGTATCATGCATCGAACCTGGATAATAAACTTGATATGCTTGTTAATCACAGAGACTTTTTGTCTCTATTACTCTGAAATATTTTCAATGTTAATGGTAAACTGTGTTCCTGCTAGCCAAACACATTATGCTTTTAAAGTCTTTGGTATATTCCTTTACAGTTTATGTCTTTTTCAGACTTAAGAATACTATTTCTTAGTCTGTTCTCATAAAGAAACTCCTTGTCCATTTTAACAGCTCTTCTCTGGTTGTCTCTGCACAATTCTTAGTTTTTTTTAGCTACAGTGACCAAATGATACCTATGACCCCAAATGTGGGTAAACCATTTTTCCACAGATGAGACAGATAACATTTTCTGCTCTGTTTCCCATACTTTTCCTAATGATGCTCAGGATTCTGTAATCTTCTCAGCCACATGAACATTTTCTTGAAGTCTGTAGTATGACTCTTTTCTGAGTCATAATTGTTCAGATTATTTTGAGAGTAAGGTACATTTCTATCCTTTGTTTACCTAACTTCTGTTGCTACTGAAACATTTGGAAATACTGTGGAAAAACCTCAACCAACTGATCCCAGATTTATTTTCTCTTGCATAATGTTCTTATTTTAATCGATCATTTTTTCCATTGCTAGCATTTGGTCTTCTAAAGAAGTGAGGTTTCATGCTGGGAAATGCTTTATGGATGGCCTAGAAGTCAAAACTTTTTCAAAGTTAGCATATTAAATGCACTTTTACCTCATTAATATTTTGTTCATAATGTTTCCAATAAACATATAAACAAATAAATTTTGCATGTTTGATGTTCCAATAAAGAGGACAGAAATGAGAGGTAGAAAACATGGGATCTGGTTCAGATAAAGTATAATCTGGCACTATTATGTTTTTTCTTTCTGAAAGCCTCAGCATCACTATTTACAAGTCAAAGAAAGTAACTCTTTATTGACATTGTGAAATTAATAGCATGATGCTTGTGGGAGTATATTTGATAATAATGAACTAAATAGGTTAAATTGATGACAGTATCAAAGGAATGGGTCTAAAGAAGCTTGCATATTGGTTAAGGCAGTGTCACATACTAGTTAACAAAAGGGATCCCTGGACTCAGAATAGTTAGACTCTGTCTTCACAATGTATTGGCTCAGTGACCTTCTTGGGTATTCTGAACTTTTAAAATCTGCCATCCCATCTGTATCTTGGAGAAAGTAATATTTATCTCACAGGACATCATGAAGATTTAAAAAGAGAATATTTGCAAAATACTTAGCATAGTATCTGGCATATGTGCTCTGTGATGTGCTCAGTCACTTCAGTCGTGTCTGACTCTGCAATCCCGTGGACCATAGCCAGCCAGTCTCCTCTCCATGGCATTTTCCCATCAAGAATACCGGTGTGGGTTATCATGCCCTCCTCTAGGGGCTCTTCCTGACCCAGGGATTGAACCCATGTCTCCTAGGTCTCCTATGTTGCAGGTGAATTCTTTACCTGCTGAACCATCAGGGAAGCCCCATCTGGCATATAATAACTGCTAAATATAGTAGCTATAATAATAATAATCACTGCTATTACTATTATTGATATAGAATCTCAAGATTTTTCAGTAGAACTATTTAAATTTATTGACTATGATAGAAGCGAATTGAATTAAAGTTTGAATGCTTTTAAATTAATCCAAGGAAAAATGTTTGCTAATTGCTATTTTATATATTAAGGTAAAGACTTCCCAAGTGGCTCAGTTGTAAAGAATCCACCTGCCAATGCAAGAGACGCAGGTTCTATCCCTGGGTCAGGAAGACTCCCTGGAAAAGGGAATGGCAACCCACTCCAGTATTCTTGCCTGGGAAATCTCACGGATGGAGGAGCCTGGTGAACTACAGTCCATGAGGTTGAAGAGAGTCAGACATGACTGAGCTACTGAGCACACACACACATATCAAAGTAATTATAGCCAGTAGAGGAAGACAAACACATGAAACATTACAATGTAATAAGATAAGGACTATTTTAGGGGTGTGTACAAATGGCTTGGATACCCAGTGATTATTATGGATATCCATCATTCTCAAGATGTATTTTAAATAGTGCCTGTATGTCCTTCTGAGGATCTTGACCTGATGCTTGACTCCAAAGTTGGGTGCTTAACTCTGATCTGGCCAATGAGAGCACTTAACTCTGATCTGGTCAATGAGAGCACTGTACAAATGTAAGAAAAGGTGTTTGAGCATATCATGGTCAAAGCTTTTAAATCTCTGAGAGACCAGCCAGGATGTCATGATATGGTTTAAAGAAAATGGGCGTGAGAGAATGTTTAAATCCATAATATGTTAATAATTAAGTGGATGACCCTAGGGAGTTACTTAGATTCATTTAACTCAGTTTTCCTTTCTTTGCTGAGTATAAAAATACCTATGCTTTACAGAATTTTTGAAGATTAAATTAAAATTAAATATGGAGAGCGCCTAAAATAACTCTTGTGTTCCCCAAGGGGCAGTTGCTCCATTAATATATGATTTATACTGACTTCTAATCCTTGCCACTAGAGGAATGACATCTTCTGATTAATGTTAAACAAAAAGTTCTTGGTGCTATGACATTGTTGCTGGAAACCTTTATACCTTCTAGTCCACCTTCTAGTCTTACAGTTGAGTATGTTAAACACTAACAAGTATCTCTTTGATGAGTAAGGATCTCTAGCTGTGCCCTGGCATGACTGCTTTGAGAAGCAGATCCTTATAGTGTTTTAGATGTGGATTATTGGGCAAAAATCTCTCATGACTCCTGTATTCCAAATAAGGTTGGCTTAGTTGTTAAGTCATGTCCAACTCTTTGCAACCCCATGGACTGTAGCCTGTCAGGCTCCTCTGTCCATGAGATTTTCCAGGCAAGAATACTGGAGTGGGTTGCCATTTCCCTCTCCAGGGGATCTTCCCCACCCAGGGATCAAACCTGGGTTTCCTGCATTGCAGGCAGATTCTTTACCAACTAAGCTACCAGGGAAGTCATACATATATACATGTTCTTTTTCATATTATTTTCCATTATGGTTTATGATTTATTTGAACATCAGTAGAAGCTTGTTGTTTATTAATTTTATATATATTAGTTTGTATCTGTTAATCCCAGTATTATAATTTATACCTTCCCTCACCCTTTGGTAATCACTAGTTTGTTTTCTATGTCTTTGAGTCTGAGAATGTTCTTTATAAAACATCTCTGATCATTTCTGGTCTTTTCTTCTTTTGATTCAAAACTTAAGCTAAGATAAGGTCCAGGCACTCTAAAATCAAGAAATGTAACTCTAATTAAATACCAGAAAGCAGACATAAATACTTGTCAAAGTCATCAATGAGATACCTAGGAATCAAAGCCACTTTGTTGATAACTTTTAAATAACCCTTATTATGTCAAACTCATATGATATTATGTTTACCATAATGTAGTATCATGTCTCTTCACAATTTTGTACTTTTTATAGCACAAGCCTCACATGTTTTTGTATTAGGATATTCCAAAACCATGGACTATTTCTAAATTAAAATTTCAATGGGACTTTTTATTATTGTGTCTTGCCTGCTCCTGATGAAAGCAAATAATAAAGTAGAATTCTGGTAGAGGGCCCAGAACAAATTGGGTACTATGTAATCCAGGTTTTACTATTATTTGTTCATTATCTTTTCATCTAAGACCAGGGATATCCAGAAAATATTTTATGTAAGTAAAACACTAACCTTAAGAGTCAAGAATTTTCCCCAGATCTCTACTTGACTAGATTTGCAACTTCTATTCAACTGCAAATTCTTTAACATTTATTGAGCACATAGTATCTACAGGCCATATTATGGACAATGTCAGAAGTGGGGTGCATATTACTGGAGGAATCTCTTGTCAGTTGAAAATGTGGGGAAATGTATCAGTCATCATAGTATTGTAATAAAGTGTAGAAGAAAATCAAAAATTATTTGGATCAGTGATTTTCAAAATTTCTGTAATTTTAATCTAGAATTAAAATGCTTTATATATTTATATGTACATATGTATATGTCTTGTGCATTATGTAATACATTATGTGTGTGTGTATGTGTGGTATGCATGTGTGTGTGTGTGTGTATAAGCTGAAACAAAAGTTTCTTGAGTTATGTTCATCTTACTCCTTGAATACAATCTGATGTTTTCAATACTATTTCATTTTTATTTTTTAATTAATTTATTTTTATGTCTGCACTGGATCTTTGTTGCTGTGCCCAGGCTTCCTCTAGTCACATGAGTGGGGGCTACTTTTTCTTGTCATGCTTGAGCTTCTCATTGCCATGGCTTCTCTTGTGGAACATAGGCTCTAGAGCATGGGCTCAGTAGTTGTAGCACACAGGCCTAGTTGATCTCTGGGTGTGTGGAATTTCTCAGACCCATGTCCCCTGCATTGGCAGGTGGATTCTTAACCCCTGCACCACGAGGAAAATTCAGCTATTTTAAAAGTGTAAATGCTGGTCAGCAACCCTTTAAATTTCTTTAAAAACTCATGAATGAGTGGCAATATGATATAAACAAGCTAAGAATCATCATTCAGGTAATAATTATGTACAGAGAGCTACACTTTTTTGATTGACTTTTTAAAATTAATAATTTTTTAACTGAAGGATAACTGCTTTACAGAACTGTGTTGGTTTCTGCCAAACATCAGCATGAATCAGCCATAGGTACATATATGTCCCCTCCCTCTTGAACCTCCCTCCCACCTCCCTCCCCATCCCACCCCTCTTGGTTGTTACAAAGCCCTGGTTTATTACACTCAGCTAGGAATGACCTTCCTTGGAGGAGAAATTGACTTAACAGATATAGATCACCTCAGGTTGACTAAGGGGACTATTTGAACCCAGTCTGACAATCTACATGTCAAGTGAAAGCAAAGATAAATTAACATAGCTGGATTAGTTAGTTAACCACAGGAACCAAGATTCTAATGCATTGATAGCTCCAGGCCCCTTATCACTAATTAGGTGAATGTGGGCACTGAAGGCATAAAAAAAAAAAAAAAAAAAAAAAATCTTCACATCCAAATATAGAACTGGTCAAAAAGGTAAAAAGAAGATGAAATTATGTGATAATTGAGAAAATATTGGGGCATGAGTCTTACAGTAAAGAGAAAGAGCTCACTGGTTTGTTGTGTTAATATACAAAGCTTGATGCTTTTGTTGCAGTATGCTAACAACCTAGAAATTTGATGTTTAGCTAGATTATCAAATGTCCACAGGAAGAGTCCTGTGTAATATTTTTCTTCTCAGCCTTCTCTCCTATGCACGTGCTCAAGTACCCTTTGCAGCCCCGCAGACAGCCCCCATCTTTGTTGCTCTGATGAACTGGCTCTGAAGATAAAGCACATTGTACTTGGGATATTTTCTTTTGCAAGTGAAAAGCCAAGCAAATTCCCAGAGTGTACTGTAATTCTAATAGCGTGAGGACTATTAGATGCCTGACATCCAGAGGGGCTCCTTGTGCCACTTGCTTCTGTTCTGTTAGAACTGACTGCCTTAGCTAACAGTGGGATACTGAACCAGGAGGTGAACAATTGTAATCCACAGAATGCCTAATGCCTAGTTAACATTTTCCTGATTTTTAACAGTCATAGGATATACAACTCTCTCAATACATTTTTCAGGTGACTGCTTTTAAGAAAAATTATATTTATATTCCCAAAGCTCTATATAACATTAACAATATATTTAACAAGATAAGTTTTCAATTATATTCCAGATGCAATTGGTAGAATGGCAGAAGCACATGTGGGCATTTTAGAAACTGTACCACATATCCACAAGGTTGATGGAGGTTCTGGAGCTAGGAGAGGCTGGACCACTTCGCACACAGAAACTGCATGTTAGCAATTATGAATTGCTTTGTGATTGGAAGCCAGTTTTAAAGTATTTCCATCTTAACATGATAGTTTGTTATGTACATATAGGCATTTTACTATGTTTTAATATGCTTGAGGATTTCAGATTGATATGAACATATATTTTTACCATTTAAATATTTGGTGACTCAGACAGTAGAGAATCTGCCTGCAATGCAGGAGACCAGATTTGATCTCTGGGTTGGGAAGATACCCTAGAGAAGGAAATGGCAACCTACTCCAGTATTCTTGCTTGGAGAACCCCATGGACATGGGAGGTTGGTGGGCTACAGTCCATGGGTCACAAAGAGTTGGACACAACTGAACAACTAACACTTGCATAGAATATGTGATTTTGGGGAAAACATAGCTAATATTAAGCAACAGATGCCTACAATTATAAGAGTAAATTAATAAAAAGTTATAGGAACTAAAATTTAGCTTTGAGTTTTGTGATAAAGTGTTAATTCTAGAGTTCTCATTGTGTGAAGTCTGTGACCTTGTGAACGACTCTGAAATTTACTTTGATATGTAATATAACGTTATATTTGTTTGCTTAAAATGGTTAAACTCTAACTGTCTCTAATATCTTTTGTTGAAATGAACATTTATTTCTGTCATAGATTTGTGCTGTTTCTTAGCCATATTTTCAGTTAATGAGCATTTTCTCAACCTTGGCAATATTGACATTTTGTCTTGGATCACACTTTGTTGTGCATTGTAGGCTGTTTGGCAGCTTCCATGGGTTCTACCCACTGGAAGCCAATGGTGTTCTCCAAGTTGTGATAATCATCGATGTCTCCACACATTGCCCAGTGTGCTTTGAGGTCTCAGTTAAGAACCCCTGAGTCACTGCATCAGATAGGGTCCTGACAAGAAGCTGGTGGTGTACTTAAATGTGGTCAGTGAAGAGAGTGTAATAAGGGAACTGTCAATAAAGGTATAGACAGGCACAATGAAGCTCGATGTGATGGAGCACCTCAGGGCTGGAAAAAGTAGGGAAGGACTTAAGGGCAAGGGATGGGAGTAACTATTGAATACAGAAAGTATAAAGGACAGGACAGCATAACAGAAGCTGAATCTTCCATAAAGGGTCAGACCAACTGGCCACTAACAGTCTGACAGGTAGATAGCGGGGAGAATAAATGCCCTAACCTGGACTTTCAGTGGTGCCTCTCATTGCTTGAACTTGACCAGAAACAGGAGGGAAAGGGAGATATTGATGCTTAAATGTCAGACTCTTGAGGGTCCTAGCAAGTTGAAGAATGGTGAAAAGTAGGTCTGGGAGGGCAAAGGGAGAATATTCAACATATTTTCATATTAATACTATGCTGATTATTGCCTCTACTGTAAACTATTGTCATTATTTATAGTTTTATAGTGCATGTAAATACAGACAAAGTTCTCCTCCTCTTCTTCCTCTCCCTCCTCCTCCTTCTTATTCAAATGCTGCTTCCAACTTATGAAAAATTATTATATTAATTTTCATAGTATATTTTGTCTTTTCTTCTGGATTCATTTTCTATCTTCCTAGGATAGAGGATCTGCCAGTAGTAAATCTTCTATGTATCAGTTAAAATAGGTTAGGCATACCACAGTCAGACAAACTCTGCAAATTTCAATTTTTTAACACAAAGAAAGCTTATTCTTTGTTTTGCCAAGTCCAGTGTGAATCGGACTTCCTGGCTGGTGCTTCATGTGCAGGCATTTTTGAAAAAAAGATTTATTTGAAAGCAATTCTAGGCTGGCAGATACTTTGTCTCAGCAGTTTGAAGATAAAAGTCTTTCTGCTTTGCGTTTCTGTTGCACTGTTGAGAAACCAGGTGGGAGTGTAATTGTCATTTCTTTGTAGATGAACTTTCTTTCCCATCCACAGTGCACCCCATCCACCCCCAGTTGCTTTAGTCTTTAATTTTAGTGACCTGCAATTTAACTATGATAGATCTGGATGTGTATTTCATTTAATTATCCTTCTTGGGATACTCTCAGCTTCATGATACTGAGGAAATGTGTTTCTCATTTATTTTGGACATGTACAAGATATTATTTCTTGTATATTACTTCTTTCTCACTCTTCCTAATATATCCTTCTGGGGCTTGTATCAAATGCATGTTAGACTTTTCATTCTAATTTATACACACACACACACACACACACACACATACATATTCTTTCTTGATAACTCCAACATCTTTCATATTTATAGGTCAGATTCTGTGTGTATGTAAGTGTGTGTGTGTTTTCCTTGCTAACTCTCTGCTTGTGGTGGTTTATTTCTTCATGTGTTTTGTGATTTTTGATTGTGATCTTATAATACTTGAAACTCTATGGAAATTCTTGGAGCCTTTTGAAATATCAGCTCCCTTCAGAGGTCTCCATTTGACTTACCACACTAAGGAGGCCATTGATTTTACCTTCTTTCTCAAAGCTTACAAAATCAGAGAATAGGAGACTCTCAAGGACTGAAAGATGCCCTTAGAAAAGTCATCAGCATATGTCTGGGTTCATGCCTTCATATACTATTCTTTCAGTTTTTCTGTAGATTAGACAATTTTCAAATAAAATTTGAGAAAAATGCGATTAAATTAATTTAAAAATTAAATTGACTTTAGGCATCACTTAATTAAAAAAAATGGAGATGAATGGAATAGGATAGAATAGGAATAATCTGCTTTCTTTTTCAAATAAGTTTTTGTAGTTATTAACTCTGTTTCTCTTTAATTTTTTGACTTCTGCTTCATCTTTACTTTTTTCCTCTTTTTCTTTTGGTGTTTGCTGCTGCTGCTCCTAAGTCGCTTCAGTCGTGTCCGACTCTGTGCGACTCTGTAGACGGCAGCCCACTAGGCTCCCCCGTCCCTGGGATTCTCCAGGCAAGAACACTGGAGTGGGTTGCCATTTCCTTCTCCAGTGCATGAAAGTGAAAAGTGAAAGTGAAGTTGTTCAGTCGTGTCTGACTCTTAGTAACCCCATGGATTGCAGCCCACCAGGCTCCTCCATCCATGGGATTTTCCAGGTAACAGTACTGGAGTGGGGTGCCATTGCCTTCTCCACTTTTGGTGTTTAGGTAGGGCTTATTCTTTTTAAGTATTTGCTTTGAATTCATATTTCACTGATTTTCATTTTGAAGTTTATTTTAAAAATAATTAATAATACATAATTTTCTCCAAGTCAAACTTTGACTGCTTCTTGAAGTTTTAATAGTATTGTAATGATTTTCATCTTTTCTAAACAGTATCTTCTTTGTAAATTTTTAAGTGATAAAATCATAGTAAAGTATATACATTAGGAAATTTGGAATACATATATATATATATATATATATAAAATGCACACACATATGATAATATTTTGTATATATGTGTTAGGTCTGACTCTTTGTGACCACATAGACTGTAGCCCGCCAGGTTCCTCTGTCCATGGAACTCTTTTTCACTTTCTCCAAAGTGAAAAGTGAAAGTAAAGTTGCTCAGTCGTGTCTGACTCTTAGCGACCCCATGGACTGCAGCCCACCAGACCCCTCCATCCATGGGATTTTCCAGGCAAGAATAATGGAGTGGGTTGCCATTTCCTTCTCCAGGGAATCTTCCTGACCCAGGGATTGAACTCAAGTCTCTTACGCCTCTTGCACTGACAGGCATGTTCTTTGCCGTCTGAGCCACCAGGGAAGTCCTGGGGTATATATATAAATATAAAATATACAAAAATATGAAACTAAACATTATTTATTATTCCAACCCTTTTTCCATTTTGAGATGCTAATGTATGTCTTTCTAGTCTTTATCCACAGATATCTGATGTATATCTTTCTAGTCTTTTTATTTACAAAATGCAAACTTTTATGTTTATTTTAAACAAAATTGAGATCTTATTAAGGGTTTGTATTCTAACTTACATCTTGAGTATTTTTTTTTACATTATCATATAGTCTATAAAATGGTATTGATAACTACATTGATTATATGCACGTCTTTTATTAAATCAATGAAAATTAAATCAATCCCCTCTTTTAAATTATCTAGATTGATTTAAATTTTTGCTATAATAAATTACATAATAATATATAGCTTTTTACATAAATCTTAGACCTAGGATTATTTTCTTAAAAATGAATTTTTAGACACAAATTGTAAACATGTTTAAGGCTTTTGATTTACATCATTAAATTGTCCTGTAGAAAAATTGTGCAAATCATGCAAGCACTAACTGTCCATGTTAGAATGTGCATTTCCTATCCAGGTGAACAGTTTAAAGAAAATCTTTGCCAGCTTGGTTTGTGGTATGTAGCACCATCTTGTCTTGATTTGAATTTGATTTCTAGAACTAGTGATTTTTCTTATGTTTCCTGATTATTGATGTTTCTCTTTATATCTGTACCAGTTTTTATGTGCTTTCCTTTGGGGCATTCATGTTTTTTTGGCTAGTTTGTATGACATTTTATATATTTTAGGATGTTAACACTGTCATTATTTTTACTAATATATTAAATAAAATTTAAAAAATTTAAATATAAAGAAACAAAAAATTTATAAATAAAAATAATCCATTTTAAAATGGTTTATTCCTTTTACTTTCTTACTCGGAAAAATCTCCTCCAGTTTGTGATGAACTAAATATTCACTACTATCTTCCTTTGTTTCTTTCACATCAATTCCACATTTGAAGTTTTAATCATTCCAAAATAATTTTTAGTATATATTATAAGGTAGTAATACAGATTTATATGTTTCCATACAGTGCATTTACTGATATTAATTTCCCACTAATCTAAAGTCCTACTGTTTTCATATTCCAAATTACAGTTTCGATCTCATTCATTGACCAGGTTTAATTTCGAAAGTGCTTTTGATTTCTGTTGTTGTTCAGTCACTAAATCATCTCTGACTCTGCTACCCCATGGACAGCAGCATACCAGGCCTCCCTGTCCTTCACTAACTCCTGGAGTTTGTTCAAATTCATGTCCATTGAATTCGTGATGCCACCCAACCATCTTATCCTCTGTCACCCACTTCTCCTCATGCCCTCAATCTTTCCCAGAATCAGGATTTTTTTTTTTTTTTTTTGATGAGTTGACTCTTCGCATTAGGAGGCCAAAGTATTGGAGCTTCAGCTTCAGCATCAGTCCTTCCAATGAATATTCAGGGTTGATTTCATTTAGGATTGATCTCCTAGCAGTCCAAGCAACTCTCAAGAGTCTTTTCCAACACCACCATTCCAAAGCATCAGTTCTTCTGCACTCAGCCTTCTTTATGGTTCAACTCTCATATCTGTATATGATTTGACTATATGGACCGTTGTCAGCAAAGTTATGTCTCTACTTTTTAATATGTTGTCTAGTATTGTCACATCTCTTCTTCCAAAGAACAAGCATCTTTTAATTTCATGACTGCAGTCACCATCCATAGTGATTTTGAAAACAAAATCTGTCATTTTGTGGAAAAACAGTTTCCATTGTTTACCCATCTATTTGCTATGAAGTTATGGAATCAGATGCCATGATCTTAGTTTTTCAAATGGTGAGTTTTAAGCCAGCTTTTTCCACTCTCCTATTTCACTTTCATCAAGAGGCTCTTTAGCTCCTCTTTGCTGTCTGCCTTTAGGGTGTTATTATCTGTATATCTGAGTTTGTTGATACCTCCCCCATCAATCTTGATTCCAGCTTGCGATTCGTTCAACCCAGCATTTCACATGATGAACTCTGCATAGAATTTAAATAAACAGAGTGTCAATATACAGCCTGGATGTACTCCTTTCCCAATTTTGAAGAAGTCCATTGTTCCATGTCTGGCTCTAACTGTTACTTCTCAACCTGTATATAGGTTTCTCAGGAGACAGGGAAGGTGGTCTGGTATTCCCATCTCTTTAAGAGTTTTCCACAGTTTGTTATGATCCACTTTGGAAACCTGAGGGAAGAGCAGATTCATTGGAAAAGACCCTGATGGTGGGAAAGACAGAAGGCAGGAAGAGAAGTGTTTGATAGAGGAGGAGATGGTTGGCTTTGCATAGTCAATCAAGCAGAAGTAGGTGTTTTTCTGAAATTCCCATGCTTATTCTATGGTCCAATGGATGTTGGTAATTTGATCTCTGGTTCCTCTCTCTGTCTTTTCTAAATCCAGCTTGTACATCTGGAAGTTTTTGGGTCATATATTATTGAAGCCTAGCTTGAAGTATTTTGAGCATTATCCTGCTAGATGTGAAATGAGTACAATTGTACAGTAGTTTGAACATTCTTTGGCATTGCCCTTCTTTGGGATTGGAATGAAAACTGACTTTTTCCAGTCCTGTGGTCGATGTGGAGTTTTCCAGTATTGTTGGGATATTGAGTACAGCATTTAACAACATCATCTTTTAGGATTTGAAATAGCTCAGCTGAAATTTCATCCCTCCACTAGCTTTGTTCCTAGTAATGCTTCCTAAGACCCATTTGACTTCACCTTCCAGGGTGTCTGCCTCTAGGTGAATGACCACACCATCGTGGTTATCTGGGTTATTAAGACCTTTTTGTACAGTTCTTCTGTGTATTCTTGCCACCTCTTCTTAATCCTTTCTGCTTCTGTTAGGTCCTTGCTGTTTCTGTTCTTTATTGTGCCCATCATAGCATGAAATGTTCCTTTGGCATTTCTAATGGTCTTGAAGAGATCGCTAGTCTTTCCCATTCTATTGTTTTCCTCCATTTCTATGCATTGTCTCACTTAAGAAGTCTTTCTTATCTCTCCTTGCTATTCTTTGGAACTCTGCATTCACAGGTATATCTTTCTCTTTCTCCTTTACCTTTCACTTTTCTTCTTTTCTCAGTCATTTGTAAGGCCTTCTGAGACAACCATTTTACCTTCTTGCATTTCTTTTTCTTTGGGATAGTTTTGATCACTGCCTCCTGTACAATGTTATGAACCTCCATCCATAGTTATTCAGGCACTCTATCAGATCTAATCCCTTAAATATATTTATCACTCCCACTGTATAATTATAAGGGATTTGATTTAAGTTGTACCTGAATGGCCTAGTGGTTTTCCCTACTTTCTTAAATTTAATTGTAAACTTTCATTAAAAAGCTTGTTGTATCCAGAGACTATGGCCTCTGAAATTTCTACATTTTATCATTTGTTAACTTTTTCTATTATAATTCTATATTAAAGTTTAGTCAATGTTCAATACATTCTTTTGGGGGGGATATAGTTGGTTTACAATATCGTATTAGTTTCTGTTATATGACAAAGTGAATCAGCTATATGTATACACATATCCCCTCCCTCTTGGATCTCCCTCCCACTTCCCACTACGTCCCATCCTTTTAGTTCACTACAGAGTACTGAGTTGAGTTCCCAGCCTTATTCAGAAGATTCCCACTAGTTACCTATTTTACACATGGCAGTGCACATTTACCAATTCCAATCTCCCAATTTATCCCACCCACTCCTCCTTCTTGTCTACATGTCCAAAACCTATGTCTGCATCTCCATTCCTGCCCTACAAATAGGTTCTTCTGAATCATTTTTCTAGATTCATGCATGAGCTATATATGATATTTGTTTAATATATTCTTACTGAAGCTATATACTATACCTACATAATTTAAAGATATATAGCTATTCTTTCAGCTCAATGTATTTTTTTGCTTAACTTGTCTATAACAATAATTCCAATTCTTTCCTATTAAAGGAATATTAATGGTTAAGTTTAATAAGCTTTTAAAAATTACTTGGTAAGATTTTTATTTGGGGATAGTATTCCAGGTTCTTTCTTAGTGTAATGCACCTTATTAGCACTTGGCTAGTGTTAATGGTGTCCACTAATCAAGTTGTGGTGAAATGTATACAGTTCTTGCCTCACAGTGACTTCTCTGGGGGCAAAATACACGCCTTCTCTGACCTTATCCTAGTACAATTATTAGCAGACAATAAACACTTTTAAATGTGGTTGAATTTTACCCAAGTTAAACTCAGTGCAAGTCTGCAAGAGGAAATTCCTAAAGAAAGTGAAACCCATAAATAGCAAAGAAAATCATTTTGTCCTTGATGCTAGATTTATGGTCATCCTGTAGAAAGTGACAGGCTTTCAGAGATGGTTCTGGTCACAGTTTCTTTTCCCAAACACACACAGAGTTTATGTCTATATCCCGAAGGTTGCCTTGTGAAGAACTCAATCTTGACAGTGGGGTGAATTTTTTGGGCCTATGATATGGAAATTCTATTCCTAGGAAAATAGATGTTCATCAAATCAAATATAGTACTATTGATACTATTGAAGTAACCTTCCCAGGAAACTGTATATTAATCCAGAAGTAGAACTAAGAGACTTTTCGTCTCCAGACCATAAGGATCACTGCTGATGTCCTTATTTGGCCAAGACCTCATGGGTCTTGAAAGACACACTTAGCTCCTTTTGTAATACATTTAATCATAGAATTCTTTTTTTTCTTTTTGGCCATGCTGTGTGGCTTACAGGATAGTTCCCCAACCATGGATTAGACCCAGTCCCCTGTATAAAAATGGTTGAATCCTAACCACTGGACTGGCAGGGAATTCTTTAAACATAGAATTCTTTACTCACATTAGTAACCCCAATATCCAGCTTCAGTCTTTCTAAATAAGCAACCATTCTCCTCTAAGGTCTTCTCATGATGGTCTCAGCATGCGGTTGTCATGGATCACTCCTGCTGCCCACCAACTAGCTCCCTTTGCCAGTCTGGGGAAGGGGGCTCCACTGCTTTGGCCTCTCCCTTATTTAGGAACTCTCTCTTCTCTCATTTTCTCTGTGTAATTAATGTCTAGCATTATTCAGTTCAGTTCAGTTCAGTTCAGTCGCTCAGTCGTGTCCGACTCTTTGCGATCCCATGAATTGCAACATGCCAGGCCTCCCTGTCCATCACCAACTCCCGGAGTTCACTCAAACTCACATCCATCGAGTCGGTGATGCCATCCAGCCATCTCATCCTCTGTCATCCCCTTCTCCTCCGGCCTCCAATCCCTCCCAGCATCAGAGTCTTTTCCAATGAGTCAACTCTTCACATGAGGTGGCCAAAGTATTGGAGTTTCAGCTTTAGCATAATTCCTTCCAAAGAAATCCCAGGGCTGATCTTTAGAATGGACTGGTTGGATCTCCTTGAAGTCCATGGGACTCTCAAGAGTCTTCTTCAATACCACAGTTCAAAAGCATCAATTCTTCAGTGCTCAGCTTTCTTCACAGTCCAACTTTCACATCCATACATGACACCTGGAAAAACCATAGCCTTGACTAGATGGACCTTTGTGGGCAAAGTAATGTCTCTGCTTTTGAATATGCTATCTAGGTTGGTCATAACTTTCCTTCCAAGGAGTAAGTGTCTTCTAATTTCATGGCTGCAGTCACCATCTGCAGTGATTTTGGAGCCCCAAAAAATAAAGTCTGACACTGTTTCCACTGTTTCCCCATCTATTTCCCATGAAGTGATGGGGCCAGATGCCATGATCTTCGTTTCCTGAATGTTTAGCTTTAAGCCAACCTTTTCACTCTCCTCTCTCACTTTCATCAAGAGGCTCTTTAGTTCCTCTTCACTTTCTGCCACAAGGATGGTGTCATCTGCATATCTGAGGTTATTGATATTTCTCCCGGCATTCTTGATTCCAGCTTGTGCTTCTTCCAGCCCTGTGTTTCTCATGATGTACTCTGTGAATAAGTTAAATATGCAGGGTGACAATATACAGCCTTGATGTACTCCTTTTCCTATTTGGAACCAGTCTGTTATTCCATGTCCAGTTCTAACTGTTGCTTCCTGACCTGCATACAGGTTTCTCAGGAGGCAGGTCAGGTGGTCTGGTATGCCCATCTCTCAGAATTTTCCAGAGTTTGTTGCAATCCACACAGTCAAAGGCTTTGGCATAGTCAATAAAGCAGAAATAGATGTTTTTCTGGAACTCTCTTGCTTTTTTGATGATCCAACAGATGTTGCCAATTTGATCTCTGGTTCCTCTGCCTTTTCTAAAACAAGCTTGAGCATCTGGAAGTTCACAGTTCACGTATTGCTGAAGCCTGGCTTGGAGAATTTTGAGCATTACTTTACTAGCGTGTGAGATGAGTGCAATTGTGCGGTAGTTTGAGCATTCTTTGGCATTGCCTTTCTTTGGGACTGGAATGAAAACTGACCTTTTTCCAGTCCTGTGGCCACTGTTGAGTTTTCCAAATTTGCTGGCATATTGAGTGCAGCACTTTCACAGCATCATCTTTAAGGATTTGAAATAGCTCAACTGGAATCCTTTCACCTTCACTAGCTCTGTTCATTGTGATGCTTTCTAAGGCCCACTTGACTTCACATTCCAGGATGTCTGGGCTCTAGGTGAATGTGAGTGATCACACCATCATGATTATCTGGATCATGAAGATATTTTTTGTACAGTTCTCTGGATTCTTGCCACCTCTTCTTAATATCTTCTGCTTCTGTTAGGTCCATACCATTTCTTTCCTTTATCGAGCCCATCTTTGCATGAAATGTTCCTGTGGTGTCTCTAATTTTCTTGAAGATATGTCTAGTTTTTCCCATTCTGTTGTTTTCCTCTATTTCTTTGCATTGATCACTGAAGAAGGCTTTCTTATCTCTTCGTGCTATTCTTTGGAACTCTGCATTCAGATGCTTATATCTTTCCTTTTCTCCTTTGCTTTTCACTTTTCTTCTTTTCACAGCTATTTGTAAGGCCTCCCCAGACAGCCATTTTGCTTTTTGGCATTTCTTTTCCATGGGGATGGTCTTGATCCCTATCTCTTGTACAATGTCATGAACCTCAGTCCGTAGTTCATTAGGCACTCTATCTATCAGATCTAGTCCCTTAAATCTATTTCTCACTTCCACTGTATAATCATAAGGGATTTGATTTAGGTCATGCCTGAATGGTCTAGTGGTTTTCCCTACTTTCTTCAATTTAAGTCTGAATTTGGCAATGAGGAGTTCATGATCTGAGCCACAGTCAGCTCAAGAGTTTAGATTTTATAAGGATAATTAGAGAGATGATCTGGAAGAACTTCCTTTTAAGCCACCATGTAAACCTAAACATCCCTGAAGGCAAGAGAGCAGAAAGAGCCTGGCCAACTAGAAGTTGTTGTTATTGTTGTTGTTGTTTGTGTGTGTGTGTGCTTGCACACCAGGACATTGAGAGAGAGAGAATGAGAAACACAAATGAGTATCTCAATGAGTTATCCTGTTATGTGCTAGATTTGCAAAATCTTCTGAATTAACTCTTTCTGGACCCATGAGTACTGCAGACACAGTGAATTCACTCTCTCACATCCCAGACATCAGCTTTCAGGGCAGAACCAGAGAAGCCTGACTGAGGTTGTGGAAGGTGGAGAAATCTGTTGGGCTGCTGACCAGATTCAGATTGTCACTCTCTCTGCCATACTGGAAGTCTGATTCCCTCTCCCAGACCTTCCATCTTCATTCCTTGCCTAGGTTAGTTTGACCCTTTCTTGTTTTCTTTCATCTTAACTTAACTATCTTTAATCTATTTTTTGCCCCTCTGTCCCAGAACCCCAAAAGAAATAAAATGGTGTCCCATGTGTGAATTCAACCTGCTGACCTATTTGTTTGGTTTGTGCTATGGGGAAGCCTTTACAGTTTGCATTTGATTTGAATTAGTGGAAAGCACTGGGAAAAATCATGCTAGTATCTCAGATTTCCAATTTCTCTCAAAACTTGGAAGATCTAGCCACTTTGGGATCATATATGAGGCAAAAATTGACTAGAATACTTGAAAGTGTGCTAAACAAAGGAAACCAGCCACAGAAGACAATGTATTATATGATCCCATTGATATGAAATGCCCAGAATAGACAAATCTATAGACACAGAATACAGCCTAATGGTTATCCAGGGGTAGGGCATTTGGAGGGAAATGGGGAATGATTTTAAAGGGTACAGGGTTTTTTTTTGGGGGGATGCAAATGTTATGAAAGCTATTGAGGTGATGTTTTGTATGAACTTGTTTGTTATGTTTATGTGTTTATGTTGAATATCATTGAGTTGTATATTTTAAATGTATGAATTACATATTAATAGTATATGAATTAAATCTCAAAACAGGTGTCATTTCATTCCAATCCCAAAGAAGGGCAATGGCAAAAATTGTTCAAACTACTTCACAATTGGCATTCATCTCACACACTAGCAAAGTAATGCTCAAAATTCTCAAATCCAGGCTTCAACAGTATGTGAACTGTGAAATTTCAGATGTTCAAGTTGGATTTACAAAAGGCAGAGGAACCAGAGGTCAAATTGCCAACATCCGTTGGATCATCAAAAAAGCAAGACAGTTCCAGAAGAACATCTACTTTATTGATTATGTCAAAGCCTTTGAATGTGTAGATCACAACAAACTGTGGAAAACTCTTAAAGAGATGGGAATACCAGACCACCTTACCTGCCTCCTGAGAAATTTGTATTCAGGTCAAGAAGCAACACTTAGAATGGGACATGGAAGAATAGACTGGTTCCAAATAGGAAAAGGAGTACGTCAAGGCTGTATATTGTCACCATGCTTATTTAACTTATATGCAGAGTACATCATGTGAAAAGCTGGGCTGGATGAAGCATAAGCTGGAATCAAGATTGCCAGGAGAAATATCAATAACCTCAGCTATGCAAATGACACCACCCTTATGGCAGAAAGTGAAGAGGAACTGAACAACATTTTGATGAAAGTAAAAAAGGAGAGTGAAAAAGTTGGCTTAAAACTCAACATTCAGAAAACTAAGGTTATGTCATCTGGTCCCATCATTTCATGGCAAATAGATGGGGAAACAATGGAAAGAGTGACTGACTTTGTTTTCCTGGGTTCAAAAATCATTGCAGGTGGTGACTGTAGCCATGAAATTAAAAGATGCTTTCTCTTTGGAAGAAAAGCTATGACCAACCTAGACAGTGTATTAAAAAGCAGAGACATTACTATGCTGACAAAGGCCCATCTAGTCAAAGCTATGGTTTTTCCAGTAGTCATATATGGATGTGAGATTTGGACTATAAAGAAAGCTAAGCACTGAAGAATTGATAATGTGGTATTAGAGAAGACCATTAAGAGTCCCTTGGACTGCAAGGAGTCCATCCTAAAGGAAACCAGTCCTGAACGTTTGTTGGAAGGACTGATGCTGAAGCTGAAACTCCAGTACTTGGCCACCTGATGTGAAGAACTGACTCATTGGAAAAGACTCTGATGATGGGAAAGATTGAGGGCAGGAGGAGAAGGGGATGACAGAGGATGAAATGGTTGGATGGCATCACTGACTCCATGGACATGAGTTTGATCAAGGTCTGGGAGTTGGTGATGGGCAGGGAATCCTGGCCTGCTGCAGTCCATGGGGTTGCAAAGAGTCAGACATGACTGAGCACCTGAACTGAACAGATGTTATTTGTCAAAATGCATTAGAACTGGGCAGCATAGACCTTCTTTAAATGGAGTATATGAACTCCTATTTGCCTGAATATTCCATTTTTATTCCATCACTCTAGAGCCCAGCTGGCTTCTCTCATTTAGGTTATTTCACTGGTCTCTTGGCATTTGACTTTCAGTCTCAATTTAACCTCATGGGCATTTTCCTTTTTCAATATCTTTCTCATAATTTCCCTTCTGTCATTCTATTTCTTATGAAAATCACCATCAACTGTCCATCTCAGAGCACATCCTTTATGGTAATGAAAACCATAGAAGAATAAAGGAATGCATTTCCATACTGGTAGTGATATTGCTGTAATGTTAAACCCTATCAAACCAAGCTTAAAATAATACAATCTGGATTCTGGATTTATTAAACAAATACTGTGTACTGTGCCAACAGAAGAATAACAGGAAATGGTTGATAGTGCCAAATCATCTAAGTATTCTCCCTGAATAGCTCTGCAGTATGAGCAGTGCAAGAGATGCTGCAAGATTGAAGCAGGAATAGCTGGCATTTTTAAACGGCTTGTTGATGGACTGGCTTGTGAGAAAACCAACATTACATTGAAACTCTTAGGGATACTTTAAATTGGTGGATTATATGGTTGCTTGATTAAGTTTGGGTTATGTAAACAGTGGAGTGTTTAGATTTAGGCTTGGCTGTTGGAGTCCAGGCAGCTGTTTGTACTTAAGTCCAGCAAGAAGTCTTGTTAATCAAAGGACTGACTGAATTTCTTTCTTTCTCCCACCCCGCCCGCTGCTTCTTTTTTTTTTTTTCTTTGTACCTCTGTTGTTTTTCCTCCTGTCCAAACCCTTTGGGCTCAGGACTGTTGGGAGGCAAGGCAGAGTGTTTTGAATTCTCCTCTGAGGATCAGGACCTTATTTTTTTGATTACATGGATGTGCCCCACAGATTTCTCTCACTGTGAGGTAATCACTTCATTTACCCAAGTTCTACAAAGCCTTTATTATTCCTGTTACTTCATATTTTTGAAGCTAAGTCATCAGTTTGATGTGTTTGTTGTAAAATGTGGTTTAACAGCTTGTTAGCACATTTATTTTTTTAATGGAACCCAAAGATATTTCATGCTTGAGCAGCAGTGAATTTAAGAGCCGATGAAAAGCTCATGAGCTGTATGCATTCAGCACAAAACAATGGTGGGAGGACATGGTGGAGTGAAGCACTGGGCTGGGAGCAGAGGGGGTCCGGGCTCCTTCAGGATCTCTAGGTGGCTGTTTTCCTGACAGTGTCTTATAAATAACCAGTGCCGCATGGTGCTTGTTGGTTTCAGGTCGTCTGGGATGCACTGGATCATTTGGGAAGTCTGAGTTCATGTGGTTTTTCTACCCTCTGTGATGATTCTATTTTATTTTGTCCGAAGAGCAAAGAGGAAGCTGGACTGTTGTTTTCTGTCTTCAGCATGTGGCTTTGTAAAGTTGTCTCAGAATTAATGGGTTGGAAATGAGAGCTATTGTGGAGTGGGGTGTCAGAGCCTTTGAAAAGTGAAAGTGGGGGAGGCACAAGCTCTTTACAGGGCTTCATCACAAATACAAACTAGGTCATTTCCCCAAGAGGCAGCAAAAATGGACATTCGATGTTTGACGAAAGCCAACATTTTGGTTGAGAGTTTGATAATCTGGGGATGAAATAGAGACATATGATCTTCTTTGCTTAAATCTAGAACTCTCTTTGTACCAGGATAGGTGTTGTTGGAGAAATCTCATATATGTATAGGAGAGAGAGACAGAGACATAGATAGAGAGACAGAGAGATGATTATTTGAAGCACTTGTAGAAGTGAAGAAGAGGAAACCATATGAGAAAAATTACCAACTACTCTGCCTAGTGATTACCTAATAACAGATGAGATTCATCTTTCCAATCTGCTCACACCTCCAGCGTTTCTTTGAGGCTAAGAACATGAAAGGGAACTTCTGTGTGAAGCAATCTTAACTTTCTTAAAAGAAAGAAAAAAAGAAACTGTTGTTAATGACAATCGTGCTAACTCATACAATGATGACAAATACTAGACCTGGAAGGGACATTTTGTACAAACTACTCCAAAAATCTGATTTTGTGGAAAAGGAAAATAGACAACAGAAAGTTGCCTAGGCTTCTGTAACTTTCCTTCTGACCTCAATGGATAATCTTTTCTGGCTACTTCATAGGAATGGAATCATACAATTAGCCTTTTGTATCTGGCTTCTTTCAGTTAGCATGTTTTCATCTGTGTTGTAGTATATATCTGTATTCATTCCCTTTAATGCTGGAAAATATTCTATTTTATGGGTATTTGTTTATTCATTCATTGAGTGATGGACATTTATGTTGTTCTCACCTTTTGACTATTGTGAATAGTGTGGTTGCTAACATTAAAATATACGTTTTTGTTTGAACATCTGTTTTCAATTCTTTTTTAAGTAAAATGCCTGAGTCATATGATAATTGTATGTTAAACTTATTGATGAACCATCAAACTATTTCCACAGAAGGCGCATTATTTTACATTCCCACTGGCAAATGTATGAGGGTTCCAATTCCCCCACCTTCTCATCAATGCTTGCTATTGGCTGCCATTATTTTGCAGCTATTCTAATGTATTGGAAATGGTATTTCAGTGTGAGTTTGATTTGTGTTTTCTTCATGACTAATAATATTGAACATCTTTTCATATGTTATTAACCATTTGTACATCTTTTCTGATGAAATGTCTAAAGTCATTTGCCCAATTTAAAATTAGGTTTTTTGGCCTTGTTTTGTAATTGTTAAGTTGTAAGAGTTCTTATATGCAGAGTATATCATGAGAAATGCTGGGCTGGATGAAGCACAAGCTGGAATCAAGATTGCTAGGAGAAATATCAATGACCTCAGATATGCAGATGATACCACCCTTATTGCAGAAAGTGAAGAGGAACTAAAGAACCTCTCGGTTGGCTTAAAACTCAACATTCAGAAAACTAAGATTATGGCATCTGGTCCCATTACTTCAAGGCAAATAGATGGGGAAACAGTGGAAACAGTGACAGACTTTATTTTGGAGGGCTCCAAAATCACTGCAGATGGTGACTGCAGCCATGAAATTAAAAAAATGCTTGCTCTTTAGAAGAAAAGTTAAGACCAATCTAGACAGCTTATTAAAAAGCAGAGACATTACTTTGCCAACAAAGGTCCATCTAGTCAAAGCTATGGTTTTTCCAGTAGTCATGTATGGATGTGAGAGTTGGACTGTAAAGAAAGCTGAGCACCGAAGGATTGATGCTTTTGAACTGTGGTGTTGGAGAAGACTCTTGAGAGTCCCATGGACAGCAAGGAGATCCAACCAGTACATCCTAAAGGAAATCAGTTCTGAATATTTATTGGAAGGACTGATGATGAAGCTGAAACTCCAATACTTTGGCCACCTGATGTGAAGAACTGATCATTTGAAAAGACCCTGATGTTGGGAAAGATTGAAGGCAGGAAGAGAAGGGGATGACAGAGGATGAGATGGTTTTATATCATCACCGATTCAATGGACATGAGCCTGCATAAACTCTGGGAGCTGGTGATGGACAGGGAGGCCTGGCTTGCTGCAGTTCATGGGGTCACAAAGAGTCGGACATGACTGTGCAACTGAACTGAGCTGAACTGAACTGAAGAGTTCTTTATATTCTCTGAATACTAGAATCTTATCACATATGTTGTTTAAAATGTTTTTTCTAATTCCATGCTTTTTCCTGATAATATTGTTTGATGCACAAACAATTAATTTTGATGAAGTTCATTAATTTTTTAATTTTTTTGCCTGTGGTTTTGATATCATATGTAAGAAACCATTGCCAAATCCAAAGTCTTGAAGACTAACCATGTTTCCTTCTAAGGGTTTTATAATTTTGGCTTTTATATATAGGCCTTTGATCCATTTTAAGTTTTTTTTTATATACTGTGAGATAAGAAAATTTTTTTTCTTTTGAATTTGGATATCTAGTTGTCCCAGAACTATTTGTTGAAAGAGTATTCTTTCCTCTTTGAATGGCCTTAGCACCTGGGTACAAAGTCAGCTGACCATAGATATGTGGGTTTATTTCTTAAATATAAATTTTATTCTATTAATCATTGTCTATCTTTTCACCAGTGGGCTTTCCAGGTGGCTCAGTGGTAAAAGAATCCACCTGCAAATGTAGATGTGGGTTTGATTGTTAGGTAGGGAAGATCCCCTGGAGCAGGAATTGCCAAGTTACTCCAGTATTCTTGCCTGAGAAATCCTATGGACAGAGGAGTCTGGTGGGGTCCTATATTACAGTCCATGGGGTCATAAAGAGTCAGACACGGCTGAGTGACTAAGCATGCATGCTCATACTTTACTACCTAGAAACCCAGTTATGAGTTCCTTTTTATCCTAATTTATTTAGAAATTATTTTTAAAATTTAAATAGATGTGTTTTATGAATAATACCTTTATGTTTAAACTATATTTTTCTTCATTGGGTTTAGAGAATGTGGATGCCCATTCTATCATTTCATTTTCCTCGAAGTTATTAACTATTCCAGTTATGACTACTGATGCTTGTATTTTCCTGGAAGATGGCATGTCTTTTTGAACAGAAAATTCATGTCTACTTTATTTCAGGAAAGTATTCTTATATCTCTGCTTATTTTTACTTGAGTTTTTCCTATTATCTTCTTCAGAGAATTCAGTTACACATATGCAATAGACCTCTTGCCTTTCTTTTAGTTCTATTAATTTTTAATCTTTGTTCTTTTCCTCTTCATTTAGTGTGATTTCATCAGGCAGTCCTGTACATCCAGGTGCTTGTACTTAGTTGCTCAGTCGTGTCTGATTCTTTGTGACCCTATAGACTATAGCCTGCCAGGCTTCTCCATCCATGGGATTCTCCAGGCAAGAATACCAGAGTGGGTTGCAATTTCTTCCTCCAGGGGATCCTCCTGACCCAGATATTGAACCCTCATCTCATGCATTGGCAGGCGGATTCTTTACCCACCAAGCTGAGAGAGTTGCAAATGCTAACACTGACATTTATTCAACAATAACAAATGATAGCTAGATAGACAGATCTTTTCCTGTGTGCCAGACAACATGATAGGTGCTGGAGTTTCATCAATAAACAAAACAGAAGAAAATTCCTTCTCCTAATAGAGTTTGCATTCCAGGAAATGAAATAATCCAATATAGCTATAGTTTAAAGAATAAAGGATAAAGTGGTACAAGATAGTGCAAGATGTGACTGTGTTGGTAGATAGACGTAGACCACTAGATGCCTGATAAGAATTTGAAGATTTTTATACTAAAGGTATCATCAAATTTTTAAAAAACAGTAACTCTAGCTGCTATGTATATGTCCTGTCTCTCCTACTACATTGTAAGCTTTTAGAAGACTCCTCCCTAAGAAGCACATAAAGCCCCTTTGTAAGTAATGAGCATCCAATAAATAATAACAATGGCTAACACTTGAGTACTTTCTGTGTGCAGAAGACTGGTCTAAGCACAATGCCCATATTAAATCATTAATCTTCACAATCCACCACCTCAGTTGACTGGCTGAATAAGAGGAGGTATGCTCACTCCTTTGCAGTGCTGGAAACCTGGACACACCTGAAAATCTATAGATATCACTCTATGTGCAAGGTAAGGGGAGAGGGAAGTTGCAGAGGAAAAAAAATAGTCATAAGTACAACTTCATATGCCTTTTTAAGATTATGATTTTTTGGTATTCTTTTCTTGTGTCAGGTGTGGTTTTCAACATTGTAATGCATATATTAAAATCTATATCATGCATTAATATATTATATACATTCAAATTATGTACATTTATTATATACTTTTCATAAATATGCTTAAAATAAGTGTATTTATGAAAACTTTGGAAGTTTTTGTTAAGTCAGATATCTGGACCCTTTTAACATGTAGCTTCTGTTGCCTGTTCCTCCCCTTTTGGGGGGGGTCCTTACAACGAAACTTTCCTGTTTTCTATGCATGGTTCATAATTTTTTGTTAAAAATCAGGCATTTTAGATAACATATTTTAGTAACTCTGAACATTGATTCTCCTCCAGAGTTGTTGTTTGAGTGTTTCTTTATTTAGTGACTTGGCTGGTCTGTTTTGGTGGAGTCTATTCCCCCTACTCCCAATGTGAAGACTTGCTTTTGTTACTCAGTTACCAAGTCACATCCCACTCTTTGTGACCCCATGGATTGCAGCATGCCAGGTATTCCTGTCCCTCACCATCTCCCAGGAGTTTGCCCAAGTTCATGTCCATTGAACTGGTGATGCCATCCAACCATCTCATCCTCTGTTGCCCTTTTCTCCATCTGCCTTCAATCTTTCTCAGCATCATGGTCTTTTCCAATGAATTGGCTGCTCCCATCAGATGGCCAAAGTATTGGAGCTTCAGGTTAACATCAGTACTTGCAATGAACATTCAGGATTGATTTTCTTTAGGATTGACTGGTTTGATCCTCTTGATGACCAAGGGACCTGAAGAGTCTTCTCCAGCACCACAGTGCTCAGTCTTCCTTATGGTCCAACTCTCATATGCATTCATGACAACTGGAAAGATGCATAGCCTTGACAATATGGACTTTTGTTAGCAAAGTGATGTCTTTGCTTTTTTATACACTGTCTTGGTTTGTCACAACTTTTCTTCCAAGAAGCAGTCATCTTCTAATTTCATGACTGCAATCACAATCCAAAATAATTTTAGAGTCCAAGAAGAGGAAATCTCTCACAGCATCCATGTTTTCCACTTCTTTTTGCCATGAAGTGATGGGAGCAGATGCCACGATCGTAGTTTTTTAATATTGAATTTTAAGTTTGCTCTTTCATGATCCGTTTTCAGCCTCATCAAGAGGCTCTTCAGTTCTTCTTCTCTTTCTTCCATTAGAGTGTTATTATCTACATATCTGAGGTTGTTGGTAGTTCTCCCAGCAGTTTGGATTCCAGCTTGTAACTCATCCAGCCCAGCGTTTTGCATTATGTGCTCTGCCTATAAGTTAAATAAGCAGGGTGACAATATATCATTGTCATACTCTTCTCAATTTGGAACCAGTCTATTCTTCCATGTCTGGTTCTAACTATTACTTCTTGACCTGCATACATGTTCCTCAGGAGATAAATAAGATGGTCTAGTATTCCCATTTCTTTAACAGTTTTCCACAGTTTGTTATGATCCACACAGTCAAAGGCTTTAGCATCATCAATGAATAGAAGTAGATGTTTTTCCGAAATTCCCTTGCTTTCTCTATAATCCAGCAAATGTTGGAAATTTGATCTCTGGTTCCTCTGTGTTTTCTAAACCCAATTTGTACATCTGGAAGGTCTTGGTTCACATACTGTTGAAGCCTAGCTTGAAGGATTTTGAGCATTATCTTACTAGCATGGGAAATGAGTGCAATTGTCCAGTAGTTTGAACATTCTTTTGTTATTGTTCAGTCGCTCAGTAGTATCTGACTATTTGCAACCCCATGGACTGCAGCATGCCAGGCTTCCCTGTCCTCCACTATCTCCTGGAGTTTGCTCAAAGTCATGAACTTTAAATCAGTGATACCATTCAGCCATCTCATCCTGTCTTGTCCTCTTCTACTCCTGCCTTTAATCTTTCTGAGGATCAGGATCTTTTCCAGTGAGTCAGTTCTTCGCATCAGGTGGCCAAATATTGGAGGTTTAGCTTCAGCATTAGTCCTTCCAAGGGATATTAAGGGTAGTTTACTTTAGAATTGACCACTTTGATGTCTTTGCTGTTCAAGGGACTCTCAGAGTCTTCTCCAGTACCACAGTTCAAAAGCCATCAGTTCTTCATCCCTCAGTCTTCTTTGTGGTCCAGTTTTCACATCTGTACATGACTACTGGATAAACCATAGCTTTGTCTACACGGATGTTTGTCAGCAAGGTGATATCTTTATTTTTAAATATGCTATCTATGTTTGTCATAATTTTCCTTCCAGGAGCATACATCTTTTAATTTCATGGCTGTAGTCTCCATCTGAAATGATTTTGGAGCCCAAGAAAATCAAGTCTGTCATTGTTTCAATTTTTTCATCATCAATTTGCCATGAAGTGATGGGACTGGATGCCATAATCTTAGTTTTTTTTTAATGTTGAGTGTTAAGCCAGCTTTTTCATTCTCCTTTTTAACTTTCATCAACAGGCTCTTTAGTTAGTTTACTGATATTTTTCCTGGCAATCTTGATTCCAGCCTGAGCTTGACATTTCGCATGATGTACTCTGCATATAAGTTAATAAACAGAGTGACAATATATAGCCTTGATGTACACCTTTTCCAATTTTGAACCAGTCCACTGTTCCATATCCATTGCTTCTTGACCTCCAAGAGGTTTCTCAGGAGGTAGGTAAGATGGTCTGGTATTTCCATCTCTTTAAGAATTTTCCACAGTTCTTTGTGATCTACTTTGGCTACCTGATGTGAAGAGTATATTTATTGGAAAAGACCCTGTTGCTCTGAAAGATAGAAGGCAGGAAGAGAAGGGGATGACAGAGGATGATATGGTTGGATGACATCACCAACTCAATAGAAATGAGTTTTTTAGCAAGCTCTGGGAGATGTTAAAGGACAGCAAAGTCTGGCATGCTGCAGTTCATGGGGTTTCAAAGGTTCGGACATAACTGAGTTACTGAACAGCAACAACAATATAGTCAAAGGCTTTAGCATAGTCAATGAAGCAGAAGTGGATGTTTTTCTGGAATTCCCTTGCTGTATGATCCAAAGGATGTCAACTTGATCTCTGGTTCCTCTGCCTTTTCTAAATCCAGTTTGTACACCTGGAAATTCTTGGTTCACATACTGTTAAAGCCTAGCTTGAAGGAGTTTGAATATTATCTTGCTAGCATAAGAAATGAGTACAATTATGCGGTAATTTGAACATTCTTTGGCATTGCCCTTCTTTGGGATTGGAATGAAAACTGTTTCCAGTCCTGTGGCCACTGCTGGGTTTTCCAAATTTGCTGACAATTGAATGCAGCACTTTAATAGCTTCAATTTTTAGGATTTTATATAGCTCTTCTGGAATTCTGTCACCTCCTCTAGCTTTATTGGCAGCAGTGTTTCCTCTGCTGTTCTGTGCATAGTCACTGTCATGTCCGACTCCTCAAGACCCCATGGACTGTAGCCCACCAGGCTCCTCTGTCCATGGGGACTCTCCAGGCAAGAATACTGGAGTGGGTTGCCATGCCCTCCTCCAGGGGATCCTCCCAACCCAAGGATCGAACCCAGGTCTTCTGCTTTGCAGGCAGATTCTTTACTGTCTGAGCCACCAGGAAAGCCCAGGAATACTGGAGTGGATAACATGTCCCTTCTCCAGGGAATCTTCCTGACCCAAGAATTGAACTGGGGTCTCCTGTATTGCAGGCAGATTCTTTACCAGATGAGCTATCACAGGGAAGTCCACAGTGCTTCCTAAGGCCCACCTGATTTCACACTGCAGAATATCTGACTCTGGGTTACTGATGACACCATTATGGTTATCCAGGTCATTAAGATCCTTTTTGTATAGCTCTTCTGTGTATTCTTGCTGTCATTTCTTGATCTCTTCTGCTGTATTAGGTCTTTACCATTTCTATCCTTTATTGTGCTCATATTTGCATGAAATGTTCAATATCTCCAATTTTCTTGAAGAGATCTCTAGTCTTTCCCCTTATCTTATTTTCCTCTATTTCTTTGAATGGTTCTTTGAAGAAGGCCTTCTTGTCTTTCTTTGCTATTCTCTGGAACTCTGCATTTGGTTGGGAATACCTTTCCCTTTCTCCCTTGCTTTTTGCTCCTCTTCTTTCCTCAGCTATTTGTAAAGCCTCCTCAGACAACCAGTTTGTCTTCTTGCATTTCTTTTTCTTTGGGATGGTTTTGGTCAGTGCCTCCTGTACAATATTATGAACCTCTGTCCATAGATCTTCAGGCATTCTGTTTACCAGATCTAATCCTTTGATTTTATTTGTCACCTCCACTGTATAGATCTTCTCCATCTTCGGCTGCAAAGAATATAATCAATCTGATTTCAGTATTGACCATCTGGTGATGTCCATGTGTAAAGTCATCTCTTGTGTTGTGGAAAAATGTCTCTTGTGTTTTCGCCATGACAAGGCAGTGATCCATGAAGTGGCAGCTTTTATTCTCCTCTAATTGTTGACAAATTGCTATATTGTTTTTGATAATGCCCTGGACCATAAATCACATACAGTCTCATTCAATTAATTTTGTACTCCTTTTCAGGAGTAGATTTTAGGCTTGTTTCTGAGGTTGTTCTTACTGCAGGAGGGCTCTTAACTTCTCTTTCCTTGGTTATCTCTGGTGATCTAGCTGACCTACAATTTGACTTGTTGCTCTCATGAAGCTATGAACCTCCTCCCAATTTAATATCTCCAGTGTTTTTGATAGTGCCCTCAGCCTGGGATTTCTTTGGAAGGAATGATGCTTAAGCTGAAACTCCAGTACTTTGGCCACCTCATGCAAAGAGTTGACTCATTGGAAAAGACTCTGACGCTGGGAGGGATTGGGGGCAGGAGGAGAAGGGGACGACAGAGGATGAGATGGCTGGATGGCATCACTGACTCAATGGACGTGAGTCTGGGTGAACTCTGGGAGTTGGTGATGGACAGGGAGGCCTGGCGTGCTGCGATTCATGGGGTCACAAAGAGTTGGACACGACTGAGCAACTGATCTGATCTGATCAGGCATGAACTTTCCCGTACTGCTTCAAGAACCTCTCTATTCTTATGGCCTACCGCTCCCCTGGGGAAAATCTCTGAGTCACTGCTCCGGGACAAGTGATGGTTACAATGTCTTTCTTTGTTTAGAGTAACACTCCTGATTTATCAGTGGGAGACTAGGAAAAAATGTTAGACTCTGGTCCTTTAAGCTTGCTTCTTCTGATATGGAACCCCTACTCTATAAGTAAATTTGGTTGAGAGTTATCAGGGCCCCAGTACTCTCAGTCTGCTATGCCTGGTGTAGAGCCTATGTCCTATGATTGGTGTCAAGTACTCTACTCAGGAAGGAGTCAACCCCTTAATTCTTTGGCCGAAATCACTTGCAATTTATTGGGAGGGGATGAAAAATACTGATGGGCTGGTCCTAGTGGAGAGATACTGTAGCCCTTAACTGTGAGCTGGAGTCACACTGAACTCCAGGTAGGCATGAAGGTAGCAGGCTATAGCACAAGTACCACAAATTCTGACTATTCTTACCAGTATTTAGAATTTCTTTGAATAAATATTTTGCCATTTTCTTATGCATGTAGGATAATTTCCAAAGTTTAATTAAAATAATTTTTTCATTGTTTTATTATAGAGAGGTGAATTCATTTTTTTCTCCCTTTAAAATTTTTTTTTAATTTTTATCTTCATTTGGGGGAGCTTTCTTCTTTCTTCCTCCTGTTATTTGAGTACCTGTATGTATAATTGGTGTCCTTCTTAACTTTTGAAATTATGTTCACAATATTCTTGAATATGGAGATCTATTTGTCTGATTTCTTAAGTAATTTCTCTTGGGCTGTGTGTATGTCATCTGTCTTTTACTTATTTGCCTTTCCTTTCTTTGCTTTACAGTTTCTATTCACAAGTCCTTAGCTGGTTCTTCTCTTTACTACTTCTCTTTGAAAGAGTGAGGCTATTTTCAAGTGTGTTTTGAGAGTGGGAGGAAAGGTAGAGGAGCCTTAAATTTCTATTTGGATTTATTTTCTTGAACATCTCTTCACTGGGCCTCTTTAAAAAAAAAAAAAATCTTTTGCTGGGGAGCATAGCTCTCTCAGAGTCTGTGTGGCTCTGAGCAGTGCTCACCCAGTCACACTCCCTGTCTGTAAACTGGGAATGATTCTCTCTTCTCCTTCTTGGCTCTGCCTTGCCTCCAAAGTCTCCCCAGACTCCCAGGATAGGTCACACACAACTAGAAGTGGCATATCTATTTCTCCTTCAACTTCACTTCTCCTGCTGCTCTTTGGTTTCAGGTTGGTTCTCTCAAGGGACATTTTCTGCCATTTCCAATACCTAGTCCACAGACTTTGATTTCATTACTAACAAAGAATCATGGGACAAGTCTTTCAATACAGTGCTATACCAGGCTAGAAACCTAATCCTGATCAATGTCTGAGGGATTCTCTGTCCCCCTCACCTATGTTCTGCCTTAAAATCCAAATATCACTGTTTGAGGGATATCCGCTTTTAGTTTTCATTTCTGATAGTGTCATTTCTCTTATTATATTGAAGATAAAGTAGTTTTTAAAAGCATTTTTATTTTTCTTTGTTTTTTTTTAGCATGTATCAATAAATAAAATTGCCTTTCATCCTTTACATTTTACCAGATATAAATAGATATCACATTTTATTTTATAACAGATTTATTTGATCATTTGCCTAACATCTTGTTTGCAATTTTAAAATTTGCTCTCTTTTCTTGATATTTCCTTATTTCTTTTCATATACTATCTTTAACAGCTGATTCAGTATTTTGGTTTGTTTGAGATTTATCTTTCTGTTTCTTTTGTCTTAGACATTTCTCTCAAAATGCTTAACACTTTTTCTATTGATCTTAGCATTAATCAGTATAAATCACATCTCTGAAGAGACAAGGCCTCTAGCAATCTTTCATTATTAGCCCCTTCCCACTTAAGATCTTGCCATGCCATCCATATTTAATTGAAATCATCTTGTGGTTAATATGTAGATTTATCTTGGAGCAAATCTGACAGACAGCTGTTCTGAAACTGGATTCTACTGTATCTAATATTCTTCTTAAATTAATAATCCCCATCAGTTGTACCAGGCTAAATATTCATGACTCTGTTTCTTGAGTTAAAAATTGGAATGCCTCCAAAGAAAGTTGTATTCCTGAAATCTGAATCCTTGGATGCTTCTCTTTAAAAAAGAGCAACAAAGTCAATCTCTATTCATTCAGTGTATATCTAGAAACTTCAGAGACATGCTGCTTTATATCTTGCTGCTTCTTTGCAAGGATTCAAATTACTGGCAATATGTGTTGAATTAAAAATACTAAGTGAAAGCCTGAATGTTTTAAGTCAACAAGAATTAAGTGCTCACTTCTTGCATTTCTCCATGCCATTTGTTGTTGTTCAGTCACTAAGTCATGTCCCACTCTTTGTGACCCTGTAGACTACAGCACCCCAGGCTTCCCTGTCCTTCACCATCTCCTGGAATTTGCTCAAACACATGTACATTGTATTAGTGATGCCATCCAACCATCTCATCCTCTGTTTCCCCCTTCTCCTCCTGCCTTCAATTTTTCCCAGCATCAGGGTCTTTTCCAATGAGTCACCTCTTTGCATCAGGTGGCCTAAGGATTGGAGCTTCAGCTTCAGCATAGTCCTTCCAATGAGTATTCAGGGTTGATTTCCTTTAGAATTCACTGTTTTGATCTCCTTGCTGTCCAAAGGACTCTCAAGAGTTCTCTCTAGCACCATAATTCAAAAGCTGCTAGGTCGCTTCAGTCGTGGCTGACTCTGTGTGACCCCATAGATGGCAGCCCACCAGGCTCCCCCGTCCCTGGGATTCTCCAGGCTAGAACACTGGAGTGGGTCAACATTTCCTTCTCCAATGCATGAAAGTGAAAAGTAAAAGTGAAGTCTCTCAGTCGTGTCTGACTTTTTGTGACCCCATGGACTGCAGCCTATCAGGCTCCTCCATCCAAGGGATTTTCCAAGCAAGAGTGCAGGAGTGGGTTGCCATTGCCTTCTCCAATGCATGAAAGTGAAAAGTGAAAGTGAGGTCACTCAGTCGTGTCCAACTCTTAGCGACCCCATGGACTGCAGTCCACCAGGCTCTGCTGTCCCTGGGATTCTCCAGGCAAGAGTACTGGAGTGGGGTGCCATTGCCTTCACCTAATTCAAAAGCAAGGACATAATTGTAAATTCCTACTTATGTTTGAATATTGTTCTTCATTTTGATACATGGGCTTTCTTGTTTTTCTTAATATTGGTAAAATCAATAAACACTTTCTGTTTTGGCTAATGGGCTTGAGCAATCTAAGACAGGTGGACAAGATGGCAGTTGTACATAAATGTATATAATCACACTTGCAAGACTGATCCTGAGAGGGCAATTTAACCTGTTAGAGGAGAGGTTACTGGAGGGGGTGATAGCATGGAAATAGCCCTCGAATCAGAATCAAGTGATCTGCATTGGGATCCTAAATATATTGTTTCCTAGCCTTATAGCCTGAGACAAGTTCTTTTATCATGCTAAACCTCCATGTTTAATCTTTAAATTGATATTAATAATATCTAGTTCATAGAATAATTTTAATATAATAAATATGTGAGATAATGTCTGTAAAAACCACTGAACCAGAGACATGTTACTGAATGGTATTTGATTCTGAACCTTAAGGTATATATATTGACACATGATTTTCAAAAACTATAAAGTAACACAATACATCTACATCTGTAGTTAATTTTGTAGTATATAGTATATAATAGTATGTAGATTGGTAGAATTCTCACTGCCTAAATGTACTAATTTTCCCTCTCGTTTTGACCAATAGAATCTTTGTATTATTGATGATGGCAATGTAGCTAGAAAAGTCTCTGTTTCACAGCTTTCAGATCAGATCAGATCAAATCAGTCGCTCAGTCATGTCCGACTCTTTTCGACTCTATGAATTGCAGCACACCAGGCCTCCATGTCCATCACCAACTCCTGGAGTTCACTGAGACTCACGTCCATTGAGTCAGTGATGCCATCCAGCCATCTGTCATCCCCTTCTCCCCCTGTCCCCAATCCCTCCCAGCATCAGAGTCTTTTCCAATGAGTCAACTCTTCGCATGAGGTGGCCAAAGTACTGGAGTTTCAGCTTTAGCATCATTCCTTCCAAAGAAATCCCAGGGCTGATCTCCTTCAGAATGGACTGGTTGGATCTCCTTGCAGTCCAAGGGACTCTCAAGAATCTTCTCCAACACCACAGTTCAAAAGCTTGCAGACAAGTGGCAGATAAAGTAAAAAATGGTAACTGGTGGTGGGGATTCTGAAAAAATAGCTGAGTGAGAGAGCTGACACTGGAGGAAGCAGAAACAATAGATGAAACACACAAGAATTGGAAGAGAAAATTTTAAATGTCCTGAAAGATCAAAGTAAATGGATTTTTTGAATATAGACTGCTATAACCAAATGATAATTAAAGTGTAAGAGCAAGTACAATTCCACCATGTTTAAGATCTCAGAATGTATTGGGTTACTTTAAGGAGTATATTTTCAAGATAAAATATATTTTAGTTAATTAAAATCACCCACGTAAAGTTTTCTTATTGTGATAATTATTTTATTGCTGTGTTCTGTTTTTCCTGTAGTTTGTAAATTCCTTTATGATTTTTTGAGAGGAATGTGTCTTTAAATATTTCAAGTTA
This sequence comes from Bubalus bubalis, assembly GCF_019923935.1. Taxonomy (NCBI): domain Eukaryota; kingdom Metazoa; phylum Chordata; class Mammalia; order Artiodactyla; family Bovidae; genus Bubalus; species Bubalus bubalis. Next base: position 34,905,668 of record NC_059170.1, on the reverse strand, counting down.
ATATAAACTACTAAACATACAGGATATCTGAATATTAGATTTTCTTCTGTCTTTCTTTCCTCTTTTTCTTTTTAAATTGCCTTTTTCTTTCTCTCTCTCTCTCTTTAAAGTTTATTTCTAGATCTGCCCAGAGATTTCATTATTTTACCTTTCTTCTTCTCTCCAGTATTATCCTATAAGTTCTTGGATTGCATACTCTCTTTCTAGTTTTCCTGTCCCTTAAGTAACTCCCTAATAAAGGATCATTTGCTTCCTGAGTATCTACATGTTCAAAATGTCCTTGTTCTTATCTCAAACTCAATTGAGAACAAGGTGGGCTATAGAATTACAGATCAAAAGTCTTTTTACTTAGTGCTTGAAAGCATTGCCCTAATTTTTATTATTACTCAGGACGTTTATTTTGGTTGTGAGTGATTCAGACTTTTTTTTCCTTATTGTTGTTGAGTTGCTCAGTTGTGTCCAGCTCTCTGCCACCTCATGGAGTACAGCTTGCTAGGCTTCCCTGTCCTTCACCATCCCCTGGAACTTGCTCAAACTCATGTCCATTGAGTTGGTGACACCATCCAACCATCTCATCTTCTGTTGTCCCCTTCTCCTCCTGTCTTCAATCTTTCCCAGCATAAGGGTCTTTTCCAATGAGCCAGTTCTTTGCATTAAGTGGTTAAAGGATTGGAACTTCAGCTTCAGCATCACTCCCTCCAATGAATAGTCAGGACTGATTTTCTTTAGGATTGACTGGTTTGATATCTTTGCAGTTCAAGGGACTTTCAAGACTATTCCTCAACAGCACAATTCAAAAGCATCAATTCTTCAGCACTCAGCTTTTTTATGGTCCAACTTTCACATCAATACATCAGTTCAGTTCAGTTCAGTCACTCAGTTATGTTCAACTCTTTGTGACCCCATGAATCACAGTACACCAGGCCTTCCTGTCCATCATCAACTCCTGGAGTTCACTCAAACTTACGTTCATTGAGTCGGTGATGCCATCCAGCCATCTCATCCTCTGCCGTCCCCTTCTCCTCCTGCCCTCAATCCCTCCCAGCATCAGAGTCTTCCAGTGAGTCAACTCTTTGCATGAGGTGGCCAAAGTATTGGAGCTTTAGCTTTAGCATCAGTCCTTCCAATGAACACCCAGGGCTAATTTCCTTTAGAATGGACTGGTTGGATCTCCTTGCAGATAAAGGGACTCTCAACAGTCTTCTCCAACACCACAGTTCAAAAGCATCAATGCTTCGGTGCTCAGCTGTCTTCATAGTCCAACTCTCACATCCATACATTACCACTAGAAAAACCACAGCTTTGACTAGAGAGACCTTTGTTGGCAAAGTAATGTCTCTGCTTTTGAAGATGCTACCTAGGTTGGCCATAACTTTCCTTCCAAGGAGTAAGTGTCTTTTAATTTCATGGCCGCAATCACCATCTGCAATGATTTTGGAGCCCAAAAAAATAAAGTCTGACACTGTTTCCACTGTTTCCCCATCTATTTGCCATGAAGTGATGGGGCCAGATGCCATGATCTTCATTTTCTGAATGTTGAGCTTTAAGCCAACTTTTTCACTCTCCTCTTTTACTTTCATCAAGAGGTTCTTTTGCTCCTCTTCACTTTCTGCCATAAGGGTCATGTCATCTGCATATCTGAGGTTATTGATAGTTCTCCTGGCAATCTTGATTCCAGCTTGTGCTTCCTCCAGCCCAGCATTTCTCATGATTTACTCTGCATATAAGTTAAATAAGCAGGGTGACAATATACAACCTTGATGTACTCCGTTTCCTATTTGGAACCAGTCTGATGTTCCATGTCCAGTTCTAACTGTTGCTTCCTGACTTGCATATAGGTTTCTCAAGAGGCAGGTCAGGTGGTCTGGTATTCCCATCTCTTTCAGAATTTTCCACAGTTGATTGTGATCCACACAGTCAAAGGCTTTGGCATAGTCAATAAAGCAGAAATAGATGTTTCTCTGGAATTCTCTTGCTTTCTCCATGATCCAGAAGATGTTGGCAATTTGATGTCTGGTTCTTCTGCCTTTTCTAAATCCAGCTTGAACATCTGGAAGTTCACAGTTCACGTATTGCTGAAGCCTGGCTTGGAGAATTTTGAACATTACTTTACTAGCATATGAGATGAATGCAATTGTGTGGTAGTTTGAGCATTCTTTGGCATTGCCTTTCTTTGGGATTGGAATGAAAACTGACCTTTTCCAGTTCTGCGGCCGCTGCTGAGTTTTCAACTTTACTGACATATTGAGTATAACATTTACAACATCATCTTTTAGGATTTGAAATAGCTCAGCTGAAATTCCATCCCTCCACTAGCTTTGTTCATAGTGATGCTTCTTAAGGCCCACTTGACTTCACACTCCAGGATGTCTGGCTGTAGGTAAGTGATCACACCATCATGGTTATCTGGGTTATTAATATCTCTTTTGTATAGTTCTTCTGTATATTCTTGCCACCTCTTCTTAATATCTTCTACTTCTGTTAGGTCCATACCATTTCTGTCCTTTATTGTGCTCATCTTTGCATGAAATATTCCCTTGGTATCTCCAATTTTCTTGAAGTGATCTTTTATCTTTCCCATGCAAATTGTTTTCCTCTATTTCTTTGCATTATTCACTTTAAAAAGCTTTCTTATCTCTCCTTGCTATTCTTTGGACTTCTGCACTGAGAAGGATATATCTTTCCTTTTCTCCTTTGCCTTTCACTTCTCTTCTTTACTCAGTTATTTGTAAGTCCTCTTCAAACAACCATTTTGCAATTTTGCATTTCTTTTTCTTGGGGATGGTTTTGTTCACTGGCTCCTGTACAATGTTACAAACTTCCAGCCACAGTTCTTCAGGCAATGTGTCTATCATATCTAAACCATTGAATCAGTTTGTCACTTCTACTGTATAATTGTAAGAGACTTGATTTAGTTCATACCTGAATGGTCTAGTGGTTTTCCTTACTTTCTTCAATTTAAGTCTGAATTTTGCAATAAGGAGTTCATGATCTGAGCCATAGTCAGCTCCAGGTCTTGTTTTTGTTAACTGTATAGTGCTTCTCCATCTTTGGCTGCAAAGAATATAATTAATCTGCTTTGGGTACTTTTTCCTACCTAGATGCTTTAAGGATTTTCTTTTTTTTTTTTTTTTCATTGATATGCAGAAATTTCTTGGAAATATGTCTTGTTCAGGGCTTGTTGGGGTGTTGTTTCTGTTGTTCAGTCAGTCATTCTTGTCCATCTGTTTGTGACCCCATGGGCTGCAGCATGCCAGTCTTCCCTGTCCATCACCATCTCTCAGAGCTTGCTCAAACTCATGTCCATTGAGTCGATGATGCCATCCAACCATCTCATCCTCTGTCATCCCCTTCTCCTCCTGCCTTCAATCTTTCCCAACATTAGGGTCTTTTCCAATAAGTTTGCTCTTCACATCAGGTGGCCAAAGTATTGGAGCTTCAGCTTCAGCATTAGTCCTTCCAATGAATATTCACAGTTGATTTCCTTTAGGATTGACTAATTCCATCTTTTAGTCATCCAAGGACTCTCAAGAGACTTCCCCAGCACCATAGTTTGACAGCATCAGTTCTTTGGTGCTCAGCCCTTTTTATTGTCCAGCTCTCAAAATCTGTACTTGACTATTGGAAAAACCATACCTTTGTCTATATGGACCTTTCTTGGCAAAGTAATGTCTCTGCTTTTTATGTGATGTCTAGGTTTCTGATAGCTTTTCTCCCAAGGAGCATCTTTTAATTTCATGGCTTCAGTCACCATCTGCAGTAATTTTGGAGCCCAAAGAAATGAAGTCTATCACTGTTTCCATTGTTTCCCTATCTATTTGTCATGAAGTGATGGGACCAGATGGCATGTCTTAGTTTTTTGAATGTAGAGTATTAAGCCAGCTTTTTCACTCTCCTCTTTCACTTCTATCAAGAGGCTCTTTAGTTGCTATTCACCCTGTTCCATAAGGATTGTGTCATCTGCATATCTAAGATTCTTGATATTTCTTCTTGGCAGATGTTTCTGAGTTCTTGATTCCAGCTTGTGCTTCCTCCAGCCTGGCATTTTGCATGATGTATTCTGCATATAAGTTAATTAAACAGGGTGACAGTATACAGCTTTGACATACTCCTTTCCCAATATTGAAGCAGTCCGTTGTTCCATGTCTGGTTCTGACTGTTGCTTCTTGATCTGCATACAGGTTTCTCAGGAAGCGGGTAAGGTGGTCTGGTATTCCCATCTCTTTAAGAATTTTCCACAGTTTGCTGTGATTTACACAGTCAAAGGGTTTAGCGTAGTCAATGAAGGAGAGATAGTTGGTTTTTTTTTGGAATTCTCTTGCTTTTTCTGTGCTCCAATGGAATGTTGCCAATGTGACCTCTGGTTCCTCTGTCTTTTCTAAATCTAGCTTGAACATCTTGAAGTTCACAGTTCACATATTGCTGAAGTCTATTTGAAGCCTAGCTTGAAGAATTTTGATCATTACTTTGCTAGCATGTGAAATGAGTGAAATTATGCAGTAGTTTGAACATTCTTTGACATTGCCCTTTTTTGGGATTGGAATGAAAATTGACCTTTCCCAGTCCTGTGGCCACTGCTGAGTTTTCCAAATTTGCTGATACATTGAATGCAACACTTTAACAGCATCATCTTTTACCATTTGAAATAGCTCAGCTGGAATTCCATCACCTCCACTAGCTTTGTTTGTAGTGATGCTTCCTAAGGCCCACTTAACTTCATACTCTAGTATGTCCGGCTCTAGATGAGTGATCATATCATCATGGTAATTCTGGTCATTAAGACCTTTTTTGTATAGTTTTTCTGTGTATTTTTGCCACCTCTTCTTAATATCTTCTGCTTCTGTTAGGTCCATGCATTTTCTGTCCTTTATTGTGACCATCTTTACATGAAATGTTCCCTTGTTATATCTCTAATTTTCTTGACGAGCTCTCTAGTCTTTCCCATTCTGTTGTTCCTCTATTTCTTTGCATCATTCACTTAAAAATGCTGTATCTGTCCTTTCTATTCTTTGAAATTCTGCATTCAGATAGGTATATCTTTCCTTTCCTCTTTTGCCTTTTGCTTCTCTTTTTTTCTCAGCTATCTTTAAGGCCTCCTCAGACAACCATCTTGCCTTTTTGCATTTCTTGCATTGTCGTGTGAGGTTTTGGTTATTTATTTTTCTGGCATCTTCTTGGAATGTCTTATTCTCCTTTTTTTCAACCCAGGTGATTTTCTGATTTTTTATTTTAAAATTTCCTTCTCATTTTCTTTGTTTTATCTCTATGGGACTCATTTGTTTGCTGCTGAACCTCTATATATCATTTCTTTTCACTTATAACTTTGACTTTTGATCTTCATTCTTTGAAATTTTCTCAACCTTATCTTCAACTTTTCTGTTGTTTCTATTTTTTCTTAAATTATATACATTTTATTGAAGTACAGTTGACTTACAATGTTTCAGGCTTACATCAAGTTGATTCAGTTATACATACACACATATATTATTTTTCAGATTATTTTCCATTATAGGTTATTTCAAGATATATGCTCTAGTTCCCTGTCTTATACAGTAAACCTTTGTTGCTTTTTGCACATCTATTTTTTAATTGAAAATCTAGCATTCTATTCATACTAAGTCAAATAAGTAGAATTAAAATGTCATAAATATTTTAGTTAAGCAAATATTCAGAAGTTTTCTAAAATATATATATATTATACAAACTATTTATATATGTGTATGCAAAAGCTTTCCTATTACACTTGATAAAGTGAAAGTGTTGAAAGTGTTAGTAGCTCAGTCATGATTCTTTGCCACCCCATCAGACTCCTCTGCCCATGGAATTCTTCAGACAATACTAGAGTGGATTGCCATTTTCTTCTCCAGGGGAATCTTCCCAACCCAGGACTGAACCTTGGTATCCTGCATTGCAGGCAGATTCTATACTATCTGAGCCACCAGGGAAGCCCACTGCACTTGATAAAGGCTTGAAAAAGAGCATCAAAAAAAAAAAAAAAGATGGAGAAATTTGAAATTTGAAGACATAAATGAAATGGAAGCACTGACTATGAAATAGAAAAAGTGAAGGTAGATGAAAGTAAAAGATCATAATAATCCAGTTGTTTTTAAATATGGCAGCTCATTAGAAACATATCTGTAGCTTTGGATAAAAAAAGCTATTGCCTGGGCATTTGTATTTTTCAAAAAATTCCAAGATAATTCTGATATGCATCTGGATTTAAAGCAACAAGGGAGAAATGACAAATAACATACATTGGAACTCCCATTAGGTTATCAGCTGACTTTTCAATGGAAACTATAAAAACCAGAAGAGAATGGCACAATATATTTCAAGTGATGAAAGGGGAAAACCTGCAACCAAGAATACTCTGCCCAGCAAAAAGCTCACTCACATTTGATGGAGAAATCAAAAGTTTTCCACACAAGCAAAAGTTAAGAGAATTCAGCACCACCAAACCAGCTTTACAACAAATGCTAAAGGAACTTCTCTAGGCAGGAAACACAAGAGAAGGAAAAGATCTACAGAAAATAAAGCCAAAACAATTAAGAAAATGGTAATAGGATCATGAAAAGTGAAGTCGCTCAGTTGTGTCCGACTCTTTGAGGCCCCATGGACTGTAGCCTACCAGGCTCCTCCCTCCATGGGATTCTCCAGGCAAGAGTACTGGAATGGGTTGCCATTTTCCTTCTCCAGGGGATCTTCCCGACCCAGGGATCGAACCCTGGTCTCCTGCATTCCAGGCAGACGCTTTAACCTCTGAGCCACCAGGGAAGCCCAATACGATCATACATATAGATAATTAATTACCTTAAATGTAAATGGATTAAATGCACCAACCAGAAGACATGGACTGACTGGGTGGATGAAAACACGTGTGTGAATGTGCTTTCACTTACCACCCAAATTGTATGTAATTATTTTATATTGTTAGGTTAATCATGTTACCATTATGGCTTGCAATTGTAATTATCTTTTATTTTTTGTCTGGCTATTGATTGTGAAAACTGATAAACATCCTTTACTATTGTGATTATGTCATTATTACTCACTTAATACCATTGTATCATGATTGGTCAACAGAAAAATAATAAAATTCTATATCACTAAAACTACCATTCAATAGGAAAATGTATAGTCACTTGTTTCTGTAGTCACAATTTTATTGCTAATCATTTTTCCTTGTTCTTTGTTTCTGCTTCATAGCATTTGTTCTTATCTTATGGCAGAACTATCAGTCTATCAATGACAATTCAAGTGTTGTTGATGAATTCTCCTTTGTTCTTATAGTAACACTTGATCTACTAGGGTTGTATTTTTTGTGTTTCATCTGGGTCTTTGTTATTTATGATCTTGGTTTTGACTTTGAAAAGTGGAAGTCTGGGTTTATGATTCTAGACTTCCATGTAAATTTCCTCTGTATACCTCTTTCTTGAGTGGTGAGACTGAATAGAATCTACATCTGGAGGTTATGTTAACTGTGTAGTTCTGTCTTGGTGTGAGGGGGCAGACAGCTCTCAAGCTGCTAACAATCAAAATTCTAGAAGAAGTGTGCATGGGAGATATTTTCTCTTGGGCAACAACATCCACAACAGAAACCCAAGTTCTCCCCCAAGAGATCTATTCAATTTCTACAGAAATCCCTTCCTCTTTATTTGAGTTTTCTACCTGTGATAGGATGACCATATGTGCAGCGTTATGCATACAGAATTATGGTAATCATGTTAATTCCCTTGTTTTCAGTCTACATTTTGACCCAGGTACTGATTCCACATTTGGAATTTCCCTGTCAAGGGATCCTTGACAGACTGTCTTCCACTTCCATGCAGACCTTTCATAGCCTGTTTTATACCACTTGTTCCCATCTTAATTTTTTAAAAATTATGATAAAATAAATATGCTATAATATTTACTATGTTAACCATTTAAAAATACACAACTCAGTAGTGTCAAGTGCATTCACTTTCTTGTATAACCAATTTTCAGAACATTTTCATCTTGCAAAACTAAAGCCCCATACTTGTTAAACAATTCCTCATTTCCCTTCCCCCAGGTCCCTGAAAACCCCCATTTTGCTTTCTGTTTCTATGAATTTGATTACTTGTTGCCTCATTTATGTGGAATCATACAGTATTAGTCTTTCTGTATTGATTTATTGCACTCAGCATAGTGTCCTCAATATTTATTCCTATTGTAGCATGTGTTAATACTTCCCTCTTTTGAAAGCTTGAATAATATTCCATTGTATGTGTATACCACAATTTATATGTTATTAATCTGTTGATGGAGATGAGTTTCTTCCCTCTTTTGGCTGTTGTGAATAATGCTGCTACATGTATGGGTGTGTAAATATCTCTTTGAGACCTTGCTTTTAATCCTTTTGAATATATAACCAGTGGTGAAATTGCTGAATCATATGTTTACTCCATTTTTAGTTTTTTGAAGAACTGCCATAGTCTTTGCTATAGCTGTTGTACCATTTTACATTCCTACCAACAGCACACAAAGTTTCAAATTTTTCCCCATCCTTGTCAATTCTTTTCCTCTTCCCTCCTCCTCCTATTCACTTTTCCTCCACTTTCTTCTTCCCTTCCTTCCCTCTTTCTCTCTCTCTCACACACACATGCTTTCTCTCTCTTTCTTTCTTCTCTCTTACCCCAAAGAGTGTGAAGTGATACCTCATTGTGGTTTTGATTTGCATTTCACTGATTATAGTGACGTTGAGCATTTTTTCATATGTTTGTTAGCCTTTTGTATATCTTCTTTCAAGAAATGTCCATTCAAGACCTTTGCCCATTTTTAATAGTTATTTTATTTTTTGTTATTCAGTTGTAGAGCTTTTTATATATTCTGTATATTACTTCTTTAGGTTGCCTTTTCATTCTGCTGATTGTGCCATTTGATGCACAGAAATTTTAAATTTTGATGTAATCCAATTTATCTCTTATACTTTTATTGCCTGTGCTTTTGGTACCATACCCAAGAAACCATTGCCAAGTCTAATGTCATATAGTATTTAGCCTGGGTTTTCTTCTAAGATGTTGCTAGTTTTCAGCTTTACATTTAGGTTCTTAATTGAATTTGAGCTACTTTTGTTTATGGTATATAGAAAAGGTCCAACTTTATTCTTTTACATGTGTATGCCCAGTTTTCCTAACATAATATTTGAGGAGACTGTTCTTTCTCCATTGAATGATCTTAGAACCCTTGTCAAAAATCATTGGACATATATATGGGGGTTTATTTCTGGGCTTTCTATTGTATTCTGTGTTTACATGTGTCTTTGGGACAGTATCACACTGTTTTGCTTACTGTTGCTTCTTAATCAATTTTGAAATCAGGAAATGTGAGCCCTCTACTTTGTTTCTCTTTTTGAACAGTATTTTGGCTATTTAGTGTTGTTTTTTTTTTTTTTTTTTTTTTTTGAGATTGCATATGTATTTTGGTGTGAATATTCTGTTTCTGCAAAAATGCAATTTGGATTTTGATAGGAATTGCATTACATCTGTAGTTCACTTTGAATGGTATTGACACATTAACATTATGCCTTCCAATTCCTGTACACAAGATGCCTTTACATTTATCTGCATCTTCTTTTAACAACGTTATGTAATTTTCAGTTTGTATGTTTTTTCCTTCTTTGGTTAAGTTTCTCCCATTCTAATTTTTCTTAACTCATTTTTAACTGCAATCCATCCAGAAATTTGTTGAAACCTATCTTTCAATGACTGCTTCACTCACTCATTTCCATTTCTGCTTATTGTTTTAGATTTGTTTTACATTACAGGTCTACACTGCTATTTCCCTGGAGATTTGGGAGTGATGAGAGGTAAATATATGTACCCAGGCTGTCATCATATCAGAATATGGTTTGGCAGGGTAAATATCTGTATAGTTGATCCTTGAACAACATGGGTTTGAGCTGTATGGGTTCACTTACACTCATTAATTTTTTTCCCACTAAATAGATATTCTGATACTACATGATCTGCAGCTGGTTGAATTCCTGGATGCAGAACCATGACTATGGAGGGCTGACTTTAAAGTCATACACAGATTTTTGACTGCATGGAAGGGTCAGTGCCTCTGACCCCCAAGTTTTTCAAGGCTCAACTGTATTCACATATGTACATGCAGAATACATTCTACCAGCTAGGTGTGAGATATGTAATGTATGTCTATATCTGTATTATTTGTATATTGGTATACATATACATATATTGTCATATATACATGTGATAATATATATATATATAATTTCACCATTATATGTGCCATATATGTATCATCACATACATATATGTCTTATTTTTTTAATAAATATTTTTTATTTTATTTTATTTTTAAACCTGAAACACTGTATTAGTTTTGCCAAACATCAAAACGAATCCGCCACAGGCATACATGTGCTTAGAGGTAATATCATTAAGTAGGCAAATACATGCATCAGCAAAGAGTGAGATATATGTGTCCCATATATACAACATGGATGAATCTTGAAAACATTATGTTAAAGGAAAGAAGCCAGTAACAAACACCGCATATTGTATGAGTCCATTTATATGAAAGCTCAGGATAGGCAAATCAATAAAGACAGAAAGTTGATTGGCTGTGTTGCTAGAGGCTTGGGAAGTGATTGCCAATGGATATGTGGTTTCTTTTTTGGAGTAATGAAGTGTTCTAAAATTAGACTGTGCTGAGATTTGTACAACTTTGTGAATATACTAATAACATTTAATTGTATACTTTAAATGTATGATTTTAGAAGTATGTGAATTATATCTCAAAGCTGTTAAAAGGAAAAAATATAGACTAGAGAGAAAATATAGAGTGATGGAATGAAATCCAGAAGACAGAGGGTTTATTCTTGGTTAGAAAATGACACATTTCTTTCACTATAATCAGATGAAAGACATCTCTCAGGCCTATTTTGCATTACTCCTTTTCTTTTTCTGTGAAGACTGTCACTGCTGTTGATTTTAACTGGATTTCATTTATATAAAAATATCTTGTGAATCTCACACAATGTAATTCCTCATTTATCTGAGTGATAACTTCTGCTGGTGTTCATTAGCATTTTGGACATGAAGTGCTAGATGCAAATCTCCTAGATGACCATACTCTTTCTTAGTATACAGACAGATCCCAGCATTTACTTCATTATCTTTAATGAAGATATCATTATGCTTTATGTCTGCCTGAAATAATTTTGAGTCATTCCTGTCCATAGCTTAGGGTGTCCAGCTCAATGGAATCTTAGATGAAGCTATCTTAGTTTTTTGGAGATGTGTATGTGCTGTTCCCATAATCTAGGAGCTGAGGGTTAAGATGAGTTAGACCTTGGTCTAGAAGCATGGCCTCCGCATCTTCCTGAGTTATAAATGTGTTGTGTAATTACTTTCTAGTCAGTAGGCAAGTATGAAAATCTGGGAAATGCCAGGGCACTCATTGCATAAGCCTCTCTTATGACCTAGAGGGATGGAATAGGGGATAGAAAGGAGGCTCAAGAGGGAGGGGATATATGTATACTTATAGATGATTCACATTGCTGTAGAGCAGAAACTAATACACCATTGTAAAGCAGTTATCCTCCAAACAAAATAAAAAAATATAAAATTAAAAGGCATTAAAAATATTGCCCAGTCTTTTTTATTGTCAACACCTAGTTTCTGTTTTATTCAGAAATTTGTGGTAAATACTGTGGAAAAGATAATAGATTATTTACAAAAATTAAACTTAAAAATAGACTCTATCAGATACATAAGAGCTGAAATAATTCAACACAACAGATTCAGGACTAAGAGAAAAGGTATAAAGTATAAAGTACAAAGTAAAGTCTCTCAGTTGTGTCCAACTCTTTGCGATCCCATGGACTATAGCCTATCAGGCTTCTCCATCTATGGAATTTTCCTGGCAAGAGTACTGGAGTGGGTTGCCATTTTCTCCTCCAGGGGATCTTCCCAACCCAGAGATTGAACCTGCATTGCAGGTCTCCCGCATTGCAGGCAGACACATTCCCATCTGAGCTACCAGTAAGAGAAATGGTGAAGTCTTTAAATGAGAAGGAAAATGATACCAGATAGCTATCTGAATCTATACAAGGGAATAAAGAACATCAGGAATGGTAGCTGCATAGGTAAGTACATGAGAATTTCTTTACTACTAGTGGTCGTCTATTTGCTTTACTCTTGTTGCCATAATACCTATGCATGCATGCATGCTCAGTCACTTCAGTCGTGTCCAACTCTTCATGGCTCATGGACTGTAGCCCCCTTTCCATGGGATTCCTCTTTCCATGGGAGTATCACAAGAATACTGGAGTGGGTTGCCATTTCCTTCCCTGCCATAGTACCTAATGTTGATGAAATCAACTATTACTGTGAAAGAAACACAAATGGGGAACAATCTGCTGCAGCCATAGCTTTGAAATAACAATTGCTTTCTAAAATGAACCCACATTCATTGCAACAAAATATCAATTATTTATATCATAAGTTCACCTTGAATACTTTCTATTGAAATATTACAAAAGAGTGCACAACTAATAATAATAGCAAATACAGCTCACTGAGTTTTCACAAAGAGAGCACAAGTGTGTAACCAGCATCCAGATCAAGAAAAGGAATATTATTAATATTGTAGAAATTCCTCTTGTACTTCCATCTAATAACTACCTCCTTCTGAGAGGCACCCTGACTTCCAACACCATAAATAACTTTTGCCTGTTTTTGAATTTTATATAAATGGAATTACACATTATATACTTTAAAAATATGGCTTCTCTCATTTAATCTTATGCTTAACAGATTCATCTATGCTGTCCTATGTAACATTTGTTTATTTATTTTCATTGTTGTGTTGTATTTCATAGTATGATTATACAATTTCTTTATCTATACCACTACAATGGGTATATGGTTGTTTTCATATTTTGGCTATTGTGAATGGCACTTTTACATATATACTTCTATGTGTCTTTTGATGAATACATATTTGAATTTCTGTTGACTATATGCCTTGCAGTGTAGTAAGATAATCAGGTCAATTCATCTTTTAGTGATGTCCGACTTTTTGTGACTTCATGGACTATAGCACGCCAGACTTCCCTGTCCATCACCAACTCCCAGAGCCTGCTCAAACTCATGTCCATTGAGTCAGTGATGCCATCAAATCATCTCATCCTCTCTTGCCCCCTTCTCATCTTGCCTTCAATCTTTCCCAGCATCAGGGCCTTTTCCAATGAGTCAACTCTTCACACCAGTTGGCCAAAGTATTGGAGCTTCAGCTTTAGCATCGGTCCTTCCAGTGAATATTCAGGACTGATTTCCTTTAGGATTGACTGGTTTGATCTCCTTGCAGCCCAAGGGGCTCTCAAGAGTTTTCTCCAAAAACCACAGTTCAAAAGCATCAATTCTTTGGCACTCAGGCTTCTTTATGGTCCACCTCTCACAACCATACATGACTACTGGAAAAACCACAGCTTTGACTAGATAGACCTTTGTTGGCAAAGTAATGTCTATGCTTTTTAATATGATGTCTAGGTTTCTCATAACTTTTCTCCCAAGGAGCAAGAGTCTTTTAATATAATGGCTGCAGTCAACATCTGCAGTGATTTTGGACCCCAGAAAAAGTCTATCACTGTTTCCATTGTTTCTCCATCTATTTGCCATGAAGTTTATTGACTATGCCAAAGCCTTTGACTGTGTGGATCACAATAAACTGTGGAAAATTCTGAAAGAAATGGGAATACCAGACCACCTGATCTGCCTCTTGAGAAACCTGTATGCAGGTCAGGAAGCAACAGTTAAAACTGGACATGGAACAACAGACTGGTTCCAAATAGGAAAAGGAGTTCGTCAATGCTGTATATTGTCACCCTGTTTATTTAACTTATATGCAGAGTACATCATGAGAAACGCTGAACTGGAAGAAACACAAGCTGGAATCAAGATTGCCAGGAGAACTATCAATAACCTCAGATGTACAGATGACACCACCCTTATGGCAGAAAGTGAAGAGGAACTAAAAAGCCTCTTGATGAAAGTGAAAGTGGAAAGTGAAAAAGTTGGCTTAAAGCTCAAAATTCAGAAAATGAAGATCATGGCATCCAGTCCCATCACTTCATGGGAAATAGATGGGGAAATAGTGGAAACAGTGTCAGACTTTGTTTTTCTGGGCTCCAAATATCACTACAGATGGTGACTGCAGCCATGAAATTAAAAGACGCTTACTCCTTGGAAGGAAAGTTATGACCAACCTAGATAGCATATTCAAAAGCAGAGACATTACTTTGCCAACAAAGGTCCATCTAGTCAAGGCTATGGTTTTTCCTGTGGTCATGTATGGATGTGAGAGTTGGACTGTGAAGAAGGCTGAGCACCAAAGAATTGATGTTTTTGAACTGTGGTGTTGGAGAAGACTCTTGAGAGTCCCTTGGACTGCAAGGAGATCCAACCAGTCCATTCTGAAGGAGATCAGCCCTGGGATTTCTTTGGAAGGAATGATGCTAAAGCTGAAACTCCAGTACTTTGGCCACCTCATGGGAAGAGTTGACTCATTGGAAAAGACTCTGATGCTGGGAGGGATTGGGGGCAAGAGGAGAAGGGGACGACAGAGGATGAGATGGCTGGATGGCATCACTGACTCGATGGACATGAGTCTGAGTGAACTCTGGGAGTTGGTGATGGACAGGGAGGCCTGGCGTGCTGCGATTCATGGGGTCGCAAAGAGTCGGACACGACTGACCAACTGCTCTGATCTGATCTGATGGGATCAGATGCCATGATCTTAGTTTTTTTGAATGTTGAAATTTAAGCCAATTTTTTCACTATCTTCTTTCACTTTCATTAAGAAGCTCTTCAGTTCCTATTTGCTTTCTCCCATGAGGGCGGTGTCATCCACATATCTGAGGTTATAGATAATTATCTGGCAATCTTGATTCCAGTTTGTGCCTCATCCAGCCCAGCACTTCTCGTGATGTACTCTGCATATAAGTAAGCAGGGTGACAATATACAGCCCCCATGTATTCCTTTCCCAATTTGGAACAAGTCCATTGTTCCATGTCTGGTTCTAACTTTGGCTTTTTGACCTGCATACAGATTTTAAGGAGGCAGGTAAGGTGGTCTGGTATTCCCATCTCTTGAAGCATTTTTCACAGTTTTTTGTGATCCACACAATGGTTTTAGCATAGTAGTGAAGAAGAAATAGATGTTTTTTTTCTGGAATTTCTCTTCTTTTATTCTATGATCCAACAGATGTTGGCGATTTGATTTCTGGTTCCTCTACCTTTTCTAAATCCATCTTGAACATCTGGAAGTTCTTAGTTCATTTACTGTTGAAGCCTCACTTGGAGAATTTTGAGCATTACTTTGCTAGCATGTCATGTGTTGTGATGCAGTGTGATGTGAAAGTTGCTCAGTCGAGTCAGACTCTTCCGACACCATGGACTATACAGCTCACGGAATTCTCTAGGCCAGAATACTGGAAAGGATAGCCTTTCCCTTTTCCAGGGGATCTTCCTAACCCAGGAATCAAAGCCAGGTCTCCTACATTAGCTTCCCTTGTGGCTCAGCTGGTAAAGAATCTGAGTGCAATGCAGGAGACCTGGGTTCAATTCCTGTGTTGGGAAGATCCCCTGGAGAAGGGAAAGGCAACCCACTCCAGTATTCTGGCCTGGAGAATTCCAGGGGCCACAAAGAGTTGGACATGACTGCTAACATGTGACAGAATGCAATTGTGCAGTAGTTTGTCTTTCTTTGGGATTGGAATGAAATCTGACTTTTTCCAGTCCCGTGGCAACTGCAAAGCTTTCCAAATTTGCTGGCCTATTAAGTATAACATTTAACAGCATCATCTTTTAGGATTTGAAATAGCTCAACTGGAATTCCATCACCTCCACTAGCTTTGTTTGTAGAGATGCTTCTTCCTAAGACCCACTTGACTTCACACTCCAGGATGACTGGCTGTAAGTGAGTGATCACACCATCGTGGTTATCTGGGTCATCAACATCTCTTTTGTATAGCTCTTCTGTGAATTCTTGCCACCTCTTCTTAATCTCTTCAGCTTCTGCTGGGTTCATATCGCTTCTTTCCTTAATTGTGTCCATCTTTGCATGAAATCTTCCCTTTGCATTTCTAATTTTCTTGAAGAGATCTCTAGTCTTTCCCACTCTACTGTTCTACTCTATTTCTTTGCATTGATCACTTAGGAAGTCTTTCTTATCTCTCCTTGTTATTTTTTGGAACTCTGCATTCAGATGGGTATATCTTTTTCCTTTTCCTCTCATTTCTTTTCTTTTCTGAGCTATTTGTAAGGCCTCCTCAGACAACCATTTTGTCTTTTTGCATTTTTTTCCCCTTGGGGATGACTTTGCTCACCAGATTTTGTACAATGTTACAAACCTCCATCCATAGTTCTTCAGGCACTCTGTCTGTCATATAACCCCTTGAATCAATTTGTCACATCCGCTGTATAATTGTAAGGGATTTAATTTAGGTCATACCTGAATGGTCTTGACAGATCAGATGTCATAGCTTGGAGTAGATCTCTGTGGACTGCACGGAGATCAAACCAGTCAATCTTAAAGGAAATCAGTCCTGAATATTCATTGGAAGGACTGAAGCTGAAGCTCCAATACTTTGTACACCTGCTGCGAAGAGCTGACTCATTGGAAAAGACCCTGATGGTGGGAAAGACTGAAGGCAAGAGGAGAAAGGGATGACAGAGGATAAGATGGTTGGATGGCCTCACTGACTCGATGGACATAAGTTTGAGCAAGCTCTGGGAGTTGGTGATGGACAGGGAAGCCTGGAGTGCTGTAATCTATGGGTTGCAAAGAATCGGACACGACTGAGTGACCGAACTGAACTAAATGGTCTAGTGGTTTTCCCTACCTTCTTCAACCTAAGTCTGAATTTTGCAATAAGGAGTTCCTCATCTGAGCCACAGTCCGCTCCTAGCCTTGATTTTGCTGACTCTCTAGAGCATCTCCATCTTCGGCTGCAAAGAATCATTCTGATTTTGGTATTGACCATCTGATGAGGTCCATGTGCAGAGTCACCTCTTGTGTTGTTGGAAGAGGGTGTTTGCTGTGACCAGTGCATTCTTTTGGCAAAACTCTGTTAGCCTTTGTCCTTCTTCACTTTGTATTCCAAGGCCAAACTTACATGTTCAACTTTCCCAAAAGGTTGTACCAAAAGCCATATCGGCTATACATAAAATTGACATAAGGCATATATATATGATATGTATAGGCTGTTGTTGGTCAGTTGCTAAGTCATGTCCAACTCTTTGTGACCCCATGGACTTTAATGGGCCAGGCTGCTCTATCCTCCACTTTCTCCCAGCATTTGTTCAAATTCATGTCCATTGAGCCAGTCATGCTAACCATCTAATTCTCTGCTGCCACCTTCTCCTATTGCCTTCAGTCTTTCCCTACATCAGGGTCTTTTTGAATGAGTCAGCTCTTTGCATCAGCTGGCCAAAATATTGCAGCTTCAGCATCAGTCCTTCCAGTGAATATACAGGACAGATTTTCTTTAGGATTGACTGGTTTGATCTTCTTGCAGTCCAGGGGAATCTCAAGAGTCTCCTCCAACACCACAGTTCAAAAGCATCAATTCTTTGGTGCTCAGCTTTCTTTATGGTCCAACTCTCACATCCATACATGATTACTGGAAAAACTGTAGCTTTGACCGTATGTACCTTTGTCAGCAAAGTGATGTCTGTACTTTTTAATGTATGGTCAAAGTTCGTGATAGCTTTCCTTCCAAGGATCAAGTGTCTTTTAATTTCATGGCTTCAGTCACCACCTGCAATGATTTAGAGCCCAAGACAATAAAATCTATCACTGCCTCCACTATTTCCCCATTTAATTTGAGTTTCAAGCCAGGTTTTTCACTCTCCTCTTTCACTCTCATCAAAAGGCACTTTAGTTCCTCTTCACTTTCTGCCATTAGGGTGGGATCATCTGCATATCTGAGGTTCTTGATATTTCTTCCATCAATCTTGATTCCAGCTGTTGATTTATCCAGCCATTATTTCTCATGATATATTCTGCATATAATTTAAATATGCAGGGTGACATTGTATAGCCTTGTCATACTTCTTTCCTAATTTTGAACCAGTCAGCTGTTCCATATCCTGATCTAACTGTTGCTTCTTTGCCCACATACCAGCTTCTCAGGAGACAGGTAAGGTGGTCTGTTACACTCATATCTTTAAGAATTTTCCACAAATTGTTGTGATTCACACATTCAAAGATTTTAACATAGTCAATGAAACAGTGGTAGGTGTTTTTCTGGAATTCCCTTGCTTTCTCCACAATTGAATAAATGTTGGCAATTTGATCTCTGGTTCCTCTGCCTGTTTGAAACCCAGCTTGTACATCTAGAAGTTCTCGATTCATGTACCGCCAAAGCCTAATTTGACCTTCCTAGCATGTGAACTGAATGCAATTGTATGGTGGTTTGAATATTCTTTGCCATTGCCCTTCTTTGGAATTGGAATGAAAACTGACATTTTCCACTCCTGTGGCCATTGCTGAATTTTCTAAATTTGCTGGCATATTGATTGCAACACTTTATCAGCATCATCTTTTATGGTTTTAATTAGTTCAGCTTGAATCCTGTCACCTCCACTAGCTTTGTTTGTTGTTATGCTTCCTAAAGCCCACTTGACTTCACATTCCAGGATGTGCAGCACTAGGTGAGTGACCACACCATCATGCTTAGCCCAGTCATTAAGGCCTTTTTTGTATAGTTCTTCTGTGTATACTTGCCACCTCTTCTTATCTCTTCAGCTTTTGTTCAGTTCAGTTCAGTCACTCAGTCGTGTCCGACTCTTTGCGACTCCATGGACTGCAGCACGCCAGACTTCCCTGTCCATCACGAACTCCCAGAGCTTGCTCAAACTCATGCCCATCGAGTCGGTGATGCCATCCAATCATCTCATCCTCTGCCCCCCCCTTCTCTTCCTGTTTTGTTCAGCTTCTGTTAGGACATTACTATTTCTGTCCTTTATTGTACCCATCTTTGCATGAAATGTTCTCTTAATATCTCCAGTTTTCTTGAAGAGATCTTTAGTGTTTCCCATTCTCTTCATTTCCCCTATTTCTTTGCATTGTTCATTTAAGAAGGCCTTCTTATCTCTCCTGGCTATTCTTTGGAACTCTGCATTCAGTTGGGTATATCTTTCCTTTTCTCCTTCGCCTTTCACTTCTCTTTTTTCCTTATCTCTTTTTAAAACTTCCTCAGACAACCACTTTACCTTCCTGCATTTCTTTTTCTTGGAGATGGTTTTGGTCACTGCCTCCTGTATGAACCCCTATCCATAGTTCTTCAGGCACTCTTTGTACCAGATCTAACCCCTTGAAATATTCATCAGTTTAGTCGCTCAGTTGTGTCCAACTCTTTGCGATTCCATGAATTGCAGCACGCCAGGCCTCCCTGTGCATCACCAACTCCCGGAGTTCACTCAAACTCATGTTCATCGAGTCAGTCAGTGATGCCGTCCAGCCATCTCATCCTCTGTCATCCCCTTCTCTTCCTGCCCCCAATCCCTCCCAGCATCAGGGTCTTTTCCAATGAGTCAACTCTTCGCATGAGGTGGTCAAAGTACTGGAGTTTCAGCTTTAGCATCATTCCTTCCAAAGAACACCCGGGACCAATCTCCTTTAGGATGGACTGGTTGGATCTCCTTGCAGTCCAAGGGACTTTCAAGAGTCTTCTCCAACACCACAGTTCAAAAGCATCAATTCTTTGGTGCTCAGCTTTCTTCACAGTCCAACTCTTACATCCATACATGACCACTGGAAAAACCATAGCGTTGACTAGACTGACCTTTGTGGGCAAAGTAATGTCTCTGCTTTTGAATATGCTATCTAGGTTGGTCATAACTTTCCTTCCAAGGAGTAAGCATCTTCTAATTTCATGGCTGCAGTCACCATCTGCAGTGATTTTGGAGCCCAAAAAAATAAAGTCTGACACTGTTTCCACTGTTTCCCCATCTATTTGCCATGAAGTGATGGTACCGGATGCCATGATCTTAGTTTTCTGAATTTTGAGCTTTAAGCCAACTTTTTCATTCTCCTCTTTCACTTTCATCAAGAGGTTTTTAGTTTCTCTCCACTTTCTGCCATAAGGGTGGTGTCATCTGCATATATGAGGTTATTGATATTTCTCCTGGCAATCTTGATTCCAGCTTGTGCTTCTTCCAGCCCAGCATTTCTCATGATGTACTCTGCATAGAAGTTAAATAAGCAGGGTGACAATATACAGCCTTGATGTACTCCTTTTCCTATTTGGAACCAGTCTTTTGCTCCATGTCCAGTTCTAACTGTTGATTCCTGACCTGCATATAGGCTTCTCAAGGGGCAGGTCAGGTGGTCTGGTATTCCCATTTCTTTCAGAATTTTCCACAGTTTATTGTGATCCACACAGTTAAAGGCTTTGGTATAGTCAATAAAGCAGAAATAGATGTTTTTTCTGGAACTCTCTTGCTTTTCCCACTATCCAGCAGATGTTGCCAATTTGATCTCTGGTTCCTCTGCCTTTTCTAAAACCAGCCTGAACATCAGGAAGTTCACAGTTCACATATTGCTGAAGCCTGGCTTGGAGAACTTTACTAACATGTGAGATAAGTGCAATTGAGCATTCTTTGGCATTGCCTTTCTTTGGGATTAGAATGAAAACTGACCTTTTCCCGTCCTGTGGCCACTGCTGAGTTTTCTAAATTTGCTTGCATATTGAGTGCAGCACTTTCACAGCATCATCTTTCAGGATTTGAAACAGCTCAACTGGAATTCCATCACCTCCCATTAGCTTTCTTCATAGTGATGCTTTCTAACGCCCACTTGACTTCACATTCCAGGATGTCTGGCTCTAGGTGAGTGATCACACCATTGTAAAATATTCATCAACCCCACTGTAAAACCATAAGGGATTTAATTTAAGTTGTGCCTGAGTGGCCTAGTGGTTTTCCCTACTTTCTCCAATTTAAGTCTGAATTTTGCAAAACAAAACTCATGATCTAACCCATGGTCAGCTCCAGGTCTTGTGTTTGCTGACTGTAAAAGTTTCTCCATCTTCTGTTGCAAAGAACATAATCAATCTGATTTCAGTATTGATATCTTGTGATATCCATGTGTAGAGTCATCTCTTGTGTTGTTGGTGTAGGTATATAATTTATGTTTTGCCCCATTCTATTATTTGCTTTTTCATTTTCTTAATGGAGTCTTTTGACAAGCAGGTGTTTTAAATTTTAATGCATGCTCATTTATTAACTTTTCCTTTACTCTTAAAAGTTCAGGAGACAAAGTGAGTAAATACATTGATGTGGTTGCTAAAATAGTTAATAGTATTCAAAGCATCCTTACTAAAAGTATTAATACAAAGTGAGTGACACTCCCACTCTTCTATATGATATTCGTACCTTACAGAGATAAATGAATTTCTTTTTTGATCAGTACATTGTATGAAAGTTTTGGAATGATTAGAGTGTGTTTCAGTAAAGGATATTTTGGACATTCAGGATTCTAAATAATTTCAAAGCTTGACCTCTGAGATGGAGGTTAAAAGATATGGTGAAATTTAGGTTGAAAACACTACACAATAGGTGTGTGGAAGTATTGCCTTGAAAGCAAAATTCAACATGTTCTTTATCATTGCAAGAGGATTAACAGGTCCTAAGGGCTGAAAATGTCAGGGATATCAATTTCAACTTGTCAAGGAGCATTCAGTCTTGTGACAGTGGTTCAAAAATGGAAGGTAAATGGAGATATTTCTATCCCTGAGTAGTGTTAAAAGGGATTATGGTATTGATTGGAAAATCGCCTAAAGGAAATTATCCTTTCCTGAGTGGTGTATCTTCTTAGATCCTAGCATATGTTGAGTTTCCCAGGAAGCAAACGCTGATTGGAAGAGAAGGAAGCAGGAATGGGCAGAGTAGGAGTTACAAGTAATGCAGACCCAATAATAGCCTTGGCCAATCCTTCAGGGAACTCTGTAGCTAGCAAGGCCATTC
This sequence comes from Bubalus bubalis, assembly GCF_019923935.1. Lineage (NCBI taxonomy): Eukaryota > Metazoa > Chordata > Mammalia > Artiodactyla > Bovidae > Bubalus > Bubalus bubalis. The sequence continues at coordinate 34,883,646 of NC_059170.1, read as the reverse complement.
AGAGTTGTACCAAATTGAATGGAGATGGTCAGGCCCTTATCCTCCCATATTGATTATTCATTGGTTGTGAGCTTCTCTGAGAAGGATTGTGACCTTAGGGTAGCTTTCTGAAACTGAAGCAATTTTTAAAGGTCCTGAGAGCTAAAGACCCCTAATGGCCACATTCCCAAGAGCTGGATAACAAGTCTTTCCTTGAAGTAAGATCACATTATGTAGAGCAGTAAATTATAAAGCTTTTCACAAATTGTTTTATATATATTTATTCAAAATTTATGATCTTCATTTGATTTGTCATATCCATATGGTTTAACTTGTTTCACCACAAATATCAACTTGACCACCATTCCAAGAATAGTAGCAATGTCTCCAGAAGCCACCTACATCTTGCACCTCTCCATGTGGTCAGACATTCCTCCCTCCATGAACTGTTCAGCTGCCCCCTCAACCATATATGTCACTCAACCAAAAAGTCCTGGCCATTACTCATCAGTGTGGAAGTCCACCTGTTGCTGGAGCTCACACATAAAAAATTGAGGCTTGTGTGATTTTTGTCCAAAATCAATATGTGCAGTCCCTGATCTAATTTCATTTGAAAAATGATGGTATTCTTGCTTTGGGAATCCATGAATATTCTTTCCCATGAACAGTATGTAAAGGCAAAAAGATATGACACTGAAAGATGAGGCCCCCCAGGTTGGTAGGTGTCCAATATGCTAATGGGGAAGAGTGGAGAAATAGCTCCAGAAAGAATGAAGATGCTGAATGAAAGCAGAAATGACATTCAGTTGTAGATGTGCCTGGTGGCAAAAGTAAAGTCTGATCCTATAAAGAACAATACTGCATAGAAAACTGGAATGTTAGCTTCATGAATCAAGGTAAACTGGACATGGTAAAACAGGAGATGGCAAGAGTGAACATCAACGTTTTAGGAATCAGTGAACTAAAATGGATGGGAATGGGCAAATTTAATTCAGATGACCATTATATCTACTATTGTGAGCAAGAATCTCTTAGAAGAAATGGAATAGCCTTTATAATCAATGAAAGAGTCTGAAATTCAATACTTGGTTGCAATCTCAAAAACAACAGAATAATCTTGGTTTGTTTCCAAAGGTAAATCATTTGATATCACAGTAATCCAAGTCTATACTTCAACCACTAATGCTGAAGAAGCTGAAGTCGAATGGTTCCATAAGTGCTACAAGATCTTCCAGAACTAATACCAAAAGAAGATGTCCTTTTCATTACAGGGGACTAGAAAGCAAAAGCAGGATGTCAAGAGGTACTTGGAATAGCAGACAAGTTTGGCCTTGGAGTACAAATGAAGCAGGGCAAAGGCTAACAGTTTTGCCATGAAAATGCACTGGTCATAGTATACATCATCTTCCAACAACACAAGAGATGACCAGATGGTTAATACTGAAATCAGATTGATTATATTCTTTGCAGTTGAAGATGGAGAAACTGTATACAGTCAGAAAAAAACAAGACCAGGAGCTGACTGTGGCTCAGATCATGAGCCCCTTATTGCAAAATATAAACTTAAATTGAAGAAAGTAGTGAAAACCATAAGCTATTCAGGTATGACCTAAATCAAATCCCTTATGATTATACAGTGGAAGTGACAAACAGATTCAAGAGATTAGATCTAGTAGAGAAAGCGCCTGAAGAACTATGGACAGAGGTCCGTTTTACAGGAGGCAGTGATCAAAATTGAAATTCAAGACTGCAAAGTGGTTGTATAAGGAGGACTTACAAATAGCTGAGAAAAGAAGGAAGTGAGAGGCCCAAGAGAAAAGGAAAGATATATCCATCTGAATGCAGAGTTCCAAAGAATAGCAAGGAGAGATAAGAAAGTCTTCCTAAGTGAACAATGCAAAGAAATAGAGGAAAACAATAGAATGGGAAAGACTAGTGATCTCTACAAGAAAATTAGAGATACAAAGGGAACATTTCCTGCAAAAATGGGAACAATAAAGGACAGAAATACTAAGGACCTAACAGAAGCCAAAGAGATTAAGAGGCGGCAAGAATACACAGAAGAACTATACAAAAAAAGGTCTTAATGAACTGGATAACCATGACAGCTTGGTCACTCACCTAGAACAAGACATATTGGAGTGTGAAGTCAAGTGGACCTTAGGATGCATTATGATGAACAAAGCTAGTGGAGGTGATGGAATTCCAGGTGAGCTATTTCAAATCCTGAAAGTTCATGCTATTAAAGTGCTGTACTCAATACAATAGCAAATTTGGAAAACTCAGCAATGGCCACAGGATTTGAAAATGTCAGTTTTCATTGCAGTTCCAAAGAAGGGCAATGTCAAAGAATGTTCAAACTACCACACAATTGTGCTCAGTACCATGCTAGGATGGTATTGCTCAAAAGTCCTTCAAGCTAGGCTTCAAGAGCTACCAAGAACTTCCAGATGTACAAATTGGATTTTGAAGAGGCAGAGAAATCAGAGATCAAATCTGCAACATCCACTGGACCATAGAAAAAGCACAAGAATTCCAGAAAAACATCTATTTCTGCTTCATTGACTATGCTAAAGCCTTTAACTGCGTGGATCACAACAAACTATGGAAAATTCTGAAATAGATGAGAGTATCAGACCACCTTATCTGCCTTCTGAGAAATCTTTATGCAGATCAAGAAGCAACAATTAGAATCAGACATGGAACAACAGACTGGTTCCAAATTGGAAAGAAGTATGTCAAGGCTGGATATTGTCACCCTGCTTATTTAACTTATATGCAGAGTACATCATGAGAAATGCCAGGCTGGATACAGCACAAGCTGGAATCAAGATTGCCGGGAGAAATGTCAACAACCTCAGATTTGCAGATGACACCACCCTAATGGCAGAAAATGAAGAGGAATTAAAGAGCCTCTCAATGAAAGTGAAAGAGGAGAGTGAAAAAGTTGGCTTAAAGCTCAAAATTCAAAAAACGAAGATCATGGCATATAGTCTCATCATTTCATTGCAAATAGATTGGAAGACAATGGAAATAGTGACAAACTTTATTTTCTTGGGCTTCAAAATCATTGTAGATGGTGAGTGCAGCCATGAAATTAATAAACACTTGCTCCTTGGGAGAAAAGCTATCACAAGTCTAGACAGCATATTAATTAGCAAAGACTTCACTTTGCCGACAAAGGCTGGTATAGTCAAAGCTATGGCTTTTTCCAGTAGTCATGTACAGATGTGAGTGTTGGACCATAAGAAAGGCTGAGCACTGAAGAATTGACACTTTTGAACTGTGATGCTGGAGAAGACTCTTGAGAGTCCCTTGGGCTGCAAGGAGATCAAACCAGTCAATTCTAAAGGAAATCAACCCTGAATATTCATTGGAAGGACTGATGCTGAAGCTGAAGCTCCAGTCTTTTGACCACTTGGTGTGAAGAGCTGACACATTGGAAAAGACCCTGATGCTAGGAAATATTGAGGGCATGAGGATAAGGGGACAACAGAGAATGAGATGGTATCATTGACTCAATGGACATGAATTTGAACAAACTCTGAGAGATGGTGAAGGACAGGGTATCCTGGCAAGCTTCAGTCCATGGGTTTGCAAAGAGCTGGTCGCTACTGAGAAACTGAACAACAATAACAACAAAGCAGGTTTCATGCCTACCGGGATATGGCCTTCCGGGACCCTCAATGCTACTTTCGCAAAAAATGAACTGTCTACAGAATTCTCTCTTACATGGAACTCTAATTCTCAGAAGCAACAAGAGCCACATGTTGAAAAGATTCCTGGGAAATAAGAAAATCAAATATTTAAGTAAAAATGTATTTCATATTTAAACTGCTGTTTCAGGTATCAGAATATGCTTAGATATAACTATACTTCTTTAGTTACAAAGGGGATTGGGGGAGCTTGGGACATGTGTCCAGAGGTTGAACCTCCAGAACACTTGCTGAATCATTTTAGCTCATTGGTAAATGATTGGGAGAGGACAGTAAAGAAATAGGATGAATATATTTTAACAGTACTATTTATTTCAATATTTTGCTTATTTGAATAGTTGGGTGTTATTTAGGGAGAGGATAGGTAAAAAATAGTCAGATTTTGCTTCGGTAGCTTTGGTAGCAAGTGTTTCAGAGAAGGCAAAATCCCATGGGCGGGGGAGCCTGGTGGGCTGCAGTCCATGGGGTCACTGAGGGTCGGACATGACTTCACTTTCACTTTTCACTTTCATGCATTGGAGAAGGAAATGGCAACCCACTCCAGTGTTCTTGCCTGGAGAATCCCAGGGACAGGGGAGCCTGGTGGACTGCCGTCTCTGGGGTCGCACAGTCGGACACAACTGTAGTGACTTAGCAGCAGCAGCAGCAGCAGCGTTTCATGAGGGCACAGCAGGCATGGACAATCAGGTTGTAGGTGGTACATTTTCCCTGGGTCTCTTCAGCATTCCTAGGCTCTCTGAATTATTGCTACCAAGCTCACCACTAAAAGAGGGGTTGATCTATTTTTTTTATAAGTTCTATTTACTTGGCTTGATCATGCTGAAACTGGTCATTAGTCTTTGGGACAGGCGTCTCTAGGTTAACCACTGGGATGTGGTCATCTTAGAACATCCCTGGGGAGAATACTCTGATGTTCCCCAAACATACCCCTTCAGGAGTGGGAAACTTGCTCCTTGGCTTCTGGGATTTAGCAAAAAAGTACCCTTAGTATCTCTCCCAGGTCTGATCTGATCCTCATCCAAAGGCAGACTGCATCCAGTGGGGGAAATATGGGCCCAGACCCCTCACTCAAGGTCACCTAAGCTCCTGAGATCCCCAAAGTCTGAGACCTCTGTCAGAACATGAAGTTTGCAGCTCAGTCTCTCCTCTGTTCAATCCTGTTTCCTTCTCCTTCTTCTAATGTGTGAATCCAAAGAGCTACCCAAAGTTTCCTAAAAGTGGAAACAAAACAATGATGCTTATTTGTAAAGTATCTGAAAAACAGCCCATCTAGTAGCTGTGGTATGGTAACGATGCTTTTACGGCTATCAGCTTGGAAGTCAAATTTTCTGGCCTCAAATCCTGGTTCTTTCATTTGTTCACTATGGGATTTTGGTTGATAACTTAATCTCTTGAAATGTTAGTTTACTTTTCTGTAAAATGGATATAGTATGTGCAACCAACCTCTAGGGGTGCTGCAGATGGGGTCCCACAAGAAGCAGACTGATATAAAGTGTAATCTGTAGGATGCTATTAGGAAGGAAATTGAAATTTAGGACAGATAACTCTAATGAGAGGTGGGGGACACAAAGAAAAAAAGATCCAGATCATGGCATAATGTTTAAGAAGAGCTGGACATGTGGCCTTCCAGCTTGATGAATAAAATGTTACAAAGATGGTCATAGGAAAAGTCAGGTTAAAAGCAGATGGGATAAACTAATAGATGATTCTATTCAGTGGGGAAAAACATGTATTTTCTTTTTTTATTATACTCCATCCACTTCCAAAATTAAGTGGATGTGGCTTATGAATTTGAGCATAATACGTGCAAAGACAATTTTTTTCTAAAGGAAAAATAAAAATTCAAGAAGAAAAGTATAGATGTTTCAAACATCAGAAGTGAAAACTCATTTTATCTCATTTGATTAACAAACTATACCATTTTCTGGTATACCATTTCTGGAAAATAAACTTATTTTCTTGGAATTTAATCTAAGAAAAAATTTATCATGTGTGTTACTTTATATCTTAAAGTTGTTACAAAAAACCTATAATATTTGACTGGATGTTTTTATTTACTCTCCATTAAACCTGAGGACATAACATTACATATTTTTTCATTAAGGGTATTTTTACGTGAATCTTAGGAAATATGGTTCATTTACTTTGCTTAATCTTACACTGCTAACATAACTAAGGGAGAATGTTCACTGAATATAGAGCCATGATTCTCAACCCTGGTTGTACCTTACAGTCATCGGGGAGCTTTAAAATCTCTGATGCCTACACCGCATCCTGGATCAATTAAATCAGGATTTCGGCTGGGAGACCAGGCACTTTCTTAAAGCTCCCTGGGTGATCCAATGTGAAGTCAAGGTTAAAAACCACTGATATAAAGATGGAGCGAGTAGTTACTGTGCTCATTAGTCTGCCCTTTTGAATATTTTTTTCTCAGTGGAACTTTTGATAAATGCTGAGTTGCAATCATATAATATACCAATAAGTACATAAAGTGTAATATTATGGGAAATTGATTAAATATCTGAAGCCAGTAAAGCAGGCCCAGGGATGACTAAATCTAAGAGGCTGTATGGTAAATTAGTGGGGGATTTATTTATTATTTCTAGGTTAACAAAGAAGTCAATCAATTATTCATATTTCCAGGGGCTAAATCCTGTGACCAAGTTACTTTCCTCAGTAGTTGGCCTTAGAATGGCAGGTTAGTTAAGGATGAAGAAAATTCCATGGGGTTGATGGCCTTAAATATCTGGGAACACTAGCCTGATTCAAGAGATGTTCTGGGTTCTAAAACTGCAATTCTCCCAAATGACTGGAGACTTTGGTTGAAGTTCCCAGAATTAACATGAAATGTGACTTCATGAATTGAAATGTGTTTGTAAATGACTTGTAAAGAATAGTTTCATTCTTCACTAATTTGAGGCTGTGGCCTTACATCTTATCAGAAGATCTAAGACCCAGATGGAATTGCAAATCTTTCCAAGGCCTTTCATTCCTTTCTCCTGTGGAGGAGCAAGCTCTGAAAGGCTTATAGCTCTCTTCTATTTCTGGGCCTTTCTGAGTCACTTTAGATCCTATAATTCACCTTGGGTATAAGCCACTCCAGTGTTCTTGCCTGGAGAATCCCAGGGACGGGGGAGCCTGGTGGGCTGTCATCTCTGGGGTCGCACAGAGTCGGACATGACTGAAGCGACTTAGCAGCAGCAGCATAAGCCACTACTCTTTTCACCCCTGTACTATTTGGGGTCATACACAGGAAAACTTAGCTGAGAAACAGGCTAAAGTCTTGACCTCAGCCTGTTCCTAGCTCTGAGACCCTATGCAAGTAGCCACATGTTTTTGAACCCATTTCCCAGTGTTTAATGGAGGGATAATCTGGCATCAAAATGTTTAATAAGGTACTTTATATTCAAGAAGTTATACATAAAATAATTAATAAAATGCTCAACAAACACAGTTTAGGGAAAGAGAATTGTAGTATCAAATATGATAACTAGAGTTTTTCTAATCTGTGTTCAACTAAAAATTTGATAGTGTTTACAAGGCTCTGATGATATCCACTGACAAGAGGATTAAATGATGCTAATTATCTAGTTCTGTGTAACATGTAAGTCACCCTCCACTTGAAATGTGACTAGGCTGAATTATAACTAGGTAAATATACACAGGGTTTAAAAAAGTATGAAAATGAGAATGTAAAATGCTATTCATTTAATATTGATGACATAATTGATTTTAGATATAAGGATTAAATGAAATCTATTGTTAAAATTAATTTTATGTATCTCTTTTTACTTTTTATAAACAAAATACAATTCATAGAAAACTTAAAATTGCATATGTATCTCACATTTGTCCCTTGGGCTATGCTGCTTCTGTTTGACAGTGCTGTTCTAGAGCTCCATCTTAGATATACTTTTAAAAATAGGAAGAATTAAACCTCATAAAGATTATATTTTCTGGAAACCACATTGTCTTTTGCTTTTCATACATTTGTGCTGGTGGACAATATGACATGAAATTCGGCTCTTGAACTTCTTCTATCTTAGAATCATGTTAGTTTGGGGCTTTAGAAATGAAACATCCTTGAATAAAGACCATTATGGGTCTTTAATGAAATAAAACTCTTTACTGTGAGCAATATAATTGCTAAAGTTTACAAGACAGATTGTTGTTGTCCAATTTTTTTTTCTTCTTTCAGTGAAGACACTTTTTTAAAGACCTTTGATTGCTTTCTGTATCATATCAAATATTACCTATAATTTATTGGATATTTGAGGCAGAGTGAGTGGTTTTGTATTTGTGTGGAATTTAGATGACTTCAATCAGGATGGCAAACAAACTAATTTTATAAGGAAAAGGTGGCACCAAGTAGAGTACAATGTTGTTTAGTTGTTAAGTCATGTCTCACTGTTTTTTGACGCTATGGATGGCAGCCCACGAGGCTCCTCTATCCATGGAGTTTTCCAGGCAGGAATACTGGAGTGAGGTTTCCATTTCCTCCTACAGGGGTTCTTCCTGACCCAGGTATCAAACCCACGTCTCCTGCATTGAGAGGCAGATCCTTTACCACCGAGCCACCAGGGAAGGCCAGAGTACAATATCTCTCTAGAAATGGAAGTCTGAAGTGCATCTGGATCTTGCTGACAGTGTGGTTATTGATGAGAGCTTTACACCCAAGAACTCTTATAAAAGCAGATGTCATTGAGGGGCCTGATGTACAGCCACTGTACAAATATCTGGTAGAAATTACTATGAAATTATTAGAATATTAGATGTAAGGCAGTACAAAAAAAAGTAAAATATTTGAATAATATTTAAAGATGATTATATGTTAAAATGACAATATTTTAGAATACAATAGCTGGTCTAGAGGCTTGAATCATGTGTGCTATGTGTCAGCTAGGCTCAAATCTATAAAACTGCTGCTGTTTTGTAGTACATCCATTGAGAGTCATTAGCTGAAACAATTTGTCTCCAACTGTGGTTTTCCATGATACATTTATAAAACAATCATGCTACATGATCACTTGTTCAGAGAGGCAGTCAAAAGACCTGTAATTGTATTTAGAGTCTTGTATCTCACATTTCATATTTTCATATAAAACAGCTCTGTCCAATAGAAATATAATGTGAGCCATATGTAATTAAAAATTTTCTCATAGCCACATTAAGAAAAGGGAAAGAAAATAGTAAAATTGATTTTAATGATATATTTAATTAGTCTATCTAAAATATTGTCATTTTAACATATAATCATCTTTAAATATTATTCAAATATTTTACTTTTTTTTGTACTGCCTTACATCTGATATGTATTTTCCCCTTACAGCATGTGTCAGTTTAGTCTGATAACATTTCAAGTGTGTAATAGCAACAGGTAGCTAGTTACTGTATTGAACAGTGAGTGTAGACCTACAAGCACCTGTGTGTCCATGGGTGATCTGTCTACATTTGTGCCCTAGAAGGGCTGCATTTGATGTGGGGCAGTTGGACCACTGAGAGGTGATGAGCCTTGATAAGAGGCTTATGAACGGAGATACTCTTGATCATTCTTGAGACGGGGCTTAGGTAGAGACCTGTGGGCTCTTGGAGAATTGTCTGCACTAATGGGCTCTGGAATAAGGAGTATGCCATAGAGCCAGCGAGCAGTTGTGGCATATTGTGCCATAAAGTGTTAACTCAGGAGACTTGGATTACCCAAACCCTGCATATTCCAATGGTCTTCATGATGGCCCTTGACAAGATCCTGGGGGGATAACCTCTGAGTCCTTGGAGTAGTTCTACCTGACAAGAATATTTTTGCATATCTGACAAGATATGTAAAGTAGTTCTACCTGACAAGAATATCTTTGCATATCTGAGGCTTTGGGCCATGCCAGGTAGGTTATGCTAATGTGATTTATTGTTAATGGCCTTTGTATGCCTGGAGCTTTGGACCACACTGTTTGACCTACTGGGGGCTGAAGTTTGGAGTAGTTAAGTTCAACTCCATGCCTATGAGATTGACCCCCCACCCACCCACACACACAAACCATGGACACAAAGGTTTGCATGAGCTTCCCTGGTTAGCAACATTTCTCACATGTTGCCTCACATCTCTTCTGCGAGAAGTAATGTCCATAAGATTCCATTGGGAAAGGATGACTGGAAGCTGTGCCTGGTTTCTTCTGGACTCCACATTACGTGCCTTCTTCCTGTGCCTATTTTAATTTGTATTCTTTCACTTTAGTAAACCATAACAATGAGGATAATAGCTTTTCTAAATTCTGTGAATCCTGACACAAACCACTTGAGAGAAATTTGGGGAGAGTGACACCCAAATGGGTACACTGTCTTTTATGCATCAACAATGCTACTGATAGAGGAAGGGGGATACAAAATGGGAATGTGAGAATGGGAATAGGACCCTAGAGTCTGTGATGTGTTTATTGTGTCAGGTACTTGTCTAGATGCTTTTCATGTAGCCATTAAGGACATAATTCCTGCAAAAAATCTCTCATATTTCTTACAGAAGAGAAAATGAATATCCACTCTAACCACCATGAGGCCAAACTGATGAAGTGTGGTCCAAAGCTCCAGGCACCCAAAAATCATTCACCCTAAATGAATGATAGCACAAGACCACACACCCTGGTCCAGCATATGACAGCAAAGATGTAACCATGTACATGGGACACACTGGCCGTTGCACATGTTGTAGAGTCTGTGGAGTTCTGGCCCACATCCTGTCAACCCATATCACATTTCATGGTCATGAGTCCCTAGACAGGTCTGTGTCTTCCTGCATTACTAGGCCTGATGACAGCTTGGCTATATTTGAATAAGACCCTCACCCAATGAGGGAAAATGATTGGTGACTAAATACCTGCCTTTTTTGGCCCCTCTTTGGAGGATTTGGGAGCACAGAGCTTTGCACATGATCACCAGGGAACTTGAACCCCACTGCCTGCAGCTGTGCCCATTCCATCACACACCATTTATTGGCATTCTTTCTTACCCATCAACCTTCCCACATCTTCATTGTGTGAACTGTGATCCCCACCCAAATAAATTGTCTGTACCAAAATTCTAAACTGAGCCTCTTTTTTTGGTGGGGGCCAAGACCAAGAAAAGAGATAGGATCATACCTGAATGAGAGTATACAAAGTAGAAGGTCTGAAGGCCAGTGACAGCACAATTATGCCCTGTGTTCTGTGTTTGTGTCACTTTCACAGCATATATATGGTCCTTTGTCCTATATTTGAATTATGTTGAATCACTGTACACAATTCTATTAATAGCATAAAATATGTACATGCTGCAAGTTGCCATGCATGGTGCTGTATTAAAATGTGTTCTTAGTACTTTAGTTTACCTGGCTAATTCTTGGTTTTTACCTTTAATACCATTAAAGTATGTACCTAAATGAGCCATCATTTGTAAAGCTGAAAGCGGATATTTACTTAACCAAAATTAGACTTCCTAATTCCTATTAAAGGGCAAACCTATTGGGGGGGGTGGGGGTGGAATGAAGATAATGCTCATATTATTTTTCAGAGAATAAACAACCTTGTATAATCCTATTATGAACATTAGCATACATTTCACAGGCAATCTGGCAAACAATAGAGGTCGTGACTCTGTACATTTGAAATACTATCCAGGGCATTGTACTAGAAAATGACAAAACCTACAGCTGTGTCAATGGGTCAAAAAGCGGTCATAGGACATTTCTCAGACACCATGGATTACTCAGAGAAACTTTTGTGAAAACAACCTGTGTGTTAGGAAACATGTTTTTCATAGTGAAACAGGTCTAAAGGAATAGTTTATGTGACAAGCAGGGGTGGAAGCTGAGGGAGAACGTTAACCTGTCTTTAGTGGTTCATGATTAAGTTGAACTGTGACAAAACTCCAGTGTCTAATGAAATGCAAATTGTTATTGTGAAAACCTCCTTCACAGGGTACAGAAAATACAATATCTGCTTCCAGTTAAATTCTTTTTCAGAACTACAAAAGAAGTCACTTAAATTTAATTAGTTTTACTGAGAATTTCCAATCTGGAAGACTAAAAGATTTTGGCTTTTTTTCCTAACTCATATTTGATGATACAGTTGACCCTTAAGCTGCATGGATTTGAATGGCACAGCTCCCTTCCAAGCAGATTTTTTTCAGTAGTAAATGCTATAGTGCTCCACAATCCTTATCTGGTTGAATCCACGGATAAGGAAACTTATGTAAAGTTTTGTGGGTTTTGGACTGGGTGGAGGATCAACTTCTCTAACCCCTGCATTTTCAGAAGTCAACTGTAGTAATCTATTTTACTGATATCTTTAGAACACATTAGACATATCAAAAATAATGTAGGAATTGGAGATCCACTGGGCTGAGGAGCTTCAATTTTTCATGTACATATTCTATACTCCAGTTATATGCATTGGTCTGGTTTCTTTGATTTATTTACTTTCTCTGTGCATATCTCTTTCTGGATGAAATATGAAATTCACATGAGGATTAGATATAAAATATGCAATTATATCTCCAAGGATTATAAGCATTACATAGTATGTTTTTACTGTATTTCTATCTGAGCTAAACCTGGAAAAGATGCCATCTCCATTAAATGTTGTTTTATTAGACTGAGCATATATCACAGGTATGGTCTACTCTTTAATATTTAAGGATAAGTTGACATTATCATTTAGTTACACACAAACTTTATAAATGTGAAAATTTCACTCAGCCAAATTGAGACACCATACCTTGGAGGTTACAGGGCCCCTTCTACTGATCCTGGGGATAGCTGACAGACAATGACTGGTGGGCATGTGAGTAAAAGAGGCCATTCTCAAGGGGAGACTAACTCTGTGGTTCAGTCCACACTCCAGAGCTCCCTGTGGGCTTAGGCTGAGTCTAAACTCCAGCTCAACTCTTCTGCTTCTCTCATTCCCCTTCTTTGAGCACAGCCTCCCCTGCCTTGCAAGGAACCCTGGGTACTGGAATTCCTGGTTTAGGTTTTGCTTCTTGAGAATCAGGCCTGAGAACAGGAGGTACCTTATTTTCTAAAACTAAGAGACTGTCTGAAATCTTTGTGCATTCCCTAGAAGGACGTAGGGAACTTTCAGGATCCTCCATTGTCAGTGCAAGGTTTGTTCTTCCAAATACTAAGCAGGAAGGAGGTGGGGAAATATTTTTATGTTTTTAACCATCAAGGAAGCTTGCTTACCCAAAAAATACAAATGAACCATAGCATCCCATCCATGAATTAGCACAAGGTGAACTGAGGATCAAATGGAATATGAATTGATGCAGCAGCTTACCACAGAGCCCAGGATATAGCAAAGTGGTCATAACTATTGTTCTTGTTTGCCCTACTTTCATTCTAAAGCATTCCCACTATGATTTTTTTTTATTACCCCTGAGATAGGAAGAAAGAGTCAAAATGGGCCCCATTTCTCTGAATAAGATCGAAAACATGTTTCAAATCATGACTCCCCACAGTAGCAATCCAGATGTCATTGATTTAGTCTGAATGTCCCTCAAATTTGCTACAGAAATCTCTAGAATGGAGTCAGCAAAGAAACCTCTATTTGTATTTTATAATGTTCATCCTCAGCTTGTGACAATGAGAACATTTTAGGTTCTAGAATGAATTAATGCTTCATTAATATATTTAATAAGAATCAGACATGATATCATTGGTGTGTTTTAATTAATCCCTGTGGATATATCTATATGGAACTATTTCTTGATGTGAAACATTTAGAAACATGTCTAGAACTACCCTGATGGTAAAAGATAATGAGTCTTTTGCCTCTATTTAGATCAAACTCTCATAAGTTTCTAGATTAATGTGTAAATATGGGAGTTCAGTTTCTCATGCAGACATTTAAACATCCCTATAATATCTCCATCAGCAAGCAAATGAGTTTCTTTTTCCTAATCCAATTATATGAATTTTTGCCTAGCTTTACTTAAACTATTTCTTCTCTTGAAATAATTCAACTCCTCCATTTTGCAAATCTGCATATTTTTCTGCCTTTCCAGTCAAATATTCACCATGAAAAAATTTCCAAACTGCAATTATGTTGTAATTTTTTTGCTACCCAAAGTGCATCTTGGTTGCACAGTTTGTTATTGGATTATTCAAGTTATCGAATAACTTGAACTACCAGTTGACAAACTTTTTACCAGTTGCCAAACTTGTCTAGCTACACTGTACTCTGGATGTAGATCATGTTTCATATACTGCAGCATAGCCCTTATTGTGCCTAAAACACAGCAGAACATACAAAATGTGGTCAATATACTCTTGAATGTTGAGTAAATGCACATCTCACTTTCCTTGTTGCCATCATTACTGGGTCTCTGAGATGAAAGGGGGTCAGGAATGCCTTACTCTTCCTCAGCTCACTTCCTTGACCCAATGTGACCCAAGGGTGTTGGACAGTCAAGTGTGGAAAGGAATTATCTCCCTTGCCCCCCTCACCCAACACATCTTGTCTAGAGTCAGCTTTAGACATTGAGAATGTCTATAATCAGGTTGGATGAAAAGGTCATTCCTACCTTAGAAAGGATCTGTTATATCTTTCCCTCAACAAGGAGCAAGACCCCATTAAGTGTCCACTGAAGCACAGATAGTGTATGGGTATGGAAGAAGAGACACACAAAAAGGGCTGTGTGTTGTTAGATATGGGAAATGTGAATATTTGATATATTTTTCATGGTTATTTTATAAGGATGCAACTACAAAGTATGTACATAATACATACTATAAGTAGTATAAATTTAAGGTGATCAATATACATTTATGTTGCTGCAGATATTTGATTTTAGATCACAGTAGATATTTGGAGTTTGTGCAGTATAGCAGTGAGAACCAGCCACAAACATCTGCTTCCCTTTATCCTGAGTGTGTAGTGCTATGATTCATGTTTCTTAGACTCACATATTCCTCTAGAATCATTTGGTCATGCTTTATGGTCACCCTGTTTGTGAGGACAGCTTTGACCTTCAGCCATTCAGGAGGGTGAAGAAAGTTGAAGAACATGAGTAATGATGTCAGTCTCCAGCTCTTGCTGGTTTAGTGAGTTTTGAGATGTTATTTAATTTCTCTGCTATTCAGTTTCCCCATCTATCCAGTGAAGATATTAGTATCCACGTGTTAGAATTGTTTTGAGCATTAAATGAGATGTGTATAAGCCACTCAGCAAAATGTTAAGGAAAAATATCCCATCATTTATCCATTCATGTAATAAATATTAATAACATACCTACTATGTGTCAGCTCATATTCTGATAGGGAGAGACAATTTAAATTAAACATACAGGACTTTCCTGGTGGTCCAGTGGTTAAGAATCCCCCTTCCAATGCAGGGGATGAAGGTTCTATCCCTGGTCAGAGAATTAAGATTCCTTGTTGCAGTGGAGCAACAAAGATCCTGGGTGCTGGAACTAAGACCTGATACAAATAAATAATTTATTGATATAAAATAAATAAAGTATACAGCACGTTCTTCATCTTCTATGGTGAAGAATAAAGTGAGGAAAAAGATGGGAAACTCTAGAGTAAGATTTTTGTGCAGACCCCACTGATTATGTATAGTTGATTAAAAAATATCTTAAGGGACAAGGGAGTTAGTTTTGTGTGAAGAAAGAAAGAGAATAGAGGAAATAGCGAATGCAAAGCCCCTTGGGTTGGAGTGTGTTTAATGAGTTTGATGAATACTGTAAAGGTCAGTTACCAAGGAGAAAAGAAGATTTGATGTTCAAGGTAATGGGAAGCTTGATCAAGTAGTCTTTTATAGCCAATTCAAAAGGTGTGAGCACCTGGGGAACACTTGGGAAACCTCCAGATCCACATTCCACCACCTGCCAAGTCTTTCAAGTAGTAAATCACAGACAATCACATGCTATCTCTCTCCAGGTGAATTGAGCAAAGGAGTCCATAAATTTTGAAACTTATTATCACTGTTTCCTTGCTTAGAAAAGACACAGCTGCCAAATGTGGCAAAGGCATTTTATGATTTGCTTTTGCTTTTAGCTTTTGGGAAGAAAAGTGAAATATGAGGCATTTCTTATCAGCAACAAATAATACTAGAGGATAATGGGACACTATATTCAAAGTGCAACAAAAGATGAACAATTATCCTTGGATCCTATTTGGACCATGACTCTCATTCAAGATGGGGATGAAATAGAGACTGTGGGTGCATGCTAAGTCACTTCAGTCATGTCCAACTCTTTGAGACCCTATGGACTGTAGCTGGCCCCGCTCCTCTGTCCATGGGATTTTCTAGGCAAAAATACTGGAATGGACTGCCATGGCCTCCTCCAGGAGATCTTCCCAAGCCAGGAATCGAACCTGCGATTCTTATGTCACCTGTAATGGCAAGTGGATTCTTTACCACTAGCATCACCTGGGAAGCCCTAAATAGAGATTAATGTTCATAAAATCCACTGTCCCTGCTGTACAGACTGAATGGATACATTTTGGGAAAAAATGAACAAAAACATCAACATTTGGTTCAACATTATTGCTGAATACAGCTGTGAAGGCATTTCTGGATGAGATGGACATCTGAATCAGTGGATGAGGAAAGCAGATTGCCCTTAGCAGTGGGGGTAGGCCTCCTCTAATCTGTTGAAGGCATAAATCAAACAATGGTCTTAGACTGAGGAAGGGGGAGTTTGCTTTCTGCTTGACTGTCTTCAAACTGGAACCTTGGTCTTCTGCCTTTGAGCTTGTGCTTTGGCTGGAACTATACCATCAGCTGGAGAAGGCACTGGCAACCCACTCCAGTACTCTTGCCTGGAAACCCCCATAGACGGAGGAGCCTGGTAGGCTGCAGTCCATGGGGTAGCAAAGAGTCGGACGCGACTGAGCAACTTCACTTTCACTTTTCACTTTCATGCATTGGAGAAGGAAATGGCAACCCACTCCAGTGTTCTTGCCTGGAGAATCCCAGGGACAGAGAAGCCTGGTAGGCTGCAGTCCATGGGGTCGCACAGAGTCGGACACTACTGAAGTGACTTAGCAGCAGCAGTAGCATACCATCAGCTCTCCTATATCTGCAGCTTTCTAACTGCAGATCATGGGATTTCTCAGCATCTATAATTGTGTAAGAGTCTATTCTTTATTATCTGTCTATCTATCTGTCTATCATTTATCTATCTACTTTCTTATTGGTTCTGCTTTTCTGGAAAACCCAAACTAACCCAAGTCTCAATTTAAATGTAACCTCCTCTAAGAAGCAACTTCTCAGGTGGCTAGGTAAAGAATTTGCATGCCAATGCAGCAGACTCAGGCAACCTGGTTTTCCTGGGTAGAGAAGATCCCTTGGAGGAGGAAATGGCAACCCACTCCAGTATTCTTGCCAGGAAAATCCCATGGACAGAAGAGCCTGGTGAGCTATAGTCCCTGGGGTTGCAAAGAGTTGAACATGAGTGAGCACACATGCAGTTTAGTTCCTCTAAGAAGACTTCTTATCTTTATTCTCTGGCTCAACCACTTGTTTCTTACACAGTAGTTATGACAAACAAATTATCTTATTTATCTGTTTTCTTAGTTTTTATGTGTCTCCCCAACTATGAAGGGGCTTCCCTCGTAGCTCAGTCAGTAAAGAGTCTGCCTGCAGTGCAGGAGACCCGGGTTCGATTCCTGGGTCAGGAAGATCCCCTGGAGAAGGAAATGGCAACCCACTCCAGTATTTTTGCCTGGAGAATCCCATGGACAGAGGAGCCTGGTGGCCTACAGTCCATGGGGTCGCAAGAGTCAGACACAACTTAGTGACTAAACCAACCAACTATGATATGCTTCTGAAGGTAGAGAACAAATGAGACCTATTTATTTCCTAAGTGCCTTGCCTAAAGTCTGATGCAAAGTAGCTCTCAATAAATATATATAGAATAAATGAATGGATCAGTAAATGAATTCTTGATAGCATTTTGCCTAAGTAATTGCACCTTTTTCTAGTGGATTGAAATGCTGTCTCTATATTTCTGACTTCCAAACCATAATATTCCATCTTGAATTTTTATCCCTTGAATTCAAGATTACAGTTTCCAAGTATATTTCACATATGTGCCTCAAATATCCAAAGCTAAACTCAATTTCTTTTACCCTCCAAATTTCCCTGTTATTACCTGGTTTTTTTTTTGTTTGTTTTTTTGTTTTTTTTTGGTTATAATGGTCCAAACTCTCACCACACTCAAGACCAAGAAGTCATCATTCATTCATTCATTCATGGATTCATTAATTTGTTTGTGGAGCAGCTCCACATTCTATCACTGCATGCATAATGGTGAACAAAGGGGACATAATCCATGTCCTCATGGAATCTTTTGCACAATTCTAAGTATGTTGAGTGCCAAAACTTAACTGTTCATTCTACTTCAAGAATTTCTCTTGAACTGGTACCAACCTCTCATTCACTCCTTTCCTAGATCAAGCAGACATTATCTCTTATCTGAACTTTTGTATCAGCTTTCAAACTGGTTTCCTTGCCACTCATCTCATCTCACATGAAGTTATTTGTCACACTAAGAAATGCTTTTCCTAAAATAAAAATTTAACTACCTGATTGCCATACAAAACTTTCCATGTCTTGCCATTGCCTACAAAAGAAAGTTCAAATTCTTAAGTGTGGCATACCATGTCCTTTATGATTCAGCTCTGTCAGGACATTCAGGTCTATGAACATGACCTCATATATTTGCATATATTGTTCCCTTATCCTGGAGTCTCTCCTCTGCTTCTATATATCGACCTGGCAAACTCCTTCAATCCTTTTCTTTCTTATTGAAGCTTTCCTGAGTCCTATGACTATCCAGGAAGATGCAAGAGCTTTTGGAACCATATTCTCACAGCTTTTTATAGGAATTTATGCCATTGGGTTTCATTATGAATGTCAAACATGTTTACATGTCTGGATTCCTTGCTAGACCGTGGGCAACTTGTGAGTGGAGGATGTAGTTTAGACAAACTCCTATCAGTACAAAGCCAACAACACTGGAAATGTTACTGATTTTTTGCTTAATAATGGAATATTGACTGAATGGACATATAATCAGTCATTTACCTAAAAATGACAATTATTGGTGGTAGAGCAGACCTAAATCTCCAAATTCCCATTCCAGTGTTTCTTCCCTAAAGCACTTTGTCATCTATCCAGCGGTTTTTAAAATTGATTCAAGGGAGAAGGAAACAATAAGGCATATCCTGGATTAGGGGTTTGTTCAGAATCACATTGGGTCTTTCTGATTCTATAGATGCTTGGCTTAGAAATTCTGAAATGTGCTCCCTTAAAAAAATCACCAATTGGGAAAAAATAATCACCAAATGTACTTCTTGAAAAAAATCAACAATGTTAGCAGAGGAAGTGGAAGTTTGGAGGCAGGCCACCGTGGATTTGAACATCTATTTCTTCACTGATCCACCTGGTTTACAGACAAGGAAATCAAGGCACAGACTTTGTGTCATCGAACTATTTTGTGCCTTGGTATCCTCACCTGAAAAAAAGGCACCATGTTTTGAAAGTTATTATGGCAATTATATCAGATGAATGACCCTTGACAAAGAATTAGAATAATGCCTGGCACATACTAGGTGTTCTAAAATTTAGTTTCTCTTTCCTGTCCCCCCACCCCCCCGCCCCTGGCTTTAATCAGAAATCCAAAGATACCAAAATGGCTTTTCCGTTGTGTGGGGAGAAGATGATTACTCTACTGATGGATTTCTGCATTTCACACACACTTTAACAGCCACAGGGTGTCTTCACTGAGACATCTTGTCACTCATTAGCACCGTTGCTGGAAAGCTGATAAACCTCACCTCTTACTCAGCCTCTAACACAATTGGGGAAGCCTCTATTTTCTTTTATCATTTGAATTCTGACCTTAAAGGTTTCACTCTAAACCAAAGGCTTAATTTATCTTCTGTTAAAAGCAGTCATTTTCCCCTTACATGGAAACTGCCATCCCCTGAGTATGCAGTGAAATCAAGAGATTGTCCTGCCTGATTCACCTCAGACACAAGGAAAAAGTCCTTCCACCCTTCCCTTCCATTGCGGGTAGAAGGGGCTTTGATTACAAGGTAGCATATGAAAACCTCAGGCTGCTATTGAACACTCCATTCTGTAAAGTTTTAAAAGTTGACAAAATGCCATGAATGCCATTGTATGAAGTCAATCTTATGTTTGTTTTACCTACTGTACATCACAGTGCACTTCCTGGTAGCTGAAAGTTTGTGTTGTTTTGACTAAATCTGGACAAATATGCATAAAATGTATATTCAACAGATATTTCACTTAAAAACAAAGAAACGTTTGTGTCTTTAGATTGCCCCAGAACCTGAGGGCTACTGAGAATTATAAATAAATTTGGCTTCACAAGTCTGGAGTCATAAATGACATTTCTTTAAATGATGGAAGGGGGGAGAATTGAGTTGTACAGGAACCTTCCGTTTAACTCCCTTCCTCCCAAATATGTCCAAAATTTAAAGAAAGCTCCTCTAAATATAATCCTCAGTTAAAAAGGAGCTTTTGATTCCAAGTTATTGGGGAAAGACCTGTTTAACTGTTTATACCATTGCTTTGTTTTCTTAAAATTGATGCAGAAGGATCATGGGTCCAATTCCTTTAAAATACTATGTTTTATCACTCTCCAGTTGATGGGCGCAATCCAGGATGAGGAAATTGGAAACAGCTGGAGTAGATACAATAACTTCTTTTGAAAAGACAGCTCACAATTACTTGAGAAAAATAGAGATGGCATCAAAACAGTAAATCTCAAAATGCGGTTTCTGGATGGCCAGCATCAGCATTACCTGGGAACTTGCTCGAAATGCAAAATGTGGGACCTCACTTGACCTACAGAATGAGAAATTCTGAGAGGAGGGCCCAGAAATCTGTGTCTTTGCAGTACCCAGGGATTCTGATACACACAAAGGGGCTAAACGTGAGAACTAGACCATGGGAAAGAGTAACAAGAGAGAAGGACTCTTGAAAAGCCAGAGAGGAGTGATTCAGGGACAGTTCATTATCAAAAGTGACCACAGAAGGTGCTAATCCAGTGTTTAATACCTAACACTTCAATGTGCATCTGTTTCTAAAACTGAAATTAAAAGACAGACTATAAACTGCTTCTAAGAACAGTGGAAAATACAAGCTAAAGGAAATAAGCCAGAGTTAGAAAAGATGTTGGTCACAGAGTAACAATAATGGTTTTATCACTTGGATTCAGATTTTTTTCTTATAGTCTATATGGTTATTTCATATAAATAAACAAGGTATGAGATTAAATATACGCATATAAGTAGATTATTAAAATATACTAATACACACTTTTTCTTCCTGTTGAGAATAATTTGTAGTAGACAAATGCTTCTGTCCAGAAAGACCAGAAAAGTTGTGGCCTCCCCCACAAAAAATGTTGTAAGGCCTCTGAGGGTTGTCTAAGCAGTCAGATCCTGGAAAGAAGGGAACTCACTGAAGGAAACCTAACTTTTGCATCCAGTTTCCTCTGAAAGTGAGTATAACCATGATCAACAGCTTCACTCTTACATACATATCTAACAACAATGCAGAAACAATGTGTACACAAAGACATGTACAAGGAGTTTCATAAATGTACTATTTGCAAGAACCCCAAACTGAAAACTACTCAAATGTCCATAAATCACAGAGTGGATGAGTAAATTGTGGTAATTTTCACACATGAGGCAATGAGAATGAATTAATGATAGCTGTGTGCAATAATGGATGAAACTTACAAATAGAGTGTGATAGATCCTGTTTACCTCAAGTCTGAAATCATAGAAAGGAAATCTATGATGTTAGAAGTTCAGATAGAGGTTCCCTCTGAGGGTGTTAGAAAATAGGATGGGGAAGGAGGAGTCCTTCTGGGCTCTGGTCATGTCCTTGTTGCTGAAGCCTGGACTGTGTGTTTGCTTTGTAGCAATTCAGCTCTCTGGATACCTGTGATTTGGGCACTTCTCCTTATGTATTTAAAGTTTTATAAAAGCTCTTATTTTAAAATATATGTTAAAAGAAAGTTTCATTTTTATTTCCCTGTCATCTTTGTCTGGAGCTAGTTCATCACATGAGTCTGTGCTATGAAGGTACTGTGAATTCCCAGCCAGTAATTGGAGGCAGGAGAATGTGATCACTAAGAATCTCAGATCAGGGAGTAGACAAACCTGCAGGGGCATTGCTGGGTGGGTTTTCCCTTATCACTGAAGTGAAGTGATCACTGCAGTGGCAGATAACTTGTAGAACTGAATGAGGATTAAGTGAGGGATTCCATCTAAAGTACTTAGCCCATAACTGCGAGTTCTTAAGGAGGTAGACATGGCCTAATTGTCAAGAATAAAGGCCATGTATCTAAGAGAAATAGAAAACAGCTTTCCTGAGACCCTTGGTCTATGTGACTGCATCCCTTTTGAGTAATAGAAATACTGTGGTCACTCTCTTGGCAGAGTGGATATCCTGAATATCCACTAGAGTATTTACTGAATATTTACTGAATCTGCATGCTCTTACTGCTCCCTCTTCACCAGAGTCTCCACGTTGGTCTACAGAGCTAGTTTGTCTGCTTTTGGATCCTGGGCCACACGTGGAACCAGAGGCTTTCCAAGGAATTCTCCCTTGAAGACATTGGGTTGTTGCAATACAGGGCTTTGTGCCAAATCTATACTAATCTCTCCAAATGATAGAATCTCCTGTGTTCTGAATTTTTCAGGACTTAATTTTCTTCTTGTGCAGCATCCTAACTAAAACGAAGATGGCTTGTAATGATCTACAGTCATGAATAAAAAGAATGACTAAAAGTACTAATTAGCCTAATTGGAATCCACAAAAATGCCCCAAATCTTACTTTGTCAATACTCACCTCTGATCACAGAATTTATCAAGGTGGTTTTTCAACAGCAATGTCATGAGTCCTAGAGTCTGACTTCCTCTCTCTCCGTGGCATGCAAAGCCAGCACAGAAACACTGATACAGATATTGAACAGTGGGTTAGGAAAAGCCAAAAGAGCAATGTCCTGGCAACCTTAGAAGGGACCTCAGGGGCATGCTGCTCACCCTGCACTCCCTGGTTTAAGGCATTTTGTCTCTTAAAAAGCAGGGGAAATTTGTGGTAGCGTGGGTTGCAATCCTCTAGGGAGATATTTCTAAGAATCATATTATTAAAATAGCTGCTGAGCAAAAGGCTGCGATTCCCAAAGCCACTTTGAGCACAAGTAATAAGAGACAGAGATGAGGTCATCTCCTTAAAGGTCAGCTGCATCCCCAGATATGCACTTACCTCAACCCCCACTCACAGAGAACCAAAGAATGGAAAGTGCGGGAGCCTATGCCCACGTGTCTGCAGCAGACCCAGCACCTGGCCAGGCCTGGCAGCCAGGAGGGCCCCACCCCTTCTTCTCTGCCAAACATTGTTCCGTGTACCTGGCCACTGCCAGGGTTTTGCAGCCTCAGACACTTAACCACCTTTTCCGAAAGTACCTCTCCCACTTTACCTCAACCCCACCCATCCCATCCCTTGGCTAGACCTGTAATTACAGGACCTGAAAAGCAGCCTCAGAGATACCACACAGGGCAGGGCATCCCCCAGCAGGCAGTGGAGCTGTAAGCTTTTCTTTCTATAACATCCCTGCATTGTGGCCATCTTGCATCAGTCACTCATTGCCACCCACAGGGGGCTGTGCCTGCCAGGCCTGCCTCTCACACTTCTGGGCACAAAGCAAGAGTAAGATGGACTCCCCCAGCATATGACTGGCATTTCCTCTTCCACCTCCCTGGCTCTGTTGTCATGGAAGGGCCCACAGATGTGTACAGACACCCCAAAGTTTTCCATGCCTCCTACAAACAGAAACCCTTTGCCCCTCTTAGGTCTGCATCTGTGCACACCAGCCACCTCAAGGGCGATGGAACCAGGAAGGAGACACCTGCGGGTCCTGCCTGCAGGCTCAGGCCTACTTGGGCAGGGAATTACCAAGGTGCTTCTCAAGGTGTGGCCTAGAAGGAGGGGTGTGGGTCCTTAGAAGGTACATCTACTTGGTCTGAAGATTCTTTGCCCTGTGGGGATGGATGCATCCAGGGAAAGGCCAGAATTGAGCTCTTTGAAAGGGCGGACCCAGGATGAGGCACCCACCACCTACTCTAGGCTTGGTACCACCACCGACTTACCAAGGAGTCTCCTGGCTTCTTGTGTCTTCTTTCTTTCACTGAAGTCATTTCTGGGGGATCCAATCAAAGGTGTTCATGGTTCCAATTGTTCTCTGAAAAAAACACAGCTTTTCTGCCAGGTCATCCATAACCTGAATCCAACCTGCCTTCTGAAACCCTTTCCTTCCCATTCCCAAACATTCTGTGCCCAGAAAATGGGATATTAAAAGGGAAGGCCTAGGCAGTAAAGGGACATGTGTGAAATGGCCACCATGTCTTCTGAGAATGAGATCACCTGCCATCCCTCACAATCTTTTGAGTTTGCTCCACATTGTGAGTGAAATTTGGATAGAGGAGTTTGTGTGCCAAATCAAAGCCACTTGCCTTAACTGTCTTGATGGTGGTAATATTTTCCTGTTTTTCCTGACAGTTATCATGCTGATCCAGTTTCTGCCATCCTCCCCTAAGCATGTCAGTCACCTGGAAGTACAGACCTCCAAGCCTACAAGGACTTGTTCTCTCCTTGCTGACACTTCTGCTGCAAGAGCTGTGGGCCCCTAGCTCTGAAGGCTTTGACTGCAGGTAGCAATGAGATCCCCCAGGAAAATGGGCCAAGGGCCATTACATTTCTGCAGTCAGAGAAGCTGTCCTGAAGCACTATTCTAGGTAATTTTAGTGGTTCCCTGTCCCTCCATCCCTAAGAGAAGGGTGCTGTTGCTGCTCATAGTTTCTCCCCAGAGTAGTCACTGATCATCAGCCATCCTCAGTCCTCCTAGGCCATAGCCTGTCACTAATTACACATGCTCAATCTCTCTTGGAGCTTCATGTATACAAAACCACAACTCAAGGTGGTGAAATACTGACCCATTTTCCTTTTCTCACCCATATATCTCTCAACTGACAGTCCCAAGGAGAAGATGCCTGAGGCTGAAACTCATCTCTTTTCACCAACACAAAGCTCCCTTGAACTTGTCTTCACACACCTCAATCATCATGATGATTAGGTTGCTTTAAGGGTGAACTGAATTTTCTGGGCCTCAGTCAACTCTCACTATCTGTCAGCAGGGAACAGAAAGTTCTGTGGTCCTCTTGTTTCTCATGGGAAGGGATGGCTCTTGAGGAACCTCTCAGAGACTGGCTCTGTGTAAATAACCCCTAGTTCAGCAGCACTGGCTTCATTTTCAATATTCAGTAAAGCTCTCAGGTTTTTTCCTTCCTTCTCTTGCTTTCCTGGGGTGCATCACCTCCTGGCTTGTCTCTATTTTTTTTTTTTTTTTGTGAGTTGTTTGCTGTGTATCTTTTTTTTATTATTATTTTTTATTTTTTAAACTTGACAAAATTGTATTAGTTTTGCCAAATATCAAAATGAATCCGCCACAGGTATACTGGCTTGTCTCTAAAACTGTTGCTGATTGTTGGAGTACTAGCTGAATTCCGGGTACTCTCTCATTAAAGGCTTCTTGCTTTTTGTAGAAACTCATCAAAATGCTAACTTTCATTATGATTAGAAGGTGAAGTTTTCTTTATCTGACCTCAGCAGAAGGGGTGAGATCTAGAAGCATTTTTGAAACTCTGCCACTGAAGGGTACTTACAGAGCTGAACTCTGCAGCTCCAGAAATGCCAGCCCCAGTACCCTGTACTCAGGTAAATAACTTCTGTGTACCTTGGTCTTCCTTTCTGTGGAATGGGGATGATAAATCTACATATCATAGGTCGTGAGATAATGTAATACACTTAGCCAAGGGCCTGCTATGTAGTAAGTGTTCAATGGATCCTTGATGCATTATTGTCTTTTTTATTACTCAAATTATTATTACTGGAAGAGAAAATTGCCTTTCATGAAGGAGAATCATGAATCCTCATATGGGTATATGGGTTCACTTCTCCTTATAGAGAATAATGAGGGGAGGTCTTCAATTAGAATAAAATTGTGCCTACAGTGAAGAAAACTGGTAATTTCAAAGAACCAATCGAAGAATTTGAGAACCAGTGCTGAAATGAGGCTGCCATTTCTTAATACAAGCTATAATAATGCAGCCTTAGCAATGACCAGTTGCTCTCATAAGAACTTAATATGCATTAATTCATGTAATCTACCTAACAAATTTATGGGGTGGTGCCACCATTATTCTTACTGAAAAATAAGCTTATTTAACTTATATGCAGAGTACATCATGAGAAATGCTGGACTGGATGAAGAACAAGCTGGAATCAAGATTGCTGTGAGAAATATCAATAACCTGAGATATGCAGAAGATGAAAGTGAAAGAGGAGAGTGAAAACATTGGCTTAAAGCTCAACATTCAGAAAACTAAGATCATGGCATCTGGTCCCATCACTTCATGGCAAATAGATGGGGAAACAATGGAAACAGTGACAGACTTTATTTTGGGGTGCTCCAAAATCACTGCAGATGGTGATTGCAGCCATGAAGTTAAAAGACACTTGCTCCCTGGAAGAAAAGTTATGTCCAACCTAGACAGCATATTAAAAAGCAGAGAGATTACTTTGCCAACAAAGGTCCATCTATTCAAAGCTATGGTTTTTCCATTAGTCACATATGGATGTGAGAGTTGGACCATAAAGAAAACTGAGCGTTGAAGAATTGATGCTTTTGAACTGTGGTGTTGGAGAAGACTCTTGAGAGTCCCTTGGACTGCATGGAGATCCAACCAGTCCATCCTAAAGTAGATCAGTCCTGAATATTCATTGGAAAGACTGATGTTGAAGCTGAAACTCCAATACTTTGGCCACCTCATGCAAAGAACTGACTCATTTGAAAAGACCCTGATGCTGGGAATGATTGAAGGCGGGAGGATAAGGGGATGACAGAGGATGAAATGGTTGGATGGCATCACTGACTCAATGGACATGAGTTTGCATATACTCTGGGAGTTGGTGATAGACAGTGAGGTCTGGCATGCTGCGGTCCATGGGATCACAAAGAGTTATATACGACTGAGCGACTGAACTGAAGCACAGATTCTTGCCAAATGTCATACAGGTGTAAGACTGAAGGGCAAGACTTAAACCCAGGCAGTCTGACTTAATTATTGGCTGAAGACCATAGAAGCTAGACAAAAAGACTCTACTTATCCTCAGATGAAGGCTTCTTTCCACTGTGTGCAGCACTTGGACCAATTACATTATATTTAGAGAAATGTATTTCTTTCTTAAGGTAGAGCTAACTTTAATATCTCTGAATTATTGGTTTGGGGGCCATTGAGTCTTATCCCTGAATGAATAGAAGGAATTCTTACTTGACTTCTCTGATTGGTGGAAAGATCTTAAAAGTGGCCAGACATGGAATCCCAGTGCCCACCCTAGACTGTCAGTATCCAGCTTCACCATCTCCTCCAACTTGCCCTTGACTGAATAACTCACACGTTGGGGGATGTCCTGTTGAAGACTGCAATAAACCCTGCATGACCTGATATAGGGAGGACAATGAAATCTGGGGTTAGAGAAACCCTGTGAGTCTGGGTTGGAGTTTAAATTATTTTCCTTTGAAGAAGGAAGCATTTCATCTGAGGGGGAGGATATATAAGGGATAAATACTGAGAAATTTTCAGGGGTATTTCCTTTGGACTATGGAAATATTACATAAAGCAGACTGTCTAAACTTTTCTGAGTATCCATTAATCAAAGCTTGTTAGTGATTGAGGTATGGAATTTGACATTTACCATGGAAGACCAAAAGCAAATGTGTAGTCTTGGCTCTCTCATAAGTTGATAACATCATTGGAGAGGCAAAAAAAATGAATGGAATAACATATTGTGTTGGGTCAAAAGACATGTTACCAAATTTTAGTCATCTAGTCTTCCTGAGTCTCTGTTTTCTTTTCTACAAAATGAAAGGACTTGATTAAATAACTTATTGGGCTTCCAGTTCAAGATGGTGCAGCAGAAGGATGTACATCCATCTCCTCCTGCAAGAGCACCAAAATCCCAGCTAGCTGTTAAACAACCATTGACAGGAGGAAACTGGAACCCACCAATAATGATATTCCATGTCCAAAGACAAAAAAGAACCTGTAATGAGATGGTAGGAGGGGCACAATCATGATGAAATCAAATACTACACCTGCCAGGTGGGTGACTCACAAACTGGAGAGCAATAATACCAAAGAAGTTCTCCCACTGTTGTGAAGTTCTGAGCCCCACATCAGGCTTCTTATCCTGGGGATCCAGAAAAGGGACTGAGAATACACAGGGAATCTGACCTTGAAGGCCAGCAGGATTTGATTACAGGACTTCCACAGGACTGGGGGGAAACAGACTCCATTTTTGGAGGGCATAAACAAAATCTTGCATGCACCAAGGTCTAGGGGAAAGATACAGTGACCCCACAGGTGACTGAACTAGACCTACCTGATAGTGTTGGAGTGTCTCCTGTGGAGGTGTGGGTCAGTCAGTGGCTCCTTGCAGGAATAGGGGCACTGGTAGCAGTATTCTTGGAAGGTGTGAGTGAGTGAAGTCGCTCAGTTTTGTCTGACTCTTTGTGGCCCCATGGACTGTAGCCTATCAGGCTCCTCGTCCATGGGATTTTCCAGGCAAGAGTGCTATAGTGGATTGCCATTTCCTTCTCCAAGGGATCTTCCTGACCCAGGAATCGAACCCTGGTCTCCCACATTGCAGGCAGACACTTTACCCTCTGAGCCACCTGGTATAAGTCCTCTTGGAGATCACCATTAATCTTACCATAGAGCACATAGACCCCCCAGGGCAGGGGTCACCTCGGGCCAAACAACTAACAGGGAGGAAGTGGAACCTCACCCATCAGTAGATAATTGGATTCAAGCTTTACTGAGCATGGCCTTCTCCACCAGATCAAGACCCAGCTTTTCCCATAGCCAATCCCTCCCATCAGGAGACTTACATAAGCCTCTTAGCCTCATCCACCCGAGGCAGACAGAGAAATAAGAATAACCAAAATCCCACGTGGCTAGAACAAAAACCACATTACAGAAAGTTAATGAGGATGAAAAAGCAGTGGGTTATAACCTAGATGAAGGGACAAGATAAAACCCCAGGAAAACAACTAAATGAAATGGAGACAGGCAATTATTCAGAAAAAAAAAACAATTCAGAATAATGATGGTGAAGATGACCCAGGATCTTGGAAATAGAATGGAGAAGAGGCAAGAAATATTTACTAAAGATCTAGAAGAACTAAAGAACAAACATACAGAGATGAACAATATACTAGAAGGAATCAATAGCAGAACAACTGAAGCAGAACAGATAAGTGAGCTGGAGGACAGTTCAGTTCAGTTCAGTCACTCAGTCATGTCCAACTCTTTGCGACCCCATGAATCACAGCATGCCAGGCCTCCCTGTCCATCACCAACTCCCGGAGTTCACTCAGACTCACGTCCATTGAGTCAGTGATGCCATCCAGCCATCACATCTTCTGTCGTCCGCTTCTCCTCCTGCCCCCAATCCCTCCCAGCATCAGAGTCTTTTCCAATGAGTCAACTCTTTGCATGAGGTGGCCAAAGTACTGGAGTTTCAGCTTTAGCATCATTCTTTCCAAAGAAACCCCAGGGCTGATCTCCTTCAGAATGGACTGGTTGGATCTCCTTGCAGTCCAAGGGACTCTCAAGAGTCTTCTCCAACACGACAGTTCAAAAGCATCAATTCTTCGGCGCTCAGCCTTCTTCACAGTCCAACTCTCACATCCATACCTGACCACAGGAAAAACCATAGCCTTGACTAGATGGACCTTTGTTGGCAAAGTAATGTCTCTGCTTTTGAATATGCTATCTAGGTTGGACACAACTTTCCTTCCAAGCGTCTTTTAATTTCATGGCTGCAGTCACCATCTGCAGTGATTTTGGAGCCCCAAAAAATAAAGTCTGACACTGTTTCCATTGTTTCCCCATCTATTTCCCATGAAGTGGTGGGACCAGATGCCATGATCTTCGTTTTCTGAACGTTGAGCTTTAAGCCAACTTTTTCAGTCTCCACTTTCACTTTCATCAAGAGGTTTTTGAGTTCCTCTTCACTTTCTGCCATAAGGGTGGGGTCATCTGCATATCTGAGGTTATTGATATTTCTCCTGGCAATCTTGATTTCAGCTTGTGCTTCTTCCAGCCCAGCATTTCTCATGATGTACTCTGCATATAAGTTAAATAAGCAGGGTGACAATATACAGCCTTGACATACTCTTTTTCCTATTTGGAACCAGTCTGTTGTTCCATGTCCAGTTCTAACTGTTGCTTCCTGGAGGACAGAAGGGTGGAAATCACTGCAACAGAATATAGGAAAAGGACTTTTTTTTAAAATGAAGACAGCCTAAGAGAATTCTGGGAGAACATTAAATGTACTAACATTTACATTAAGGGTCCCATAAGGAAAAGAGAGAGAGAAAGGACCTAAGAAAATATGTGATGAGATAAAAGCTGAAAACTTCTCCAACACAGGAAAGGAAATAGTCAATCAAGTCCAGGAAGTGCAGAGAGTCCCAGCCATGAAATTAAAAGATGCTTAGTCCTTGGTAGGAAAGTTATGACCAACCTAGACAGCATATTAAAAAGCAGAGACATTACTGTGCCAACAAAGGTCCGTCTAGTCAAGGCTATGGTTTTTCCAGTGGTCATGTATGGACGTGAGAGTTGGACTGTGAAGAAAGCTGAGCGCCAAAGAATTGATGCTTTTGAACTGTGGTGTTGGAGAAGACTCTTGAGAGTCCCTTGGACTGCAAGGAGATCCAACCAGTCCTTTCTAAAGGAGATCAGTCCTGTTCTTTGGAAGGAATGATGCTGAAGCTGGAACTCCAGTACTTTGGCCACCTCATGCAAAGAGTTGACTCATTGGAAAAGACTCTGATGCTGGGAGGGATTGGGGGCAGGAGGAGAAGCGGACGACAGAGGATGAGATGGCTGGATGGCATCACCGACTCGATGCACGTGAGTTTGAGTGAACTCCGGGAGTTGGTGATGCACAGGGAGGCCTGGCGTGCTGCGATTCTTGGGGTCGCAAAGAGTCAGACACAACTGAGCGACTCAGCTACTATTTAATGGAAAAACCCGTAACCACTTTTTAAAATCTAGATGCATGTCAGAATTATCTTGGAATTCTTTGAAAAAAGAAATGCCCAGGGATTCTAAAGCTCCAGATGTTTCTAATGAGCCGCCATGTTTAAAAACAACTGGACTATATGATTATCTTTTACTTTTAATTACTTTGTTTCACTATTTCTGTTTCATATTTAGTGCTCCCATTTCATTTATGTTTTCCAATTTCTCCAACTCTTGTTTTTTCATGTTCTTTCTCAAGCCTTTGACAAGCATAGTAGAAAAGTTATATATATATATATATATATATATATATATCGGAGAAGGCAATGGCGCCCCACTCCAGTACTCTTGCGTGGAAAATCCCATGGATGGAGGAACCTGGTAGGCTGCAGTCCATGGGGTCGCTGAGAGTCGGACACCACTGAGCAACTTCACTTTCACTTTCATGCATTGGAGAAGGAAATGGCAACCCACTCCAGTGTTCTTGCTTGGAGAATCCCAGGGATGGGGGAGCCTGTTGGGCTGCCATCTATGGGGTCGCACAGAGTCGGACATGACTGAACCGACTTAGCAGTAGTATATATATATATATATATACACACACACACACACACACAAACACATAGTATACATAATATATATATATATTTTAGAAAACTTATGTATGTTTTCCTAGCTAAAAAATTTATGACATTTTGATTCTACTTGTTCGACTTCATATGAATAGAATGCTAGAGTCCTAATTCATATTCACTCAAAACTTTGATATAGTTCCATGTATTTTGGCATCCAGTATTACTGCTGAATGTCTAGAAAGTTTATTATCTTAGTGATTTTTTAAAAAAAATTTGAAAGTTAGTTGAAACTTCTAATTCAATTATGAAAATATAAAGAATACTATAGTGTAAAAAACTAGGAAATTAATATGACAGTTTTATTAACTAAAATAGAGATTTTGTTTAAACTTCACCAAGTTTTATGCTAGTATCCATTGTTTGTTTTTACACCTTATTCAAGACTCCAAATTGTATCTAATTGCAATGAACAGCTTCAGCTGCATGCAACAAATTCTGATAAATTCTCTTTTCATTTTCATTCTATTACAAATATTTTCTAATTTTCCTTGTTATGGCTTCTTAGAACACCCATTTAAAAGTGGACATTTAATTTTCAAATACATGGACTTTTTAAAAGTATTTTTGATATTAAGTTCTCATTTTGATATTAATTTCTCATTTAAATACTTTCTTATTTGATTACCCTGGTTTTTTTTTTTTCAGTCTTCTAACTTTTTTGAGGTTTTCAATGGCTAAGCCAATCAAAGATCTCTCAATAAATGTCACATTGCACTTGAAAATATGTGGGTTATTTTCAAATATCTTTTGATGTTGATCTCTAGCATAATCCCACAGTGATATGAGAACAGACTGGGTATGACTTTGATACCTTTAAACTACGAAATTTTTGCACCTAGTTAGCATGTCCCTTGATATGTTCCTAGTTTATACTCTATAGGAACTTGAATAGAATTTGTATCCTACTGTTATGTGAAAATTGTATACATCTTAATTATGTTGAATTGATTCATAGTGCTTTTCAGGTCTATTATATCATTTTGCTATGCTATGCTATGCTAAGTCACTTCAGTCGTGTCCGACTCTGTGTGACCCCATAGACGTCAGCCCACCAGGCTCCCCCGTCCCTGGGATTCTCCAGGCAAGAACACTGGAGTGGGTTGCCATTTCCTTCTCCAATTCATTCTATTAATTTTTGAGAGTCTGATATTAAAACTCCAGGTAAAACTCTTAATTACCTACTTAAAATAATTGTAATATATAGTGGAACTATATGTAACTGTTATATATTTTCCAAATCTCCTGTAAATGTGTTATCATATTTTCATAATTAAAAAAATTTTTTTTGGATAGTTTAGCTTTGAAGAGAATGGCACAGAGGAGAATTGTTTGGAAATTTAACCTTGATGCAAGTATCATTGTTATATTTCATTTATTCATTCAGCAAAAATGAGTTGAGTGCCTGATATATGCCAAACACTCCTTTGGGCACATGAGACAGACTAACCAGAAAAGAGATAAACAGGCTTCCCATCAAAAAGTTGACATTAAAGCTGAAGGAGACTGATGAAGAACAATAAGCAGTATACTAATTATATAATATGTTTGAAAGTGCCATAAAAATTTATAAGCACAGTAACAGAGATTGAGAGTGTGTAATTTTCACAGAGTCAGACACGACTGAAGCGACTTAGCAGCAGCAGCAGCAGGCTTTATTGAGAAAATAACTCAAATGAAGAGATAAAGAATGTGAGCCAATTGTGTCTGTGTGGATAACTGGGGGAAGAATCTTTCAGAGAGAGAAAGCAGCCAGTGCAAAATCTCTTAGAGGTTGGCTCATCTGGTTGGAGAAACAGCAGAGTGGTCAGTATACTTCAGGATGAGATGGTACCCTGATTGTGTGGGGCTTTGCATGACTTCATAAAAGCTTTAACTTTCTCTCACTGATGAGTGAGGTGGAAGGGGAGGAGCTTTGGAAGATCTTAAGTAGTAGTGACAGGATGACTCTGGTTGCCAAAGTTGAGAATAGCCAAGATTAAAAGAACGGGGACCAGTTAGGAAGTTACTGCAGTGATCCGGCCAAGGGGTGATGGTGGCATGGACCAGAGTGGTAACAATGTAGGAGAGAAATAGCCAGAAGCTGCATTCTGAAGATAGGTTTAGTGAGATTTTCTGGGTTTCTTCATTTTGGGATAATGCAGTCATCCTGAGGTTAGTCCAAGTCACTAGCACTCATAAAAGAACAAAGAATAACTAGTGGAAATTGCTTCCTCCAGTGAACACTATTTACTATGATGTTAGTATGAGGTCCAGCTCTTCATCTCTTCCTGTATTCCTATATTCCTAGATTAGGTGGCTCTTCTCTCTCAGGACTCATGCTCTGTTTGGCCAGTTCCTCTCTACATCTCATCCATACACAAATTTGGTGTTAGTTACCACCTCATTCTCATTTACCCACTGAATGCCTTGTGCAACAAACTATGTGAGTAATTATATAGATTCCTAGGTAGGTAGGTAGATAGATAAATAGGTGAATAATTCCCAAGTAAGCAAAGCCTTGTCAAACTCCTCTCCCAATTTTGAATTAATCAGTTGTTCCATGTCCAGTTCTAACTTTTGCTTCTTGACCTGCATGCAGGTTTCTTAGGAGACAGGTAAGGTAGTCTGGTACTCCCATGTCTGTAAGAATTTTCCAGTTTGTTGTAATCCACACAGTCAAAGGCTTTGGCATAATTGATGAAACAGAAGCAATTTTTTTTAACTCTCTTGCTTTCTCCATGATCCAATGAAAGTTGGCAATTTGATCTCTGATTACTCTGTGTCTTCAAAACCCAGCTTGTACATCTGAAAGTTCTTGGTTCACATACTACTGAAGCCTATCTTGAAGGATTTTGAGAATAATTTTGCTAGCACATGAAATGAGAGCAATTGTATGGTAGTTTGAACATTCTTCAACATTGTCTTTCTTGGGACTGGAATGAAAACTGACCTTTTCCAGCCTATCTTGAAGGATTTTGAGAATAATTTTGCTAGCACATGAAATGAGAGCAATTGTATGGTAGCTTGAACATTCTTCAACATTGTCTTTCTTGGGACTGAAATGAAAACTGACCTTTTCCAGTCCTGTGGTCATTGTTGAGTTAAATTATATGCAGACTACATCTTGCAAAATCCCAGGCTGGATGAATCACAAGCTGGACTCAAGATTGCCAGGAGAAATATCAACAACCTCAGATAAACAGACGATACCACTTTAATGGAAGAAAGTGAAGAAGAACTAAAGAACCTTCTGATGAGAATGAAAGAGGAGAGTGAAAAAGCTGGCTTGAAACTTAACATTCAAAAAACTAAGATCATGGCCCTGGTTCCATCACTTCATGCAAATAGAAGGGGGAAAAGTGGAAGCAATAACAGATTTTTATTTTCTTGGACTTCAAAATCACTGTGGATGGTGACTGCAGCCATGAAATTAAAAGACGCTTGATCTTTGGAAGAGAAATTATGACAAACCTAGATAGCATATTAAAAAGCAGAGATGTCACTTTGCCAACAAAGGTCCATATAGTCAAAACTATGGTTTTTCCGGTAGTCATGTGCAGATGTGAGAGTTGGACCATAAAGAAGGTTGCATGCTGAAGAACTGATGTTTTTGAATTGTGGTGCTGGAGAAGACTCTCGAGAGTCCCTTGGACTGCAAGGAGATGAAACCAATCAATCCTAAAGGAAATCAACCCTGAATATTCATTGGAAGGACTGCTGTTAAAGCTGAAGCTGCAATACTTTGGCCACCTGATGCAAAGAGCTGAATCAATGGAAAAGACCCTGACAATGAAAACTATTGAAAGCAAAAGGATAAGGGGGTGGCAGAAAATAAGGCAGTTTGATAGCATCACCAACTTAATGAACATGAATTTGAGCAAACTCTGGGATATAATGGAAGACAGAGGAGCGTGGTGTGCTGTAGTCCATGGGGTCATAAACAGCTGGACGTGATTTAGCTACTGAGCAACAACAAGGAAAGATTTAGATACAGTTGTCTCTGAATTTGTTTATGTGCTTGCTTACTTAGAAGTAAAATATAAAATAGTCCACCAGGAATTGAGTGAGGAGTCTAGTCTTAGTAATTGAATAACTGCAAGCAAGTCACTCAAATCTCCTGGGCTTCTACCTTCTCCTCTGCAAAATGAAACAGGTGGGAAAGGTGCTCTCTAAGGACCATTTAAGTTTATCCATTGTACTTTCTGCTTCTACCATGCCTCCTATGCCTTTATTATCTCCTTTTGTCTTTCTAGGCTGTTCCCCTGTAGCAGCTCAGCTTAAGCAGAATCTTCTTGCCTGATTTCTTCTCATCCTCAGCTGCTTCAGAAACTTTTTCCACTATGTGCCTTTTCCTCCCAGTAGATGGCAGTGTTCAGTCTTGTTTCCCAGTGGTACTTTCCTTGCTTGGAGGGACTAACTGCGACCATTTCTGCAAATCTTGTGTCCTTTTTTCCCTAGGGGTGGAGATCACGGAAGAGGAAACAAAGGAAGGGATCAGTGAGTAATGAGAGGCCCCCCTTTAGACATTTAGGAAGGCCAAGTTGCCTCCTCTTGCTTCTCAAGCAGGTTTATTTAATTACATTTAACTTTGGGTTAGAATAAAACAACTGTCTCCATATTCCAAAAAATTGTTCCAACTCATTTGATCCTTCAACACTGGGAGGCTGATAATACAGATATTATTAATCTTGGCTCTTGAGCTCAGAAGTTGTCATATTCTGACTCTGGCTGATATTGAGAACAGTCAGGGTCAGAAACAGGAAGACCAGATAGGAGGCCCTTGCCATGGTCTAGGCAAGAGATGGTGGTGGCTCTGGGCCAGTGGGAGTAGAAGTGGGGAGCAATGGTGTGGATATGGGGAAAGGAAGGTACATTCTAGGCTTGCTACATGAAGAACCAGTCTCCCCTGGCATGCAATGCACTAATCTCTGTAAGACTCTCAGTTTCTCTTGGCCTCTGAAGTCCCTCCCTGCTATAGGAGTCTATGAATCCAGGAAAAAATGATCTAAAATTGTACTTTTAAACCCCTTGACAAGGGACTATTAGCTGTTGGTGGAGTGAAAACTAGATGCCAGGTCTCTGGCAGGTGCTTCTCCTTGCCGCTGACTGACAATGATGGGAGATGGTCTGTTTCAGCACTCAGTTATCTTTTCTCCCTACATTTAGCAAATCAAAGCAAGTTGCTGTGGTTCAAAGAGGGTAGATTCTTGAGCCCTCTTGTTCCCCAAGACTGCAAAGAGCAGGATAAAACCTCCAAGAGAGGAAGCGACAGCCCTGCTCATGGGTCTTTCAAAGCTTCACATGTTCTACACTGACCTGTGCTCATTGAAGAATTCTGGGACCCCTAACACCAGATCGTCTTCAGCTGCCTTGGGAAGATTTTTCAGGGAGAAGGATATAGTGGAGGTATGGGGGAATTTTTATCTGGGGTAGCAGAAGCTATCTGGGTGTGGGTTATATTAGAGTGGGTGATGTCACACTACAACTTAAAAAAGCCTTTAATGGTTTCTTAATTGATAAATGGGTCAAGTTCAGTCTTATTAACATAGATAAAGGAGCTTCCTAATCTGTCTCCCTTTGACCCTTCCAATCCTGGAGAGTACACTATGCCCCTGGCATATCCTTGAAGATGCCACACCCTCAACATTCCTACTCATTCTGGAAAATAGGGCACCAGAACCCTCCCTAAGCAATACCCCTGGAAAACATTCATAGCATTTTGTGCATAGTTCTGTGCAGACCATATCACAGTGTTTGTCTTCTCACCAGCTTCCTGCCTTATTTGTGACTTGCTTGAGAACAGAAATCATCCTTTACCCATCTTTGGCATCAAGCTTAGTGCCTGACCCTGCTGTAGGCCTTCCTATGCTGAATCAATGCATAGCAGGAGATGTTTGGAGTTGTGCTGTACTGTCAGGAGGTGAGAGAGTGCCATAAATGAAGAAGCTAAGGGATGATGCAGATATTTATTACAGAGATCTGTCAGATACAGCCACAGTTGCTGAACAAAGGATTATATACATATATTGCTAAGCAAAATGTTGAATGTCACCAGTTTAGTAAGGAAAGGATTACATGGTTTGTTGTTGTTTAAAGATGACCATGTCAGAGTTCCTTTACAACCCAATGGGCAAATAAGGCCTCAGTGAAACCCAGGATATTAGAACTCATGAATTTAGCATAATAATAATTCATCCAGCACTGTTTGATGTTACTATCCTTTTTAGGAAAAATTATCAAGGTTAAATTAACTATGGGATCAGGATTGTAATAGAAACTCAGACCTACGTAAAGAAAAGGAAGCAATTTTTCATATTCTCATGGCAACAGTTTGTATTGAATAATAATAAACAATTTTTTATTCACATATTTACATTTACTCATTCATTTGTCTATTTGAAAGCAATGCTTTTAGTATTTTATATTGGAGCTTTTTATTATTTCTCCAATTGCTCCAAATAAATTCCTTTTGTGGTTTACTCTAAAGAGGAAATGATTCCTTGGTTAATGTTATTACAATGGCTATAGTTTCTATCCTTTAGAATTTAGATTTTTTCACTTAGATATTAAATCAACTTTGTCACATTTTAAAATATCTCTTGCATTATTTGAATATATTAATTTGGTTCTAAGTTGTATTTATTTAGATAAGCAATTTTTAAAGTTTTATATGATCTTAAATTTGGTGATATTTTGTGATGAAAAGGAAGTGTGATGTGAGGTTCAGAGCACAGACTCTAGGACCTTGGCTGTCTGCATTCAGATTCCATCTCTGCTGTGTCTCTGCATGTTTCTGGACAAGTCACTTTCCCATTTTGTGCTTCACTTTCCTCATCTATAAAACGGTGGAAATAAATGTACCAACCTCCCTGAGCTACAGGGAGCATTAATTGACTTGAGGTGTATAAAAGTTATAGTTTGAAAGGGCGAGGAAACCAATTCTTCCTGCAGCCTCAAGAAGAGAGCCACCCTGCTGATACCTCAGCTTCAGCCCAGAAAAACTCACTTTGGTATCCTAGCCCCTAGAACTATAAGACAATAAATTTATGTTGTTTTAAGTCACTACATTTATAGCAATTTGTTACAGCAGCTATAGGAAACTAATACAGATTTTGATAAAGTTCAGCTAGTAATGGGCAAAATTATTCTGCAAGAACACATCTCTAATGTTACCATAAAATCAGTAGGAAAATATACTCCATTTATAAAAATTCAATTTGAAATACATTTTAAAATATCTCAATAGTTTATGCTGCATAGAAATAAAAATTTTAAAAACCCAGGAATGTGTATTTTGAAACTGACATTTTTTATATTGAAGATGAATGTATAGGATCCCCATGGCTTCTGATTACAATAGAATGTTCCATATGGAAGATGATCAAGTATTCCTGATTTAATTAAAATTAAATAAAATCTTTAAATCCTTTTTTCATCACTGGGATTTGGTAAAATGTCTCTGAAAAACTAAATGGTGCTTTACATTTGTGCATTACTGCAGAATACTTTCTGGTCACTTTTACTTTCCATTGAGTAGAATTCACCACCTTGGAAGTTGAAATATGAAAGGAACAAAGGAAGGAGGGAGAGGGTAGGGGAGAAGAAAGAAAATAAGGCAAGAAAGAAGGAAGGAAGAAAGTAAAAAAGGAAGGAGAGAGAGAGGGAGGAGGAAAAAGAAAGAAAAAGAAAGAAGCGAAGAAAGGAAACTGTGTTTACAGGTAAGAACAAACTTCACAAACATCTCAACAATTTACAGCTCTACCCCAAACTACATACAGACTTATAATCTTCTTCCCTTAAGTCTACACAGAAGTTTAAAACTCTACCAAGGATGTGAAACATTAGAAAATAAAGCCCTTCAAGTGTATGCACATGTATGCACTTTCTCCAAGCACACACATGCCCATAACTACTGCTACCATTAAATAATACTTATTCAAAAACTACCCCAGGGGGCATGTGGAATTTATCACCTATCCCCTTTAAGTACTTTCCTTTTCTTCATGCTTTCTGCTGTCTATGCATAACCTTGTTTCATGATCTCTGTGTAAAATAGGATTGCTTTTTTTTTTTTTTTTGCCAAGGTAAATAAAAACCACCTTTCTGGTCCCATATACATGTCAAGGCATCTCAAACTACCTGAAAAATAGTTTTCAATAATGGTTGCAATAATATTGTTTAGTTGGCATCATTTGTAACCAGTTCATTGACATGTTCTAATTATCACCTTTTCTGCCTGATGATAGAAATCACCCTCCCAGTATGTGACTGAAGTTGGCACCAATAATCTGCTAGACAGGCCTTCTTGGCAGGAGAGGGGCACCTATGAAAACAGCTGATCCTTCCCTAAGAGCCCAAGCCTCATCAAAGTACTGCAGCTAAGGAAAGCATTTTTGCCAGGATCAAGGGAAATATTGTATATAAATCAGCCTGGAGGTTAAAAGCATAATTTTAGATTGATATCTCAGTTCATGGCAAGTTCATCAACTCTTTTTAAGCCTAATTTTAGTATGTGTAAAATTGGGAAAATAGTACACTCCCAAAGAATTAATGAAAACTATAGGAGCTAATGTCCCAATGATTAGTTTTCAACAAAGGGCACAATCACCCTTCCTGAGAAAACCAATCACCAGCAGCAACTGACAATATAGGAGTAATACTAGCGCTGTATTTCTTAGTGAAGATAGATGATTCAGACGGAAGATGAGAGGAGACGCTGCCATCTACTCATAAGGCAACTTTCCACTTAGACACAAAATGTAGTGAACGTATTTCTTATGAAGCTATTGCAAGCAGAGAGTTATACAGCATTCACTGACTCTTTCACATACATATGCATCATTACAAAGTGCATCAGTGAACACTTCTGTGGTCCTAAGAGTAACCACAACGGAGAGGCTGATGGTTGCATGTGAGCTAGCTGTCCATTCAGGCCCCGAGTTCATACCTCTTCTCTAATCAGGGAGGTCTCTTTCAAGAACATTTCATGCTCATTTTTGAGTCTGCGCATTCACTTGGCCTGCTTTCCTTTTTAGCACGTCCTCTCTCCTTTTACTCTGCAAATGCCCTCATATTACTCCAGAGCCCCCTCCTCCCCTAATCCCCAGCCCATTCCTAGTTCTTGCAGGAATCTCCCATTCCTGCCCCTCATTTGATAGTCTTTCTCTGAACTGCTGCCCAGTCTGGCATTGGATCAGAGTTTGAATAATGCAGATATGAATATTTCAGAGAACTACTGAGTTGGAAGGAGCATAATAAAGCATCTAGTCTCACCCCCTTGTTTTACAGATAAAGAAACTCTACTCCAAGAGACAGAGGGCACTCCGCCAAAGATCACTCAGAGTGAATGGCCAGGCTAGAACCAGCATCCTAACTTCTTGATGCATAGTCTACAACTCTTCCCACTTTGCCACTCAGATTCTATGTTGTTGTCTGTGTTTCATATTTCTTGCTGATTGATCTCTACTCTTGGCTATAAAATCCCTTTTTCTAATATTTTGATCCTGTCCCTTTCACTGGAGAGTACAGTGAAATATAGCTGCTTCTTGATTATTTGCAGAAAATGTGTCTAATGCTCATCTTAAAAAAGCAGTTAAATTATTCCTGGTCTTCCCCAAGTTTATTGGTATTTAGTGGAAAATGTAGGGAATAGGCTGTCAAATTGCATTGTTTTCAAAATTGCAAATTTGTTACTCTCCCTCTTCTTCATATATTTCACATATGTTTACCTACTTATACAAACTCTATACCCTGCTGATAATAAAAATGTGCATGAAGAATATACCTATATACATAACTTGCATGCAGTATACACAAATGCACTGAGTTCCATTAAACATATGCATGTTAAAAATAATCCCTATATCAAATGCCAAGTGGATGATATTCTCATAAAACCGACCTAGAGTCTTTTTTTAAAAAGTAAATGTCATAAAAAAACAACAACAATAAAGAACAGTTTCAAATTAAAGAAATGTAAAAGCAAATGACAATAAAGTACAATAACTCTAGGTTGGGTCTTGGAATAGGAAAAATAAAGTATCCATGAAAGATATTATTTGGACAATTGGCAAAATTTGATTATGAACTGTGTATTTAGATATTAGTATTGTATTCATGATAAAATTCCTGATTTTATTAATTGCACTGTTGTTATATAAATGAATAAGACAATGTCCTTTTTTTAAAGGAGATATCTGATAAAGTATTTTAAGGTAAAGAGGCATCATGACGATAACCCACATTCAGTTTAGATAGATAAATGAGAGAAAGAGACACAGAGAGATGGAAAAAGAGAGACAGAGAATAAAACTAATAATGCAAATAGGCTAAAGGGTCTTAAAATTAAGATTCCTACCAATGTGTATTCCATGTATTCTGCTCCTCTGCATGTTCCACTGTGGATTCTAACAGCTTTTGCAGCTCTATGTGTCTCATCATTCGTGTCCCACAGAAAAGAGAAGTTTTTTGCTCCAGAATTCCGCATCTCTCTCCCCTCTGAAAAAGTTCTTTGATTCACTCTGATTGGCCTGCTCTAGTTGCAGGATTACCTCTGAACCAATCACTGTGACCAGGGAAAAGAATTAACTGATTGGACCAGCTTCAGTTAGGTACTCTGGATTCTGGAGTTCTGCATGGATATTTTGGGTCTGCAGAGCCCCCTGAATTCCCAAACAAAAAAAGGAAAAAATGAGTTAGTTAGGCAGGAAGCGACAGTTAGAACTGGACATGGAACAACAGACTGGTTCCAAATTGGGAAAAGAGTACACCAAGGTTGTATATTGTTACCCTGCTTATTTAACTTATATGCAGAGTACATCATGAGAAATGCTGGGATGGAGGAAGCACAAGCTGGAATCAAGATGCTGGGAGAAATATCAATAACCTCAGATATGCAGATGACACCACACTTATGGTAGAACGTGAAGAAGAACTAAAGAGCCTCTTGATGAAAGTGAAAGAGAAGAGTGAAAAAGTTGGCTTAAAACTCAGCATTCAGAAAACTAAGATCATGGCATCTGGTCCCATCACTTCATGGGAAATAGATGGGGAAACAGTGAAAACAGTGGCTGACTTTATTTTTCTGAGCTCCAAAATCACTGCAGATGGTGATTGCAGCCATGAAATTAAAAGATGCTTACTCCTTGGAAGGAAAGTTATGACCAACCTATACAGCATATTAAAAAGCAGAGACATCACTTTATCAACAAAGGTCTATAGTCAAGGCTATGGTTTTTCCAGTAGTCATGTATGGATGTGAGAGTTGGACTATAAAGAAAGCTGAGCTCCAAAAAATTGATGCTTTTGAACTGTGGTGTTGGAGAAGACTCTTGAGAGTCCCTTGGACTGCAAGGAGATCCAACCAGTCCATCTTAAAGGAGATCAGTCCTGGGTATTAATTGGAAGGACTGATGTTGAAGCTGAAACTCCAGTACTTTGGTCACCTGATGTGAAGAGCTGACTCATTGGAAAAGACCCTGATGCTGGGAAAGATTGAGAGCAGGAGAACGGGACGACAGAAGATGAGATGGTTGGATGCCATCACCAACTCAATGGACACGGGTTTGGGTGGACTCTGGGAGATGGACAGGAAGGCCAGGTGTGCTGTGGTTCATGGGGTCACAAACAGTCAGACACGACTGAGCAATTGAACTGAACTGAAGATACTGGTAATAGCAATAGGGGCCCAAAGTGGATGTAAAGAAAGCAAATTCAGAAAATAATGAGGCTTGGAATATTCATAAAGCATAAGTCAAGGCTACTTTAAGTGCTATTGGCTTCCAGTCTATTATCAGTCCCTGATACCTTGGCAATAATGAGTTTCTGATTTTCTTGGAAAAGTTCTTAAAGGCTAAGGAGATGCAGCTGAGGAAGTTCCCTGTGCAGAAACGGGAATTTGGGCACCTGCCCCCAAAGACAGGTTCTGTATATCCTACAGTTCCTCCTAAGATATTTTCCTATAACAAACAATGTTGAACTAACTGTGTGATATTCTGTTTTTAAGTGTGATGCTTTCATTATTAAGAATCCAACTTGGCAAAGTTTATCACATAAAACAAATATAGGAATAAATGACTAAAGATAGTACACTTCTTAACAACATTAGTATTGTCTCTGGACTTTGAAAACTGACTGAAATTTTATCTTTCTGGCAATGAGTGGTGGTGGTCTACTTTACCTACTCCACCTACCTGTTGATTTAAAGGCAGAGCTGTGGCCTCCCAATAAATAAATAAAATCATTATGCTTGCCTTCTGTAGTCCTAACATCCTGTGAGGTAAGGGGAGATGAAGGAGAAAGGGGAGATGAAGGAGAAAGGGGAGATGAAGGAGAAAGGGGAGATGAAGGAGAAAGGGGAGATGGAGGAAAGCCCCTAACACTAGAGAGTGTTCATTCACTGGGGCTTAGAGAGATTTCTTCTATCATTCACTTTGTGTTTGCATCATAAACTACAGGATGGCTCCTCTAAATTAGCATAGAGGTGGGAAAAAGCACACATAGAAGATTTTTGTTCAGTCTAGGTTTATTGCTGATTAACTATGGAATTTTAGATCATCTTTTTACTTTTCTGAGCTTATGAGCACAGAAATGGCCCTATTTTGATCACATAGATGTTCTTATAAAATGAAAACAAGAATCCCTGTTTGGAAAGTCAACTTCTATGACGTTTTACTTGGAGACCCAATCAAAAGAGCTGCTGCTAACCTGAAGGTCTAAAAATATATCTTGATTTTTGTTTGTATATTTAGGAAAAGTCTGATTCTGAATTTGTTTCTGCACAGTCTAGCTCATTGCTGACTGTGCAACAAAATATTCAGGAAGCTACTTAAGACACAAATTCCTGGGCCCTATTCTAATTTTCCTCTAAATCAGCACATCTGAAAGTGTGTCCAGGAGCTCTATACCTTGAAATGATCGCTAGATGATTCTGAACAACCAGACTCGGTCTAACCCAGAGGAAGAATTGATACTTGGCATGGAAATCAGAAACTTCAAATTCTACCCTCTACTCTGCCATTTATGACATAATATTGAAAAATAACCAAGTAATTTGGGCCCCTACTTCCTCATTTACAAAACAAAGGACTTAGACAAGATTATATCTAAGTGTCTTTTAGTAATAATGTTTATGATTTTATGAGTGATCCTTTCAGTTATTCTAAAGAAAACTGTGATATGAATTAGAAACATTAATAATCTCAGTTAGGAATATGCTCCTAGAGTCACAAACTCTGGCTCCATCCACATACATCAGTCAAGGTCTTTTGACCACAGCCCATTTCTCTCACCAGAGGCTGCCTGGCAACTTTAGTGTTTTTGACCTATTACAAAGAAAGATTCATACAAAGAAAGACCATGCAGATATTCAGGGCTCCCACCTCTGACCTGTGCTCAGGGAGTTTT
The DNA here is from genome assembly GCF_019923935.1 of Bubalus bubalis. Lineage (NCBI taxonomy): Eukaryota > Metazoa > Chordata > Mammalia > Artiodactyla > Bovidae > Bubalus > Bubalus bubalis. The sequence continues at coordinate 34,838,763 of NC_059170.1, read as the reverse complement.
CATGGGAAACTCCCATGCTTGCAAATTGGGTTTACATGTAAAAACTCCACTGTATCAGTAGGGGACAGTCAGGAGAATGGAATGCTAGGAGAGATGAGCCAAACTGATTGACTAGTGTATGTGGGGTATAAATTCTCTCCAAATTTAGTCACCACAGTGCCTTCTCCTCCCTTCTCTGTCTTATCTTCAGCAGCAAAAACTGTTTAGGTAAGGTGTATTTCCAGAGCCTATTCACCAGTTGCAATTAATGGCTCCAGGCCAATTGGATATTTCTAGCCTCAAGAAGCCCCAGGTCTTAGAAAATTCCCTTCAGCTCTATCATGCCAAACACCTTGTCTCCATCCTTTTATACCAGGTGATTGAAAAGGGGAAGGGGGATGGAGGCATGAAAGCATATACTTGGGATCTCTTGCCCTGGTCTGCACTGTTGAGTCATCAGCATAACATGCCAAATTACTCAAATAAGTCTGGTCATGTTCACATTCAGCAGTAAGGAGGATACTCTGTATGACTCGCATGAGGACATGAAATGCCAGTGGGATCCATATAATAAACATCCTGCTTGTGCCAAGAAGAGTGGGTGGAGTCGTGTGCCACATGCAAGGGATTCCTAAATGTTTACTCTAATTTGCTGCCTGGTTATATTTGACTTCTGTGGGTTGGCACAGCAACCATTCTATTTAATTCTGGCTCTTCTAATTGTCAGAGGAACAGTCAGGGGCTTTTATACTAATGTTTAAAAAAACAGTTGTTTGGGGTCATTGTTCCTTCTCCTTTAGAGTAATTGCTGAACAGTGTTGTGGTTAATAATGAAGATTCCAGAGAAAGATGGGTTTGGATTTCAGTTCTCAGTTATACTCCTAAACTGTGCCTGACTTCTCCATGCTTCTGCTTCCTTCATTTCCATAACTGGGATAATTAAGAGCACCTGCTGCATGGGGTTTTAGAGAAGATTCAAAAAGTTACTATGTGTTGAGTACTTAGCAGAATGCCTGGTACATAGTAAGCACTCAATAAATATGACTGGTTTAGAAGCAACTATAATTCATTATTTTGAGTTGTGTATGTGTGGATCTTCCTGAATGGTCCTGTTTTTCAAACACTCTTATGTAGAAATGATCTTTTCTACCCAACAAACCTATGCTTCACGAAGTCTGTTCTGTGCTGTTAACTGGTGAAGCCATTTGGCCTTGAGAGTTCCATTTCTGGCACTGAGCAGAAGTTTTATAGAAAGTCTATAAGAAAATGTGTTTGACTATGTGTCCCTGTGTACCAAACTATTAATACAAAGAGCTGCAGAGAGGGATTTTAATTCTGTGCTCCTGAATCCATGCTCCATAATCTCAGGCAGGTGCCTCTCAAACTTCAATGTGGACACAAATCACCTGGGATCTTGTTAAAATGCAGATTCTGATGCAGTAGGTTCTGGGTGGAGCTTGTTTTTAGCAAGCTACTGGGGATGCAAACGTTTTTCCATGGACCACACTTTGAATCCTGAGATTTGGGGTGCTGGACTGCATTTGAGCAGAAAGTCACTGTCGTTTGAGGGCAGGGGGCAGGGGGGCAAAGGCACTGGTGAGTGGCACCAAACCAGTGCCTTTTTACAGGTAATTTTATGTTTGTGTAAAGAAGAGGAACGGGAAAAATCTGGGACAGTGACAATCTCAATTCCAGTTGCACATCGGAATCACTTGAAGAGTATTATAAAAGGTATAATAGAATCCTCACTAACCTAGCTGAATACAAAACACAAAGGAGGATAGTTCAAGCATTTTAAAAAACACTCCAGGTGATTGTAATATACAGCTAGACATGAGTGCCACTACTCTCATACAGTGGTTCTCCCACTTTAGCAAACCTTAGCATCACCTACAGGGCTTGTTAAAATAAAGGTGACTGGATCTCACCCCCAAAATTTCTGACTCACCAGATCAGCAGAGAGGCCTGAGGATTTGCATTTCTAAGTATGCAGGTGAAATTGATGCTCATATTTTGATAATCACTGCTCTAGTGGATAGAAAGTACTCCACTCAGTCATGCATTCATTCAGTAATTTGGCAAACATTTACAGAGCTCTTTCTATGTGGAATACAACTTTCTAGATGCTGGGAATATAATGGTGACTAAGACATGATCCTTAGTAGCTTAGGAAGGGCGTATACAGCTAGTAATCAGGAAGCACTGGATTCATTAAAAAATGCATCAGAATGACACTGATCCCAGGAAATGATGTCCAAGGGGAAACCTTAAAGATGCATCAGAATTAACCACAGGGTAAGTCTATGTTGGAGAAAGGGCAGGACAGGAAAGATTATGTCAGGCAGAAGATGGTGTGTGTTGAGGGCAATCCAGAGTGCCTCTGGTTCAGTGGTAGAGAAGCAAGTGCTGGGCAGGGGAGGAGGAAGGGCAGGAAGTGTTTCAGAAATTAGACAGAAGCCAGATCATACAGAACTTTGTGTGCCATTCAGACTTTATTCCAAAGTCAGTGAAGGACTTTAAGTAGAAAGTGTCATGATCAGAATCACTTCCTGAAAATAGTATTCTGGCTACTGGATGGAGTCTGGAATGGAATGGAGATAAGGAAACTGCTTAGGTGGAAGAAAATCAAGGCTTCTGTCATTTTAATATGTTTACTTGCAAATCGTCTTAGTGGACTTTTGTCTAGACAATCAGATGTCCCCCTGGTCATCTCAGTGTGTGAAATCTGGAGGGGACATAGGAAAGCAGAGTGAATCCAATGGCTCTTTCTATAATGGGGGATGAAAAAGGGTGGGGGAGGGCATGTACACATGAGATTTGTGTTTTGTGTCAGAGTCAGACATAAGCAGAAAAGAAACTTTACTTTCAATGTCGTATATTTACCTGGAAATTATTTTGAAGAGTTGTTAGCCACTTCAACAAATATTTAGCAATAAGCTCTTCGCCCAGTTCTGTAGTCTCAGAATCATCAGAATTTGAAAACGGTTGAGGAGGATGTGTATTGTAGCCAGTTAGAAATGCAGCCATGTGAATAGGGAAGGTGTCATCTGGGTTAGGTGGGCAGTGGGCCATTCTAATGTCAACTTCACCTTTTGGACAGAACTAAACGGAGGAGCCTGGTAGGCTGCAGTCCATGGGGTCGCTGAGAGTTGGACACGACTCAGCGACTTCACTTTTACTTTTCACTTTCATGCATTGGAGAAGGAAACGGCAACCCACTCCAGTGTCCTTGCCTGGAGAATCCCAGGGACGGGGGAGCCTGGTGGGCTGCAGTCCATGGGATCGCTAGAGTTGGACACGACTGAGCGACTTCACTTTCACTTTTCACTTTCATGCATTGGAGAAGGAAATGGCAACCCACTCCAGTGTTCTTGCCTGGAGAATCCCAGGGACGGGGGAGTCTGGTGGGCTGCCGTCTATGGGGTCGCACAGGGTCGGACACGACCGACGCGACTTAGCAGCAGTAGCAGCAGCAATATCCTTCCAGAGCCTCTTCCAAATATAATCAGAGGGATACAGGGCTGAAGGGGTAATGGAGATCAACTTGTCTTTCTCATTTCACAATGAAACGAATAGTGTACACTTCTCCTGAACTGTGGAAAACTACAACGGCACCTAGCCTTTATGACATTTGTGTGGATTCAAAAACTCCCAAAGCACCATATTATTTTGAAATTAAAATTTCTGAACAGATGGAGGATTCAGAGCTCTTACAAGTAAATGCTAAGGAAATATTTATTGGTGTCAGGATACTTTAAATTATGGTCTTTTCTCTCCAAAAATATTTCCCAGCCATCAAATTAGCCACTGAAGGAAATCCTTCAGCATTTCAAATGCTTTCTCTACTCCTAGTAGCAATGGGCTACAAGTAGAATTTCAAGCCACTCTGAAGACAAAGATTTTCTACTTGTTCAACAATTGGAGGACAGGTGTATTTATTTGGTTTACTAATTTATTTATGCTAGACATGGTTGATCTGTACATTAATTTATTTAGGATTCACAGCTATGTTATGGGGTAGGTTTCCATCATGTCAATTTTACAGAAGAGAAAAGGACATCTGAAGGAAGTAAGTATGATGTCCAAGATGACATGGCTGGTATGCCAGGTACTGGAGCTAGGACTGTCTGATAGCAAACCTTCTTGTTGTTCAGTCACTAAGTCATGTCCAACTCTTTGCAACCCTATGAACTGCAGCACACCAGGCTTCACTATCCTTCAATATCTGTCAGAGTTTGCTCAAACTCATGTCCACTGAGTCAGTGATGCCATCTAACCATCTCATCCTCTGACACCCCATTTTCCTCCCCCTTTTCCCTTTGCTCTCAATCTTTTCCCAACATCAGAGCTTTATCAATGAGTTGGCTATTTCCATTATTTGGCCAAAGTATGGAATTGAAGGATGTTACTCAACTTGGGGAAAACAAAACCTCAGTTCAGCAGTCATCCCAGCCCTTTAGTTGAGAGATAAGTATACCCTGGACTGTGGGAAGGAGCTACAACTCCCCACAAGTTTGAATCTGTGAAGGCAGAACTTTGTGGTCCTTTAAATCCCATTCTTGATCTTCATTTTTGCCAGACGGAATGGCACGTAAAAGGCTACACCCCAGGTGAAAGTGTCCTCTTAAATGGACTTGGAATGCCTCCTGAGCTTTCCAGTCACCCTGAAGCAGAGTTTAGCAAAGACAAAATAATTATTATTCCTCTCTAAGCTTTGAATTTGAGTACAGATCATATGAAAGTGACCTTTTCGGCTTGGAGACACACATCTTCCTTGCTTGGATTCCACCTTCTCATTTGGCTCATAAAGCTGTAGTGTGTTGTTTGCCATAATGCTTGAATAGTAGGTGTTTGAATAACCATGCACTTTGTAGTCACTTATGTATTTATTCCCATTGCATCCAACCTGATGTCATTGAGCAACCACACACAGTGTTGGGTAAATTTTGAATCCAGAGCTCAATAAATGAGTAGAAATTCAGCCATCTTGACTTCTTACACTTCTGATTCCCACAGTGTTTTTTAGCTCCTTTCTACTCAGAATGTGTCATACAACATAATCAGTATGTGCATTTTAACAGGGTCCCTCTTAATTTAGGCACAGGGGCTTCCCAGGTGGCTCAGTGGTAAAGAACCTGCCTGCCAATGCAGGAGATGCAGGTTCAATCCCTGGGTTGGGAATATCCTCTGGAGAAGGAAATGGAAACCCACTCTAGTATTCTTGCCTGGGAAATCCCATGGACAGAGGAGCCTGGTGGGTAACAATCCATGGGGGTCACAAAAAGTTGAACATAACTTAGTGACTGACCACAAGATAATTTAGGCACACAAGATTTCAGATGACCAGAGAACTGTCTCTGTTGGGCAGCAGGTTTCTCTTTCTCTCCAGAATGCATAGGCAACAAGAAGGAGCTTTGGCAAGAAACTCCAAAGACACAACTCCTTTCAGAGCTTGTTTCCTGTTTGATAAGTTACCAAGTCTTTATAACTGGAATGCAAACTGAGGGTTCAGCCAAGGAACTGGGTGAGAGTTAATGGATCAATCTGCTCTCCCCCGTCAGTGCTTTTACCACTGACTTCTGGAATGTGTTTGATGAAAAGAAAGTGACTTCTTCAGACAGAGATACTGATGTAGCCTGCTGAGGTTAGGACCTATAGGAACAATACACCAATGTTATCAGGACTTTGTTTGCCTCCAACTTCATTCCAAAACTGACAACAGAAGAGAAAACCTTTTTTTTAAAGCCCTTGCTGTCAGTTGTCATTATTATAAATAGCTGTATGTCGTGCCTCTCCCTGGGGGGAGACAAGCATCTTTGTTCAGTTCTTATTTGGATTGAGTTCCATTTCAATCGTTTTCTGAAAGTGGATCTGAGAAATGGAACTAGTAGCAAAGTAACATTTGTCTCCATTTATCTTTCTAAGAGCTTGGATATGTTGAAAGTTAAAATCAGAGAAGGAAGTTCCTGCTACTTTCCTGTCACCAGGCTTGAAGGCCCTTTATCAATGAATAATGAACAAAAAAGTCAGCTCTATGTCATGTTTTATGTTTACCCCCAGAATTTCAGTAAAATAAATGACTGGCTCCATCTGAAAGGGGAAATTTTCAGAGAAAAGAAGATTTGGGATCTGGAGTAGCAGATACAAGCAGATGTATCCATAGCCCATTCACAGAATAGTATTTATCTTTCAAGTTATATTTGGGAATGGAAAAGCATTTTGGTCAGTTGACCTCTCCCCCAGGTTCCTCTACTTCATTAGTTTCACAAGCATTACAAGGTGACTGGAGTTAATCAATTAACACACCCGGTTGGGAATTATAAAGATACCTTTTACTCTATTAGCACTAAGAAACTGAGCCAGTAACAGCTAAGATCAGTGAGTTTGGACACCTGGCTTGGAAGGGTGAGCTGATCAGAATTAACCAAAATTCAAGTATAAATCACTGTCCCAAAGCAATGTAACATCTACTGTGAAATTGGCATGTTGGGGTCCAAAGCAAAAAACCACCAGAAAGACTTTTGCTCACCAAGGGACCCTGTTGGCTCTGAGAAGGAATTTCAGACTTACCCACTAGCTAAACCCATTAATGTCAAGAGCTTTATTAGATTAACTGGCCTCTGGTGGAATTTTCAAGGCTCAGGTTCCATAGCCCTCATTGTCAACAAAAGTTTCTGTTGTGAAAATGGTCTATTTCTATGTTTCTTCAACTCCCAAGGTAAACGTGGTTCTCAGAAGGGTGAGGCTGTTGCAAAGGAGTAGACAGCCAGCACCCTGGTGTCAGGTCCTCTATAGCAGATGCTCTGAGTATGCTTGGGAAAACAGACATGCCTTTATGGAAAGGAAGTGTTCCACCAGGAACACACCTGATCACATTCAACCTGGATTCAAAGAGCCTGGGCCATGTCAAAGGAAAATGTTCTATCATAAATCTCCAGAAATGGAAAAGGTCAAAGTCACCCTCAGTAATTAGCCTGATGAAATACAGTGGTTGTGCTTTTTGTTTAACCTTTTAAGAAAAGGGCTCTGCTCCCACAGATCTCAACAAGCAGCCTTTTATTAACACATCCTTGACATGCCTGCCCCTCTTCTTAAACCAGTCCCCCACCTGCAGCCCTGGTAGAACATGTTTTTGGCTTGTTGTTTGAATTCCTTAACTTTTGGTGGATTAGTGTTCCCATCCCAGTTCATTCTAAGAGGTCTTAACTGCTTTAAGTTCATGCAACTGTAACACTTTGCAGAGTAAAAGTGAGCTAAATATACGTCATTTAAAAAAAAAAAACATCATTTTATCCATCTAGAAAAATCTTTAAGCGTGTACTAGCAGTGAAAAAAAATCTTGGCCAAGAAGGTTAGCAATAATTATTTTAATTTTGGTTACTGTGCGGAACTGCTTTGTCCAAAACAGTAGCCATTAGTTGTGTAAGCAATTGAGGGCGAGTTTGAACTGAGATATGCTGTCTGGATTTTGAAGGTTTATTATGAAGAAAAGAATGCAAAATATTTCATTAGTAATTTTTATGTTCATTACATGTTGAAATTATAATAATATTTTTATATATTCAGTTAAATAAAAAGTGTGATTAAATTTTATTGCATTTGTTCTTTTTTTTTAAATTTATTTATTTTTTATTGAAGGATAATTGATTTACAAAATTTTGTTGTTTTGTGTCAGGCCTCAACATGAATCAGCCATAGTTATACATATATCCTCCCTTTTGAAACTCCCTCCCTCTCCCTCCCCATCCCACCCCTCTAGGTTGATATAGAGCCCTTGGTTGAGTTTCCTGAGCCATACAGCAAATTCCTGTCAGCTCTCTATTTTACATATGGTAATGTAAGTTTTCATGTTACTCTTTTTATTCATCTCACCCTCTCCTCCCTTCTCCCCATGTCCGAAAGTCTATTCTCTATGTTTATGTCTCCATTGTTGCCCTATAAATAAATTCTTCAGTACCATTTTTCTAAATTTCATATATATGCATTAGAATGTGATATTTATCCATCTCTTTCTGCCTTACTTCACTCTGTATAATAGGTTCTAGGTTCATCCACATCATCAGAACTGACTAAAATGCATTACTTTTTTATGGCTGAGTAATATTCCATTGTGTCAGAGAAGGCAATGGCACCCCACTCCAGAACTCTTGCCTGGAAAATCCCATGGATGGGGGAGCCTGATAGGCTGCAGTCCATGGGGTCACGAACAGTCGGACACGACTGAGCAACTTCACTTTCACTTTTCACTTTCATGCATTGGAGAAGGAAATGGCAACCCACTCCAGTGTTCTTGCCTGGAGAATCCCAGTGACGGGGGAGCCTGGTGGGCTGCCGTCTATGGGGTCGCACAGAGTCGGACACAACTGAAGCGACTTAGCAGTAGTAGCAGCAGCAGCAATATTCCATTGTGTATATGTACCACTACTTTTTTATCCATTCATCTGTCAGTGGACATCTAGATTGCTTCCATGTTCTAGCTATTGTAAATAGTGCTGCAAAAAACAATGGGATACATGTGTATTTTTCAATTTTGATTTCCTCAGGGTATGCCTAGGAGTGGGATTGCTGGGTCATATGGTGGTTTTATTCCTATTTTTTTAAGGAGTCTCCATATTGTCTTCCGTAGTGGCTCTATCAATTTACATTTCTACCATCAGTGCAAGAGTGTTCCCTTTTCTCCACACCCTCTCCAGCATTTATTATTTGTAGACATTTTGATGGAGACCATTCTGACTGGTGCGAGATGATATCTCATTGTAGTTTTGATTTGCATTTTTTTTAATAATGAGTGATGTTGAACATCTTTTCATGTGTTTGTTAGCATGTTTTCTTTGGAGAAATGTCTGTTTAGGTCTTTTTCCCACTTTTTTTATTGGGTTGTTTTTCTTATATTGAGTTGTATGAGTTGCTTGTATGTTTTGGAAATTAATCCTTTGTCAGTTGTTTCATTTGCTAATTATTCTCTCCCATTCTGAGGCTTGTCTTTTCACCTTGCTTATAGTTTCCTTTGCTGTGCAAAAGTTTTTAAGTTTAATCAGGTCCCACTTGTTTACTTTTGTTTTTATTTCCATTACTCCAGGAGGTGGGTCATAGAGTATCTTCTTTTGATTTAAGTCAGAGAGTGTTCTGCCTATGTTTTCCTCTAAGAGTTTTATAGTTTCTGGTAGTACATTTAAGTCTTTAAACAATTTTGAGTTTATCTTTGTGTATGATGTTACAAAGTGTTCTAATTTCATTCTTTTACATTTAGCTGTCCAGTTTTCCCAGCATCATTTATTGAAAAGGCTGTCTTTACCCCATTGTATATTCTTGCCTCCTTTGTCAAAACTAAGTTACCCATAGGTGCATGGGTTTATTTCTGGGTTCTCTACCTTGTTGCACTGGTCTATATTTCTGTTTTTGTGCCAGTTCCATACTGTCTTCATGACTGTAGCTTTGTAGTATAATCTTAAGTCAGGAAGGTTGATTCTTCCAGCTCCGTTCTTTCTCAAGACTACTTTAGCTTTTCATAGTCTTCTGTGTTTCCATATGAATTGTGAAATATTTTGCTCTTGTTTGGTGAAAAATGCCATTGGTAATTTGATAGGGATCACATTGAATCCTAGATTGCATTTGGTAGTATAGTCATTTTTACAATATTGATTCTTCCTACCCACGAACATGGAATATCTCTCCATCTGTTTATGTCATCTTTGATTTATTTTATTAGTGTCTTATAATTTTCTGTATACAGTTTTTTTTTTTTTGTCTCCTTAGGTAAGTTTTTTCCTAGATATTTAATTCATTTTGTTGCAAGGGTGAATGTGATTGATTCCTTAATTTCTCTTTCTGATTTTTCATTTTTAGTGTACAGAAATGCAAGTGATTTCTATGTGTTGATTTTGTATCCAGCAACTTTGCTAAATTCACTGATTAGCTCTAGTAATATTCTGATGCTATCTTTAGGTTTTTCTATGTACAGTATCCTGTCATCTGCAAACAGTGAGAGCTTTACTTCTTCTTTTCCAATCTGGATTCTTTTTATTTCTTTTTCTTCTTTGATTTCTGTAGCTAGGACTTCTGCAACTATGTTGAATAATAGTGACAAAAGTGGACACCCTTGCCTTGTTCCTGATCTTAGGGGAAATTCTTTCAGTTTTTCACCATTGAGAATAATATTTGCTGTAGGCTTACTATATATGGGCTTTACTATGTTGAGGTAGGTTCCTTCTATGCCCATTTTTTGAAGACTTTTAATTATAAATGGGTGGTGAATTTTGTCAAAGGCTTTTTCTGCATCTACTGAGATTTTCATATGGTTTTTATCTTTCAATTTGATAGTATGGTATATCACATTGATTGATTTGCATATATTGAAGAATCCTTGTATCCCTGGAATAAACCCAACTTGATCATGGTGTGTGAACTTTTTGATGTGGTGCTGAATTCTGTTCGCTAAAATTTTGTTGAGGATTTTTGCATTTATGTTCATCAGTGATATTGTGCTATAGTTTTCTTTTTGTGTGTTGTCTTTGTCTGTTTTTGTATCAGAGTGATGGTAGCCTCATAGAATGAGTTTGGAAGTGTTCCTTTCACTGCAATTGTTTGAAAGAGTTTTAGAAGGATAGGCATTAGCTCTTCTCTAAATGTTTGATAGAATTCTCCTGTGAAGCCATCTGGTTCTGGGCTTTTGTTTTTGGGGGGATATTTTTGATTACAGCTTCAATTTCAGTGCTTGAAATTGGGTTGTTCATATTTCTATTTCTTCCCAGTTCAGTCTTGGAAGATTGAACTTTTCCAAGTATCTGTCCATTTCTTTCAGGTTATCTATTTTATTGCCATATAGTTGTCCATAATAGTCTATTATATTCCTTTGTATTTCTGCATTGTCTATTGTAACCTCTTTCTTTTCATTTCTAATTTTGTTGATTTGATTTTTCTCTTTTTTTCTTGATGAGTCTGGCTAAAGGTTTGTCAATTTTGTTTATCTTCTCAAAGAACCAGCTTTTGGTTTTATTAATCTTTACTATTGTTTCTTTCATTTCTTTTTCACTTTTTTCGCCCAGATCTTTATGATTTCTTTCCTTCTACTAATTTTGGGATTCTTTTTTCTTCTTCTTTTTCCAGTTGTTTTAGGTGTAAAGTTAGGTTGTCTATTCGGTGTTCTTGTTTCTTGATGTAGGATTGTATTACTATAAAGTGCCCTTTTAGAACTGCTTTTGCTGCATCCCATAGGTTTTGAGTTGTCGTGTTTATGTTGTCATTTGTTTCTAGACATTTTTTAATTTCCATTTTGATTTCCTCAGTAACCTGTTGGTTATTTAGAAACGTGTTGTTTAATCTCCATGTGTTTGTTTCTTACTTTTTTTTTTCTTGTAATTGATATCTAATCTCATAGAATTGTGGTCAGAGAAGATGCTTGATACAATTTCAATTTTCTTAAATTTACTGAGGTTTGATTTGTGACGTAAGATGTGATCTATACTGAAGAATGTTCCATGTGCACTGTAGAAGAAGGTGTATTCTTCTTCATTTGGATGGAATGTCCTAAAGATTTCAATGAGGTCCATCTCATCTAATGCATCATTTAAAACTTATGTTTCCGTATTAATTTTCTGTTTTGATGATCTGTCCATTGGTGTGGGTGGGGTGTTAAAGTCTCCTACTGTTATCATATTACTGTCAATTTCTCCTTTTATGTCTGTTAGTGTTTGTCTTATGTACTGAGGTGCTCCTATGTTGGGTGCATAGATATTTACAATTGTTATGTCTTCCTCTTGGACTGATCCCTTGATCATTATGTAGTGTCCTTCCTTGTCTCTTGTAATCTTCTTTATTTTAAGTTCTATTTTGTCTGATATGAGGATTGTTACTCCAGCTTTCTTTTGCTTTGATTTCATGGAATATATTTTTCCATCCTCTCACTTTCAGTATATATGTGTCTTTAGACCTGAAGTGGGTTTCTTGTAGACTGTAAATATATGGGTCTCGTTTTCATATCCATTCATCCAGTCTGTGTCTTTTGGTTGGAGCATTTAATCCATGTACATTTAAAGCACTTATTGATATATATATCCCTATTGCCATTTTATTAATTGTTTGGGTTGATTTTGTAGATCTTTTTTCTTCTCTTGTATTTCTTGACTGTATAAATCCCTTTAAAATTTTATGTAAAGCTGCTTTGGAGGTACTGAATTCTCCTAACTTTTGCTTGTCTGAAAAGCTTTTTATTTTTCCATCAGTTTTGAATGAGATCCTTGCCAGTTACAGTAATCTTGGTTTTATATTTTCCCCTTTCAGTACTTTAAATATATCCTTCCAGTCCCTTCTGGTCTGCAGTTTCTGCTGAAACTTCAGTTGTTAAGCATATGGAGTTTCCCTTGTATGTTACTTGTTGTTTCTCCCTTGATGCTTTTAATATTCTTTCTTTGTGTTAAGTCTTTGTTAGTTTGATTAGTATGTGTCTTGGCATGTTTTTCCTTGGGTTTATCCTGTATGGAACTCATTGTGCCTCTTGGACTTGATTGACTATTTCCTTTTCCATGTTGGGAAAATTTTCAACTAAAATCTCTTCAAAAATTTTCTCATACTCTTTCTTTTTCTCTTCTTCTTCTTAGACCCCTATAATTTGAATGTTGGTATGTTTGATATTGTCCCAGAGGTCTTTGAGATTATCCTCAGTTCTTTTTGTTTTTTTTTTTTTTACTTTATTATGCTCTTCAGATGTTATTTCTAACATTTTATCTTCCTGCTCACTGATTCCTTCTTCTGCTTCAGATATTCTGCTATTTATTCCTTCTAGAGTATTTTTTAATTTCAGTAATTGTGTTGTTTGTCTCTGTATATTTATTCTTTAATTCTTCTAGGTCTTTGTTAGTTGATTCTTGCATTTTCTCCATTTTGTTTTCAAGGTTTTTGATGATCTTTATTATCATTATTCTGAACTCTTTTGCAGGTAGTTTGCCTCTTTCCTCTTCATTTATTGGACCTCTGTCTTTCTAGTTTGTTCCTTCATTTGTGTAGTATTTCTCTGCCTTTTCATTATTTCTTTTTAACTTGTTGTGTTTGAGGTCTCATTTTCCCAGGCTTCAAGGAAAGTTGAATTCTTTCCTTGAAGAAGGTTGAATTGTTTCTTCCTTTTGGTTTCTGCCTTCCTTTGGTTGTCTGACCAACCACTGGTTGGCTGGTCCAGTGGTTTGTGTAAGCTTTGCATAAGTTGAGTTTTTATTTGTTTTTCCTCTGATGGGAAAGGCTGAGTGAGGTGGTAATCCTGTCTGCTGATGATTGGATTTGTATTTTTGTTTTATTTGTCATTTAGATGAGGCATCCTGCATAGAGTGCTACTAATGCTTGGGTGATGCTGGGTCTTGGATTCAAGTGGTTCTGTTTGTGTGAGTTCTCACAGTTTGATACTCCCTAGGGTTGGTTCTCTGGTAGCCTAGGGTCTTGGAGTCTAAAGGCTCAGGGCTTGATCTCTGGTCAGGAACGAAGATTCCACAAGTGGTTTGTTATGGCATTAAGTGAGATTAAAACAAATATTCACAAATGAGAAGCCAAAGATGAACCCCAGACAAATGGAAGTTACAAAACCAGGCAAATAATAATTCAAATAATGAATATACACATATACATACACCCATGAGCAAAGTCAAAACAGTCCAACAAAAATAAAGTACAGTAGACTGACCTGGAAAACAAAGAAATCAAAAATTACATTTACCAGTTAAGAAAAAAACTAACTAAAGCACAAACTGGAAACTAAAACTAAAGTAAGGTGCCTAGTAGGGAATAAAGCAATGAAAACAAAACTAACAAATATTTTGAGAGGAAAGGAAAGAAAGAAAATAAGGGGAAAAATATGCAAAGTTAAATAGAGGTAGATGAAGATTTATATACATTAAAGATTAACTGCAAGGGTAAAAGTACAGTAGGAAAGGCAAACAAAGGAATAAATGTAGGAAAATATAATAGGTTTAAAAAATTAAAAGTTAAAATTATAAAAAATAGAAAATAAATAAAAACACAGAGGAAGGAAGAAAAAAGGAAAAATAAAAGGAAAGCACAGAATTGCAAAAGCCCAACATAGAGGCAGAGGTTTCTAACAACAATTAAAAGTGTGACTGAATATATACACATACATAGACACCTATAAACAAAATCAAAACAGTCCAACAAAAATAAAGTGCAATAGATTGACCCAGCTAACCAAGGAAACCAAAAATTTTATCTACCAGAACAAAACTAACTAAAGCACAAACTGGAAAGCAAAAATAAAGCAAGGTGCCAATTGGGGCATAAAGCAATGAAAATAAAACTAACATATGTTGATAGGAAAGGAAAGAAGGAAAAGAAAGAATATATATGCAAAGTTAAATAGAGGAAGATAAAGAAGATTTATATACATTAAAGAGTCACTGCAAGGGGAAAAGCACAATAGAAAAAACAAACAAAGGAATAAATGTGGAGGAAATAATATTAGGTTTAAAAAGTTAAAAATTTAAATTTAAATAAGAGAAAAGAGAAAAAACAAACAAACAAACAAAAAAAAAAAAAAACGGAAAACACCGCAGAACTGCAAAAGCTCAATGTAGAGGCAGAGGTTTATAACAACAATAAAGACTGTGACTGAGGCAAAAAAAAGCTCAAAAGCTTAATTGGATTTTATAGTGCCAATAAAATCGACAACTATAATGGAACAGGGGGGAAGGGAAAGAAAAAGAAAAAAATCCAAAAGATTCTCCAGAACAAATCAAAAAATAAGAATAATGAATGTTTTTCTTGAGTCACTGCTGTCAGTGTCCGAGTCCTTTCCCTTGCTGGGAGTCACAGTCCACCTTACCTCCCTAGGATGCTCTCCAACACTGTGCTGATCTCTGGACCTGCTGTGAGGGCAGCTCAGATTCTAATCTGGTCCAACTCCTGTGTGTTCTTGCCTCCAAAATCCACAGCTATGAGAGCTAGTGCCTTTTCTTTTGTGGGAGCTCTCAATGACCTTTTATATAGACACAGAGTCTGCCTTGTTGATCGTGCGGATTTAATCTGCAGCTTGTACAACTGGTGGGAAGGTTTTGGGTCTTCAACCTTAGCTACACTGGCCCTGGGTTTCAGTGGTTTTATTTCCACCTCTACATGTGGCTTTGTTCTGAGCACTGGGGTTTGCTTCTGGGGTTGCCCTGAAGGATTTGGGTTTGCCCCTGTGAGGGCTAGGTGTGGAGGTGGTGTAGCTGCTTGGGTCGCAGGGGTTCTGGCAGCACCAGGTACTCGGGCGAGTTGGCGGCTAGAGCAGCAGGAAATATGGTGCTCTAGAAGGTATTGGCCAATATGCTCCAGTATTCTTGCCTGGAGAAGCCCCCTCCCTGACAGAGAATCCTGGCAGGCCACAGTCTACAGGGTCACAAAGAGTCAGACGTTATTGAAGTAACCCTGCACTCATAGACATAAGACTTTTTCTGCCTGTGGCAGCTCTGCTCCAGTGAGAGTTCAACCATGATGATGGCGCAGCTGCTTGCTTTGCGGGGATCCTGACGGCACCAAATGTGCAGGGACACAGACTGCCTCCACCACAGGAGTTATGGCCCTATCAGAGTCTTTTTTCGAGCCTCTTGTAGCTGGAGACCAGAAGGCCTCTTAGGCCAGTCTTTCCCCATAGCTCCACTCATTCAGGCACTTAGGGGGTTCCCGTGCCTGGTATCCTTCTCTGTTGTCTGGCGTGTTGGGCACATAGAGGAGCCCCCCTGGCTGGGGTCCTACTCTGTAGTTTGGCATATCAGTCACTTAAAGGAGCACCCTGGGTGGGGTCCTACCCTGTAGTTCAGTGTGTCAGGCGTTTGATGGGCCAGCCTCTCTATTGTTCAGCTGCTGATGCTGGCATATGGGGAGAGAGAGGCTATGATGATGGCTCCACCTCCTATGTGTGATTCATCAGCATAGCCTTGCTTCCATGGCTGCCCAGCTTTCCTCCACAGGCATTTCCCCCTACAGTCTCCTCCCTCACAGCCCCTCGATCTGTCTGTCTGCAGTCAACAGCCCTCACTTTGGGATTGCTCCACAATCCCTAGACCCCAGCTCCCATCCACTGCACCTTCCAGGGTACCAGTGTTCCTGTCTGTGGTATGTATGGCTGTTGCAAGAACTGTCCGATTCTCATTCCATTTAGACTGCCACAGATCAGCTATTTCACTCTCAGCCTTAAATGTTTCTCCTCTGACTCAGACAATTGCCCTGATGTGGGGATTGGACCCCTGCTTCAGTTCCTCCACCTGCTGAAGGCAGTTTCAGTCCTACCAACACTCCTGTTTTCCCCTCTAGTTCCTTCATCCTACTGAGTTTTGCATGGTTCTATATATTCTTTTCCACTGGCCAGGTACTCCTGTCCACTGTCAGCCAGTACTCTTAATGCATTTCTGGGTCTGAAGCTGTATTCCTGAGGTATCTGTGGAGAGAGATGTACCCCAAGTCCATCTACTCAACTGCTATCTTGTTCTCCCTCTCATTTTGTAAAGTAGCTATTTGAGAATTTGAAATTATGAATATGAATCCTCCAACACTATTGGTGGGAATGTAATTGGGGCATCCACAATAGAAAACAGTATGGAGGTTCCTTAAAAAACTAAAAATAGAGCTATCATATGGTTCAGCAATCCTACTCCTGGGCATACATTCATTGAAAATTAATTTGAAAAGATACACCCACTCCAATATTCATAGCAGAATTATTTACAATAGCCAAGATATGGAATCAACCTAAATGTCCATCAGTAGATGAATGGATCAAGATGTGATTTATATAGAATGGAATATTCAGTTTAGTTCAGTTCAGTCGCTCAGTTGTGTCCTACTCTTTGTGACCCCATGGGCTGCAGCACACTAGGCCTCCCTGCCATAAAAAGGAAGGAAATAATGCCAATTGCAGCAACATGGATAAACCTAGAGATTATCATACTAAGTGAAATAAATCAGAGGGAGAAAAACAAATATCATATAATATCACGTACATGTGGAATCTAAAAACAATACAAATTAACTTATTTACAAAGTAGAAACAGACTCAAACATAGAAAACAAGCTTGGTCACCAAATCGGACAGGTGTAAGCGTGGATAAATTGGGAATTTGGGATTAATAGATATACACTACAATATATATAAAAGAGGTAAACAACAAGGACCTACTCTTTGGGGAATTATATTCAATATCTTATAATAAGCTATAATGGAAAAGAATCTAAAAAAAGTATGTATATATATATGTGTGTGTATATATATATATTCTGAATCATTTTGCTTTATACCTGAAATATTGTAAATCAACTATACTTCAATAAAAAGGATTAAAAACAAAATACAAAATAAAATTACAAATACGGCTCACCATATATTTCTGTTGGGCAGTGCTGGTCTAGAAGATCGAGTTTTCCACATACAGGTGAAGAAAAAGGCCAAAGTGATAGGTTTGATTTGGGCATTGCATGATTTTAGCATATAATTTTTCCCTATTTTGTATTATTATATACTTTTATTGTTTCTTGAGTCATCCTCCAGTTATACTGGGGCCTTCTGAAGACAAATAAATTGTTTTAAACATTTCTACGACCTCTATTATGGCTAGCACAACCCTGGACACATGACAGGGATTCAACCAATGTTTGTTAGTGGAGTACAACTCAATAAGAGAGAATTTTCTAGATGGATAGATTTCTTCAGGGACTAGTCTAAAGGTCAGAATGCAAGTTTGTTGTAGCCACTAAGTGGCCTGACTGAATATGTCTCGCTGTCACTGAGATGTGTTCTGGCCAATGAGTTGTGAGTAAATGTGACATGTGCCACTTCTGAGCTGAGTAATTAATTTCCAGAGTGATCCATCATGATGATTAATTATCTTTCACAGAGAGACTTCTCCTGTTAGCCTGAGTCCCCAACTGACCTACAATTAATCTGTAACCTAAGTAATCCTTTGCTGATTTCAGCCACTGGGTTTCAGATTCTTTGTTATGGCAGCAAGACATGCGACTGACTTGCCCTTAACTGGCCATGTGTGCTGGCTCTTGCTGACTGAAAGAGCATGGCTCTTTGACTATAGATTTGTTTTTGAGATGTGGCTCTAGCTTCATAAACCTTATATTTTACTAATGATTATTCTCAGTAGTCAAAATATGGAAAAATAAAAAGAGGATCAGTATTTTTGCTCATCTCTTAAATCAGTGGTGATCTTTGGTAGCAGTATCTGGAGTTGGAACGTCTGCCATTAATTGAATTAAATTAATGATAGTGATGTTGATGATAAAGCAGAAGATGAATGGATTATTTTACTCTGAACTGAATGGAGCCATATGTCTCCTTCAGAAAACTGCTCAGTAGGCCAGTCATTTAGTTACTTCCCTTCCCAGTCAATATCCTATTTGTCTTCCCTAGAAGCAGAGGCCAAGACAAAAATTTAGAGACATATGATTTACTGAGAGAGTGCTCTGAAGAGAAAGAAAGTAAGGGAAGTAGGATGGGCAATGGTGGGAGAAGAGCAGAGACATGAACCTGCTTTGATCCAGCCTGATCCTTGGGGAGCACAGGACCACAAATCACACACCAGAAATATTCCCACCCTGATGTGAGGAAATTGACCTTTTGTATTCCTGTCTCAGTCAGCCCTGCCCTAGGAAGGGCATATAGTGTCTTAGGCAAGGTGGCTTCTTGCGGTTCATGGCAACTCTCTAGAGAATGTGGAATGAAGCATGGAGGGTGAGCCATCATCAGCCAATTTTCAGTGCAGCTGAGAGGTTAGTGTGCCTGCCCAGTAAATGAGACCTAGGTAGGGCATCCACTGTACCCATCGCTCTGCACCAGCTCTTCTTCTGTTTAAGCTCAGATTTTTTCAGAACCCTGTGTCCAATCCCTCTGTGTCCCTTGCTTTCTAATTGCACAGTTCACTAATCTAGAAATCAAGCATCAACTGCCTGCCCTAAAGTGAGAGGAGAGACTTGCTGTTTTCTATAGTCTCTTCCAACTTTGTGATCTATGTGTTTTCTTAATAGGTCAAGGGCTGGCAAAAGTTTATCCTTTCCTGAAAACAAATGACATTTTGTAGGGAGAATGTAAGCCCAAATGAGTGATTCTCAAGGTGGAGGTTTCAGGGCATCTGAACAGGTCAGGAGAGGATAAGGGTAGAGAATTTGGCCAGGGCTGCTGGTCACATCATATGACTTGCCTTCTAGGCTGATCTTCTAGAGGGCTGACCTTGTCAGCTACCTGTGCACCATCTGCTATCTTCTTAGCACTGCTGTACTGTCCATCAAGGAAATTAAGAAAACCTGGTACTGTTAGGGAATATTGTGATTAGGGGAGGAGATGTCAGATGATGAAGCCAGTTCTGTTCTGCCAACCTTGCCATGTATAGTTGTAGGAATCATATCTGCTTTCATCAGTCTGCATCAGAACTCTCTGCTTATTTCTCTCTGCTTCCTTTTGATTTGTTACCTTTGTCTTTCCATTTCTTCCCTTTACTTCCTTTCTCTTCTTCCAAAAGAAAGAAAAAACAAAACAAATGAGCAAACACAACAAAACAGAAACAGAGTTATAGATACAGAGAACAAACAGGTGGTTTCCAGGAGGGAGGTGGATGGGAGGAAGAAAGAATTAAGTGAAGAAGATTAAGAGGTACAAACCTCCAGTTGAAAAATTAATGAATTACTGGCATGAAAGGTTAAAATTTCTTAAATAAGCCAAACTCATAGAAATAGAGAGTAGAATAGTCATTGCCCAAGCCTGGGGGTGGAAGGAATGTGGGGGAGGGGCAGTATCACAATGACTAAAACCAACTGTGCCATCCTTTCTCTAGACAGTGACTTCCAAATGGTGGAGCACTGTCTGAACTGCCCAGTAACTGGGCAGTTTAAATGCAGACATCCTTGGGGTAAATTTCTGACTAAGTGGCTTTGAGAGGACATATCTAGCACAGTTCCTTATGAGGATGAACTGTATGGTAGTGGCTGGAGGATTGGATCCTGGAATCAGACAGATGGATTTAGACCTAGTCCCTACCATTTATTATGATCTATGTGATCTTGAGCAAGGTAATTAACCTCTGTGTGTCTTTAGTTTCCTGACAGTTTCCCATGAGATTTGAATCTTCAGATGTAATGGGTACGTATTGTCCCAAACAAAAATGATACAATAATCAACAATAAGATAAATCATTGAGAAGTTATTAAAACACAAATGTGAGGAAAGACCTTTATGGGTTTCTAAACAGAAAAAACAATCACTAACTGGGGAGATATCAGGTCATTTAAAAAAATCTACACAGATTTTGTGATCAATGCCAGAAGGGGGTAGAACAAAGTCCATAGGATTCTGAAGAAAAAAAAAAAAAAATTGAGCTGTCAATTGCAGGTCCAGCAAGCTGTCCTTCAAGGATAAATCCAACATAGGAACATTTTCGAATAGGCCATAATTCATATAATAGAACATCCCGAATTCCTTCTTGAAAAAAAGACCAAACATTTGATTATTTAATTCAGTCAGTAAATCAAAGAATCAAAATTTTAAAAGTCAGAAATGGAGCAGTTACAATTGAAGACTTGTACCGATGAGCACTGGTGCAATTTAAATTTAAAAATAAAAGTAAACAACTGTTGAAATTACTATTACAGGACAGACTGTGTGTCATAAAACTCAAATATAAAAAACGAGGTACATAATAATATTAGGAATGCTAATTTCCACATTTTTTTCACAAACAAGAGCCAATAGATACTATCTAGCACAGTGTTTTTTCACATTGTTTCTTTTAAACAAGTACTCTATGAACTGATCCATTTTGTAAGAAGCATTATTTTCTGAAGCTAAACATTTCCTTAGCTTTCTTTTTCTTCATTTGTACATTCAAGAAAAATTACAATTAAAGATATTATTACAAAATATCATCATAGTGTTATCCCATTTTCCTATCCATTGATTGACTTACCGATCTGCTGTCCTTCCTTCCTCCCTCCCTTCTTTCTTCTCTCCCTTCTTTTCTTCTATCCATCTATCCATCCTTCCATCCATCAGCCTATATACATATGTAGAAAGATGCCTATAATGAAGGTCTACAAATGTTAATAAACATTGTTTCTGGGTGAAATAATGTTAAATAATTTAAAATTTTGTTATCCTTTTAAAATTACTTGAATGAATTGCTACAAAGGTGTGCCATTTTTTATAAAAACAATGAAGAGTACTTTCAAGGAGAATGATGAAGAATATATGTACTAACACTGTTAAATAAAAATGAGCACGGTATAACTCCATTTGTGTAAAACAATGGATAAAATGTATATAGATGACTAGACATTTTCTAGAAGGATTCATAATTAACAGATAATGGTGTTTGCATATGAAGAAGGGACAGGACAATGGGACTATAATAAGAGGGAGATTTCTTTCTTTTCTTTCCCTCAAACTCTGTAAAATACTTATATTGTAATAATGATGGAAAAGAAATACCAAAAGAAAAAATAAAAAGAACAAGTGGCTGAAGGCTATTGTTGGACTGGCATTGGCAAACTATTGAGAATTCAGTTAGTTCATTTCCTTGCAGAGTCCTCAACCCTTCATAATCAGTAGATTCTGCCAACTCCTACTCCAGAGATAATAAGAAAGCCAATGATCAAGCAATGGAAATATTCCCAGGACATCCCCTTCCTTTGTTTGCCTTACTAAATCTCTTTTGTCTCAAAATCAGATTCTTGCTTGTAATATCTCTTCATACAAGACATGGCTTTGCCTCTCATTTCTTAAAATAGTTCAGGCCAGTCACATGTAGGAAATAATCTAAAGAAAGTCTGGAAACAGGAAACTTGCAGAACAAATGCAATGGTAAATAGCAGTGGACACTTTGATACTAGGGAGCAGCAGAGACTGCAATGGATCGACAGCACATCCTCAGCTGTGACCACTTGTCACTCTGTTGGAATGTGGCACGGTGTGACAAGATCCTCTGGGGAAGCTAGAAATGGAGATTGGAGATTTATAAATGAATAGGATTTTCCAGTTTAAAAATGTTCATTGAATTCAAATTAAAAAAAAAAAAGATACTGTGAAGACCACCCAACATATTCACAGAGGCTTGGACTATGGGCTATCGTTTCTACTTCTGCTGTAGAAGTGTATGCTTGATTACAGCATTTGAGCTGGATTTTTCCCTTCAGTAAATTGTTGCTAGGTACCTTAGCTCACTGTAGATAGATATGCCCTGTGGCTGAGTAGACATTAAATCATACAGCCCTAGAAAAAGCTGTTTCCACCTTTTTCCTCTTCCTAGCACAATAGAAACCTTCAAGAAATGGAAGGCAAATTAATGTCTACAGAGGAGGTGACACTGTCACCTGTGGGTCAGGATCGCAGAATTTCTCAGCCTCCTTGGATAGAAGTGGGGCTGAGCTTCAGTTGCAGTAAACAACTCCCCAAAATGTCCATTTTGGGGATCCAAGCAAAAGAAACTCAGTCCATTCTTGTTTCCTGGGGATGTTATACAGCCCAAGGACAAAAGTGGCTGGACTGGACTAAGTCTGGATTGAAATCTGGGCTTTTAGACTCAAAGCAGAAAAGGAATGATGAAGTAGAATTGGAAAAGGCGTGATCCCTTTGAGCTGCACAAAATAAAGAGGCCCATGTCTGCTTGAGAACATGCAGGTAAATCAGGCACTAATCACAGCCTTCAGTTCAGTTCAGTTCAGTCACTCAGTTGTGTCCGACTCTTTTCGACCCCATGAATCGCAGCACACCAGGCCTCCCTGTCCATCACCAACTCCCAGAGTTCACTCAGACTCACGTCCATCGAGTCAGTGATGCCATCCAGCCATCTCATCCTCTGTCATCCCCTTCTCCTCCTGCTCCCAATCCCTCCCAGCATCAGAGTCTTTTCCAATGAGTCAACTCTTCGTATGAGGTGGCCAAAGTACTAGAGTTTCAGCTTTAGCATCATTCCTTCCAAAGAAATCCCAGGGCTGATCTCCTTCAGAATGGACTGGTTGGATCTCCTTGCAGTCCAAGGGACTCTCAAGAGTCTTCTCCAACACCCCAGTTCAAAAGCATCAATTCTTCAGTGCTCAGCTTTCTTCACAGTCCAACTCTCACATCCATACATGACCACTGGAAAAACCATAGCCTTGACTAGACGGACCTTTGTTGGCAAAGTAATGCCTTAAACTGCAGCAAAATCAAAGGCAACAATCAGAATGCAAGGCAAGCAATCAGAATGCAACATCAAGCTCATCTCCTGAATGTCCTTGATTTCACAGCTTCATAGCTCTCTTCTCTCCCAGATGCAATGGCTTTCCCATCGATGGATGTGAATGATGGCTGCCATTTCTTCCTTTTCTTTTTCAGGTGCCCCTCTTTGCTTTCTGCTGCTGCTGCTAAGTCACTTCAGTCATGTCCAACTCTGTTCGACTCCATAGATGGCAGCCCACCAGGCCCCCCCATCTCTGGGATTCTCCAGGCAAGAACACTGGAGTGGGTTGCCATTTCCTTCTCCAATGCATGAAAGTGAAAAGTGAAAGGGAAGTCACTCAGTCATGTCCGACTCCTAGTGACCCCATGGACTGCAGCCTACCAGGCTCCTCCCTCCATGGGATTTTCCAGGCAAGAGTACTGGAGTGGGGTGCCATTGCCTTCTCCTTGCTTTCTGCTAGGCTAGTTCTATACTGTGAAGTCAATTCTTCAGCCTCTCCTTCCAGATAGATAAGAACCCTAGCATTCGACTGAAGTGACTTAGCAGCAGCAGCAGCATAGCTTTGAATGTTAGTTGGAACTTAAGTGTCTACAGTCTACTTGTACTGCCAAAGATGTAGCTTCTGCTGCTGCTCTGATTTATTGCATTCTCTTTGGTAAAAAATGTCTTGGACATAGCAAGCAAGGCATCAGCATACAAAGAAACATGCGTCTTGCCAAGATCTTACAATCTTACAATCTTATTACAAGATAAAGCCCAGGACACCGCTTGCTTAAGGATGTTCTTTAAGATAGCCCAAAAGGCTAGCAGCGATATGATTAATAACCCCATCTGTTTCACTCCTTGAATTTGTTTCCAGGGAAAATGTGCCTTTGATCACTAGGTGCTGACGAGGGTATAACCTGGCCCGAGGTGTTTCCCTGGAGTGAAATATGCAGCACTTCTCAACTCCCAATTCCATTTAATTTATTGTTTGTTTTTGCTCAAGAAGAGGCTGTTTTTACAGCTGACCAGATTTGGAAGCTGGTTTGGGGTGTTTCATTTCCTTATATGAAGAGTTATAACACAGGGGACGGTAACCAGCTGTTTCCACCTTCACTAAAGAGGGAATGAGCCTCTACTGCAGCAGAAGGGATCTGGGTTAGTTGTAAGAAGGAACTTCCTTAGAGAGTTACTATCAAGGGCTAGGACTTCCTGGTCTAGGGATCTTAAATAGCATTCTGTTGTTTCTCTTGGGGATAGATCACATGAGACCAAGATTAACAGGATTAGAGCCAGCTGAATAACTTGTCTCTGTTCCTTCCAGTATAGTATCTCTATACATGAGATATTTTGAGGTATAAATGAGATATATAATCATTAAAGAGGCTGGGCCTTTGTGGATAAATGAGTGACTAGGAGTAAGAAAATTTGGGGGTATTTTTTTGAGTCTTAGAAAAAGTGCTGTTCCTTTACATCTGATTTTCAAGTAAATGCCACAGCAGTGATGGGCTGGAGTCTTGTATTGGCTCCCAAGGCATTCAGTTGTTAAATGTTTAGGATTTCTTTTTGTTTTTAGCAAGTCATTTTTAAACACAGCTGTTCATAAAAATTAAATTAGGTAAGCACAGAGTTAAATATGTTGTATTGAAAACAAGGTACAAAATACATAAAACTCACCACTTTGTAATTATTTTACTACATTTAAATTGTATATATATTCTTTATATTATGTGTATCTACTGCATCTGTATGGTAGAAATGGTAGGAAAGTTATGACCAACCTGGACAGCATATTAAAAAGCAGAGACATTACTTAGTTAACAAAGGTCTGTCTAGTCAAGGCTATGGTTTTTCTAGTAGTCATGTATGGATGTGAGAATTGTACTATAAAGAAAGCTGAGCACCGAAGAATTGATGCTTTTGAACTGTGGTGTTGGAGAAGACTCTTGAGAGTCCCTTGGACTGAAAGGAGATCCAACCAGTCCATCCTAAAGGAAATCAGTCCTGAATATTTGTTGGAAGGACTGATGCTGAAGCTGAAACTCCAATATTTTGGCCTCCTGATGTGAAGAACTGACTTATTTGAAAAGACCCTGATGCTGGGAAAGATTGAAGGCAGGAAGAGAAGGGGACGACAGAGGATGAGATGGTTGGATGGCATCACTGACTCAATGGACATGGGTTTGGGTAGACTCCGGGAGTTGGTGATGGATAGGGAGGCCTGTCATGCTGCAGTTCATGGGGTCACAAAGAGTCAGACATGACTGAGCAACTGAACTGAACTGAACTGATGGCACATGTCTTCCCAGGTGCACATTTGGCAACATTGCATTGGCAATTTGAATTCTGTCATGGTGGGAGTATTTACACCATGGAAATTGGCAGACTATGTAAATCAGAGGTTTTTTCCAAATCCAGGTATTAAATATTTATTAGCACATTTGCATGGAAGAAAGAAAAGGACAGGATCGAGGAGAAAGATAAGTGAGGGTGGAGAGAGAGGGAGAAAAAATGAAGGAGGAGGAGGAAGGGGAGGGGGAGAGAGATTATTGTATTTCCTCAATATTTTTATTAGTAAGACAATAATATAACAACCACTTATCTTTCTCCTCAGCTCACTTTTTCTCTCTTCCTTGTAAATGTTCTAATAACTACTTAACATTTGGATCTTGGAAAAGCCTGATTTATAAGGTCTGCCAATCTCCTAAAAGTCAGTTCAGTTCAGTTCAGTTCAGGCACTCAGTCATGTCTGACTCTTTGCCACCCCATTTGCTGCTGCATGCCAGGCTTCCCTGTTCTTCACCAACTCCTGGAGCTTGCTCAAACTCATGTCTATTGGGTTGGTGATGCCATCCAACTGTTTCATCCTCTGTCATCCCCTTCTCTTCCTGCCTTCAGTCTTTCCCAGCATCAGGGTCTTTTCCAGTGATTCAGATCTTTGCATCAAGTGGCCAACGTATTGGAGCTTCAGCTTCAGCATCAGTCCTTCCAATGAATATTCAGGATTTATTTCCTTTAGGAGGGACTGGTTGGATCTCCTTGCAGTCCAAGGGACTCTCAAGAGCCTTCTCCAACACCACAGTTCAAAAGCATCAATTCTTCAGTGCTCAGCTTTCTTTATGGTCCAACTCTCACATCCATACATGACTACTGGAAAAACCATAGCTTTGACTACATGGACCTTTGTTGACAAAGTAATGTCTCTGCTTTTTAATATGCTGTCTATGCTTGTCATCAGCTATTCTTCCAAGGAGCAAGCATCTTTTAATTTCATGGCTGCAATCACCATCTGCAGTAATTTGGGGGCCCAAGAAAGTAAAGTCTGTCACTGTTTCCATTGTTTCCCCATCTATTTGCCATGAAGTGATTGGACTAGATGCCATGATCTTAGTTTTCTTTGAAATGTTGAGTTTTAAGCCAGCTTTTTCATGCTCCTCTTTCACTTTCATCAGGAGACTCTTTAGTTCTTTGCTTTCTGCCGTAAGAATGGTGTCATCTGCATATCTGAGGTTAGTGATATTTCTCCCGACAATCTTGATTCCAGCTTTTGCCTCATCAGCCCAGCATTTCTCATAATGTACTCTGATATAAGTTAAATAAACAAGGTGACAACATGCAGCCTTGGCATACTCCTTTCCCAATTTGGAATCAGTCTGTTGTTCCATGTCCAGTTCTAACTGTTGCTTCTTGACCTGCATACAGATTTCTCAGGAGGCAGGTAAGGTGGTCTGGTAAGGCAGGTAAGGTATTCCCATCTCTTTAAGAATTTTCCACAGTTTGTTGTAATCCACACAATCAATGGCTTTGACTGAGTCAATAAAGCAGAAATAGATGTCTTTCTGGTATTCTATTGCTTTTTCAGTGACCTAACAGATGCTGGCAATTTGATCTCTGGTTCCTCTGCCTTTTCTAAATCCAGCTTGAACATCTGGAAGTTCTCAGTTCATGTACTGTTGAATCCTGCCTTGAAGAATTTTGAGCATTACTTTGCTGTCATGTGAGATGAGTGCAATTGTGTGGTAATTTGAGCATTCTTTGGCATTGCCTTTCTTTGGGATTGAAATGAAAACTGACCTTTTCCAGTCCTGTGGCCACTGCTGAGTTTTTCAAATTTGATGGCATATTGAGTGCAGAACTTTCACAGCATCATCTTTTGGGATTTGAAATAGCTCAACTGAAATTCCATCACCTCCACTAACTTTGTTTGTAGTGATGCTTCCTAATGCCCACTTGACTTCACACTCCAGGATGTCTGGCTCTAGGTAAGTGATCACACCATCATGGTTATCTGGGTCATTCAGATCTTTTTTGTATAGTTCTTTTGTATGTTATTGAGATGTCTTCTTAATATCTTCTGCTTCTATTATGTCCATACCATTTCTGTCCTTTATTGTGCCCATCTTTGGATGAAATGTTTCCTTGGTATCTCTAATTTTCAGATGAGATCTCTATTTCCTGTTGTATTGTTTTCCTCTGTTTCCTTGCATTGATCACTGAGGAAAGCTCTCTTATTTTTTCTTGCTATTCTTTGGAACTCTGCATTCAGATGGGTGTACCTTTTTTTTTTTTTTTCTCCTTGCCTTTTGCTTCTCTTCTTTCTTCAGCTGTTTGTAAGGCCTCCTCAGACAACCATTTTGCCTTTTTGCATTTCTTTTTCTTGGGGATGGTCTTGATCACCGTCCCCCATACAAAGTCACATGCCTCCATCCATAGTTTTTCAGGCACTTTCTCTATCAGATCTAACCCTTGAATCTGTTTGTCACTTCTACTGTATAATTGTAAGGGATTTGAATTAGATCACACTTGACTGATCTAGTGGTTTTCTTTAATTTTGTCAATTTAAATATTAATTTTGCCAGGGGTTCATGATTTGAGCCACAGTCAGCTCCTGGTCTTGTTTTTGCCTTTTTTTGTTTTTCCCCTGAAGGTCACTTTATTACCAAAAAAAAGTCTTTTTTTTTTTTTTTTTAAAGAAAATGCTCAGACTTTCTAAGTCCAAAAAATCCTTTTATTTTACCTTGAACTTAATTCAGTTCAGTTCAGTCGCTCAGTCAGGTCCAACTCTTTGAGACCCCATGAATTGCAGCATGCCAGGCCTCCCTGTCCATCACCAACTCCTGGAGTTCACTCAAACTCATGTCCATCGAGTCAGTGGTGCCATCCAGCCATCTCATTCTCTGTCGTCCCCTTCTCCTCCTGCCCCCAATCCCTCTCAGCATCAGAGTCTTTTCCAATGAGTCAACTCTTCACATGAGGTGGCCAAAGCACTGGAGTTTCAGCTTTAGCATCATTCCTTCCAAAGAAATCCCAGGGCTGATCTCCTTCAGAATGGACTGGTTGGATCTCCTTGCAGTCCAAGGGACTCTCAAGAGTCTTCTTCAACACCACAGTGCAAAAGCATCAATTCTTTGGCACTCAGCTTTCTTCACAGTTCAACTCTCACATCCATACATGACTACTGGAAAAACAATAGCCTTGACTAGACGGACCTTTGTGGGCAAAGTAATGTCTCTGCTTTTTAATATGCTATCTAGGTTGGTCATAGCTTTCCTTTAGCATAAGTAAAATTTGGACTTGGTGGGAGCACACATCAGATCACTTAACCATCTAAGTCACTACTGGCCAAAAAGAAAGATAATGTGGGCCACATGTACAATTTTAAGTATTCTAGTAATTTAAAAATAAATTCAAAAGTAAAAAGAGATATTAGTTTTAGATATATGTTATATAGCTCAATTTTCCCCAAATTATTATTTCAACATAAAATAAATACAAAACTATTAGTGAGATATTACATTTTTTAGTACCATATCTTTGAAATCTGGTGTGTCGTTTATACTTACAGCATCATCTCAATCAGACTAATCACATTTCAAGTGCTCCATAGCACATGTCACTTGTGGCAGCCATGTTGGGCAGGCCAGTCTATTCAAGGATACAAAGGCTGGGTGTGGCTGCTGCTAGTGTAGATGCTCATGCTCTCAATCTGCACAGACAGTATACATAGAGTTTTATCTTATGTTAGTGCTATATGGGGCCTGAAGTTTAGTTCATCCCACTCTCAAATTATAGATGCAAGATGAGTGAATTTCAGAGCTTTTAAATTGCCCTGGTTTACACGTCACATGGGGCATAAGGTTATAGAATACAAAGACTGGTTATATTTATAAAGAGATTGTACCTTGTAAGAAAAATGTGTTCACCCCACATGTTAGTAGTAATTATAGCTAGTTTGGTGAGAAATAATTCTGTTTGAGAATAGAGGCCTTGGAATTAAGGCCTTTCAAAGTGATTCCAGTCCTATTCATCCAATGCATATGAGTAGATCCATAAGGAAATGCACCTTGAATTTCCTATTTCTGCATGAATTTTAGGGAACTTAAGATTTGACAATCACAGTAAAGTTAATTTGTTTTTTCCTTTAGTAATTAAAACTTTATTTAAATATTGAATCAGTCTCAGAAGTTCATTAATTAAAAGATTTGAGGAATTTAATTTTATTGGGCAAACTAAAGATATTGGATGGTGGGTGATCACTTTTACAGAGAGATAAGGAAAAAGTAGCTCTTACATCAGATCCATAAATAGTAAATAGAAGTTTATAATTGTCTTTTGTTCTTGTTGAATGTGGTTGGTGTATCTAATCATCTCTCTGTATTTCTTCAAAGATCTATTATGGAATGTCTACCACCAAACATAAAAGAGTTGATGTTCTATACATTACAAAATAAAGAACCTTATAAACAATTTTTTGAGTAAAAAATCAATTGCCTTTTATTGCATTGGGCTTAACATACAGCAAAGTTATATTTTTTCTCTTATTTTCTCATAATGAGATCTATATTCTTGGAAAATATCAATGTTTTCCAAAAGTCTTTTTTTTAGGCAGCACCAATATTTATTTTTCTTTTTTAACCCCTGAAGGTCCTTTTACACTTTTCATAATTACAAAATAGTCTTTGCATTATTGGTTTTCTGGAGTCATGGAGGGGCATTTATACATATCTTCATTATACTTGTGGTGTGTATCTTTTCCATGTATAGCAGAAGCATAAGGTACATTCTATCTCCAAAACATAAAAGAGTCTTTAGCCTGCTTTTCTACTAAGTATAGGAAAGAACAAACCTGGAGATCCAGTGGTTTCTAGTTTGACCTCAGAAGCAAAGTTTGGAGTGCAAATAATTTGTTTGGAAGGTGATCCAAGGAAACACTGATAGGAGGAAAAAAGACATTAAAGGAAATACTATCAAGCAAGGTATATTCTTGAGCAACTGGAGATTAAAATCCTAGGGAACACTGGGAGACATTTTAAAGCATGTACTCAGAGTCATCTCATGAGGGATCTGGAATAGTTTTCTGCCAACTCTTATTTAATCATTCATACAAGAATGCTTCTGGGGACACTGATTACCCAACAATTCTAGCCTTCCCTGTACATGGGCAGAACAGGTTTGTAGACAAGAAAGAGCTTAAGGCAAAAAGTTGCAAGTACTGACAGTTGGACATTAGATTGGTGTGCCAGGCAATACTAAATTCCAAAGAGATATGGCTGGTAGTGAAGTTAACTAAAGAAACTTCTAAACAATGTAGAGGAAGAGATTCAATCTATCTATACAGATTCAAACATTAATACATATTCAATACATACCTACAGAGAACCCATGCATACCTTGCACTATACATTAAGGCAGCATGCAGTCCTTATCCTCATGGAGATATCATTCTAGTTGACATACATTTATTGAATGTTGTTGCTGTTGATCAGTAGCTAAGTCATGTCCAGCTGTTTGCAACCACGCAGACTGCAGCACACCAGGTTTCCATCTCTTTCATTATCTCTCAGAATTTGCTCATTGAGTTAGTGATGCCATCCAACCATCTCATCCTCTGTCATCTTCTCCTCCTGCCTGCAATCTTTCCCAGCATCAGAGTCTCATCAAATGAGTCAGAGCTTGGCATCAAGTGGCCAAAGAATTGGAGCTTCAGCTTCAGCATCAGTCTTTCCAATGAATATTAAGTGTTGCTTTCCTTTAGGGTTGACTGGTTTGATCTCCTTGCAGTCAAAGGGACTCTGAAGAGTCTTCTCCAGCACCCCAATTTGAAAGCATCAATTCTTTGGTGCTCAGCGTTCTCTATGGTTCAACTCTCACATCTGTACATCACTACCGGAAAAACTATAGCTTTGACTATATGGACCTTTGTCAGCAAATGTTACATATAATATTCTCAGACGACCTAAGAAAGGTCACCTAAGGAGAAAAATCTCAAACTTCTCACAGGCAAATTTCTGTCTCTACATTAGCATTTCTGTTCCCAGCTAGTTGTTGCTGCATAATAAATAACTTTAAATACAGTGGCTGGTTTCAGGCTATTTTTTTAACTGATTCTGCAGGCCTTAAATTTGTGATGGGCTCAGCTGGGTGGTTTTATTGACCTGGATGAGATTTGGCTGATCTTGTCCAGGCTTATTTGTACATTAATTTCCTTGTTGATTGTGGGCTAGGGTTCCTTAATTCTCCTTGTGGTGTCACTTGTTCTCCAGTGGGATAGCTGAGTATTGTTCCCATGATAGCAGAGTTCCCAAGACAACCTAGACAGCAACCTTCAATGCATAAGTGTTTTTCAAGCTCTTGCTTGCATCATGTTTGCCATTCTTCCATTGGCCAGAACAAGTCATGAGGCCATCTCAGTTTCAGGACTGATGGAAGACTCTGATCATTGATAGCAGGGGATGCAAAAGTCACATTGCAAAAGATGTGGATATGCAGCAGGGAGGAAATTGTAGTTAGTTTTGCAGTCTGCCACAAAATAAAGAATATTTTTCAATCTACCACAAACACAACACACACCTGACATAACAGAGAAAAAATTATATCAGGAGTCTGTTAAATGGAGAGTGTGTGGTGCCATGAGCACTTGAACCAGAGAATTCACCCTTGTATTGGTCATCATAGTCTGTGTGTCTGGCAATATTTCACAATTCTCCATTAGAAAATTGTGCCACTTGGATTTCTGTGGTTTGAAAGTCCAAAGCATATGTGGGAATCAAATGTGCATCATATTTTCACTAACAAGGTTAAGCAGTTTCCAGTTCCTTCCCAGAAGTCATCAAAACTACTACAACAGCATGAGCTGAAGGTGGTAATTATGACTGTCTTACTTCACTGTTAGGAAAAGTAGTATTAACTGATTAACTCCATACTCATGGAATGGGGCTGGAAATAATGCCAACATATCTGTATTCTTCCATTGCTCCAATAACCACCACTCCATCCTGTCACCTCTACAAACATGAATTCCTCGTTCACTGATTTCCTTGTTCTGGACATGTATGAGAAATTTATATCTTTTAGTACTAATTTACTGGTCCTGAAAATGTTTTAACCCAATATTTTTTTTCTAATGGAAAAAAAATGAATAGTCAAAGTTTTCCAGGATTCTAAAGACGTGATTTAAATAACTTACATATGCAAAACTATGGTATAGATTTCCAAATTTAAAAATAGTCAAAAATTCTAAGTATTTAGACATATAAATTTTCCAAATTTATGTTTAAGATATTACCAACTCACCAAAAAATCCAAAATCTTGACTTACCAAAAAAGGGAAAAAAACATTAACCAATAACTCATCATCATAATCTAGATTGATTGCAATTGGGCTAAAATGCGAGATGACTAATATCAGACTCAATCAGACCTACAGTTACTGAACATACTCTCTTCCAGTCCCTCATACCCCAAGACACCTCTGGGTAACAGGTGTTCATGAGCACCCTGGAAAGGAGAACACAGATTCCAGTTTAATATGGCAACCTCTATCTTTTTCAGAGCTTTCATACTTAATTCTGTTTGGAATGGTCATTCCCTGCTGTATTGTTTCATTGGTTAGAGTCTCCTCTTTGGAGAGGCCTTCTCAGTATCCCAGAACTTCCCTTCTCCCTTCCTCCCCATTCTTGCTTTGTTTCAGTGGTAAGATCACCTGGTGGTGAGACGGCAAATGAAGGGTGGAACATCCATGGTTTCAGGCCATTTTCTGAGATGTAGCCCTCAATCCATACTCTAAAATCACCAGGAAGGGTGCAAGCTAGGGCATGTCCTTCTTCCCTCCCTTAGGCACATACTGTTTATGTTCCTCAGGGAAATGACCAGTAGGGGGATATATATACATATATATATATATATATATATATATATATACACACACACATACATACACACACACACATGCACACACTTACATATATACCCATAACATGTTGATATATACATATTGAAATATGTGTGTATGTATATAGGGACACAATACATATCAAAAAACAGAAAAGCAAAACTCCTGAACAGCTTTTAGCAAAGAAAATGGAATTAATGTATTAAACAGAAAAAACCTTAAATAAGTAAAATGAAAGGGGTAGAGAAAGGGGAAGCTGGATGTAGGCCATCAAAAGGAACAAAATTCCAGTTTTAGGATAAATACATACTAGGAATGTAATGTACAACATAATAAATATAGTTAATACTGCTGTATGTAATATATGGAAGTTATTAAGTTAGTAAATCCTAAGTCCTCATTAGAAGGAAATTTTTTTCTATTCTTTAATTTTATGTCTATATGAATGATTGGTGTTCACTAAACTTATGGCAGAAACCATTTTATGATGTGATGTTGTATGTAAGTCAAACCATTATGTTGTACACTTGTGGTCATGTATGGATGTGAGAGTTGGACTGTGAAGAAGGCTGAGCACTGAAGAATTGATACTTTTGAACTATGGTGTTGGAGAAGACTCTTGAGAGTCCCTTGGACTGCAAGGAGATCCAACCAGTCCATTCTGAAGGAGATCAGCCCTGGGATTTCTTTGGAAGGAATGATGCTAAAGCTGAAACTCTAGTACTTTGGCCACCTCATGCGAAGAGTTGACTCATTGGAAGAGACTCTGATGCTGGGAGGGATTGGGAGCTGGAGTAGAAGGGGACGACAGAGGATGAGATGGCTGGATGGCATCACTGACTCTATGGACATGAGTCTGAGTGAACTCTGGGAGTTGGTGATGGACAGGGAGGCCTGGTGTGCTGCGATTCATGGGGTCGAAAAGAGTTGGACACAACTGAGCAACTGATCTGATCTGAGATTGAAGGCAGAAGGAGAAGGAGCAGAGGATGAGATGATTAGATAACATCACTGATTCAATGGACATGAATTTGAGCAAACTCTGGGAGATAGCAGAGGACAGAGGAGCCTAGTGTGCTACAGTCCATGGGATTGCAGCACTGGACATGATTTAGTGATCGAACAACAGCATGCTAATTATATCTCAGTAAAATGGAAAGAAATAAAATTTAAAAATAAGTAAAATGAATACATTCAAAGTAGTACAGAAAGGCTTGATAACTTGCAAGAGAAATACACAGTTATAAGGAAAACTGAAATGTAAATGGGAGATATGAAAGATAAGTATAGTAAAGCAGTAGTTCCTAAAGTGTGATCTCAGAACAGTAGCATCAACATCACCTGGACAGTTGTTAGAAATAGAAATTCTTGTATCCACCTAAGATCTACTGGGTCAGAAACTCTGGTTGTGGGGCCTAAGCTTCTGTGTTTTAAGACACACCCTTGGGTGACTCAAAGGCAATCAAGTGTGAAAACCACATGCTGTAGAGAACCAAACAGATCAACTGGATTGTGAGCCAAAGATGATTAATTGGGCCAGAAGATGAGGTAAAGAAATATAAGAAGGCATTAGGAATGAATAAGGATATAGAAATATGTCAAAGAAGGCCATGGCACCCCACTCCAGTACTCTTGCCTGGAAAATCCCATGGACGGAGGAGCCTGGTAGGTTGCCATCCATGGGGTCGCACAGGGTTGGACACGACTAAAGTGACACTTAGCAGCAGCAGCAGCATAGAAATATGTATGTTGGGAAGGGAGAAGGGAATGGCTACCTGGAGAAGGGAATGGTTACCCACTCCAATATTCTTGCCTGGAGCATCCCATGGACAGAGGAGCCTGGCTGGTTATATATAGGCCATGGGGTCACAAAGAGTCCAACACGACTGAGCAACTATCACTTTCACTTTCAAGTGTTAACAGTCATGGTAGAGAGAAGTAGAAAGTTCAATATCCATATAGTAGGGTATCTAAAACCTGCCCACCAATAATTTTCCAGGATTAAGTAAAAATTTAGTCTATTTCATGTAAAAGTCCAGATTTTCATCTTGTTTTTCCAATAAACTGGAATAATAATAATAATTATTATTATTATAACAGTAATAATAATATAATAATAACAATAATCTGGCAACATTAGCTCACTTATTCACATAACAATTAGCCAAGCTGACTAGCAGCTGCTCTCTTTAGATGAAGACTTCCCAGAGGACTGGCATGTGGGTGCCAGTGGCAGACGGGCAGATCAATTCCAGCTCTATCAAGTACTAACTGCATGACTTCAGACCACCTTCTGAGTCTCCATTCCCTAATCTAGAGAGTGGGTTTAATAAGATACCCACCTCATAGTTGTTTTGAAGATTACAGATATTTGGCAAAACTAATACAATTATGTAAAGTTTAAAAATAAAATAAAATTTTAAAAAATTAATTAAAAAAAATCAGTATATGAAAAGATTCAGTGCTTGGAGTTTACTAAGTTGTTTAAAAACACCAGCTATTAATTTTTCTTGTCATAGACCCCACCCAACTCTTGACACTTAAGTTCAGATTTTTCTTATAGCCAATCTGGTTCACTTCTGCTTGTTAAGTTCCCTGTTTGCTGCCTTTTGGAAAGAGTAATTCCTTCCCCATCCCTTCATGACCTAACTCAGGTTGGTTTGTTAACATCTCTGGAACTCAGTTTCCTCTTCAGTAAAATGGGAAAATGACCTGCCTCAACCTCACATGTGCATGCAAGTGGAATGGTGTCTGTGGACATGACTTCCACAGAACGGGCACTTGTAAATGCTTGAAAGTTTTTTGATTTACTCATTCATCTTCATATTAGCACAAGATGCTACAGCCAGCGTACAGTGGTTCAAGACAGCCAATTTCTAGATTTTCAAGAATTTTGAGTTTGTTGTTAAACACTGCCATTATTAAAAAGCCGAATCATATAGACTTAAACTTAATTTACTTATATTAAAAACTAAGGTAATAAATTCTCAAAAACCTTTCTCATTTTAGTTTGTTACTACATTTTGCCACAATCTAAACTATTGAGATGAATTCAGTCTTTGTCTGTGACATAGAAACACCATACAATGCTATTCTACTCCACATTTCTTCCCAACTCTCAGCTCAGTGACATCACGTGGGTGGGTTGAAACTGACCATGACTGGAATATTTATCCCTTAGAATTTGTAAAAAACTTCAAATCAGGGCTTTACTTACCCTTGAAGGGCCAGTTATAAAGTATTTACCAGAGCATCAGTAGGATCTTTAAAATCTGCTTGGAAAACAAAAAGAGACACAAAATTGTGCTTATTACTAGGGAACTAAAAACGTTTTGAAGTGCTAATTGTGATAATAAAAAGGACAGTTCAGTTGAGTTCAGTCGCTCAGTCGTGTCCGACTCTTCGAGACCCAATGAATTGCAGCGCGCCAGGCCTCCGTGTCCATCACCAACTCCCGCAGTCCACTCAGACTCACCTCCATCGAGTCAGTGATGCCATTCAGCCATCTCATCCTCTGTTGTCCCCTTCTCCTCCCGCCCCCAATCCCTCCCAGCATCAGAGTCTTTTCCAATGAGTCAACTCTTCACATGAGATGGCCAAAGTACTGGAGTTTCAGCTTCAGCATCATTCTCTCCAAAGAAATCCCAGGGCTGATTTCCTTCAGAATGGACTGGTTGGATCTCCTTGTAGTCCAAGGGACTCTCAGGAGTCTTCTCCAACACCACAGTTCAAAAGCATCAATTCTTCAGTGCTCAGCCTTCTTCACAGTCCAACTCTCACATCCATACATGACCACAGGAAAAACCATAGCCTTGACTAGATGGACCTTAGTTGGCAAAGTAATGTCTCTGCTTTTGAATATGCTATCTAGGTTGGTCATAACTTTTCTTCCAAGGAGTAAGCGTGTTTTAATTTCATGGCTACAGTCACCATCTGCAGTGATTTTGGAGCCCCCAAAATAAAGTCTGACACTGTTTCCACTGTTTCCCCATCTATTTCCCATGAAGGGATGGGACCAGATGCCATGATCTTCGTTTTCTGAATGTTGAGCTTTAAGCCACCTTTTTCACTCTCCTCTTTCACTTTCATCAAGAGGCTTTTTAGTTCCTCTTCACTTTCTGCCATAAGGGTGGTGTCATCTGCATTTCTGAGGTTATTGATATTTCTCCCAGCAATCTTGATTCCAGCTTGTGCTTCTTCCAGCCCAGCATTTCTCATAAAAAAGACAAGATTATTATATTTTAAATTTCCCAGGAAATTCACAAGCTAGATATGGCATTAAACATTAAAAGTTAAAGTTGAATGTTTTAGAACTCTGGGAAATATGCTTTTCAACAACATTTCTTTTGTTCCTCCTGTAATTTACCCATTGCAAATAACATTTCATTTTTCATGTTCAAATAAAGGTTTGTTTCTATAGTAATAATTATGAAGCAGGAACTGCACTCTTTACATAGATAGACAGTTCTCACAACTACTTTCTGGGGCAAATCCTAGTTAACA
Source organism: Bubalus bubalis (assembly GCF_019923935.1). NCBI lineage: Eukaryota > Metazoa > Chordata > Mammalia > Artiodactyla > Bovidae > Bubalus > Bubalus bubalis. Next base: position 34,800,945 of record NC_059170.1, on the reverse strand, counting down.
GATGAGAAAATTGCATCTCAGAGAAAATAAAGTGTCTTGAACATAATCAATCTTGAAAGTAGCAGAGCTGGGCATAAGCTGAGGCCATCAGACTCCTAAGACTGCATGCCTCCACTGCCCCTCCCATTACCAGCCTGGGCTCTGGAACTGATATTGAAAGTCATGGTGAAAGATGATTTCCTCCAAAGAAAATAATGAAAAACAAGGAGATTCAGTTAATTTTCCTTTTTCTCTGTATTTTCTTCCCAGATCATTCAAGTAAAGCTTTCCATATTTAAGAAAATAAAGATTCCAATAATTTTTAAAATTCTATGAAGTTTTTAAAATATTTATTTATCCATTTTTTCTGTGTAGACTGTTAGTTGCAGCATGTGAGATCTTTTGTTGTGGTATGCAGGCCCTCTAGTTGCTTTCTAGTTGTGGCTCAAAGACTCAGAATTGTAGTGTGCATGCTCAGGCAAGGGCTTAGTTGCCCCATGGCATGTGGGATCTTACTTCCCCAACCAGGGATCAAACCCATGTCCCCTGCAACAGAAGGCAGATTCCCAACCAGTGGATTACCAGGGAAGTCCCCATGAAGTTTATTGAAAAATTATTTTTTCCTTCTTTTTTGGATCAGGTCTGTAGCCTTTTTGTCAACAAGTATCCAGACAACTCGGAGAAGGCAATGGCACCCCACTCCAGTACTCTTGCCTGGAAAATCCCATTGATGGAGGAGCCTGGTGGGCTGCAGTCCATGGGGTCACGAAGAGTCGGACACGACTGAGTGACTTCACTTTCCCTTTTCACTTTTATGTATTGGAGAAGGAAATGGCAGCCCACCCCAATGTTCTTGCCTGGAGAATCCCAGGGACGAGGGAGCCTGGTGGGCTGCTGGGCTGCCGTCTATGGGGTCACACAGAGTTGGACACAACTGACGCAACTTAGCAGCAGCAGCAGCAGCATCCAAACAACTTCACCTATTTCTTCAAAAGTTTCAGGAAAACCACTGCTCTTGTCATCAACCTGGTTTAATCCTTCTTTCTAGGAAAAAAAGCTTTTTGTATTTTGGAAGATAGCTTAAATTTTTTGAAAATACAATACATTTAGAAGAAAATGAAAAAATGAAGATAGACACACAAAAAAGCATGTGTGCACACTGTACTACCACCCTCCAGTTTTATTTCTAAATGTGTGTTCTAAAAATGTTGCCTATGTACTTTAGATAGTATTTGTTTCTGAGATCTTTGTCACTTTATATTACATCATTATAATTATTTCTTGCTGTTCCAGATTCTTAGGCATTGTTACTTTCAACGGCATGATGAAATATGAAAGATTAATGAAGAAATGGATATTAATTCCATAGCCCCAGGTAAATGGAACAGTAAAACTTGAAGCTGTGAAAAATATGCTCTTCCTATTACTAAATATTACACTTTTCAAAAGAACAGTTGATGTTTTCTAGAGGTAGCCTAGCATGTTTCCATGGGAGCTTATTAGCAAGATTCTTCATGGGTCCTATCCCAGACCTACTGACTCAGAACCTGCTTTTTGACAAAATCCCCAGGAGACTTGTATGCACATTAAAGTCTGAGAGGCATGACTTTGCTTCATATTGTATTATATAATTATCAGATAGACTTATCTTTTGTGACCAGCATTCACAGTTATATAGAAATACAGGTTTCAGAGAGTGACTCCCCTATGGACTTGGGGGTACATACTCTTCTCAGAGTCTCATGCTCACATCTTAAAGCAAGATAAATGAAATCGCCTTCCTGAATCATGTGGATTCACTTGACCAACATTACATAAGCTTTTCAACAGTCATAATCCAATGTTATAGTTTACAGTGTCCTTATTCCTGTTTTTCCCTGGAGTAGGAAAAAGTGACAAAAATTAAATATTTCAACTGAATATATTAATATCTATTGACTATGCCAAAGCCTTTGACTGTGTGGATCACAATAAACTGTGGAAAATTCTGAAAGAGATGGGAATACCAGAACACCTGATCTGACTCTTGAGAAATTTATCTGCAGGTCAGGAAGCAACAGTTAGAACTGGACATGGAACAACAGACTGGTTCCAAATAGGAAAAGGAGTACGTCAAGGCTGTATATTGTCACCCTGTTTATTTAACTTATATGCAGAGTACATCATGAGAAACACAGGACTGGAAGAAACACAAGCTGGAATCAAGATTGCCAGGAGAAATATCAATAACCTCAGATATGCAGATGACACCACCCTTATGGCAGAAAGTGAAGAGGAACTCAAAAGCCTCTTGATGAAAGTGAAAGTGGAGAGTGAAAAAGTTGGCTTAAAGCTCAAAATTCAGAAAACGAAGATCATGGCATCCGGTCCCACCACTTCATGGGAAATAGATGGGGAAACAGTGGAAACAGTGTCAGACTTTATTTTTCTGGGCTCCAAAATCACTGCAGATGGTGACTGCAGCCATGAAATTAAAAGACACTTACTCCTTGGAAGGAAAGTTATGACAACCTAGATAGCATATTCAAAAGCAGAGACATTACTTTGTCCACAAAGGTTCGTCTAGTCAAGGCTATGGTTTTTCCTGTGGTCATGTATGGATGTGAGAGTTGGACTGTGAAGAAGGCTGAGCACCAAAGAATTGATGCTTTTGAACTGTGGTGTTGGAGCAGACTCTTGAGAGTCCTTTGGACTGCAAGGAGATCCAACCAGTCCATTCTGAAGAAGATTAGCCCTAGGATTTTTTTGGGAAAGAATGATGCTAAAGCTGAAACTCCAGTGCTTTGGCCACCTCATGCAAAGAGTTGACTCATTGGAAAAGACTCTGACGCTGGGAGGGATTGGGGGCAGGAGGAGAAGGAGATGACAGAGGATGAGATGGCTGGATGGCATCACTGACTCGATGGACGTGAGTCTGAGTGAACTCTGGGAGTTGGTGATGGACAGGGAGGCCTGGCATGCTGCGATTCATGGGGTCACAAAGAGTCGGACACGACTGAGCGACTGATCTGATCTGATCTGATCTGATCAAAAGGAACCCCTCTCCCTTGAGAGGGTAATGGATACAATGAATTATGTAAAAGAAATTTGAATAGGCCTATTGTTCTTTTCTTTGTGACTTAGTATGGCACAAGAAATAAACTATTCTAGAATTTCCCTTATTTCCCATTTATTATTCTGTTCAAGAAATTAGAGACACCAAGGGAACATTTCATGCAAAGATGGGCTCAATAAAGGACAAATGTGGTATGGACATTACAGAAGCAGAAGATATTAAGAAGAGGTGGCAAGAATACACAGAAGAACTGTACAAAAAAGATATTCATAATTAAAGATCTAAACGTAAGACCAGAAACTATAAAACTCCTAGAGGAGAACATAGGCAAAACACTCTCCGACATACATCACAGCAGGATCCTCTATGACCCACCTCCCAGAATATTGGAAATAAAAGCAAAAATAAACAAATGGGACCTAATTAAACTTAAAAGCTTCTGCACAACAAAGGAAACTATAAGCAAGGTGAAAAGACAGCCTTCAGAATGGGAGAAAATAATAGCAAATGAAGCAACAGACAAACAACTAATCTCAAAAATATACAAGCAACTCCTGCAGCTCAATTCCAGAAAAATAAATGACCCAATCAAAAAATGGGCCAAAGAACTAAATAGACATTTCTCCAAAGAAGACATACAGATGGCTAACAAACACATGAAAAGATGCTCAACATCATTCATTATCAGAGAAATGCAAATCAAAACCACAATGAGGTACCATTTCATGCCAGTCAGAATGGCTGCGACCCAAAAGTCTACAAGCAATAAATGCTGGAGAGGGTGTGCAGAAAAGGGAACCCTCTTACACTATTGGTGGAATGCAATCTAGTACAGCCACTATGGAGAACAGTGTGGAGATTCCTTAAAAAACTGGAAATAGAACTGCCTTATGACCCAGCAATCCCATTTCTGGGCACACACACTGAGGAAACCAGAAGGGAAAGAGACATGTATACCCCAATGTTCATCCCAGCACTGTTTATAATAGCCAGGACATGGAAGCAACCTAGATGTCCATCAGCAGGTGAATGGATAAGAAAGCTGTGGTACATATACACAATGGAGTATTATTCAGCCTTTAAAAAGAATACATTTGAATCAGTTCTAATGAGGTGGATGAAACTGGAGCCTATTATACAGAGTGAAGTAAGCCAGAAAGAAAAACACCAATACAGTATACTAACGCATATATATGGAATTTAGAAAGATGGTAACAATAACCCTGTATATGAGACAGCAAAAGAGATACTGCTGTATAGAATGGTCTTTTGGACTCTGTGGGAGAGGGAGAGGGTGGGATGATTTGGGAGAATGGCATTGAAATCTGTATAATATCATATATGAAATGAGTCACCAGTCCAGGTTCGATGCACGATACTGGATGCTTGGGGCTGGTACACTGGGATGACCCAGAGGGATGGTATGGGGAGGGAGGAGGGAGGAGGGTTCGGGATGGGCAGCACATGTAAACCTGTGGCAGATTCATTTTGATATATGGCAAAACCAATACAATATTGTAAAGTTAAATAAAATAAAATTAAAAAAAAAAAAGATATTCATGACCCAGATAATCATGAGGGTGTGATCACTCACACTCACCTAGAGCCAGACATCCTGGAATGTGAAGTCAAGTGGGCCTTAGGAAACACCACTATGAACAAAGCTAGTGGAGGTGACGGAATTCCAATTAAGCTGTTTCAAATCCTGAAAGATGATGCTGTGAAAGTGCTGCACTCAATATGCCAGCAAATTTGGAAAACTCAGCATTGGCCACAGGACTGGAAAAGGTCAGTTTTCATTCCAATCCCAAACAAAGGCGATGCCAAAGAATGCTCAAACTACTGCACAATTGCACTCATCTCACATGCCAGCAAAGTAATGCTCAAAATTCTCCAAGCCAGGCTTCAGCAATACATGAACCATGAACTTCCAGATGTTCAAGCTGGTTTTAGAAAAGACAGAGGAACCAGAGATCAAATTGGCAACATCTGCTAGCTCATCAAAAAAGCAAGAGAGTTCCTGAAAAACATCTATTTCTGCTTTATTGACCATGCCAAAGCCTTTGAGTGTGTGGATCACAATAAACTGGAAAATTCTTCAAGAGATGGGAATACCAGACCACCTGACCTGCCTCTTGAGAAATCTATATGCAGGTCAAGAAGCAACAGTTAGAACTGGACATGGAACAACAGACTGGTTCCAAATAGGAAAAGGAGTATATCAAGGCTATATATTGTCACCCTGCTTAGAACTGCCTTATGATCCAGCAATCCCACTGCTGGGCATACACACTGAGGAAACCAGAAGGGAAAGAGACACGTGTACCCCAATGTTCATCGCAGCACTGTTTATAATAGCCAGGACATGGAAGCAACCTAGATGTCCATCAGCAGATGAATGGATAAGAAAGCTGTGGTACATATACACAATGGAGTATTACTCAGCCATTAAAAAGAATACATTTGAATCAGTTCTAATGAGGTGGATGAAACTGGAGCCTATTATACAGAGTGAAGTAAGCCAGAAAGAAAAACACCATTACAGTATACTAATGCATATATATGGAATTTAGAAAGATGGTAACAATAACCCTTTGTATGAGACAGCAAAAGAGACACTGATGTATAGAACAGTCTTATGGACTCTGTGGGAGAGGGAGAGGGTGGGAAGATTTGGGAGACTGGCATTGAAACATGTAAAATATCATGTATGAAACGAGTCACCAGTCCAGGTTCGATGCATGATACTGGATGCTTGGGGCTGGTGCAATGGGACGATGCATAGGGATGGTATGGGGAGGGAGGAGGGAGGAGGGTTCAGGATGGGGAACACATGTATACCTGTAGCAGATTCATTTTGATATTTGGCAAAACTAATACAATTATGTAAAGTTTTAAAATAAAATAAAATTTTTAAAAATCTAAAAAAAAACCCTTATATACAGAGTACATCATGAGAAGTGCTGGGCTGGAAGAAGCACAAGCTGAAATCAAGATTGCCGGGAGAAATATCAATAACCTCAGATATGCAGATGACACCACCCTTATGGTAGAACGTGAAGAAGAGCTAAAGAGGCTCTTGATGAAAGTGAATGAGGAGAGTGAAAATGTTGGCTTAGAGCTCAAAATTCAGAAAACTAAGATCATGGCATCTGGTCCCATCACTTCGTGGCGAATAAGTGGGGAAATGTGGAAACAGCGGCTGACTTTATTCTTGGGGGTTCCAAAATCACTGCAGATGGTGATTGCAGCCATGAAATTAAAAGACGCTTACTCCTTGGAAGGAAAGTTATGACCAACCTAGATAGCATATTAAAAAGCAGAGGCATTACTTTGCCAACAAAGGTCCATCTAGTCAAGGCTATGATTTTTCCAGTAGTCATGTAAGGATCTGAGAGTTGGACTGTGAAGAAAGCTGAGTGCTGAAGAATTGATGCTTTTGCACTGTGGTGTTGAAGAAGACTGTTGAGAGTCCCTTGGACTGCAAGGAGATCCGACCAGTCCATTGTAAAGGAGATCAGTCCTGGGTGTTCATTGGAAGGACTGATGTTGAAGCTGAAACTCCAGTACTTTGGCCACCTGATGTGAAGAGCTGATTCATTGGAAAAGACCCTGATGCTGGGAAAGATTGAGGGTAGGAAGAGAAGGGGATGACAAAGGATGAAATGGTTAGTTGGCATCACCGACTCAATGGACATGGGTTTGGGTGGACTCTGGGTGTTGGTGATGGACTGGGAGGCCTCGTGTGCTGCGGTTCATGGGGTTGCAAAGAGTCGGACATGTCTGAGCAACTGAAATGAACTGAACTGAACTGTACATTTTTATCTTTAAGGCATTCACTGCTACATCCAAGAGATTCTAAATCAGTAAAGAAGCAATGATTTAGAGAAGAATTGTGTTTGTGGGTAATCTTTTTTATTTTACATTTTACAAAAGATGGTATGATAAGTGTCCAGTGTTTGGCTGCAATTGTTTTCACTGCAGTACAATTCCATTTCCATGACCTCTTTACAGGTAGTGCAGGAAGATAGAGAGGATTCCTCATTTGTTTATGAAGTCCAGAGAAAGGTAATGTGAGTTGAATTTATGACATTAAAAACTGGGGTTAAACTTGTCTGAATCTGCATATATGTGTCCACTTATGTATGCTGTGTGTGCCTGGTTTTGTACTGGGAGCTTGGATAAATGGGAATAGAGTGGCATAGGATCTCCTTTCACAATTCTTGGAGAAATGGTAGTTATCTCCTTCTTTGGAATTCTCCAAAGGAGATTTTGTTATTTGTTCACATGGTGTAGATTTTGATTTGCTTCATTGTAGAGAATGGTATACCCAGGATCTTTCTAGTCCTCTGAATTCATAAATCAGGTCTGTCTAGCAATCCTTCATTTTGCAACTTTCTGTAAAGTGATTCAGAAATCTAAATGGCCTCTAAATTTGTATAAACTTATCATATCAAAGTGAAAAGTGGAAGTGTTAGTTGCTCAGTGGTGTCTGACTCTTTGCAACCCTGCCAGGCCCCTGAGTCCATAATTCTTCAGGCAAGAATACTGGAGTGGGTAGCCATTCTTTCCTCCAAGGTATCTTCCCAACCCAGGGATCGAACTGGGTCTTCTGCCTTACAGGCAGATTCTTTACAACCTGAGCCACCAGCAAAGTCCTATCTTAACAAAGCTTACCTTAAATTTACAAGACATTGCTGATAGTTCATCAGGTATCTTTCCCAAACATGAAAATGCTTTTTTAAAAGTTTGCATATCCATTGCACTGTTCAGAACAGCATAAGAATATCTATCATCTCAATGCCCACTAGAGGTGAAATAGGGGCACAAACAGAGAGGTGGCAGTGCATCACAGTGATTTCAATTCAACTGGTATTTTTGGCATGAACATGTGACTTCTGCATGTAGATATGTTACTGCTTGCTTTTGTCTAGGGTTGTGGTTGACTCAGATTCCTTTCCAAGGAACATAGCTGTTCAGTTCAGTCAGTTAAGTTCAGTTGCTCAGTCATGTCTGACTCTTTGTGACCCCATGGACTGCAGCACACTAGGCTTCCCTGTCCATCACCAATTCCAGAAGCTTGCTTAAACTCATATCCATTGAGTCAGTGATGCCATGCAACCATCTCATCCTCTGTCGTTCGCCTCTCCTCTTGCCTTCAATCTTTACCAGCGTCAGAGTCTTTTCCAATGAGTCAGTTCTTCACATCAGGTGGCCAAATTATTGGAGTTTCAGTTTCAGCATCAGTCATTCCAATGAATATTCAGGACTGATTTCCTTTAGGACAGACTGGTTTGATCTCCTTGCAGTCCAAAGGACTCTCAAGAGTCTTCTCCAACACCACAGTTTAAAAGCATCAATTCTTCAGTGCTCAGCCTTCTTCACAGTCCAACTCTCACATCCATAGATAACTACTGGAAAAACCATAGCTTTGACTAGATGGAACTTTGTTGACAAAGTAATGTCTCTTCTTTTTAATGTGCTATCTATATTTGTCATAGCTTTTCTTCCAAGGAGCAAGCATCTTTTCATTTCATGGCTGCAGTCACCATCTGCAGTGATTTTGGAGCCCCCCAAAATAAAGTCTGTCACTTTTTCCATTGTTTCCACATCTATTTGCAATGAAGTGATGGGACCAGATGCCATGATCTTAGTTTTCTAAATGTTGAGCTTTAAGCCAGCTTTTTCACTGTCTTCTTTGACTTTCATCGACAGGCTCTTTAGTTCATCTTCTCTTTCTGCCATAAGAGTGGTGTGATCTGCATATCTGAGGTTATTGATATTTCTCCAGGCATTCATGATTCCAGCTTGTGCTTCATCCAGCCCCACATTTTGCATGCATGATGTACTCTGCATATAAGTTAAATAAGCAGGGTGAAAATATACAGCCTTGACGTACTCCTTTCCCTATTTGGAACCAGTCTATTTTTCCATGTCTGGTTCTAACTGTTGCTTCTTGCCCTGCATACAGATTTCTCAGGAGGCAGGTAAGGTGGTCTGGTATTCCCATATCTTTAAGAATTTTCCACAGTTTGTTGTGTTTCACACAGTCAAAGGCTTTGGAGTAGTCAATAAAGCAGAAGTAGATGTTTCTCTGGGACACTCTTGCTTTTTTGATGATCCAACAGATGTTGGAAATTTGATCTCTGGTTCCTCTGTTTTTTCTAAATCCAGCCTGAACATCTGGAATTTCATGGTTCACATACTGTTGAAGTTCATGGTTCACATACTGGCTTGTAGAATTTTGAGCATTATTTTGCTAGGCAAAGGAGAAAAGGAAAGATATACCCATTTGAATGCAGAGTTCCAAAAAATAGCATGGAGAAATAAGAAAGCCTTCCTCAGTGATCAGTGCAAAGAAATAGAGGAAAGCAACAAAATGGGAAAGACTAGAGATCCCTTCAAGAAAATTAGTGATACCAAGGAAACATTTCATGCAATTGGGCACAATAAAGGACAGAAATGGTATGGACCTAACAGAAGCAGAAGATATTAAGAAAACGTGGCAAAAATACACAGAAGAACTATACAAAAAAGATCTGAATGACCCAGATAAACATGATGATGTAATCACTCACCAAGAGCCAGACATCCTGGAATGCAAAGCCAGGTGGACCTTAAGAAGCATCTCTATGAACAAAAGTAGTGGAGGTGATGGGATTCCAGTTGAGGTATTTCAAATCTTAAAAGATGATGCTGTGAAAGTGCTGCCCTCAATATGCCAGCAAATTTGGAAAACTCAGCATTGGCCACAGGACTGGAAAAGGTCAGTTTTCATTCCAATCCCAAAGAAAGGCAATGCCAAAGAATGTTCAAACTGCTGCACAATGGCACTCATCTCACAATCTAGCAAATTAATGCTCAAAATTTTCCAACCTGTGGCGGATTCATTTTGATATTTGGCAAATCTAATACAGTTATGTAAAGTTTAAAAATAAAATAAAATTAAAAAAAAAAAAATTTTCCAAGCCAGGCTTCAATAGTACATGAACATAGCTGGTCTCTTCTCAAATGCAAAGAGTCCCCAGAGATGAATATATCAAAAAAGACATACTTTTGCTTCCTTTTCTATGGTCAAAAATAGGCACCGATCTTAAAGAACATAGCTGTGAAAAGCAAAAGACATTAACACATATTTAAAAATCTATATTTCTTAGTGATGTGATCTTTAAAAAAGTGGAAACGGTGGCAGATTTTATTTTATTGGTCTCCAAAATCACTATAGAGAGTTACTGCAGGCATGAAATTAAAAGATACTTGCTCCTTGGAAGAAAAGCTATGACCAACCTAGACAGCATATTAAAAAGCCAAAACATCACTTTGCCAATAAAGGTCTGTATAGTCATAACTATGGTTTTTTTCAGATGTCATGTACAGATGTGAGAGTTGGACCATAGATAAGGCTGAGCACTGAAGAATTGATGCTGGAGAAGACTCTTGAGAGTCCCTTGAACTTCAAGGAGATCAAACCAGTCAATCCTAAAGGAAATCAACCTTGAATATTCTTTGGAAGGACTGTTGCTGAAGCTGAAGCTCAAATAGTTTGGCCACCTGATGCAAAGAGCCAACTCATTGGAAAAGACCCTGATGCTGGGAAAGATTGAAGGCAGTAGGAAAAGGGAGTGACAGAGGATGAGACTGTTGGATGGCATCACTGATTCAATTGGCATAAGCTTGAGAAAACTCCAGGATATAGTGAAGGAAAGGGAAGCCTGATGTTTTGCAGTCCTTGGGGTTGCAGAGTCAGACCCAAATTTAGCAACTGGACAACAACTACATACATTAAAATGTGATGGCACAGATAAGTTCTCTATGAATACAGAAATATGACGGATAGTTATGAAGTTACTGCTATGATTTGAACGATTCATATGTTGAAACCTGGTGACGGTTTTAGTATGTGGAGTATTTGAGGGGTGATTCAGTCATGAGGGCAGAGTCCTCATGGGCAGAATTAATGCCCTTATGAAAAAGAGCTTCCTTACATTTCATGCAAAGATGGGCTCACTAAAGGACAGAAATGGTATGGACCTAACAGAAGCAGAAGATATTAAGAAGAGGTGGCAAGAACACACAGAACTGTACAAAAAAGATCTTCATGACCAAGAAAATCACGATGGTGTGATCACTCACCTAGAGCCAGATATCCTGCAATGTGAAGTCAATTGGGCCTTGGAAAGCATCACTATGAACAAAGCTAGTGGAGGTGATGGAATTCTAGTTGAGCTATTTCAAATCCTGAAAGATGATGCTGTGAAAGTGTTGCACTCAATATGCCAGCAAATTTGGAAAACTCAGCAGTGGCCACAGGACTGGAAAAGGTCAGTTTTCATTCCAATCCCAAAGAAAGGCAATGCCAAAGAATGCTCAAACTACCACATGATTGCACTCATCTCACATGCTAGTAAAGTAATGCTCAAAATTCTCCAAGCCAGGCTTCAGCAGTATGTGAACCATGAACTTCCTGATGTTCAAGCTGGTTTTAGAAAAGGCAGAGGAACCAGAGATCAAATTGCCAACATCCACTGGATCATGAAAAAAGCAAGAGAGTTCCAGAAAAACATCTATTTCTGCTTTATTGACTATGCCAAAGCCTTTGACTGTGTGGATCACAATAAACTGTGGAAAATTCTGAAAGAGATGGGAATACCAGACCACCTGATCTGCCTCTTGAGAAACCTGTATGCAGGTCAGGAAGCAACAGTTAGAAGTGGGTATGGAACAACAGACTGGTTCCTAAAAGGAAAAGGAGTACGTCAAGGCTGCATATTGTCACCCTGCTTATTTAACTTATATGTGGAGTACATCATGAGAAGCGCTGGACTGGAATAAGCACAAGCTGGAATCAAGATTGCCAGGAGAAATATCAATAACCTCAGATATGCAGATGACACCACCCTTATGGCAGAAAGTGAAGAGGAACTCAAAAGCCTCTTGATGAAAGTGAAAGTGGAGAGTGAAAAAGTTGGCTTAAAGCTCAACATTCAGAAAACGAAGATCATGGCATCCGGTCCCATCACTTCATGGGAAATAGATGGGGAAACAATGGAAACAGTGTCAGACTTTATTTTTTTGGGCTCCAAAATCACTGCAGATGGTGACTGCAGCCATGAGATTAGAAGAGGCTTACTCCTTGGAAGGAAAGTAATGACCAACCTAGATAGCATATTCAAAAGCAGAGACATTACTTTGCCAACAAAGGTTCGTCTGGTCAAGGCTATGGTTTTTCCAGTGGTCATGTATGGATGTGACAGTTGGACTGTGAAGAAGGCTGAGCACCGAAGAATTGATGCTTTTGAACTGTGGTGTTGGAGAAGACTGTTGAGAGTCCCTTGGACTGCAAGGAGATCCAACCAGTCCATTCTGAAGGAGATCAGCCCTGGGATTTCTTTGGAAGGAATGATGCTAAAGCTGAAACTCCAGTACTTTGGCCACCTCATGCGAAGAGTTGACTTATTGTAAAAGACTCTGATGCTGGGAAGTATTGGAGGCAGGAGGAGAAGGGGATTACAGGATGAGATGGCTGGATGGCATCACCGACTCAATGGATATGAGTTTGAGTGAACTCTGGGAGTTGGTGATGGACAGGGAGGCCTGGCATGCTGCAATTCATGGGATTGCAGAGTCGGACATGACTGAATGACTGAACTGAACTGAACTGCCCCCTTTGCCATTTGAGAATATAATGAGACGACTCTAGACCAGAAGATGGCCCTCATCTGACTATACTAGCAATTTAATCTCAGACTTTCAGCTTCCAAACTGTGAGAAGTAAATTTTGTTTTTCATAAGCCACCCAGTCTGAAGTATTTTGTTATAGCAACTCAAATGGACTAAGTTTTCCATGGGATTATCTGGGCAAGAATACTAGAGCCAGTTGCCATTTCCTCCTCCTGGGGATCTTCCCTACCCAGGGATTGAACCCAGGTCTCCTGCATTGCTGGCAGATTCTCTACCATCCGAGCCACCAGGGAAGCCCAATATGTAGGGGGAAAAATACTCCCAAAGTTAGTAGCTTAAAAATCAACACTTATTATTTCTTGCAATTCTAAACTTTGGCTGGGTTCATCTTTTTGTGATTCCTTTGCTCTATATGGCATCAGCTGGTTTCACTAATGCAGATACATTTAATATGAGCTTGCCTTAGAGTAGAACACCTAAGATGGCTTCACTCACATGACTGGTAATGGCTTCAATCAGCTTGGGTGGCCAGAAGAACTAGTGGATGGTTGAAGCTTGGAACTTTCTTTCCTCACAAATTCTCACCTAGCCTATTAACATGTCACGTATAACATAAAGTTGCTAAAGGGTGAAAGAAAAAGCTTCCAGGATTCTTAAGTTATAGACTGCGAGCTCATCACCTTCAGTTGATCAAAGCACATCACAAGGCCAGCCCTGATTCCATGGGAGGGAAAATAGAGCTGTTTCCTGATGAGAGCAGGTTACTTTGTGGCCATATTTGTAGACATCTACCACATTACCCACCATCCATTTTTCTCCTTAATAGCAGAACTCTAATTTTACTTAAATTCTACTCTTCACCTTGTGGTCAAGATCTTCAGGTGAGGCTTGCTCTACCTTTAAACATGGGAAGGTGGACCCACTTGTTCTAAACCACATATAGTGGTCTTACTTTTAATGCAAATTTAGGCATAGACAAATGAAAAAATTCTGATCAGTGAAACTTGACAAGAAGCATACTGGGAAGTATCACAGTCTAGAGTCTAGAACCCATTTTTGCAAACTGAGAAATCTAAACTTACTAATTCACCAAAAATAATTCCATCTCTATGAACCAAACCAAGTTCATAAGATGGAGTTATAAAACTTTTATGCCACCTTATGTACTATCCAAACTCATAAGAAGACACAAAAATAAAAGGTCAATCGCAACTTATAATGAATCTTATAAATGTAGAGAAGTGAGAAACTTTGAGGTCATCATGACCTGCACATTCTGGAATCAGAACAAGAGGAACTGGATGAATTAAATATTTAATGGTAGCTAAGATAGCCTGATTCATCCGCTTTACAGTGAGAATGGTTTTGATCAACAGGATCAATTGACTATTCACTTCCTGCATCCATTTTCATGTTAAGAATGTTCTTGCTAGTGGGATGGGATGCAGTCAATGATGATTGACCATGACCCACTCTTTCCGAGATCTTGCTATAGTAGCCATAACTAATGATGGTTTCTTGTTTCTCCTTTAATCCATGTTTTCATGACTGACCATACCATTTTGAGAAACCTATTCAGTCATCCTTGGGTGATGGTTTTCAAATGGCTCTTTGAACAGGAATTCATCCATCATTAAGTTTTTAATGGTTTCTAGAAAAATGAGAAAAATAGGAACATATACACAAAAACTCCAAAGTACATACCTCACTTTGAAATTTTATATATAGACATATTTTATATCAGCTTCTTCCCTTCAGGAGTTACCTTTTTAGAGTATCTTTCCTGAGATTTCTACCTGTGTGCTTCTTAGTGCATTCCCCAGTTCCCACATCCATGTGGACCATGATAGGGTGGATCACAGATAGTGCATTTCCTTGGACTACCTCTCTCTTGTCACAAAACACAGTTCTCTCTCCTTAGTCTGTTCTCTTATTCTCCATGCTATGAAAATATCAGGTTGTAGCTACTTAGCCATGTATCAGTCCTGGTGGGTGAGCTGCCAACAACCCACATCAAACTCTAAACTTAACACATAGCTTAACACAATAAAATTTTATTTCTCATTCATGGAAAGTCCTGGGAAGCTCTACTGATTGAATCTTTTTCAGGAGGTGCCTAAGGGGCTCAAGAAAGGCAATGCCAAAGAATGCTCAAACTACCACATGATTGCACTCATCTCACACGCTAGTAAAGTATTGCTCAAAATTCTCCAAGCCAGACTTCAACAATACATGAACTGTGAACTTTCAGATGTTCAAGCTTGTGTTAGAAAAGGTAGAGGAACCAGAGATCAAATTGCCAACATCTGCTGGATCATCAAAAAAGCAAGAGTTCCAGAAAAACATCTATTTCTGCTTTACTGACTATGCCAAAGCCTTTGACTGTGTGGATCACAATAAAATGTGAAAAATTCTTCAAGAGATGGGAATACCAGACCACCTGACCTGCCTCTTGAGAAACCTGTATGCAGGTCAGGAAGCAACAGTTAGAACTGGACATGGAACAACAGACTGGTTCCAGATAGGAAAAGGAATACTTCAAGGCTGTATATTGTCAGCCTGCTTATTTAACTTCTATGCAGAGTACATCATGAGAAACGCTGGGCTGGATGAAGCACAAGCTGGAATCAAGATTGT
This sequence comes from Bubalus bubalis, assembly GCF_019923935.1. Taxonomy (NCBI): domain Eukaryota; kingdom Metazoa; phylum Chordata; class Mammalia; order Artiodactyla; family Bovidae; genus Bubalus; species Bubalus bubalis. The sequence goes on along the minus strand of NC_059170.1, from coordinate 34,785,593 downwards.
CAGGAGAACTATCAATAGCCTCAGATATGCAGATGACACCACCCTTATGGCAGAAAGTGAAGAGGAACTAAAAAGCCTCTTGAAGAAAGTGAAAGAGGAGAGTGAAAAAGTTGGCTTAAAGCTCAAAATTCAGAAAACTAAGATCATGGCATCTGGTCCCATCACTTCATGGCAAATGGATGGGGAAACAGTGGAAACAATGGCTGACTTTATTTTGGGGGGCTCCAAAATCACTGCAGATGGTGATTGCAGCCATGAAATTAAAAGATGCTTACTCCTTGGAAGGAAAGTTATGACCAACCTAGATAGCATATTCAAAAGCAGAGACATTACTTTGCCAACAAAGGTCAATCTAGTCAAGGCTATGGTTTTTCCAGTGGTCATGTATGGATGTGAGAGTCGGACTATAAAGAAAGCTGAGTGCTGAAGAATTGATACTTTTGAGCTGTGGTGTTGGAAAAAACTCTTGAGAGTCCCTTGGACTGCAAGGAGACCCAACCAATCCATCGTAAAGGAGATCAGTCCTGGGTGTTCATTGGAAGGACTGATGTTGAAGCTGAAACTCCAGTACTTTGGCGACCTGATGTGAAGAGCTGACTCATTTGAAAAGACCCTGCTGCTGGGAAAGATTGAGGGCAGGAGAAGAAGGGGACGACAGAGGATGAGATAGTTGGATGGCATCACCAACTCGATGGACATGGGTTTGGGTGGACTCTGGGAGTTGGTGATGGACAGGGTGGCCTGGCATGCTGCGGTTCATGGGGTCGCAGAGTCGGACACGACTGAGAGACTGAACTGAGCTGAACTGAAGGGGCTCAGGCTTCTTTCATCTTCAATATATGACCTCTGAGGTTGTTGCAGAAGGGGAAAATGAAGGAGGAGCATAAAAATGTTTATGTTAGCCTGTCCTAGAAAGAATGTACCTCACTTCCTCCACATTAAATTGATATGAGCTCAGTCATATGACCTCCCCTGACTGCAAGGAGGCTTTTACTATAAGGGGTTTGTAATTTAGTTATGTGCTAAAAGAGGAGAGCAATTAATATTGGTGAACTCCAATTTAACTTTTGAAAGGATTAGAAATTTCGAAAAATACTAACAGTTTTTAAAAGTCCATAAAATTACCAACTAAAGAGAAAAGCTATTGGTAAATTAAATTCTTTATGTGGTCTCTTTGATGACATGTGTATGTCCTTAATGTTACTTTCCTTATTTCAAGTCAAGGTCTTTCTTCAAAATACTAATTTTTTTAAATTCCAATTTTTTGGCTTTTTCTTCATATAATCTCTACAAGGAACACTGTACTTTCTTTTTTTAATTTAGTGATTGATCCTTTAATGATGTATTTTTTAATATAAATTTATTTATTTTAATTGGAGGCTAATTACTTTACAATATTGTATTGGTTTTGCCATACATCAACATGAATCCTCCACGGGTGTACACGTAGAACACTGTACTTTCATATGTCTGATTTATTCAGTTTAGAATATCACCCTGAGATCAAGGCTATAGTAAAGATTTAAGGTTGTCTTTGACACTCAAAGTCCACTCAAATAACTTAGAGCTATATCAACTCATACTTCCTAATTGACCAATCAGACTGCTTACATATATATTCACATACATCTTCAAAGATAGATACCATCTTCCAAGATCAAATACTAATTATCAATAATGTGATCATCCAAATCAGGGATTTGATATACTATGGGCTTGGGACCTAGCCCATCTTGCTGCCCATTTTGTGCATAAAGTTTTCTTGAATATAGCCACACTAAATTATTCATCCATTGTTATGGTTGCTTTCAAGCTACAGTGGCAAAGTTGAGTATTCAAAACAAATGGCCCACAAATTTAATATATTTATTATCTGATCCTTTGCAGATTTATTTTATCAATTCCTAATGTAAACTAAGGGTAGAAGGCTCATATGCCTGAAGGGTCAAAAAGGCAATGTTAATAAATAAGTGACACAGCTATGATACACAAAACAATATAATTTGGAGGGTGAGGGGCTGAAAAGCACATACCTGTCTGAAATCATTTTATTTTTAAAGTAATATGTGGGCGAACAAAATACATTTTCATACCAAGATTAGACCTATCATCAAAAAGTTTACAACATATGAACTAAGTTCACAAGGACAAAGGAATGCATTCCTTCACCACCCCATGATGAGCAAGGCTGCTTCTCTACAAACAAGGTTGGTCATTGTATCTTCCCTTTATTATGTGGAACAGGGTCACTTTCTTCCCATCATCAGCTCCTCAAACTTCTTCACACCCATCTTCAAATTGTGACTGCTTGTACTTCCTTCAATAAGAAATTGGCCATGTTCAGCTTTATCCCATTACTGCGCCTCTAAAAACACAAAGACTGTCTGAGCTCTTGATATAACAGCTTGTTAAAAAGTTAGTCATTCAGTCGTGTCTAACTCTTTGTGACCCCAAGGACTGTAACCCACCAGGCTTCTCTGTCCATGAAATTCTCCAGGCAAGAATTCTGGAGTAGGTTGCCATTTTCTTCTCCAAAAACAGCTTGTTAGGAGTTGATTAAATACTTAGCATCAACTATTTTACTTCCCAATTTCTGGAGGGAAGGATTCCATTCTCCATAATATTTTATTACCTGTAGTTCTAATGTCCTTTCTTGGCAAATTTATAATTTGATAATCCTTGTATTTTATTTCATTTTAAAACTTTACTTGTCTATAAAATCCCAGTGTGTGGGAACCACAGACCCAAGTGACATTATAACACTGTAAGATGACTTTGCTAATCTCTGCTTTGATCCATCATTAGTAAATTTATGTAGTGTAGGTTTTCAATGGCAAGCTTATTCCTCTTCTGTCCAAGTTTTTAGGGAACTCTTCACTGAAATCAAAACTCATAACTTAGAGCAACTGACAAGAGAATAATGTCTGTTTCTGGCCCAGGGTACGGAAATACTAAATACAAGAGGAAGGCCTTTAGAATTATGTGTGCAACAAGGACAAAAAGACAGAAGTTACAAATGTCCTGCTTGCAAAAGAGGAGGATAGAAACTTATCTTGAATGAATTTCTGCTATTTGCAGTTCCTTTAGCAAATCATAAAAAATAGAGCTCACTTTCTCCAATTTATAAATTAATAACTTGAACATTACCATGATTAAACCAACATGCTCAAGATTACAGAGCAAGTGGTAAACTCAGTATGACTGAGACAAAGACTGTGAACAATTAACATTTCTGCTCTTTTATCTCCTCTTCCTCCTTCATTTTCTTGACAAAAATAATAACCTCTAAAACATAAAGGGTTTAGAAAGCTATCTTAAATAAGCTGAAGCCAAGTTAGAGAAGAACCTAGGAAGAAATTACCAAATTTCTTTACGCAAACTCAAATCTTTAAGTCAAATCTATTCAGGGGTATTAAAGCAACATGTTCTATGCAGAATCTCTCTCATCTGCCTTGGGGAAGCCAAGTGATGATGAAACAAGTTTCTGAATGAAAAAGATTTCCTACAGGAAATATCAAATATCTATACATTTTCAAGGAGAGAAAATCGGCTAGAAGAATTTAAAAATTCCTGGATAAATTTATAGGCTTGATCATTAAACAGAAATTTGGTAAGTTCTTTAAAAAAAATAATGACCTTTAATCTATCAGTCTGTAGGCAACAGAAAGTTGGGAGCTCACCTAATTAAAAAAAAAAAATGAGCCTGGTCTGTGGTCCACAATTAAAAAGAGCATGCAACAACAACTGCATCCTTGTGTAAACTACTCAGAATTCAATCTCAGGAGAGAAGCTCTAATTTGCCAAGCTTAGTAACATGCCTGTCCCCTTCCCCTGAAAAAGCAGATACAGAAAGGATATGGACCTTTGGGTGATCATGGTCTGAGGCAGGAAGCTAGGTTTGCCTGTCTGCCAAGGCTACAGACACAGAGGGTTATAGTTCATTCTCTAAAAGGAAATCAGTGTGCTTTTTGGAAAGAAAACAGAATTCCAAACTACAAAAAATTGGCAATTGTCCTCCACAATTGAAAAACAGATTGGATTCATGACTTGCTTGCCTCTTTCATTTTTTAAAAGTGTTTCAGACAACAAGATATTATGTAGGTGATTTATTCATCAAGGTCCTTGTGAGAGGTGTCATGGAATCCTTGGAACAAGATAGATAATGGAAGCTGGTGATTGATGTGTTCAGAACTGGTAGAATAATATGAAAATCAACATTGACTTGAACCTCAACCCAGACTGAGCTCTTGACAGAGAACATTGTCCTCTTTTCTAGTTCAACATGATAATGAGACATTTGAGTTGAGGGATGGGGTGAATTGTTAAGGCTCTTTTATTTGCAAGTGACAGAAACTCAATCAGAAAATTTCAGGAATGAGGCTATAAACACAAATGGATTATGAAACTTAAATGATGTGATAAAAATGCTGTCTTTTTCTCACAATCTCTTGACTCTGCTCCTCTACTGGCTTCATGTTATATAAACTTCTCAATATAATGTTAAAGATGACCCACATGACCCTACCTGTTTGCTCAGACAGTAAAGAATCTGCCTGCAATGTGGGAGACCCAGGTTCGATCCCTGGATTGGGAAGATCCACTGGAGAAGGGAATGGCAACCCACTCCCTTGCCTGGAGAATTGCATGGACAGAAGAGCTTGGTGGGCTATTGTCCATGGGGCACAGAGTCGGACATAAGTGAATGATTAACACACCTCATCACACCTCATCAGGTTAGCAACTTCAGACATGCTTAATTCCCAGCAGCCACCCCGAGATGACTCACAGCTGGACTTCATCATATATCTAATCTTGAATCAATAACAGTGGCCAGGATGGAGTATTCTGATGAGTCAGGTCAGAATCACATATCCACCTATGCTGAGCCAGGGCATTGGCTCAGCTCTACTCAGACTACCTGCATAAAATGAAGAAGTGTGGTTAAGAAAAGAAAAGAATGAAAGAAGAACTGATGAAAGAGAGGTTTAGAGATTTTGTTATAAAATAGAGGGATGATTCTAAGCAGACAAGCATAATGAAGACCTTTTAAAACATAAGCATCATTTAACACAAAAAACTAAAATAGTATCAGTAGGATGGAGGTTCAAGTTTCAAAGATTTCAATATGTTAGTGGAGTAGGCTTAAACTAAGAAAATTTAAAATAATTAGAATAGATGGAAAATCCAATGTTGGTACCCAAATCTCAGTTACATAAATAATGATTGGGTAATTTGCCTCACTGATAAGTCATGCAAATTTCAGTTGTCTACATATTCAATTATTTCTTAATTCAGTTACCTAAAAATCTAATACAATTCTAGGCTGCTTTATAAAAGCTATACCATCCTAGTGACTTTGATCCCATTGTATCAGGCATAGCTTATCATTTATGGGGTCTATATTGAATTTGGACATTGACAATAACAAACTACACAACCAGGGGAAGATGCTCAGAAGGAATGATAAATTGTTGTCAAGGAAATTGCTCACATAATTTATTCCAAAGTCAAGTAGAAACATTTTCTCCATAATTCACATCTTGTTTACTACACATTATGTCAAGTTGACCATATCACATCTAGAAAGTTATATACATTGTCCAGTGATGTATCTAGTTTCTTCTCAGACATTTGATATAAGAAAGAGCAAAGTATACTTTGGCTAAGTCTTTATTGCCCAGGAGCAAGGTAAGTCTTAAATATATATGCTATAAAACACATGCATCAAATATAGAATCCTTTTGGTCTCGATGCAGAAGAAATCAGTCCTTAAATGTCTTTTAAATGCAGACTCGCATGTTGTATGTTTGTGAATGGGTGTGGTTGTGAACACATACAAATATATCAAATATAAGCACAAATACAAATAAATGCATACATGTGCATTTGTTTAGCAGAACTGTTAGGAAAGTATTTCTGCATAAAGGTAACTAGCACACAGGCCCTGGGACTGTTGTCAGCCATGGGAAGGACTGTGTTATCTTAGATATTCTCTTTCTGAAACTTCCTTTAGTGACATATTAACCTCTGTACTGTTGACCATGGCACAAACCAGTTTTGCTCACTTCCTGTTGTCTTGCTCCCAGTTGAGAGTGAGGCTCAGAGGATGTCTGAAGGAAGGGTATGTTTTGGTACAAACACAACTGGCAAACAGGAAAAGCAACCAGCATGCTGGTTACAGGTTAACAAGGACAGCAGAGGAGTTCCTCAGGCTGTCGGTGAGCTGGTCAGCTTTGCTTGAGATCAGAAAGTCCTAGGGCAGCTTAAAGTTATTTTTTAAGAGAAGGAAAAGTGTTTATGGTTTGCCAGAAAACAAAATGAGATACTGGCTGGCTCAGGAAATAGCTGCAGTAATGCTTATCATCAACAGGGATCTTCTGGTTGTGGAGAACTGATGAGGCTTGTGTGCTGGAACACACTTCAGGAACTGTAAAGCTCTACAGAAATAATCTGATTGTTAGCCAAGGGAATGTCTAGGCAATGTTCATTTACTATGTCCTTTATATTTATTTATTTTTAATTTAGTTATTTAACACAGGCTGTTTAGTGTGGCCCATGGGTTCTGGAGTGCTTGGGCTCAGTAACTCTGCAGCATGTGAGATTTTAGTTCCCTGACCAGGGATCAAACCTGCATCCCCTGCACTGCAAGAAAGTGAAAGTGAAAGTTGCTCAGTGGTTTCCAACTCTTTGTGACCCCATGGACCATACAATCCATGGAATTCTCCAGGCCAAAATACTGGAGTGGGTAGCCTTTCCCTTTTCCAAGGGATCTTCCCAACCCAGGGATCGAACCCAGGTCTCCCATATTGTGGCAGATTTTTTACCAACTGAGCCACAAGGGAAGCCCAGGAATACTGGAGTGGGTAGCTTATTCCTTCTCCAGTGGATCTTCTGGATCAAGAAATCGAACCAGGGTCTCCTGCACTGCAAGGCAGATTCTTAAAAACAGGACCAACAGGAAAGTCCCTCCATGTCCTTTGTAAAGTGCCTAAGCAAATGAATTTTTATTTCAACAACTTTGGATGAAAAACAATCTAAAACATATTGCTTATTTTCTTGTCTTTTTAAATAAAATATATTGATTGAAACAGAATATTTCTTAAACAGAATCATTATGAACATTCAGTTCAGTCGCTCAGTCATGTCTGACTCTTTGCAACCCCATGCACTGCAGCATGCCAGGCTTCTCTGTCCATCACCAACTCCTGGAGCTTAATCAAACTCATGCCCATCGCACCGTCTCATCCTCTGTCATCCCCTTCTCCTCCTGCCTTCAATCTTTCCCAGCATCAGGGTCTTTTCAAATGTGTCAGATCTTCACATCAAGTGGCCAAAGTATTAAGTTTCAGCTTCAGCATCAATCCTTCCAATGAATATTCCGGACTGATTTCCTTTAGGATGGACTGGTTGGATCTCCTTGAAGTCCAAGGGACTCTCAAGAGTCTTCTCCAACACCACAGTTTAAAAGCATCAATTCTTCAGCGCTCAGCTTTCTTTACAGTCCACCTCTCACATTAGGTTTTGAAAAATAGGCCAATGTACAATAATTACCATTTGCTGAAAGTTTATTGTTAAGCTCTATGAAAAAATAGAGCTTAATCTGTAAAACATCTTGCAGAGTCAGTGCTGTACCTACTTACCTGTTTTACATAAATTTTTATGCTGTGATCTGGGCTTTCCTGGAATCTGCCTGCAATGAATGAGACCTGGGTTCGATCCCTAGTTTGGAAAGATCCTTTAGAGGAGGGCATGGGAACCCACTCCAGTATTCTTGTCTGGAGAATCCCTATGGACAGAGGAGCCTGGTGGGCTACAGTCCATGGGGTCACAAAGAGTTGGACACAGCTAAGCACAGCATGTACATAATGAGTTGAGACCTAGAAAGTTTAAGTGACTTGCATGAAGTTAATCATAGTTAATGCTATCTGTAGAACCAGAATCCAGGGGTACCAAAATGCAAATTCCATGATTAAAGCCACCAGTGTGTAGCTCACAGCAGTGTTCTCAGGGCATTCAGTTCAGTTCAGTCATTCATTCATGTCTGACTTTTTGCAACACCATGGATGGCAGCACACCAGGCTTCCCTGTCCATCACCAACTCCCAAAGCTTGCTCAAACCCATGTCCATTGAGTCAGTGATGCCATCCAACCATCCCATCCTCTGTCATCCCCTTCTCTTCCTGCCTTCAATCTTTCCCAGCATCAGGGTCTTTTCCAATAAATCAGTTCTTCACATCAGGTGGCCAAAGTATTGGAGTTTCAGCTTCATTATCAGTTCTTCCAATGAACATTCGAGTTGATTTCCTTTAGGATTGACTGGGTTGATCTCTTTGCAGTCCAAGGGACTCTCAAGAATCTTCTTGAACACCATAGTTCAAGAGTCTTTTTGAACACCATAGTTCAAAAGCATCAATTATTGAGCACTCAGTTTTCTTTATAGTAAAATTCTCACATCCATACATGACTACTGGAAAAACCATAGCTTCTACTAGATGTAACTTTGTTGGCAAAGTAATGTCTCTGCTTTTTAATATGCTGTCTAGGTTTTTTGTCATAGCTTTTCTTCCAAGAGCAATCACTTTTTAATTTCATGGTTGCAGTCACCATCTGCAGTGATTTTGTAGCCCAAGAAAATAAAGTCTGTCACTGTTTCCATTGTTTCCCCATCTATTTGCCAGGAAGTGATGGGACTAGATGCCATGATCTTAGTTATCTGAATGTTGAGTTTTAAGCCAGCTTTTTTACTCTCCTCTTTCACTTTCACCAAGAGGCTCTTCAAGTCCTCTTCACTTTCTGCCATAAGGGTGGTGTCTTCTGCATATCTGAGGTTATTGATATTTCTCCCGAAATATTCTCATATGTTTTTAGAAACCAGTTCTTCAGGAAAAAACACATGCATACACATATTTATTATAAACTTTACTGATATAGAGGGTATATAGCACAAAAGTTAAAATAAAGTATTAATATATAATAATTTTTATTAAAAATTCCATATAGCCAATTGACCATCAGAGAATAATTCTGCTCATTATTGCCAGACTCTTATATCTTAGCTAAATATAAACTTTGTGAACTGGAGCAAAGTGGGCACTTAGGCAAAGAATTGGTAGTGTGTTAGTCCCTCAGTCATATCTGACTCTTTGTGACCACATGGACTCCATCCTGCCAGGCTCCTCTGTCTGTGGGATTTCCCAGGCAAGAATACTGTAGTAGATAGCCAATCTCTTCTCCGGGGGATCCTCTCAACCCAGGGATGAGACCAAAAGCACAATTTATTAAAGAAAAAAAATGAATTGGACTTTATAAAAATATATATTTCAAGAGACACCATTATAAAAATGAAAAAATAAGCCATAGTCTGGGATAATATGTGAAAATCATTTATTTCAGAAAATAGAAAGAGCTCTGAAAACACAACAGCAGTGAAACAAATACTACATTTAAAAACAGACAAAAAACTTGGACACTTTAAGAGGGCATGTGCTTAGTCACTCAGTCGTGTCCAACTCTTTGTGACGCCATGGACTGTAGTCTGCCAGGCTTCTCTGTCCATGGGGATTCTCCAGACAAGAATACTGGAGTGGCTTGCCATAACCTTCTTCAGAGAATCTTCCCAACCCAAGGACAGAACCCAGGTCTCCTGCATTTCAGGCAGATTCTTTACCATCTGAACCATATACAGATGACAAATAAACACATGAAAAAAATATGTTCAACATGATTAGCCATTAGGGAAATGAAAGTTAAAGTTATAATGAGATGCCACTGCATACTGTACATACCTGAACAGCCAAAATTTGAAAATATTGACAATATCAGGTGCTGACAAAGATGCATAACAACTGAAAATCTCACACATTGTTGATAGGAATGCAAAACTGTATACCATCTCTAGAAAATAATTTGATACTTTCTTATATAATTAAACATACATTTATCACATGATTCAGCAACCCTACCCACCCACCCCCAAATCTACCCTAGAGAAGTGAAAACTTATATTCATATGAAAATCTATGTGTGAATATTCATAGAGGCTTCATTCATAATTGCCTCAAACTGTAATCAATTTAAATAGCCTTCAGCAAATGAATGGATAAACAAGTCGTGGCACATCCTTATAATGGATTAGTGAAGTGGCTCAGTTGGGTCCAACTCTTTACAACCCCATGGACAGTAGCCTACCAGGCTCCTCCACCCATGGGATTTTCCAGGCAAGAGTACTGGAGTGGGCTGCCATTTCCTTCTCCAGGGGATCTTCCCAACCCAGGGATAGAATCCAGGTCTCCCACATTGCAGACAGACCCTTTATCACCTGAGCCACAAGGGAGAGCTACTATGATGGATTTAGTTCAGTTCAGTCGCTCAGTTGTATCCGACTCTTTGCGACCCCATGAATCGCAGCCTCCCTGACCATCACCAACTCCCAGAGTTTACTCAAACTCATGTCCATCAAGTCGGTGATGCCATCCAGCCATCTCATCCTCTGTCGTCCCCTTCTCCTCCTGCCCCCAATCCCTCCCAGCATCAGGGTCTTTTCCAATGAGTCAACTCTTCGCATGAGGTGGCCAAAGTATTGGAGTTTCACTATGATGGATTACTGCTCAGTAATAAAAAGGAGCAAGCTAGTATATATGTGTAACAACATGGATATGTTGCAAAAGACTTCTGCTGATTGAAAGAAACCAATCTCAAAACATCATATATTTGTTCAATCTATATGAAATTATCAAAAAAGAGAAAACTTTGGAGATGGAAGATCAGTGGCTGCCAGAAATTAGGGGTAGGTGGAGAGTATGACTACAAAGGGTGGCATGACAATTTTGGGGGATGATGGAAATTTTCGGAATCTTGATTGTTGTGGTTATCTTAATCTATATGTGTGTTACAATTTATTCATAGAATTGTACACAAAAAGGAAAAACAATCAATTTTATGGCATATAAATTTTAGAAAGTAATTTAAATTTTAGAAATTGAAATTAAATTAAAAGCCAATTCATAATAACATTAAAATCTAACCTGCTATGCCATACAGACCTACAACTGCCTAAGTGTTCTGCACCTTGAAATTCCACCATGACTTCACTTGTAAAATAAGGAAGTAATAAAAGATTTATTTCAAAATGACAATTTGAGGTTCTCAGATACAGGAAGAAAAATCACTAAAATGTGAAAATTTTTTAACAACTTGTCTTGATGCTCTTTGGTTTGGAGGACTGAAGGAGATTAATTAGCCACATCTCAGGAAACTGTATAAACCTGGCTTTTTGGATCTAGAATCCAGGACTCGTAGTTGCCTATATGAGTCCATTTATCCTAATTGTCTCTAACCTATGTAGCATCTTTACAGAGTTAGTGTATCAGGGAGGGTCTAACTGGGGATCAGAAACCACTTGAGTATTTAAAATAGAAAGAATACAATGCAAGAAATCAGTTAAAGCAGGTGATGGACTCTGGAAAAGCCAAATAAGATACCAGCCCAGAAATTAACAACCTTTGGAATCTTCTATCACCCCTAGGTAGGAAGGATAGATGGAAAAGGTAGTTTTACTGGCACCCCAAAACTGGGATTATATGGTGGAAGAACAAACCATAGCAGGCTGTTTAGAAAACACTTGGACCCCAGGAAAATGCAGCCCTTGGCAGGGATGCTGCCCAAGGCAGAGAAGGAAGGGGACAAATCTGCTGGTTTCTCTCTTTCTCTTTCTCTCTAACCTCCCAGTGATGGCTCTCATTGCCCAAATCCATCTAGAAGACAACTGCTGAGGATACAGAACATCAGCTTGATAGGATAAACCCCTTCCTTCCAAGATGAAGAGCAAATCAAGGAGAAGGTAACAAATGGATTTGTGGGAAACCAGGCCTAGGACCAGCCCAGTCAGCCCAAGATTGATAACAAATTAAAGGGGACATTGGAGCTGATTTCTACTCTATCTCTGTGGAATGAAGGCTTTATAATAAGGTTGGAAAGTCCTCTGTCTCTCAGAGGCAGCTGTGAGAGGGACCTATATGGTTTGGGAGAGTTTCACAATAGTGCTTCAAATTCTCAGCCTTTCTCTATGGGTGACTTCAAGGAAAAGGCTCTCAAAACTGTCTATGATCCTCTTGGGTTGCCCCCCCATAAAGCATTCTACTCTCACAATATTTGCTCCAGTGTGTTTAGAGTTGCAATTTAGACTATTCCTTTTCTGTACCACTTGCTTTTCACACCTTACAAAGCCATATATTTTTGGTACCTAATGGTTCCCCCACAGCTTTCTTGCCTGGAGAAAGAAATGGCAGCCCACTCTAGTAATCTTGCCAGGATAATCCCATGGACAGAGGAGCCTGGTGGGCTACAGCCCAAAGGGTCACAAAGAGCTGGACATGACTGAGCATGCTGGCACTGACATGGACTGATCTCTCTTCAGTGAGGAGAGCAGAATCTAGAGTCTCTTGGTCCTCTTGAAAACTCTTGTATCATTTTCCCCAGTGATCTTTGATACCTTTTCTGTTACTGTATAACTTTCTTTACAAATATGAAAGGAGTTACTGTGGAATTCTCAACCTTCCTCCATGGCCCCCTTCCCCCAATAACTCCTCATGGAAATTCCTGTGGAGGAATAGTGCACTAATCATACATTCAAAAGCAGAGACATTACTTTGCCAACAAAGGTCCGTCTAGTCAAGGCTATGGTTTTTCCTGTGGTCATGTATGGATGTGAGAGTTGGACTGTGAAGAAGGCTGAGTGCCGAAGAATTGATGCTTTTGAACTGTGGTGTTGGAGAAGACTCTTGAGAGTCCCTTGGACTGCAAGGAGATCCAACCAGTCCATTCTGAAGGAGATCAGCCCTGGGATTTCTTTGGAAGGAATGATGCTAAAGCTGAAACTCCAGTACTTTGGCCACCTCATGCGAAGAGTTGATTCATTGGAAAAGACCCTGATGCTGGGAGGGATTGGGGGCAGGAGGAGAAGGGGACAACAGAGGATGAGATGGCATCACTGACTCGATGGACGTGAGTCTCACTGAACTCCGGGGGTTGGTGATGGACAGGGAGGCCTGGCATGCTGCGATTCATGGGGTCGCAAAGAGTTGAACACAACTGAGTGACTGATCTGATCTGATAGCAGAAGAAGGGCTTTCTGGTTGTATTAGTCGTGGAAATGGCAACCCACTTCAGTATTCTTCCCTGGGAAATCCCATGTATAGAGGAGCCTGGTGGGCTACAGTTCATGGGGTCTCAAAGAGTCAGATGTGACTGAGCTATCTTCACTTCACTTCAATCATGAATGAGCACAGAGGCTATGTAAGGTACTGCAGTAGAAGGAATTTAACATGTGGAACTAGTCACAATGGTGCTGGGAGAACAGAAAAGCCAAACAAAGGCCATTAAGGCAACAGCTTGAAGCTGCTATCACTAGTAGGACAAGAAGGATAAAGGAAAATTAGTATTATTGGAGCCAAAGAATCAGAGCCACCTGCAGCAACAGAGTCTTCACATAGGAGCAGGGATCAAGGAGGAGATATAGCCAGTGCCAGAGACCCTGGCTGAAGCTGAGAGAAAAGCAAGAATCACCCTGGTTCCCGCTTATCCTTGATCTTCAATCTCCCCAGTGCCTTTTATTGACTAAACCAAGCCAGAAGCCGGTTGGCAAGAGAGCCCAGGAAATGAAGTTTACAGAGAACAGACAGGAAGAGGATTTAAAAGAAAACAAGCAGATGACCCAGTTTTCTAGTCATTCATTCTTAAATTTTCACTTTCTATCTTCCCCCAAACCATTATTGCTTCTGAAGAGTTGCCTCTTTCAGCTAGTGATTTAAAAGACACCCAGATGCAGAATGTCACAGGACTGGGTCTAGAGCATTGATCTCATTTTTTATCCACTGTTAAGTCACTATTTAACAATCCATTGTAAATGCTACCTTCCAACCCTTACCCCTGGCCTGCCACTCCCCAAATGTAACTAAGTACTTATGGTCATAATAGGTGGGAAGGTGCATTGGTGCACTATTAACAGAGCATTCTTAACAGCTTGATTAGCAAAGATTGTGTAAGTTATTGGTATAACTTTCACCTTCAGTCACTGACTGGTCCACCAGGTACTTCCATAGCTTTAGAACCCCATTGCCTCCCATCTTTCTCCCCCAGGATTCCTTTATCTTTTCCACTATTCACCTTCATGGGGTCTTTTTACTTCCCCACCAGTTCTAAGCTATGTATGAAGAGATGACTATGTAAGTGATTTACAGTTACTGTGAAAATTTATTAAATGTTTGTGAATTATTACCATCTTTGCTAAATCTTTAATACATACTTACCTGTATCTTTCTCTCAAGTGTGTATCCTTTTCTTCCTTCAATGTGGTATAACTTTCCCCAGTTGATTTTTTTCTTAACCAGGAGAAGTTATTAAATTATGCTTGTTTTGCTTCTGTTTCTCGTCTTTTTTTGTTCTGTTTCCTCTAACAAGATTGTGAGTTTCCCTAAGGGTCTCCACTCGCTTGGCACAGAACACTGCATTTGGTGGGCTGTAGACAAAGCAGCTGTTTCGGAGACCATGACTTGATTGACAAATGAGAGGCCCGGGCAAGAGTAGCAGAAGTCAGTGCTGATAATAAAGACTTCCACCCCAGACCACCAGAAGCTACCTGGCACAATCCCTACTTCCTACTTTAGCTCTGGAAGGAAACCTGAAGTGCAGGGACAGCATTACATTGCCTTTCTGGCCCATGACCTCTCTTTTAAGAAGTGTCAAAATCACCAACGCATTTCCATCTCTGTTGCTTCCACTGTTGTCCAAGTCATTCAGACACTTAAAAAGGCCTCACCTCAGTGGTTACACTATAGATTGCATTTTTATGTAAACAGAACACTAAAGTACAAAAAAATGTTTGTCTCTGGAATCTTTTGCTTAACATCTTGCTTACAGAATTCATCAGTAGTTGTGTACAGACACAGTTCATTCATTTTCTTTGCTGAATATCACTCCATTGTTTTGGCTTGTTTGAGTGAATTTCCATTTCTTGCAATCAAGCAAGATAATGAAGGATGAAACTGTCCTTCCCAGAGAAACCATAGGCATGGACTAAGAAGTCCCTGAGAGACCCATCCCTGTCCTTCTCTCATCAAGCTGGGGTATTCCTTTCATATCCAGTAAATTTCAGGGCAACACTGAATTTTGCTGAGTGGATTCAGAACTCCATATGGCAATTGTCTTGGATCCTGGCACCAGGCCAAAGGATGACAGTTCTTCTCTCCTTCATACTTCTTTACTCTATGATTGCTCATATCTGAAAATCTTAGGTTTTGCAATCTTCTATCAGCCCAGTGCCACGTGTTATAACACTTTGTATGATGCAGTGTGGAGCTGCAAAATTGTTTTCTGGGAGTATTCTAAAGCCATAAATGTGGGAGAAAGACAATATTATTTTAATATATTTTCACATAATAGGAACAAACTATTTATTGCATCTTTGCCAATGTTTCCAGGCTTGTGGCATGTAAAATCAAGATGATTTTTCTCATTTTTTCCTAAACAGTTGAGAATTTTGAGCTGAGATCAGGTGAAGCCAGTATGATTTAGGCAAGATTCCATTAGGCATGGACTTTCAGATGTATAATTTTGCTTGGTAAAAGTAGAATAGTGTGGGTGGTGCATACTTTCATTATGTAACTAACATCCTGTTTTCCCCATTGGTAATAATATCTCAGAGAGTACAAGGGAATTCAGGAAGGAAACATTTCATAATTTCAAAAAAAAAAAAAGACAGTAAATCATTCTTCAGAATAAATCTGAGAGATGGGTTGTTTCTACCAAAAACCAGTAGAAACTGAGGCATGATAATGCCACTACAGGTTTTTCTGAATATTCTGTAGAGCCATAGTTTTGAAGATTTGCTCATTAATTTCCCCGCATAATCTCCTTTGTCACATGGCAGCTCTTCTCATGGGATGCCTTGTAATCCTACTGACTCTTGCCCAGCAATGGGAACAGTTTCTAACTTTAGTTAATGGAGCATTTGAGGTTGTTCACCCTGAGAAAGTCAACCAAAGAAAATGCCTGCAGGAGAGTAATAGTGAAATATCCAACCCATGCGTCAAATAAAATGGATGCTATTCCATGTCTATAACATGTCTTCAAGTATTCCAATTGGTGAAATGAACTCACAGCCAGGATTCCCTACCTTTCCTTCCTTTGGAAAAGTGTATTAATCATGTCTGTTGTCTCTTGACCTCCTCAGAGGCCCAAGCACATTCAAGCTGCTTGATCCCATCAAGATTGATTCTCTTCCCGGTTGGACTTTTCCCCCTTTCCCTCTAACTGCCTTTGTCTTTTCCTTTTCCCCTTCCCTTCCTCCTATCTATCCTTATCTTTACCCCTGCCCAGAATAAACATAGAGGCTTTGTAGAACTGAAGCTTAGAGAATGTTTTCTTCAGGGGCCAAGGGAGAGGAAGAAAAAATCATAAAATAGTTATAAAGCAAACATTATGCAAAATTAAAACTAAAGCATCAGAAATTGCTAAATTTCCTAAAGGAAATCAACCCTGAATATTCATTGGAAGGACCGATGCTGAAGCTGAAGCTCCAATTACTTTGGGCACCTGATGTGAAGAACTGACTCATTGGGGAAGACTCCGATGCTGGGAAAGATTGAAGGCAGGAGCAGAGGACAACAAGATAAGATACTTGGATGGCATCACTGACTCAATGGACATGAGTTTGAGCAAGCTCTGGGAGTTGGTGATGGATAGGGAATCCTGGTGTGCTGCAGTCCATGGTCGCAAAGAGTCAGACTGAGCGACTGAACTGAACTGAGAAAGCTGAAAATGTCTCATACAATCACAAAAAGCAACATAATTTCTTTTACTTGTTTTACACTTTTCTTCCCTACACATTTAGCTGCTGCTGCTGCTAAGTCGCTTCAGTAGTGTCTGACTCTGTGCGACCCCATGGACTGCAGCCTACCAGGCTTCTCTGTCCCTGGGATTCTCCAGGCAAGAACACTGGAGTGGGTTGCCATTTCCTTCTCCAATGCATGAAAGTGGAAAGTGAAAGTGAAGTCACTCAGTCGTGTCTGACTCTTAGCGAGCCCATGGACTGCGGCCTACCAGGCTCCTCCATTCATGGGATTTTCCGGGCAACAGTACTGGAGTGGGGTGCCAATTCCCTTTATTACCTCTTCATGTGGTAATGGATTTGGTAATATTTTTTTTGTTAGAGAACAGAAGGATAACCTAGTCTTTAGGCTAGCACACTTAGTCAAAATGTCTTCATTTTTGATGAAATGTGTAAAACATGCCACTTCAACCATATGTACACCCATTCTTTTTAGAACTGCCACAAGGCTGTGCCCTACAAAGAGAAATTCTGATACATTCAGTTTCAGTTGTTTCCCATCAAAAGAGAAGAAAAAATGTTATAGGTGTTATATCATATCATTGATTGCTGGAAAATGGTATATTCCGATAGAAGAGAACTTGCATTTTGATGAGTTCTCAATGAGAATGGAATCCTCCATTTATAATTTCACTAGTCCACAGAGTAGCTTTTGGTTCCCTATAAAGCCTCATTTTTCATGCATCACCCATAAAGCTCCTGTGTCAGGTACCATACACCACCAGACTCATTTATGCTGTGACATGACCTGGGTCCTACTCTTTGTCATGATACTTGACAAATGATTCAGGGGGCCTTTCCTACATTGGGTAGGAAAGTAAAAATGTATGTGCATCATTAAAGTGACTGGAAACCGCTTAACCATTTCTCATTAAATTAAAACTAAGTGTATCCTCAATTCAACTTTCCCTTAGGTAGATCCCCAAATCCCCACACCTGCTCAACATCACCTAACATAAAGGGAGTGTGTTGGAGCAGAAATCAAGGCAAAAAGAGATGGAAGTCTCAACTGATTATAATTAATATGTTTTTCTCAGGAAAAATAAAAGAATTCAAAAGACCACATGAACCATTTTTGATATCTGTCCTGGGGCTTGGAAGGGTGTGACGGCCTTGACACATAAACTTCCTAGCAAATCTTCTACTATTCATGATACCAGCACTAGGTCTGGTGTCCTGTCTGCTGCTCTCCACACTTAGGTGTGTGAAGGAAGCTTCCAGTCACTGAGAAGGTTCCAGCTCTCAGGTGGGATGGTGTCATGTGTCCTGGAGCCTTGATGCTCCCAGGTAGCTAGGCAGGTCACTCACAGAGATAGGAATTGGTCCTGGACTTTCCAGTTAGCAGAAGTCTGACTGATGGCTACTGAGGGGGTTTTGGGAATTTGGTTTTTTCAGCCTACCAATAAAGCCTGAGGCATAAAATCCACTGTTTAAAGATAAGACCCATTTAAACTGACTAATAAAAAGGTTGCACTGTGTATTTAGCTCCTCAAAATCTTTTCTTTATTCATTTGTCTTATTGCCTTGCTAAAAGACAGAACTGAAAGCTTGGATACTGGACTTTTTTTCTGAACTACTTACCATAGCTGTGTGTGCTTGAATGACTCCTTGGTACTACTGAACCTCTCTTTCATCATCGATAAAGTGAGTTGAACTTGAGTCTCTTGTTTCCTTTCCCTCAACTAACATCTGAATTTTCTGGGTCTTGCTAATATGCCAGTTTCACATGTGATATTGTAATCTGTGAGGTTATGTTTTAATCGCTAAGTTATTTCCACTGAATTTTAATAAACAAAAGCACTAAGTATGTATTATGAACCTGGAATGACACTGAGTGCTTGATATGTATAATCTCATACATTCCTCAGTAATCAATGTCTTTGGGAAATTGTACTGATCACATCTGATGTCTCAGTTACTGTGATAAGATCTTCCTTCAAAGTCAATATTGTGTCATGGTTAAAATGTCACAAAACTGAACAAAGTATATAATTAAACCCTTACAACAATCTTAAGAGATGAGTGATATTATTGTCTTCCTTCTTTTAGAGAAGAGGAAACTGAGCTACTGGAAGTTTAAGCGATGATGTGTCAGAGTCACACAGCAAGCAAGCGCCACAGTCATGGCCTCAGATCATGTCCCAGATGAAAGCAATTAAATGATTTACCTGAGTTCATGAGCTTCTCAGGTAGCTCAGTGGTAAAGAATCCACCTGCCAATGCAAGAGACACAGGAGATATGAGTTCGATCCCTGGGTTGGGAAGACCCCCTGGAGGAGGAAATGGCAACCTACTGAAGTATTCTTGCCTGGAAAATTCCACGGACAGAGGAGCCTGACAGGATACAGTCCATGGGATCTCAAAGAGTAAAGAGACTGAGCATGCACATTTGAGATCATGATGCTCCTAGATGGCAGAGAGAGAAACAGAATCCCGTTGCCTTTAGATAATGGTGATGCAAGAAAACCTCACTAGCCTGAGTGATGTTTAAAAAAATTCTTAAGAAAAACAAACAAACAAGCAAACTGGATAATGTTATTCTTTTGGCATCCAGTATGGAAGAGACAGTGAAGGTTGCCCCCTGCATGATGGACATTTCCTGCTTGCTTAGGTAGGATTTATTGCAGTGCTCCACCAGGTGGCACTCCAGTGAAGACATGGCTATCGAAAGCTCTCCAACCCCAAGACTTGAAGCTTTAAAGAATTTTGAGTAGATTAAGAGGGTATTATTGAGAAAGAGGCTGCCAGGCAAAGGGATATGGTTTCCCATCTTGCCAGTAGGGAACAGCCTGAAGACAGAGGAAAATCCATGAACAGGAATCCTAAGACAAAGGACAATGATCCCAGAAAAAGTAAGCCTCAAAACATCTAAGAAAGGTTAAGACACTTTCCCCTCATCTTGGGAAAATCCTGAGAGACTAGAATTCAGACTTGGAGCTTGTGTCTCTGCCGCTAAATTGTGACTCCTTTAAAGAATCACATGCTTGTCTAGACTTCAGAGTCCTCATTTGTAAAATGTGTGTGTGTGTGTGTGTGTGTTAGGGGTGCAGGTGTAAGACTTCATCAGGGTTCTTTAACAGTGGGTTATGGGCCTAGTTGATGGAGTTTATGACCCAACTTCCTAAAGTCTTGAGAAAAACCGTGGACACACATTTTTTTTTTTTTAGGAAGAGGTCTGTTGCTTTCAACAGATTCTAAGCAGACACAGTGAGTCCCCAAATGTAAACAACATCTGGATTAGGTAATTTCTAAGGTCTCCTCTAGCTTCAGTGTTCTCTGATTCTGTAATTTTTCTGGGAAGGCAACTATGGTTGTCAAGTTAATTGGATTAAACTTCTGGCCAAGTTCCATCTGCATCTTTTCTTACACACTGTCTAATGGTTTTGTTGGGGTAGTCACACCTAAGTTCAAGAAGTCCTGTAACACCCTCTCTGATAGATCAGGTGGCACATCATGTGACTAATGTGGTTCATTAGAGAGCAGTTGCCAACACAGATCAGAGGAACTGTAAGAGCAACACACTAGATCCCATGAGTTTAGTAGTGGAAGCAGGTGCTAATTAACATCCTTTGGATGAACAGGATATGCATTTTTTGGGAGTGGGTAAGAATTTCTGGTTAGACAAGCTCCAAATTCTTTGGTCTACTTAGAAGGCGGTGCCAATCCCATCATCCAGGATGAGATTTTATTTCCTGATGACACCTTCTCAGCCAAGAAGGAAGGCCCAGCAAGGAGGTGGGACTATTATTTTCAGAGACATTGTCATGCAAATAAGGGCTCCTTCCAAAAACAGTTGCAACCAAGGGAGTGTCCCTGTCTTACCTCTTTGGTTCAGAAAAAAAGTATCTCTTACGTCTTTTTTACTGGAGTAGGTTTGGTAGCTGAGTAATGTAATTATATAGATTACCAACAGAAACTGAGGTTTCAACCTGTCCTAGATATACACCATTTGTGAAGGGAGGGACTTGGAGAGAGGGATATTGATTGTGGATGCAGCCAATGGAGAGCTCCGCTACTGAACAGAGAACATTGTCCATGCATAGACTCTGGGGTAGCACTTAAACATATGGAGATGCTGGAACATGAGATTGGTTCTTGAGGAGAGAACCTGGGAGGGAGAGCAGTTCCTCCAGAGTATCAAAGAGTGTTCTCCAGAATGTGAGTTGAGTATAAGAAAAGAAGTCCTGCCTTGTGCTTTGGAAGATTGGACTGGTTACCTTTCAGAATGGTCTGACCTACTGCCTAGGCCAATGGCTCTCAGCCCTGGCTACACATTAAAATCAACTTTTGAAAAATTACTATTGCTTTGAGCCCATCCAAGATCAATAAATCAGCATCACTGAAGGTGGGACCTGGGCATTTCTGTTTAAAAAAATCTCTTCTGGTGAGTTAATACACTGCTGAGTTTGGGAGCCACTGGCCTAGATCCATGGTAGAAATTATGGGGCTTATATGCCAATATGGAGAAGGCCCTGGCACCCCACTCCAGTACTCTTGCCTGGAAACTCCCATGGATGGAGGAGCCTGGCAGGCTGCAGTCCATGGGGTCGTTGAGGGTTGGACACGACTGAACGACTTCACTTTCACTTTTCACTTTCATGCATTGGAGAAGGAAGTGGCAACCCACTCCAGTGTTCTTGCCTGGAGAATCCCAGGGATGGCAGAGCCTAGTGGGCTGCCATCTATGGGGTCGCACAGAGTCGGACATGACTGAAGATGACTTAGCAGTAGCAGCATTTGCCAATAACCTCATCTCAACCTCACAGAATGTAACAATTTCAGAATTCTTAGGGCTTATTGCATTAAGACTTGTGCACAATGCCTGGTTCACAGCAGGTGTTCAACAAACATTTATTCTGTCGGGTAGTAGGTAGGGGTGAGGTGGGCCAGTGATACCATCCATCTTAATGGCAATTATTCAATTTATTCTTTTCCATGAGAAGGCCAAGGAAAAATCATCATTTCTACTTACTTTTCTGCTATTTTAATTTTTATTCCTTTCTTTCTTGTTATTTCTGCTTCTTTCTCTCTTTCCTTACCTTGATGTGATATATGTTAACTCCAGGAGGTTGGGGTTAAAGTAGGATGCACAGAAGGAAGAGAGAAAAACGAACAAGAGCAATGTCCTTGAATGTTTGTTTGTTCCAGAGAATGACTAGAGGAACACAAATCTTTCTCCCATGCTGTCATGCCCACCTCAAAGAGAAAGAGCTTGCCATGGATCTAAAGGTACGTAGGCTTAGCCAATGAGAAAACCTGGCCTGAAGAGGTGATGATATTTTCAGAGTGATGAGTAAAGGGAAATAAAGTTGAGCCATGAAAAGCTTTTAGTAAAGAGGACAAATGAAATCTTTAAGACTCAGACAAGGAAAGGAAACTGAAGTCGCTCAGTTGTGTCTGACTCTTTGTGACCCCATAGACTGTAACCAGCAGGCTCCTCTGTCCATGGGACTTTCCAGGCAATTGGATTGCCATTTCCTTCTTCAGGGGATCTTCCCAACCCAGGGCTCGAGCTCGGGTCTCCCACATTGTAGACAAACGCTTTACCATCTGAGCCACCAGGGAAGTCAAGACTCAGACAAGGGAAGGTTAAATCTTCAGGACCCAGAGACCTTGAGAAATAGAATGTGTATTTGTCATTTGTCCCATTGATCTTTCAAGAAAAATTTTCTTCATGCATTTATCACAGTGTATAAGCATATATTTATTTATTGTCTACCTCTCTCATTACAGTCTTATTTTCCTGAGGATAGAACTCTGAATATTTGCTCACCACTGAATTCCCAACGCCTTGCATACTGACATGTGGTCAGCACTCAAAATTATGTGTTGAATGAATTAAAAGGTGAATAAGTGAGATGAATCTATTATAGAATGGCAGTTAGCAGCTGGCAGGGGATTCAGGAATTTTTTATTTCACAGAGTCTAAATGGAAGACTTGATTAACTGACCATCTCCTTCTCTCTACCATTTCTTTTCCTCTCCTTCTCTCTGTTCTATATTATAGTATAAACATTCTCACAGAATCTATTCTTTAAAAAGGCAGAGAATGAATGATAGTAGTTCATGGTTATCCTAGATTGATAGATTGATTAATGCTTTCATTTTTTTTTAATCAGTCCTTTGGCTTTTCTTAAGGCTGTTTTCCTAATTTGATGAAGAATATTTGAGCCCCTCTGTATGTCTGATGGGAGGATGGACAGGAAAGGCCCAGGCTAAGTATCCTGATCTCCAGAAGCTCATAAGCTAGAAAGGGAGATCATTGATGGGGCAATTTTGAGAGCTTCACTTAGGTTTAAGGGAACTCTGGGGACACACAGAAAGATACTTCACTTAAACGGAAATGACTTCCAAGAGGACATTTGGGAGGAAAAGATAGGCAAACAATGGTATGAAACGAGGGAAGGGTCAACTCCCAAGGAAGAGGAATACCTCCACCTTGAGATTAGAGAAGAAGCTAGGGAGGCAAGTTAGGTAACCTCGACAATAAAGCAGTAATAGAGCTGGAGACCTAAGCAAGGCAGTGTGTGGTGGTGGTGACAAAGTTTGAAGGAAAGAGGATTGAGGGCAGACTGGTCATGAGATGCATTTTAGGAATGATGGAGAAATAGGAGCCCGCAGAGAAGAGATTGAAAAGGAACATCTGCAGTGGAAAGAATTGGGAATTTAAATTAGTAGACTATAAACAGAGGGTGTGGTCAGTAGTGTCAGATGTTGGTGACTCAGCTGAAACAACAACATACTAAAGGGGGATAAGAGGTAGATCATAGACGAGAGGAGAGTGAAGTACAGGTGACTTTTTCTAGATAATTCACTAAGGGAAAAAAAGGAGAGAAGTAGCTTGATAGACAAAGGGAAATGTAGGACCATAGTGTTCTGTGATGACCTTGAAGGCTGGGATGTGGGAGTAGGAGACACGCTTTCAAGGGAGGGGATATATGTATATTTATAGCTGGTTCAGGTTGTTGTACCAGCTATAAATATACATATATCACCTCCCTTGCCAGCGCTCTCCTATGGGGTCGCTAAGAGCCAGACACGACTGAGCGACTTCACTTTCACATTTCACTTTCATGCATTGGAGAAGGAAATGGCAACCCACTCCAGTGTTCTTGCCTGGAGAATCCCAGGGACAGGGGAGCCTAGTGGGCTGCCGTCTATGGAGTCACACCGAGTCAGGACACGACTGAAGCGACTTAGCAGAGCAGCAGGTTGTTGTACAGCAGACCAACAAAACATTGTAAAGCAATTACCCTCCAATTAAAAATAAATTAAAAAACTGACTTTTAAGTGAAAGAGTATTTTTTGTTGGTACAGACTGAGAGGGAGTATCTAGTGTAAAGGGAGAAATAGGAGACAGAAAAGAAAGGGTATGTATTTTATCCTTTTGCTACAGGTTCTGTCTTTGAACACTTTCATTATCATTTTCAGCGCCTCTTCTCTCTGAAGTAATTTTAGATCATTCTGCTGAAACTAATCCTAAATTAGACTGCAAGCCTCAGATAGCATCTAACCAAATCTGATCTGTCATTTCCATTTAGCTGTTTCTGATTGGGTTACTTTGTCTGTTCACTCAAGGACTATTAACCTGGGGTTCACAGTCCCCAAAGGGGTCCATAGAAAAAGTTATACATTAACATAATTATTTCATTTATGACCAAATGTGGGGTTTTTTATGCTTTGGAAAATATTAATTTGAGAAGAGATGTGTTACTGGCTTCCCCAGTCTGTCAAAAAAATCCACTATCCAAGGATGCTTTAAATGATAGCCATGACCAGCATGGTATCTACAAACTTGTTGTTTAGACATCAAGTTGTGTGTGACGCTTTTGCAGCCCCATGGACTGTAGCCCACCAAGTTCTTCTGTTCATGGAATTTTCCAGGCAAAAATATTGGAGTAGGTTACCATTTCCTTCTCCAGGGGATCTTCCTGTCTCAGGGATCAAAGCCAAGTCATTGCAGGTGGATTCTTTATTACTGAGCCACTGGGAAAACCCATCTAGAAACTAACATCTTTCTTTTGCTTCTGTTTCAGGTTGACTGAAAAATTGAAAAGTTGAAAGTGTCTTATGCTAGCAGTTTTCAAACGATGTGTGAGAATCACCTTGCTGCTGCCGCTGCTGCTGCTAAGTTGCTTCAGTCGTGTCCGACTCTGTGCAACCCCATAGATGGCAGCCCACCAGGCTCCCCCGGCCCTGGGATTCTCCAGGCAAGAACACTGGAGTGGGTTGCCATTTCCTTCTCCAATGCATGAAAGTGAAAAGTGAAAGTGAAGTCGCTCAGTCGTATCTGACTATTCGAGACCCCATGGACTGCAGCCTACCAGGCTCCTCCGCCCATGGGATTTTCCAGGCAAGAGTACTGGAGTGGGGTGCCATTGCCTTCTCCGAGAATCACCTTGAGAATGAGACAAAAAGGACATATTTTGAAACCTCACCACACTGAACCTGATTTAGTACATTTAAGAATTTGCAATTTCATAAACAGCTCCTCAGTTAATTTTGTTGCAGATGGTCTTTGGACAACATGAGGGAACATACTGCATACCTTTTCCTGGTTTTTCCTTTTCAACATGTCCTAAATATGCTTTGAAAAGTGAAAGTAGAAGTCGCTCAGTCATATCTGACTCTTTGCAACCCCATGGACTATACAGTCCATGGAATTCTCCAGGCCAGAATACTGGAGTGGATAGCCTTTCCCTTCTCCAGGGCATCTTCCCAACCCAAGGATCAAACCTCTTTAATTATATTAAATATTTTCAGTGATTTCGGGAAATGCCAAGCCTTCAAAATTAAACTTTTCCCAAACTGCCAAAAGGAATGCTGTCATCTGTAACATTTACATACATGAACAAGCCATCCTCCATTGGTATCTGTGTGAGTGTTCTGAGAGACTTATCATATCACAGTCACAGAACAACATGCAAATCACTGCAAATGTGGGAGGGGCCAGCTGTATGGAGCTTTGCAGGATGGAAGCAAAAGGGAAAGGTGTTGTTTGAAAAGTGTAGATTTAAATTTCTGAAACTAACAAATGAATTTAAGAGAAGATGAAACATAGTAGGTAATGATGAGGCTAGGAAAAAAAAACCTAAACAATACAGTTGAATTTCGTATATTACCAAACCACCAGGCAAATTTTCTAGAGGTTAGCTCAAAATTTCAGGTGATCCCAAGTAGCATGGTGTGTTAAGTAATCCCATGCTGAGAAGAGCTCATGACTGCAGCACTCTGAAAATACTAGCTTGAGCTTCAACCAGTGAATGAGTTTGCCAGATATGAATAATGCTTCCAAAGAACAGTGGAGTCACTCATCTTCTGGGTCTGAGAAAATCTTGAATGGGGCCCTCATGTTCCTATCTTTCTGAGTTGAAAATGGAACTCATCCTTCATCTTCAAGTCAGATCTACAGGCTAGCTTCTATTCTCAAGTATGTCAAATTCCTGCCAACAAAGCTGAAACAGAATATTTCAGCACTTTGCAGCTAATTGAGAAGTTTTTAAACCAAGTTTAGAAGTTGAGCTAGTAGGATATAAAAAGCAAAAGATGTCTGAACCTAACTAAGAGCCTATATTACATTTGCAAAATGAGTTGAGTCTATGTCTTTTGACTTCTCAATAATCTTGGGTTTCAATACACGTGCAAAGAGACATCAGATGTCATATCTAACATGAAGCAGTCTATGATTCTTCTGATTCTCCAAACAATTCCTACTTAAGATGCTCATGGAATGTTTTGATTGATCTGGAAGGTTCTTGAAAGCAAATTTTACATTTTGGGGAATAAAAAATATTAATAAAACATGACATACTGCTTACCCAGGTCCAACAAAACCATTTTGCTGTGATGATAATCACTAGAGTCCAGCAGCCATCAGTTAAAGAAACATCAGTCTACAGATGGCAAAATGAAACAATATACATTTCTGTGTGTTTCTCTGATCTAATAGGAGTTCAAAATCATATTCAAGGTCATCATGTTGAAAGTTTTTTTTTTCTTTTTCCCTATCAGACATTGGATGTAATTATTTATAAAGCATTTTTGAATTCATATACTTACCTCTATCTGTGGACCAGGGAAAGCTGCATGCAGGGCATAGTCTTCCTGTGCTCTTCATGCACATAGGGCTTCCATTTTAATGACATACTGAAAACAAATAATGATAAATAAAGAATACAATCATAGGCCCCTCTGGTAGACACTTGATTGCTTCCTGTCTACTTCTTGTCCATCCTTTCTTCTTGCTCACAGAGCTCTTCCCTTATATAGATGTGGAAAATGCCAGATACTTGTTTTCCCAGTCTTCCTTGCAGGTAGGCAGGCTAAGAGCTTGTGATCATATGCTGGCCATCAGGAAGGGAAGATGTCTGTTCAGAAGATCTCTGAGGAACAGTTTTCTTCTTCTTCTTTTAAATTAATTTTTATTGGACTATACTTGATTTATATGTTGTGTTAGTTTTAGGTACACAGCAAAGTGAATCAGTTATACATATACATATATCTACTCTTTTTTAAATTCTTTTCCCATGTAGATCATTACAGAGTACTGAGTAGAGTTCCCTGTGCTATACAATAAGTTCTTATTAGCTACCTATTTTAAATATAGTAGTTGTATATGTCAATTCCAATACCCCAATTTGTCCCTCCTCCACCTTTTCCCCCTTGGTAGATATGTTTGTTTTCTATATCCATGACTATTTCTGTATTGTAAATAAGTTCATTTGTACCATTTTTTTAGATTCCACATATAAACAATATTATATGATATTCGTCTTTCTCTGTCTGACTTACTTTACTCAGTATTACATCTCCAGGTCAATCCATGTTACTGCAAGTGGTATTATTTCAACCTTCTTTATGGCCAAGTAATACGCCATTGTATATATGTACCAAAATTTTGTCCATCCCTCAGTGGACATTTAGGTTGCTTCCACAATTTTATTTAATATGATTGAAGTGTCATGTTATATATGACAAAATATGTTTGGGAAGTGATCTCTTCTCTCTACATTTACTGGCTTTAAAACTCAGTTGTTTGAGGATGAGTGCTTGTAATCATAGCATCCTTCTTGTGATGATGAAGGGAAAAACCAAGAGCTTGATTGTGAAGCAGACTCAGTGCCCTGACATGGTCAAGCTACCCAATTAACCCACTCTGGAAACATCCAGCTCTGGGCATTTTATTAAATTTAGTTTAATATCCTGTTATTTGCAGGCAGAATCTTTCTACCAACACAATTATATTATCTAGCTATTAGGGCTAGTTTTATTTTCTTCATTCATTCAATGAATGTTTGTGAGTACCCACTAAAGGTTATGTATGAGGCCCTCATGGTGAGTATAATAAACATTGTTTCTGCACTTCTGGGGATTCCAGTCTAAGAGTAAGACAGACACTGAGATTACAATATATAATATTCAGCTTGATATTGTTGGGCATTTTGGTCAGTGAAGGCCTCTCGGAGAAGTGATGTTTGAGCTGTTCTCTGAAGAAGAAGAAGGAACTCAGCAAGTGAAGGGGGTGGTCTCATTTGTGCCTTTTCAAATTAATTAATTTAAAAAGTAATCTCCTAAAAGTCAATAAAATCAACTCATGGAATGAAAGAAGAAAGAGTAGTTCCTCACAGTTGTCACACTGGGCAGCCACTGTCTCTGGAATCAGGTGGGTCAGTCAGGTGGACCCTTGAATTAACTCCTTCATGGGGCCTCCACAAACCTTATTGTGATCATTTTTATAAATAGAAAACATCGTAGTGGTTGCAGTAGTTGAGGTCAGAGACACCAGTTTTCATTTGCGTGTTGTGTTCATTATAAATGATCTAATAAATTATCCCTTTTGACTAAGAATTTCCATAATTGCTTTCAGCCTGAGGGCACTTTTTTGTTTGTTTTTAAACATTCAGCCATTTTGATTTATGTGAATGTGAAAATATCTACATTTTTTTCTCCTTTTAATCCAATCTACAGAATATTATTTAGCACAAGGAAAACTCCAAAATAGCTGAATCTTTCCACTTATTTAGATTTCACCAAAGAGTCCCCAGGGTAGAATGAAAACATCTCTGAGCTGGGGTAATTTTACAAAAACTGCTTAGAGCTCAACAGCTATTTCTGTACTTTCAGAATTCTGTAAACATATGGGGGAAAATCTGTCCACAGTTATGCCGGAGCAGTGCCCAGGCCCTGAATTCTCCTATCGTTTCATTGTTTGGAAAGGCTAAGGCCAGAGATTCAGTGTCTGTGTTGGAAAGGTCCTTGGAGATTTTTCATGTTTCTGTTTCTGCCTCTGAGACAAGGTCTCCTGTCCTTTCTTCCCTGAGAAATCACATTGTTTTCTTCCTTCTTTTCCCTCCTCCTTCCCTGCCTCCCCCCTCCTCCTTTCCTTTATTCCTTCCTTTCTTCTTTCTTCTCTTCCTTCATTTTCTTTCCCTCCTTTCCTTCCTAATTTCATTTCCAGATATCTGTCTAATTTCCACTAGCTCTGGCATTACATTGTCCTTTGACTGGGCATCACCTTAATGTGTCATACGCCAAGTATATATATTTGTGGTACAATGCTTTCTATTTACATCAAAAGGAGTTGTCATGATTAATGGCAGGAACGATTTTGGTTTGTGGCTGAGGAGAGGGAATGCAGAGAGGGAAGTCTGCCTTCATTCTCCAAGACATGAGTATTTCTGAAGTAAAATACTCCTCATGTATACCACGGCCCAGGTGATGGCAACTTTAAAATATCAGCCACTTCACCCTTTTTGACCAGGGCATGCATGCCACAGGGCCCTTCAGTGTGACCTCACATTTATACTTTCTACAGTTAAATGTTTATAAATTAGTTTTTTGACATGTTCTCCAAATGAGGTTGTGCACACCAGTGTACTGTTATGTAGAGGTCAAAGGTGATTCCAAAGATGTTCATTCTATAACTTTAAACTTACGTACTTATATCTGAGCCATATTATCCCTCAGTTCAGTTCAGTTGCTCAGTCTGTCCAAAGCTTTGCAACTCCATGAATTGCAGCATGCCAGGCCTCCCTGTCCATCACCAACTCCCGGAGTTCAGTCAAACTCATGTCCATCGAGTCGGTGATACCTTCCAGCCATCTCATTCTCTGTAGTCCCCTTCTCCTCCTGCCCTCAATCCCTCCCAACATCAGAGTATTTCTTCCAATGAGTCAACTCCTCGCATGAGGTGACCAAAGTATTGGAGTTTCAGCTTTAGCATCATTCCTTCCAAAGAAATCCTAGGGCTGATGTCCTTTAGAATGGACTGGTTGGATCTCCCTGCAGTCCAAGGGACTCTCAAGAGTCTTCTCCAACACCACAGTTTAAAAGCATCAATTCTTCGGCACTCAGCCTTCTTCACAGTCCAACTTTCACATTCATATATGACCACTGGAAAAACCATAGCCTTGACTAAATGGACCTTTGTTGGCAAAGTAATGTCTCTGATTTTGAATATGCTATCTAGCTTGATCATGACTTTCCTTCCAAGGAGTAAGTTTCTTCTAATTTCATGGCTGCAGTCACCATCTGCAGTGATTTTGGAGCCCCCAAAAATAAAGTCTGACACTGTTTCTACTGTTTCCCCATCTATTTCCCATGAAGGGATGGGACTAGATGCCATGATCTTCGTTTTCTGAATGTTGAGCTTTAAGCCAACTTTTTCACTCTTCTCTTTCACTTTCATCAAGAGGCTTTTTAGTTCCTCTTCACTTTCTGCCATAAGGGTGGTGTCATCTGCATATCTGAGGTTATTGATATTTCTCCCAGCAATCTTGATTCCAGCTTGTGCTTCTTCCAGCCCAGCACTCTCATGATGTACTCTGCGTATAAGTTAAATAAGCAGGGTGACAATATACGGCCTTGACGTACTCCTTTTCCTATTTGGAACCAGTCTGTTGTTCCATGTCCAGTTCTACCTGTTGCTTCCTGACCTGCATATAGGTTACTCAAGAGGCAGGTCAGGTGGTCTGGTATTCCCATCTCTTTCAGAATTTTCTACAGTTTATTGTGATCCACATAATCAAAGGCTTTGGCATAGTCAATAAAGCAGAATAGATGTTTTTCTGGAACTCTCTTCCTTTTTCCATGATCCAGAGAATGTTGGCATTTTGATCTGTGGTTCCTCTGCCTTTTCTAAAACCAGCTTGAACATCTGGAAGTTCACGGTTCATGTATTGCTGAAGCCTGGTTTGGAGGATTTTGAGCATTAATTTACTAGCTTGTGAGATGAGTGCAATTGTGTGGTAGTTTGAGCATTCTTTGGCATTGCCTTTCTTTGGGATTGGGATGAAAACTGACCTTTTTGAGTCCTGTGGCCACTGCTGAGTTTTCCAAATTTGCTGGCATATTGAGTGCAGCACTTTCACAGCATCATCTTTCAGGATTTGAAATAGCTCAACTAGAATTCCATCACCTCCACTAGCTTTGTTCATAGTGATGCTTTTTATCTCTGCTAAGTCGCTTCAGTCTTGTCCGACTCTGTGTGACCCCGTATACGGCAGCCTCCTCCGTCCTTGGGATTCTCCAGGCAAGAACGCTGGAGTGGGTTGCCATTTCCTTCTCCAATGCATGAAAGTGAAAAGTGAAAGTGAAGTCGCTCAGTCGTGTCCGACTCTTCGCGACCCCATGGACTGCAGCCTACCAGGCTCCTCCGTCCATGGGAGTTTCCAGGCAAGAGTACTGGAGTGGGTTGCCATTGCCTTCTCCATTTTTTTTTTAATCTCTAGTGAACCATTAAGTAATGTTTGTGAATACATATACTAATTTTAAGATGATCACAATAATATTGCATTGTATTTTAAATTAAAAAGTGTTATCTATGTTCTAGGTAAAATATTTCAAAGTTTTTAAATCAAATGATAGCATTTTTAATTTCTTTAATTTTATAAAAATGTCTTAAAAAGGAAAATACTTAAGCTTTTCTTGATCTCTGGGAGATTTTGATCTTTCCGGTTTAATTCAGAAACTATTCTTTTGATATTGTGAGCATAGACTTCTTATTTATCTGAAATTTTAAAATATACTACCAATATTAGCAGGTAAATGTAAAGCCTCATTAAGTTAGGTCTTTCCTAATTGATTTTAGAAAATTTGGGGCATATTGGGTATAATATTCATTGAGACAAAGTAATTAATACTTTTTCTTCAATGCATTTCCTTCAAAGTTATTATTTTAGAAACTTTAACATATGGCATTTTGTTGTTGTTGTTTAGTTGTTAAGTTGTGCCTGACTCTTTTGTGACCCCATGCACTGTAGCCTCCAAGGCTCCTTCTGTCCATTCCCAGGCAAGAATACTACAGTTGGTTGCCAGTCCCTTCTCGAGGGGATCTTCCCAATCCAGGGATTGAACCTGTATCTCCTGCATTGGCAGGTGGATTCTTTACCCCTGAGCCACCAGGGAAGCCCCAATATATTTCGGAGTATATTTATAAGTGTTCAGTTCAGTTCAGTTGCTCAGTCGTGTATGACACTTGCGACCCCATGAACCACAGCACACCAGGCCTCCCTGTCCATCACCAACTCCCGGAGTCCACCCAAACCCATGTCCATTGAGTCAGTGATGCCATACAACCATCTCATCCTCTGTCATCCCCTTCTCCTCCTGACCTCAATCTTACCCAGCTTCAGGGTCTTTTCAATGAGTCAGGTCTTCATAGCAGGTGGCCAAAGTATTGCAGCTTCAGCTTCAACATCAGTCCTTCCAATGAACATCCAGGACTGAACTCCTTTAGGATGGACTGGTTGGATCTCCTCGCAGTCCAAGGGACTCTCAAGAGTTTTCTCCAACACCACAGTTCAAAAGTATCAATTCTTTGGCACTCAGCTTTCTTTATAGTCCAACTCTCACATCCATACATGACTACTAGATAAACCATAGCTTTGACTAGATGGACCTTTGTTGGCAAAGTAATGTCTCTGCTTTTTAATATGCTCTCTAGGCTGGTCATAACTTTCCTTTCAGGAGTAAGCGCCTTCTAATTTCATGGCTGCAATCACCATCTGAAGTGATTTTGAAGCCCCCCAAAAATAAAGTCAGCCACTATTTCCACTGTTTCCCCATCTATTTGCCATGAAGTGATGGGACTGGCTGCCATGACCTTAGTTTTCTGAATGTTGAGCTTTAAGCCCACATTTTTACTCTCCTCTTTCACTTTCATCAAAAGGTTCTTTAGTTCTTTGCTTTCTGCCATAAGGGTGGCGTCATCTGCATATCTGAGGTTATTGATATTTCTCCCAGCAATCTTGATTCCAGCCTGGGCTTCCTCCAGCACAGTGTTTCTCATGATGTACTCTGCATATAAGTTAAATAAGGAGGGTGACAATATACAGCTTTGACATATGCCTTTCTCAATTTAGAACCAGTCTTTTATTCCATGTCCAGTTCTAACTGCTGCTTCCTGACCTGCATATAGGTTTCTCAAGAGTCAGGTCAAGTGTTCTGGCATTCCCATCTCTTGAAGAATTTTCCACAGTTGATTGTAATCCACACAGTCAAAGGATTTAGGATAGTCAATAAAGCAGAAATAGATGTTTTCTGGAACTCTCTTGCTTTTTCAATGATCCAGAGGATGTTGGCAATTTGATCTCTGGTTCCTCTGTTTTTTCTAAAACCAGCTTGAACATCTGGAAGTTCATGGTTCAAGTACTGCTGAAGCCTGGCTTGGAGAATTTTGAGTATTACTTTACTAGCATGTGAGAATAGTGCAATTGTGCAGTAGTTTAAGCATTCTTTGGCATTGCCTTTCTTTGGGACTGGAATGAAAACTGACCTTTTCCAATCCTGTGGCCACTGTTGAGTTTTCCAAATTTTCTGGCCTATTGAGTGCAGCACTTTCACAGCATCATCTTTCAGGATTTGAAATAGCTCAACTGGAATTCCATCACCACCATAAGCTTTGTTCATAGTTATGTTTCCTAAGGCCCACTTGATCTCACATTGCAGGATGTCTGGTTCTGCATGAGGGATCACACCATCGTGATTATCTGGGTCGTGAAACTCTTTTTTGTACAGTTCTTCTGTGTATTCTTTCCCCCTCTTCTTAATATCTTCTGCTTCTGTTAGATCCCTACCATTTCTGTCCTTAATTGAGCCCATCTTTGCATGAAATGTTCCCTTGGTATCTCTAATTTTCTTTCTAGAGATTCTAGTCTTTCCCATTCTGCTGTTTTCCACTATTTCTTTGCATTGATCACTGAGGAAGGCTTTCTTATCTCTCCTTGCCATTCTTTGGAACTCTGAGTTCAAATGGGTATATCTTTCCTTTTCTTCTTTGCTTTTCACTTCTCTTCTTGCACAGCTCTTTGTAAGGCCTCCTCAGACAGACATTTTGCTTTTTTGCATTTCTTTTTCTTGGGGATGTTCTTGATTCCTGTCTCCTGTACAATGTCACAAACTTCCATCCATATTTCATCAGGCACTCTATCTGTCAGATCTAGTCCCTTAAATCTATTTCTCACTTCCACTGTATAGTCTTAGATCAGATCAGTCACTCAGTTGTGTCCGACTTTTCGTGACCCCATGAATCGCAGCACACCAGGCCTCCCTGTCCATCACCAACTCGCAGAGATCACTGAGACTCACGTCCATCGAGTCAGTGATGCCATCCAGCCATCTCATCCTCAGTCATCCCCTTTTCCTCTTGCCCCCAATCCCTCCCAGCATCAGAGTCTTTTCCAATGAGTCAACTCTTCACATGAGGTGGCCAAAGTACTGAAGTTTCAGCTTTAGCATCATTCCTTCCAAAGAAATCCCAGGGCTGATCTCCTTCAGAATGGACTGGTTGGATCTCCTTGCAGTCCATGGGACTCTGAAGAGTCTTCTCCAACACCACAGTTCAAAAGCATCAATTCTTCAGTGCTCAGCCTTCTTCACAGTCCAACCCTCACATCCATACATGACCACAGGAAAAACCATAGCCTTGACTAAATGGACCTTTGTTGGCAAAGTAACGTCTCTGCTTTTGAATATGCTATCTAGGTTGGTCATAACTTTCCTTCCAAGCAGTAAGCTTCTTTTAATTTCATGGCTGCAGTCACCATCTGCAGTGATTTTGGAGCCCAGAAAAATAAAGTCTGACGCTATTTTCCATGAAGTGATGGGACCAGATGCCATGATCTTCGTTTTCTGAATGTTGAGCTTTAAGCCAACTTTTTCACTCTCCTCTTTCACTTTCATCAAGAGGCTTTTTAGTTCCTCTTCACTTTCTGCCATAAGGGTGGTGTCATATGCATATCTGAGGTTATTGATATTTCTCCTGGCAATCTTGATTCCAGCTTGTGTTTCTTCCAGTCCAGTGTTTCCCATGATGTACTCTGCATATAAGTTAAATAAACAGGGTGACGATATACAGCCTTGACGAACTCCTTTTCATATTTGGAACCAGTCTGTTGTTCCATGTCCAGTTCTAACTGTTGCTCCTGACCTGCATACAAATTTCTCAAGTATAGTCGTAAGGGATTTGATTTAGGTCATACCTGAATGATCTAGTGGTTTTATCCACTTTCTTCAATTTCAGTCTGAATTTGGCAATAAGGAGCTCATGATCTGAGCCACAGTCAGCTCCCAGTCTTGTTTTTGCTGACTGTATAGAGCTTCTCCATCTTTTGCTGGAAAGAATATAATCAATCTGATTTTGGTGTATATACATGATTTATAAGTATCTGTGACCTAAAAGGCTATATTTTCAAAATTAGTTTTATTCCTATGATGCACGTGCACATTGTAAAGTAAATATAAGTAGTTTCTGGTAGGTAATCATTTAAAACCATAGTTGGCCTATATAGCAAAAGATGCATTTTAAACTAAAATGTTCATACTTATACTGCCACTAAAAATCCACTCAGGAACTCAGAAATTTGAGGTACATAGTTGGGATTACTTTTTTTTCCCTTGAGTCCCTCTTGGTTCAAGAAAACTGCCAGTTCTAGAAACATTTCTCTTACTTGAAACTTTCCTTTTAATAATTGTTTTTGAGCTCCTGGAGTTATCAGCTAAGCTGTATGCCACATAGTGCTTATAAAGCTAACAAAGCTAATTTTAAAAATACAACCTTTTAAATCAGATACACTTATCAATATACTCCCAAATATTCAATACTTTGTTCAGGA
This sequence comes from Bubalus bubalis, assembly GCF_019923935.1. Classification (NCBI taxonomy): domain Eukaryota; kingdom Metazoa; phylum Chordata; class Mammalia; order Artiodactyla; family Bovidae; genus Bubalus; species Bubalus bubalis. The sequence goes on along the minus strand of NC_059170.1, from coordinate 34,749,596 downwards.
GGGAAAAAAGAAAACACATGAAGATAGGTTGAAAAGATTATTTTTCAAAAGAAAAGGGATATTATTGACATCGAATTTAAAATCCCTGCTTTTATAAGATCTTCAGCTTTAAAATCAGACCTAAATTGCAGGATACAAAATCAATAAACAAAGATAAAAATATACAATATATAAAATTAATATACAATATTAAGTGGTGTTTCTATACACAAACAGCAAACTGTCTGAAAAGGTAATTAGGAAAACAATCCCATTTGCAATTGTCACAACAGAAAATATGTTTTAAAACACACTTAACCAAAAAGGTGAAAGACTTGTACACAAAATTATAAAACATTGATGAAGAAAATGAAGGAAGGCACAGATATATAGAAAAGCATTCCCTGTTCATGCACTGGAAGAATTAACATTGTTAAAATGTCCTACAATCCAAACTGAACTATAGATTCAATTCAACCCTATCAAATTCCCAATGCCATTCTTTCAGAGAAGGCAATGGCACCCCACTCCAGTACTCTTGCCTGGAAAATCCCAGGGACGGGGGAGCCTGGTGGGCTGCCATCTCTGGGGTTGCACAGAGTCGGACACGACTGAAGCGACTAAGCAGCAGCAGCCCAAGCAATCTTCAGCAAGAATAAAACTGGAGGCATTATACTTACTGATTTCAAATTACATTACAAAGCTATTGTAATCAACGGAGAAGGCAATGGCACCCCACTCCAGTACTCTTGCCTCGGAGGAGCCTGGTGGGCTGCAGTCCATGGGGTCGCTAAGAGTCGGACACGACTGAGCGACTTCACTTTCATTTTTCACTTTTCATGCATCGGAGAAGGAAATGGCAACCCACTCCAGTGTTCTTGCCTTAAGAATCCCAGGGACGGGGGAGCCTAGTGGGATGCCGTCTATGGGGTCTCACAGAGTCCGACACGACTGAAGTGACTTACAGTATTGTAATCAAAAAAGATGATATTGGCACAAAAATAAACATATCGACTCATGGAACAGAATAGGGGTTCAGAAATAAATCCACCAGTTTATGTTCAACTGATTTTCAGCAACGGGCCAAGAACACAATATGGGATATGATAGTCTCTTCAACAAATGATTCTGGGAAAATTGATATCCACACACAGATGAATAAAATGGCATTCATCTCATACTACATACAAATATAAACTCAAAATGGATTAAAGACTTAAATATAAAACCTGAAACAGTAAAATGATGAAGAAAATATGGGGAAAGTGTCTTGTTATTGGTCTGGGAAATACTTCAAGTACAGGTCACAAGAGTCATAAAAAAGACAAAAGAATTGTATCAAGCTAAAAAGTTTCTATGTATCAAAGGAAACAATCAAAAAAGTGAAATAGAATAGGAGAAAATATAGAATATTTTCTCTATTCTCCTATAGAGTAGGAGAAAATATTTGCAAAGCATATGTCAAATAAAGGTTTAATGTCCAAAATATATAAAGAACTCAACTCAATCGCAAAAAGACAAATAACCTGATTTGAAAATAGGAAAGAATTGAATAGATACTTTTCGAAGAAAGATATACAACAGCCAACGGAGGTACGGAAAGTTGTCAACATCACTAAACACTGAAGAAATACAAATCAAAACCACAATGAGATAGCATCTCCCACCTGTTAGGATGGCTATCATCAAAGAGACAAGTGATAACAAGTGTTGATGAACTTATGGAGAAAATGAAACATTTGTATACTGTTGGTGGGAATGCAGCCACTATGGAAAACAGTAAGGAGATTCCTCAGAAAATTAAAATCGAACTGCCATGTGATCTAGCAATTCTTCTTATATATAGTCAAAGGAAATAAAATCATTGTCTCAAAGAAAAATCTGCCATTTCTTGTTCATTGCAGCATTAAAATAAGTTTTAGAGATCTAATGTACAGCATGTTGACTACAATTAACAATGCTATAATATATATTTCAAATTTGCTAAGAGGGTCGATCTTAAATGTTCTTCAGTTCAATTCAGTTCGGTTGCTCAGTCGTGTCCGACTCTTTGCAACCCCATGAACCGCAGCATGCCAGGCCTCCCTGTCCATCACCAACTCCTGGAGTTCACTCAAACTCACATCCATTGAGTCAGTGATGCCATCCAGCCATCTCATCCTCTGTCGTCCCCTTCTCCTCCTGCCCCCAATCCCTCCCAGCATCAGAGTCTTTTCTAATGAGACAACTCTTCGCATGAGGTGGCCAAAGTACTGGAGTTTCAGCTTTAGCATCATTCCTTCCAAAGAACACCCAGGGCTGATCTCCTTCAGAATGGACTGGTTGGATCTCCTTGCAGTCCAAGGGACTCTCAAGAGTCTCCTCCAACACCACAGTTTAAAAGCATCAATTCTTCGGCACTCAGCTTTCTTCACAGTCCAACTTTCACATCCATACATGACTACTGGAAAAACCATAGCCTTGACTAGACGGACCTTTGTTGGCAAAGTAATGTCTCTGATTTTGAATATGCTATCTAAGTTGGTCATAACTTTCCTTCCAAGCAGTAAGCTTCTTTTAATTTCATGGCTGCAGTCACCATCTGCAGTGATTTTGGAGCCCCCAAAAATAAATTCTGACACTGTTTCCACTGTTTCCCCATCTATTTCCCATGAAGTGTTGGGACCAGATGCCATGATCTTCGTTTTCTGAATGTTGAGCTTTAAGCCAACTTTTTCACTCTTCTCTTTCACTTTCATCAAGAGGCTTTTTCATTCCTCTTCACTTTCTGCCATAAGGGTGGTGTCATCTGCATATCTGAGGTTATTGATATTTCTCACTGCAATCTTGATTCCAGCTTGTGCTTCTTCCAGCCCAGCGTTTCCCATGATGTACTCTGCATATAAGTTAAATAAGCAGGATGACAATATACAGCCTTGACATACTCCTTTTCCTATTTGGAACCAGTCTGTTGTTCCATGTCCAGTTCTAACTGTGGCTTCCTGACCTGCATATAGGTTACTCAAGAGGCAGGTCAAGTGGTCTGATATTCCCATCTCTTTCCCATCAATACATACACAAAGGTAAATATTTGAAGGGATTATTTAACAATGTATAAGTTCAGTCGCTCAGTCATGTCTCTTTTCGACCCCATGCTTCCCTGTCCATCACCAACTCCCGAAGCTTACTCAAACTCATGTCCATTGAGCTGGTGATGCCATCCAATCATCTCATCCTCTGTAGTCCCCTTCTCCTCCTGCCTTCAATCTTCCCCAGAATCAGCGTCTTTTCCAATGAGTAAGTTCTTCGCATCAGGTGCCCAAAGTATTGGAGTTTCAGCATCAATCCTTCCAATGAATATTCAGGACTGATTTCCTTTAAGATTGACTGGTTTGATTTCCTTCCAGTCCAAGGGATGCTCAAGAGTCTTCTCCAACACCACAGCTCAAAAGCATCAATTCTTCAGTGCTCAGCTTTCTTTATAGTCCAACTCTCATATTTGTACATGACTACTGGAAAAAAGGTAGCTTTGACTAGATGGACCTTCATCAGCAATGTAATGTCTCTGCTTTTTAATATGCTGTCTAGGTTGGGATACTTTGATATATCCCAACTACTAGTTGGGATATTTTAAATATCCCAGTTTAATATACTAAGATAGTAGATGGTTCCTATCAATGGATTATTTGGACTCCCTTGACAATGTATAGATATATTAAAACATTAAGTTGCACCTCTTGAACACATTTTTTTTTTGTCAATTATACAGCAGACCTAACAACAAACAGGAAAATTGCAATAAAAACCTAGCTCCAAGGATACATTGATGAACTAGCTCTTTTGTTGATTCCCAGAATATAAAAAACTACCTAAAAATTATTCTTAAAATTACTATTTTGTCTTACCTGTGCATGTGTGTGCTCAGTTGCTCCGTAGAGTCCAACTCTTTGCAAACCCCCAGACTGTAGCCCACCAGCCTCCTCTGTCCATGAGATTTTCCAGGCAAGAATGCTGGAGAGAGTTGCCATTTTTTCCCCCCAGGGGCTCTTCCCGACCCAGAGATTGAACCCGTATCTCCTGCATTGCAGGCAGGTTGTTTACCACTGAGCCACTTGGGAAGCCCATATCTTACCTATATATCTCTGCATCTCTCTAGTAATACATGAATATCTATCTCTTGCCTATTTATCTCTGTATCTATCTATCCATCTATGTACATGGTGAAATACTTGAAACCAAGAGCAATGCCATATTTGGAAATCTAAAACAAAAAGTAATCTTAAAACAATTCTTCATTCCAGGAGGCTCTCTTATGCAGTAGGAAAGTTATGAACATTAAGAGTGCTACTGAGACAAAGGTGTCAGAATGGTGCACAGAATTTCATTTTGGATGAGGTATTTTGTAGGAGCTTCCCCAGAACGCAGAAAGGGAAAACATTGAAAACTGAGCAAAGTTAATGAAACCAGGAGAGAGCATAAAATTTTCCAAGAACACTGAGGACTTTGTAACCTGAATGAAAGATAATTTAAATGGGGAAGATGAGAGAAGATGCTGCCAAAATAAGTTCACAACATATTTTGAAGGATCTGGACTATGCTAAGGAATTCAGATTTTATTTTTTGGATCCTTCCACTTATAGGCTTCATACACGGTTGTCTTTTCACTGCTAAGTATACAGTGACTGTCATGGAGCATTGCATGTCATATTTTGCAACAAACAAAATGTTTGTTGACAGTATAAGCAGATAGGTGTTTTTACAAAGAGAAGCAACAGGATCAGATATGTGTTTTATTTAGTTAGACAAGAAGGAAAAATTTCAAAGAGCATTTTCAAAGCAAGTGGGAGCAGCTCTCAAGCAATCCTGAGGGCAGCTGGGAGGTGACACTCTGGCTTCCTCATACTCAGCAACAGTAATAAGCTCCAATTACTGAAATGCTAACATAGTTACTCCAACACCATGTATTAGTTTTCTTCCTTTTCTGTTTCACTTCCTTCCCTCCTCCTGAGGGATTACCTTGCAAATAGATAACCCAGTTTTTTATATCAAGTTCTGCTTTTGAGCGACTCCAGTTCAAGACAGAGTCAGATGGTCATTGTCTAACACAGAGATTGTTAGAGCATTGACCAAAACAGTGGCCATGGAAAATATGGAAGGCAAAATTCCTCCTTAATCCCTTCAAATCCACATGCCTTGGTATATAGTCACCTTCTCTAAGTCACTCAATTAAGCATTTATCTCAGTGCTTCTGTGAAGGAATTTTGCAGAAATAATTAAGGCCCCAAATGAGTTGAAATTATCTCCAGTGAACCTGACCTAACCAGATGAGTAATAAAAAGGGACTGGGACCTTTCTAGTGAAAGAGATTCAAAGTGTGAGAGGAATTTGACCTTAGGGAGATTCTCCACTGCTAGCTCTGAAGATGACACATGAAATGTAGGCCTCAAAGAGCTGAATGCAAGCCCCCAGATCAGCACCAGCAGAGAGATGATATTTCACTTCTACAGCCACAAAAAATTGAGCTCTGTCAACAACATGAAAGAATCTGGAAGTAGATACCCTTTGAAGTCTTAAGACGAGAACACAGCTTGTAAAACTCTGCTCAGGGGCCTCAGTTAACCTATTCCCAGACTTCTTACCAAAGACATTATGAGATAATAAACTGGAGTGTTTTAAACTGCTAATTTTTTGCTAATTGCTTATGTGACTATAGACAACTAGTACCAAATGAAAAGGTGTTAGGTTTAATATACAGATAGAAATCAAGTGTTAAATTGCTAGGACTTGGTGGCTGATTGTGTGAAGTGGTTGAAAGAAAAAGAGGAATGACTTTAAGATTCTAGTCAGGGGGCATAATGATGACATTTAACGGGTTAGAAAATGTGCAAAGAGGGATCTTGTTATGGTATGAATTTTTTTTTCCTTGAGTCTGCCGTGTTTGAGATGAAGGTGTTTAATAAGCAATTGAAAATATAATTCAAAGCTCAGGAAAGATTCTGGCTCTGAAGAATAAGCATTAGTAAGTCAGCAATATATGCTGAATGCCAAAGTCATGGGAATTCCAGGTGAAAGAGCTCAGGTGTTAGGTGTGAAGATGGTCTTCACTGGTCAGCCTCTCTGATCTTTGGCGATAGAGGTTTCTCAAGTGAGCAAGGGCACAGAGTTCTTATGGCAATGGGAATATATTAAATCATGTGTTGTCTTAATGTTGAGTTTAATCTTATTTACAGTACAGTAAACTTTAATACTACAGCCTGTCTAACTCAATGAAACTATGAGTTATGCTGTGTAGGGCCACCCCAAGATGGACAGATCATGGTGGAGAGTTCTGGCAAAGTGTGGTCTCCTGGAGAAGGGAATGGTAAACCACTTAGTATTCATGCCTTGAGAACCCCATGAGCAGTATAAAAAGGCAAAAATATAGGACACTGAAAGATGAACTCCCCAGATAGGTAGGGGTCCAATATGCTGCTGGAGGAGAGTGGAGAAATAACTCCAGAAAGAAGGAAGAGACAGAGCCAAAGAGAAAACAACGCCCAGTTGTGGATGTGACTGGTGATAGAAGTAAAGTCTGATGCTGTAAAGAACCATATTGCATAGAAAACTGGAATGTTAGGTCCATGAATCAAGGTAGATTAGATGTGGTCAAACAGAGATGGCAAGAGTGAACACCGACATTTTAGGAATCAGTGAATTATTTTATTATTTTATTTTTTAACTTTACAATATTGTATTGGTTTTGCCATATATCAACATGAATCTGCCACAGGTATACATGTGTTCCCCATCCTGAACCCTCCTCCCTCCTCCCTCCCCATACCATCCCTCTGGGTCATCCCAGTGCACCAGCCCCAAGCATCCAGTATCGTGCACTGAACCTGGACTGGTGACTCGTTTCATATATGATATTATACAGATTTCAATGCCATTCTCCCAAATCATCCCACCCTCTCCCTCTCCCACAGAGTCCAAAAGACTGTTCTATACATCAGTGTCTCTTTTGTTGTCTCGTATACAGGGTTATTGTTACCATCTTTCTAAATTCCATATATATGCATTAGTATACTGTATTGGTGTTTTTCTTTCTGGCTTACTTCACTTTGTATAATAGGCTCCAGTTTCATCCACCTCATTAGAACTGATTCAAATGTATTCTTTTTAATGGCTGAGTAATACTCCATTGTGTATATGTACCACAGCTTTCTTATCCATTCATCTGCTGATGGACATCTAGGTTGCTTCCATGTCCTGGCTATTATAAACAGTGCTGCGATGAACATTGGGGTACACGTGTCTCTTTCAATTCTGGTTTCCTCAGTGTGTATGCCCAGCAGTGGGATTGCTGGGTCATAAGGCAGTTCTATTTCCAGTTTTTTAAGGAATCTCCACACTGTTCTCCATAGTGGCTGTACTAGTTTGCATTCCCACCAACAGTGTAAGAGGGTTCCCTTTTCTCCACACCCTCACCAGCATTTATGGCTTGTAAACTTTTGGATCGCAGCCATTCTGACTGGCGTGAAATGGTACCTCATAGTGGTTTTGATTTGCATTTCTCTGATAATGAGTGATGTTGAGCATCTTTTCATGTGTTTGTTAGCTATCTGTATGTCTTCTTTGGAGAAATGTCTATTTAGTTATTTGGCCCATTTTTTGATTGGGTCATTTATTTTTCTGGAATCAGTGAATTAAAATGGACTGGAATGGGCAAATTTAATTCAGATGACCATTATATATACTACTGTGGGCAAGAATCCCTTAGAAGAAATGGAGTAGCCCTCATAGTCAATCAAAGAGTCCAAAATGCAGTACTTGGGTGCAATCTCAAAAATGACAGAATGATTTCTGTTCATTTCCAAGGCAAACCATTCAATATCAGAGTAATCCAAGACTATGCCCCAACCACTTATGCTGAAGAAGCTGGAATTGAATGGTTCTATGAAGACCTACAATACCTTCTAGAACTAACACCAAAAAAAAAAAAAAAAGATGTCCTTTTCATTATAGGGGACGGGAATGCAAAAGTAGGAAGCCAAGAAATACCTGGAGTAACAGGCAAATTTAGCCTTGGAGCACAAAATGAAACAGGGCAAAAGATAACAAAGTTTTGCCAAGAGAACACATTGGTCATAGCAAACAGCTTCTTTCAACAACACAAGAGAAGACTCTATGAATGGACATCACCAAATGATCAACACCAAAATCAGATTGATTATATTCTTTGTAGCCAAAGATGGTGAAGCTCTATACTGTAAACAAAAACAAGACCAGGAGCTGACTGTGGCTCAGATCATGAACTCCTTACTGCCAAATTCAGATTAAATTGAAGAAAGGAAACTAGGGAAAACCACTAGACCATTCAGATATAACCTAAAGCAAATCCCTTACGGCTATACAGTGGAAGTGACAATGAGATTTAAAGGATTAGATCTGATAGAGCGCCTGAAGAACTATGGATGCGGGTTTGTGACATTGTATAAGAGGCAGTGATCAAGATCATATCCAATAAAAAGAAACAAAAAGGCAAAATGGTGTTAGAGGAGCCCTTACGAATAGCTGAGAAAAGAGAAGCTAAAGGTGAAGGAGAAAGGGAAAGATATACCCATCTGAATTCAGAATTCCAAAGAAAGCAAGGAGAGATAAGAAAGCCTTCCTCAGTGATCAATGTGATGAAATAGAGGAAAACAATTGAATGGGAAAGACTAGAGTTCTCTTCAAGAAATTTAGAGATACCAAAGGAACTTTGCATGCAAAGATGGGCTCGATAAAGGACAGAAACAATGGGGACCTAACAGAAGCAGAAGATATTAAGACATGGCAAGAATACACTAAAGAACTATACAAAAAAGATCTTAATGGCCCACATAATCATGATGGTGTGATCACTCACCTAGAGCCAGACATCTTGGAGTGTGAAGTGAGTGAGCCTTAGGAAGCATCACTAAGAACATGCTAGTGGAGTTGATGAAATTCCAGCTGAGCTATTTCAAGTCCTAAAAGATGCTGTGAAAGTGCTGCACTCACTATGCCAGCAAATCTGAAAAACTCAGCGGTGGCCACAGGACTGGAAAAGGTCAGTTTTCATTCCAATCCCAAAGAAAGGCAATGTAAAGAATGTTCAAACTGTGGTGCAGTTGCATTCATCTCACTAACAAAGTAATGCTCAAAATTCTTCAAGCAAGGCTTCAATAGTACATGAACAGAGAACTTCCAGATGTTCTAGCTGGATTTAGAAAAGGCAGAGAAACCAGAGATCAAATTGCCAACATACGTTGGATCATTGAAAAAGCAAGAGAGTTCCAGAACAACATCTACTTATGCTTTACTGACTATGCCAAAGACTTTGACTGTGTGGATCACAATAAACTGTGGAAAATTCAGAAAGAGATGGAAATACCAGACCACCTGACCTGCCTCCTGAGAAACCTGTATGTTTCAAGAAGCAACAGTTAGAACCCTGTATAGAACAACTGACTCTTTGAGGAAAACAAAGGCAGAACACTCTTAAGCATAAACTACAGCAAGATCATTTTGGATCCACCTCCTAGAGAAATGAAAATGAAAACAAAAATGATCAAATAGAACTTAATTAAAATTGTTTGCACATTAAAAAAACTATAAACAAAATGAAAAGATAAGCTACGGGATGGGAGAAAATATTTTCAAATGAAGCAATGAGGCTTACATCAGCCAGAATGGCCATCATAAAAAGGCTACAAACAATAAATACTGGAGAGGATGTGGAGAGAAGGAAACCCTGCAATATTGTTGGTGGGAATGTGAATTGGTTCAGTCACTATGAGGAACTGCTGCTGCTGTTGAAGCAGACTGAAGCAGTTGCTTCAGTCGTGTCCGACTCTGTGAGACCCCATAGACGGCAGCCCACCAGGCTCCCCTGTCCCTGGGATTCTACAGGCAAGAACACTGGAGTGTGTTGCCATTTCTTTCTCCGATGCATGAAAGTGAAAAGTGAAAGTGAAGTCGCTCAGTTGTGTCTGACCCTTAGCAACCCCATGGACTGCAACCCACCAGGCTCCTCCGTCCATGGGATTTTCCAGGCAAGAGTACTAGAGTGGGATGCCATTGCCTTCTCCACTATGAGGAACAGTATGAACTAAAAATTGAGCTACCATATGATCCAGCAATCCCACTAGTGGGCATATATCTAGAGAAAACCATAATTCAATGTTCACTGCAGTACTGTATACAATAGCCAAGACAGGGAAGCAACCTAAGTGTCCATCAACAGAGGAAAGGATAAAGAAGATGTGGTACATATATACAATGGAATATTACTCAGCCATAAAAATAATAAAATAATGCCATTTGCAGCAATATGAATGAACCTAGAGATTATCGCACTGAGTGATGTAAGTCAGAGAAAGACAAATATCATATGATATTAGTTATATGTGGTATCTAAAAAACAGCACAAATGAACTTATTTACAAAACAGAAACAGACTTATTGGCTTAGAAAATACATTTGTGGTTACCAAAGGGGAAATATGGAGGGAATAATTTAGGAGTTTGGGATTAACGTATATGTCCTACTGTATATAGAACAGATAATCAACATGGACCTACTGTATAGCACAGGGAACTTGAATCAATATTCTGTAATAACCAAAATGAAAAAAGAATATGAAAATGAACAAATATGTGTACATGTATAACTGAATCACTTAGCTGTACACCTGAAACTAACAAAACATTGTAAGCCAACTACACTCTAATATAAAATAAAATTTAAAAAATAACAATGACCCACTAAAAGTTAAATGAATAAATAAGTAAATGTACAAGAATTAATATCTTTCCAATCAAAAAATAGAGTTAAGAATTGCACAAAAATCAGGCATATTAATCATCCATTTGTTGGCCCATTCTGCCACATCATCTTTGAAGACACTGGAAACTCTACAACACTGCTTGAGACACAGTTTATACGACCCAGCTTGAAAAAAGCTTGGGCAACTCCATTTCTGGATCACAGGGTGTTAACATATTAGTCAACTCATAAAAGCTTCCACTGATTTATATGAAGTTGTATTGTTGCATCACAGGCTGAGGGGCCTAAATTGTTTTTGGAGAATATAGGACTCTGTCTTCAGGCTCCTGACCCATGCATGAGTCATACCCAGGATTCCCAAAGCCGAGGCCAGTGGGGACATGGAAGAACTTGGCTCAGACACAGGGATATGACTCATTAGAAAAGATGAACTGGTTTTGAAAAATAACAAGAACCACCTTCTATTCTTTGCATACCTACCTTCTTTCTATAACTTCCCCCCTCCCCTCACATACAGAAAAGCAACATAGTATATTTGGAAGTGTTTATGATATATATGGATATATAAATTCACTCATCATTATTTACTTTTAGAGATCTTGGTCCATTTTGCTATGGGAAGTGATGGTCAGAGTTAATCTTTGAATAACAGTCGACAAAATGACACTTGTTCTACTTTTTTAAAAAAAGTCACTTGCCAAACTTATACACTAAGTTGAGTAAATCTGTGACATATTCATATGGTATTATACCCAAGCCCAACTTTCTAATCATTTAAAGGACTCCAATTAGCAAATTTTGAAACTCATTAACAAAAAGTTCAAAGTCATTGCTGATGTACTGCTATAAATGCAGTGATGGGTGATCCCCAGGCAGTGTGACACCTCACGTAAGGACAGAGGTGACTGTCACATCATGTTTCCACGTGCATGTGAGAGAAAGCTTGCACTTTTTGAAAGGTAAGGCAGCTCTGTTTGGGCCACTAGGAACAGCAGCAGTATGATTTCAGGATACCAGAACTTTTACTTTGTGATTTTCAAAAAATAATTTGAAAATCATTTTCATGCTTAACATTATTTTTGAAATTTAATATTGTAATGGTAATCAAGGTTTGTGACTGCTGAATTTCATTCCAATTGGATCTGAGAAATTGTAACTCCAAATACCAAAGAATTTCCACTTCTTTTTTCCATTTTTGGATTTAAAGACTGAAAATGTCACAGCATAGAAATAATGGAATACCCGCAAGAAAAATAAATATGTGCATAGATGTATCTGACATTCTGGAAGCTAGTTCAATTCAAACCTTCTCTCTCCATAGCTAAGTGGGGTGGGTAGCTGATGTCAAGTACAGTCCACCCATAACTACCCTATCTGCTGGCAGGAGCCTGCCCTCTGCCCTGTCCCCATGCTGACCCCTGCAACACCCACCACATTTGCAGCAACCACCTAGGGGAGAGGGGGAGGCATTTTCTTCTTTTCCCATTCTTTTGCTTCCCAGAAAGAGGTTCTAATTTCCTTCTCTTCTGCAATAGTTTTTAAGCTCACATCTCATTTTTTTTCCTTTCCTATCTGAAAGGTCTAGTTATGATCAAACTAGATAGCATATCGAAAAGCAGAGACATTACTTTGCCATCTAAGGTCCGTCTAGTCAAGGCTATGGTTTTTCCAGTAGTCATGTATGGATGTGAGAGTTGGACTGTGAAGAAAGCTGAGTGCCAAAGAATTGATGCTTTTTTTGCTTTTTTTTTTTTTTACTCCCCGCCCCCGAATTGATGCTTTTGAACTGTGGTGTTGGAGAAGACTCTTGAGAGTCCCTTTGTCTGCAAGGAGATCCAACCAGTCCATTCTAAAGGAGACCAGCCTTGGGATTTCGTTGGAAGGAATTATGCTGAAGCTGAAACTCCAGCACTTTGGCCACCTCATGCGAGGAGTTGACTCATTGGAAAAGACTCTGATGCTGGGAGGGATTGGGGGCAGGAGGAGAAGGGGGCGACAGAGGATGAGATGGCTGGATGGCATCACTGACTCGATGGATGTGAGTCTGAGTGAACTCCGGGAGTTGGTGATGGACAGGGAGGCCTGGCGTGCTGCGATTCACGGGGTTGCAGAGTTGGACATGACTGAGCGACTGAACTGAACTGAACCTGAAAGGTCATAATTCATATGCCACTACCATCTTGCCTGAATGACTGTCCTAGTGGACTCCCTGATTCTAACATTTGCCATCACAGGCTATTCTACTCCCAGAAGCCAGAAGCACAGTTTAAAAAGCAAACATTTTAAACTGTAAGCAACTATCCATTTCATTCAGCATAGCCTGTAAGTCCTTAGATGACCAGCCTCTCCATCCTTACTGGTCTGCAGATGTCTCCTCAGAAGAATGGATGCTCAATAATCTTGCTGAGTGCTTCCTAAAAAGTATCAATTGTCTCCTGACTCTTATATTTCCTTATTTGAATACTTCTAGCAATGGAATTACTTAATATATTCACTTGGCATTTCACTTGGTTCATTAATTCTCTCTTTCCTACTTCTCAGCCATTGCATACTCTGTCTCCTCACCAGAACCTGTGTTGCTCTGCTCTCCAGGCTAAGCAGTGAGGATTTTTCAGAAATTGTAAGTTTCTCTCCAGGGCTTCTTTAGAACTTTGCATGTGCATAGGCAAGTGCTCTGTGAACTCTCAATAAGTTATTCTTTGCATGCATAGGAGGATGGATGGATGGATGGGTGGATGGATGGATGGTTGGGTGGGTGGATGGATGGATGGATGGTTGGGTGGGTGGATGGATGGGTGAATGGATGGGTGGATGGGTGGATGGATGGATGGGTGGGAGGAGGACCGAGAGATACACTGGTGGATAGTGCTATGCAGTGGTGTAAATTTTTCTTAGCCTATTTATCTGTAAATTGTTTCCCCTGTTTGTGAATGAATAGCTAAATTCCTTATTCTCCAGGGAATCTGACATCTAGTAGAGCCTGAAAAATAACTAAAACAAGAAGAACTATCAGCAAATGCCTCTATCTTAGAGGCAGTTTTGAGGAGGATGATTATGTGTGTTTCTAAGTACTTGCAGAGTCCTTAAAGAAGCACTGAATGAATAAAACCCAGTGACAAGCTCACCACACCAGACTCCTGGGTACTGCTGTGTACAATTCTCTAACTATAACTTCCCTTTAAATTGGTGTATTTTGAGCAAGATTAGAAACAGATCTCTCTCCCTCTCTAATTATAATGCATTTTCCCCACCAGACACCCCCAACAGCAGAGAACCTCTGAGGGTCTCCTTGGGCTTCCCCTCTGCGATCAGAGGAAGTTTGACTTGCAAGGGAGTCCCAGGCCTCCTCCCTTCCCCTATTCCAGTTTACAAGGCAGCAGACCCTCAGCTCCCCTTCAGCTCAGGCTCCCCCAGCTCACTTGGCAATTAATTTCTTGGTTTTTAAGTGAGGTTACGAATACACATGGAGCCCAGAACTCATTGCTTTTTTGGAAAGGGCAAAATAAGAGAGGGGATTTTCCATATTCGCATTTTTCCACAGAAATGTGTTCATAAGGTTTAAACTCGCCCAAGCTATGTTAATGTATGTGGTTGACTTCTGTGCCAATTTTCATTGTGAATAATATGCTAAATAAAGGGGTTCTTGTCTTTCCCCTCCATCCTCCCCTCTCATAATTTTAAGTTCATAAGCCCATTTTATAAGTGAATCAGGTCTTAGGGGAGAATCAGAAACGGTGTTGTTCTTCAGCCGCTCACAGTATTTGCTTTAAGCCGTTGATAGGAACATGGGGCTGTGACAGCAGCGGCTGAGGTAAACAGATGACTTTATATATAATGCTTTTTACAAGGTGGTTCAGTTCATTTCTAACCTTGGTCTTGGCGTCATGGAAGGAGCCAGGGAAATTCCACCCCTTAACCCTACCCTGCAACTGCTCCCTTCAAAGGCAAAAAATGTCTGTATGCCTGTGGTTTCATGTTCCTTTCAGTGGAATTTGACTGTGCTGTCCCCTCAAATGCTGGAGAACCCCAATAGTGTCAGCAGGTGGTATTATTAGTAGTATTTTAACCAAGTGACTGAATGTTCACAACAAAAGTTGCAACCTTTATGAGCCATGAGCTGGCATGTCCTGGCATGTCCTGGTTGTCAAGTTTCAGTGCCTTTTGGTTCAAATGTTCCCTGCCTGTGTTTATTCCTGGTCACACCACACCTCCTGGAACTGTCTTTGTGGCTTTGCTCAGTTGCTGACTCAAGTTTCAGAAGACATGGGGGAGAGTGGGAGACATCTGCAAGATGCTAAAGAAATGGCTCCAATGGCCCCTCATTCCTGGGACATTGAAACTGCCCACCCTTCTCTGACTTGGAAGGTTTCAGGATTCCAACTAGCCAAGAATATAGGTTTAGAGGGGTGCTAACATAAGTGCACAGTGAAGACCAGAGGGCGTTGATAGAAAGGAAAGAACGTGGACTTTCTGTCAAAGAAACCTGGATTCAAATTTCAGTCCTCCAAGGACAGAGATAGCTCCTTACTGTGGTAAAGCAAAGACATTACTTTGCCAACAAAGTGTCTGTCTAGTCAAAGCTATGGTTTTTCCAGGAGTCATGTATGGATGTGAGAGTTGGACTATAAAGAAAGCTAAGTGCTGAAGAATTGATGCTTTTGAACTGTGGTGTTGAAGAAGACTCTTGAGAGTTCCTTGGACTGCAAGGAGATTAAACCAGTCCATCCTAAAGGAAATCAGTCCTGAATATTCATTGGAAGGACTAATGCTGAAGCTGAAGCTCCAATACTTTGGCCACCTGATGGAAAGAACTGACTCTTTGGTGGGAAATATTGAAGGCGGGAGGAGATAGGGATGACAGAGGATGAGATGGTTGGATGGCATCACTGACTCAATGAACATGAGTTTGAGTAAACTCCGGGAGTTGGTGATAGACAGGGAAGCCTGGTGAGCTGGAGTCCATGGAGTCGCAAAGAGTCAGACATAACTAAGCAACTGAAATGCACTGAACTGTAGGACCTTCAGTACGTTCTTCACCCCCTGGTCACTTTATCCACCAAACAGCAACAATAACAGTATCCATTCTTAGAGGACTGTATAAAGATTACATGAGAAGATGAAAGTATAATGCATAATTCATGGTTAAGTACATAGAAGGATACAATATTTTTATTATTAGTTACAATGAACATCATTTCCAATGAATTATAATTAATTCATTGAAACAATATTAAGTAGTATTGATGTTAAAATTATAATTCATAGTAAGTATAATCTATAATTATTAAGCAATATTAATACTTTTAATAATATAATATTACTTTAATAACAATATTTATGTTTACCTTATTTGTGTTATGTATTTCAAAATATTTGGAGAAGGAAATGGCAACCCACTCCAGTGTTCTTGCCTGGAGAATCCCAGGGATGGGGGAGCCTGGTGGGCTGCCGTCTATGGGGTCGCACAGAGTCGGACACAACTGAAATGACTTAGCAGTAGCAGCAGCATTTTAAAATATATTTATATTTAATAATAGTCGTAGGTATTTGTATTATACAGAAATTGATCTTTTCCTTCATCTGGAAAGTAAAGACACTGATACTAAATTGGGAGAGACCCTTACTTTGTAGGATTTTGTGAAGATGAATAAATGGCTTTGCACTGTGCTGGCCCAACAGCTTATAACAGAGGATCACTGGTTTTAATATGAGGTCTGTGCACCCTTCTCAGGCCCTGTATGAAGAAATTACATTCTTCACTTGTCTTAGGTGTGACTATCTTATCCCAGCCAGTGCACATGTGAGCTTCTAATACTGTCAAAAACGATGACTGAATAAGTGACCTCAGGGGCTGGTTGCAGGCTTGGGGACATGCAGGAGTCAGCCCAGTCTTTAGGAGAAGATAGACCTTTAGCTTCAAATGTCCCAATCCAGGCCTGGCAAGGTGGATTCTTCCTATCAGACCAGGGGACATAGGTACAAGATGTGAAAGTGCAAAAGGAAGGGAAGGAGGAATTTGGGGGAGAGGGAGGGAAGATGGAAGGAAAGAAAGAAAAGAAGGAAGAGAAAAGATGTCTTAAGGGCCATTAAACTTATGGGAAAAGAAAATTTTATCAGCAGAATCCAGAGATAAGTAAAAAAATCAGCAAGGAGGATGGACTGATTTCAAAATTCAACAAATATTTATTATGTGCTTCCATTCTGTATTCCAGGGCAGGGATTGCAAAACAAAAGCACATACAGTAACCAGGCAAGAAGGCGCTGATATGAAAGATTCAGGGCCCTTGCTGGCTTACTTACCCAATTTGAAGTCCACAGTTCAGCTATGTAAGAAAAACAACAGGATGAGTATAACAAGTCATGCCATCCAAACTCAGTTCACAGTGTCAGGGACGGTGACTGCAAACTGCAGATACATGTCCACTGAGCACATGTTTCCCGTCTACTAGCAGCTAAGCCTGCTACCTACTTCCTTGCTTTGGCCACACCCTGCGTCCATCCTCTTTTTCCTTCAATTTTTCAAGAAACTCTGAATTGCTATGGGAAGTCTCTTTATGAATATATGTTAGAAACTGTTCCAGTTACTATTTCTGCATTACAAATTAACTTAAAATTTATCCACTTACAAACAACCATTTTATTATTCTCATGGATGCTTTGGCTTGGAATTCACAGACAAAGTGGGCATGTCTTGTTTCGGCTCCACCATGTCTGAAGCCTCATCTGGGAAGACTCAAAGGCTGGAAGCTGGAATCATCTAAAGGCACATTTACTTACACATCTAGTTCCTGGGCTGGGAAGACTCATTGAGCAGAGCTGTCACTTGGATCAACTACCTACCATTCACTATGAGGCCTGACTTCCTCACATCTGTAGCCTCTGAGTAGTAAGGCTTCTTCCCTGGTAGAACTTCAAGAGCCAGTATTCCTACAAACATGGAGAAAGCTGCATGGCATTTTATGACCCAGCCTTAGAAGTCATATGGTATCACTCTAGCCAGCTATATTGGTCAAAGCAGTCAAAAGTCCACCAGATTCAAGGTTCTGCCTTTTGATGGGAGTACTGATAAAGTTATAGTCTAGAAAAGCATGTGGCCAATAAGTAGTATTGCAGTCATCTTTGAAAAATATAATCTGCTGCTGCAGTAGCTGATTCAAATCCTACTTTAAAAATGAGCTAAGCTTTACATATACAGCACTGTAGTATAAAGCATGTCTTTAGGCTGGACATAGCAATGTTCTAGGTCTCTGCTTTAGGGTGGAAGAATTCAGAGGTGTTTAAGATTTGGCTCCTTTGTTTTGGGAACAGAATCTAATATTGTGGATTTTTAGAATTTCTATGAATTATTATCAAAACATTTTTGAATCCTTGTTGGAATTAGAAGGAGTTGATGGGGGTGTGCTGAGACTACATGGCACTATATGTCAGACCCCTCATCCCCATATTCTGAGGAGGGACATTTGCATTTAAAAAAATGCTTTTGAGGTTCAAGACCATTGAGAAATGCTGTTCAAAACAGACCTTCAAGTTGCAATGGGTCCTTGTGAATTCAAAGATCATTCCTACCAAATGTCACCAAAATTCTTCATTTGTTTGTAAACATGTAGCTTTATACCCAGAATAACCCATTTCTCACCTCCCTCTATCCCTCATCCTATATGTTTGGAAATTGACGTGAGGATTCAATTAAAAAAAGGAACTTAAAAGGTATCTAGTAGCCCAGATAAGGACATGGGCTGTACAGTTTTATTATTATTTTCTAGTCTCATTCATAGGAATAATAACTTTGGAAAAATTCTAAAATTCTTCCTTCTCATGTCTTTCTCCCAGCCTCCATGTATATGGAAGGATGAAGCTAAAAACCTCTGTCCCTCTTCTTACTTAATAAGGTAACTTTTGCTCTGATAAATACTGCTTCCTGTTGTTATTTTATTTATAACCTATTTATTAACTCATGTAATGTGCCTTTGAGAAGTCTGGTCATTCCGAATGGTGATTCAGGAAGTTATATCTGAAATACACCAGGAATTCTGTGCCTTTCACCATGATCCTGTGTTCCAGGGATGTACGTTGGGGAGGTTCGGGTTTATCGTCCAATAGGTAATTGTGTAAGCAAGGTAGCAGCCCTGGCAGCCCAGGCGCAGGCCCCTCAGCACTGGCAAGTGTTCAGAGAGGTGTGTGATCACAGCCTCTGTCTGAGCTCACCTTTGCAGGTAATGGGGCAGGTATGTGGTATTAAAGAGCAGAAAGGCCAGCAAAGGTTGGTAATTGTTTAATTCTTCCAATGGCACACCTCTGAGTACATGGACCACACCTGCAGACCTGGCAGGACGTGCCGTGCATGACTGGACAGAGGTGCTGGTTACACTCGGAGCCAAGGAATGGGTTTAGGCGGGAGCCCAGGGCTCATAGGGAGCCCAGCCCCTGGCCTGCTTGAAATCTCAGAACTCAAGATGCTTGTGCTTGAGGGAGACAGCTGCTCATTAGCAAGTGAAATTAACCAATTGTGTCACTTTTTGGCACCTCTGTTTCCTCATCTGTATAGTCAGTGAATTGAGCATATGATTGATCCGTAAGCTCTGACAATGCTCTTTTGCAGTGATTCTCAAACTAGAGGACACATCAGAATCTCTTGGTAAGCTTAATAAAATACAAATTGCTGAGACACACCCCCAGATTTCACAAGTTTGGGGGTAGTGCCCAAGAGCTTGCATTTCTAAGTTTCCAGGTGTGGCTAAGCTGCTGGTTTGGGGGACCACATTTGTAGAACCACTGTTCTTGTCTATATCTTGTCTATGTGTTTTGGAGGTCTTTCTGGGCCATCTTATATAGCTACAGTGTGATGTGATGAGGATTCCTTTGCTCAAGGAATGAATAAGGTTTTCTTTCCAGAATTTCCCTAGCTATTTGCTGTTGCTTCTCCCACTAGATTGACCATCTTTGGAATACCTGAGTTTAAGTGAGAAAATAAAATGAGACGGTTCATTTGGTTGGGCCAAGGAGCTACATTTTACCTAGCTATATGTATTATGGCTTGCCTAGTACTGTTTCTAAAACACAAGAAGCACTTCAGAAGTATTTGTTGAACAACATATAGGCTTAGTGAAAGGGAAGATATTAAAAAATAGTGTTCAAAAGAGGTTTATCTGCAAATTACAGTCATCAGTGTCAAAGGGCCCTTGATACAAATCATACAGGGACCAGAGTGGGAATGGGAACCTATTGTATGTAAGGCAACAGGGAATGATGAAGTCTGTGGTGAAGAGAAGAAGGCAAGTGTCTTAAAGAACTTTGAAAGATTTCAACATTTCATTGCCTAAATTGGAGACTTTGAGGTACCAGGTTGCAATCTCTAACTGTATCTTTTCACCGCTACCACACCATAGAGACAAGAAGGAGGAGGAAGAGTTATTGAACATTTACTGGGCTGTTTATTAAACTTGCATCGCCTTAGTTTATATTGCTTATAATCTAAATTGAAATACTTTCAGCATGAACAATGTGACATAGTCTTAGGAGTTAATTTTGGACTATTCTTTAGGAGTTTGTTGTATATTGTTCTTTAAATGTTCCCAGTGATTCTCACTTCCTGATATTCACATCTTTGTGTAAAACCCTATCTTTCAAGGTGGGCTGAACTGAGTGACTTGCTTCCAACAAATGGAATATGGAAAAGTGATGGAAGTAACTTTTGAAATTAGATTATAATACACTGTGACCTCCAGCTTGCTTTCACTCTTTCTCTTGTTATTGTTGGCACTGTCTCTCTCATTGGCTTTTTGTCCATGCTGGCTGTGTTGAGGAAGCAGGAGAGATCTGCTTGGCAAGAAACTATGGGCAGCCTATCTCTAACTGCTGGCAGTAATTGAGACCACACCCTCTATATTGAACTTAGCAATGGCTCCTTCCCCAGTCAACTCTTCCAATAAGACCATAAATAAGCCCAATACCTAGATCACATCTTTTATTTTATTTATTTATTTTTTACTTAGTTTATTTATTTTAATAGATCACATCTTTTTAAGAGATCTTGAAGCAAAGGAATACCAGCTGAGTGTTACCAAGATTTCTGAGCCACAAAACTGAGTTAATAGATGTATTTGGCATTAAGCTGCTAAGTTTTGGAGTAATTTTTTATACAACATGAGATGACTAACACAAAACTATTTGTTAACATTGGGTGTTTTTTTAAGGGTAGTCAGCATCTGATAAACTCAAATTATAAGACCACACTCAGTGGTGTCCAGGAGCTGGCTTGAATCAGCTAATGAGAGTTTGTTGTATACATCTCTTTCTCACTTAGTATTCATGGGTATCATCTTAATAACTTGAATCAGTATGGTGGCAGTATTTATTCAGTGCAGATCAGCAGATGTTCCATTTTGAGTTCCAGTTTACTAGCACATCACTATACTTCAGAAGCCCTCCTATAAGCTCTGAAGCTCTCTTTGTTTTGGGTGAACTTCAGAAGCCAGGTAAATTAGCATAAGAGGTAACAGAAGTAGTTCCCTATTAGTGGGCTTGGGGTAGTTCAAGTTATGTGGATTATGGAAAGATACACTGCAGGAGTACCCTCTTGTGCAAAGAAGGTGGATAAGTGTCCAAATATGCAAACATTTGAATAACATCCTCAACTTAGGAAAATGAAATGGTCCTCACTCTAGCTTTCTATAAGTTTTTGTTTATCTGACTTGGCCTGAATTCTGCCACTGGAATACTTTTTCATCTGTTTCAAGTGAACCTTCTGCCCAAGGCTCTGTAGAAATATCTAGCAGAACAAAGAACTAAGTCAAGGATTCCTAGCATTTGGAATCTCCTTGCAAATAGATATTTGTGCAGGGGGCATATTTCTCCCCGAGAATTGCTCTTATTGTTATATAGTAACTGGCAGGGAACTTAGGAGGAGATGGCTTCACTTATTTCTAATTAGTGAAAGTTACCTAGGTTAATAAAGAAGGAATTGGTAATTGTGAAAGATCAAATTGGCTTAGCTCAGTTGGAAGTATCAATCATCAATAGCATCTATAACACACAGATATTGCTGCAAATCCTCATTTTAGAGTTGAGGAATTTAGAGTGCATGCAGTGGTTATCTAACTGAGTTTATGAAACTCACAGATGACAACGTTAAAAGGCTTCAAATCTGCTCTGACCCCAAAGTAATGCTTCTATCACAGCCATGCCTTTTTGATAGAGTTCATCTTTGACCTCTTTCTTTCCAAGAGTTTGAGGTCATAGTCTAAAAATTGTAGAGGGGAAATTCTTGGGAAGGAAACTCCACAGGCTCAAATTTTATAGCCTTCCCTGATAGGAAATTCTCAGTAACCTCGAACTTCAGAGTCATCTGCTGGTTTAATATCACTTTTGTTTTTCCAATTAAAAGAGCACTCCCCTCACTGTCCCTTGTCTGTAATGGATTTAAAACATCTCAGCTCCCCATTGTTGCTACTCGAAAAGCTGATTCTCCAAATAACAATTCTTCCAAATTCAGATAACTTCAGTCTTCCTTAACTAATTGCTGCATTATCATTTATAGTATGATAAGGTTTTATTTTTCAAATTTTTATTTTTAAGAGAATTTGGGCCATTGCCCTCATCAGTCTTCCCCTCTTAGAGCACCCCAGATGTGTAATTGTGGCTGCTAATAACCAAAATCACTTAAGCATAGATGGTTTAGCTCAGGAATCTGCACACTGTTCCTGGGGAGGACATTATTTTAGGACTTTTCACTGTGTACCTGTGCATCTCTTCTGTCATCCGGTTTCTGAGGGGAACATCCACTGCGTTACATGTATGAGGCGTTATAGCAGAGATATAGAAAATCGATGTTCAGATCATAATTTTGTCTTTTACAGCCTGTATAATCCTGGGCAAATTAATTAACCTCTCCTTGTTTGTGTTTTCTTCATTTGTGCAATGGAGATATTAGCACTGCCCACCTTATCAGTCATGGTAAGCATTAGATGAGTTAAGACACATAAAGCATTTAGAGTAGTGCCAATACACTGAAATGCTCAGTTAATGTTACATATTATCAAAAGTGATGGGTCTGTCTTGCATTGCTGCTTTCTGAAAGACCCCATGCCTGATGGAAAGCAAGGCATTTGCAGTCCGACTTGCAGTCAACTTGGTTTTTAGTTTGTTCAGCTTGTCTTTCATATTCTAAGAGTATTGTATTAGCTAGCTCTGCCTGTGTAACAAATTTATCCAAATTTAGCAACTTAAAACAACACATTTTTGTAGGTCAGAAATCCAAGAGTAGGCTAACTGGGTGCTTATGGTTCGGGATTGCTTGTGAGGTCATAATCAAGCTGTCCTCTTGTTTGCATTCACCTCAGGCTTGACTGGAGGATGATCTGTTTCCAAGCTCACTCACATGGATATTGGCAAGCCTGTCCCCCACCATGCAGGATGGCATGGCAGCTGACTTTCCTCAGAGCAAGTAATGAGAAAAAGAAAGAGAATCTAACAAAAAAAGCCACAATGTCTTTACAGTCTAATATCAGAAGTGACATCCTCTAACTTCTGCCATAATCTATTCACCAGGAGCATATCACTAAATCCAACACATATTGAAAGGGTAGAGAGTTAGGCTTCCTCTCTTATGGAGACAAGTAATTTTTTTATATTTGAATTTATTTATTTTAATTAGAGGCTAATTACTTTACAATATTGTATTGGTTTTGCCATACATCAACATGAATCTGCCACGGGTGTACACGTGTGTTCCCAATCCTGAACCCTCCCCCCAACTCCCTCCCCATACCATCCCTAATGGCATTGAAACATGTATAATATCATATAAGAAATGAATCGCCAGTCCAGGTTCGATGCAGGATATGGGGACAAGTATTAAAAACCACATGTACATATCTTTAGAACCACCACCAGTGTCTTTCACAATCCCAGAGAACTTGGGAATCTGAGAGTCAAAGAGTACTTGGGAGATCAATTGGCAGATGAGGAAAAAGGGTGACTTGTTGAAAGTCACACAACTTGCTGGCCACAGAGACAGGATCCAACTCTCCTACTGTTACTATGTGCAACTGTACTTATCTTCCAAATCATATTGATGAAATCACTTTTTTAATAGATTATGGTATGTCCTGATGTCCTAGGGTACTAAGAAATTAGAACTTGTATGTAGTTCATTTTGATTTGAACTGAACAATGTACCAATAGACACATGTACTGTGAATGATATGTGGTGTAATATATACATCAGATTTCCAAGACAGTATGAGTAAAAGAATGTATTTATTAAATATTTTAATATTGATTATGTGTTGAAATGATAATATTTTGGATATACTTGGTTAAAGAAAATATGAAATGAAAATTCGTTTTCCCTGTTTCTTTTTACTTTTCTTAATATGGCTACTAGCAAATTTAAAGTTATGTTTATGGCTTGCATTATATTTCTTTTGCATAGTGCTGCTCTACACTAGCCAAGCTGCTTTCCTCACTTTCCATGTCTTTGATCTATCCAAGTGTGCTTCCAGCTTTGTTTCTGGTCAAGGTGCTTGGGTCACAGCAACACAGACTACTCAAAGGTCTCTGCTCCCCCAGCTGAAATAATGACTGACTCTGCAGAGTGAGTGCTTATGATTTTATGAGTCTGCTCTTTTAGGTCTTTTTTAAACATGCTAATAACCGAGGGTATTCTAAACAACTTGTGGCAAGGTCTTCTGATTATACATATGGTCTGCTGAGTTTGAAACCTTCCCAGATAATTGAACTTCCACTTAGAGGCTGGCTTTCAAGCTTCCACTTCCTCTTTTGAAAGACTATAGAAGATAAAAAACCTCAACTGGACTTATTACATACTGTTCCTTGACTCCTTCTTTTCTTTCTCCTTCTCTCTCTCTTTTTAAAAATTATGAGTCAGCATAGAAACATTCAAGCCCAGATTTGGTCTTGAAAACTATTGTAAATAAAATGGTTGAACTGAACATCTCCCTAGTTGAACTGAGTATTTGGAAGGTTAGTTAGTGATGTTGAAAGACAGACAACTCAGGGTGTCAACATTTATTGAACAGATTTTCAGCTGCATTCCCTATAGAGGATTGTATTCAGGATATCTGCTTGCTCAGGATTCTTGGTTGTAGTTTGTGCATGTCTGGGGCAGATAAATCTCTCTTACATGTTGACTCAAAATGGTTAGTTTGCACACCCTTTCCAAAGAGCTTCCAGCTTTGACTTCTTTCCTTGCATTGATCAGTGAGTGGGCTGTGGGACCTCTTGCAGCCCTCTGCCCTCAGTCACCCTTCTTGTTGACATTCCAAACTGTTAAGCTCACAAATGTACTGGGAGGACAGTAGCTTGAGGACACTTATTCCCTAAGAGAGAATCCTTGACTTTCACGGTATGTGACTTGGTTATTTTCCCATCCTTGTAAGGGCTTGACATTGTTTCAGAAAACAGTGTTGAATTGGGGAATGTCATTTCCAGTTGCTCTCCCACTGACCCATGCCATCCTCTGTCTTCATTCTCCTCAAAACCTTTTTTGAAATGAGGCAGGGTATAAACAATAAATAAAATTGCCTCCAAAGTAAAAGGAAGTTGAGAATTTTGAGAATTTCTTCCCCATTCAACACTTGAAGGAGGATAAAGACTGGAAGGAGTAAAGCTGTATATTCTAGATATAAACAAGATCACTGAATAAACAAGGGTCATTGGGTAAAACATGGTACATTAGAGGGATCAGTATTTAATGACTTATGACTGGGTCAAGGCATAAACAAGTATTTTTCCTCCCCTCTGTTGATCGAATTGTGTGCAGCATAGAAATTCTAGAGCACAAAGTATTTCAACTGCCATTTGAAATTCTGAGACAGTTGGATGTGTCATCAATGACCCAACCCATATGGCCACAAGGTATGCTGAGATCTTCTAAATGGAGCAGATTATGCAGGTGTGAGTAAAGAGGAGTGAAGAAGCAAAGATGGTTTGAGTTGGAAAAGACATCTATTCCCTACAAAATGTTCTGGAAGATGGCACTTTCTAACAAGTTGGGATGCAGGTTGTAAAACCCTTTGGTTACAAAGAACAGAATCACAACTGTGTCAAAAGATGGAAGTTACTATTAAGCTACTATAGCAACAAGTTCAGCATAAACTGGTGTCTCCTTTCAACTAGGACAGTAGTTTTCAATTAGGGAAGATCTTGCCTAGTGGGAGACCCTTGGCAATTTTGTCTGGAGAGATTTTTGATTGTTACATCTAGGGAGGATGGTGATGGTATTCAATGTGTAGGGGCTAGAGATGATGCTAGACATCCTACAATGCACAGGACAGCTCCTAACAACAAGGAATTGTCTGTCTACAAAGGCCAATAGTGCTGAAGCTGAGAAATTCTGATCTCAGGAAAGAAGTACCCTCTCCTTGCTTCCCCTCCCCAAACTTGTGCTCCGGAGGACCCTGAGTATCAAAGGGTAAAAAAACAAAGACAATAAATGTTGTTTTGGGTTTTGTTTTTTTTTCCACATTCATAAAGAAGTTCTTTACCTGAATGGAAAAAAAAAAGGAGTTAATAGACAAGGAAGCTATCAAGACGGCCAATGGTTCTCTAGCCTCTAACACCACTGGTTAAATTCAGAGAACAGATTTTGGGTTTTAATGGAATTTCACCTGGAAATATTTATGCAAGGGAAGTATTATTAAGCTCTATAATTGATAGATAAGGACAAGGCTGCCTTATCCCTACAGATATGAAGTTGTATGGAGACCCACCTGCTTGGGACAGTTAGGAGACGTCCACCAGGTAAACAGGCAGGAAAGGAGGTCCTGGAGAGATGTCCTCCAGTATGCTGGTGAAGTCAGCTCCTTAGCCTATTTCACAAGGTTTAGAAATGACTCAGTAACACACTCTACAGAAAAATAGTGATGCGCTATTTTAAAACTCCTCAAAAAACACTGTTCATGACATTATTGCTTACTATACCATCATGACCATAATTTTGTAATGCTTGTGTGTACTCCACCCCCCTTGAAGAGCCCCACTTTTTCTGCCCCACTCTGTATCCCTGGGGTAGGAGCAGTGGGGGGCGGAGGAGGCTGGGAGC
The DNA here is from genome assembly GCF_019923935.1 of Bubalus bubalis. NCBI lineage: Eukaryota > Metazoa > Chordata > Mammalia > Artiodactyla > Bovidae > Bubalus > Bubalus bubalis. The sequence continues at coordinate 34,722,787 of NC_059170.1, read as the reverse complement.
TGATCTTTACTGACAAAATCATGGGAATTCTCTTTTTCTCTATGTTCTCCCTGGCCCAGCTAATGGAGGTCCTGTCAGGAGAACAGGGGTAAGAAGACAAAGAAACCAGGACATGTATTCCCTTGGCCCCACCCAGCCTTGGCCTCTCTTTCCTGGCAGCATCCCCAGGCCTCCATGATTATGGGTCCTTCATGGTTCCCGTTGCCCCTGGGCTCTGCCAATCCTGCTTTCCTTCTTTTGCCCTTCAGGTCTAGGAGTGGTAATGGCTTCTGGGTATTGTTGTGCTGAGTTGCTGGACATCTTTTCTTCCTTCCATTAAAACTACCCACAACTCATAGGGAAATGGGAACTTGCATTCATTGTTGGTGGAAATACAAAACAATATTTTTGAAGATAGGCAGTTCTCATAAAGGTCAACCTAATCTTACTATATAATTCAGCAATCATGTTCCTAGATGCTTCCTCAAATGACTTGAAAATTAATGTTCACACAAAAACACGCACAGGAATATTTATAGCAGTTTTATTCATACTCACTAAAAATTTGAAGCAATCAAGTTGTCCTTTATAAGTGAGTGCATAAACAAACTGTGGTACAACTAGACAAAGAAATATTATTCCGTGATAAAAATGAGCTATGAAAATAGAAATAAAATAATAAAATAAAAATGATTTTTTAAAGTCATAGAAAAAGATGGAGGAAACATAAATACATATTAGCCAAGTGAAAGAAGCCAACCTGAAAATGTTACATACTCTCTGATTCTGATTATGTGACATTCTGGAAAAGGCAAAACTATTCAGACTGGAAAATGATCATGATTGCTAGAGGTGGCCGTTGAAGAGAGAGGGAAACGTCCGCTCAAGGTGGAATATAGGAGTTTTTAGAGCAGTGAACTGTTCTGTAGGCTGCTGTAATGGTAGATATATGTCATTATCAGAGAAGGCAATGGCACCCCACTCCAGTAGTCTTGCCTGGAAAATCCCATGGATGGAGGAGCCAGGTAGGCTGCAGTCCATGGGGTCACTAAGAGTCAGACATGATTGAGCGACTTCACTTTCACTTTTCACTTTCCTGCATTGGAGAAGGAAATGGCAACCCACTCCAGTGTGAAAATCCATAGAATTTACAATACAAAGGGTGAACAATAATATTAACATTTTACTTTAGCTAATAATAGTGTATCAATATTGGTTCATCAGTTGTAACAAGTGGACCACACTAATGCAAGATGTTAATAAAAGGGAAAACTGTTGGCTAAGGAAATGGCAACCCACTCCAGTATTCTTGCTTGGAGAATCCAAGGACAGGGGAGCCTGGTGGGCTGCCATCTGTGGGGTCGCACAGAGTCGGACACGACTGAAGTGACTTAGCAGCAGCAGCAGCAATGCCAGACAGAAGAGGTATATAGGAATTCTATATACATTCAGTTCAATTTTTCTATAAATCTAAGACTGCTCTAAAAATGAAATCTGTTAATTAAAGGTTTATTAATCAGTTCAGTCAGTCAGTTCAGTCACTCAGTCGTTTCCGACTCTTTGCGACCCCAAGAAGCACAGCACACCAAGCCTCCCTGTCCATCACCAACTCCCGGAGTTCACTCAAACTCATGTCCATCGAGTTGGTGATGCCATGCAGCTGTCTCATCCTCTGTCATCCCCTTCTCCTCCTGCCCCCAATCCTTCCCAGCATCAGGGTCTTTTCCAATGAGTCAACTCTTCTCATCAGGTGGCCAAAGTATTGGTGTTTCAGATTCAGCATGAATCCTTCCAATGAACACCCAAGACTGATCTCCTTTAGAATGGACTGGTTGGATCTCCTTGCAGTCCAAGGGACTCTCAAAAGTCTTCTCCAACACCACAGTTCAAAAGCATCAATTCTTCAGCACTCAGCTTTCTTCACAGTCCAACTATCACATCCATACATGACCACTGGAAAAACCATAGCCTTGACTAGATAGACCTTTGTTGGCAAAGTAAAGTCTCTGCTTTTGAATATGCTATCTAGGTTGGTCATAACTCTCCTTCCAAGGATGAAGCGTCTTCTAATTTTATGGCTGCAATCATCATCTGCAGTGATTTTGGTGCCCCCCAAAATAAAGTCTGACACTGTTTCCCATCTATTTGCCATGAAGTGATGGGACCAGATGCCATGATCTTCGTTTTCTGCATGTTGAGCTTTAAGCCAACTTTTTACTCTCCTCTTTCACTTTCATCAAGAGACTTTTTCGTTCCTCTTCACTTTCTGCCATAAGGGTGGTGTCATCTGCATATCTGAGGTTATTGATATTTCTCCCGGCAATCTTGATTCCAGCTTGTGCTTCTTCCACCCCAGTGTTTCTCATGATGTACTCTTCATATAAGTTAAATAAACAGGCTGACAATATACAGCCTTGACGTCCTCCTTTTCCTATTTGCAACCAGTCTGTTGTTCCATGTGCAGTTCTAACTGTTGCTTCCTGATCTGCATATAGGTTTATCAAGAGGCAGGTCAGGTGGTCTGGTATTCCCATCTCTTTCAGAATTTTCCACAGTTTATTGTGATCCACACAGTCAAAGGCTTTGGTATAGTCAATAAAGCAGAAATAGATGTTTTTCTGGAACTCTCTTGCTTTTTCAATGATCCAGCGGATGTTGGCAATTTGATCTCTGGTTCCTCTGCCTTTTCTAAAACCAGCTTGAACATCTGGAAGCTCATGGTTCATGTATTGCTGAAGCCTGGTTTGGAGAATTTTGAGTATTACTTTACTAGCTTGTGAGATGAGTGCAATCATGTGGTAGTTTGAGCATTCTTTGGCATTGCCTTTCTTTGGGACTGGAATGAAAACTGACCTTTTCCAGTCCTGTGGTCACTGCTGAGTTTTCCAAATTTGCTGTCATATTGAGTACAGCACTTTCTCAGCATCATCTTTCAGGATTTGAAATAGCTCAACTGGAATTCCATCACCTCCACTAGCTTTGTTCATAGTGATGCTTTCTAAGGCCCACTTGACTTCATATTCTAGGATGTCCGGCTCTAGGTGAGTGATCACACCATCGTGATTTTCTTGGTTCTGAAGATCTTTTCTGTACAGTTCTTCTGTGTATTCTTGCCTCCTCTTCTTAATATCTTCTGTTTCTGTTAGGTCCATACCATTTTTGTCCTTTATCGAGCCCATCTTTGCATGAAATGTTCCCTTGGTATCTCTAATTTTCTTGAAGAGATCTCTAGTCTTTCCTATTCTGTTGTTTTCCTCGATTTCTTTGCATTGATCACTGAGGAAGGCTTTCTTATCTCTCCTTGCTATTCTTTAGAGCCCTGTGTTCAAATCGGTATATCTTTCCTTTTCTCCTAGCTTTTTGCTTCTCTTCTTTTCACAGCTAGTTGTAAGGCCTCCCCAGACAGCCATTTTGCTTTGTTGCTTTTCTTTTCCATGGGGATGGTCTTGATCCCTGTCTCCTGTACAATGTCACGAACTTCCGTCCATGGTTCTTCAGGCACTGTGTCTATCAGATCTAGTCCCTTAAATCTATTTCTCACTTCCTCTGTATAATCATAAGGGATTTGATTTAGGTCATACCTGAATGGTCTAGTGGTTTTCCCTATTTTCTTCAATTTAAGTCAGAATTTGGCAATAAGGAGCTCATTATCTGAGCCACAGTCAGCTCCCGGTCTTGTTTTTGCTGACTGTATAAGAGTTTCTGCATCTTTGGCTGCAAAGAATATAATCAATCTGATTTCGGTGTTGACCATCTGGTGATGTCCATGTGTAGTCTTCTCTTGTGTTGTTGAAAGAGGGTGTTTGCTATGACCAGTGCGTTCTCTTGGAAAAACTCTATTAGCCTTTGCCCTGCTTCATTCCGTATTGCAAGGCCAAATTTGCCTGTTACTCCAGATGTTTCTTGACTTCCTACTTTTGCATTCCAATCCCCTATAATGAAAAGGACATCTTTGGGGGGTTTTAGTTCTAAAAGGTCTTGTAGGTCTTCATAGAACTGTTCAACTTCAGCTTCTTCAGTATTACTGGTTGGGGCATAGACTTGGATTACTGTGATATTGAATGGTTTGCCTTGGAAACGAACAGAGATCATTCTGTCATTTTTGAGATTGCATCCAAGTACTGCATTTCGGACTCTTGTTGACCATGATGGCTACTGCATTTCTTCTAAGGGATTCCTGCCCATGGTAGTAGATATAATGGTCATCTGAGTTAGATTCACCCATTCCAGTCCATCTTAGTTCGGTGATTCCTAGAATGTCGACTTTCACTCTTGCCATCTCCTGTTTGACCACTTCCAATTTGCCTTGATTCATGGACCTGACATTCCAGGTTCCTATGCAATATTGTTCCTTGCAGCATCGGACCTTGCTTCTATCACCAGTCACATCCACAACTGGGTACTGTTTTTGCTTTGGCTCCATCCCTTCATTCTTTCTGGAGTTATTTCTCCACTGATCTTCAGTAGCATATTGGGTACCTACCGATCTGGGGAATTCTCTTTCAGTATCCAATCATTTTGCCTTTTCATACTGTTCATGGGGTTCTCAAGGCAAGAATACTGAAGTGGTTTGCCATTCCCTTCTCCAATGAACCACATTCTGTCAGACCTCTCCACCATGACCCGCCTGTCTTGGGTGGCCCCACGCACCATGGCTTAGTCATTGAGTTAGACAAGGATTAAAAGACGCCTACTCCTTGGAAGGAAAGTTATGACCAACCTAGATAGCATATTCAAAAGCAGAGACATTACTTTGCCAACAAAGGTCTGTCTAGTCAAGGCTATGGTTTTTCCAGTGGTCATGTATGGATGCGAGAGTTGGACTGTGAAGAAAGCTGAGCAGCAAAGAATTGATGCTTTTGAACTGTGGTGTTGGAGAAGACTGTTGAGAGTCCCTTGGACTGCAAGGAGATCCAACCAGTCCATTCTAAAGGAGATCAGTCCTGGGTGTTCTTTGGAAGGAATGATGCTAAAGCTGAAACTCCAGCACTTTGGCCACCTCATGAGAAGTGTTGACTCATTGGAAAAGACTCTGATGCTAGGAGGAATTGGGGGCAGGAGGAGAAGGGGACAACAGAGGATGAGATGGCTGGATGGCATCACCCACGCTATGGACATAAGTTTGAGTGAACTCCAGGAGTTGGTGATGGACAGGGAGGCCTGGCGTGCTGCAGTTCATGGGGTCGCAAAGAGTCAGACATGACTGAGTGACTGAACTGAACTGAACTGAATGGTGGTCCATGTGATCAGATTGACTAATTTTCTGTGATTATGGTTTCAGTATGTCTGCCCTCTGATGCCCTCTTGCAACACCTACCATCTTGCTTGGTTTTCTCTTACCTTGGACATGGGGTATGTCTTCACAGCTGCTCCAGCAAAGCACAGCTGCTGTTCCTTACCTTGAACAAGGGGTATCTCCTCACAGCCACCCCGCCTGACCTTGAATGTAAGTAGCTCTTCTTGGCCCTCCTGTGTCATGCAGTAATCGCTCCTTGGATGTCAGTTTATTAATAAATACATATGTGTATGTATATATATATATATACACACACACACACACACACACACACACACACAAGCACATGTGTATGTATGGTGGTTTAGTCACTAAGTCATGTCCAACTCTTTGCAACCCAATGGACTGTAGGTAGCCCACTAGGCTCCTCTGTCCATGGGATTCTCCAGGGAAGCATATTGGAGTGGGTTGCCATTTCCTTCTCCAGGGGAATCTTCCCGACCCAACACTCAAATCCGACTCTTCTGCCTTGCAGGCAGATTCTTTACCAACTGAGCTACAAGGGAAGCCAGTGTATATATAATAGAGTGAATATATATAAAGTGATATTTGGAAAGACATACGCATATGTATATACATGTAAATAAAATATATAAAAAAAAAGCCTACCCACATCTCATTGATAACCTTATATGAAATTCTCTTCAGTTAAATGTTTTCCAGAAAAAATCTGTTTTCTACCCAGTCCCTGACTATTGTCCCTTGCATTGAAGAGGCATTGTGAAAATGAAGAAAACAAATAAAATGATGACACTATAAAAATATTTTTTTTTTCAAAACAAGCCAAAACATTGATGGTTCTTTACTTCACCAATGTGGAAACTTTAACAAGTATATATCCCTTTCTTTCCTTGACAATATCTTCACTTTAGATAATGGATGTAATGATTGCTGCTGCTGCTGCTAAGTCGCTTCAGTCATGTCTGACTCTGTGCAACTCCATAGACGGCAGCCCACCAGGTTCCCCTGGCCCTGGGATTCTCCAGGCAAGAACACTGAAGTGGGTTGCCACTTCCTTCTCCAATGTATGAAAGTGAAAAGTGAAAGTGAAGTCGCTCAGTCTTGTCCGACCCTCAGCGACCCCATGGACTGCAGCCTACCAGGCTCCTCCGTCCATGGGATTTTCCAGGCAAGAGTACTGGAGTGGGATGCCATTGCCTCCTCCGAGATGTAATGATTAACAGAACTCTATTTTCCTCTCAGAAGTGTCCTGATTAGGACAAACGTTATATTATTGTTATTCTTCTGAGCCTTTTCTTGGGAGAGAAGAGAAGCTGCAAAGTACCATGAATGGAGTCAAGTCATGTTTACCCCCAATTTGTGTGTTTGGACAATATCCAAATACCCAAATATCTGGGGTAAATAGACTAGACTGAGAACAAAGGTGTGTCTTTTGCAAGGACTCAGTGTTCCCCAAACAAATGGCTTTATCAGATGAAACTACAACCCAGATATTCAAATGATTGAATGTGATTTTTGTGGTTTAAAAAAAAATCAGCTTAAATAGAATAAGGGTTTGCTAAGGCTGAAACTCAGGCCATGTGAGAGCCTCAAAAATCTGGGCCACAGAAGCAGGAAAGCCTCTGTGTGCTGCCAGCTGTGAAAGCCAGCTGTGTGCTGCCTTCCCTATATATGCATGAGGCATGGGGCACAGAGACCTGGCTTTGGTGCCTATGCAGCTGCAAAGTGGCCCCAGAAGCCAGTTTTCTGACTTTCGGGACAGAGACTGTCAAGCTACACTTTATTTTTATCCACTCATTTAACAAATGCTCTAACTAGACAATATACAGGAAATGCAATAGTGAATAAAGCAAGACAAAACTCTATTCTAATGGGAAGAGACAACCAATAAACAAATCATCAAGTTAGTGAAATATTCATATAATGTCAAATGCTATGAAAGGTATAGACAGAAAAATTCCTAGACAGGAGAAAGGGAGAGCTTATCTCAAGAGATGATGGTTCAGCTAATTCAGAAAAAGACAGGGAGACGGTCAAGTGAAAACTTGGAGATTCAGATGACAGCCCCACTTGAATTAGTGAAACTAATGTATAAACAGTGTTCCAAGAGGAAATATAATTGTTTGAATTATTTGTTTTTGAGAAGGGAAAATGAGCTCAGCATTCTAAGTAGTATTTGTGGGTATCCCAAGCTCTAAAAAAGAGCTGCTGCCTTGTTAGCAGTAGTTTGTCACTGACTGGTAGCTGTCATCATCACAGTTTTGAATTGCAAAACCTAAGCTAAATCATATTGCCTCATCTCCTCCACTCCAAGACCTCCCAGCTTGTTCCAGCCACTATGCTGCATAGTGAATGAGGCATAATGAACTTTAATCAAGTTCAGGTAATGAGGCAGAGTGAGTACCAGGTAAAAGCTGTATTGCTTTTGATGCACTAGCCTCAGAAAACACGTCACACCACTTTAGCAGTTTTCTACCAGTCACAGAAGTCAGAGAGCACATCCAGACTCAAGAGAAGGGAACATAGAGCCCATCTCCTGTTTGAAGTCAAAGTGTAAGAAAAACATGAGAAAGGAATACATTGGGGTGGTCTTCATTGGAAAATAGAGTCACCCATAAAGTTCTATGAGCTTCTTATTGTTCTATTCTTCCACCTTTCCTCTTGCTTCTTCGTTTCAGAAGCTGAAAAGAGCACAGTGGGCAACTTCAGGGAGTGGAGAAATGAAAAAATTTCAGTGAGAAAAGCCAAAAGCCTCATGGGTGTCCAGGCAGACAGAAAAGCCTAAAGACTCATTTATTAGTAACCTTTCTCCTGTGTATCTGCAGTAGATGTTTAATTAAAGTGAATAATTGTCAAATAAGTTTGGAAAACTTTGGTTTAGAGAAAGCAAAATCATTTTCTATGTTTCCTATCTTCTTAGAAACTTTACCACGTGCATTGACATTCTCTAAGAGGGAGACATCTTAGGACTTTTCTTCCACTTTTTTTGTTTTTTTTTTTTGCCCATGGAATTCTTTGTACATGCAATCCTTGAGTAGCTCATGGGATCATTTAGGAAATTCCATTTAGGCAATTTGTCCTAAGACAGTTTATGGTAGACCCACAGAGTGGGACTTTTCACGGGTTTAGGAGGGGATAGAAAAATTCTTCTTTTCCAAGCTGAAGCTGTGAAAGGAACGTAATGTCTGCTTTTCAACTCTGTTTAACAAAATGTTGTATTCTATGGCACCTGAATGAAATAGCTGAGCTGAGTGTGTTCAATACACATGTTGTTTCTGGGATGCCAGAATTTAAAACCTGAATCCATTAGCATGAGTGCTTCAAGGGTTGCCACTGATGGAATCTTTCAGGAGACAGGCTGGTTCATCCATAAATGACCCAGGATGTGATCAACAGTAGGAAGCCATCTCAGTGCGTAAAGAACCTACATACACTGCTGACTGAACTCAACTTCTCTCTGCCTCATTTAATCAAGTTCATTACCTGAGCATGATGAGAGGAGGCAAAGGAGAATGTTCTTCCAAGACCACAGAAACACACAAGGATTGTAGGTTAGAAATCTAGACCAACCCCAGGATGCCAAGATTCCATTTAGAGAAAAGGGAAATACATCTGTTGAAATTAATGAGAAACACAGATATTCCATAGGAATTCAGAACCTGGAAGTCAGTGAGGCCAAGAAAAGATCTAGAGGGACACAACAAGGCAAATTTCAGAGGAGTTCGCAATGTGATATCTGAAAGGAAAGGTGCTCAGTTTGTTTTCAGCAGTGGAAGGAAAATCTCTACTCCCCACCTACAATAACAACGTTTTCACTCTTTGGATCCTGGTGAGGCCTCATCGTTAAATGTGGTGTCTTACTACAGTAGGAAAGTAGATGATCCCACTAAAATTTCAACAAGAGCCAAAGGAAATGGCATTGGGCCTGTAGACACTGATTAAAGAAATCAAGTCCTTTTGGCTTTATGGGCATCTTACCTCCCTAAGATTGTCATAGGACACATTTAGGGAGACTGAAAACTCCCTGGAAGAGTCCAAGGGAAATGTTCCTGCCACAAGTATATGAAGATTGAAATAGCCAAGAAAGGAAGGAGGTTTTCTCTTGGAAGAGTGGAATTTCAGAGATCAGAGAAGACACTATATTCTCAAGTGGCATTAAGCTTTGTCCAAGGAAATATCAATAACCTCAGATATGCAGATGATACCACCCTTATGGCAGAAAGTGAAGAGGAACTAAAAAGCCTCTTGATGAAAGTGAAAGAGGAGAGTGAAAAGTTTGGCTTAAAACTCAACATTCAGAAAATGAAGATCATGGCATCTGGTCCCATCACTTGATTGGAAACAGATGGGGAAACAGTGGAAACAGTGTCAGAATTTATTTTTTGGGGCTCCAAAATCACTGCAGATGGTGACTGCAGCAATGAAAGTAAAAGATGCTTACTCCCTGGAAGAAAAGTTATGACCAACCTAAATAGCATATTCAAAAACAGAAACATTACTTTGCCAACAAAGGTCCATCTAGTCAAGGCTATGGTTTTTCCAGTGGTCATGTATGGATATGAGAGTTGGACTGTGAAGAAAGCTGAATACCAAAGAATTGATGCTTTTGAACTGTGGTGTTGGAGAAGACTTTTGAGAGTCCCTTGGACTGCAAGGAGATCCAACCAGTCCATTCTGAAGAAGATCAGCCCTGGGATTTCTTTGGAAGGAATGATGCTAAAGCTGAAACTCCAGTACTTTGGCCACCTCATGCGAAGAGTTGACTCATTGGAAAAGACTCTGATGCTGGGAGGGATTGGGGGCAGGAGGAGAAGGGGATGACAGAGGATGTGATGGCTGGATGGCATCACTGACTCGATGGACTTGAGTCTGAGTGAACTCCGGGAGTTGGTGATGGACAGGGAGGCCTGGCATGCTGTGATTCATGGGGTCACAAAGAGTCGGACATGACTGAGCGACTGAACTGTACTGAACTGAAGGTCTCTCATGGACCGCTGGGACACATCCCATCTCTGGACAGTTCAGATTAGCTTCAGGAGTGTTTGATGATGTTTCAAAACCACGAATCCTTCCTGACACTGGCCAAGGGGATTGGAAAAGATGAGATGCTATAAGTTATTCAATAGCAAATGATTATTAAGTGGTGTTCTTACTTCTTTTGGTTGGATAGGGGAAAAAATGTTTGAAGAATGAGATTAATTAATATTATCTACATTTTTATTTCACTGTTGTGAGAACATTTACACACTGTAAAAGTTAGATTAGGTGATAAATGAAAAATCCTTTGCATAGTATTTGATATTTGGTAAAATCTCTAATAAGTAATAGCTGTTATTAATATTATCATCCAGGAAGCTAACATACTCATTGTTGAGAAGAAAGAATTGGGCTTTCAAATCATTTTTAGACATTATTTAGATATCTTTGGAAGTAAGCGAGGTGACACCTGTATACCTAAGCATATATATGTGCAGTTGACCCTTGGACAACTTGGAGATTAGCCAAATGGCCTTTAGATTGATGATGAGTACACAAAGGTATATTCTATTTTACTCTCCTCCTTCAAGTTTAGCATTTTGACAATTACTACTTGCGGGACACTCTTCCATTTCCATAGAAGACAAAAATAGATAAAGTTGTTCCCTGCCCTCTTAGAGCTCAGACTCTAGTTAAAGCCATGAGATGCAGGTGTGTGCTAACCATACAGGCAAGAATGTCACAAAGGGCAAATGAGTAACAGACCAACCATTTCCAAGGAAAGAGAACTTAAAAGAAATGGGAGTGTGTTTGACTTTAAATAGTCTTTTTCATATACAATTAAAAACTTGTTCAGGAGGCACGGTGGAAAGAAACCAGGTTGAGAGTCAGTTACTTGCAGTCCTCTGTAGGAATTCTTTGCTTCCCATACATGCATTAATCTGAAGACAGCTTAGAGGCATTTTGGGATTTGTGAAGATTGCATTCTGTTTTTGCCACTTGGATACCTAGAACCATATCAGTGGCCAAATCCAGCCACTGTTTAGATACTACTTATTTATTTTCTATCCTCTTGTCTTAGATATGTTGTTGTTTATTCACTAAACTGTGTCCAACTCTTGTGACCCCAGCGACTGTTGCCTGCCAGACTCCTCTGTCCATGGGATTTCCCATGAAAGAATACTGGGAAGAGTTGCCATTTCCTTTCACAGGGGATCTTTCCAACCCAGGGAATAGAACCTGCGTCGCCTGTGTTGGCAGGCGGATTCTTTACTACTGAGCCACCAGGCAAGCCCATCTTATATCTGTAGGTAAACTTAAATCCTTAGTAATAAGATAAGGAATGAATAACTATCTAATGGGGGCTTCCCTTGTGGCTCAGCTGATAAAGAATCTGCCTGCAATGCAGGAGACCTGGATTCAATCCCTGGGTTGGGAAGATCCCCTGGGGAAGGGAAAGGCTACCCACTCCAGTATTCTGGCCTAGAGAATTCCAGGGACTCTATAGCCCATAGGGTTGCAAAGAGTTGAACACGAATGAGTGACTTTCACTTTCACTTTTCAACTATTTAATGAGGAATATAAGAAAGTCATAAAGGCTTGGGTTAAATTAAACAGCCTATTTTTTCTTGATGCTAATGCTTTAAGATTACATGAATGAAGACAAGAGTGTATAGGAATGAAGGATAGATTAATTCAGTCCATACTTAAATGTAATAGACTTGGAGGCTTCTTATGTAAGAGCATAAATAACTTGATTTAAAACCATGACAAAGTCAGTATGTTAGTGGGTCATAATTGTAAATATTTCCTCCAGATTATAAGTTCTCAAAACAAGATATTTAAAAAGCAAAATGTCTGGGGAGGCCTTACAAATAGCTGTGAAAAAAAGAGAAGTGAAAAGCAAAGGAGAAAAGGAAAGATATAAGCATCTGAATGCAGAGTTCCAAAGAATAGCAAGCAGAAATAAGAAAGCCTTCCTCAGCGATCAATGAAAAGAAATAGAGGAAAACAACAGAATGGGAAAGACTAGAGATCTCTTCAAGAAAATTAGAGATACCAAGGGAATATTTCATGCAAAGATGGGCTCAAAAAAGGACAGAAATGGTATGGACCTAACAGAAGCAGAAGATATTAAGAGGGGGCAAGAATACACAGAAGAACTGTACAAAAAAGATCTTCACGACCCAGATAATCACGATGGTGTGATCACTAACCTAGATCCAGACATCCTGGAATGTGAAGTCAAGTGGGCCTTAGAAAGCATCACTATGAACAAAGCTAGTGGAGGTGATGGAATTCCAGTAATTTGGAAAACTCAGCAGTGGCCACAGGACTGGAAAAGATCCGTTTTCATTCCAATCTCAAAGAAAGGCAATGCCAAAGAATGCCCAAACCACCACACAATTGCACTCATCTCACATGTTAGTAAAGTAATGCTCAAAATTCTCCAAGCCAGGCTTCAGCAGTACGTGAACCGTGAACTTCCGGATGTTCAAGCTGGTTTTAGAAAAGGCAGAGGAACCAGAGATCAAATTGCCAACATCTTCTGGATCATGGAAAAAGCAAGAGAGTTCCAGAAGAAACATCTATTTCTGCTTTATTGACTATTCCAAAGCCTTTATGTGGATCCCAATAAACTGGAAAATTCTGAAAGAAATGGGAATACCAGACCACCAGACCTGCCTCTTGAGAAACATATATGCAGGTCAGGAAGCAACATTTAGAACTGGACATGGAACAACATCTGGTTCCAAATAGGAAAAGGAGTATGTCAAGGCTGTATATTGTCACCCTGCTTATTTAACTTATATGCAGAATACATCATGAGAAACGCTGGGCTGGAAGAAGCACAAGCTGGAATCAAGATTGCCAGGAGAAATATCAATAACCTCAGATATTCAGATGACACCACCCTTATGGCAGAAAGTGAAGAGGAACTAAAGAGCCTCTTGATGAAAGTGAAAGAGGAGTTTAAAAAAGTTGGCCTAAAACTCAACATTCAGAAAACTAAGATCATAGCATCTGGTCCCATCACTTCATGGCAAATAGATGGGAAACAGTGGAAACAGTGTCAGACTTTGTTTATTTGGGGCTCCAAAATCACTTCAGATGGTGATTGCAGCCATGAAATTCAAAGACGCTTACTCTTTGGAAGGAAAGTTATGACCAACCTAGATAGCATATTCAAAAGCAGAGAGATTACTTTGCCAACAAAGGTCCATCTAGTCAAGGCTATGGTTTTTCCAGTGGTCATGTATGGAAGTGAGAGGTGGACTGTGAAGAAAGCTAAGTGCTGAAGAATTGATGCATTTGAACTGTGGTGTTGGAGAAGACTGTTGAGAGTCCCTTGGACTGCAAGGAGATCCAACCAGTCCATTCTGAAGGAGATCAGTCCTGGGTGTTCATTGGAAGGAATGATGCTAAAGCTGAAACTCCAGCACTTTGGCCACCTGATGAGAAGAGTTGACTCTTTGGAAAAGACTCTGATGCTGGGAGGGATTGGGGGCAGGAGGAGAAGGGAACAACAGAGGATGGGACGGCTGGATAGCATCACCGACTCAATGGATGTGAGTTTGAGTGAACTCTGGGAGTTGGTGATGGACAGGGAGGCCTGGAGTGCTGCGATTCATGGGGTCGCAAAGGGTCGGACACGACTGAGCGACTGAACTGAACTGAAGAATTATTTAGCATATAAATGGATACATAAATAATGTAATTAAATAAATTGCATGTACAATTTAAAATGTCCTTATATGGTATCTTTATGTGGTATATATATACATATGGTATATCAAATTTATCAAAAATTTTATTGTGGGACATCAAATGAATCAATAATCCACCTCAATTCGAAAAGATGTTTTTAAAATAACTGACAGTTTTGTTTTATTGATCATGTCAAGCATATAATTTTAGAGAAAAAAATGAAGTGTTTTTTATTCCTTATCTAGAAATAAACAAACCAACAAAACCCTAAAGGTTGTTCCAGTCTTGTATCCCTATATATTGTCATTTGAGAGCCAAGAGTGGAAGCTTCAGTAAAAGAAATCTCTGGGTTTTTTCTTTTAGGTGGTGTTTTTTTCGGCAGGGCAGGAGTGGACAGGGAAATGAAAGGTGAAGACTATGGAGAGGAGAAACTTCAACTAATTATTTAGTAAAAACAATAATAACGGTTATTATAAAACAACTACTGAGGGCTGCAGAGACAGTAAGTTTCTGAGCTTTTTTTTTTTAATTTTTAACAACTTCCCTGTAGATTCTGGGTGAAGCACATTTCTGCCTTTTATTAGTTTAATTTCAATTACATTTAGCCTAATGGTCTGAGTGTTAGTCGCTCAATCATGCCAAATCTTTTGACCCCATGGAGCCTGCCAGGCTCTTCCATCCTTGGGGTTTTCCAGACAAGAACACTGGAGTGTGTTGCCATTTCCTTCTCCAGGGTATCTTCCCGACCCAGGGATCTAACCCAGGTCTTCCACATTGCAGGCAGACTCTTTTACTTTCTGAGCCACCAGAGAAGCCCATAATGATCTGAATACAAGACTAAATTTTTTAAAATATTGGAGTAAAAATGTCGAATTGCTAAGAAATAAGGAGGCATGTGCCAAAGAATTGATGCTTTTGAATTGTGGTGTTAAAGAAGACTCTTGAGAGTCCCTTGCACTGCAAGGAGATCCAACCAGTCCATTCTGAAGGAGATCAGCCCTGGGATTTCTTTGGAAGGAATGATGCTAAAGCTGAAACTCCAGTACTTTGGCCACCTCATGTGAAGTGTTGACTCATTGTAAAAGACTCTGATGCTGGGAGGGATTGGGGGCAGGAGGAGAAGGGGATGACAGAGGATGAGATGGCTGGATGGCATCACTGACTCGATGGACGTGAGTCTGAGTGAACTCCGGGAGTTGGTGATGGACAAGGAGGCCTGGTGTGCTGCGATTCATGGGGTCGCAAAGAGTCGGACACGACTGAGCTACTGAACTGAACTGAACTGAACTGAAGGAGGCATAAATGAAAGGTCATTGGAAGGGAGAAAAGCAAACAGAGGTTTTACTCCAACATGTGACTCCAGCTTGATGTTACTTATAAATGACATGGATAATGATGTTTTTAGCACAAAATCAAATCCATAATGACAACAATCATAACTGATATACCTAAATCAAGTTAAGAAACCTACTTCGGGAGCAGTAGAGTATGGAATTTATTCCTCTAGACACTAACTTAAATTATTACAGATAAGAATGTCATTGCTGCTCTATTGATAAATATTTCATAGCTCCAAACACATCACTTCCTTGGAACAAAAAGGTGATAAAATGTTTGAAGCAGGAAAGACTTTATGAATGCTTAGAAGTAGTAGTGAGGTTTTGTCAGGTATGGAAAAAGAACCCCCTTTCTTACAGAGAAAAAGGCATAATTTTAACTGCATCAACATTTATATTGAAAGGGGTTTGTATTTGTTTTTTAGAAAATTTAATAGATGTGTCCATGGCTTTGGGTTTTGGCAATAAATGAAAACACTATTAAGCTATGTCATTGGGGAGGTGAGCAGTGAAGATGTTCTACAAATCTAGTCATCTTTGTTTCTGAAATTTGTGATTTTTTTTTCAGTAAAATTGTCTTTTATGTAATCTAATACTTGAATTTGCTTTCAAGCCTTAGTAATTGGTGAATGGTGAGTTTCCAGAATTATGTTGAGGGACAAAGGACAGGCAGAAAGATATTGCTAAACAGTGTGTTCATAGGTTATAACTAATTAAATATGCTGATTTCAACTACTGAGTACTGGAGACATCCGTTGCAGGAAGACATGTAGGTCTTTAAGACCAAAATTCTATTCTATCTCATTTTATCATCAGTGATACCACCATTGTAAGAGATGCTCAAGCTAGGAGTTATTTACTTTCTTTGTATGGCCAAAGATCCATAATTAAAAAATCCAAGGAATTAAGATTACATCACTATTTTGCAGTGGTGCCCATCCCCTGGCAATCCTGGATGGATGGAGATTCTGCTAATACAAATCATTTGAACCACCTGTGCGGTAACTGCTAGCAACAGCCAAGATGAAATACATCAATTTCCCAAACTAACCCTTTTGGGTTAGTTTTGCCAAATTGAGCCTCTCATGCTCATTTCCTGGGGTCCATAATGTGGTGAGTTCATGTGAATGTCTCTTCTGAGAAATAGGGGCATAGAAAGGGGATCGCACATTCTGACACTCTTCTAACTTGATGAAAACAAGCCAGAGCCTGGTCGCAGTGGACTGCAAAGAACCACAGGAAGGGAACTTGCTTTACTTGAGCAAAGCACCATTTCCTAGTATCTGAAGGGGGAATTTCATCTAAAACTCCCTTACCAACCCTACAGCAAAGGCAATAAAAGTCACTAGTGGTGGCTGGCTCAAAATCTTTGTTTATTTTTGATTAACATTTTACTTTCTTTCATTTATTTTGGATTGACTAAACAGAAAATAGTCATCAGCTCCAACTCTGGAGCCTGACAGGGAAGTAGCAATGGATATTTTTGACTGGTTGCAGCTTTGTTCAGGGACTGGCCAATCACCACATACCTAGGTTATCAGAAAGTTCTGGTGTCTTCCAAGATAAAAATTTATCTCTCTCTTTCAGGACTAAGTGTACTGGAGCCTACATAGGCTAGACTTTCTGATGTATAATCAGGACCCTGCAGTTTACTTTGCAAGGGTCTTCAAGCGAGTGGATGGATGTCTCTTTTCCTCTGCCGCTCCTCTACAATGGTATACTTCCCACATCCATTTCAATGGCTTCCTACTGCAAATTATAATAAAATCACTCCTGACGTTGTCTTCTCAGATTCCATGTGAGATGGTTCTCACCTCTGCCTCCAAATTTACATTCAGTCCCTCAAACTCAATCCCACCTAAAGACACAGGCTTGCGTAGCTTCTTCTTTTTGAAATATATTTTCCCCACAACTCCAATGTCATCTCTTTGGAAACAACTTCTCATCTCCATTCCTCCATTCTAAACAATTCACTGCATCACACAACCTGCCCTATTTCCTTTTCAGCTTCTATTAGCATCTGTCATTTTCATATTTATGTACTCATTTACTTATTTGTCTCCCTTAGCAAAGCAGACTGTGAAATGCAAGATAGCAGGAACCTCTTCTATAAATGGCTATATGCTCAGTACTTGAAATATTTTGTGACACAAAGTCATCACTCGGTAGAGATTTATCGAATGAAGTAGCAAATGAATCATTACTATCATAATATTAGCACATCATAGACAGAATGAGTGGTTTCAAACAGTGTCTTTTTTACCTCTCTGCTGCTGCTGCTGCTGCTAAGTCACTTCAGTCATGTCCAACTCTGTGTGATCCCACAGATGGCAGCCACCAGGCTCCCCCATCCCTGGGATTCTCCAGGCAAGAACACTGGAGTGGGTTGCCATTTCCTTCTCCAATGCATGAAAGTGAAAAGTGAAAGGGAAGTCGCTCAGTTGTGTCCAACTCTTAGCGACCCCATGGACTGCAGCCTACCAGGCTCCTCCATCCATGGGATTTTCCAGGCAAAGTACTGGAGTGGGGTGCCATTGCCTTCTCCATTTACCTCTCTACCTGTGTTCAGTTCTGTCCTCCTTTGCTGTCATGTTGTCCCCCAGCCCCTACTACGTTCAGTTTGCCTTTCAAAACTCCAGTTGCTGAGCATTTCTATCATCCCTCTTGGCTACCTCAGAAAGGATTCATCTACAAGTTAGAGTCATAGTGGGTCATCCCATCTCCTAGAGGCCAAAACAGTTCTATTTTATTTCATATGCAGAGTGTTCAGTATGAGGCTTTAATGCCTTAATAGGCATTAAGGTTCTATTTATTGAATACATGAATGTGCAATTAGAATGTTTTCAAAAATATCAACTTTATTTATTACCTTTCTATGTCATACAGAAAGCAGCCTTGATACCTGTTTGTTGAACAGATGACTGCAAAATTAGAATCAGAGAATGTTTTCAAACATGTCAACTTTATTACCTTTCCATGTTGTACATAAAGCACCCATGATGTTCCACAAGAAAGGCTTAAGTCATCAGCTTGGTTCTTTTTTCAATCTCCTTGTTTAACTTTGTAATTAATACCCTTAGAGCACTTATGGTAGGCTCAGCTGAGGCCTTTGCATGGCTAATCTGCTTCACAACTGCCACAGAAGGAAGAAAGTGTAAAGAAACCATTACTGCACATTTGACAAAGCTGAAGCTGAATTGCCCCCATCATATAGTGAGTAAATGCTGGGGCCAGGATTTGAACCCAGTCACGGATGGCAGAGCCTTCAGTGTTGATACTACAGCAAGTTTGATATAAATGCCACCAGCTTTTTTTTTTTTTTTTTTTTTTTTGCTGCCCTTGCAGAATCAATATAGTCACCAATATTTTATTTGAAAAATCTTATTAGGTTACTTCTCTTTTCAAAAAGCTCTCTGACTTCATGAAGACCTAATGAACAAATATCAGCTTCCTGTCATAACCATCAAGTCCTTTTCCAAAGCTTACTTCCATTGTGCCAAATGGGCGCCATGCTCCAGCTACTCACAGGCTTTTGCTTGTTGCTAAATACACCTTCATTCTTCCTCTCTTTGCTTATTCATCTTTGCTAGGTTCTACTCATCCCTCTAGCACCAGCTCACGTATTCTTTATCACCTGCTCTAAGGAGCTGATTGGGTCTTCCTTGATACATCTATTGCATTTGACCTTTATTAAATGTCTCACACTTATGAATTCTAAGAGTTGTTTTCTTTGTCACTCTTATCAGACAAATTTCTAAGATCAGAGTCTGGTTCTTTGTGCCAGCTCCAGGACTTAGGATATGCTTTTGGAGCATGCCCTGGTGGCTCAGACGGTAAAGAATCTGCCTGCAATGCGGGAGGCCTGGGTTCAATCCCTGGGTTGGGAAGATCTCCTGGAGAAGGGCATGGCAGTATTCTTGCCTGGAGAACTCCATGGACAGAGGAGCCTGGCAAGCTACAGTCCATGGGGTCACAGAGTCAGACACGACTGAGCGACTTTCACTCACTATAGTCTTAATAACAAACAAAAAGCAAACAAAAAACCTCACTGAAAATAAAAGAATGCATACACCAGAATAGCTAACATGTAAAAAAAAAAAAAAAAAAGCACAGAGAGTGCAAGTCCTTTGGAAGACTGTTTGGCCTCATCTCCTGAAGCTGAATATACAGCATGACTTTGCAATTCTACTTCTGAGTATATACCCTAAAGAAATGGGTGTTTATGATTATCAAAAAGAGTTTCTCAAGAAAGCTTATCACAGCCCACTATTTGTAATAGTCAATGATTGGAAATTACTCTAATACCTATTAATGGTAGAATATGTCAACAGTGGTACATACACACAAAGGAATATTATATAGCAACGAGTATGAACAAACTGGAACTTGTATAACATGGGTAAATATTACAAACATAGCATTGAACTACAATGATGATATGCCAGACAGTAAAGAGTGCATTAGTAGCTCTCCACTTATACAGTTTAAAAACCAGCAAAATGAATTTGTGGAGTTGGAATCCTGGGAATAGTTACCATGAGAGGAAGAAGTAGTGACTGGAAGGGGTTGCCAGGGTTTTTTGGAGTACTTGTTGTCTTTTGTTCTTAACCTGGGAACTGGTTGCCATGTGTCATTTTCTTATTTTCTTATTTACATACTCATTTACTTATTTGTTGTCTCTTAACAAAGCAGACTGTGAACTCCAAGATGGCAGAACCTTGGCTATAAATGGCTATATCCTCAGTGCTTGAAATACTTTCTGACACAAAGTCATCACTTGGTAAAGATTTACTGAATGAAGTAGCAGATGAATCATTACTATCATAATATTAGCACATCATAGACAGAATGAGTGGCTTCAAATAGCCTCTTTTTACCTCTACCAGTGTTAAATTCTGGCCTCTTTGCCTGTCATGTTGTCCCCAACTCCCTGCTATTCACTTTTTGAAATGAATCAAACTGTCATACATTTCTGTGTCCATTTCGTTGTTCAAGAAACAGTAGAAATAGAGGATGTAAGAGCAAAGGAAGAGAGAAGAATGAGGGGAGGAGAGAGTGAGAGGGAGAAATTTCATGAATAAGTGAAGTTCATTTTTAACTTTAAAAGTTAACTTTTAACTGATAATTTACTTCAACACTTTATTCAGAACCACAATAACTGCATCTGAGTTGGCCCCAAAAAAGTTGACTGAGGAATTTTAAAGAGTCTTGTTTTATATCTAAAAGTATATTCAAGTGAATTCCCCATGTTTATAAAGTCCAAGGTGCCACCTCTGAGTGCATATGTGTCATTCTAAGCATCCACGCAGCTACCAGGGAGTAAAGGAGCACCTCTAACACCTGAAATCTCTATGTTTCAGCTTGAAACGTAGTTTTATTTAGCTTGCCAGGGGGATTCCGGATTGTCAGTTGTGCTTGACAGAAGTGGGTGTGACCAGAGATAGACATTTCTGCCTTTGCAGATGGTGGCAGTGGTGGCAGCATGCACACCTCCTGCTAATTGGCAGTTGACTGGATTCCATTCACGAGCCCGTGGCTCCCTCTGACAACACTCACATTGCAGTGGCTGAACTCAGACCATCTCATTGTTAGTAAGTCATGAGGTCATGTTTCCTCCCCATGTCACACAAGCTGGATTTGATCTGTGTTTGTTGGTGAGGGGAGTCTCATGGCGATCAGATGCAGCTTTGTCAAACAGACAGTAGTCCTCTGCTGAGAAAAAAAAATTTTTTTCCCTTTTCCTAAAGCAAGTAAGTGAGAATTTTAGAAGTTATGCTAGTGTTGAATTTCAAATCAGGTAAACTGACAAAGAGCCTTGCTGAAAGTCAGAGTGTTTCATTTTGGCAGCTCCTTGAGAGCAGAAAGCAAGCCTCAGGCTGTCCTTGATGTTGATACTGGATATGAAAAAAATATTGTGAATTTGGTTTGAAAGCAGGGGGTGTGTATGTGTGTGTGTGTTTGTGTGCGCGTGCATGTGAAACCTATGTGTAGTCAGCACACTAGAAACAGCTTGAGGACATAGAAACACTAAAGGAATCATAGGTCATAAGTCAGCAAGTAAAAATATTTGAATGACATCCCCCAGCTGCTAACCTTTTCTAGAAAGGCACACACCTTTACTTTTATAGACAGATAAAAGCAATTGTGTCTGACCTATATGCTTATAAGATTGTCTTTGGTGTGCATATGAGACTATATGCTCTTATTTAAATTCAATCATTAGAGCTTCATCTAGGTGATGAAAATGTATTAGGTGATGTTTTATTAGCAGAATGCTCAGCCATTGACCAGACTCTTGCTGCTTTGATAAAATTTCCCCTAAGGAATTCAGAATTATTTGAATTCCTTCAAATAATTCTGATATAACTATTTGAAATAAAATCTATCTTTTCTGTGCTTCCATGATGCACCAAGTCAAAATGTCCCTGGGAAATATTTGCCCACAGTTAAACATTGGGCTTCCCAGGTGGTGCAGTGGTAAAACATCAGCCTGTCAATGGAGGAGATGCAAGAGACTGGGGTTTGACCCCTGGATCAGGAAGATTCCCTGGAGAAGGAAATGGCAACCCACTCCAGTATTCTTGCCTGGAAAATTTCATGGACAGAGGAGCCTTGTGGGCTATAGTCTATAGGATCGCAAAGGATCAGACATGACTGAGTGAATGAGCACACACAGTTAAATATTAATGTGCATACATTTCAGATTCTTTCCAGTAGATTGGTTGAACAGCCAGGGAGAAATACTGAGAGGCTTTTGAGAAGAGTAAATTGCAAGGAGGAACGGAGAAGGAGATTGTCAAGGAGAGGAAAGATATGTTAGCAGAGCTGTGCATGATATGAGAAGAGTCACAGATTCCCTTTAGCACCTGAGAAAGACTACAGACTCTTTCTTCAGAAAATGTGTACATGCACATTTGTTGATGACCATCACAGTTTGGTTCCCCCAGAGCCATAGTCAAGGCAAGGATTTGAGAGCAAGTCAGTTATTTGGAAAGAACAAGAAACTGCCCTGAGGTTGACATGGAGAAGAACAGGCAGCCAATAAATGGTATATTATTAAGATACTCTCCACAAAGGCAACTGATGCTTAAGCCCACAGAAAACTCTGAAAAGTGGTACAAAACACACACCTCAATATTATTCCAGCCAATAGGCCCCATTACTCATCAGTCATCTGTCAGGGCTGCCCTTGGTAGAATGTGAATCACAGGCAGCGTTAGGGGCAAAGCAGTTCTGGCAGCCCAGAGCCAACCCTTAACAGTCATGCAGGAGTTGGCTATGAGAAATTAGGAGCATGGTCAAACAGTCAGGAGTATGGTAGGTTGAGTTTGCTACAGGTATATCTCAGCACTCCCATACTTTTACTCTTCTGAAGACCATCGTGAACCAGTCTCTTAAAGGATTCTGATTGTGGGGAAAGGGATACCTGCAGGTAAGATGGCCAGTTTGAAATGACTTCCTCTATTAATATCTTTGAGAAGGGCAAGTCATATGCCCAACAGTATTTTTGACTTGTACAATTATTCCAGAAGGAAGGGATTCAGAGAGTTAGTGGACAGCTTCAGAAAGATTGTGAGGAGTCCTAAGGACTCTCTAAACTCCTTTGACTCACTATGTCTCATAGGGCGCCTCATGTGACCTCTGTTTATGAGAGAGTCTCCATGTAGGAGATGGTATAACAACGGGTTTTATCATCCCAGGGAACAAGAGTACCCAGGCCTAGGAAGCCATGAGTTGAGAAACTTCAAAGCCCCTGTATGACACTCTTCCTGTTTGTAATCTCCTTTACCCCAAGCAATAAACTGAGTCAACAGGGCAATTCTATCACAGACCTTAGGAAACTAAGTCTAAACATCAAGTTGATGTACCAGAATCACCCTGTGAGTCACTGTCACAGTGGGAATTAGGTGCTTGAACATCTAAATTCCAGAGCTTTCTTCAGCTCCCTGGGCCTCACCAGCTGCTCCTGAAAATGGGTGTTAATAATAGGCCTGATCCTCTCATGAGCCAGAATGACTTATTCACATCCTGGGGACGGAGTAATCCAGGGAGGTGCGTTAACTCTTTGAGGCTACATTCTATGACGAGGGCCAACCCAAGAGCCCTGGAGAGTGGTAACTGTGCTTGCGTGTTCCTGTGTTCCCTGGACTGCGATCTTGAGTAGTCTGATCCATTTTCTACTCATGTTATTGGCATGTTTCTTCCAATAATGTTTTGGCATTAACGGACAAAGTCAGGAGCCCAGCTGAGCTCTTGAAATGTTTCAATGAGTGAAGAAATGGCAGATTTCAGTGTCTTATAACTTTTTATACATTTGTACACTCAGTGTACAACCCAGAAATTCCACTTCTGGATATTTATCCAAGAGAAATGAAAACCGAGGATCATACACACACAAACACACACACACACACAAAAACTGTATACAACTGTTTATAGTGGCTTTACTCGTAATTGCTAAAATCTAAAAATAATCAACTGGTGAATGAATTACCGGTATACCATGATATACTGTGGTGCATCCACTGTAAAAGACACTACTCAGAATAAAAAAAATAAATAAAAACCCCTGAACTACTATCATGTTCAATAGCATGGGTGGATCTCCAATACATATGTTATGTGAAAGAAACCAGACACAATAGACTATATACTGCATAATTCCGTTGATATGATACTCTAGAAACATCAAAATATAAAGTCAGAAAATTTAGATAGGTAGTTTCCAGGACCTGAGAATTAGTGGAAATGTTGACTACAAAGGAGCAATGTAAGAGAATTTTGGGGTGAGGAAACTGTTCTATATCTTGATTTTAGAGATGGTCACATGACTATATGCATTTGTCAAAATTCTTAGAATTATATATTAAAAATGGTAACTAAATCAGTCCTCAGTTAACTCAACATTCCCCGCTCCCACATAATAAGAAAAAAAAAAAGTGACATATCCATGCAAAGTCACAAAGCTGGTAGTGACACAGGAGGGAACTGGAAAAAGACAAGTGTCATAAGAGCCACATAGAGCACAGACAATAATGTAATAATATATCAGAGACAAAACAGTGACCAGCAGGAGTGAGCCCAGGAGCCCAGAAACCTTGGGCTTGACCCATTCTGGCAACTATTAAACATTATTATATTTTCTCAAAAGTGGAGTCTCTCTCTCACACATCACACACTCACACAGAGAGTAACAAGCTTTGCAAAGTGCAAACATTTTCACTGCTGCCCAAGGTCAGGCTGAGGATGAAGCTTGAAGCCTCGAATTTGTCCAGCTGTCATCTCCCAG
Source organism: Bubalus bubalis (assembly GCF_019923935.1). Taxonomy (NCBI): domain Eukaryota; kingdom Metazoa; phylum Chordata; class Mammalia; order Artiodactyla; family Bovidae; genus Bubalus; species Bubalus bubalis. Next base: position 34,698,240 of record NC_059170.1, on the reverse strand, counting down.
GCTCAGTCAATACTGTGAATGTCTAGCTCTATCCCGAACATACCTACAAATACATCTACTTGGAAAATACTGGCACATAAATTTAGAGAGGTTTAAAGTGGGAATGAATGCCTCAACCTACGGGGTGGAAAAAACCTGGGCCCTGCTCCTTGTGGGCAACCCAACCTGTTTGAACTGCTAAAAACACTCAGGGCAAAACAAGGAGAGCTGAAAAAAGTAAGCTTTTAAGAAAACAGTTCTCTCAATATTCCTAAGTTTAATGGCTCAATATTTAGCATGCGTTTCATAATTCAGCTTTTTTTGGGTGGAGGTAGGTAGGGGAAATGGGAATATAGTAAAGCATTTTCAAAACACTTGCTATTTCTAAGGCTTCTTTTTTTATGTACCATAATGCACGCAGCCTTCCCAGGCATGGGGTCAGGATGTTTCCTTACCATGGAATTGAACACTAATGAGGAAAAGTGGGAAACTGGGTTAGGCTACTATGGAAAATGTGAAGAGCCCTGGCAAACGTCAGCCCGGGGACTGACGACGGTTCCAGGGTTATTGGAAGAACTCCATTTCCTTTCCCCTCTTTCCTTCAAGTAACTCTCAGGATCCCTGAGCTGTGACGCTCCAATGAATTATCAATGGGCCCCGCACTTAAGAAGCTTATGGTTGTATAGGACTGACAGGCAGATCAATAAACGAGTAAACCAATGATCACAACAAAATGAGATGAGAGCTACCACTAAGGGGCAGAGAGGCCAGGTAGTGGCTATAGTGGGGCTGCGTGCGTGTGTGCTAAGTCACCTGTCCTGTTATCTTTGGCTCTTTTACTTTCTAGCTGTGTGTCTTTGGACAAGCAACTTAACCTCTCTGAACTTCAAATTTTTCATCTATCAAGTGGAGATAGCACCACCCAAAAATGTGTTTGAGGATTAAATGAAGTATTCATGCAAAGAACTTTGAACAGTACAGGCACGTAGTAAGTGGTCATAAGTGTTAGCCATGACTGTGATTTCATGGAAAGGGAGGAGGCTGGGTGGAGGCTTCAAAGCAGCAGGGATGTTTAAGCTGAGTCTTCAAGAAAATATAAGTACAAGCCACGTAGACAGTGCCAGCTTGTATGGCTAGGAGGATATTTTAAACAGGAAAAGGATAGGAAAAGATTGTGGGTGGAGAAGAGCCTGATATGTTCAGGTTAAGGCCAGAGTAAGACCTTTGGGGGACCTACAGGGTGATGGGACCAAGGTCTGAAGTCCCTCCCAAGCCCACTGTGATATCCATCAGTGTTAAACCATAAAGTATGAGCTAAATTTTTGATTGACCTTTAACAGCTTTATTTTGAAATGTTAAACCTCAACTTTCTTCAAAAGATTGTTGCTTTTGTTGTTGTTGATAAGATTGCTGAACTTCTCTGTAGGGTCATTCAGGGACCTAGGGACAGGGTGGTGGCATTTTAGAAGATGAAGATTGAAATGTGGGCAGAGGCAAAAGTGCGAAGGGCTAGTCCTTAGTTTGGGTAAACTCCGGGAGTTGGTGATGGACAGGGAGGCCTGGCTTGCTGCGGTTCATGGGGTCGCAAAGAGTCGAACACAATTGAGCGACTGAACTGAACTGAGTTCTTGGAAATGTGGAAGGAGTTGGGGAGGAAAACTTCAGTGAAAAATTTCATATTGGTTGAGTGACAAGTAAAGGTAACTCTAGTGGTCCTGGGGAATTAATTTCAGTGGTCGTGCCCATGGGGAACGGGGTGTATATGTAGGAGATCAAATTGCCTGAGAAGCCTTTTATAAATACTTAGGAGGATGGGGCTGGGAATGGGTTGGATAATCCAATGAGGAGATAAAGTGAGAACCTAAGACAGAAATTGTTGGAAAGCTATTAAAATATTACCTTGTTAACTTTATTTCCCTCTACTCACATTTCTATCTGCTTTTATTTCGCCCTGTACCAACAATCAAATCAATCGCAGAACATGAACAAATACTCTAAATGGCCCTTTTACACTTCTGTCAATCCATAGATAACTTCCCCAGTCTGCAACCAGAGGCTAACCTCCTTTTTATTCCTTTTGCATCCACAACTGAGTCCTCATAGGGACTGAACAACCAGGTGGGCAGGAACCTTCCCATCCTTCAGTGCACACGGAGGTAAGAGACCTTCTGGCTGGCCTCCGTTAGCATTTGCTAACAATGTTGCAATCTCATCTTAATTTTGAGCCAAACCTCTGCTGGATTTTGATATCTAGAATTTCCACTTTAGTTTTCACCCTGGGTTAGTCTACTAAGTCAGACAGACAGACAGACACAAACACATACACTTACAAAACAAGGGTGAAGTCAGACTCATGGGAGTGTGGTCACCTAAAGCTTTAAAAACTAGATAGAAGCTACTAGCAAACTGCTTTCTGTGTGATTTGGTGTGACTACCGTTACTATTCATTTTTGCGTGAAACTAATCTGGTATTATACTATCATGTTTAAATAGTTCTTTATTGAACAAACTTGGATTTTTTTCATGGAATTATGATTTAATCAGTGTGTATTTTTCAAGAGCCAGGAGCATTGTTTTGGTCCCCCAAGAACTTTATCCAAAGCCCACTCCAGACACAGATATATTTTCCTATCCTACAACAACTCTCTTAGAAATTCATGGAGTTTTTATCATCTGAACTTGGGCTTGCTTTGTGTTAATTATTGTGAGTGTTAATAACTTGCCTTCTCATTTTCATCATCATGGGTAAATATTTATTTAGTATCTACTACATATAAAATTTAGTATTCTATATGTAGTAGATGCATTTATGCATTGTACTCAATTTCAAAAACTTTTAATTCAGAAAAACACAGAGAATAACATAATAAGCATCCATATAGCAAGATTCTAGAATTAATCAATGTTAACACTTTATCATATTTTCTCAATATAAATAATGAATGGATCAAAAGAATGCATGAATATTTATGGCAGTGCTAAATTATTTCACTTCCTTTGTTTTTATAGGGGGTAAGTGATTTTTAAGTTTTCAAGGGAAGGATTCCACACTTACATGTATTCCAGAAATATGTAAAAGTTCATGTGTTTCTCTGGAACATTCTAGGCAGGTTAATCTTTTAGGCCTCAGTTCTTCATGTGTAAAATGGGAATGAAAATTACAGCCCCCTCATAGGGTTGTTATGGGGCTTAACTGGGCTAACATGTGTGCTTGATGTCTAGCAAATCCTAAGAAAATGTCAATTACTGTTACTCTTCTTTATTTTGCTTTGTTTTTAACAAACATGCTTCCTCATGGGTTCACAGTCCAGAGCAGAAACAAACAAATCTTTACAACATAATGATAAGTGCTGCAATAGAAGTAGTGCAAAGAAATGGAGATAAGAGAGTAAACAGGGAGCCAAAGAAGGCTTCACAAAGCAGAGCTGAACTTTGATCCATTTCCTGGAGTAGGAATTTGGTTCATCAAGGGAAGAAAGGAGAAGTTGTCACAGGCAAGATCTGTGCACAAGATGACTGCACAGAGACATACTGGTGGTGAAGGTCCATGGGGTCTGCTGCATGGTGGGTGGAGGGGAAGAGTCGTGGGTGAGGAAGGTTGGGGACATGTATGTTTTCATGCAAACACTGGAGGACCAAAGAGTATACATCTCCATGTGTCTGTGGATATCTGAGTCTGCTTCTTCCTGGGAAATTCCATTCCATTCCAAAGTTGAACAATATGACATTGTTTATGAAAAGACTTGTAAATAACATCCCTGCCTCATTGCGTGCTCTTTCCTATAATGTAGGTAATGCACTGATATGCCTCCAGGGGAGAGATCTTCAACTTGGTCAGGCTACTATGGTTGTAATGCTGCCATCACTGACAACCAGGCCTACTGGGGCATCAGCCATGAAATTAGGGCTCCCCAAGCTCCAGGGGTCATGTTAGACATTCTAGAACATGTAGTGCTGCTTTTTACACATTTGATTCCTAGAGCCTGCCTCTCATTGGGAGAAGGCAATGGCAACCCACTCCAATACTCTTGCCTGGAAAATCCCATGGACGGAGGAGCCTGGTAGGCTACAGTTCATGGGGTTGTAAAGAGTCGGACACAACTGAGCAACTTCACTTCATGCACTTCAGTCACTTCATACTTTATCACTGGAGAAGGAAATGGCAACCCACTCCAGTATTCTTGCCTGGAGAATCCCATGGTCAGAGGAGCCGGGCGGGCCATGATCCATGGGGTCACAGAGAGTCGGACATGACTGAAGTGACTAAGCACACACCCTTCTCTTTTTTCCTGCCCTGCTCTTGCATCACAGGGCTAACCTGTACTAGTTTTATATGAGTTTGACCAAGGACCTCAACTTCTTGGAGTCGCAGGGTCTCCACATGCAAAATCAGGACAATAATGTTCTCTAATTCTTAAGGCTATTTGGAGGAAAGGGTGAGCTCATCTGTTTTGATATAATATATGTAAAGCTTCCAGCATGGTGCCCAATACACAGAGGCCCTTAATAAATATTAGCTACTGTTGTGATTACAGCCACGACTGAAAGTGCAATCATTATTAATATTCAATAGAGTTATGGGATGTCAAATGTGGAAAGTACCTGGGAAAGAGCCAAGGACAACCCCATCATTTTATATTTGAGGAAACTGAGGCCCAGAATGCTTGCCCAAATTCACACAGCTAATTAGTGAGAGAGCTAAGGATAGTTGAAAGAAGGCCAGCTGTGTTTCCATCGATTCTATTTAACTTCTTTAATGAAGGTGTTGATGCCTTCGGTGACGTCGCCCACTTGTTTTAGAAATGAGTTACATAAGCCTGACTCCCTCCACTAACATTTTATTTGCTCCCTCTGAGAAGAGCATCATGCTGTCCCAAAATAAGCAAGAATTCAAGAGAAAACCCCTGTTTCACAGCTCCCGCCCCTGCTGCTGACTCATTTACTCCTGGGTCTCTGAGCTCTTGCACATCCATCACTACTCTCCAGTCCCTCACAGGCTCAGGAGCAGCTGCAGCTCAGCAGTTCCACCCCCTCTCCCCAAGCCCCCTGCACCACGAGGAGACCACTTTCAGGATCTCCTCTCTGCAGAGAGTGTGGTACCCAGCTAATGGTCACATTCATTAGTTCCCGCCTGTCTGTTCTTTAGAACCCATGTCAGGCAATCCTGGTAGAGACAGACCCCAAGCAGATATGCCTTTTACCCACACACTTTTGAAACAACTAGATAAAAAGTGGGACATGAGCGCCGGCATCGTCTTACTGGCATTCAGATTTTTCCAGGTTTTAAACAGATAAGCAAATAATCATGCATTTCAGTTTCTGATATCCACTCCCCAGGCAAGCAGAGAATTCCTTTCCCAAAGTGAAAACATAAATACTTTATTATCTTTTTCTTTTCCCAAACAATAATAAACTTCAAATTGCCTTCTTTCCTTCTCTCAAAATGTGCTCTGTGCCCAGTCTGCTGGTGCTGAGCTGACATGACCTGATCTTAACTGCACAGAAAGCCTGTGTTTGCAAGATGCCCAAGTAAGTGGTTGATTCATGGAAAAAAATATTAGTCAAACCATTTGTTTCACTGAACTAACGAATCAGTTCTGTCGGGTGAAGTAGGGGAGTAGGTAGCCCAGAGAGACAGAACTGCATGTCCTTGGACAATACCTCTGCTCTGTTTCAGGAGGGTTGGGCTCTCAGGGTGATCCTGCAGGAACTGCATTCTCTCTCAACAACTTGTTCTGCACCACTTCCAGCCATTTGACCCACTTCTCAGGCTACCTTCAGCCCAGCCACAAGCAGTTTTTTGCTTATCACACTTGAATATCAGAAAGAAAAAGCTAAAGACTGAACTTTCTCTTGTTTCTTTTCTTATTTGTTATATGTGATCTTTTAAAATAAAATAACTCCCCACCACCACTTCGCCAAAAGGTAGGGGGACACTTGCTATAGTGTGTAAAGGGCAGGGGTGAGGGAAATATTAAAAAGTAGTAAAAGAATATCAAGAAAACTAGTGCTTCAAAGGAAAATTTCAAAAGTAGAGGAAGGCAACTACCACAGGTAACACCTACTATGCATCACGCAGTTCCACATACTTAATCTTTTCAGGAATCCTGTGAAGTCTGCAGTACCAGAGACCCTGTGCTGTTGTGCAGGTTTTTCACTGCACAAGGGACACTGCTGGAACCCAGCCTGTGTTTTGTTCATAACACTGGAGGAGGGGGCATCCTTCTTTAATGTGCACAAAAGCATGATATTAGTTTGGTTTCCACAAAAGCAGGCCTTAAGTAAGAATTTGGATGCAGGCAGTTTATTGTGAGTTAGTTTCAGGAAGTATATGGGGAAGTGAGGTGAGAAGGGGAAGGAAGGAAGGTCAAGGAAGGGTAAGAGTATGAGAGTTTACCCTTATGAACAAATGAGGTTAATCGTGGGCCCGCTGTGAATCATGCTTCAGAACTGTCCTGATTGGGGGCAAAGAACCTGAGCTATTTCTTCAGCAACTTTCCTCCCTTATAAGGTAAGGGTTGCACCTGGGGCATTAATACCTTGAACACCAGAGGAGCACAGTCGGGAGCCAGAGACCAGCCTCAGGCAGAAAGGCACACAGGGGGCATCTGTGTGTTTAGGAATTATCTACAGGTGATCTCAGGTGGACCACAGAGTGACAGCCTGGATGGTCAGAGTCCTTAGAGAAGCAGGTTCTCTGTATCAGATGTGTTTTGGTTCATTGGGCATCTGTCTTTCAACTAGTCCTCTTAGAGTAAATAAAAGGATCTTAAAAGTGTCAATTGTGCTGCCTTTGAAAGGAGAATAAATAGCAAGAGATTAATCCCAGAGATTGGGCGTCTGACCATATTCCAGACACAGGGTCATCATTTTATATCACCTACATAAATTCTCAGTAATGAATAATTCCTTTTAAAATATGAATACACTAAGCTTTGCTACATCTAAAAGTCTTGTCAGCATTTTTTCATCCCCATGAATTTGTCCAATGTGAAATGGGTTGGTTGCCTAGAGGTTAAACAAAGACAAGAATGTCCAGAGCTCCTGGCAACCCTAAGGTGTATCGGTGCTCTGTTTTTCCTATCATAAGAATGAATCACAAGTCCACACAGGGATCATCCTAAAGTCCTAAACAGCCAGAAATGGGGCACAGATTTTGGGTCTGGTGATGGCTGCGTATGTGTGCATCTGGATCCTTCCGCCATTCAACCCACCAGCGCTGTGTGAACTGCCAGCCCTACGGACCACATGAAATCCCATGCCCTGTAGTAAACCTTAAAGCTCTGGCTGGGTGCCCCTGGCAGCATCTCCCAGCCACGCCATAGCTGCAGCTACCACTCTGAGAAATTAGGGATTCTCTGTCTCACCAGTTGTGTTTCCTGGGCTGCCAAATAGTGACTTAGAAACTCCACACTGTGGTGCTGTTTAGTGTTTCTGTGCCCTAAGCATTTTATATTCAGAGGGAAAAGAAGATAGGAGACAAATCAACTCCAACTTCAGCAAGGCATTGGTATGCCCTGGGGAATACTCTGCATCGTCTGGGAAAAGGCTAAAGATTTGAAGTATTTGAATGGCAGTGTCTTACGGTTAAGTCGAATGTCCAGTTTTAGTTTTAAAACCAAGCCCAACGTCTTGGTTTTGTCCAGTTTGACAAAACCAAGGCCCAGGTGACTGAGCGGCATGTTCAAGTCCACGCAGACTCTAATCTCTCTGTTCCCTGGGGCCTTTTTTCTATTCACTATGCTGTGTTCTCTTTCTGCCCTGCCAGCAGAACTCTCTCTGCAAGCTCAGGAAAGTTATGGATGAGCCAGTTACTCTCTGTGTCCCCTCAGATGCATCCTCTGCTCTTCCTTGCCTGGCTCTGTGTCCAGGAAGTTTAGACCTCTTCATTTGCCCCCTTGCATCCAGCAGATGCCAGAAAAAGGTTGGGGGATTTATCTCCACTGCCTTTAGGTCAGGTCATGGTTTTCCCGGTGGCTGTGCTCTCAGGAATGGCTGTGACCCTGGTCAAGTGGCCTCGGTCTCATGGCCACAGCCCTTACTGGGTTCCCACCAAATTGCTCCCTCCCATCTGCTCTGAATCTGGGGCTAGCAAAGCCTCCCATGTTCCTGCCCCTGAAGGTTCATGCTCTGCTCCTTTCTCCTGTCCACACTCTGTACAAACTCTTTTAAGTTAACCCATTGGAGGGGCCAGGGAATTCATGCCAGGCCAGGGAATATACCTGGGGAAGATTTTGCTCTTTGAAAAATGGAGATAAAACTGTCTACTTGGTTTCGCTGAGGGTCAAATAAGGTCAAATATGTAAACATTCTATGTCCGGTCCAGATGAACACTTTTGAAAGCAGCCATCATGCTGGGGTTTTGGCTCACCCACTGCTTATACCTTAACTATTTTTCACATTGACAGATAACAGAAGCACCTTCAACCAGCCTCCTCTGTCTCTCAGGTCAGCTGAACTGATATCTCACGGTAGGGTCTTCTAGTCTGCATTTTGAAGGCAGTGAAGTTGCAATCTGATACCTTCATCTAGATGCCCCAAAGTGAGACTACACTCTGGATTTATGCCTCTGGTAGCTGCTCACCTTGATCTACAAAGGATGCCTCTCTTGCCTTTTACTTGAAAGCCAGACCAGAGTGACTCACCGAGAGCCTCATGCAACAAAGAAGGGAAACTCGTTCTCAACCAGTAGGGTGTCCCCAGCCATGCTCCACTTAGAGTTCTGAGCACAGGAGCCAGGACCAAGTGTTGGAGAAAAGACAGATTGAAAAAGTCCACTCCCAGGCCTGCCCACAGACCCCACCTGGCCACTCTGCCCTCTAGCCCTTCCTTCCCACCTGCTCCCTCCCTGGAAGACCGAGGGCAGCACCTCTGGGTTCATCCCATGCTGTTTTAATGCCAGTCAGTAGAATTCCACTTGTATATGTGGATGCCTACAGCAGGATGGTGTTATCTTAGATACAGGAAAGTCAATCAAGACATTGTTTTTCACCTGTGCCAACAAATGCTATTGTGAGTATCCATCAATGACCTGATTAAGATAAAACTTCCAAACCACCTACTTCTCAGAGAGGGCCCTTCTACTTGGTTCTGACTATTAGTGGTTGAAAGTGTGGATTTTGAAGCCCATCTGCCCTGTGTTCAAAATTCAGCTCTTCCACATACTTGCTGTGTAATTCCATATACTTGATTTACTCCTCCTTTAGGAGTAATTTAACCTCTCTGTCCTATGTGTACTAGAGGCCACTGGAGGAACTGTGCATAACTCTTTCCAACTCCACATTCCCCTACGTCATGTTGGTACTTTAAGTGAAGATTTAGCCCACAGAAAGTGGCAAACGTTACACCTGGGGCTTTTGTTGCCTCGAGAGTCAGTTAACATTTACCAGCAGACTACTGCTACTTTCCCTCTATTTTGCCTGTAGAATAGCACTGAACAGCACCTATGGCATTGGGTTGCCATTAGGATTAAATGCTGCTGACGATGTATGTATCACGTGCTGTTTACTAAAAATATCTGATCTGCTGTTGTGATTATTGCAATAGTCAGTGGAGTTTCTCCTTGGCATTCTTTTGGCTAATGATGTAGCAACCAGGTATTCTAGAAATGGCAGGCTGTGCTGGCCAGTAGGGAAGATGTCCCTTCCAAATCCCTATCTAGACTCCTCTAAAACTCAGTTTCCTAAAGCAAAGCAAAACTCAAAAGTAACTCTTTGTTCAGGGATGACTCAGCTTCCTTTCAGGGAGTCACAGCTCTGCTTCTCAGGAATCAACAGTGATTAGTGATAGAAGGAATGACCTTCTTGATCTGGAGTGATTTTCAGGCTGCCAGAGAAGGAAGGCAGTTGGAGATTAAGTGCTGACCTGCAAAAACCATCAGCACAGGTGTCCAACAATTTCACTCTTGAGAAGCTGGAGTTGAGTTTCTAGGGTTGCTTGGGAGGGATCAGAACATACTGCAGGGTAATAGGAAGGACATGGGGTGACAAAAAGGTTCCTGCCAAGTTACTGAGAGACACATGATAGCTCAACTGGGAATGGAGAGTCAGGTTTAATATTGTTCCTGTTCCACACTTAATAATTGAGGTCAATCGTTTATCAAGTCGTCACTGAGGGCCACAGGGAGGCCAGGCTGCTCAGTGCAGAGAAGGAGCAGTGAAGGCCGAGTCTACAGGAAATACAGAGTTTAGAGCACTCACCCTCACCTGCTGATGGTGTTGGGAGGCATTCAAAAGACCCTTGGCTCTTGACTTTTCACTGTGCCAAAGTGACCATTGTAACTTTAACTCTTGAAGACCCTTTGGAAATGTGTGCTTCCCATCGAGGTATGGCAAAGGTGGCTAAAAGACAAATATCCTAACAATACAGATGCTCTCAATGATGTTAGCATCTGTGATGATCAGTTAGCATCTGTGGTCCCATATCTGGAAGCAGGATCTAGAAACAGCACACTAGATGGTCATATTCTCTTTAGATGAAATGAGCTCGTGATGAAAAATGGAAAAAGGCTTGCTTGAAAGGATGCTTTTGGTCCAATGTGCAGCCCTAGGAGGAACCCTAGGGAACCAGCAGGCATGTGTTCTCTTGGGAACAGGGTGCTGGGTGCAGGGAGGACAAAGGAGGCAGGAGGCTGGCTCACAGACAAGAGAGGGGCTTAAGATCCGGGGGTGGGGGAAGCCCACAGGAAGCACAAGGGACACAGCTGCATGCTGGCCCTTTTTCCCGTGATTGCTGATGGGTTAGAAATCTCAACAGGAAAGAAACTTCTGATAGCCAAAGGGGTCAAAATGGGAAGGGCACTCAGAGGGCAGCAACCATAACAACTCTACAGCCTGATCGGCAGCAGAGTGTATTTTTGGCCCATGGATCTCCTGAGCAGAAAGAAATCAGGAAAGGGAAGCCAAGCATTTAGTCCTACATAGATCATGGGCGAATCACACCTTATTTAGTGCTTGGAAGTGAGAACTTGTCAAAGCTTTTCATCAGCCTTGAAACTGCAGGCATTAGTAGATAGATGGCCTGAGCCCAGAGGGAGCACATCCATCACCTGGCACTGCCTTGAATGCTTGCAGCTCTTATGACTCCAGAGCAGGAGCTAGTTAAGCAGAGAGGCTGGTAACAGTGCTCTAACTTGAGCCAAATCTTCTCAATCTCTCCCTCTCCTCTCAGTCTCTCTCTTCTCTCCCTTGTCTTGAGGGGCATTTGTCTGCCATTAAAAAGTGGAGGTTTTGAATCTTTCAGAAATCACACTAGCATGCAGGAGAGAGTGAATCCTTCCTCCATCCAGTAAATGTATATTGAACACACAGAATGCCAGGCACATGCCTTGTGCTGGGAGTGTAGTGGTGAAGGGCCAGGCCTGGAAGAGTGCCTCCCCTTGGGATGACTTTCTGTCTGGCTTTCTCAGTAGACTTCAGAACTGGTCATCAACTCCCTGAGCTCATCTCCTTCTGTCTTTCTCTTTTGAGCACTGGGAAGCAAAGTAAATTAAAATCCAAGGTACTGGGGCTAGAGGTTTCTTTTCTAAGCATTTGAACTTTATTTTTGACCTCTAAATTTGGCCTGCCACCCACTCCATTGTGAATCAACACCCAAGAAATATAATTTTCTCATCTGTATAATGATGAAAGCTTATGGTTTATGCCCAGTGAGATCATGTGAAGAGTCAATGAAACAAGGCGTGTAAAGTAATTAAACAGTGCTTGGCACCACTTAGTAAGCACTCATTAAATGTTAACTATTACTATTGTGGTTGATATTATTTAAAACTGATCAAAATTGTATTGGGAACTGGTCCATGGACTGTGTATTAACGGTCAGAGGCTAAGTTGATATGCATCTTGCTGAATTTCTGAAAAAAGGTGCATCTTTCTAGATAGATTAACTAAGTCCTCATAGTTCCATTCACACTTCAGACTAGGTTTCTGACAAACTTAAGTGAAGATTTGGTTTTTAGTTTTATCACAGATCTACCACACTTGCCTAGTTCACAAAGGGGAAGGCGGTGCAGTTATTTTCTTTGAGAGAAAGAAGCAATAAGTGAGATGGTACACATAAATAAATGAATTTATTTTGGTAAGCAACATTTTCTCTGGGTCTTATAATGATGTTCTTTTGCTCTTAAAGTGTGGCAAGATTTGTATTATTTTGTTTTAGAATTTTCAGTTGTTTTTCCTTTTTAAAGTGCACCTTCCAAGGAAACAAATCTTCCTATTGACATTGAAAATGAGTCATAAAAGAAATGTTGCTGCTTTCCTTTTGAGGGATTTTTTTTTACCTTTTTTTTTTTCCATTAAATTTTAGCAACAGGAAAATATGGACTTACGGTATCCACAGGGATATGATAAAATGGAAATTTATGTCCCTTGTTTGTCCATTACTATAAACCGTAAGGAAACTCACAAATCACTCAGACTTTCCAGAAAGGTTGACTGTCAAATAGCCTTCTGCTCCCTTTATTTTTCTAAAACAAAATGGGTATTAAAGTTTCAAAAAAGCAAGGTTGATAAAAAGCTGCTGATGAAAGGTGAAAATTGCACAAGTTCCATTATTTTTTATTGCAGAAACCCTAGAGAGTGGATTGGGGGTTGGTGATCTAGGTGCACAAATTCTGCTTGCACCTGCCAAAGAGGCCACTATGCTGGCCATTGATGGAAAATTCCTCCTCTCCTTTTCTTCAAGCATGGCTACATCTGTGCAAAAGCAAATTAATAATTGGGCATAGGCAATAATATCTGAGTTAAAGAAATTTTTCAAGCCGTTAGAAAATTAAGGGTCTTGCTGAGAACACTACATAGGTACCAATTTGAAGTGAAAATGTTAGTTGCTCAGTCGTATTTGACTCTTTCTGAGCTCAGAGACTATAGCCCACAGGCTTCTCTGTCTTTGGAACTCTCTAAGCAAGAATATTGGAGTGGGTAGCCATTCCCTTCTTCAGGGGATCTTCCCAATCCAGGGGCTGAACCTGGATCTCAAGACAGATTCTTGGCCATCTGAGCCACTAGGGAAGCTCTTATATTAATATCTGAGTTAAAGATACTTCTTAAACTTTTAGGAAATTAGGGGTCTTGCCCAACATTGCTGAGAACACTAACATAGGGATCAGTTTTTAGAATTAATCAGCTTTTTCTTCAGTCTTTAGCATAGAAAGGGCATATCTAAACCTTTGGATGTATTATGACAAAATCAAAACTTCACTCCTGTATCCTCAGCCTGATTTTCAATAGAGAGGGACACAGCAGACACCTGTGACCTAGAAGGACTCCATCACCAACACAGGTGTCCAATTATTTTTTAACGAACCTAATTAGGATGCTCAGACATCATGATCAAGATGCCCACCTTCAGTTAAAGTCCTGTACTTTGAGGAAGTGAAATAATTTGATTTCCCTGCCCATCTACTTCCTCCTCTGAAAACAAAGGGACAGAACTTTATCTGGTTATTTTCAGTTCAGGGAAGGAGAGAGGTCAAATTCACTGGACATTGTCAAGGGATTCCTTTTCTTCTGTGTGAGATACCTAGGTTTTAGTTTTTAATTTATTTTTAATTTTACTTTTCTCTCCACTTCTTCCTGATTTCTGCTTCCCCCTCCTACTTTCCCATTGTTTTCTCCTTTGCAGCTGAACATATGCAAAGACAAGGGAAAATACATCTCATGCCCTAATTCTGTTTGCAAGTGTTATCCCCAAAATGACCTCATTCTAGAAAGGTTATTAGGATGCTGTGTTCCCTCTGGGTTTCTATTTTTATTTTTTTCTCTCTGAAATATATTTTTATATTTGTTGCAACTTTGGCTGTAATTTCTTTTACTATCCCAGATGAGGTGAGAAATAATACTAATACGTGTTACATAGCTGGACATTAACAAAAAAAATACCTGATTTTCCCTAGACATATTGCTCCAGCCATGTTGCAGTATGGCTATTATGATTACTTCATGTGACTATTAATCATGTGCCTAAAGGAAATTGATAAACCTTGAGAGAAAATTCAGCTTAGCAAATATCTATGCATCATCTTCCATGGGCCTTGCTCTGGAGCTCTGTGTATAGAGGGTCTAAAGTTGAGTGTGTCAGAGCCTACAATGGAGGAGGCAGGAGGAGCTGAGTGAGAACTTGCTCATGGGCAAGTTTGCTTTTATATCTTAAGAAAGCTCCAAAGTGCTTGGAAGATTAAAGCAAGGAAGAGATTACGTTTGTGTGTGGAGGTGATGTGTTTGGCGAAGTCTCTGGGGTTTGTCAGGATGAAGTCTTTCCGTATTCTTGAGTGCCCAGGTATGGCATTCAAGCCTTCCTCTCTTGGTCATGGGTGTTGAGGAAGACTTTTATGCCAGGAAACCTTGATCCCACTTGTGCTTTGGGAAGACAAATCTGGCAGAAGTGTTCAGGGTAGTTTGTGTGTGGGGGACAACAGGGGGCTGCCTGGAAGGAGGCTTCTCTGTGTCCTGCTGCTGGTTGTAAGGCTTCTTTGCCAATCCTCACTCCATGTGGTTGGAGCAGCTCACAGCTATAAAAATGTGTTGACCCAAGAGGTTTAATATTAACCAAAGTTATAGTCAAAGTCAATTTGGAGGATTCAAGAAAAAATCTGATGCTAATAGAGAAATAGAAGTCAATATTTGTAATATGAGTCACAGGCTCAAAATAGAAAAGTAAAACACATTGCCGCTACAGCTCCCAGAGGGCTGTGGGTTACACAGTGCAGCAGATCTGTGAACCAGGCTTGACCATCCTTTAGGGCTATTTTAAAATTTCCTCTGGCCCCTTCCTCTAATTCCTAAATTCCAGAGCATGATACCCTAATGGTGAAATATCCAGCCCTGGTGAAGTCCTGACTTGTTTTAAGTGAGTCAAAGGAAAAAAAAAGATTTTTTTCCCCTGTTGTGTATAACCTTTCTCTCTAGTGACACAACATGGAACTAAGTTATCATGATTTTATGTTGTAGTCTACATTTCATTCCATGGCAGCTATCATTGTTTACATCGTAATCTCTGGCCTGTTACCTATTTTGGAGAAAGCTAAGAAGAAATGCAGGAGATGGAAATATCCAGAATAATATATACTTTTTGTTTATCAATATTAAGCAGAAAGTATGTGTGAGGCTGTGTCCACTGAGGGGCTCTGATAGGTTGAAGAGCTTCTGGAATTTTCCTTGATAAAATAGTCTCTGTGAGCATTGACCTGGCTTTGTTCTGGCTCTGACATTGATCTTGGGCTGAGGCTTGAGTGTGTTGTGCTGAGAAAGTTTGGAAAACTAAAAGATGGAGAAAAGGGGGAGATGATAATGAGCATCACTATGAACAGAAACTACTTTCTTATCCTGACCCAATTTGTGGTGTGTAATGTGCAACTGGAAAGGTTAAAATTAGCTGTGTTTCACCCAATGTATTGGGACATTATGGGGCCAGATAGCATCTTATCATTAGTGACTATAGGAAGAGCAACTCATTCAATTTAATCTTCAAGGGCTACAGTGGGTTTGATTTTGGTCTGAGATTTACAACTCCAATAGTCCTTAAATTAAATCCTCTGGAAGGCCTAATAAATGTAGTTTACTCAGTTCTCCCCTGTTTCCTTTGTGTTTGGTTTGCAGGAAGCTCAGCTTATACAGTTCAGCTGGGATGATATTTACTTCTGTGAGGTGCTTATATTACCTGCTGATGAGACTAAGGATGACCAGACAAGGAAGAAATGGGGAATGGTTATGACAGATGGGTCCGGGACAGGGTCGACTGGCAGCTAATGAGCAAAGATGGGCAAGTAGCTTAAACACTCGGTCTTGGAGCTGGCCACTTTTCCTCCTTCCTCCATCCAGACTTGGTCAAGATCAGCTGGTTTATCATAAGTCACTGATTCCTGACCCAGCAGCTGCCTTCTCGTCAGTAAGATATGGTCATAACCACATCTCCCTCCCAGCATGTTTGGAGAAGTAATTAATGCTTATAAGATTTTTTTTTAATTTTATTTTATTTTTAAACTTTACATAACTGTATTAGATTTGCCAAATATCAAAATGAATCCGCCACAGGTATACATGTGTTCCCCATCCTGAACCCTCCTCCCTCCTCCCTCCCCATTCCATCCCTCTGGGTCGTCCCAGTGCACCAGCCCCAAGCATCCAGTATCGTGCATCGAACCTGGACTGGCAACTCATTTCATACATGATATTTTACATGTTTCAATGCCATTCTCCCAAATCTTCCCACCCTCTCCCTCTCCCACAGAGTCCATAAGATTGTTCTATAAGATGTTTTGAGATCACTGGTAAAATAAACTTTTCCTGCCCAGGTATGTATTATTTATCTTCCCAGGTATGTATGTAATATGTAAAATATTGCATTATTTTATTTTCCTCTTCATGGTCAGGACCAAACCAGTGATAATTTAGAAATGATGTCAATTTGTAAAATGTGTAGTGTGAAGGCCACCTTAACAATTGGATCTCTATTGGACTGTATATTTCCCTCAAACTGTGTACATAAGAAGGAGAAAGGAAAGGAAATGGCAAATCAATGGAGAAACATTGAAAACAGTGACAGACTATTTTCTTGGGCTCCAAAATCACTGCAGATGTTGACTGCAGCCATGAAACTAAAAAACGCTTGCTCCTTGGAAAAAAAACTATGACCAACCTAGACAGCATATTAAAAAGAAGAGACATTACTTTGTTGACAAAGTTATGTCTAGTCAAAGCTATGGTTTTCCCAGTAGTCGTGTATGGATGAGAGTTGGACTATAAAGAAAGCTGAGCACCGAAGAATTGATACTTTTGAACTGTGGGGTTGGAGAAGACTCTTGAGAGTCCTTTGGACTGCAAGGAGATCTAACCAGTCCATCCTAAAGGAATTCAGTCCTGAATATTCATTGGAAGGACTGCTGCTGATGCTGAAACTCCAATACTTTGGCCACCTGATGCAAAGAACTGACTCTTTTGAAAAGACCCTGATGCTGGGTAAGACTGAAGGCAGGAGAAGAGGACAACAGAGGATGAGATGATTGGATGGCATTACTGACTCGATGGACATGAGTTTGAGCAAGCTCTAGGCTTTGGTGATGGACAGGGAAACCTGGCGTGCTGCACTCCATGGGTAGAAAAGAGTCGGACACGACTGAGTGACTGAAATGAACTGAACTGAACTGACGTGAATAAGAAGAGGTGCTGAACCATGATTGGGTAATCTCAATGCCTTCAGATTCAACTCTCAGGTTACATTTCATGACTTTATATAGACCATCCTAGAAATGGTAAATCATTAAGAACAAAGTACCTGTACACATTACCTATCAAAATAGCTTCTTTCCTTGCTTCAGAAATGCCCAAAATACACATTACCTTTTGCAGATTTGTTTCTGTTCCTGTACAGAGGAACAGAAACAAATAGAAAAATGTGTATCTCTTTGGACAATAAATAGGATGTATAGTAGCTGGTAATTTTAGTTTATTATGCTTATATGAAAATTGGAGAGTCACAAAAACCCTCCATGAAAGGATCTTCCTCTTACTTAACTCAAAACTATGATGCATGTGAGACATAGATTAAGAGGGCTTTTTTCCCTTGGCCTGAAAAAGCTTGCATGGTTATTACAGGATACATCTATCAGATCTTTCAAAAGAAAGGTGGAGATGACAAAAGGGCAGGAGGTCACCTATGTAATAAGATCCACGTGAGACAATTAAAATGGAATGCTAAAGGAGGATACATGTGTCCTGACCACATAAGTCCCAGTAAAATTATTCAGAGTTGATCTTCATCTTCCTTGAGATTTTCCAAAAGGCCATATCCCATTCCATCTTCTTTACGAGAAGTTCATGGGTGATAAAACTTGGGGGATTGGAAATGTCTTTAAATGAATGCAAATACTAGCCACTTGTGCACTTTTTCTGGAAGGATAATTAATCCTCTTTTCACTATGTATATTAACATGGTCTGTGACCCTTAGGAACCACTGTGCCATGTGAACTAGTGTAGAAGAATTGTGTATTTGGGCACAAATCAAGTGAAATTTGTATGCTGTATAGACTTCTCTCTACATGCAGATTAGGCATGTTATTTTCAGATAGTATTTACTTTTGCTTTCCTAGACGCCTCCTGATTTTTTATTATCCTGTAATCCTCATCTAATCACAATTGCTCAATTGAAGTCTTAAGCTGCATACAAAGTATGTGACCTTTTATCCATTCCTATATACAAAAAAACATCCTAAGGGGTGTGTTGATCATAACCCTTCTCAATAGAGAGCAAAGATCATCTCTTGGAATTTGGTCTAAAGTTGAGGGGGGCGGGCAGGAGCAAAGTGTCAGTGTCAATGTGGGGCTGAACCCATGCATTCTAATCGGTTTCCATTTCTCATTTCCATCCTATACACAGATGGTTTAACCAAGAAATAGGCTTTAGAGAAAGATTAGGTAATACTGGCTAACACTGTATTAGCTGGGCAGAGATACACAGAGCAAGTAAAAAAGGACACTTAGACTTGCAATTGAGAGTTAGTTTGGGAAAGACCCAAAGGTCCAGATCCAGACAAATCGGTAATCCAGATGGCAGGTCAGGGCTGGAGATAGGGAGGGAGAGTAGGCCTCACTCCCCAACACAATTCTCTTAGGAAATGATCTGGATGCCTTTTGAAGGTAAAAACTCCAGGTTCTCCTTCTACCCCAGGAACAGGAATTGTGCCAGGAGCATGTACATCCACCAAGGTCTGCCTCAGACCACACACCATGAGTGGGTCGAAAGTGAAAGTGAAAGTCGTTCAGTTGTGTCCAACTGTTTGTGACCCCATGGACTATATAGTCCATGGAATTCTCCAGGCCAGAATACTGGAGTGGATAGCCTTCCCCTTCTCCAGGGGATCTTCCCAACCCAGGGATTGAACCCAGGTCTTCTGCATTGCAGGCAGATTCTTTACCAGCTGAGCTACAAGGGAAGCCCAAGAATATGGGAGTGAGTAGCCTATCCCTTTTCCAGCAGATCTTCCTGACCCAGGAATTGAACTGGGGTCTCCTTCATTGCAGGAGGATTCTTTACCAACTGAGTTATGAGATTAGGGCTGGCAAAAGCATGGTGCCTACCCTGGGGAAGAGAGAAATTTAGATTATATAGAACAAGAATTTAAAGGCCACCTTACATATCAGTAAGCAAATTCTTACCAGTGGTAAAGAATCCACCTGCCAATGCAGGAGATGCTGGAGATGCAAGTTTGATCCTTGGGTCAGGAAGATCCCCTAGAGGAGGAAATGGCAACCCATTCCAGTATTCTTGCCTGGAAAATTTCCATGGACAGAGGAGCCTGGTGGACTACAGTCCATAGGGTCATATATAGTTGGACATGACTGAGCACCTAATTTGGGGCTTCCCAGGTGGTATAGCAGTGAGGAAGCCACCTGCCAATACATCAGACACAGTAGACACAGGCTCGATCCCTGCATCAGGAAGATCCCCTGCAGGAGGAAATGGCAACCCACTCTAGTAATCTTGTGTGGAGAATCCCTTGGACAGAGGAGCCTGGTAGGCTATAGTCCATGGGGTCACAAAGAGTTGGTCACGACTGAAGTGACTGAGCACACACACCTATATTACATTTCATCCTGGCAACAGGTAGCAGCCGTTGCCAGCAACCCAAACCACAGGTTCTTTGCTAGGTTGTCTATAGAGGTGACATTCCACTGCTCCCTTCAAGTCTACACATTCATGTTGCTACTCCCATCAGGAGAGGGAGTCAACTTCCTCATCCCTTGAACATGGGCTGAACTAGGGTATCACTCTGACCACTTGAATGCTATAGAAGTGTACATTCTGGAACTTCCACACTTGAGCCTTAAAAAACCTTGTACCTTAAAAAACCTTGTACCTCCTGCTTTAACTTTTGAAACTCTGCAACACCACCTTAAATTGCCCAGGCTGTCCTGCTGGAAAGAGAGGCCAGATGGAAAGAGAGGCCCTGGAGGATGAGGGACTATATAGAAATCTCTTGAGAAGAGGCCACAAAGAGAAGTACCAACATATTCTGGCCAACAGCCAGCACAGGAGCCATCTTGGATCCTCCAACCCAGCCCAGCCCTGCTGATGGCCAAGTGTAGCTGCATGAAGGAGTTCAGTCAACCCTGCAAGAAGCAGAGACAAGCTGTACCACTCAGCCCTGCCTGAATTCCTGACACACAGAATCATGAGCAATAAAATTATGGTTGTTTGAAGCCACTATGTACTGAAGTGATACATGACCCACAGCTGTAGATAACAGCCATATCTAAATGGCCCTGGGACACTTAGGCACAGTTCAAGATGATAATGTCTCAAATGTGGTAAGGTTTGGAAGTGGGAGATTTAGGCAGAAAGTACCAGAATTGTAGTCTTTCTGGTTTATAGTGAACTCCAGAGTTCCCAAAGTACAGCTTTTTGAAGAGAAGTCTGGCAAAATGAAGAGTATAAAGGCAGAAGCCCTCAATATAGATGGCCTTGTGCTTAAGGAGGTTTATCTGTTCATCTCCCTGTCTGCTGCAGCTGGGGCTCCTAATGGGTCATCTGTCTTGGTCAGAACTGATGTGGGTGGGTCTGTGGGATGGATGCTGGAGTGGTTGGTGGTATCCTCTCAACAAGCTGCTGCTGTTGCTCATACCACCAGCTCAGGTACCCTCTGCCAAAAGGAACCCAACCCTGTCAACAAGACCCTAAGGGAGGTTTTGTGCCAGACACTTGGCTAGCATCTTAAAAGAGACAAAAATTTATACATAGATCCTATTTGCAAAAAGTCCACCATCTTGGATTATACTTCATTATTTGTCTTCCTTTTAAAGCTGCCCTTGGTATTAATTTTAATCAGATCTCTCTTTGCCAAAGCATCCCAGCGAGATGGAAATCTCCTGGAAGAGCTATTCCAAACTCTGCTGGTCTGTGGAACAGGAACTCAAGCTGAGTGCAGAGTCTTCAGCTCTGTTTCCTAATATAAGATTGTGCAAAGCTGCCTGGTTTTGTATGTAAAACTGACAGCCACATTTTTTTTTTAATAGGCAGATTTATTCTCAGTGACTCAGTGAATGTGTGTAAATGCATTCTTAGCCATGTCCAACTCTTTGCAAACCCATGGACTGTAGCCCTCCAGGCTCCTCTGTTCCAAACAGGCAAGAATACTGAAGTGGGTTGCCATTTCCTGCTCCAAGGGATCTTAGCGACCCAGGGATCAAACCCATTTCTCTTGTTTCTCTTACATTGGTAGGCAAATTCTTTATCACTGCACCATCTGGGAAGCCCTGACTCAGTGAATAGGGAAATATTAAATATTTAGCTAGAACTTATTGAGTCTATTTTATATAATCCCTAAGCTGAGCGGATTGTGAAAGAATAGAGAAAACAGTCTTTTTAACTAGTTTGCCCAGGCATAATGTGATAATTCTTCAATTATTGTTGTTGTTTGTGCTATTTCTAATAGGTTTTTGTATCTCCATGTTTTGAGTTGAATTTCTCAGACAAGTGGAGAAGTTAAGGCAAGAATTTAAATTAATACCATCAATCCAATCCCTAAAAAGCAGGATCTTGATAAGAGAAGAAAAGAGGGGATGAGAATAGATTATTTACAAGCCAATCTCTTCTGCTACTCTTAACTGAAACCACAAAGAATGAACCCAAGCTTAACAAACTTCCATGTTATGTTATCCTGTGTTTGTATGGGTGACATTCTGCGATCATAAAGGTGTTGGCATTGTGTGCACCACTGATACCTTTAGAATTCTTAATGAAATTTCATTAGGTCCCAATTTAAATCACCAATCAGTGTGATAGACTGGGAACAATTCTTCTTCCTGGTCTAACTGGGATGTACTTTACTCAGATTTAAAAGGGTTAAAGTACCAAGGGAATCACTAATTCTCTTTTGTTGGGAGAAGTCCTCTTAATCTGACATTTCCTCACATTCCAGCCATACCTTTGCTGGAGGAACTAGGAGATTTCCGGGTCCATGGTGAATGATTTAATGATTTGTGGAAGGCAAGAATGTTAACTTAGTTGATTACTCAAAACTGACTGATAAGCTATCAGGCAGATTAATCTGCTACTTTTCTAACCTCTCTCAGAGAACTTGAACTGAAGCCTCCTTCTCCACAGGCCATCTTTATTGCACTCTATATAGAAAGCTACGGATTTATGAAAGAAACATGCATTTTGCTCTTTGTGCTTTCATTTGCTTCATCATTTCCTTCCAGGGTGATAAGCCTTTATTTGTGATAACTAAGTCTTCCCTCAGCAACAACTGATGATGTCACTATCAGAATATTTTATATATATATATATGTATATGTATATAGATATCACATCTTCTTTATCCATTCATCTGTTGATGGGCACTTGAGTTGTTTCTATATCTTGGCTACTGTATGCTACATGTATCTTTTCAAATTAGTGTTTCATTTTCTTCAGCTGTAAGTCCAGGATTGGAACTGCTAGATCAATGAAATGTTTTATATGTGTTCATGAGAAGGCAATAACTCTCTGAAATGACCAAATAAAAAAGTTGTTGCTTTATACACTTTTATTTCAGGAAATGAGAAGGTTAAAGTCAAAGCTTTAAAAGTGAATCATAAATTGTGATGGTCTCAGTTGCACCCTAGAAGCAATCGGCATTTAACCAAAGGAGGTTTTTAGATGATAAAATAGCTCTTTGTGAGGCCACAAGGGATGGTATGGGGAGGGAGGTGGGAAGGGGGTTCAGGATGGGGAACACGTGTACACCCATGATGGATTCATGTTGATGTATGGCAAAACCAATACAATATTGTAAAGTAATTAGACTCCAACTAAAATAAATAAATTTAAATTTAACAAAATTTGAACAACAACAAAAAATTCCATGATATAATTCAATTTCATATAAGAGACTTTAAAAAAACCTTTATCAATAGAAAGATGTAAATTTTCATACTAGTGTATACAGATGATATATACATAAGAGTAATTTAACTTCAGTTCAGTCAGTTCAGTTCAGTCGCTCAGTCGTGTCCGACTCTTTGTGACCCCATCAATCACAGCATGCCAGGCCTCCCTGTCCATCACCATCTCCTGGAGTTCACTCAAACTCACATCCATCGAGTCAGTGATGCCATTCAGCCGTCTCATCCTCTGTCATCCCCTTCTCCTCCTGCCCCCAATCCCTCCCAGCATCAGAGTCTTTTCCAATGAGTCAACTCTGCGCATGAGGTGGCCAAAGTACTGGAGTTTCAGCTTTAGCATCATTCCTTCCAAGGAACACCCAGGGCTGATCTCCTTTAGAATGGACTGGTTGGATCTCCTTGCAGTCCATGGGACTCTCAAGAGTCTTCTCCAACACCACAGTTCAAAAGCATCAGTTCTTCAGCGCTCAGCTTTCTTCACAGTCCAACTCTTGCATCCATACATGACCACTAGAAAAACCATAGCCTTGACTAGACGGACCTTTGTTGGCAAAGTAATGTCTCTGCTTTTCAATATGCTATCTAGGTTGGTCATAACTTTCCTTCCAAGGAGTAAGTGTCTTTTAATTTCGTGGCTGCAGTCGCCATCTGCAGTGATTTTGGAGCCCAAAAAGATAAAGCCTGATGCTGTTTCCACTGTTTCCCCATCTATTTCCCATGAAGTCATGGGACCAGATGCCATGATCTTCGTTTTCTGAATGTTGAGCTTTTAGCCAACTTTTTCACTCTCCTCTTTCACCTTCATCAACAGGCTTTTTTGTTCCTCTTCACTTTCTGCCATAAGGGTAGTGTCATCTGCATATCTGAGGTTATTGATATTTCTCCCGGCAATCTTGATTCCAGCTTGTGCTTCCTCCAGCCCAGCATTTCTCATGAGGTACTCTGCATTTAAGTTAAATAAGCAGGGTGACAATATACAGCCTTGACGTACTCCTTTTCCTATTTGGAACCAGTCTGTTGTTCCATGTCCAGTTCTAACTGTTGCTTCCTGACCTGTATACAGGTTTCTCAAGAGCCTAGACCCCCAATAAATATTCAGGTGATTCAAAATCATCAGATTTTTATCTTTTCTCCTAAGATCTTATTATTATTAAAAGACAAATGTACATGCAAGCAAAAGCATGTTATAGATAGATTTTTTTTTCAATTTAAATGAGTGAGATATTTGTGACAAGCTGATACCAGCTTCACCTGATGGATGAGTGGGAATTAAAATTCAGATTTCAGTACTATCACCTAAAGCATTATACAATAGCTCCCCAAAAATGCCTTAAAACTGAAAATCAAGTAAAACTCCATAAAGTTTGGAAATAGTGGTGATCCTTGAAAGAAGAGTCATGATAAATCTTCAGCGTCAAGTCATGTGGACTTCAGTAAGAATTAGAATGTAATTCTGTGCATTAAGCACAATTTTACTGACAATGAGAAAAATGAGAATCATCAGGTAATCACTTAAGTCTTTTAAACCAGCTTTCTTTCTAGTTTCAAAGTCTAGAAGCTATATATATATATAAGGTAACCCCAGAAGATATATGGATAAAATAAGCTATCTACCTGTCACCAGGTAAAGGACACTTTCATTCCCCTCACTTTAAACATGAACAGAGGACTTTCCAACAGGCTTACATAAGTGGGGCATTTAATCTCCTGGTTTTTCATTCATCCCCTGTTAAAAGTGAATCTGCAGAATTTATTCTACACTCGGGTGTTGCTAGTGACAAAGGAAGAAATGAAATGGCCAATTAAAGTTCAGCATTTCCAACTATTCCAAACTACATTATAGTGAAAATAATCCACAGAATACCTTGATTTTGTAGAGTCTGAATTATCTAAGGCAACTAGTGCTAAGTAGCACTTCATTACTTCATGATCATTAAGAATTTTCTTAACCCTTGGGCTTCTTTGAAACAATTATTATGCCTTGTTGATTAGATAGATGGCTGTAAAAGAGAAGGTCACAGTCTTCACAGTGCTCTGCGATGGAGAGAGGGAGGGGCATGCTTAAGCTTCAGAGGTAAATCGGGCCCAGGAAAACCAACACATGTGACAAGGGAAAGAGAGAGACCAGGGATTGGAAAGAGCAGCCAGGGGCTAGAAAAGAAGGAATGTGTGCTCTTCACGACATAAATCTCTCAGGCAGCCTGGCTAAGGTTCATAATGTAGCTCTGTAACGTCCTGGATGTATGGCATTGGTATCTTACTTAACCTTGCTGATTCTCAGCTCCTTGGCTCTAAAATTATAATGATATTGCCTTCAGAGTGTGGTCACAAAGATTTAATTGTATTATACATGTGAATCATTTACCAAAGGGCCTAAAAGAAACTCAATAAACTATTGTTGTGAAGAAAAAGGAATAAAAGGAATCCAGTTTGGAAAAGAAGAAGTAAATCTCTCACTGTTTGCAGATGACATGATCCTCTACATAGAAAACCCTAAAGACACCACCAGAAAATTACTAGAGCTAATCAATGAATATAATAAAGTTGCAGGATATAAAATTAACACACAGAAGTCCCTTTCATTCCTATACACTAACAATGAAAAAACAGAAAGAGAAATTAAGGAAATAATTCCATTCACCATTGCAATGAAAATAATAAAATACTTATGAATAAATCTACCTAAAGAAACAAAAGACCTATATATAGTAAACTATAAAACACTGATGAAAGAATCAAAGAGGACACAAATAGATGGAGAAATATACCATGTTCATGGATCAGAAGAATCAATATAGTGAAAATGAGTATACTACCCAAAACAATCTATAGATTCAATGCAATCCCTATCAAGCTACCAAGGGTATTTTTCAGAGAACTAGAACAAATAATTTCACAATTTGTATGGAAATACAAAAAAAAAAAAAAAAAAAAAAAACTGAAATAGCCAAAGCAGTCTTGAGAAAGAAGAATGGAGCTGGGGGAATAACCTGCCTGACTTCAGACTATACTGCAAAGCTACAGTCATCAAGACAGTATGGAATTGACACAAAGACAGAAATATAGATCAATGGAACAAAATAGAAAGCCCAGAGATAAATCCACACACCTATGGACAACTTATCTTTGACAAAGGAGGCAAGAATATACAATGGAGGAAAGCTAATCTCTTTAACAAGTGGTGCTGGGAAAACTGGTCAACCACCTATAAAAGAATGAAACTAAAATACTTTCTAACACCATACACAAAAATAAACTCAAAGTGGATTAAAGATCTAAATGTAAGATCAGAAACTATAAAACTCCTAGAGGAAAACACAGGCAAAACACTCTCTCATATAAATCACAGCAGGATCCTCTATGACCTACCTCTCAGAATAATGGAAATAAAAGCAAAAATAAACAAATGGGACCTAATTAAACTTAAAAGCTTTTTGACAATGAAGGAAACCATCAGTAAGGTGAAAAGACAGCCTTCAGAATGTGAGGAAATAATAGCAAATGAAGCAACTGACAAAGAATTAATCTCAAAAATATACAAGCAACTCCTGCAGCTCAATTCCAGAAAAATAAATGACCCAATCAAAAAATGGGCCAAAGAACTAAACAGATATTTCTCCAAAGAAGACATACAGATGGCTAACAAACACATGAAAAGATGCTCAACATCACTCATTATCAGAGAAATGCAAATCAAAACCACAATGAGGTACCATCTCATGCCAGTCAGAATGGCTGCTATCAAAAAGTCTACAAACAATAAATGCTGGAGAGGGTATGGAGAAAAGGAATCCCTCTTACACTGTTCATGGGAATGCAAACTAGTACAGCCACTATGGAGAACAGAGTGTAGATTCCCTTAAAAACTGGATATAGAACTACCATACAACCCAGCAATCCCACTGCTGGGCATACACACTGAGGAAACCAGAATTGAAAGAGACACGTGTACCCCAATGCTCATCGCAACACTGTTTATAATAGCTAGGACATGGAAGCAACCAAGATGCCCATCGGCAGATGAATGGATAAGAAAGCTGTGGTACATATGCACAATGGAATATTACTCAGCAATTAAAAATAATGCATTTGAATCATTTCTAATGATGTGAATGAAACTGGAGCCTATTATACATAGTGAAGTAGGTCAGAAAGAAAAACATCATTACAGCATATTAATGCATATATATGGAATTTAGAAAGATGGTAACGATGACCCTATATGTGAGACAGCAAAAGAGACACAGATGTAAAGAACAGACTTTGGACTCTCTGGGAGAAGGCGAGGGTTGGATGATTTGAGAGAATAGCATTGAAACATGTATATTACCATATGTGAAATAGATCGCCCTTCCAGATTCAATGCATGAGACAGGGCACTCAGGGCTGGTGCACTGGGACAACTCTGAGGGATGGGATGGGGAGGGAGGTGGGAGGGGGTTCAGGATGGGGGACACATGTACACCCATGTCTGATTCATGTGAATGTATGGCAAAAACCACTACAATATTGTAAAGTAATTAGTCTCCAATTAAAATAAATTAATTTACAAAAATAAACTATTGTAATGTCAAAATTATATTATTATTAGAGTGAGCTTTACAGGCTAATCCTATGATAAAATACATATATCCTTTAAAAAGTCTGTGAATTGAAGCCAGTTGGAACCAAGATGAAATGTATGCAAAGTGTTCACTTTGTGAAAATTTTCTCTTCATTAATTCATTTGTTTAACTAGTATTTATTTCGCATCCACATTACTTCAGAAACGGTTCCAGTCACTCAGAATAGAAAAATGAGTAAAGCCAGAGTTCCTGCCTTCAAAGAACACATAGTCTACAAGGGAGACATCACATATAATTATAACAAAATACGGGGAAAAAAAAAAAAGTTTGCTATGGTAACCTTAAAGTGTGGGTGGCAACTTGGAAACAAGGCCAATTACTCAGATTGGAGGAGTCATGAAAACCTGGTTGGAGGTAGCACCCAATTTCAGTCTTGTAAGTTGAGTAAAAGTTCTCCAGGCTACAAAATAAAGGAAGAATAATCTACTTAAAAGGACAGCTTCAGTACAAATCCCAAGGCATGATAAAGCACTGTGCATGAGAAGAGTGGAAATTACCAGAATGCCACATACACACAGGGAATTGTGGGAGATGAGAGTAAAAATATATATAAAATAATTGCATATAATCTGTTGTGGGTGTGGGGAAAGGAGTTGGGAGGAAGGCAGAGTTTGAAGATGAAAAAACTGGTGGTATTAGCTGCTGGAAGAAATGGAGTGAGGCACAAGTGATCAGTGCTGAGGTGATTGGGTCTGGCCTTAGGAAGAGAAACATTTCATCACCTGAGATGCAGAGGAAGAAGGAAATAAAGATGGGTGTGGGTAAAGATAAGCTCATAGGTGGTGGAAGATAGAAGGGCTTCACCTAGGAGAGCTTCTCTAATTTCAATATAATAGAAAGAAGTCCATTCATTGAGATTAGGAGTGTGGGCATGAACTGAACTGGAGATTTGAGGAGGGGGTTAAAGTCCAGAAGAGTGGCTCAGAAAACTGAGCAACTGTGAATGAACATGTTGTCTAGTTGAGCAAGAGCCCAGTTGTAGTGGTGTTAACTGGCACAGTTGGGTGATTTTCTCCAGGCATGTTCAAATTCCCAGGGTTAGGAAAAATAAAGGCAAATGATGGCATTATTCCTTATGTAATATGAAAAAAAATAGGAACACAAGGAATTTGAGTGCTTGTGAGAGAAGAGTTGAGATGACCATACAGAAGACCCAGGCTACATACACAAGGACAAGAGGTCAGAGAACACTGGAGATGTCAAGGATGGGGGAATCAAAAGATCCCTGCTGGGAGAGCAGAGGGATCTGGGAGGACAGGGGTTCAGGGAGTAAGATATCAGGGTTTAAGTTCTCTGATACATCATTCTGAGTAGCAGCTAAGTCTGGGGCATGGCTCTTGGAATGGGTAGTTACAGCAGACTGGAAGTAAGTTCATTTATATTTTTTAAAAATAAGTAAGGAACTGGGAGGGCAGGTGGGCTGGCTATATGAACGTTGTAGACTGATCCCAGAAGATAGGTTGGAGATCATGGTTATACTTCAAGTGCCCACCTTCACCAAATAATGGGATGTATCAGATCGCAAATGACAATGGCAGGGAGGTGATGAAGCAGTCATGTGGCTTGAACTTCAAGAAGGGATGAGCAAGGTTGAAAAAGAAATTTTGGAGCCATGAAAGTCTACCCAACATGATGACATAGAACAGAGGGTTTGAGCCAACAGGGCATAGAATTGTTGAGCCCGGATGGAGAGTGGAGAGAAGAGAATCCCTGGCCAGAGAAGACAGCCTGGATGTAGTGGGGAAGGAAACAACTGGAACTGGAGAGTTCTGGAATCAGGCTGCTCTAAGTTGATCTAAGACTGGCAGCATCAGCATCGCCTTGGAACTTGTAGTCAGAACAGGATCTTGGGCCCCAGCTCTGACCTACTGAATCAAAATCAGCATATTAACAAGATCCTCAAGCAATTTGTATACCAATTAAAATTCTAGAAGCACTACTCTAAAAATAGGCAAGATGATTACAGATAGGAAAGGAAACCAAAACTGTTAGTTGCTCAGTCGTGTCCAACTGTTTGCAACCCCATGAGTTGTAGCCTGCCAGACTCCTCTGTCCATGGGATTGCCCAGACAAGAATAGGGGAGTGGGTTGCCATTTCCTTCTCCAGGGGATATTTCCAACCCAGGAATCGAACCTGGGTTTCCTGCATTGCAGGAAGATTCTTTACCATTTCAGCCACCAGGAAAACCCTAGGAAATATAAATTGTTTCTGATGATCCTAGCTCTATGTCTATGCTCACTTGAGAAATTAAACTTCTCCAAGGAATGATACTCACAACTCAAGATGTCAAAGCACCATTAAAATACCAGTTTTAATTTCTTGCAGCCTTAATGAATTGATCCCTGTTTTATATTTATTTATGCCCATTAAAAGAGTGTCAGTGACCAATAGGTTTCTTATTTTGACTCCAGGGAGAGAGAAAGGACAACATAAAGACATTTCCTTAGGGGTACATTGCTTTCAGACCTGGAATTGGTGGGGGAGCCAGCAGTCAGGGCCAGGGCTCTGACTCCTCTACCACTCTGCCTTCTAAGCACTGAACCATGCTTCTTCCATAGCCAGTCAGTCCCTCTTGGGCCAAAGAATTGGGAAGAAACCATGCCAGGGAATCAGTAATTGTATAGCTTTTCCAATGTACTGCTCCAGATTCATGTAATGGACATGTCAAAGCCTACTTTCCCCTCTGAACATTCAACAGTGACCAAATGGGCCAGAGGAAGTGCAAGAAATACCATGAAAAGTCCTGGGCTGCACCTCAGAGACTAATAAATAATTACTAATGGGAAAGAAAACAGAGGAAAGAGAAAAAGCAATGTAGCAGGCAAGACAGGAAAAATGGATTCTGGCCCACAAGAGAGGAACAAACTGGGGTTTAAGTGCAATTGAAAAAATCTAACTCACCAAAAAGCAGTGACCCAAAGGCAGCAAAAAAAGAGTAAAACTTGTTGGGGAAACTTTCTGTTCTCACATTTGATCCCTCTACTCACAGCATTTCAATGACTTATGGAAGCTTTGAATTGGTCTGTTGAATCATTCAACATATGAGAATTGTCCCAAATTAAATGGATTGCTTCCCCTTGTAGGTTTTTGGTTGCTGGCTTATTTTTAAGGAGAGAATCGGAGGGCCTCTGATAAATTATTGAGGAGAGGGAGACTATAACCCAGGCAGCAGAAATGACCGAATAGAGAAGCATGGGCAAGTGCCATACTGTAATTTGTCCACCTCTTAAATTATGTAGCATATGTATCACAATATATTGAATTTAAAACCTGAAGTATGACATTTGGTAAATAATTCATACTGGTTTTTTCATTAAGTGTGAGCTGAGGCTTAGGATGAGGTATCCAGTTTTAGCTAGTGCCTCATTTAAATACAGATGTAGAGAAGGACATTTTTTTAGCTCTGCTATAGACAGGCATGAATGCTGTGTAGGGAACTGCACCTGAATTTCTCTCTCTCTCTCTCTCTATCACACACACACACACACACACACACACACACACACACACACACACTTTCCCCAGGAATGGCTTGCCTGGGATAAAAATAAATAATGCGCTATTTTTAAATGGATTTCATTCACCCTTCTCCTGCCTAACAAGTTCTTTCAAATGTATAACTGATAGACAACTATCTCATTAGGTATACTATTTTTTTCTCACAGAAGATTCTGATCCCAAGAAATGTGCCTGGTATTTTAAGAGTGAGTGTTATTCATAGAGTGAAAATTCATAAAACACCTCCTTTGAGTCTTCCTTTTCTAGATCCTACCATGAACTCACAGCCCAAAGACAAATCTCTGATTTAGTTCTAGGAGACCAGCCATGCCCATTTGAAAACAGAAATAATCATGCAAACATAATAAAAACATGTTTGAAACATTTCAAACAATATGCATTTTAGCTTCCAGTGACTGTGTTACCAAAATATGTCCTATGATTTTGTAGAAAGGAAGGAACATGTGAGTGATATGGCTACAAGCATCCAAGCTGAAAAAGTTAATATGGTTAATAAAAAAGTTAAAAAGTTAATATGAGTGGAAGTTAATATCTTTTCTCATTCCTTCTTACATCTATTATCACATTGCCTTTTCTAACATCTTTTCTCCATTAGCTGAACAACTATCATGTTAACATCTTACTTTTAATTTTGTGGAAGTTCTGGAGAGTATGCTCAAAAGATATGATTCCCTCCCCCCCCTTCCCTCTCATGTCATGCTTAAGACAATAAAGGTATATATTAGTCTCTCAGTCCAACTATT
The DNA here is from genome assembly GCF_019923935.1 of Bubalus bubalis. NCBI lineage: Eukaryota > Metazoa > Chordata > Mammalia > Artiodactyla > Bovidae > Bubalus > Bubalus bubalis. Next base: position 34,666,495 of record NC_059170.1, on the reverse strand, counting down.
TGCAACTCCATAGACTTGTAGCCCAGAGCTTCTCAGGTGGTACTAGTGGTAAAGAACCTGCTTACCAAAACAGGAGGCAAAGAGATGTGGGTTCGACTCCTGGGTTGAGAAGATCCCCTGGAGGAGGTCATGGCAACCCAATCCAGTATTCTTGACTGGACAATCCCATGAAGAGCTGCCTGGTGGGCTACAGGCCATAGGGTCACAAAGAGTAAGATACTACTGAAGCAACTTAGCTTGCACACATGCACAAATGGTGCAATTAGGGAAGGGTAATGAAGGAAGGGAATCTTGTATAAGTCTTGAAATAAGGCAGGTTTTATTAGTCAGACATTGGGAGAGAGAGATACCATGCACAAAGATGCAAAACCATGGAAAGAAAAGGAACATCTGGGAACAAGAAGTTAGAAGATGGGTTTTGCATGGAGCAATGTAAAGAGAAAAACATTACAAATATAAGAGGAGATTGATTTGGGGGGACTTTGAAGCCAGACTGGGAAGATAAAGGCTTTGGGTGAGTAATGAGGATCCTTGGAAAGGTGTGAAGTGGAGAAAGATGTACTCAAAATGCACATTCAGAAGATTACTCTGATGGAGAGTGCAGACTTTGTTGGAGTAGGGAGGGGCAGTGACTAAACAAGTTCTTTAGGAGGATACAGCCATGCATTTCAGGTACAACTACCTGAACTACCATAGTGATAATGGGAGCTTGCCTTCTCTGCATTCTCCACCTTCTCGCTTCTAGGTCAATTCTCAATCTACTGTCATCTAGTTTCCTCTACTCAATATAGCTCAAATTTGTCTTTCTCATAAACCTATTCCTCCCCATACTGTCCACATCTCATGGACACCACTTACAGTGCTGGCAGTCAGAAATTTCCAGGTTAAGCTTGACTACTTCCACTTCTGAGCCCTCCTTTATCCAATCAACCTCAGGTTCTCTTTATCTATTCATATAAAAAAATTCCTAAATCTAATCCTTATGACAACTCAAGTGTACCTAGATCATCTAACATTTGCAATCCCCTTCTCTTTGGTCTCTCCACATCTGCCATAACAAATAGTATAGTGGTTCCACATTCTTAGCTATATGCCCAGTAGCAAGTTTCTTCATTTATTTCTACCTCTCTTGCTTCATATGTAAAATTGTAAATCATAGTAGCCTATATACAGAAGCTGTTAGGAAATTAAATGAGCTAATGTTTGTGTTCATCAGGCACTCTATCTATCAGATCAAGTCCCTTAAATCTGTTTCTCACTTCCACTGTATAATCATAAGGGATTTGATTTAGGTCATACCTGAATGGTCTAGTGGTTTTCCCTATTTTCTTCAATTTAAGTCAGAATTTGGCAATAAGGAGTTCATGATCTGAGCCACAGTCAGCTCCCATCTTGTTTTTGCTAACTGTATAGAGCTTCTCCATCTTTGGCTGCAAAGAATATAATCAATCTGATTTCATTGTTTACCATCTGGTGATGTCCATGTGTAGAGGCTTCTCTTGTGTTATTGGAAGAGGGTGTTTGCTATGACCAGTGTGTTCTCTCAGCAAAACTCTATTAGCCTTTGCCCTGCTTCATTCTGTATTCCAAGGCCAAACTTGCCTGTTACCCCAGGTGTTTCTTCTTGACTTCCTACTTTTGCATTCCAGTCCGCTATAATTAAAAGGACATCTTTTTTGGGTGTTAGTTCTAAAAGGTCTTGTAAGTCTTCATAGAAACATTCAACTTTAGCTACTTCAGTGTTACTGGTTGGGGCATAGACTTGGATTACTGTGATATTGAATGGTTTGCCTTGGAAATGAACAGAGATCATTCTGTCGTTTTTGAGATTGCATCCAAGTACTGCATTTCAGACTCTTTTGTTGACCATGATGACTACTCCATTTCTTCTAAGGGATTCCTGCCCACAGTAGTAGACATAATGGTCATCTGAGTTAAATTCACCCATTCCAGTCCATTTTAGTTCGTTAATTCCTAGAATGTCAACCATTGCTCAACAATGTTCACCCTTGCCATCTCCTGTTTGACCACTTCCAATTTGCCTTGATTCATGGACCTCACATTCCAGGTTTCTATGCAATATTGCTCTTTACAGCATTGGACTTTGCTTCTATCACCAGTCACATCCACAACTGGGTATTGTTTTTGCTTTGGCTCCATCCTTACATTCTTTCTGGAGTTATTTCTCCACTTATCTCCAGTAGCATATTGGGCACCTACCAACCCGGGGAGTTCCTCTTTCAGTATCCTATCATTTTGCCTTTTCATACTGTTCATGGGGTTCTCAAGGCAAGAATACTGAAGTGGTTTGCCATTCCCTTCTCCAGTGGACCACATTCTGTCAGATCCCTCCACCATGACCCGCCCGTCTTGGGTGGCCCCATATAGCATAGCTTCATTTCACTGAGTTAGGCAAGACTGTGGTCTGTATGATCAGATTGACTAGTTTTCTGTGATTATAGTTTTAGTGTGTCTGCCCTCTGATGCCCTCTTGCAACACCTATCATCTTACTTGGGTTTCTCTTACCTTGGACGTGGGGCATCTCTTCATGGCTGCTCCAGCATTCAAACTGGTTTTAGAAAAGGCAGAGGAACCAGAGATTAAATTGCCAACATCCACTGGATCATGGAAAAAGCAAGACAGTTCCAGAAAAACATCTATGCCTGCTTTATTGACTATGCCAAAGCCTTTGACTGTGTGGATCACAATAAACTGTAGAAAATTCTGAAAGAGATAGGAATACCAGACCACCTGACCTGCCTCTTGAGAACCCTATATGCAGGTCAGGAAGCAACAGTTAGAACTGGACATGGAACAACAGACTGGTTCCAAATAGGAAAAGGTGTACGGCAAGGCTGTTATGTTGTCACCCTGCTTATTTAACTTATATGCAGAGTACATCATGAGAAATGCTGGGCTGGAAGAAGCACAAACTGTAATCAAGATTGCTGGGAGAAATATCAATGACCTCACATATGCAGATGACACCACCCTTATGGCAGAAAGTGAAGAGGAACTAAAAAGCCTCTTGATGAAAGTGAAAGAGGAGAATGAAAAAGTTGGCTTAAAGCTCAACATTCAGAAAACTAAGATCATGGCATCTGGTCCCATCACTTCATGGGAAATAGATGGGGAAACAGTGGAAACAGTGGCTGACTTTAATTTTGGGGGCACCAAAATCACTGCAGATAGTAATTGCAGCCATGATATTAAAAGACGCTTACTCCTTGGAAGGAAAGTTAGGTTTTAACTAAACCAACTTAGGTTTAAACCAACCTAGATAGCACATTAAAAAGTAGAGATATTACTTTGCCAACAAAGGTCTATCTAGTCAAGGCTATGGTTTTTCCAGTGGTCATGTATGGATGTGAGAGTTGGACTGTGAGGAAAACTGAGTGCCAAAGAATTGATGCTTTTGAACTGTGGTGTTGGAGAAGACTTTTGAGAGTCCCTTGGACTGCAAGAAGATCCAACCAGTCCATCCTAAAGGAAATCAGTCCTGGGTGTTCATTGGAAGGACTGATGCTGAAGCTGAAACTCCAATACTTTGGCCACCTCATGCAAAGAGTTGACTCATTGGAAAAGACTCTAATGCTGGGAGGGATTGGGGGCAGGAGGAGAAGGGGATGACAGAGGATGAGATGGCTGGATGGCATCACCAACTCAATGGACGTGAGTTTGTGTGAACTCTGGGAGTTGGTGATGGACAGGGAAGCCTGGCACACTGCGATTCATGGGGCCGCAGAGTTGGACACGACTGAGGGACTCTACTGAACTGAACTGAATGTTTGTGTAGCACTTAGAATGGCATCTGAAATGTAATCAGATCAGATCAGATCAGTCGCTCAGTTGTGTCTGACTCTTTGCGACCCCATGAATCGCAGCACGCCAGGCCTCCCTGTCCATCACCAACTCCTAGGTGCTATCTAATATTTCAAGTTTTAGTTAAAAATCCATCCTCCCTACCAAGAGGCATCTAGTCATGCCTCATCCCAAATTCTGAAGGGTAAATAATAAGCTGAATACATCCATGAAGTACAAACTTTACCATGGCCTAGACCTTAATTTTCCCATTTTTTCCCCTACCACTCCTAACTTCACAATTTAAGCCCAGATGTGATTGAAGCGTATGTAGCTATCCAGAGCCACCACACTAAACCCTGTCTGTTAGGTGACCCCATCCCCCTTTCTCTGATCCTGTTTACTCACTCCTGAGATGTCAGCTCGAGCATCATTTCCCTCAGGCAGCCTTCCGAGAATGCCCAGGTTGGGCTGCATACCTCTCCCCTCCGCCTACAAGATAATTTTATCACAGCATGAACTGTGTAGGGCTGAAGTCATCTTTATGATCCTACTCCCAGCTCAGACTGAAGACTTCTTCAGGGCAGGGGCTGTGGCTTGTCGCACTGTAAATCCTACAAAAAGAAGGTCTTGTTAGATCTACAGCAAGTTTTAAAAAACATTTATTGAAATAAAGGAAAAAATTCAACAGGCTTAGTGAGTAACTAAATGTGGAAGCAGTGAGAAAGAGGAGGTTGGAAGCTGATTCCAAGGTTTGAAGTCCAAGTTATTATAAGAATCCATGTCATATTTATAGAAATAAGGAAGTCAGAAGGAGGAAATTCTTTGAGAGAAAACAAAAGGAAAGAAAAACCCTGATGAGCTAATTTTTATACAGACTAGGTTTGAAATTCCAACAAAGCAGTGTGAAATATGAGGTATGTGGTACTGGGAAGAAACCACTATAAAATTGTAGATTTTAGAGTAATTGTGTTTGTCATATGTCACGAGATTATGCTGCTTAACAAAGATCCCCCAAGTCTCAGTAGCTTGTAGCAACAGAAGCCTCTTGCTGTTCACCTTTCACCTGTAATTCAGCTGCAGCTCTGTGGTTCTGTTGCTCTGTTCCAGGCTATGTGTGAATTTGGTACATACTGTTCTCCAGGCAGAAAGGTCAGAGTAAGAGGGTAAGAGTCAATGACAAAAACACATTTAAAACCTATGCTCAGTCATGGCATATGTATTAATGATATCTCCTCACATTCCATTGGCCAAAGCAAGTCAAATGGCCAAGCTTAGAGTCAATGTTGTGGGAAGGATGGCAAGGGCATGGCAGGGGATGAGATACTATGAACAAATAATTCACTACAGCACAGTGGGGCTAGCTGGAGTTGTGTAGGTAGATCAGATCATACACTCAACTTCTAATTGGAGGAGAAAGAGAAACCAATGAAGGAAGAAAAGAAGTAAGTTAAAGGCAGTCCAAGAGACAAACAGAAGAGCCAGAATAATCAGTTATAATGCAAGGCAAAGGAGAAAACAGTTCAAGAAGAGGTGGCTGCTGCTGCTGCTGTTAAGTCGCTTTAGTCGTGTCCGACTCTGTGCGACCCCATAGACGGCAGCCCACCAGGCTCCACTGTCCCCAGGCAAGAACACTGGAGTGGGTTGCCATTTCCTTCTCCAATGCATGAAAGTGAAAAGTGAAAGTGAAGTCATGTCCCACTCTTAGCGACCCCATGGACTGCAGCCTACCAAGCTCCTCTGTCCATGGGATTTTCCAGACAAGAGTACTGAAGTGGGGTGCCATTGCCTTCTCCAGAAGAGGTGGCTACATAGTCCGATGCTGCAAATGATAATGAATATGAGGATGCCATATGATTGTGAGGAGGAAAGTAGGGTGTTAGAGAGAAAGGGTTCATTTCCTATGCTGAACCCATTTCTTTATGTACTTCTGAACAAGTTGGCTAATCTATGTTTAGGGTGATACTCCCAGGAGATAGCCTAGAATGAGTTTGGACACTAAGTTCCACAGCAGGTGAGTTGTGTGGACCGAAGATAAGAAACTAAAAGCATATAATATAGCACTCCTAATTTTCATCAAATATTATTAGGAAGATTGTCACAAGGAGGTGGAGTGATACCTCCAGGCCCTGCCTGGGTCAGTCTAGATAGCAAGATTCCTGACAGTGGCTGGAAAACCTAGAGGCAGATTTTTGCTCAATTAAGAAAACATATGTAAAATAGCCAGTGGGAATTTGCTATATGACATAGGGAACTCCAATCTGGTGCTCTGTGACTACCTAGTGTGGTGGACAGAGTGGGAAGGGGGAGAAAGGCTCAAGAGGGAGGGGAAATTTTTATGCCTATGGCTGAATCACATTGATGTATGGCAGAAACCATCTCAACATTGTAAAGCAAGTATCCTCCAATTAAAAATAAGTAAATACAATTTTAAAAGCAAAACATCATTCTCAAAAAAAAAAAAAAATTGGAAAACAATCTTCTCAACCTGGAAAGTCCACAGTGGAATTGTAAGATTCATGAAATGACCTCTTCTCAACAACCCATCCACACTAGAATTTTCTAGCCATAGTTAAATGATCACAAAAGTATGCTGTGGAAAAGTACATGATGCACTGGATAAAAGTTAGGCCAATAGTCTAACTTTAAAGTCACTTTAAAGTATCAATATAAACTTTATGATTTATGATCATCATATGAAATATGTTTGTTGCCTATACCCACCTTCTCTAACTCCTTCAGTTCAGTTCATTCGCTCAGTTGTGTCCAACTCTTTGTGACCCCATGAACTGCAGCACCCCAGGCCTCCCTATCCAACACCAACTGCTGGAGTCGATGCAAACCTATGTCCATTGAGTCAGTGATGCCATCCAACCATCTCATCCTCTGTCGTACCCTTCATCTCCTGCCCTCAATCTTCCCCAGCATCAGAGTCTTTTCCAATGAGTCAGCTGTCCGCATCAGATGGCCAAAGTATTGGAGTTTCAGCTTCAACACCAGTTCTTCCAGTGAACACCCAGGACTGATCTCCTTTAGGATGGACTGACTGGACCTCCTTACAGTCCAAGGAACTCTCAAGAGTCTTCTCCAATACCACAGTTCAAAAGTATCAATTCTTCGGTGCTCAGCTTTCTTTATAGTCCAACTCTCACATCCATACATGACTACTGGAAAAAGCATAGCCTTGACTAGACGGACCTTTGTTGGCAAAGTAATGTCTCAGCTTTTTAATATGCTGTCTAGGTTGGTCATAACTTTTCTTCCAAGGAGTAAGCATCTTTTAATTTCATGGCTGCAATCACCATCTGCAGTGATTTTGGTGCCCCAAAAATTAAAGTCAGCCACTGTTTCCACTGTTTCCCCATCTATTTCCCATTAAGTGATGAGACCAGATGCCAAGATCTTAGTTTTCTGAATTTTTGAGCTTTAAGCCAACTTTTTCACTCTCCTCTTTCACTTTCGTCAAGAGGCTCTAGTTCTTCTTCACTTTCTGCCATAAGGGTGGTGTCATCTGCATATCTGAGGCTACTGATATTTCTCCCAGCAATCTTGATTCCAGCTGTGCTTCCTCCAGCCCAGCGTTTCTCATGATGTACTCTGCATATAAGTTAAATAAGCAGGGTGACAACATAACAGCCTTGACATACTCCTTTTCCTATTTGGAACCAGTCTGTTTTTCCATGTCCAATTCTAACTGTTGCTTCCTGACCTGCATACAGGTTTCTCAACAGGCAGGTCAGGTGGTCTGGTATTCCCTCTCCTTCAGAATTTTCCTTTGACTGTGGTTCACACAGTCAAAGTCTTTGGCATAGTCAATAAAGCAGAAATAGATGTTTTTCTGAAACTCTATTGCTTTTTCGATGTTCCAGCAGATGTTGGCAATTTGATCTCTGGTTCCTCTGCCTTTTCTAAAACCAGCTTGAACATCTAGAAGTTCACAGTTCACGTATTGCTGAAGCCTGACTTGGAGAATTTTGAGTATTACTTTACTAACGTGTGAGATGAGTGCAAGTGTGCGGTGGTTTGTGCATTTTTTGGCATTGCCTTTCTTTGGGATTGGAACTCTTCTAACTCCTTGCAAACACCTATTAAGTAGGTTTTCTGGTATCTTAATGTAATGTGCCTGAAAAGGTTATGTTGAAATCCTAATCCCTAGTACCTCAGACTATGGCCTTATTTAGGAATAGTATCTTTGTAGATGTAGTTAAGAAGAGGTCAGACTGGAGTAACATTGACCCTTAATCCAATGTAGCTTGTGTCCTTGAAAGAAGAGACAAACAAAGGGAGAAGGCCATGTGATGAGAGAGACCAGATTAATGCTCTAAGTGAAGGAACACCAAGGATTGATGGAAACTATTAGAAACTGCAAAGAAACAAAGGATTCTCCCCTATGGATTTCAGAGGGGTCTTGGCCCTGCTGACATCTTGATTTTGAACTCCTAGGGCCAGAACTACAAGAGAATAAATTTCTATTGTCTTAAGCCATTCAATTTGTGGTACCCTGTTAGCAGCCCTAGGAAATGAATGCATTGAAACATATTTTTAAAGACAGTGAAATATCATTTGAAATGTCTGCTGATGACTTTGTTGTAATTCATTTTAATTAAAGTAATATTCTTTTATTTGAAGCTGCCAACTTCCATCAGTAGGAAAGATGGACAAAATTCTACCACCTAAGAAGATACAGGAAAAGGGTCAGTATAATAACATTTGCCTTCCTGTGAGTTGTCATGAATGAGGTAACATTCCTCTAAGAATTCTCTTTGAGAAACTTACTTTTAATCTTGTAAGTCTTAAAGATTTGAACTCTAGTTTGAGGAGAAAACTCTCTTGAGATGTTTAGTAGTTGTAATTGCTTTAAGGAGAGAGGAAAAATACAGATTTTCACTTGACTAAATAAAATACTTTTGCTCATTGTGTTAAATGTAGCTGTAGTGGAAACTTTATATTCCATTATTTGCATTTTTCTGGGGAGTGCTTGGCTTCTGGAGGTACAAAATGAAGTACATTAGGCTTTCAAGCTAATCAAAACAGTGTGTCTTTGAGACAGATAATTGGTGTTTCAGAATGTGCACTTGGCAGTGGTGGTAGAATGCTCACACAAGTGCATATATAGGCGCAGACACACAGATCAAAATACACAGATGTCTGGAAGAAGAGCAACCCTTGCAGCCACTAATGCTCAATGCCTTTAGCTTATAGGGAAAACCTCAAGGTGTGCTCAAGAGCAATCACTCTGAGCATGGAGTAGTCCAAATTCTACTGAGCTCATCAATGCTTTGTAAGTACCCATTGTGTGCTTCTGTTGGCCGCGGTCAACTGAAGATTACACATGACATATCTATAGCATTTAAGAATCTAGGAATTGTTCTCACCAATTTCTAGATGAGACAAGCAAGTCAACACAGGTATTGTTGCCTTTCTAGTGTTATATTACAAGTAAATAGCAGGAGAGGATCTGGGACTCAAGTCTCCTCTTTCTTTATGACTTGCACTTACTCTACAGAAATATGAACACCATGGTTCATTTTCATACACATTTATGTGACAGATACATCACTTTGCACATCTGTACCCTCATACTCTCACAGGAGAAAGCCTCAACCCAGACTCCAGTCCTATTGAAGATGTTCTCCTAACAGCTTTGCTTACATTAAACCAGGATTTCTCTTCTACTTTGGAGTGGCACTAATAAGTATATATATGACTCAAAAGAAAATTCATCCCAGTCCAACTGTTGTCATAAAACCTTAATCATTCAGCAAGTAGCCATTTTCAAACTGCCTACATTCTGTGTTAATACTTCCTTTAGAAACATACCAAGACCCGTGTATCCATAGAGAGAACAGAAGTTTGCATACATTTTGAGAGTTTGGAGACAATCACTGCTGAATCATAAGAAAGTTTCCTTCTTGCTCTGATGCCATGGGTTCTGCCATTTGAAAAAAAACACCTCATTGTTGTTCTATTCTGGTACCATGGAAATACATAGATTTCCCTTGAGTCTTTCAGTTCTTCTCAGGAACCCAGTTCAAGAGCTGAGAACCCATGTAAAGGGAAGGTTTTGCCTGGGAAGAGGCCAAGATAGATGGCAAAAACCATGACAATACTGTAAAGTAATTATTCTCCAATTAAAATAAATAAATTTAAAAAGAATTAACTAGTTAAAGATGTTATTGACAATAAAAAAAAAAAAGGTTACTGGTCCAGGTCCTATATTATAAGCCAAGGACAGTCTATACATTATTGCTACCATATCTTACCCACTAGGGATGTTTTGCAACATTTTCCAGAAATTGATGTTGTGAATTTCACAACTTACTCAAAGTCACCCAGCTAGTGAGTGGCAGAGCTGAAAATGGGAGACAGAACTGTTCAAATCTAAAATTCTATGCTTTTCTTTTTCATACTGTAAAACCAGCTTTCATATATTGGATATTAACAGAATAGGAAATGCTCAGTGCTATCCTTACAGCATTGTACTCACAGCTTTCTGTTCATGGGCAACCATCACCATTTCATAAAAGCAGATAAAACTGGAGAGATCCCTTTCATGGTAGTAAGTGAGGATGCTGGCAGGCAGGGCCAAGTCTCCAGACTATAAACACTGGCCTCCTTCCTGTTCAGCCAGGCTTTCTCTCAATGGAAAATGAAAGAGAAGCTCCATGTACTAAGGACTGAAATTTCAGTCACTAGAAAGACAAAAGGAGACTGAAGAACTGTCACAGATATGGGGAATGGAGGGGATATAATAACTGGATACAGTGTGAGATCTGAGATTAGATCCTGAAACATAGAGGAGACATTATTGGAAAAATGAGTTGAAATCCAAAAACATCTGTAATTGTTCCCCTACAATTCCCCTGTTTTGATTAAAACAATTCCCCTGTTTTGATCATTGTATGAAGAAAAAGACTTTTTTATGTTTTACTTGGTAAGTAGAGAGAGGACTCAATATCAGGTGGATGAGTTGAAACCAGGCTGCTTGCATGGGAATCACAGATCCACCACTTCCAAACTGTGTGGCCTCAGACAAGTTCCTCAAACTTCTCCTAGCCTGGGATTCTCAACCATCAAATGGGAATAATAATAACTATCTCATAGGTCTATTATAAGCACAGAGTAAAATGACACATGTAAAATGTACCACAGAGCTCGGTACAGGGTAAGTACTAATACCTGGAAGCTATTGTCATTAATTTTAATCAGTGTATCCTTTCTCCTCTTAGCTGGCTGCCTAATGAATACATTCTCAAAAGGATATTAAAGATTGATAATAGTTGATCATTTTACCTTACCAGGAATATTTGTATTTTAATGAAATTATATTAAAAGTGCTCAGAGAGAATTCAGTGGCAGACTGTATTTTCTAAAGATAAAACTGATAGTATCTCTCATCCCAAAGGCATTTCTAAACCCCTGCCACTTTCCATCAAGAGGTAGAGTACATATTCACTCCCTTCATGTCTGGGCAGCTTTTGTAAGTGTCTTGACCAATAGAATATGATGAAAGTTATGTTACATGATTTCCAAAGACAGATCTGAAATGTCATGTACTGAAAAATATCTGTTCTCTTAAAATGCTCACTCTTGAAATCTAGCCACCATGCTGTGATGAAATTGGAGCAGTTCAAGAAAAGGCTCATATGGAGAGAAACAAAAGTCTGTGGCCCACATCTCCAGCCTGAGCTTCCAGCCAAAAGCCAAAACCAACTTGACAACCATGTGAAAGAATTATCCTGCCAATAGATCTCCCAGCCTTCATCAAGCCACTCACCTGAAGCCACATGGCCTCCCTCCATCATGCCCTGTCCAAAATATAATTTTGTAAGTAAAAAAAAAAAAAAAAAAAATACTACTGTTGTTTTAAGCCACTAAGCTTTGTGATCATTTATTATACATCTATAGGGAACATTTTTTGATGGCAGAAACTTACAAGAGTAGGGACTAGGAACAGAAATGAGAATTTTTAAAATGTAGGCAGAGTTGAGAACTAGAACTATAAAGGGGCTTCAGTAGCCTTGAGGAACATTTTGTGGATTTGTGTTTTCATCTTTCCCGGACTGCAAGGCAAGACAACTCAAAAAAAAAAAAAAAAAACTTTTTTTTTTTTTTTGTCCTGCAGACTAGAAAATGGAACAAAGTGAGAACACCTAAGACTGGACTGAGTTCTACATAGGTTCTCAGGGAAGATAGTGCCCCTATCAGAGCCAATGTCAAAGTTAGTACCTACCTGGTCTACAGTAGGAGATAAAGTCTGAGGTATGAGGTGCTGAAATAGGTAGGAGGGGTGAAATTGTATTTAGAATCAAACCCATACCCACCAGAGACACTGAGAGGGCTCAAATATGCCTTGTGTACTCCAGGACCCAGAAATCCCAACAGAGACTGAGACAGAACTGTGTTTAAGTGTCCCCTGAGGAGTTATCGGTCTGAAGAGGACTGCTTCAGGGACAGGGGCTCTGGGAGCAGTAGCTCTGGGTATGGTATAAACCCTCGTGGAGAAGGTTGCCATTAACTGCACCATGGAGCCCCCAGAACTTACACAGGACTGGGTAAACAGACTCTTGGAGAGTACAAACAGAACCTTGTGTGCACCAGGACCCAGGAGAAAGGAGCAGTGACCCCACAAGAGACTGATTCAGACTTGCTTGTGAGTGTACAGGAGTCTGTGGCAGAGGTGTGGGTCAGTGGTGGCCTGCTGCAGGGTTGGGGGCACTGCATGGGAACTTTTGAAGGTGGTCTCCATTATCTTCGGTACCTCCACCATAGTTTGGCTTCCCTGGTGGCTCAGATGGTAAAGCGTCTGCTTGCAATGTGGGAGATCTGGGTTCGATCCCTGGGTGGGGAAGATCCCCTGGAGAAGGAAATGGCAACCCACTCCAGTACTCTTGCCTGGAAAATTCCATGGACAGAAGAGCCTTGTAGGCTACAGTCCATGGGGTCGCAAGGAGTAGGACACGACTGAGCAACTTCATTTCTTCTTATTCAAATAACAGGAAGGAAACACAGCTCTGCCCTTCAAACAGAAAACTGGATTAAAGATTTACTGAGCATGGCACCATACATCAGAACAAGACCCAGTTTCCCCCTCAGTCAGTCTCTTGCATCAGGAAGCTTCCATAAGCCTCTTATCCTTCTCCATCAGATGGCAGACAGACTGAAAGCCACAATCACAGAAAACTAACCAATCTGATCACATGGACCACAGCCTTGTCTAACTCAATGAAAATTTGAGCCATGCCTTGTAGGGCACCCAAGACAGACAGATCATGATGGATAATTCTGACAAAACATGGTCCACTGGAGAAGGGAATGGCAAACCACTTCAGTATTCTTGACTTGAGAACACCATGAACAATATGAAAAGGCAAAAAGAGAACACTGAAAGATGAACTCTCCAGATTGGTAGATGCCCAATATGCTACTGGAGATCAGTGGAGAAATAACTCCAGAAAGAATGAAGAGAAGGAGACAAAGCAAAAACAACACCCAGTTGTGGATGTGACTGGTGATGGAAGCAAGGTCCAATGCTATAAAGACCAATATTGCATAGAAATTTGGAATGTTAGGTCCATGAATTAAGGCAAATTGAAAGTGATCAAACAGGAGATGGCAAGAGTGAATGTCGAAATTTTAGGAATCAGCTAACTAAAATGGCCTGGAATGGGTGAATTTAACTCAGATGACCATTATATCTATTACTGTGGGCAAGAATCCCTTAGAAGAAATAGAGTAGCCATCATAATCAACAAGAGTCTGAAATGCAGTACTTGGATGCCATCCTAAAAAAGACAGAGTGATCTCTGCTCGTTTCCAAGGCAAACCATTTAATATCACAGTAATCCCAACCAGTATGACCCAACCAGTAATGGTGAAGAAGCTTACATTGAATGGATCTATGAGGACCTACAAGATCTTCTAGAACTAACACCCCCAAAAGATGTCTTTTTAATTATAGGGGACTGGAATGCAAAAGTAGGAAGTCAAGAAATACCTGGAGTAATAGGCAAATTTGGTCTTGGAGTACAGAATGAAGCAGGGCAAAGGTTAATAGAGTTTTGCAAGAGAATGCACTGGTCATAGCAAACAGCCTCTTCCAACAGCACAAGAGAAGATTCTACACACGGAGATTACCAGATGGTCAATAACCAAATCACATTGATTATGTTCTTTGCAGCCAAACATGGAGAAGCTCTATACAGTCAGCAATAACAAGACTGGTAGATGACTGTGGCTCAGATAATGAACTCCTTATTGCCAAATTGAGACTTAAATTGAAGAAAATAGGGAAAACCAATAAACCGTTCAGGTATGACCTAAATCTTATCCCTTATGATTATACAGTGGCAGTGACAAATAGATTAAAGGAATTAGACCTGATAGACAGAGTGCCTGAGGAACTATGGACAGAGGTTCATGACGTTATAGAGGAGGCAGTGATCAAGACCATCCCCAAGAAAAAGAAACACAAAAAGGCAAAATGGTATCAGAGGAGGCCTTACAAATAGCTATGAAAAAAAAGAGAAGCAAAAGACATAGGAGAAAATGAACAATATACCCATTTGAATGCAGAGTTCCAAAGAATAACAAGTGGAGATAAGAAGGCCTTCCTCAGTAATCAGTGCATAGACATAGAGGAATACAATAGACTGGGAAAGACTAGAGATCTCTTCAAGAAACTTAAAGATACCAATGGAACTTTTCATGTGAGGATGGGCGTACTAAAGGACAGAAATCGTATGGACCTAACAGAAGCAAAAGATATTAAGAGGTGGCAAGAATACACAGAAAAACTATAGAAAAAACTTCTTCATGACTGAGATAATCACGATGGTGTGATCACTCACCTAGAGCCAGACATCCTGGAATGTGAAGTCAACTGGGCCTTAGGAAGCATCACTATGAACAAAGCTAGTGGAGGTGATGGAATTCCAGTTGAGGTAGTTCAAATCCTAAAAGATGATGCTGTGAAAGTGCTGCACTCAATATGCCAGCAAATTTGGAAAACTCAACAGTGGCTACAGGACTGGAAAAGGTCAGTTTTCATCCCAATCCTATAGAAAAGCAAAGCCAAAGAACACTCAAACTACTACACAATTGCACTTATCTCACACACAAGAAAAGTAATGCTCCAAATTTTCCAAGCCAGGCTTCAACAGTATGTGAACCGTGAACTTCCAGATGTTCAAACTGGATTTAGAAAAGGAATCAGAGGAACCAGATGACATCACCTTTATGAAAGAAAATGAAGAACTAAAGACCCTCTTGTGAAAGTGAAAGAGGAAAGTGAAAACGTTGGCTTAAAGCTCAACATTCAGAAAACTAAGATCATGTCATCCAGTCCCATCACTTCATGGCAAATAGATGGGAAAACAATGGAAACAATGACAGACTTCATATTTTGGGGCTCCAAAATCACTGTGGATGGTGACTGCAATCATGAAATTAAAAGACACTCGCTCCTTGGAAGAAAATTTATGACCAACCTAGACAGCATATTAAAAAGCAGAGACATTACTTTGTCAACTAAAGTCCATCTGATCAAAGCTATGGCTTTTCCAGTAGTCATGTATGGATGTGAGAGCTGGACTATAAAGAAAGCTGAGCACCAAAGAATTGATGCTATTTAACTGTGGTGTTGGAGAAGACTCTTAAGAGTCCCCTGGACACCAAGGAGATCCAATCAGTCAATCCTAAAGGAAATCAGTCCTGAATATTCATTGGAAAGACTGATGCTGAAGCTGAAGCTCCAATACTTTGGCCACCTGATGCTAAGAACTAACTCATTTGGAAAAACCCTGATGCTGGGAAAGATAGAAGGCAGGAGGAGAAGGGGATGACAGAGGATGAGATGGTTAGATGGCTTCACCAGCTCAATGGACATGAGTTTGAGTAAACTCCTGGAGTTGGTGATGTACAGGGAAGCCTGGCATGCTGCAATCCATGGGGTCTCTAAGAGTTGGAAACGACTGAGTGACTGAACTGAACTGATGAGTTACTGATTCGTCATTCTTCCTCCCGTGGTTTAAATTAATGGAGAACAAAAACACATGACGAGATAAGAATTCAATCTGGTATCAAATTTTTAATGTCCAAATGGAGGATTCCTGGTATTCTGTGTCTGAGGAAGACATGGCTTGGGCTTGAAGGCAAAGGGGAGCTGTACACTTACACCTTCCTGCCCTGATCTAGAATGTGCCTCGGTAGGCCTGGGTTTGTGGAACTAGGCAGATGCAGTGGTAGTCACTGCCTGCCCCCATCCCATAGAGGAGCCCTCAAATTTCTAGGCTTTTTGCTAAAAGGCCAGCCCTACCTGACCTGTGTCATGTGTGCTTGCTCTAAGGAAGCAAAACAAATCAATGGGCAGCTGTGAGCAGGGACATGCCAGAGACAGATACAAGGACCCAGTCCACACAAGGACCCAGACCACATGCAGGGCTGACTTAGCCCCATCTCAACATTGACTCAGTCATTCCTCTTCCACCCCCTCAATGGAGGGATTAGGAAGGAGTCAGGGGAGAAAGGCAGAAGCTTTCTCTCCATACTTTCTGAGAGGGTATAGTGTCCTAGTTAGGGTCTGAGAGAAGACCTCAAGAGACAAGAGCTATTTTCTAATTAAGGGCAGACATGTGTCTGAGTAGTGCAGTGGCTCTTAAACTTGACTGAGTACCAAAATAACCTTGCTCACTCAAACACAGATTCTTGGGCTACACCACCTGAGTTTCCAATTCAGTAGGTCTGAGACAGGTCCACGAAATTGAATTTCTAACAAATTCCAAGTAATCATGATGCTGTTGGTCCAGTATGAGAGGTATGATACAGGGCATTTTACAGTTCAGAACATCAGCTTACAGCTTCTCTCATCTAAATCTCACATGATTCATCATTAACAGGTTTGTTAATCACAAGGCTGTGAGGACCGAGGGTCTCATCCAAGTTCACACAACACTAACCTAAGACTGAGGCTTCACATCCAAGTCTCTGGACACCAATTCAAAAATTCTTTTCACTGAGATATAATTTTTTACAGGAATAGAAGCAAGACAAACAGAGAAACCCAAGCATCATTTTATTGTTGTTGTTCAGTCGTTAAGTCATGTCCTATTCCTTGCAACCCCATAAACTGCAGCACACTAGGCTTCCCTGTCCACTAACTCCTGGTGTTTGCTCAAACTCATGTTCATTGAGTCAGTGATGCTATCCAACTATCTCATCCTCTGTCATCCCCTTCTCCTCCTGCCCTCAATCTTTCCCAGCATCAGGGACTGTTCCAATGAGACAGCTATTCACATCAGGTGGCCAAAGTATTGGAGCTTCAACATCTATCCTTCCAATGAATATTTAGGGTTGATTTTCTTTAAAATTGACTGGTTTGATCTCCTTACTGTCGGAGGGACCCTCAAAAGTCTCCAGTACCATGATTAGAAAGCATCAATTCTAGGCATTTAAAAATCAGAGATGAGTGTTTTGTATACTTATCATTAACTTTTTTGGTAATTTCTCTAACCAATTTGATGGTTCTTTTTGAAAATTTCAAATGGCCTCACATATTTTGAAAAAAAGAAGGCAGGGAAATGTTATGTGTTTGCTTTATCTCCACCTAGACCAGCAGAAATAAAAGAGTTGAATGCCTATAGAAACAGCCATGGTTGTGGTAACAACCACTATCTTGCCTGGAGACTAGGTAAAATTTGGCACGTTTGGAATAAGGAGTGGGAGTGTTGACTAGTTATGACTGGTAATTCTTTTAAGAAATGAGCCCCCCTCCCTTTTTTTTAAACAGATGAAAAGCCTTAACCAAAATGAATTAATCTATAATAGAGCTATTCCAGACAATACTGGGGGAGACATTTTAAAGAATAAGGTCTCTCTGTCACCTTTCATATTGCTCCATTTGGATTGCAACCAGGACAACAAACTCCATTAGTTCTGACCTCCTCTTAATTAACTTTTTGAAAAACTAGGGCCCAAAACCAACTGGAATGAGGGATCAATGGAAATCATACACTGACAAGTTCAGTTTTCCATGTTTCCTTTCTCATGCTGTTTTCTCATGAGGACAAGAACCCTCCAGGGCATTTCATTTCCTAAGATTTATACTAGTTTTTATGATACATGATTTTAGTTATCACAGGCACCTCCACTTACAAGTAGGTCCTGATGAGATGTCTAGTACACCTCAGTCTAGTGTCACTATTACTTTGGCCTTCTTGACAATGACTTGGACTGCTAGGTATCTGCTCATGCCCCATAACCCCATTTTATGAACCACAGTTGACAGCATGCCTGACCAACCAGTTTTTAGTTCCTGTGATGTGTATATGTACCTGTGTGAGTATGTGTGTGTGTGTAAATCAGGGTGAGGATTGGAAATATAAAAGCTTTCTTAACTTTTAATACTCTTTATTGAATGATAACATATGGAAAAAGGATACAAATTATCAAGTGCAGACACTGGGTAATCAGTTCAATTAACAGTATATTACCAGCCCCATGGAAGCTCCTCTCATTACCTCCACAAAGGCACCCACTATTCTAACTTCTAACACTATAGATGAGTTTTAGAAATACATAAAAATGTATCCTATGTTTTGTATTCTTTTGTACCTGGCATCTTTGGTTCAAACATATGGATGTTTATGAAATATACATACTTTTATGTGCTGTACATGCTTATATGTATGTGTGTGTGTGTGTGTGTATATATATATATATATATATATATATATATATATCTCCACTCTCATTTATTTATCCATTCTACTGTTGATGGATACTTAGATAATTTTCTGTTTGGGGTTACTATGAAAAGCACTGATATGAACATTCAAGTCTATGTCCCTTGCTATACTATGTATGTGTGTCTACTGTACATAAAGCTTGAAATGGAATTGCCAGATCACAGGTTTGCATGGGTTATGCTTCAGTGCATACTTTCAAACAATTTTCAAAAATGGTTGCATCAATTTACACCACTGTGTGCAGAATAAGAGTTTTGTTTGTGCTACATCCTTGCTGGAACCAGGTATTGTTGGTGTTCTTCATTTCAGCTGTTCTGGTGAGGGTCTGATGGTAACTCATTTTAGTTATGGTCTGTAAATGTTGTATATTTGAATATTGTCTTTGTGAAGTGCCAGTATTTCACAAAGAATATTTCTATAACTGTCTTAACCTCCTTCTTCTGTCCTCTCTACCCTTCCCTCTTTGTAAGACTATGTCCTATTTCTAACAACAATAAATAAATAAATGGATAAGGACACTGTGGCATATCCATACATGGAAATACTACCAATCAATAAAAATAAATGCTATCTGCATACCCATAACATCACTGAAATTCAAAAACATTGTCCTAGGCAAAAGAAGGCAGATGAAAGAAAACATACTATATGACTCTATTTGTATGATATTCTAGAAGAAGCAAAACTCACTAATAGTGATAGAAAACAGATTGGTGGTTTTCTGGGGTTGGAAGACAGTACTGACTGAAAAGGGGCCTGAGGGAATAGTTTATGGTGATGGAAATGTCCTGTTGTGACTTCAGCAGTGGGTAGTTAGATGGATGTATACATTTTCCAAAACTCTTTATACTTTTAAAATGGATAATTTAATTGTATTAAATTATACTTCAATAAAATTGATTAAAAAGAAAACTTTTACTGAGCCCTACCACATGTAACCCATAGAATATTGCCAAATTAGGACTTTTCTCTGGCCATAGTGATCAGTCAAGATGCCCAAAGAGCCACATGTACCCCAATGTAGAGCCATGTCCCTCTAGAAGGAAATACAGAGTTGCCAACATCTTTTGAAATAACTGTTTCGATTGAAGACATCACAAAAGACTGGTTCTAGCTACTTTGGCCACCTCATACCCCACAAATGGTTCAGTTTCCGCTCACTTAAGGCTTCCTGCCAGTCACCCATCCAGTCAGCCAGCTGGCCCATCACCACATTTAAAATATACAAGGAGAACACAGGCACGTCCAACCTCGGGCTGAGGAGAGAAGCCTTCCCAGCTAGTTTTCCCAACATTTCACTTTGCAGGAGCCAAACTGTAGTTGATTTTCTTTTTTCTTTTCTTTTGACTGTCAAGAAAAAACCTGACAGGGACCACATTTCCAAAATCTCCCTTCCCAGTAAAGAACAAGAGCTGTGATATTTTAAGAGCCTCTCTCATCCCCACCCCTGGGAACATATTATTTTGTGATAATCGTTAGTGATGGGCAAACTTCACTGGGTTTCCAGATTTGAGTCAGTGCCAGAAGTTGAGAATTCTTCCTTATTGATGACTCCAAATCATCCTCATTTTCTCCTACATTTTATTTATGTCTTCTTTACTTTGTTTCTTCTTAAGGACCTGGGCCTACTTTCCAACCCTTTACCTACTTTTCACAGTAGAAAGGAAAAGGGAAGGAGATGAGGTCAGCAGCATGAGTTCCCTCACATTTCTGCACCTGGCAAGTATACCATCACTCTCCATTTATGTGCCTGCCCTAGGGCAAACAGAATGTAATCAGGCCCAAATTATTAGCATAGTCAGAAAAAAATGATGAGACACTCGTTGTGGGCCCACAGTCACACTTCGAGGGATGCCTGATGAATTTGTGAGTGAGTAAAGAATGAGTCTTTTTCTCAGAAGGCCAAGAGACATAACTAACAAAGGCCTGCCAACATAATCTTAAAATAGTACTCTTAGAACTGAGTCTCCAAGACCACAGGAAAGCTGAAAAGGGAGTGTTAAGTTACAAAAAGTGGGAGATGGGAGGGACATTCAGAAGGGAGGGGACATATGTATACACGTGGCTGATTTGTGTTGATGTGTCATAAAGACCAACACAATATTGTAGGGCAATTGTCCTTCAATAATTGTATTTTGTTCAATACTTCTCAATATTGTATAATATTGTATAATAATATTTGATACTTTTAAAATGCAGAAAAAATAAGTTGCAAAAAATATGTTAATATTCTTCCTTGAAGGCAACAATTTCTGTTCCCAGAATTTAAGAATAATTCATTAAATTCATTCTATCTAAACTCAAACACTCCTATCAGTTATCCCTGTCTATATTTTTATTTTTTATAAAATGAGTGTTGATATTTAAAATTCCATGAGCTATTTTGTCAGGTAAGGATCCAAGCGGAGCATTGAATTTATAAATTAGTAATTATATTCAAATCCATAGAGTCCTGATCATAGGACTGGAATTCAAAGCCTGCACTTAATACTAGTCCTTCCAACCAGGGACTTAGAGGATCATGGAGACAGTGGGGACATGTAGTTTCAAGCCCTTCCCAGCTTCCATTAGAAGAATCCCAGAATACAGCATGTCCTGTGACCTTGTAGAAGGCTGGGAATGTCCAGGTCAGAGGCAGCAGCTGGCCTAGGAGGGCTGCCAGAATTTCCAGGACACTGATGCATTCAGAATAGGAGAAAAAGGAACATTAGAGGGGGTGTCTGTCAGATGAAGGAGAAGGGAAGGACAGCAAGGGAGCCCTGAGCTGGTAAATTCAGATTTGTGTATTTCACTCAGTCTGAAAACACCGATGAGTCACTTATGCTAATAATGTACTTTCTCTTTAACACATTTTCCCCAGTTGGTCTGAAACTATACTGAGTTTACTATGAGTAATCTCACACAGTCACAACACAAAATTTGCTTTTCTGCCCAAGGAGCAGCCACTTGTTTTTTGAACCAGATTCCCTCAATGTGTAGCTAAATTGGGGAGAGTGTTTCTGCCATAGTTAAGGTCTTTCCACTGCTTTCTGTGAAACTGCAGTGACTGTACCTGTTTCTTAAGGCATTTTTCTAACAGACCAAAGAGATACGTGCCCTATTAGTATTCTTAATTCTCTTTAATCAATAATTTTGATTTTCCCTGAATCTTTCTCATTCTGTATTGCCATCTTTAGACAATCTCACATCAAAGAAAAGGAAAAAAAGAGTGAGAGGAAATAAGTATTCAAAGTATCAACTGTTTTTCAATCTGTCCTCTTATAATTGCATTGATTTTATTTTAGAAGTGGCTTGACAACTGGAAATTGACGGAATGTGTTAGAACAGTGATATCAGAAATGCAGAAAATATCTAGGTCAAGTGAAGTAACTAGCTATCATCTCTAGTGCCGACTTCATCAATTGGTAGTGATTGTTGACAGTACTGTACTCAGAAGGAACCTTAGGTCACTTCTAGACTTAGCAGGACAGAGGGCCTGCAGTCCATTAATAATGTCTGCCACACTGGTGTCTTTGTGAGGAGTAGGGAAGATGGGCAGCATGGTGTCAGCACAGACATTATGAATTTACCATTTCTGGTCTCTGCAAAATGTTCATTCAAACAATTAAAATATCAAGTGGAGCTCTCTAGTAACTGACTACATTGAATAAAAATTTGAACATTGTATTTGGAGTACATAGTGGGTCAAGTACCCCTCTGGGTACTTCTAATCTGATTATTCCTCATCTCTGTAATCATGTTTTAACCCTGACAGAAAGGGCCTGGAAGACTGTCTTCTAGTTTAAAGCATAAACAATGGAAACATAATTATAATTTTTTTTTTCTGGAATTGCAAGTCTTTTTCATGTAAACACATTCAATATCTCCCTACTCCCCTGTTCCCTTCAATGTTCTTTCTCCTCTGTGTTCCTTGTGTGTACAAAATAAAAGTTGTGTGACTGATGCTCAGAGAAAGGTGTTTAAATGAGGAAATGATGGTGTCATTCTGATTTGAGTCTCTTGTTTACCTAGGAACCAGATAGAGTATTGAGCAAAGAGATCTTTGGTCCCAGCCAGGACTGAGAAAGCAAGTCTAATTAATGAGTCAGAAGAGAAACAGTGACGCTTCTTTGCATGCATAATCCATGAGTGCATGGTCTGTATGAAAAGATCTTAGACAAGTCTTAAATCTTTTAAGCTTTAATAAACGTGGTTGTTGCACTGAAAAATATTTTTTAAACAGTAACTGTTTTCATATGTGATAAGAACCTCAATTTTTCTAGCCATAGGGGATGTAAGCTAAAGCAGGCCAAAGGATTATCTTACATTGGGATCATAAATAATAGCATCTGTATTAAACGTTCATGTGCACGCATGTGTGCAAGTCACTTCAGTCAAGCTAAAAAATGTGCAGATATATACAATTGTCCTGACAAAATATTTGCTTTTCAGCATTGTATTAGTCAGTTCTTGTCACCATAAAGCTGTGTAACAAAATATTCCAAATCTCTTGAGCTTATAACAGCATTCAAATTTCTCACTCTTGGGTCTTTAGGTCAGTTGAGACTGTTCTGCTTTAGGCTGGGGGTTAGTTTGGTTTGGCTTGGGCTTTGGGTTGGGTTCAAATCTATTGTATGTGTGACTTTTGAGGAGCTTAGTTATACGAGGTTGTTGCTACTTGGATAGTGTTTTTCTCATTATGGTCTCAGGACCAGAAGGGAATGAATGAAACCACCTTTTCTGTAGACAGCATGCAGACATTTCCACCCAGATTTCACTGATCAAAGCTCATCAAATGGCCAGCTCTACTATCAAAGGATAAAGAAATCAATTCCACTTCCAAGAAAAAAAATGCAAATTTACATGTCAAAGGATGTGAATATAAAATTCTAAAATAGGAAGAATACAGGAATTGAGACAATGAACCAATTTACAAAAATACCAAAAATTTAATCTAAAGCATCAAGTAGAAAATTATTATAGTGAGGTTAAAAAAAATCAGGCTTTAAGGATAAGGAAGATATGAGTTTGGACCTTAATTCCATTTGTTTCTGTGTAACTTCAACAACAGGCAAGAATGCTGGACTAGAAAAGTGTCCATCAGCAAGACTTTGTAGAAATCCTTGTGTTCTGCCATGAATAGGACTTCATTTCTTTTCGCTTGTCTGCTTTTTTTTTTTTTTTTTTTTCACTTAACTGACTGCTTTCCATATTTGGAGTTCAAATTCCTCAACTATGGCATCAGTTTGACTCAGCCAAAAGACATTGTGCCAGTTAAGGCATATATTTTTACAATGGGTCACATCTGGTGCCAGTGGTCAGTCTGTGATTAGGGCAGGTGCATGCCCTTGGTTCAGTCAGCCATGGCTTGTGGGAAGTCACACATAACATAAATTTCTCAAGGAGAAATGACTAATTGTCCACCAAGCCATACTTTTAGAGCAAAGGTGCTGTTAGGCTAGGAAGTGCATTCTTAGAAAGGAGCCACAACTCCCAGTCTCTCTTGAGTATCTCTTGAGCTGGGCCATGTGACTAAGATTCCCCAATGGAATATAAGCAGAAATCACGTGTATCACTTCCAAACAAAATGGTTAAAATTTTGGTGCCTTTTCTATGGTACAATTTCCTGTCCAAGTTTCCAAAAATGGCAGTCACAAGATGGAAAGAGCCTGGGTCACTGACTGATAATGTGGAAAGATTTCTGTGAGGCAAAACCAATACAATGTTGTAAAGTAATTAGCCTCCAATTAAAATAAATAAATTTATAAAAATAAAAAAATAAACATATATTTAAGGATGAACACTTTGGGCTTGTTTTTACATCAGTTAACAAAGACTATCCATTCTGCAGCTTGGAAGAGATCAGATCAGATCACTTGCTCAGTCGTGTCCGACTCTTTGCCACCCTATGAATCGCAGCACGCCGGGCCTCCCTGTCCATCACCAACTCCCGGAGTTCACCAAGACTTACATCCATCAGGTCAGTGATGCCATCCAGCCATCTCATCCTCTGTCATCCCCTTCTCCTCTTGACCCCAATCCCTCCCAGCATCCGAGTCTTTTCCAATGAGTCAACTCTTCGCATGAGGTGGCCAAAGTACTGGAGTTTCAGCTTTAGCATCATTCCTTCCAAAGAAATCCCAGGGCTGTTCTCCTTCAGAATGGACTGGTTGGATCTCCTTGCAGTCCAAGGGACTCTCAAGAGTCTTCTCCAAAACCACAGTTCAAAGGCATCAATTCTTCGGAGCTCAGCCTTCTTCACAGTCCAACTCTCACATCCATACATGACCACGGGAAAAACCATAGCCTGACTAGACGAACCTTTGTTGGCAAAGTAATGTCTCTGCTTTTGAATATGCTATCTAGGTTGGTCATAACTTTCCTTCCAAGGAGTAAGTGTCTTTTAATTTCATGGCTGCAGTCACCATATGCAGTAATTTTGGAGCCCAGAAAAATAAAGTCTGACACTGTTTCCACTGTTTACCCATCTATTTCCCATGGAAGAGATCAGTTGTCCCTAAAAAGAGGCTGATGGCATGGAAGTCATTGAGATTAAGTTGTGGAATGGAGCAAAGCATAAAAGGCTAACAACTAAGAAGAGACTTCAGCTGGAGAGGTCTGAATGTTCAGGGTAGGATGACCCAGGGTGGCTTCACTGATACACACTCAGCCTAGAAGATTGAGTTCAATATGGAATCAACTCTAACTATCCAAGAGCATGGCCTTTAGGAAGAATGAGCTCCAAATCCAAAATGTCATTCACACTTAAACTCTCACACGTTAAGAGAGCTTTTGTTGAACACAGAGAAGTGAGGATTTACTTTGTGGGCCTGTTCCTCCCCTGGATATGGTTTCTGAAATATCTTTCTTAAGGGCTAAGTATCTCTCTCTTTTTTGTAGTGGCTCTTCTTACCCAAATCCACCAGATTTAACAAACTTTGAAAATCCATCATCTCTTTGGTGGAGACACACTTCCCTCTTAGCCTACATTAGTAAGCAGTATTGGTACCAACCATACTTACTTACACTCACTGATGGTGAGGAGAGGAAGCTCTTCCCTCATTTCTCACTGTACCTTGACCTCAGCCTCAAGATTGGGACTGTTGCGGGGAGATGATGATGGCTTGAGTCAGATGACTCTGATAAAGGAGGTCCATCTTGGACTGCAGGGTATTCCAAGGCTGAATAGAAGTTAGGAAGAAGAAAGCTCAGCTCCATGCGGTTCTTTGTCTCTCTTATGCTTGACATAAATCCAGTTATCCAGTTGCTGTCTGACTCCAGCTGGCACACTACCCATGCCAACTGAATTTACCCCATGCTCCCACATTTTCTCTGTGAGTTGCACTACAATTGCTTCTGTTTCTCTGGTTAAAGAAGATTCCTGTCTGCCTCCCTGGATCTACACTTTTCACCTCTCGTTAATAGAGTCCAACCTCAGTCTATATGTTTCCTCCACCCCACATATCCAATTCCTCTCCTTTCCTCTGACAGAGGAAAAGGATCTAAAAGTCCCACCTTTATCCTCTGACAGAGGAAAAGGATCTAAAAGTCCCACCTTTATCCTGTGGGACTGACTTCCTTTGGACCCCAATAGGCTGCTAGTTTTGTAGCCTCTGGTCCTGAGAACAAAATCAGACTCCCTTTTAGATCTCCAACAAGAACTCTGCAATACCAGTAGTAGACTGGGGGCCATTCAGCTTCAAAACAAAGGCTTTATTCTGAATCTTCCTTTCTCAACTGATAACCAGTCTGTCACCACAAGAGGGAAGGGTGGGGGTGGCAAGGCATTGAAGAAAGAGGAGGAGGGTGTAGAGCAGCAAGCTTATTAACCTTTCCAAGAGGCTTGTGATTCAAGCTTGTGGAGCTTAACATTTTTTTTTTCCTCTCCCAATTATTTTAATGATGCTGCAGAAAGTCCTAAATTCTGTGCTGACACTGTGTTGCTACCACAGTCTGGGCTGATCACATGGTAACATTCCGACCCAGGCTGGGTCACCCCATAAGAAAAATCAGCTTGGGAAAACCACTCCTCCTGCTGCTTGCATCTCACTCTCTCTCTTAAGGGAGGGGGCAAAGCCTCCTTTTTAAGAGCTTTGAAGCTTAAGTCTCAGATGTGAGCTTTTGCTTCAGAGTTTATTAGTTAGTTTTTATCCCTATACACCACCCTCCTCCAAAAAGTTTATGTTCACTCAGGATGGCAATTATTTGACTCTAATTCAAACCATTTTTGTGTCATTTAGATCCAGGCACATTGCTTGATCTCAATAATAAGGGAGCATACCAAATATTTTTGTTGCTAGAGGAGCTATAGTCATATAAGCCAGTTCATCAATCATGTGTTTTTTCCTTTCACAGTCTTAATGTATTCCTCATTTCATTTTGACCAAGAAAATTAAGCCTATAACATAAACTTAAAAGCCAACTACTGTAGTCTGTACTTTGAACCCAGATACAAAAGAAAACATTGCTTCCTTTTAGGTTTAGATCAAGATGTATGGATTTAGGAGGTTAACTAATACTTAGCAGGAGACTGATTAGAGGCTGGAAATGTGGGAGGCAGAAGGCAGGAGGAAGAAGAAGAAATGGTTTTTCTTCTTACATATGCACACATGTACTTATCTGCAGGCATTGCTAGATTTTCAGTAATCTACCATGAACATCATCTTGACTGTGGGATTGTGAAGATGGAGAGCAGATTTCTGCAAGGCCAGGCTCCCTCCCCACTTAACAAGAGCAACTAAACACATCCCAGTCTGGACTGTCGCCTACACATATATGAATTTTTTAGTTTTATTGACATATCCTCCACACTGAAGAACTGTATATATTTAAGATACTTTTTGATGAGTTTTCACAAACTGAACACACTGTGTAATGAGACCAGATTATGAATGAAACATCAATAGCTCCTAGAAGCCACTCACAAACATTGCCGTCTAGTTGCTATCTCACCAGGGTATCCACTATCCTAATTCTAATACCATAGTTTAATCTTTTTCTTTCAGGTTTCTAAAAATGGAATAATATATAATTTATTATTTTATGTCTAGGCTCACTAAATATTATGTTTGAGAAATGTATCTTTGTTACTATGTGCAGTTTCAGACTGTCTACTCTTTTTTGCATTGATATTCATTGTGTGAGTACACCAGAAAGTTTTCATCTATTCTACTGCTGATGGGTTTTAAGAAGTGTCCATTTGGCTATTGTGAATAGTGCTGTTATGAATGTTATAATACATGTCTTTTGGTAATCATACAGTATGAAAAGGCAAAAAGATAGGACACTGAAAGATGAACTCCCCAGGTCAGTAGGTGCCCAATATGCTACTGGAGATCAGTGGAGAAATAACTCCAGAAAGAATGAAGGGATGGAGCCAAAACAAAAACAACACCCAGTTGTGGATGTGACTGGTTTTAGAAGCAAGATACAATGCTGTGAAGAGCAATATTACATAGGAACCTGGAATGTTAGGTCCATGAATCAAGGCAAATTGGAAGTGGTCAAACAGGAGATGGCAAGAGTGAACATCGACATGCTAGGAATCAGGGAACTAAGATGGACTGGAATGGGTGAATTTAACTCAGATGACCATTATATCTACTACTATGGGCAGGAATCCCTTAGAAGAAATGGAGTAGCCATCATAGTCAACAAAAGAGTCCAAAAGACAGTACTTGGATGCAATCTCAAAAAGGACAGAGTGATCTCTGCTCGTTTCCAAGGCAAACCATTCAATATCACAGTAATCCAAGTCTATGCACTGACCAGTAATGCTGAAGAAGCTGAAGTTGAACGGTTCTATGAAGACTTACAAGACTTTCTAGAACTAACACCCAAAAAGATGTCCTTTTCATTATAGGGAACTGAAATGCAAAAGTAGGAAGGCAAGAAACACCTGGAG
Organism: Bubalus bubalis; assembly: GCF_019923935.1. NCBI lineage: Eukaryota > Metazoa > Chordata > Mammalia > Artiodactyla > Bovidae > Bubalus > Bubalus bubalis. Next base: position 34,638,066 of record NC_059170.1, on the reverse strand, counting down.
TAACAGGTGTATTTGGCATTGCAGTACAGAATGAAGCAGGGCAAAGGCTAATAGAGTTCTGCCAAGAGAACACACAGGTCATAGCAAACACCCTCTTCCAATAACACAAGAGAAGACTCTACACATGGACATCACCAGATGGTCAACACTGAAATCAAATCGATTATATTCTTTGCAGCCAAAGATGGATAAGCTCTATACAGTCAGCAAAAACAAGACCAGGAGCTGACTGTGGCTCAAATCATTAACTCCTTACTGCCAAATTCAGACTTAAATTGAAGAAAGTAGGGAAAACCACTAGACCATTCAGGTATGACCTAAATCAAATCCCTTATGACTATACAGTGGAAGTGACAAATAGATTTAAGGTACTAGGTCTGATAGACAGAGTGCCTGATGAACTATGGATGGAGGTTTGTGACTTTGTACAGGAGACAGGAATCAAGACCATCCCCAAGAAAAACAAATACAAAAAAGCAAAATGGCTGTCTGAGAAGGCCTTACAGGAGGCCTCTTCTGTGAAAAGAAGAGAAGTGGAAAGCAAAGGAGAAAAGGAAAGATATACCAATTTGAATGCAGAGTTCCAAAGAACAGCAAGGAGAGATAAGAAAGTCTTCCTCAGCCATCAATGCAAAGAAATAGAGGAAAACAATAGAATGGGAAAGACTAGAGATCTCGTCAAGAAAATCAGAGATACCAAGGGAATATTTCATGCAAAGAACGGCTCAATAAAAGACAGAAATGGTATGGACCTAACAGAAGCAGAAGATATTAAGAAGAGGTGGCAAGAATACATAGAAGAACTGTACAAAAAATATCTTCACTACCCAGATAATCATGATGGTGTGATCACTCACATTCACCTAGAGCCCAGACATCTTGGAATGTGAAGTCAAGTGGGCCTTAGGAAGCATCACTATGAACAAAACTAGTGGAGGTGATAGAATTCCAGTTGAGCTATTTTAAATCCTTAAAGATGATGCTGTGAAAGTGCTGCACTCAATAGGCCAGAAAATTTGGAAAACTGATCAGTGGCCACAGGACTGGAAACGGTCAGTTTTCATTCCAATCCCAAAAAAAGGCAATGTCAAAGAATGCTCAAACTACTGCACAATTGCACTCATCTCACACGTTAGTAAAGTAATGCTCAAAATTCGACAAGCCAGGCTTCAGCAATATGTGAACTGTGAACTTCCAGATGTTCAATCCAGTTTTAGAAAAGACGGACGAACCAGAGATAAATTGCCAACATCAGCTGGATCATCAAAAAGGGAAGAGAATTCCAGAAAAACATAATTTATGCTTTATTGACTATGCCAAAGCCTTTGACTGTGTGGTTCACAATAAACTGTGGAAAATTCTGAAAGAGATGGGAATACCACCTGACCTGCCTCTTGAGAAACCTGTATGCAGGTCAGGAAGCAACAGTTAGAACTGGACATTTAACAACAGACTGGATCCAAATAGGAAAAGGAGTACGTCAAGGCTGTATGTCGTCACCCTGCTTATTTAACTTTTATGCAGAGTACCTCATGAGAAATGCTGGGCTGGAGGAAGCACAAGCTGGAATTAAGATTGCCGGGAGAAATATCAATAACCTCAGCTATGCAGATGACACCACCCTTATGGCAGAACGTGAAGAACTAAAGAGCCTCTTGATGAAAGTGAAAGAGGAGAGTGAAAAAGTTGGCTTAAAGCTCAACATTCAGAAAATTAAGATCAGGGCATCTGGTCCCATCACTTCATGGCAAATAGATGGGGAAACAGTGGAAACAGTGGCTGACTTTAGTCTTTTTGGGCTCCAAAATCACTGCAGATGGTGATTGCAGCCATGAAATTAAAAGACACTTACTCCTTCTAAGGAAAGTTATGACCAACCTAGACAGCATATTAAAAAGTAGAGACATTGCTTTGTCAACAAAGGTCCGTTTAGTCAAGGCTATGATTTTTCCAGTAGTCATGTATGGATGTGAGAGTTGGACCAGCAAGAAAGCTGAGCACCGAAGAACTGTTGCTTTTCAACTGTGGTGTTGGAGAATACTCTTGAGAATCCCTTGGACTGCAAGGAGATCCAACCAGTCCATCCTAAAGGAGATCAGTCCTGAGTGTTCTTCGGAAGGACTGATGTTGAAGCTGAAACTCCAATACTTTGGCCACCTGATGCAAAGAGCTGACTCATTTGAAAAGACCCTGATACTGGGGAAGATTGAGGGCCAGAGGAGAACAGGGTGACAGAGGATGAAATGGTTGGATGGCATCACTGACTCAATGGACATGGGTTTGCATAGACTCTGACAGTTGGTGATGGATGGGGGGCGGTGCCAGGCATGCTGTGGTTCATGGGGTCACAAAGAGTCAGACACGACTGAGCAACTGAACTGAACTGATGGGTTTTAGGGAAGTTTCCATTTGGCTATTGTTAATATTGCTGTTATGAATATTCTAATACATGTCTTTTGGTAAATATATGTCCTTACTTTGCTTGTGCTTCCCTGGTGGCTCAGATGGTAAAGAATCTGCCTGCAGTGCAAGAAACTTGGGTTCCATCCCTGGGTTGGGAAGATCACCTGGAGAAGGAAACAGCAACCCACTCCAGTATTCTTGCCTGGAGAATTCCATGAACAGAGGAGCCTGGCTGGATACTGTCCATAGATTTGCAAAGAGTCAGACACGACTGTGTGACTTTCACTTTCTGCACTTGTCTTTCTGGGCTTATTCCTAGAAAAGGAATTGCTATATGTGCAATGTACATGTGATTAATTTTGCTGGAAACCGCCAACTGGTAACTCTTGCTAGCAATATATGAGAGTTCCAGTTGCTCCATATCATTACTAGTACTTGATGTGTTCAGTATTCCTTTTAGTTCTTCTGGAGGGCATTTAGTGATATTTCACTGTAATTTTACTTTGCATGTTCTATATCCATTAATTTTCATTTCTATGCTTCAGTTAATTTCCAATCATCCCTTAACCTTAGCAAGAGCTGACCTGACAAGCCAGTCTCCCCTCTGCTAGGATTATCTTTGCTATAATGGTATATCCACATCACCTCCTCCACCTACTAACATGGACTTTTCCTCCCACAAAGCTCTTACTGAATTTGTACATGGAGTCACCCTGTGTATACTTGATTAACCACTGGGTAGTGTTAGGTTCTAAATGTTTCTCCTGTATTATTCTCTTTCCAACTGGTGGCAGAATCCCTTAAGGACAGTGTCCAACTCAGCAGGCCATGTGTACCCATACAAATCCACTGGGCTAAGTTCAGATGAATATGGGCTATGCCTTGATTGGACTGAACTTTGCACTTTTTGCGCAATCATTATCATGCCCAAGAGCTTTAGCTCAGATGCCTGATATTGATAAAACCACTCAAGACTCAAGTCATCAAACAGGGCAGGAAGTTGAATAATATGACTTTTTAAAAATGGTTCTTGGAGTTAGAACTGTATTTGAAACTCACACGGACCAATTTGGTTCTCTGTAATCTTAAGAAGTTATTTTATGATTCTGAACCTCAGTTTCCACATATACAAATAGAGACTAGAAAGGGAAGAATAGTGAGGATTTAACAAGAATAGGTAAGTGTCTGGCATGTTGTAGATGCTGGAAAAGTCCATTCTATGCTCCCCATGCTATTCTTCTTTGGAGAGGTTTCAATCTCTCAGTCTTTTAAGGGGATAAAATAAAATAGCTATGTGGACCTTTAGTTTGATCTGGGTTTCTTTATCAGCATCTCTGAAATCAAGCAGTATCCTTAATTAGGTGGTAAATTTTGAGATAAATTTAATAACATATTCCAAAAAATAATTTTTTGAACTAAAATTAGGGAGAATATCTTTTCTGAAATATATTATATCCCTTAACAGCAAAATAGTCTTTGAGGCAAGGCTAGTTAACAGCTTTATATGTAATCTCCATCTTTCCATTTGCTCAGCCTACTAGATAAAAGTACCTTAAATACAAATGATGCAATTGCCATCCATCTCTACTCTTAAGTATGTGATTAAAGTTCCAACATGTCTACATTCAGAAGGGCTGTTAGAAAACTGAATAAGGAAAGGATTTGTCTTAGCACTTTCTTACTCTTCCATAAAGGTTTTTGGTAGCTTTTCTCAATGGGCAGGCAATTTTTGGAGTCACATATTGACTTAGTTCCTTAAAGGTGACTTAGGACTTGGTCACTTTTCTTATAGAGAATTTAATACCTAGACCATGTGCAGAAGAGTAAAGATAGTTGGATAGTCAAGGGAACAAATAAGGGATTTTAAGATACCCAGGGGCTTCCCAGGTGGCGCTAGCAGCAAAAAACCCACCTGCCAATGCAGGAGACATAAGAGACATGGCTGGATCCGTGGGTTGGGAAGATCCCTTGGAGGAGGGCATGGTAATCCACTCCAGTTTTCTTGCCTGGAGAATCCCATGGACAGAGGACCCTGGGAGGCTACAGTCCATAGGGTCACAAAGAATCGGACACAACTGAAGCTACAAGCACACACACATATGCACAAGTTACCCAGAGTCCACCAATGGGAAGGAATTTTTACCATCCTAACTCTGAAGGTGAAAGGAAGAGTGCACAGAAGCTGTTGCATAACATAGGACCATATCCATTCTCAGAAATGAGGTCCAGGAGGGAGTCCAAGAACAAATGCTGTAATTTCTCCATCTCTCTCTTGCCCTTCGACCACCTGTCAGTACCTCTCAGACACCAGAAGTTCAAGGACACAAGGATGGGATGATTCTGTCCGCAGATATCACTTCATAGGATATAAAGCAGGCTTGAACAAAGAGGAACATGGATTGGAGGTGGGGTAGGGTAGGTGGCTGTGGCAACAAACATAATAACCAACAAGCATTTGAATTTTCAATCTTATATTCAATCTATAGAATCTACCTCTTTTTCCTGTATAAGGTCCTGACTAAGAAATTGTATAAAAACAAAATAGTCAAGAGTGGGGCAAGTGTGTTTGGTTCTTGGGCTTACACTGTACTTTAAATTTTATGTGGTGCACTGGGAAAAATGTATCTAGACCTGGGATTGGCAGAATGCCTATTATTATAATGAGATTTTAGAGTTGCTTCAAATCCCACCCCCACCAGAGAGAAAGGTCCCATTTTACCTTACTGATTTATATAATCTCATTTAGAGTTTGGTCTTTACCAGTGTGTGGCGGGGCCTGGTGGGCTGCCGTCTATGGGGTCGCACAGAGTCGGACACGATTGAAGTGACTTAGCAGCAGCAGCAGCAGTGTGTGCCTTTATTTCTTTCTCTTCAAAAATGTATCTGGTAAATGCCAATGCTAATGTCTATGCATGTGTATGTTTCACATTTTAGGGGCCTCAATTGTTCCATTCTAATAGTGTTCCCCTCCCCTTTGAACTACCTCTGTAGTCTATTACAAAAATCTTCAAGACTTGAAATGTATTAAAGTCCTCAGATTTTCCCAGTACAGTGTTTCCATCTGTTTTAAAAAAGAGACATTTTATAGCTCTGGGAGACTCATTTAAGAACCCCAGGTACTGAGGCAGCATGTGCCTCTGTGTGCTGAGAAGCCTTGACTGACAAGAACAGCTTCCCTCTCACCTGGCCTCACTAAACCTGTCTGATACTAAGGAGTCAATGACTCTTTTCTCAACTCATTCTTTATACAAAATTCTGCAGTTATTCATGCAATTCACTGCAGGTAGTATCATTCACCCTTTAAAAGCTGTTTCCAGAAATCACTTTTTTTTTTTTACAAGAATAAAAGCAGGGGCTTGATGGTTCAAATAAATCCTAATGATTTGAGGAGATAAATTCTTGAGACCAGTCACCTCATATAATTTGGTGTCTAGATTCACATGCTGTCTGCAGAACAAGATGGAAGTGATGACATGCTCCACAAGACATCATATTCATACCACAGATCAACCACTGTCAAATTGTCATTTGCACCTTCTAGTATAAATAAGTATAATTCAGGCTCTCAAACAAATGCCTACAGGAGCTATGAGTGTAGTAAAACAAGTATAAGGAAACATTCCTCGACTTGCATATAGGTTCTTGGTCTGTCTCTGTTCTTATAGTTGATAGAAATGTTCATATAAAACATATTCTACTTTTATCTTATTCTGTATTTTAAAAAATATTGTGAATGTGTTGATAAATGGCAACATAAGTCAAGGACCATAGGGAAGTAGTGGGTTCTGTGGAAAACTGGGGAGTACATATATTTGGAGAGACACCCCACTGTGTTGGTCCAGCACACTGAGACTATGTGGAAATGAAGACCTGGTATTTTCAAATCTCTCTCTTTTAAAAAGCTGGAATTGTGAGTTTCTATGGAAATTTTTGTAAATTTTAGATATTGGCAACACATTTCCAAAAGTTAAGATATACTTCATAGGCCAAATCTAATACTTTTTAAGCTGCTGCTGCTGCTAAGTCACTTCAGTCGTGTCCAACTCTGTGCAACCCTATAGACGGCAGCCCACTAGGCTCCTCTGTCCCTGGGTTTCTCCAGGCAAGAATACTGGAGTGGGTTGCTGTTTCCTTCTCCAATGCATGAAAGTGAAAAGTGAAAGGGAAATCGCTCAGTCGTGTCCCACTCTTCGTGACCCCATGGACTGCAGCCTACCAGGCTCCTCCGTCCATGGGATTTTCCAGGCAAGAGTACTGGAGTGGGTTGCCATTGCCTTCTCTGACTTTTTAAGCCAGGTATCACCTATTAGCCACCAGTTAGCAGCTACTAGACTCAATGAGTTCGTGAATGAAAAGTCACTGGGCAGAGTTTTATATGATATAAGTAGAGGGCTGGCTGCTCCAATTTCCTTCTACAAGATAAAAGTAAAGAAATCATAGAATGTTCTAGAAGTTACTAAGAAGGCTGGTGCTGTTGTTCAGTCATAAGTCATGTCTGACTCTTTCTGACCCCATGGACTGCAAAACACCAGGCTCCTCTGTCTTTCACTGTTTCCTGGAGTTTGTTCAGATTCATGTCCATTGAGCTGGTGATGCTATCTAACCATCTCATCCTCTCCTTCCCCCTTCTCCTTTTTCCTTTTGGAGCTTCAGCTTCAGCAACAATCCCTTCCAAAGAATATTCAGGGTTGATTTCCTTTAAGATTGACTAGTTTGATGTTCTTGTAGTTCAAGGGACTCTCAAGAGACTTCCAGTACCACAATTCAAAAGCATCAATTCTTTGGCACTAAACCTTCTTTATGGTCCAACTCTCACATCCATCCATAACTACTTGAAAAACCAAAGCTTTGACTATATAGACCTTTGTTGGCAAAGTGATGTCTGTGCTTTTTAATAGGCTGTCTAGGTTTGTCATAGCTTTCCTTCCAAGGAGCAAGCATCTTTTAATTTCACTGCTGCAGTCACTGCAGTGATTTTGGGGCCCAAGAAAATAAAATATGTATTGCTTCCACTTTTCCCTCTTCTATTTGCTATGAAGTGATGGGACCAGATGCCATGATCTTAGTTTTCTTTTAATGTTTCCCATTGACAGCAACATAATGTGTGTTAAACATGAGAGAATCTTTGGATTTCACAATCCATTGATCTGGTTAAAAAAAAATCCATCTAAATTATTGCTTGTCATTGTGCAGATAAAGGCTTCTCAAATGAGGGCTCAGTATAGGGGACTGGGTATGCCAGCAGATATTCTTCAGTACTTTAAGGCATTCCAGAGCAAGCCTGTGGCTTCTGCTCCTAACAGGGACATTTAACAACCCTACAGCACCTAAGTCTTCCAAGGAAGCAAGGTAATTCTGAAAGTAGCCCATGTGCCAGTCTGCTACCTCTATTTCCCCTCCTACTATCTCTGCACTGTCTGATTGGGGCTGTATGGCTCTGTCATTGGCCTGCTGGCTGGAACTCACATCCTCTGGCTTTCTGAGATGGTCTGCATCCTGTTTGCTGCATTTGCTTTCCTCAGGTTCTGCTGTCAGTTTTTCCAACCAAAGTGCATTAACTTTGAACCCCTGACTTCTTTGCTAAGAGGATGCTGTGCCTGACAGCATGAGGCCAATTTCCCACCCCCTCCAAGAGTATCTACCTCATGGAAGGATACACAAAATTTTTCCCCTGACAACAACCCTTCTTGCCAGACACCATGTCTTGGAAACCCTGCCTGAACATTGCCCATGATTTGCATTGAGTTACATTGGCTGACTGCTTCTGCACAAGGACATACCAGAGTCACAACATTGGAAATATTATTTTATGTCTTTCCTTTTGGTTTGAAAAAAAATTTTTAAAAACCAGTTCCCTAATGAACAGAAAGCATGACGTTATTGACCTGAAAATAAAAAAGGCGAATGCTTATTAAGGCATGTTGGTTACTATGTGTTAGAGGACAGGAATTCCCAGTGATGCAATGTGCCTCATCCAGAAAGTGAGCACAGAAAACCTTTTCATATGTGCTAAGTCTGCAGCTGCAATAAAGCCTCCGTGCAAACAGTCCGCTCTGCCTGCAGATAGTAACCTCTCTACTGAGGTTCAGATCCCTGGGGATGCAGTGGCATTTCCTGATGGAATCCAGCACACACATTCTATATCCAGGTCCCCAAAATGATACCTTGCAAGAAAAAAAAAACAGTCTATGAGGAGGTACTGCTACAAAGTCTTGGTGGTCCTGAGGTCAATAAAAACATTATTTGAGGGGAAAAAATCACCAATGTTAAAGATTAATTATCTGTTAAATCATGGTGGTGAGAGTAGCTTTTTCTAATGGGTGATGAGTTTTTATGCATCACACATGAGGTGTGAATTTGAAGTACCACACACTAGACAAAACTGAGAATGTACAGTGAAGAGCCCATAGAAAGGTAAATTAAAGACAATTTGATTGCAATTGAGTATATAATTTGGGCTTTACAAGTGGTGCTAGTGGTAAAGAGCATGCCTGCCAATGCAGGAGATGTAAGAGACATGGGTTTGATCACTGGGTCAGGAAGATCCCCTGGAGGAGGAAATGGCAACCTACTGCAGTATTCTTGCCTGGAGAACCCCATGGACAGAGGAACCTGGAGGGCTACAATCCATAGCATCACAGAGAGTCAGACATGACTGATGCAGCTTAACATGCATATAATTCACTTTCTTAGACAACTCAACTTTCATGTCCTCTAAATGAGCAACTAGAATTATATCCATGTGTACCAAACAGAAAATTCAACTCAGAAGAATATAAAAATTAGTGTAACTGACATAACATCCTTCATATGGCAAATGGCAGTCTGTTTATAAAATGTTAGGTCAATAAAACAACCCTATTCCTGCATGTTTCATATCAGAAACAATATTTAAAAAGAAAAAAAAAATAATTTTATTTGTTTATTTTTTTAAAAATCTGCTTGTAGGTATCTTGGAGAATTCAGTCAGGAAAACTGGAACCTCTCTAGCTGTTTCAAACAGAAGAAATTTAATAAAGGAACTTGATGACAGAGATGAGGAGGAGGTAAGAAGCCCTACAGAGGATAGTGAGGCAAACCAGAGAAATTAATAGCAAGAAGCAGATACCATCCCTAAGGTTAACAGAAGGAAAAGTAGTTCCAGGACCAGAACCTAGGTGCACCTCTTGGAAGCTAGAATTCATGGTGAGGTCTTCCCAGTGAAAGCTGAAATCACAGCAGAGACGATGAAGTCTGAAGCAAAGGGAGTAGAGGAGAGATGTTCTGGCTTCTGCCATCTTCCATCCCCCAGTCTTCCATCAAAGTATCTTTTTGGCTGAACATTATCAGGAAGCCAGGGTGCAAAAGAGCCTGGGAAATGTAGTTTCCAGAACAGAGTATGGGAAACATTGATGACTAGCAAATGACTAGCAAATTTGGCATCTCTGAAAACATGCATATCTGTACATTTGCTTTAGCTAATTGACCTATATCTTAAATGGACTTTGATGATCAAATTTTAGCTCCCTATTCACTCATTTTCTTTATAAAAAGTGAATGAAGGAAAACCACAGACGATCACACTGTGATGTGCTTGCCAGTAATTTACCCTGCGAGATATCTGGTGAGGTCTCTCTGTACCCATATATCTTCATTTCTCCTTAAATGTTCTTTGCTGTCTCCCCAGTTCCTTTTTTATTTTAGCTTTGGGATTATCCAGTAAACAGGAATGATGATTTCATTCATTTTTATAACCTAAGCCCTCCCAGGGTGAGGCAAGCTGCGGAGAGGGGGAGTACATGCTGGTAACTATTTTAGACTTGTAAATTTTATAAGCTCAAATATCTTACTCAGTGTTAGAAGATGAGTAGGGAAATGCCTGGTTCAATGATGTAAACACAGCAAATATCAGCCTAGAATTTAGGAAGGGAAATACAAGCCAAAGAGTTTTTTCAGAAGCATCTCTGCTTTTCAGACACTAGCATTTTCTTTGGGCAGAATTGTTCAAGTTCATTAGAGCTTTAAATAGCCTTTTTACTTGCCACCATGGGGATCTGTTCTCTGAAATTCAAAATGCAGAATGATTTGTTTTTGAAGTGTATTAAGTGCAATCTGCATCAAAAAGATGTGCACGTTTCATTTACCAAATAATTCCATTTTTGTCTATTATTTGCCAGCACTATTCTAAGCTATTAAGGCATTTGGTCCTTTAAACAACTGTATAAGATACAGATAAGAGGACCCCAGTGTTGTACCCCAGACTATTACTTCTCATTTTATAAATGAGGATACTGAGGCACAGAGAGATCAAGTAACTGTCCTGAGGTTAAACAGCAAGGTACAGCCAAGATTTTCAGAGTGACTTCTTGGCATTTCTGGGCTCCAGGAGTGAGTGTTTCAGTGAACAAGGTGGAAGCTACCTGGCCTTTTAGGATTTAGCTTCAGAAGTCACCTAATGTAACTTCCCCTGTCTCTTGTTTGGAACAATGACAAGTCTGATAAAATCCAGCAATGCAGGAAGGGTATCCAAGTGTCAAAATGTTTGCAGCCATGCTTTGAAGCTTTCACCGTGAGCAAAGTACCAGCAGCAATGACCACAATATATAATACCCAGATGGTGGGTTGGTTTTTATTTGCTGAAATGACCTTATGGTTTCCTATATTTGGTCCTCACTTATCTACAACAGGAAATGGAAGGAAATAGAGCCTTTCCTTAAGGCAGTTTTCTGTTCCAATCGGTATTCTTCTAACGCCTCCCTTTACTCTGACAACCTTCTAAATGGCATCGGACAAGACTTCCACTGACTCAAGTTTCATTGATGTAGTTGTACCCAAATAGAAAATGTTCTGTTGCCTATATTCAAAACACATTGCTAAGCCAATTTTCTTTAAATTCCCCTGAATTTCCTCCCCTGGGAGGATCATACAACTGCCAAGTTTGAATGTTAAACTTTCAGATACTTTTGAGAAATACTTAGTGTAGGGGAAAAAAAGCATTTGGTAAGGTGATGTTGGTGTGTGTGTGGGTGTGTGTGAGTGTGTTGTACTCAGAGAAAAATGCAGGTTTTCTATTTTAACTGTAAAACACTGAACTAATTTAGCTCAAATCTTTTGAAAATAGGTTCAATTTATGGGGCCAGTGACTATCAAAAATTTTAAGCTGAAAAATATTGGAAAAATCACTCAACTCACCAAAAATTTGCTTTTGATTAAAATCTGAGTTTGTGACCAAGTGTTGCTTTTTAAAAAATAGCTCTTGTGAATGCCACAATTAAAGTATTCAATGACATTTCTTTATGATGTATCCTGAGGGAACAATTTGATTGGTATACAGAGAAAATTGTCAGAAAAAGAACATTTCCTTCTGTACCATAGTATTAGAAAGGAATAGTGTATGCAAAGAGGAAAACACTGGATGATCTGACTGGGTCAGCTGTCACACCTTCAAGGCCAATGTTAGTTCTAATTACATGGTTGGCTGCGAAATGTGTCCTTTCCTCCCTCACCAAGGTATAAGTAGACAAAAGATGGCTCACTGCAAATAACAGCTCACTGTTACATTTTCTTTGACAAGCTCTAAATGTGCAGACAAAAATGTTAAAAGAGCTATCAATAAAACTGCTTTTATTGATTAAGGATGAGTCAATATGAAGTTGAATCATCCAATAAATTCAACAAGAACTTCATAAACCCAGTCACCAGGAGTATTGTACATGGAACATCTAAATGAATGTATGGAATTGACAGAGTTGACTTAAGTAGGAAGCTAGCACAGTCTTCCTAGAATGACCAAATCTCTTTTAAGTTCACATGTGAAATACAGAAAACCTCATGTGACTTGGCAGTATAAAGAAAAAGTGAAAGCCGTTCGGTCATGTCCGACTCTTTGAGACCCCTTGGAATATGGAATTCTCCAGGCCAGAATACTGGAGTTGATAGCCTTTGCCTTCGCCAGGGGATCTTCCCTACCTAGGGACTGAATCCAGATCTCCCCCACTGCAGGCAGGTTCTTTGCCAGCTGAGCCACAAGGGAAGTCCACCAATAGTGGATTGGGTAGCATATCCCTTCTCCAGCGGATCTTCCTGACCCAGGAATGGAAGCCGGGTTCCTGCATTGCAGGAGGATTCTTTACAAGTTAAGGATTAAAACCACCATTTGTGGAACTGTATCCCCAAGGTTTGAGTACTATTTTTACTAGGAGCTGGGTATCTTTGGACAAATCACTTTAACATCCTGCACTTTTTATTTTCCCTCTATAAAATAAAAACAACTAAAGTTAATACTTTATAGTGTTACTGTGAGGATCAAATGAGTTCCTTCCTGCTCAGTGCCCAGTAGAGTGTCTTGCATACTATGTGCTTATTAAACATGGCTATCATATATGCTATTGTCTGCTTCTGATATTCCTACCAATTTCTTGACATACTTTTTCTAGCCACCACAACTAAGAAAGTAGGATAAGTCCTACCTTCAACATTATCATCTGGTGGCCATGGGGAAGTCATTTATTGTCACTGAACTTTGTGGGATTTTAAGGCTATTCTTACATAGTGGCATCTGCTTTTAAATCAAGCGAACTAAAACACATGAAATAGCACATGGTAAGTAAATACTTAGAGTCCAAAGTAAGATGGCAGAGTGGTACAGAACAATAAGTTTTAAAAAAATTAAAAGAATTCAAAAAAAAGGAAAAAATAAATATACTGCATATAGGAATCAATCAAAGGGAAAGGCACACTACTTAAAAGAACACCTTTGAAATGTAACAGTCAGAATCAGAAAGAAATGAGAAACTCTGACTGCCCCCACCTCCCAAATGGCCCTATCACTTCTACCCAACCTTAAACAGATGGAAGAAAGACTGTTAGTGCATATCTATTTCCAATTTGTAGTAATGCACACTCAGAGGATATGAAGGAAGTCCATAGAAAATGTGAATAAAACTTCTCATAAAGAAATCACAGGCGACTTCCCTGGTGGTCCAATGGTTAAGAATACACCTGCCAATGGAGAGGACATAGGTTCAATCCCTGATTGGAAAGATCCCACATGTCATATTGCAACTAAGCCCATGCACCACAACTACTCAGCCTGTGCTCTAGAGCCCATGCTCCACAACATGAGAAGCCACCACAGTGAGAAGCCTGGGCAACACAATGAAGAGTAGCTTCCACTTGCTGCAACTAGAGAAAGCCCACATGCAGCAACAAAGACCCAGCACAGCCAAAAATAAAAATAAATAAGTAAAATTATTTAAAAAAAGAAGTCATGGGGATGCAATGTTCAGAATGTAGTACTGATTACAATTTGAAAGTTACTGAGACAGTAGATCTTATTAAAAGTCTTCACTGCAAGAAAAAAAAAATTATAACTATGTATGCTGACATATTGGAGAAGGCAATGGCACCCCACTCCAGTACTCTTGCCTGGAAAATCCCATGGATGGAGGAGCCTGGTAGGCTGCAGTCCATGGGGTTGCTAAGAGTCGGACATGACTGAGTGACTTCACTTTCACTTTTTATTTTCATGCATTGGAGAAGGAAATGGCAACCCACTCCAGTTGTCTTGCCTAGAGAATCCCAGGGATAGGGGAGCCTGGTGGGCTGCCATCTATGGGTCGCACAGGGTCAGACACGACTGAAGCGACTTAGCAGCAGCAGCAGCAGCAGCATGCTGACATACATTAACTAGACATTGTGGTGATCATTTTGTGATATATACAAATATTGAATCATTATGTGGTATATTTGAAATTAATATTATTTTTATATCAATTATACCTCAATTTTAAAAATTAAAAATTTTTTAAAGAACCCAATAGTTAATTTTAATAGGTAGAAGAGAGAGGGGATTAAAACATGCACAGGAGAAAATGTCACCTGAATGAAAATGATTTAAATTAACAAATCTATTAAACTGATTATAAAATCTATTCTAAGATAAACCAATAAATAATGGTAAGCAGAGATACATCATGCTAAACTTTGAACATCAAGGATCAATATGATTTTCTTCAGGAATATAGATAGAAAAAGCAAGTTGAGTACAAAGGGTAAAAATCAAGCTGTATCTATTGTCTTCAAGTCATTTGGGATGGAGGGGTTGGTAAAAAAATTCTAAACCAAGCCAGAAGGACATACAAATTTAAAGTCAAGTAAATTGTATGCAGAAGTTCAGGAACTATACCTTTTTGTGACTAAGCTAATATTTGCAAAGTACTTAGAACACAGCCAGGCAGATACTAATAGAAAGCACTATGTAAATGTTATTTAACTCATTAAACAAGAATACAGTAAATCTCATTAAATCCATAAACTCTTTTCAATAGAACCTATTTTAGAAGAAGCCCTGATCAGACTACATATTGATGCATTGAACTTTACACATAGAACTAAAATGAAGTCAATGTGGGAAATACGATTTCAGAATTCTAATTATTATTATTCTATTATTCTAATTATTTCAGAATTCTAATTAGTCCATATTCTAATTATTGAAACTTAAAAGATAATAATAGAGCAACAGGAAATCCAGAGCTGAAGGGCAGAGCTAAGGAGATGAGTCAGTGTACTAATCCCCTATTTTTATAAGGACCATCAGTAGATTATATATAAAGTTGATGAATAAAGAACTAGAACTTTTTATTATTCATATGTTCAACTAGTATTTCTGAGAAACCACTATGTGTCAGGGACTGTTCTAAGTGGTGTGGATTTAACCACAAATAAGGCATGTAAGATCCCTATTCCTTCCTTCATACTTCATATTCTAATAGGAAACGATTATACCATGCAATTAGATAAGAAAAAAAGAAACAGATGAAGAGATCAATGAAAGAGTCACAAATATAAATGAGCAATTACATGATAAAGATGTCATTTCAAACAAGTAACAATAGATGGATAATTCAATAAATGTGATGGGAAACTGACAAGTCAAAAAGAAATTCCAGGTATATCAAAGATTTAAAGATAAATATTGAAATCCATTAAAATATTATAAGAAATAATCAGTGAATTTATGATCTTGCAACATGTAAAGTCCCTTTGAAGTAAGACATAAAACAATGAAAGTCACAAAATTAAAGATGAATACATTTAGTTACGAAAATATTTGAAATTTCAATACAGAAAAAATGCATCATAAAGTCAAAAGTCAGTCAAAGGATGGAATAAATGTTCATATCATAAAAAACTAATTTGTGACAAAGGACTATTTTCTTTAATATGCAAAGAACCTGTACCAATTAAAGTTTGTAAGTGTTATAATAGTATTATAATATTCTATTTGCTTGCTTTTTAAGTCAATAAGAAAGAGGCAAGCAGTCTAGAAAAACAGATAAAGAATCTGATGAATTGATGCTTTTGAACTGTGGTGCTGGAGAAGACTCTTGAGAATCCCTTGGACTGCAAGATAAAACCAGTCAATTCTAAAGGAAATCAACCCTGAATATTCATTGGAAGTGCTGAGGCTGAAGCTGAAGCTCCAATATTTTTGCCACCTGGTACAAAGAGCTGACTCTTTGGAAAAGACCCTGATGCTAGGAAAGACTGAGGACAAGAGGAGAAGTGGGCGACAGAGGATGAGGTGATTGGATGGCATCACTGACTCAATGAACATGAGTTTGAGCAAACTCAGGGAGATAGTAAAGGACAAGGAAGCCTGCTGTGCTGCAGTTCATGATGTTGCAAAGAATCAAACATAGTGACTGAACAACAACAACAAAGCATAAAGTAAAACTTTTCAACCATCAGTTCAGTTCAGTCGCTCAGTCGTGTCTGACTCTTTGCGACCCCATGCACTGCAGCACGCCAGGCCTTCCTGTCTATCACCAACTCCCTGAGTTCACCCAAATAGGAAATAGAAATGATAATATAATGTTTGTACCTAATCATTTTACTATCATTTGATGGTACATAAGGTTGCCAACAAAGATCCTTCTAGTCAAGGCTATGGTTTTTCCAGTGGTCATGTATGGATGTGAGAGTTGGACTGTGAAGAAAGCTGAGCACCAAAGAATTGATGCTTTTGAACTGTGGTGTTAGAGAAGATTCTTGAGAGTCCCTTGGACTGCAAGGAGATCCAACCAGTCCACCCTAAAGGAGATCAATCCTGGGTGTTCTTTGGAAGGACTGATGCTAAAGCTGAAACTCCAATACTTTGACCACCTTATGTGAAGAGTTGACTCATTGGAAAAGACTCTGATGCTGGGAGGGATTGGGGTCAAGAGGAGAAGGGGACGACAGAGAAGGAGATGGCTGGATGGCATTACCGACTCGATGGACATGAGTTTGAGTGAACTCTGGGAGCTGGTGATAGATAGGGAGGCCTGGTGTGCTGCGATTCATGCGTTGCAGAGTTGGACACGACTGAGCAACTGAACTGAACTGAACTGAGGGTTGATGAGGATTCTGTTGATTATAGAATAAATCAGTATATACTTTTTTGAGGGACAGTTCAACTGTATGTTTTCAATATTTTTTAAATAAACATATTCTGATCCAGAAAATTTACTGTTAGAAATGCACCCTCTGAATATTCTTGCAAACTTGTACTTGAATTTATTATTAAAACATTCTTACAATAGCAAACAAAACAAAACCTGGAAAATAGCTAAATGTTTACCAGGAGAGGCAAACTAAAGAAATCATGGCAATAATACTAGTCTGATAGTAAGACAGATCTATGTGGTCTGTCATATAAATATATATATATATATATATATATATATGTATACACATATTTCTCCATGATATTTTAATTTTAAAAATCAAAAGATGTGGATATCAGAGTGTGTGATATCAGTCCTTTGTGCAAAATGTTTTTGCACAAATACAAATACACAGATGTATGTACAAGTGCTAGTGTATATGTAATGTCTTGATTTCTATAAGATTACATTTGCATCCTCTAACCCTGGTTGCCTTTAGAAAAAGTCATTTGGGGTAGAAAAAAAAGAAGGAGAACTTTATTTTCATTTAATTGCATTTTGATAATGTTTAATTTTTTTAATAAGCATGTGGATCATTTTTTTAAGTTAACAGGAGTTATCTGGGTAACAGAACCATGAATCATCATAAATTTCTTTCTTTACTTTTCTCTGTTAAAAATGCTTTAAAATATTATTTAAAATAAAATGTGATTTCATCATTATTAAATTTTTAGTAATTTATAAACATGTTAAAAAGAAAGTGAATCCCCTAACATAGTCAGATATTTTGTAAACTGGCAGCAAGGTTTTCAGTTTATAATGTGAAGGGTGGCCTGACGGCTATCATTTGTTATTAGCATTCTCCTTGTCCCCTAACGGTTTCCTGGTCCATATGACAAGTAATGGCTACATCCCCTAGTTCTCCTTCCCCAACCCCGGAAGCTTGCCTTCTCCAAAGTGAAACCTTTAAGTTCCATTAAAAACAGGTATCACTGGAGGGTCTCCTATTAAGTGAAATTGGAACAGAGACCACAGAGCTCAAAAAAAAGTATGAAGTAAAAAAGAAAATGTAACTTAGAAGACACTTCTGAAAGTGTTCATTAAAGCAGGATTTCATGGAAGAATTAGTCATTCATTTTTTATTTACTTTTTAATTTTTTTTAATTGAAGGATAATTGCTTTACAATGTTGTGTTCATTTCTGTCATTCAACAACATGAATCAGCCATAAATGTACATATGTCCCCTTCCTCTAAAGCCTCCCTCTCACCCACCCTCCATCTCACCCCTCTGGGTCCTGGGTCATCATAGAGCACCAGTCTGAGCTCCCTGTGTAATACACTAACTTCCCACTAGATATCTATTTTACACATGGTAATGTATATATGTCACTGCTACTCTCTCAATTCATTCCACCCTCTCTTTCCTTAGGAGTCAGTCATTTTTAAGATCCATTCACCTTATTCAAGTTATCTCAAAAAGAAAAAGACAGCCAAAGAAGAGCTGGTACCATCCAACTTCCACTGTGGCTTAATTGAAGGTAGAAGCCAAATGAACAAAATAGGAAAAGCATCCAATTTTGATTTTTAATTATTGACATAGGGCATGAAGCAAGAGTCAGCTGATCTGAAAGTTTGTTCCTATCTAAAAGTTTATTGTTGAAAATGAAGGAGGACATATGGGGATGCAATTCAGACATTTCTTGGTAGTATCATAATGAAAATCACTTAGCATACATAAATGAATTAAATCACTACAAATGCACTTAAACTGAAATTAGCCAAATAGTTCTGGTTCTGTCTGATTCTATGTTTGGCACTTTGGGATACTGGATCAACTCTCTAGCTAAAATCAATAAGACTTAAACTTACTGAGAATTCAAATACTAATAACAAGAACACTCAAACAACCAGAAATATTTACCCCTTTATATTAGTTTCATGACAAATGAGTGAAAAGCAGATAGAACTAATTTATTCTACCCTCCCTTCCTTCCTTCCTCCCTCCCTTTTCTTCTTC
The DNA here is from genome assembly GCF_019923935.1 of Bubalus bubalis. Classification (NCBI taxonomy): domain Eukaryota; kingdom Metazoa; phylum Chordata; class Mammalia; order Artiodactyla; family Bovidae; genus Bubalus; species Bubalus bubalis. Next base: position 34,619,234 of record NC_059170.1, on the reverse strand, counting down.
TTTCTTTGAAATACCCAAATACCCATGCCATAGTGTCTCAAATGGTCAGGACAAATATGTCTCAAATGGTCAGAACAAATATGATGTAATTTCTATGTATCATTTTTTATTAATAGCTAATACAAAGATAATACTTGGTCATTATCAAGTATTATGGTGCTGAGGTTTTCATTATAGAAACCAAAGCAAACAAATTTTCAAAAATAGATTGTGCTAAGTGACATTTTCTTATAATTATATGTAATGTATAAATAAGTAAAATGTAAAATTGCAATTTGATTTCACTTTTGAAATGTTCCATATGATAAGTCCATTTATCTGCATATTAAAATAACTAACTCTCCTTAGTCTCAATCTTTTCTGTATACAATTTTTGTTTACTTGTCTAATAAGATACTTAAACAGTACTTTACTGAGTTGGCAAAAATTAATTGTTAGAAAAGAAGGACTACTTTAATTTTCAAGGCATGGAATGTAATGACTGTTTTCCTTAATTTTCTTATGACATTTTCTGCCCTGGATTAGACTACATATTGCACCTCTATTACCTACTTCATGCATGCAAATTGATCTTTATTAATTACTCACACACAAAATGGCACCCTAATAGTTTAAAATGACTTTGTTTCATATTGCAAGTAGACAGTTTACTGCAAAGTAAGGATGCATATTTACTGACATAAATGACCTTGAGAGAATAATCTTAAGGACATAATCAGCAATAGTCACTGGTATGTCAAGAACATAATCATTTACAGTTTGGAATTGAAATTTTGGATTCTGGAAGTCACATGGGTTTTTTAAGAATTTTCTCAATCTCTACTGTACTTTTTTAATTGAGCTTTTCTGCACTTCCTTTTTCATTCATCTTGAGCAATTAAGGGTCATCCGATTTTATCTTTTCAGTCTCCTATAGCCTTCTTTTTCATCCTATGCTTCTGCTGAGTTCAAGGACGCCTGATTTCTTGCTTAAATAATTAAAACAGCCTTTTAATTTGTTCAGAAGAACAAGTAGCACCTTCAATCTGGAGCTACTCCAAGCCATTCATGCTCGTGTCTACCAAAGAGATTTTTCTCAAAGTAGGTCCTATGGGGAGAAGTCCAAATTCCTTTGCCCAGTAAAGTGCAGGCACCCTTCTCTCCTATTCTGTTCAGCCACAGTCAATTACCAACCACTGCTTTAATGCATGTTGATATTTCACGCTTTCCTGCCTTTACCCCTGCTGTTCCTCCTGCTTGGAATTCCCTTCCCCCTTTCCTATCTTCTCAACACCTGCTCAGTTTCCAAGATTCAACTCAAGTATTATGTTCTCCCAGGAAACCTCTTACTTACAAGGGAAGGTGGTAACTCTATTCTTGGTTCACATTTTGGACCATATGTAAACTTCTATTTGATCAATTTGTGTATTTCTCTGTATTCATCCTTGCAGCCTCAGAAACTTAGCAGTGTCTGGAAAAGTGAAAATCACTGAATGAATAAAAGTAAAAGCCACTGAACAAAGTTCAGGAGGCAGGCTGCTAAAGCCAACAATTTTACTTCATTCTTGGCAGAGTGCAATTTGAATTTGAGGTGTTATCTTCAGTTCAATTCAGTTCAGTCGCTCAGTCGTGTCCGACTCTTTGTGACCCCATGAAATGCAGAACGCCAGGCCTCCCTGTCCATGACCAACTCCCAGAGTTCACTCAAACTCATGTCCATAGAGTTGGTGATGCCATCCAGCCATCTCATCCTCTGTCGTCCCCTCTTCCTCCTGCCCCCAATCCCTCCCAGCCTCAGAGTCTTTTCCAATGAGTCAACTCTTCGCATGAGGTGGCCAATGTACTGAAGTTTCAACTTTAGCATCATTCCTTCCAAAGAACACCCAGGACTGATCTCCTTTAGAATGGACTGGTTGGATCTCCTTGCAGTCCATGGTGTTATTTTAGATGGGTAGAAAACCCAGGGCTTATTTGAAGCTCCTCTAAAAGCTGACACTAAGACAAGGGTTTTAGTCTAGGCAGACTACAGGAAGGTGGAGAAAACATAACTAGGGAAATGGGGAAGTGAGGCAGGAAGGAGAAGGCCAGTAACATGTGTAATGTGCCCCAGTTACATCTGGGGGTGACAGGAGCCATGGGAGGTTGGATCATGTACCTCAGAGTCATCCCATCCAGTGATGTGAGAGAGGTGAGGTGCTGACTCACTAAGGCCCATTGGTCATTGGTTAAGGACTGTTCCTGGGAGGTATCAATTCCCTAGCACACCTGGCTAGTAGCACATGTAGGCAAAGCAAACTCCACCAGAGTGGAGTTGTGGTTCATATACACAATGGAATATTATTCAGCCATAAAAAGGGACACAAGTCAGTTCTAATGAGGTAGGTGAACCTAGAGCATATTATAACAGAGTGAAGTAAGTCAGAGAGAGAAAAACAAATAGTGTATATTAATGCATATATATGCAATCTAGAAAGCTGGCACTGATGAACCTATTTTAGGACATCAATGGAGATGCAGACATAGAGAAAAAACTAGTGGACACAGTGAGGAAAGGAGAGGATGGGATGAATAAAGAGAGTAGCACTGAAACATATACATTACCATATGTAAAATAGATAACTGGTGGGAATTTGCTATGATGCAGGGAGCTCAAAGCCAGTGCTCTGGGATAACATAGAGGGGTGTGATGCGGTGAGAAGTTGGAGGGAAGTTCAAGAGAGAAGGTCCGTATGTATGCCTATGGCTGATTCATGTTGATGTATGGCAGAAACCAACACAATTTTGTAAAGCAATTATCCTCCAATTAAAAATATATTAATAAAACAACCGATTAGAAAGCTTATTTGTCAGAAGTGTGGGTTCATTTAACATTGACTTTTGGTATCTACCAAGTACAATAGAAAATAACATGAAACAAAATCAATCATCCAAGAACTAATGACCTTAATTTGTATGTGTGTCAGTTCAATTCAGTTCAGTCACTCAGTCATATCCAGCTTTTTGCAACTCCATGAACAGCAGCGCTCCAGGGCTCCCTATCCATCGCTAACTGCCGGAGTCTACGGAAACCCGCGTCCATTGAGTCGGTGATGCCATCCAACCATCTCATCCTCTGTCGTCCCCTTCTCCTCCTGCCCTCAATCTTTCCCAGCATCAGGGTCTTTCCAAATGAGTCAGCTCTTTGCATCAGTTGGCCAAAGTATTGGAGTTTCAGCTTCAACATCAGTCTTTCCAATTAACATTCAGGACTCATCTCCTTTAGGATGAACTGGTTGGATTTCCTTGCAGTCCAAGGGACTCTCAAGAGTCTTCTTCAACACCACAGTTCAAAAGCATCAATTCTCTGGTGCTCAGCTTTCTTGATAGTCCAACTCTCACATCCATACATGACTACTGGAAAATCATAGCCTTGACCGGATGGACCTTTGTTGGCAAAGTAATGTATCTGCTTTTTAATATGCTGTCTAGGTTGGTCATAACTTTCCTTCCAAGGAGTAAGCGTCTTTTAATTTCATGGCTACAATAACCATCTGCAGTGATTTTGGAGCCCCCCCCCAAAAAAAGTCAGGCACTGTTTCCACTGTTTCCTCATCTATTTGCCATGCAGTGATGGGACCAGATGCCATGATCTTAGTTTTCTGAATGTTGAGCTTTAAGCCAACTTTTTTGCTCCCCTCTTTCACTTTCATCAAGAGGGTCTTTAGTTCTTCTTAACTTTCTGCCATAAGGGTGATGTCATTTGCATATCTGAGGTTATTGATATTTCTCCTGGCAATCTTGATTCCAGCTTTTGCTTCCTCCAGCCCAGTGTTTCTCATGATGTACTCTGCATATAAGTTAAATAAGCAGGGTGACAACATACAGCCTTGACGTACTCCTTTTCCTATTTGGAACCAATCTGTTGTTCCATGTCCAGTTCTAACTGTTGCTTCCTGACCTGAATATAGGTTTCTCAAGAGGCAGCTTAGGTGGTCTGGTAGTCCCATCTCTTTCAGAATTTTCCAGTTTATTGTGATCCACACAGTCAAAGACTTTGGTATAGTCAATAAAGCAGAAATAGATGTTTTTCCGAAACTCTCTTGCTTTTTCCATGATCCAGTGGATGTTGGCAATTTGATCTCTGGTTCCTGTGCCTTTCCTAAAACCAGATTGAGCATCTGGAAGTTCTCGGTTCACGTACTGTTGAAGCCTGACTTGGAGAATTTTGAGCATTACTTTACTAGCATGTCAGATGAGTGCAATTGTGCAGTAGTTTGAGCATTGTTTGGCATTGCCTTTCTTTGGGATTGGAATGAAAACTGACTTTTTCCAGTCCTGTGGCCACTGCTGAGTTTTCCAAATTTGCTGGCATATTGAGTGCAGCAATTTCACAGCATCATCTTCCAGGATTTGAAATAGCTCAACTGGAATTCCATCACCTCCACTAGCTTTGTTCATAGTGATGCTTCCTAAGGCCCACTTGACTTCACATTCCAGGATGTCTGGCTCTAGGTGAGTGTGAGTGATCACATAATTCTTCTGTGTGTTCTTGCCACCTCTTCTTAATATCTTCTGCTTCTGTAAAGTCCAGACCATTTCTGTCCTTTATTGAGCCCATCTTTGCATGAAATGTTCCCTTGGTATCTCTAATTTTCTTGAAGAGATCTCTAGTCCTTCCCACTCTATTGTTTTCCTATATTTATTTCATTAATGGCTGAGGAAGGCTTTCTTATCTCTCCTTGCTATTCTTTGAAACTCTGCATTCAAATGGGTATATCTTTCCTTTTCTCCTTTGCTTTTTGCTTGTCTTCTTTTCACAGCTATTTGTTAGGCCTCCTCAGGCAACCATTTTGCCTTTTTGCATTTCTTTTTCTGGGGAAAGGTCTTGATTTCTGTCTCCTGTATAATCTCATGAACCTCCATCCATAGTTCGTTCTGCACTCTATCAGATCTAGTCCCTTGTAGTAATTCAGATTTGGCAACATTTTTGTTGTCTTGACACATATCCTCTCATTTATATATCAATACAACTCTGTGAGGAGATCAGCTATTAATCTCTACATATTATTTATGAAGGAGCTAAGACTGTCACAATTTGTTATTGGAGAAGGAAATGGCAACCCACTCCAGTGTTCTCACCTGGAGAATCCCAAGGACGGGGGAGCCTGGTGGCTGCCGTCTATGGGGTTGCACAGAGTCGGACATGACTGAAGTGACTTAGCAGTAGCAGTAATCAACCTAAGTGGTAACCTTTCTGAATAAATACCCACTGTTAGGCAACCTGATAAAAACTATTAGAAAAAGAAGAAGAAGAAAGGCATAAAAAGTCCTATCTTTCAAAATCAGGCCATAATATTTCAGGCAGAAGGCCAAGAAATACGTTTAAAGATACATAGAGTAAGTAGTAATCAGAACCTTGTGTTTGTATGCCAATTTTTACTTCAAGTTCACACAGGCTAAGTATCTGACTTTTATCATGCTATCTGAGGCCGGTAGAACATATTTATTTACCCTGATTAACAAATGAGGCCAAAAGATGACCATTTTAAAATCAGCCATCCATAGCCAAACCAGAAGTAGAATGTAAGCCACCCAACTATGTCTTGGGCTGTAAGCAACATGTGCATACAGCATCTACTGTGCATAACCTACAATATGATACAATCTGGTTAGATACGTAAAATTCATTGTCTCTTAATTTTTAAGAAGAAGTCAGTATTTGCCTGAAAAGAATAACCCAAACTCCTGATACTAGGCCTTCTAGTGGGCAAATCACTTTACCCCATCCATCCTCCCACCATATCTAAACATGTGAAAGTGGCTCAGTTGTGTCTGACTCTTTGCGATCCCACCGACTATACAGTCCATGGGATTCTCCAGGCCAGAATACTAGAGTGGGTATCCTTTCCCTTCTCCAGGGGATCTTCCCAACCCAGAGATCAAACCCAGGTCTCCTGCCTTGCAGGGGTATTCTTTACCAACTGAGCCATCAGGGAAGGCCCCACCATATCTAATTATACATCAAATAGGTAAAAGTTTGATTGACCAGATTCTGTGCTTTGCTGTGGCTCCTGGTTCCTGTGAAAGCACATCATCCAGGTGATGTAAGTAGAACTGCTATTAGGTGTCACTCTAGTAACAAGCTGATAGGTGTGCTGCCAAGCCTAGAGGTTTCTCTGAGGAGTTGCTGTAGGTTTCGGTGGAATGACAATTACAAGGTAGATGGATCATTTCATGCCTGCTGTGACCTTTACAATATGTGAGGTTCATGATTTTAATGTTAATTTGCATAATGGTAGGCCTGCAAGAACAATGGTGAATGCTAATAGCTGCAGGATGCAATAAAACTAAACATCATCTGGGCTGAACTGCTAAAGGAAAAGTTGCCAAAGTATGATTCTTTAAGCACTTAATTTCATCCCAGGTCATGTCCACATACAGTTAAATGAGATTTCCGGTATCTCTTGAAAAACTGGCAAGAAGTGACTGGCAGTGGATAGCAGCAACCTCCTTCATATAGAGGGATGAGATGGGGATGGGATGGGGAGGGAAGTGGGAGGGGGGGTTCAGGATGGGGAACACATGTACACCCATGGTGGATTTATGTCAATGTATGGCAAAATCAATACAATATTGTAAAGTAATTAACCTCTGATTAAAATAAATTTATATTAAAAAAAAGAGAACCCTAACCTGATAGGCTTTCCTTTTTCATGTAACTTCCGTGTCCCCTTTGAGGAAGTTGACTTTGCAACTACCATCATCTTGCCCAAAAAGAACCCCCACCCGGATCTCACCACACCCCACATCTGGCAGATAAACTAAATTTAATACACTTAGAAAGAAAGAATCTCACTTTATGGGCTGAAAAATTTGTAATGAACCTTTGAAAAAGGTAGAATTGGCCATAGCTAGTGGCAAGCGATATTTTCAAGGGAAACAGATACTGTCAGCTCAAACTAGTAATTCTGCATTTTGAGTTGCAGGTGGGAAGGTGACTGTTCACAAAGTTTAAAAAGAAGTTGCCTCCATTTAAATTTACTGTTTTAAACTATTTCTGTTGCCTGGAAAATGGGTAGGTATGATCATTCTGAACTTTGCACCCCAAATCAGTCTCTGGAGATTATTTATTAATGTTTACTTACTTATTTACTTATTTATTGGCTTCTTTCTCCTAAGTGTTCAAACTCATTTTCACCACAAGAGGGCAGCCATCTCTAAAAAACAACCAGAGAGCCTGGCTCTTAGGGGAAACAGGGCCAACACTTAGGAAGTTGTGCTTAGGAAAGGCAGCCCCATGTAATCAGGTATCCCACATATAAGAGATTCTGTGATGGGCAACACTGAATGGGATAGAGTATCCAGAAGTGCCAATTTTCCCTGTGATTCTTGATGATCAAAGATTATTTCACAAACTGACAAAGCTCCCAAGTTATGAAGGGCTGCAGCTGTGAGACATCCTTGATGTCAACACGAGATTTATTGTTCATCCTCACTTGAGGCATGTTCAATAGCTGTCAACTTTCTCCTCCTCTTTAGGAGCTACACACTGATTTAGGTTTCATATAAGTTTTGTTTTGTTTTTTAAATCTCACTGATGACAGAAACAATTGTTAACTCCTCAAACTTGATAGGGAAGGAAATAGTTTCAAAAGCACAATAAACATTTGTGACTTAAAGTGCCTGTGAATAGAATACGTTCTCTTGCCAACTTGTTTGGTGTCCAATGATTCAGAGTGGCAATCAGCTTCCATAGAGTTTCATTTTCAAGGGGAAAAAAAAAAGTACCATGTTCCTCAATATTTTGTACCCCCACCCCCTCCCCCCCATTTATTTTCCTGGTAGGCAGGCTTCCTCAGAAATACCTTATTTGACCTTTATACTTTCAGAAACAGCTAGGGCCTAATTCCCCCTCTGTGGGTTGCTAATCCGATTTACGTGAGCGGAACCTACAATTATTTTAGCTTCCCAACTGAAAAAATAATACACATGGATAATAGATTGCTATGAGCTCTTGCTTCAGACTTTTTCTGCTCTACAGGCTGAAGGTTCTGTGCAGGCGAGCTTGATTTTGTCCATCTGGCCTTTTCCGAAACTTTTCTGCTTTTGGCTTCCGGGATTATTTGGGTAAACTGGTTGAGCTGTGCATGGGCGATCCTGGGATACTGGAAAGGACAGAAAGCCTTGGCCTTGGGACTTGTGGTACAGCAGATTTGGGGACTGTCTCAGCTGAGCAAAACAAGTCACCTGACCACATGTCACAGACCTGCCGCTGGGATCTGGTGGAAGTGGGTGGGGCAGAAGGTTCTAAGGTCTCAGACCAGAGCTGTTCTGTCCCCTCGGCTCACACTGTGCCATTATTTCACCTTCCTCTGCAGTTGCTAAGGGCCTGCCCCTGAGCTAGGCGAGATAAATATAAGGCATGAAGTGATTTCTACCATAAAAAGAAAGAATATCCCTCTCATCCTCTCTTCATACATACACACACACACACACACACACACACACACACACACTCCATGTTGCGCATATCACGTATAGTAGAAGGAAATCCATTTCACACACAGTTATAGAAACGTGTGCTTTGGTAGCACAAATTTTTCGTATACGGATATATTTATAGACACACACGTGTATATTTGTGTATTACACATATATTTATTGGAATAAAAGAACGCGTTTATATAAATAAATTTACATATGTAAATACATATGTCTATCAATGTTAAAGTTTAAGTTACACGCAAATACAATCTGTAGTTTTCTTTTAATTCTCCTCTCACCTCGGGTAAACACAGAACAGTGTACCCCACGCCTATGCCAAGACGCTTTGTAACTTGGTTGAGTTCTTTAATCGTCTATTACGGAGTATCTTCAAACTGAAAGCTAAATAACGGGCCAGGAGGGGAAATAAGGCCCGACCTGGCATTCGTCGGGATTTCGTCCTGGGAGTCCCAGCCAGGGCCAGGCGCTCCGACGGATCTCTCCTTTGAGGGCAGGGGCTGGAGGCACGAGCGCCCCCCCGGCGGCCGCGGGTCCCCGCCCTCGGCCCCACCCCACCGCGGCTGCCCCGGCTGCCCGGCTAGCCGTCCACACCCCTGCACACTGCTCCCGCCCGCTCGGGGATCCCCGGCGAGCCGCGCCACCGAGGGGGAGGGTGTTCGGCCTGGGCCGGGAGGGAGACGGCAGGCGGCGTCCCCTTTAAAAGCCGCGAGCGCCGCGCCACGGCGCCGCCACCGCCGCCGTCGCCGCCAGAGTCCTCGCCCCGCCGCGCCGCGCTGCGCCCGGCTCGCGCTGCGCCCGCCGCTCTGCTTCCCACACCCTACCCGGGATTGGCAGCTGCCGCCAGACATCAGCCGCCGCAGGCTCCGCCGCCCACCGAACTACCTCGGGGCGAGCGCCTCGCGGATTACTGGGGACTCAGAGGCACCCAAGCCCGCAGACCCCGCGCCGGTTAGAGCGCCCGGCAGTGCGCGCCGCTGCGCCGTGGCCTCGGCTGACCGGGCCGCGCCGGAGCCGAAGACCGGCGCGCTGAACCCGAGCGCCGCGATGCCGATCACCTCCCACCGGAGCTCGGGGACCTGGAACACACCGACCGAGGTGTGATCGGACCCCAGGCTGGCCACAAAGGGTACAGTGGCTTGGCCTGGGGGCGAAGAGACCGAGGGGAGAGTGCGGCCACCCGCCTCGGCGGCCCGATACTCGGCTCGACTCGCCTGAGAATGTGCCCGAGGACGCCGGAGCGCCGGAGCCGCGGTGGTTTCAACTGGCTAGCGCTAATGGGGGTGCGCTGGAGGAAGGCAGAGTGATGCGGGGGGGCAACTCGCCTGGCACGGAGATCGCCGCTGCGCCCTTCCCCGGACCCGGCGTCGCCCAGGATGGCTGGCCCGAGCCATGGGCCGCGGCGGAGTTAGCGCCGAGCGCCCAACCCTCGCCCCCCGAGTCCCGGAGCCGGCCCAGCGCGGGGCCACGCGTCCCGCGGGCGCTGGTTCCTAAGGACGACGACAGCACCAGCTTTTCCTTTCTCCCTTCCCTTCCCTGCTCTGCACTCCTCCCCCTGCCCGCTGTTGTTGTGTGTCAGCACTTGGCTGGAGACTTCTTGAACTTGCAGGGAGAATAACTTGCGCTCTCCACTTCGCCCCGGTGCCTCTGCCCCAGCGGACCAGCCTCACTGCCTGCGAACCCCGCCGCCCCTGCCACTTCTCCGCCGGGCCCGACCCGAGACGCCGCTCCCTGCGTGCTAGGAGGGACTGCCTGGCCGGCACCCGGGAGAAGGAGGAGGCGAAGGAAGGGAACCGGGTCCCCGCGCCAGGTCCTTCAGCCAGAGCTTTTTCCATGTGGAGGCTCTTTCAATGGACGTGTCCCCGCGTGCTTCTTAGACGGTCTGCGGTCTCCTAAAGGTGACAACGTGGGCCGGGGCTGGGGGTGGGCGCGGGTCTCCGGCGGCCGCAGCAGCTGAGCCCCTCCCGGGGCCAGGCCTGGCGGGACGTAAACAGAACAGGTCCACGTGCAGCCGAGCCGCTGAGGGGATACCCACATCTTACCGCCCCTGGCGACCTTAGGCTTTGCCCTCCTGGCTCGCACTCTTCCGCCCCTCCTCCCTCTCCCTCTTCGGGATTTTATTAGGGCTGTTAACACTTGGATGATTTTTTTTTTTTTTTTTAAGTTAAAGAAGTCCCTTCTAGAGGGTGGCCCGTGGATTTCACCCGTTAGCTGCCAACCTGTACGTCCTGCCGTTTTAACTTCAAGTTTCTCCCGGAGAACTGCTCTCTCGACTCAGAGCCGCGTCCCATTTAGGAAAATATTATACGTTGGGATTCTCCCTGTTTTGTTTTTTTTTTTTTTTAACCAGGAATGCAAGGGGGGCAGTTATTTCGTGCCACCTTGAACTGACACGTGAATTAACAGATATCAGTCATCTACCTAATAGGAAGATACTTGTGTATATTTACTGCATAGGAGGGGGCGGGGGGAGGGGGGATGGAGTGGCCTGTCCTGACATTTCTGGGGTTAGGTTCGGGTCACAGGTTGCGAGTGATTTCGGAAGTTGTGTCCTTGAGTTTACTGGCTCTGGAAGTTACAGACCCTGTGTGTATCAGGAAGTTCTATACCGTGCCTGTAAGGAAGTCACATGCACCATTTGTCCGTGTTTATATGCAAGTGAGCGCTGTGTGTTTGGGTTAGGTTAGGGGACGGAGGAATGTGAGACTAAGCGGTGGTTTTCCCAGGTTCCCTATACAGCTGTCAGCGTGAGTGTCACAGAAAAAAAAAAGTGACAGTCACTGACGCAGCGTGGGGTGGGGTGGGGGGCAAATCTTGACGGGTTGAGAATGGGATGGGAGCGGGGAATAGCCATCTGGCTCAGGAACTAGGTGTTCTTCCATTCTCCCAAACGTTTGAGCTTCAGCTCCTCTTAAGTATCCCCGCGAGTGTTGTCAGCCAGGTGGGCACCCTGGAGGAGGAGGCAAATGGACGGAGCGGGAGCCCGCGGGGGCGGAAGGGGTGAGGGCTGGGCGGGAAACTCCGTGACTAATGTCGGCCCTGTCCGCAGGTCGACCATGGTGGCCGGGACCCGCTGTCTTCTAGCGTTGCTGCTTCCCCAGATCCTCCTGGGCGGCGCGGCCGGCCTCATTCCCGAGCTGGGCCGGAGGAAGTTCGCTGCGTCTGCTGGCCGCTCCTCATCCCAGCCTTCGGACGACGTCCTGAGCGAGTTCGAGTTGCGGCTGCTCAGCATGTTCGGCCTGAAGCAGAGACCCACCCCCAGCAGGGACGCCGTGGTGCCCCCCTACATGCTGGACTTGTACCGCCAGCACTCGGGCCAACCCGGTGCGCCTGCCCCGGACCACCGGCTGGAGAGGGCAGCCAGCCTCGCCAACACCGTGCGCAGCTTCCACCACGAAGGTGAGGCGCGGGGCCGGAGCTTGGGGGCGGAGACGGGGGCGGGGAGTCGTCCGGCAAAGCGCCCCGCCGTGGGCAGACTGCAGGCATCCCTGGCAGGGCAGCTTGGCCCGGGTGCTGCAGACATTTCCCTGTTTGTAAGAACCTTTCCGAACCTGGCTTTCACGCACTGCCTGTGTGGCGGGAGAGCCAGGGATTCCCTTTCGGTAAATCGGCACTACTTTTCCTGGCTTGGAGCCAGAAGAGCGACTCCTCCTCCAGGAACTGGAGAGAAATCAAATGATGGGGAACATGAGGGCAAAAGGCATGCCCCTAGACTGCGAAACGTGTAAGAATTCCTTAGGAGAAGAATGAGAAGGAAGGGGGCAGATTGGGATCTCTTCACGTCTGTTTGGAAGCCTTTGCTCTATAAATCTGCTTCTCTTGCTTAAGCCAGGGTTTCAGGCATGACAGCGCCAAGGGCAGAATTTTCAGAGATAGTATTGAAAAATCAAAGCCCAGGGCCCCAAAGTCTTTCTAATGTACAGTAGATCTGGGCCTGGTTTGGAAGATTTCAAATCCCTATCTAATCCTCGTGGGAGATCAATTCCCCAATCAATCTTACTGTTTCCACAATGACTTTCTTGTCTTCTGCTTAAATCTGAGAAGAACTTCCTAACAGAGACAAGGCTAGCCTTCAAACGAAAGCTTTTCCAGCAGCTAGCTGCTTGTTTTCCTTTTAGTGCATTGAAATGTGATTTTTTTTTTTTCTTTTATGATACTGGATGTGGTTTTTCTAAGGTAGGGTATTTCTGCTTGTTTCATCAGAAAGGCATTTAGTGGATTTGAAATGTCTTAGAGCAACTTTTGAGATCTGTTGTACCAAAGTTCTGAGGGCAATTACTCAAAAATACGTTCCACTGCAATTCTTTTTTTACACTTTTAAATGCTCCTTTGGCTTAACACATTCTAAGCAGAGCCCAGGTTCCTTCAAGCTCTAGGGGAGGATCCAAAGTTGTATATCACAGAGCAGCCACTTGTAGAGTATTGGAGAACTAGTATATAGTTCCCTTTTTCTTACCCTGCCCTGCCGAGGTGGTGGGTTTCAAGTGGCGATCTGTGCTCTGATATAAGCAAATCAGTAGTGTCACAGCCAGGCATTTTCTCCCAGTGTGGAAGACTTACACTGTGAGAACAGCAGTTGATAGTGGGAAGGGGTTGTCAAGGCAGGTTACATTACTTCATCAAGGCAGCTATACCTAATGAAGGGGACATTGAATTGATAATCAGTTCCTTTTTCAGCACATTTCTAAAGGAGGTGCTCTCTGCTAGCAGAAATTAGTTTTGGAAGGAAGAAAAATCTCATATTACTCCTTCAAGTTTCATCTACTGAAAGCCCAAGTTGTCTGTTGTCATGCAGAAATGTTTTTGTTCATGTACATTCTGTCATCACCACCTTGGAGTGATTATAGATCCAGCTCATCATTCCCAACTGATGCTGATTAGATTTGTTTTTCTGGATAGAAAAGTAATACAAATTGCTATTTTGGCTACCTCTCCTGGAGATATAGCAAGGAAATCATTCTTTATTTTTAAGGCCAAGAAGGTACTGCGTGTCTCTTGGAACTTAAAAGGAAGATAGATCATTTGAAATATTTGACATCTAAAAATACTCAGTTGCATGACAATCCCATCAGTGAAGTCTCCATATTTCTCCTTTCTCTTGAAGTGCCTTGACCAAATCTAAACAGGCAAACTTAATATAGTGCGTTATTTTAACTTAAATAGCATACTTGAGCTTATAAGTCAGAATTTATGTCTTTAAACATGTTAAGTGTTATGTGCCAAATAGTACAGAAATTACCAACTTGCTTAAAATCAATTTATAATAACTTCAGATTTTAATGCAATTAGATGATAGAAAAAAGCTATGTGATGTTTGCCCTAAATTTTAAAAAACCCATTTCTTTTCTTGTTATGACTAGCATATAATCAGTATGCTACAAATTGCCCTTGTTTTGAAGACCAGTTCATTTTTGTATAACCCAGAATTGGGTTTTTTTAAATATTCTTGTTTATAAAACATCCATGCATGACACTAAAAAGTCTATTAGTAAATCATGTGATTAAGGCTTAGGTTTAAGAGCAGAATTTGGTTCCTAGAGTCTTCATAGGTGTTTATTTATTAAAGGACCAAAGGATCTGATTACAAGAATTACCTGTTGGTTTTATTTGTGGGCAGGATCTGGGTGATTTGGTGAAATACAAGACAAGAAATATCATGGTGGCATTCTTTCAACCAATGTGAGAAGATAATGGATCCACATTGTAGGTGCTCAGACACAGAAATGATCAGTTGTCATTTCTATTAAACTTTCTCTAGTACTTTCTACAGTGGCTTTTATTTGGGAGAGCCCAAGTACTGCAAAACATTTTTCTTTTTTCAAAATTGTTAAAAAGTACTTCAGCCCCATACGCCTTTCAGAACTGCCACTGAGGATTAAAAAATGACTTCTTTTAACTGGAAAATGTTCTTTGCTTTTCTTATAGTTAAAAGCACATTGAAACTGGTTGACTTCATTGGCCCTGCAAAAAATCTGTATTATTTCCTGTCAGATTGGAATATGGAAGGACCACGTGCTTGCTCTCCAGACTCTGAAGGACACAGTTCTCTTTTTGCCTGAAATAACTTGAATTATTTGCCTCTATGACTAAAGCTTTGACTTAAAGATTAACCTATTTTCTACAAATGTAATTTTCATGAAAATACCCAATTAAAAGGAAAGTTCAGGAAACAACTACTGCCCTGTGAAGGAACACTGATTTCCAGTACAACACTTGGATTCCCAATTGAACACTGATTCCCAGTATGAACACAGATTCCCAGTACAACCAAAGGATTTAGACACATATACCCACCAAACCAGTGTTCACCTGGGGATGCTTCCCAGGTGTCCCCAGGTATTTCAGCGTGAATAGGAAAGGCCCCCTTTATGTGGAACAGGCATTCTGTTGGGAAATGCTCATAGATGGAGCCTTTGGTGCCCCTGGAGAAGGAAATGGCAATCCACTCCAGTATTCTTGCCTGGAAAATTCCATGGACTGAGGAGCCTGGTAGGCTACAGTCTGTGGGGTTGCAAAGAGTCAGACACGACTGAGCGACTTCTCTCTTCTCTTTTTGGTGCCCAGAGAGTTCTTGAACTAATGTTTTACATGCTGCTGCTTTTTTAGTGGTTCGTCTCTGTTCCCTGTTGATCCCTCCTCATTGAGCTATTTTGTCTTTTTTTTAAAGACTTGGCCTTTTGTATCTTTCACCAGGTAGGCAACTTATAATAAGAGGACCCTGGGTCATTCCACAGGTGTTGGGAGTTAAGGGTGTGCAGAGGCCAAATCAGAGTTAGTGAATGTGACCATGTTCTCTCTTTTAGCTGCCATCTCCTTTGTTGTCTTTAATTTTTAAATGATTCACTTGAACCTTTTGTATTTAATCTTTTTTTTCTCTCCTTGATGCATTAATTCTCTCTCTCTTTCTGTATATATATACATTCTCTAATCATTATTTTATATTTTGGACATGATTATTTTTTAATCTCCACTACTTTCATTTTATTTCAGGGCAATAATTTCCAACCTTACTGACTAGCTAGAACATTTGCAGGTTTTCATTGTTGTTTTCTAAACGAACATTTTTTATTCCAAGATTGTTGCAAAATTCTCAAAACTTAATGACAACTCATTTTTTGCTAAAACTCATCATACTGTGAAAGAAAAAGACAGCCACAGAATGAATATCAGTGGTTCCAAACAAGATCTGCATGTCCCAGTGCCTGCCACTTTACTTTTCTGCTTATTTAGTTCTGTCTGCTTCCTCTATCATTTCTATTCCTTTAACTGGGACAGAACTCACCCTGCGGATTTATTTGTATTAAATATAAATCTGCCTCTGTTGGTTTTGACTTTTGCTTGAGTTTTTGACTCCTTCCCCCATGTTATATGGTGCCATCTAGTGGCCAGAAACCTGGGCCTACCGTAGGCTCAACTGGATAGCTATGCACTGTGACCTTAGGAAAGTCACATAACCTCTCTGAGCTCCACTTATTTCATTTACAAAATGGAGCTAGTAACAGTTTCTCTCTAATTGATCTGTCATAAGGTAATTCATATTACCCTGGTAATTCATATTCTCCTCTGGTCTAGGGAAGAGGAAGTCAAAATGAGCCTAGGCTAGCTGTGGGAATTCAGTCTTATCTTTGGATTATTTTGATATAGATGAATAACTGACAGCGTTGATGATTAAGTTAGAACTTTGCTTTTGGGAGAGAGGTTGAATGTCATTTTTACCATATTTTCCCTTACTTTCCCACATTTTTGCACCCATAGCTCCATTTATTTGATTAAGAATTTAGAAGTTCAGGGACCCACATCTAAAATACTCTGGACTCCTCAGATCCCTTGGCAAGTGCAGCCTATTCAATAAAGATTATTTACATATACCTCAGAGAAATGTACCTTACCTACTTAGGTAAGTTCTCCGTTATTTTCAGAATCCCCAGGCTTGATGTGATGATTTGTAACTTCTTTATTTCATTTCAAAAAGTTCAGATTTTTTTCTACCTTCTAGAAAAAATTCATGTTCCCTTGCAGATCAAAGGAGAGGGTACCCTAACTTTGGTCAGTTTTCCTGGGTTTGGGAATTCCTGTGATCTTCTGACGTATCTCTATGACCAGAGTCTGCAGTTAGGAGTCTTGTAGAGATCTTTGAATTAAGAAGGGATAGTGGTCCGGTAGGGATTAGGTTGACTGAGATGAAGCTGCAATATTGGAGAAAGATCTTCACATTACTAGTTAATATTTAATAGTGTCAAGTTTTTTCCTTTGCTAAGTGAGTCTTCTTTTGCCACTTATTAATACCTCCAATGAGATTTTGGAGCTCCTGATATTGCCTTTTAATAGGTTAAATCTAGTTGAATTGTGGGAGTTTTATATAATTCAGTAATACATTGGTCTTTTGGAGGGTTATTGTTCTATTTGGGCTTCCCAGGTGGCTCAGGGTAAAGAATCTGCCTGCCAATGCAAGAGACACCAGTTGGATCCCTTGGTCAGCAAGGTCCCCTGGAGGAGGAAATGGCGATCCACTCCAGTATTCTTATCTGGGGAATCCCATGGACAGAGGAGCCTGGTGGACTACAGTTCATGGGGATGCAAAGAGTTGGATATGACTGAGCATACATTCATTATTGTTCTATTTAATGCCTCTTTTATACCCATCCTCCTTGCTTCATTTACTTGTTTCTCATGCTTACCTGAGAGATTGTTCATCTTCTTCCTGGCTGTGTGTGATATTTTTCTGGGCTTGTTTGTCAATACAGCTGTTCCACAAAGGCCCCAGATAATGTGCCTTTCCTTCCCCTCTTTAAGAAGAGCAAGAAACTCATGTGTTCTGAGATCAGCGAAGTCAGTTGCTTGGGGCCAGGTCTGGCTTTGGGTCATTGTGTCTGGAGGACGCTGCTGATTTTTACATCACTCTTGTTTTCTCTGGTAGCTTCTCTGTCAAAAGTGGAAACATCAGAGGGCTCCTGAATTGCAGGGGGTAAACATAATTCTTGATATTGGAGGAGGGCTCTGGTTGATTGGTGGGAGGGTTATTTTAAAATAGTGCCTGGTCTGAAGTACCATTAGCCAGGCTGCAGAGTTTAGAGCTCTCCCAAAGATAGCCCTACAGGTGTGGGTTAGTCCATGTCTAAGGAGAGGAGCTTTAGATCTACTCATCCATGGCTTCAACTCTTACTCCTTGGCCAACACTAATGGTTCTTCTGTTCATCTTTATATTATTTAACAAAAAAGGCACTTTGTTTCTGGCAGTTTATACTTGAACATGAAAAGCATTCTTTAAAACCTTTAGGCTCAAAGAGCAGTTCCCCAGCTTCCAGCATTCCCTTACCTGCGAGCTGCTGGAAATACTGAATCTCAGGCCCCACCTCCGACTCACCAGTTGAATCAGAATCTGCATTTGAAGAGTTAAGGTGTCCTAGGTGATTTGCATGAAGGTTAAAGTTTCCAAGCATACCATTAAGGCATTCCTCCATAATTTAGTGTAAACCACCCCTGTTGACCTTAGCTTGCAGTAATGACTGTTGCTTTGATGATGAAGGTTTGTAAGGTAGAACCTTTGAGGGAATGATCTGATTATCCTTTGCTAAGATATCTAGATTTTGTGAACAATGAATAGCTATTTGGTTTAGGAGAAATACAACTATAAAATCAATGAAAAATGATTTCCTCTTATGGTGATGACATGGAACTGTGGCTAAATTGATTTTGCTGGCACTCAGGTTGGATCCTGAATGAAGCAGGTTAAATTTGTTGACAGTGAAATGACAGAATGTGGTAAAGCTAGAAGAAAGTAAACCCAAATATCTCAAAATTCCAGTGCTGTTCACTATTAATTTAATAATAATGTGTACTTTTTATGAATTGCAGACTAAACATTCAAGGTGCTATGTTATATTGTTTGCTCAAAAAGCAGTACTTAAAATTGAAATTCTAGAATTTTAAATCAGGAAGAATTTTCTACATATAGCCCATTTAAATGACTATTTTAAAATAATGATAACAGATACAAAATGGTTATTCTGTATTTAGATTATCTCTTACATCATGAATATCATAATGGCATTTCTGTAGATTTTCATAAATTTAGCAGGTTTGTCTGTATCCTGTAGCCTATTATTGGGTGTGTGTATATAAATATTTGGTTTGTTTGTTTGTTTTGTTTTAAGATAAAGGAATTATAAATAGAAGAGAATCATTTTTTCCCCAAAAACATCTGAAATGAGATTTTTATTTTTGAGGTCATAAGGAGGTTAGAGAACAGACAAAGTTGGGAAGTTAACTTCTCTTGAAATTGTCCAGCCTTAATTACTACAGTGTCCTAGTTCCACCCTTACGTTTCCAAAGAAGCAGATCCCTTGTAAATGCCTTTGTTTCTGGACTTTTGAGTAAAATAGTAGGGTGTACTTTGCAAAATGTCATCGTTGATGTTGAGTTTCAGAGTCTTTAATTAGGAAACTGAAATCTGTATATCGAGATTTGTAAATCATCTAAATTGCAGAGTAATGTTTTAGAATACCGCTTAAGGGATTGACATTAAAGCCTTTTTCTTTTTAAGAAATGCAATAATTTCCTCAAATCCTCACTCATTAGGCCTCTACTAACTACAGTGCTGACTTTTTTTTTTTGCCCTAAAGTCTGTGAATTCCAAAGAAATGCTTCACCATTCCCCCCATTATTATAGCCACCTGGAAGCAGTATTCACATATTAGATTAAAAAAAAATGACAATGAATTGTGAAATTTTGTTTCTTGGTGTATTGACATAAATGTATGGAAAAGGGAGGATAGTTTCTTTATCTAAAGGGGAAATTGTAATTTTCTGGTTGCAGACGTTACATGGGTTGAATCAAACCCTGAAGTGATGTTTATAAATCCTTATATACAATCAGACTGTCTTACTTGCCTTACTGAACACTTTTTCTTTTTTTCCACTTTTTCATATCAAATTAGAATCTTTGGAAGAACTGCCGGAAATGAGTGGGAAAACAACCCGGCGATTCTTCTTTAATTTAACTTCTATCCCCACTGAGGAGTTTATCACCTCAGCAGAACTTCAGGTCTTTCGGAAACATATGCCCGAAGCTTTGGAAAACAATAGCAGTTTCCATCACCGAATTAATATTTATGAAATTATAAAACCTGCCACAGCTAACTCCAAGTTCCCTGTGACCAGACTTTTGGACACCAGGTTGGTGACTCAGAATGCCAGTAGGTGGGAGAGCTTCGATGTCACCCCCGCCGTGATGAGGTGGACCGCCCAGGGGCTCACCAACCATGGGTTCGTGGTGGAGGTAGCCCACCCAGAGGACAGCCATGGGGCCTCCAAGAGGCATGTGCGGATTAGCAGGTCTTTGCACCAAGATGAGCACAGCTGGTCACAGATAAGGCCCTTGCTTGTCACTTTTGGCCACGATGGGAAAGGACACCCTCTCCACAGAAGAGAAAAGCGGCAAGCAAAACACAAACAGCGGAAACGCCTCAAGTCCAGCTGTAAGAGACACCCTTTATATGTGGACTTCAGTGATGTGGGGTGGAATGACTGGATCGTTGCACCGCCGGGGTATCATGCCTTTTACTGCCACGGGGAGTGCCCTTTTCCCCTGGCCGATCACCTGAACTCCACGAATCATGCTATTGTCCAAACTCTGGTCAATTCAGTTAACTCTAAGATTCCCAAGGCATGCTGTGTCCCAACAGAGCTCAGCGCCATCTCCATGCTGTACCTTGATGAGAATGAGAAGGTGGTATTAAAGAACTATCAGGACATGGTTGTCGAGGGTTGTGGGTGTCGTTAGCACAGCAAAATAAAATATAAATATATATATATATATATTAGAAAAACAGCAAAAAAATCAAGTTGACACTTTAATATTTCCCAATGAAGACTTTATTTATGGAATGGAATGGAGAAAAAGAAAAACACAGCTATTTTGAAAATATATTTATATCTACGAAAAGAAGTTGGGAAAACAAATATTTTAATCAGAGAATTATTCCTTAAAGATTTTAAAATGTATTTAGTTGTACATTTTATATGGGTTCAGCCCCAGCACATGAAGTATAATGGTCAGATTTATTTTGTATTTATTTACTATTATAACCACTTTTTAGGAAAAATAGCTAATTTGTATTTATATGTAATCAAAGGAAGTATTGGGTTTGTACATAATTTTCCAAAAATTGTAGTTGTTTTTCAGTTGTGTGTATTTAAGATGAAAAGTCTACATGGAAGGTTACTCTGGCAAAGTGCTTAGCACATTTGCTTTTTTTTGCAGTGCTACTGTTAAGGTCACAAGTTCAAGTCCAGGAAAAAAAAAAAAAAGTGGATAATCCACTCTGCTGACTTTCAAGATTATTATATTATTCAGTTCTCAGGAATGTTGCAGAGTGGTTGTCCAGTCCGTGAGAATTTACATCCTTATTAGGTGGAATATTTGGATAAGAACCAGACATTACTGATCTAATATAGAAACCCTTCCCCTAACCCTTAATTTGCAGAAAGAGTAAAGCAAGACCAATAGAAATAATTAGGAAAACGATGAACCTACAGGAAAGTGAATGATGGTTTGTTGTTCTTTCCTAAACTAGTGACCCCTTCAAAGGAGCTGGACTGGCCAAAGTATTAAATAAAATATAAGATTTCTTCATTATTGATATCGTGATTATATATATTTAAAATTGATATCTAGTGGCCCTTGTGAAGAGTTGGAAATCAATTTGTATTTCACTTTTACCTCGCCTGGGAGCTCTTTATGCTCAGAAGGACTCAATTTTCTAACTTTGCCCCCCACACAGCAAAATTGTTTTCTGCCTACCCCAGTTCTCTGTTCCATCAGCTTGTTTTTCTTTCTAAGGTTATGTGTTTAAACACATGTCTCCAAATGTTAAACCTATTTCAGATAATAAATATCAAAGTTCTTTCATTTCATTCTATAAAGACCAACCTGCAAGAGAAAACGGTGCATGTGTACAGTGTTCACAAAGTTTCCTTACATTTGCTTACATTTTTGCTTCTGAGGCTACTCATTTTGGAGGGAGGTAGGAAGAAAGGCAAGGAGCTGTTGGAAATTTGCTAGCAAGTCATTGGCTAATTCTTAGGAATTGATCAATGCTTTAGGATTTAGTACTTCTTTGGAGCAGGATGATATAAGAGAAAACCAATGCTACAAAATAGGCAAAACCTGGAGAACCCAAGATAAAGTTTCAGAGATGATATCCCATGCAACTGAGGCAACGGTGCCAAAAAATTAGAAAGGGAAAGTGTCTAAGATCAGCTTTTACAAGGTCATCTGCCAGCTGGACTAAAGCCCAAGCAGAATGAAAGTCAAATTAGGCCACTCAGAATGAACACTTATAAAGGACAGGGGTTCTGTGTTCTGGGTTGAAATCAGACCCAAGGAAGGGTTGGGTGGGTATGCTTATATGGCCAAGGGTCCCACCACACCCCGTAATTTTACTTGAAGTATTTTAAGGTCAATTTCTAGGACTTTGTGTCACCTATGGTCCTACTTTCTAAGTTCCTTTTCTAGCCCTGCCTTGGGATTGGCCAAACAAAAGAGTATGTTAGTAAAGGAACACTGTCGTTATCAGATTCTTTCCAGGAATTAACCTGTGATGAACATGTTACATTTTGGATTATGTTTTGGGTATGATAGGTTTGACCCTGTGTTTTGAGATTATATAGGCAGATTATTTTTTTTTTTAAGAAAAGTAGTTTTTTTGCTGTTGTTTAGCCGCTAAGTCTTGTCCTACTCTTTTACGACCCCATGGACTGTAGCCCACCAGGCTCCTCTGTTCATGGTATCTCCCAGGCAAGAATACTGGAAGGGGTTGCCATTTCCTTCTTCAGGGGATCTTTTCAACCCATGGATCGAACCCACATCATCTGTGTTTACTTCATTGGCAGGTGAATTCTTTACCACTGAGCCACCTGGGAAGCAACAAGCTGTGAGATGATGTAGATCATGTTGTTTTAGAAAAATTACTACAAGTTATCTTTTACTCCTTCCACTTTTAAAATCTTTCAGTTCCTTTTTATTCCTATCCTATTGCTCTTGCACCCAATAGAAGGCAAGATCATCTCTGTCCCTCACACTCTTCTTCCTCTCTTGCAGTGGACGTGAGGGGCAGGCTGCACAGTCTTAGCATCTTGAAAAATAGTAATCCATGTTTGTCATTTCTGAATACTCCAGATGACAGTGAAAAAGTATATAGCCCAAGAATTACCATACATTTGGCAGTTTCATCCCTTTTTACACCTCTGCTTAATTGGTTCTGAATTTCATAGTGAAAATGATTCTCAAGTGTGTTCTCTTGCATAATATATATGTGTAAATATATATAGACATATATATATGCAATATATGTAAATATGTGTGAATATACATGCAAATTTGTAACTACATATAAACATATACACAAATACATGTGTAAATATATATAGACATATGTAATATATAAATATACATACAAAGATACATGTGGTAAGTATTACATATAGGTAGATGATGGTATTTTCAGTTTAGTTCCAGATATTTTGTAATAGTTGAAGACTCTGACCCTCTTGGCAGTTCAGTAAAGATACAGAATATTCTTACATATATTCTACATTCCTATAGACATTTTGGCTCACATTCTTCATTCTGAGAAAAAAGAAGTGTCATAACTAACCCCATGACACTGAATGTTTTCAGTTTTCAGTCTCTATTCTATAGTAACCTTTGAATCCTTTTAGAATTGGCTTTCAAAAAATGTAAGTTTCTGAATTTGGGGAGATTACCTTTCAAAATTGATTAAGTTGTGTCATCTGGTTTTGTGCTTGTCTGGGCTGTGTCCGCTTCCCTGGCATGGTTTTAACTTGTATGGCAGGTCCAGATAGCTCTGTTCATGTTTTGCCTTCAAAATTGGGGAGGAAGAAGATGAGTGGTTTACAGATTTCTCTATGCTTCCATGTTTTTCATAACTTCTACTCCATTTCCTGCTTTATATTGTATCTCAAGGGTAAAGAATTGAGAGATTATCTATCAGTCTGGTCTGTGTAACAGGCTACATCATTATGGATAATCTAAATGTTCCATATTTTTTCCTTAGTTTTTTATCAGAGGTGGAATAATCATTTGTGAAAATCAGAGCACTTTTTAAAATAATGTATTTCTATTCTTAACTCATATTAATGTTAAGATATCAATTCACTGAATGTTAGATGCTACAGCCCCCCGATCTATAATAAGGCAAAAAGAAGACAACCTTGCAGTAAAAAGAACAATTTAAATGTAGAAATAGGTGTGACATAGATGGGCGATCACAAAGAAGTACGACTGCTCTGGAGCTATTCTGTTGCTTTTCTGCTTTATTTTTTTTTTGCAGGGGGCAGGTAGGGTGAGGTGAGATGAGATGGAGAATAAATGCAGGTCTACTTCACTCAGTAAATTGCTTTTCCTCTTGCCTCCACCCCACTGGCATAAATTATACCCTTATGGTATTCTTCAGGGCAGAATTTTCTGACCATCTCCCTGCCCTGCAAACTTCAAAGTGAACTTCTACCTAACAAATGGTGCTCTAAATAAAACTTCTTAGATTTTATTGTGCATGGGAATCACCAGTATCACTTCCAGGAGAATGCAGCCTTGATGCATCTACAGACCCCCTGGGATCATGTTACATCAGTTTTGTTTCCATGAGCCTGGGGTAGGGCCTGAGATTCTACATTTCCAACGTGTTCCCAGGTGTAGGTTCTAAGAATTCTCTGTCACAACAGCAGAAAGACCAAGTTTAGGCCCCTCATTAAGAAGCAGCACTTAAAAACAGAACGACCAAACCTATATACAGGAAGGCATTTAGATACATTTTATCTGAAATGATGCCCTATGTATTTTTTTCAAAGGCATTCTTTTCCCCCACAAGATGACTGGCAATTTTGTGTTCTAGCCACCCTCAGACATGAAAACACTTGGTTACTTATCTTGTAAAATCTGCTCAGCTTGCTTGCTTGGGCATGTAGGTAGTCAGTTTAGTCAAATACGTGTCAGTACATCTATGTGGATGGGGGAGCAGGTGCAAGCCTTTAACGTACTTTTTAAAAGTCTAACACTTAAGTCAGTCCATGGAGTTGATCCCGTGTGATCTTAGTGCCAAGCATCTGAGTTAAAAGTTTTCCCTTTGAAGGCAGCAAATAGATGTCATACATTTGAAGCACTTGTTTATACTAAAAATGATGCTTAAAATTTTTTTTTTTAAGTTCTAAGACAGTTGACTGTACAGCACCACTGAGCTTAGAGGGCGATACAAAGCTTCCCAAGCTGGTATTTGACATTTGATTTAATGGATGTTGGAATTTGTAATGCTGCAGTTGGCTTCGAATAAGGTGCTGAAGTGAATGGACTCTGGCTAGAAAAGCAAAAGGAATTGAGTTCCCTCAGCAAAGAAGGAACTTTGTCTTGACCCCTTTTTTGTAGCAAGATGTCTTAGGAAGGTCATCTGTTTAGTAGGCTCATTTTACTTTTGGGGGGGGAGAACTTTGAAGGTTTCTTGCAAACAATTCAGTTTGCAATATTTGTAGAAGTAATGCTTAAATGAATGAATCCTAATCTCAGATACACTCTTTATATATATAATGTTGACATACACATAGATGTAGATACATACATACAGACATAGACATACACATGTTTTTTATCTTGCAGATATATATAACCCAGGAGGATAATCTTGGTTTGTTCCTGTCTGGGGACCAAATGCTGAGTGTAGGGTGCCTAATTTTATATCTGTTAGGTCTATTATTTCTTTGAGGTCTCCACACTTTGGACTGAGTCTCTCTGAGGTGCATAAGCAGTACGCCAGACAGCCAGACACTGGCTTGAATGCCACTTCCAGCCTGTGTTTGCCCCAAGCCCCGGGCCCCACTCCAAGTCGTGCCAGGACTGCATTCATGCTGCAGTGTGTCTTGATGTGCAGCTTTCTCTGCAAACTGCCCATTGCTGAAAGCTCCCCTCTTGAGGAGCAGACTCTCATCTGGTCTGCATTTACACTGGAACTGCTTGGCCACAACACGATGAGAGAATAATTATTGAACTATTTTACTGGACAACTATTTCCAAATTGTTGATTTTTTATTGATTTCAGGAGGCAAGCTAATTGCCCCATGGCAACTTGATGTGAACATTTAATGAAGATCAGGAAACAGAGTTTATGAAAAGCTGTTGTATAGTCACTGCAAAGTTTCAAGAACTGTTTTATACTTCCTGACAGTGCTGGGCCGAGCTTAATGGTTTGTTTTTATTACTTAAGAGTGTAAACCTTGCTTTAGCCCGGTGTGTGGAAACTATACCCTCATCCCACATTACGCATTTTTGAGTTGCTTTTTCCTCACTCCCGATTTCCTTTCCTGCTATCTACAGTCAGAACTTTTTCTGCTTTAATTGTCTGAAAGCGAGTTTCTATCTTTGCTCCCTGAGAATCTTAATACACACACGCACGCACTCCTGAAGCTAAGTGTCTGCATTGTTTCACTTTGTTTTGGGTGGAGTTTCTTTTCGGCACTTGGTTGCTAGACAACCAAGCAGACGAAAGTTAAAGATTGAAAAGGCATTTTTAAAGATGTCGAATCTTGGCTGCTTGGACTGTTTTATCTTTGTCTTTATATGGAAGGCTTAGTTCTCTTACCAGGCTACCCTGGTCTTTTGTTGCCGAGATGGCTGGTAGAAGATTTGTTGAAGTAGAGCTCTTAAAGCATTATCTGTTTGAGAACTTTCTTAAGTGTTGTTCCCATTTGCTGGAACATGCTTCCCACCTGGATGGGCAAAAAAAGCCAGCTTAGTTTCCAAGGGTGTATTTTAAATCACTAATAAAGTGTGCGCCAGCCCCCAGCTGCTTGAATTGTTGCAAGGCAAAGAGTGGAGAAAAGATTGCTTTTTTTTTTTTTTAAAGATTACTTTTTGAGGTAACATTCAGAAATATAAGACTTCAGTTGGTGCAGAACACAGTCACCAAGAAGCTGCATTTGGTTTTCAGTAGATAGTATTGGAAATGTTTAAAAAATTCTTAAAAAGTCTAATTTTAAATCAAAGTCACTTAAATCATCATTTCAGTGAGATGTTTCAGGAACACGTTATTAATATCCAATCTTTATACATCTGCCAAGTTGGACGTGTGTTCACAAGTTCATGCTGCATGTGTACACAATTTGTAGCTGACATGCTTTGCTCACTTCAGGTCTGCCCTTTTCCCTCCTCCATCCTCTGAGATGCTGTCTTTCCTCTTCACAGAGTTCCCTGTGCTGCAATTCAGTCAAATCCATGGAAAACTTGACCAGCTTTACTGAATCATTTATAGGCAGGATTTCCTGGCATGAAGATCAAACAGGGAGCCCTGAAGTTTGTTCATCGTAGACTGTTTTGGAAATTAGGATCTTCTGAAGCCCATCTGGCCCTACACATAAATTTGATAAAATGTTCTCAGCTGAAGAAATTTTGTGTGCATGCTTAGTTGCTAAGTTGACCCCATGGACTGTAGCCCACCAGGATCTTCTGTCCATGGGCTTTCCCAGGCAAGAATACTGAAGTGGGATGCAATATCCTTCTCCAGGGGATCTTCCCAACCCAGGGATCAAACTCACATTATTTGCATCTCCTGCATTGGCAGGCAGATTCTTTACCACTGAGCAAGTTAATAATGGCAACCCACTCCAGTATTCATGCCTGGAAAATTCCATTGACAGAGGAGCCTGGCAGGCTACAGTCCATGGGGTTGCAAGAGTCAGATACAACTTAGCGACTAAACCACCACAAGTTAATACTGACTTAAACATTGCTCAGTCACTTGACTTCACCAGTAAACCTATTGTCCTCACCAGTACTTTTGTCTTGATAATATTAGGAGGCACAGCAATAATGATGCTTAAACATCAAGGCCCAGAAATGAATCTGAGTGCAAATCTCATGGCGATCAATGGGCAAGCTAAACAGAAATAGGAAAATAGGCCCAGGAAATTCCAGTATTTTCTAATCTCAAAAGACTTGCTCTTTGCTGTGTGTTTATTACCTGAAGATCATTTGGCTAATTAAAAGAAAATGGGGAAAACTGGAAAAGTTAAGGGTTGTTGTAGTTAGAAAATTTACGTATGTGAGTGAGATCCATGCAGCTTTTATGAGCAGAGAGATAAATTTTTAATACACTATGGGACAATAACTCCTTCCATGATGATGCTATAGAGTATTTGACCTGTATTGAGAAGGCACAGAAGTGATTTTGATAGCTCCTTTTATATTGAACTGTGCAGAAACAAGAACAGTTGTTAACTGAAAAAGAGCTGAAGGCTAAGAATTCTAAAATCCTCTTATCAACATTAGCAAACCAAAGGAAAAGGTATTTCTGCCTTGTTGGGGAATAATGTCTAAGTGAGCTCTAGATCCTCTTTCTCTTTTGTGAGCTTCTTTTATGCTTGAATATCATTTTCCAGGGACTGGGTCAGGTTGAGGCCTGGATGTCCCTTTGTTTCTCCATGTACTCATGAGTTTGCTAAAGTAATTTTTTTTATTAATTTTTAATATGAGGAAAATTGCTTTAAAATTTGTGTTGGCTTCTGTTGTACAACATGAATCAGCCATAACTCACACACTCTCTCTCTCTCTCTCTCTCTCTATATATATATATATATATATATACATGTTTATATGTATATCCCCTCACTCATTAGCCCCCCTCCCCTCTCCCTTTTCCAATCCTGTAGATCATCACAGAGTGCCAGGCTGGCTCCGAGTGTTATACAGCAACTTCCCCCTAGCTATCCATTTTACACATAATAGTGCATATATGTCATTTTTATTCTCTCAATTCATCCTACCCTCTTCTTCCCCGCCTAAGACCACCTAAGTCCATTCTCCATTTGGACTTATCTCCATTGTTGTGTTTGTTCAGTCACTAAGTCATGTCTGACTCCTTGCGACCCCATTAATTGTAGCATGCTAGGCTTCCCTGTCCTTCACCATCTCCTGGAGCTTGCTCACACTCATTTCCATTGAGTTGGTGATGCCATCCAACCATCTCATCCTCTGTTGTCCCCTTTGCCTACCGCCCTCAATCTTTTCCAGCATCAGGGACTTTTCCAATGAGTTGGCTCTTCATATCAGGTGGCCAAAGTATTGGAGTTTCAGTTTCAGCATCAGTCCTTCCAACTGAGGGTTGATTTACTTTAGGACTGACTGGTTTGATCTCCTTGCATCCAAGGGACTCTTGCATCACAATTTGAAAGCATCAGTTCTTTGACACTCAGCCTTCTTTATGATCCAGCTCTCACACCTGTACATGACTACTAGAAAAACCATAGTTTTGACTATACAGACCTCTTTAGGCTAAGTGATGTCTTTGCTTTTTAATATGCTCTCTAGAGTATATTGCTGCAGTCACAATCCACAGTGATTTTGGAGCCCAAGAAAATAAAATTCATCACTGCTTCTACTTTTTCACCATCTATTTGCCATGAAGTGATGGGACCAAATGCCGTGATATTAGTCTTTTGAATGTTGAGTTTTAAGCCAGCTTTTTTACTTTCCTCTTTTACCTTCATCAAGAGGATTTTAGTTCCTCTTTGCTTTCTACCATAAGGGTGGTATCATTTGCATATCTGAGGTTATTGATATTTCTCCCAGCAATATTGATTCCAGCTTGTTAGTCATCCAGCCCTGCATTTCATATGATGTACTCTACATAAAAGTTAAACAGGGTGACAATATACAACCTTGTCAAACTCTTTTTTCAGTTTTGAAGCAGTCAGTTGTTCCATGTAAGGTTCTAATTGTTGCTTCTTGTCTTGCACACAGGTTTCTCAGGGGACATGAGAAAGGTGGTCTGGTATTTCCATCTCTTTAAGAATTTTCCAGTTTGTTGTGGTTCATAGAGTCAAAGGCATTAGCATGTTCAATGAAACAGAAGAAGGGTTTTCTTTGAATTCCCTTGTGTCTCCATTCCTTCCCTGCAAATAGGTACATCAGTATCATTTATCTAGATTACATATATATGTGTTAATATATGATATTTTTCTCTTTCTGACTTACTTCAATCTGTATAACAGGCTCTAAGTTCATCCACCTCACTACAACTGAGTCAAATCTGTTCCTTTTTATGGCTGAGTAATATTCCATTGCATATACATACCACAACTTCTTTATCCATTCATTTGTCAATGGACATCTAAGTTGCTTCCATGTCTTCACTATTGTAAATAGTGCTGAACACTGGGGTACATATGTCTTTTAGAATCATGGTATTATCAGGGTATAGGCCCAGGAGTGCTGTTTCTGGTCATATGGTAATTTTGCTTCCCAGGTGGTGCTAGTGTTAAAGAATCCACCTACCAGTGGTGGAGATATAAGAGACTAGGGTTCGATCCCTGTATGGGGAAGATCCCCTGGAGGAGGGTATGGCAACCCACTCCAGTATTTTTGCCTGGAGAATCCCATGGGCAGAGGAGCCTGGTGGGCTACAGTCAACTCTATCTGGGCTACAGAGCTGGATGCAACCGAAGAGACTTAGCATGCATGCATGCAAACACATGGTAGTTTTATTCCTGGTTTTTTTAAGGACTCTCCAGAGTATTCTCCATGATGTATCAGTTTACATTCCCACCAGCAGTGCAGGAGAGTTCCCTTTTCTCCACATCCTCTCCAGCATTTATTGTTTGTTGATTTTTTTGATGATGACCATTCTGATTGGTGTAAGGTGATACCTTTTTATAGTTTTGATTTGCATTTCTCTAATATTGATGTTCACATCTTTTCACATTTGTTGGAGATCTGCATGTCTTCTTTGGAGAAATGTCTGTTTAGGTCTTCTCAATTTTGATTGGGCTGTTTGTTTTTCTGATATTAAGCTGTTTGAGCTGCTTATATATTTGGGGGACTAATCCTTTGTCAGTTGCTTTATTTGCAATAATTTTTTTCCCATTCTGAGACGTGTCTTTTATGTATTGCTTCCTTTGTTGTGCAAAAACTTTTAAGTTTAATTAGGTCCGATTTGTTTATTTTTGTTTTTATTTCCATTATTCTAGGAGGTGGGTCAGAGAGGATCTTGCTGTGATTTATGTCAGAGTATACTTCCCATGTTTTCCTCTAAGAGCTTTATGGATTCTGGCCTTACATTTAAGGACATGACATGAAGGAGCAGAGAGGGGCTTGCTAGATATTCCTAGTATACAGGTGCAGTCTCATAGCATGGGGGGTAGTCTCAAAGATCCTCTTTCCCAGAACCATTAAAATTAGGACATTAAAACTATAACACTGCTGTTAATCTTAAGGAAATTTATTAAGGAAACTTGTGGGATGGGAACACTTCCACATATTACTATGTACTGTTTCTAGGAAGTTCAGGGAGATGCTGGTGTTTCAGCCCCAGTGGTGTAAAAATAAGAGCCTTCCTCCATAGCAGCTGTTGCCAAAACACAGCGCTCTGGAAAGCTCCTGCCAAGGGATCTGTGGTGGGGGGTGGGGTTTGACTTCTAAGTCCCAAACAACATTGCAGGCTGTCTAGTAATGGCTTAAGTTAAGTGGTGGTCCTTGCTTAGCAGGAGTGGAAATCGGTATCTTTATTTGTCCCATCACTTACCTAATCTTCATAAACCAATTAGAATTTTCCTATACTTCTATTTACATTCCACTCTCTCTGTCTCTCTTTCTCTTCTCTTTGTGTCTCTTTCTCCCTTCTTCTGGGTACCAGGGAAGTCTGAGGAAATGCATTTGGGAAAGAGGAGCTAGAAAACCTATGCTTATCTGATACCAAAGGAGAGGGAATTGGTCCTATGTTGTCACCAATCTGAGAGTTTGCTGAACTAAAATGTCACAATGCCAGAGATCTCTTCTGAGATGCCAGCTTGAACAGGGAACAAGATCCTATTGTGATTTACTTTTTCCATGGTCATGAGACTGAATTTGGGGAAAGGAGTAACTCCATGATCTTTCCTGGTGGAAAATGCTCATGGTGGAGGAGGAACTGCCTTGCTCTCTCCTCTGTAGGGAGGATGTGGGATGCTGGGGGGAAAGGCCCTTCCAGCAGGTGGGGGTGGGGTGAGGTGGGAGGGAGCTGGCAGCCCATTGGCCTTCAGCAGAGCATAGGCCCAGAGCAAAGGCTTCTGCTTTGCAGCCAGAAGCCGTGATTCATTTGACTTTAATTTTGATATTAGCATTTTTCTCATGACTCTGATAATTTCATATGAAATTTCAAAAGCTGAAACAGTTATTTACTCTTTAGGAACTTAAACATTCACTGGGTGAAATATACTTTCCTCCCTCTGAAACAGAAGTTGGATGAATGCTTCAATTAAGAAAACAAAGACAAGGGGGAGTTTCTGGGGCTAATCCCCTCCTGGCTCCCACTCACTTCTCTTCCCCAGGTCATCTTCTCACTAAGTTGACCAACTGTCAGACAGCCTATCTCATCTTAGTGTTTCTCTTATCTTGAATTCCTTTCACCACTATATGGAATGTTACTGTAGGTATTTTTGAAAAGACGTTTCTTTATCAAGTTGAAGAAACCTTCTTCTATTCCTGTGTTTTAAAAGTTTTAAGCATGCACAAAAGATGCATTTGGTGCTTCTATTGCTGTGATTACATGATTTTTCTCCTTTCCTTTGTGAATGTGGTAGATTACATTGATTGATTTTCATATTTTCTACCAGCATCACTGGAATCATCCCAACTTGGTCATGGTATTAAATATAACTAAATATAATGTTTTTTACATAGTGTTGAATTCTGTCTGCTAATATATTTTTAAGGAAGTATGTATCCATATTCATGAGGAATATTGTTTTGCATTTTTTTGGTACTATCGATATTTTTCTCTGGTTTTGTTATGAGGGTAATAATGGCTTCACAGGATGAATTAAGAACTGTTCTGTCCTCTTGAGTTTTCCGGAAAAAAATTGTATAAAATTGACATTAATTCTTTTTTGAGCATTTGGTAGAATTCTGTGAAACCATATGGGTTAAAGATTTCTTTTCTGGGGATGGTTTACATAATGAATTCAGTTTCATTTTTAAAACAATAATAGGGCTATTCATATTATCTACTACATATTGAGTGACTTATTCTTCCTCATACTTCTCAAGGAATTTGTCCATTTAAATATTCCTTTATTATCCTTTTATAATATTTTGTAATATTTATTATCCTTTTGATGTCTACAGAGTCTGCAGCGGTATCTTCTCTTTCATTTCAGATAGTATTATGTCTTCTCTCTTTTATTTTCTGCCATTCTTGCTAGGGATTTATAAGGTTTATTGGTCTTTTCAAACAACCAAATTTTTGTTCATTGATTTGCTGTGTTTTTAATTTCATTAATTTCTGTCTTTTTATTTCCTTCCTTTTCTTATTTGCATTTATTTTTGCTCTTTGTTTTCTAATCTCTTGTCATGAGAGCTTAGTTTATTGATTTGAGACTTTTCTTCACTCTTCATCTAGTGCTACAAATTTCCCTTTCAGCACTTCTTTATCTCACTCACAAATTTTAATGCTTTATTCTGTTTTTTTCCATAAGACTTCCTCTTTGACCTGTGGATTATATAGAAGTATGTTGTCTAGTTTCCAAGTGTTTGAATGTTTTCACTTTGCCTTTCTGCTATTGATTTCTAGTTTAATGGCATTGTGGTCATAGAACATACTCTGTTTGATTTCAAACATTTGAAATTTGTTGGCATTTGTTCTATTGCCAAGATTTGGTCTATCTTGGGTATGCTATGTGAGTAGTTGAAGAAACTGTGAATTCTGCTGTTGTTGTCTGGAGTGTTCTGTAAATGTCTTTAGATGTTAAACCTTGTTGATAGTGGTAGATAGTGATAGAATTATTCTCTATCTTTGCTTTCTGTCTAGTTGTTCTCTCTAGTTGTTGAAATATTTAACAAGAGTTGTAGGTCTGTTGCTTTTTCCCTTCAAGTCAATCAATTTTTGCTTCATATATATGTATATATATGCTTTACATATATATATGTCTATGATATAGAAATACTATAGGCATAAAATATACTGTAACATATATCATTTTACATCCCATTTAAGAAATATTACCTCCCTGAATGTCCTTTTTGCCAAGAGAATGCACTAGTCATAGCAAACACCCTTTTCCAACAACACAAGAAAAGACTCTACACATGGGCATCTCCAGATGGTCAACACCGAAACAGATTGATTATAATCTTTGCAGCCAAAGATGAAGACGCTCTATACAGTCAGCAAAAACAAGACCAGGAGCTGACTGTGGCTCAGATCATGAACTCCTTTTTGCCAAATTCAGAATAAATTGAAGAAAGTAAGGGAAACCATTAAACCATTCAGGTATGACCTAAATCATCCTTTATGATTATACAGTGGAAGTGAGAAATAAATTTAAGAGATTAGATCTGATAGATAGATAGAGTGCCTGATGAACTATGGACAGAGGCTCATGACATTGTATAGGAGATAGAGATCAAGACCATCCCCATGGAAGAGAAATGCAAAAAAAGCAAAATGGCTGTCTAAGGAGGCCTTACAAATAGCTGTGAAAAGAAGAGAAGTGAGAAACAAATGAGAAAAGGAAAGATATAAGCATCTGAATGCAATTCCAAAGAATAGCAAGGAGAGATAAGAAAGCCTTCCTCAGTAATCAATGCAAAGAAATAGAGGAAAACAACAGAATGGGAAAGACTAGAGATCTCTTCAAGAAAATTAGAGATACCAAGGGAACATTTCATGCAAAGATGGGCTCAATAAAGGACAGAAATGGTACGGACCTAACAGAAGTAGAAGATATTAAGAAGAGGTGGCAAGAATACACAGAACTGTACAAAAAAGATCTTCATGACCCAGATAATCACGATGGTGTGATCACTCACCTAGAGCCAGACATCCTGGAATGTGAAGTCAAGTGGGCCTTAGAAAGCATCACTACAAACAAAGCTAGTGGAGGTGATGGCATTCCAGTTGAGCTATTTCAAATCCTGAAAGATGATGCTGAGAAAGTGCTGCACTCAATATGCCAGCAAATTTGGAAAACTCAGCAGTGGCCACAGGACTGGAAAAGGTCAGTTTTCATTCCAGTCCCAAAGAAAGGCAATGCCAAAGAATGCTCAAACTACTGCACAATTGCACTCATCTCACATGCTAGTAAAGTAATGCTCAAAATTCTCCAAGCCAGGCTTCAGCAATACGTGAACTGTGAACTTCCAGATGTTCAAGCTGGTTTTAGAAAAGGCAGAGGAACCAGAGATCAAATTGCCAACATCCACTGGATCATGGAAAAAGCAAGAGAGTTCCATAAAAACATCTATTTCTGCTTTATTGACTATGCCAAAGCCTTTGTGTGGATCACAATAAACTGTGGAAAATTCTGAAAGAGATGGGAATACTAGACCACCTGACCTGCCTCTTGAGAAACCTGTATGCAGGTCAGGAATCAACAGTTAGAATTGGACATAGAACAACAGACTGAATCCAAATAGGAAAAGCAATACGTCAAGGCTGTATGTTGTCACCCTACTTATTTTACTTATATGCAGAGTACATCACGAGAAACGCTGGGCTGGATGAAGCACAAGCTGGAATCAAGATTGCCAGGAGAAATATCAATGACCTCAGATATGCAGATGACACCACCTTTATGGCAGAAAGTGAAGAAGAACTAAAGAGCCTCTTGATGAATGTGAAAGAGGAGAGTGAAAAAGTTGGCTTAAAGCTCAACATTCAGAAAACTAAGATTATGGCATCTGGTCCCATCACTTCATGGGAAATAGATGGGGAAACAGTGGAAACAGTGTCAGACTTTATTTTGGGGGCTCCAAAATCACTGCAGTTGGTGACCACAGCCATGAAATTAAAAGACTCTTACTCCTTGGAAGGAAAGTTATGACCAACCTAGACAGCATATTAAAAAGCAGAGACGTTACTTTGCCAACAAAGACCCATCTAGTCAAGGCTATGATATTTCCAGTAGTCATGTATGGATGTGAGAGTTGGAATGTAAAGAAAGCTGAGTGTCGAAGTCTTGATGCTTTTGAACTGTGGTGTTGAAGACTCTTGAGAGTCCCTTGGACTGCAAGGAGATCCAACCAGTCCATCCCAAAGGAGATCAGACCTGGGTGTTCATGGGAAGGACTGATGTTGAAGCTGAAACTCCAATACTTTGGCCACCTCATGCGAAGAGTTGACTCATTGGAAAAGACCCTGATGCTGGGAGGGATTGGGGGCAGGAGGAAAAGGGGACGACCGAGGATGAAATGGCTGGATGGCATCACTGACTTGATGGACATGAGTTTGGGTAAACTCTGGGAGTTGGTGATGGACAGGGAGGCCTGGCGTGCTGCCATTCATGGGGTCGCAAAGAGCCGGACACGACTGAGCGACTGAACTGAACTGAATGTCCTTTCACTCATCTCTATTTGTAATATAGATGTTTTAAATAGTTCCTCTATATTCATTGACAATTACATTAGACAATATTATAATTTTTACTTGAATTATCAAATATAATTCAGAAAAATCAAGGAGAAGGAAAGTCCTGGGCTTAACTGATTTATTTTCTCTTTTCTGCAGACTTTCTTCCTTACTGATATTTCAAGAATTCTTTGAGCATTTTCATTCTGTTTACAGTGCTGTCTGGGTAGCAGTCTGGATACATCCTTACCTTAGTTCTGCTGCTGCCTACGTGGAAGGAGGTGGGAGAAGAGGAGCTCCATGTTGGCCTTGGCAATGACTATATCTCTGCCAGAATGCAGCAGTCTACCCTCTTCCTTAGCTATTCTTCTCAGGTAGATCTGCTGGCAATATATTCTGAATTATTTTTCATCTGAGAATGGCTAAAGTTTCCCTTTCATTCTTAAAGGATATTTCACTGGGTATAAGATTCAGAGTTGATAGTTCTTTTTTTTTTTTTTTTTCTTTCAGCACCTAAATCTTCTGCCCCTTCCTTCTGGCTTCCATAGCTCTGGTGAGAAACACACTACTGCCATTTGCACTATTTTTCTCCTCTAAGTGATACATCATTTTCCTGGCAACTTTTAGGATTTTGTCTTTAGTTATCATAAGTTTAACTATGATGTCTCTTGGAATCAATTTCTTTGGCTTTTTTTGTGGTTGAGTTTCACTCAGCTTCTTGAACCTATTGGACCTCCCATTTTTTGCCAGATTTAGGAAACTTTTTGTTTCCTAAAATGTGATATCAGGGTCATTTGATATAGTTCCACATATCCCTGAGTCTGTTCATTTCTTCCAGTCTATTTCCTCTCTATAATTTCTATTGTTTTATTCAAGTTCATTGACTCTTTCCTCTGCCTTGTTTCTTCTGATGTTGAACTCATTACTGAGTTTATATTATCAGTTATTTTATTTCTTTTAGTTCTAAAATTTCCATTTGATTTTTCTTCATGTCTTCTATTGCTTTGCTAAGATTTTCTATTAATCATTTATTTCAGTTATGTTTATTTGCTGTTGTTGTTGTTGAGTGGATAAGTTCTGTCTGACTCTTTGAGACCTAATGGAATGCAGCACACCAGTCTTCCCTGTCCTTCTCTATGTCCCTGAGTTTGCTCAAATTCATGTCCATTGTGTCAGTGATGTCATCCAAACATCTCATCCTCTGTCACCCCATTCTCCTCCTGCCCTCAATCTTTTCCAGAATCAGGGACTTTTCCAATGAGTCAGCTCTTCGCATCAAATGGCCAAAGTATTAGAGCTTCAGCAAAAGTCCTTCCAATGAATATTCAGGGTTGATTTCCTTTAGGATGGACTGGTTGGATCTTCTTGACCTCCAAAGGATTCTCAATAGTCTTCTTCAACACCACAGTTCAAAAGCATCAATTCTTTGGCATTAAGCCTTCTTTATGGTCCAACTCTCACATCCATACTACATGACTACTAGATAAACCATAGCTTTGACTATGCAGACTTTTGTTTGAAAAGTAATGTCTCTGCTTTTTAATATGCTGTCTAGGTTTGTCCTAGCTTTTCTTCCAAGAAGCAAGCATCTTTTAATTTCATGGCTGCAGTCACCATCTGCAATGATTTTGGAGCCCAAGAAAGTAAAATCTAACACTGTTACTGCTTTTTTCCTATCTGTTTGTCATGAAGTGATGGGACCAGATGCCATGGTTTTAGTTTTTTGAATATTGAGTTTTAAGCCAGCGTTTTCCACTCTCCTCTTTCACCCTCATCAAGAGGCTCTTTAGTTCCTCTTCACTGTCTGCCACTAGAGTGGTATCATCTGCATATCTGAGGTTGTTGATATTTATCCTGCCAATCTTGATTCCATTTTGTGAGCCACCCAGCCTGGAACTTTGCATGATATACTCTACATAAAAGTCTAAATAAGCAGGGTGACAATATACAGCCTTGATGTACTTCCCAATTTGGAACCAGTCCATTGTTCCATGTCCAGTTCTAACTGTTGCTTCTTGATTTGCATACATGTTTCTCAGAAGGCAGGTAAGGTGGTCTGCTATTCCCATCTCTTTAAGAATTTCCCACAGTTTATTATGGTGCACACAATCAAAGACTATAGCATAGTCAATGAAACAGAAGTAGAAGTTTTTCTGGAATTCCATTGTTTTCTCTATGATCCAGTGAACATTGGCAATTTGATCTCTGATTCCTCTGGCTTTTCTAAATCCAGCTTCTACATCTATAAATTCTCAGTTCACAGACTGCTGAAGCCTAGCTTGAAGGATTTTGAGCATTACCTTGCTAGCATGTGAAATGATTGCAATTGCACAATAGTTTGAAAAGCATTTGGCATTGCTCTTCTTTGGGTTTGGAATGAATACTGACTTTTCTACACCCTGTATCCATTGCTGAGTTTTCCACATTTGGTGATCTATTGAGTGCAGTGCTTTCACAGCATCATCTTTTCAGATTTGAAATAACTCAGCTGGGATTCCATCACCTCCACTAGTTTTGTTCATAGTAATGCTTCCCTCTTGAAGCGTTACTTGTGAAGGCCCTCTTGACTTCACACTCCAGGATGTCTGGCTCTAAGTGAGTGTCCACACCATTGTGGTTATCTGAGTCATTAAGAGCTTTTTTGTACACTTCTTCTGCGTGTTCTTGCCACCTCTTCTTAATCTCTTCTATTAGGTCCTTGCCATTTCTGTCCTTTATTGTGCCCATCTTTGCATGAAATGTTGCCTTGGTAGCTCCAGTTTTCTTGAAGAGATCTCTAGTCTTTCCCATTCTATTGTTTTCCTCTATTTCTTTACATTGTTCACATAAGGCTTTCTTATCTCTCCTTGCTATTATCTGGAACTCTGTATTCAGTTATATCTTTACTTTTTTTCTTTGCCCTTCACTTCTTTTCTTTTCTCTGCTATTTGAAGGCCTTCTCAAACAACCACTTTGATTTCTTGCATTTCTTTTTTTGGGGGATGGTTGTGGTCACCACCTGTACAATTTACAATTTACAAACCTCCATCCATAGTTTTGTAGGCACTGTATCTACCAGATCTAATCCCTTGAATCTATTAATCACTTCTACTATATAATCATAAGGAATTTGATTTAGATCATACCTGAATGGCCTAGTTGTTTTCCCTACTTTCTTCAATTGAAAGCCACCACAATGTTGTAAAGTAATTAGCCTCCAATTAAAATAAATACATTAATTTAAAAAATTGAAACCCAGACAGTTTAGTGTGTTATAAGATTCCTGATCTTATATAAGTCTCATGTTGCATCAGGCATCTTCTGACAGTGCTCTGGTAGATGAAGGTGGGGGTTACCACCACCTTATTGCTGAGTGAGGTTGGAGTCCAGGTTCTTCCCTCTGCCTCTGCTGATACTCCAGGGGAGAGAGGCTCCTTGCTACTGCTGGAAAGGGTGGGATTTCAGGATCCCCATATGGTTTCCACTGACACTGTAGGCTGTGGTGTTCCTGTTACTATTGAATGTTGGTGGAAATCCTGACTGTCCATTAGGCTTCCTCTGATAAACCCAGAGAGAGAGAGGATTGGAGCCCCTCATTTCAAGCTGCCAAAGTGTGGGTGTATAGGTTCTGCACTTGGCCTTTCCTGGTAGAGGTAGCAATTGGGCTGCAGTTTTATTCTGTGTTGCTTGGCTGGAGTAGACTGGTTGTTATCTGAGGTTTTTTGGTTTTGTTTATCACCTTGTAGACTATCCCTTTCCTTATCCTTTGGCCACAGGGAGCAGGTTTTCTGTCATGCCTTTTTTTTTTTTTTTCCTTTTCCATTTATGTTGTTGGTAGGGTGTTGCTTCTCCAGTACTCAGTCTGGAATAAATGAGTTGCAGAGAAACTTCAGAGAACTCATTGCCTATGTTCTTCAGGTGCCAAGGTCTCTAGTTGGTCTGCCCTCCTCTTATCGCCTTTAAGATCTTTTAATATTTGTTTTTAGTTTAGTTGTTTTTAGTTGAACTTAATAGGAGGAACAAGTAAAAGGATGTCTACTCCATCTTTCTGGAAACAGAAATCTCAGCAGGTAGGCTTCATTCAATCTCTAAATGCCCTTACAAATTTGCAGATCTATTATTTCAATTTTCTAGAGGAAAAATTGAGACACTTAGAGGTAATTTGCCTGATCAAAGTTGCTTAGAAATGTGGCCTTGGCTTGAAGTAAAACCTTGGAATTTTAAGTTATTATTTTGTTTCCCTTTTTCTTTCTCTGTTTGTTAGAAAAGCACTGGAGTAGGGATGGTGGGGGTGCAGTAACAAGGAAGGTACCAAAGAGAAGGCTAAAGAATTACTTGTTGGAGTGGAAGCAGCAACTGTTTAGAATTGCAAAGCTAGGACTTCTCAGGGGGATTTAACTGAACTTTGAAATGTTGTTAATTTCCACGAATTGATTATATGATCTTCATAGTTACTCATTAATGCCTTATCTTGTAAATGAATGACTTTAATTATTCACCCTGTATCCTGAAGCATGAGAGACATTTAGTAATCACTACCATTTCCTAGATTAAAGATTTGCATAGAAATGAAAAGGATGGGGAAAATCATCACTTTGCAGTGATGACTTTGTAATACTTTCATCTGAACACTTTTGGTCATATAAGTTATCTATATTGCTTAGTATTTCAAAAATGATTTTGTACTACTCTCTTAAAACCCATTATCAAGAGTTCTTGAAAGATTTTCAGTATTGCAAAGGTCATGATAAGCTCAGAGAATCACCTTTCCTAAGCAAAATTTCCTAATTCTAGTATATTTCCTAACGGAACATTCGGAAACCTTCTCTCCCTACTTTAGTTTTGACTGCTACCACCATTCTTCGAAACTTCCTGAGTCTAAAATCAAGAGGGGATAAGAGATGGGAAGGATCTTTTAGGAACAGTGAACTGGGCTCTCTGCTTGATCCCTTTGTGGCCATTTTGGTTCATCCAGATCTTATGGGTTCAGACTAACATACATTGCAGGAAGAACAAATATGCTTTCCCCCCACCCCAACCCCGGCTGTGCTGCTTGGCATGCAGGATCTTAGTTCTCTGACTAGGGATTGAACCAGTGCCCCCTGCAGTGCCCCCTGGAGTGTCAACCACTGGAACCACCAGGGAAGTCCAAAAATGCAAAAGTTCTTAAAAAGAGTATAGGGGCACAGGGGTGGCTGGCAGGGAAGAATGAGGTGTGTGTGTATATATAGTCATTCTTATGGAAAATTCTCTTTGCTTCCAAGGATAGGCAAGAGTTATACCAGTTCTGGTTTCACCTAGGGATTTGGGGTTCTACTTATGATTGTCTTCAATTCTGTCCCCTGGTCTTCCTACAAAACTTGACAGGAAAAATATCTCTTTGAAGGCAACAATTTCTGGACTTGTGTAGACAGTTTAGCTACTAAGTGGAGAAGGCAATGGCACCCCACTCCAGTACTCTTGCCTGGAAAATCCCATGGGGGGAGGAGCCTGGTGGGCTGCAATCTGTGGGGTTTCGAGGAGTCAGACACGACTGAGTGACTTCACTTTGACTTTTCACTTTCATGCATTGGAGAAGGAAATGGCAACCCACTCCAGTGTTCTTGCGTGGAGAATCCCAGGGATGGGGGAGCCTGGTGGGCTGCTGTCTATGGGGTCGCACAGAGTTGGACACAACTGAAGTGACTTAGCAGTAGCAGTAGCTACAAAGACTTTTTTTTTTTAATTTCTTTATTGTAAGATATTTTATAATATTGTGCTGATTTCTGCCTTACAACCACATGAATCAGCCACAGGTATACATATGTCCCCTCTCTCTTGAACCTACCAGCCATCTCACACCCATCCTACCCTTTAGGTTGTCACAGGGCACTGGGATGAGCTCTCTGTGTCACACAGCAGATTCCCACTGGCTAACTATTTTACATGGAAAGATCCCCTGGAGAAGGGAATGGCAACCCATTCCAGTATCCTTGCCTGGAGAATCCCATGGACAGAGGAGCCTGTCCATAGAGTTGTACCGAGTCAAACACGACTGAAGCAATTTAGCACAGCACAACACATCTGTTTTACATATAGAAATTTATATTTTTCCATGCTACTCTCTCCATTCATTTCACCCTCTCCCTCCCCCACTGTGTCCACAAGTCTGTTCTCTCTGTCTGCATCTCCGTTGCTGCCCTGCAAATAGATTCAAGGGTACCATCTATCTAGATTCTATACACATCCATTAATATACAATATTTGTCTTTCTCCTTTTGACTTACTTCAGTCTGTAGAATAGGCTTTAGGTTCATCCACCTCAAAAGGACTGACTCAGATGTGTTCTTTTTCAGAGTTGAGTAATAGCATTGTATATATGTACCACAATTTCTGTTTCCATTCATTTGTCAATGGACATCTAGGCTGCTTCTATGCCCTAGCCACACAAGAATTCTGATGTTCATTGCAGTACGTTTTACAATAGCTACTGAGATTCTTTTTTTCTAAGTTGTTCATGGTATGTTCCAGTCCCTCAGCTATAGAACTGGCTATGTTGATGCTTTCGGAATTGTCCAAAGTGGTACAAGATGCCCTTTTCCCCTTTCATTGCCAGGGAAAACAATAGGTCTTGTGCCCTACACTTCCTTTAGGTGAAGCACTGAACATTTTCTGCTGGGAGAAGGGAAGTATATATGATAATATTTGTGCCCTGCTTTCTCTTTTCTTATTCTATATACCCCTCTCCCATGAAAAAAGTCATGCATAAAGTTCCTAGCCAGAGAGGAACCTTCTATCCTATGAGCTTGACAGGAGGTAGGATTGGAGTTTAGGGGCAACTGGGAAAACACAGTTTGCATTTGTCACCTCTGGAAGTCGGTCTCCAGAAGGAATAAGTGCATTTCCCCCTGATAAGAGAAGGGGGATAAGAAAATGGGGTTTGGGGATTAGTCCTTTCCCAGGAACTAACTGAGCCTCTGACAGTCACCTGAGATCTACTAGCAAGAGGTAAATGGGATGGAGGTCACAGAGGCCTTACATCGGTGTTGACTGATGTGAGGATGGCTGTTATCCCCTCTAACTTCAGAAAAGATGTTTCATTAGGGAATAGAGCTGGGAAGTGCCCGGGGTCATAAGTCTGAGTGTGGCTTTTTGTTTGTTTTTATGTTCTACAGTCTTCCATCTGAAGTTTTTCATTTGGAGATAATGTTTTCTCTCAAGAGCCATCAACTCGGGCGAATGCATGGAATTCAGAAAGGCATCTATCCAAGTGTCTTCACTCCTACAGAATGCAGAGCTACTGCTGAGGACTGCAAACAGGAAGAAACACTTGGGAAGACGTGAAACTATTTCAGAAAAACTTCTTAGGAAGAACTATAAGTCCTTTCAAGTCTAAATCACCAGCTTTTATATTTTCTAATGAATCAGAACGTATTGTATTAACAAAAGGATATCTTATTTCAATATTTCAATCTGAATTTGGATAATTTGTGTCATTTTCACATGCCACTTATCCTTATCCTGTATGAGAAAGCATGTTAGAAAGCTTGCAAAGAGATAGCTGAGATGGCAGAGTGAAAAGACCTTGAGCTTTCCTCCTCTCAAGAGCACACCAAAATCACAACTATCTGCAGATGACCATCGAAGAAAAAGATATAAAGCTAAAGACATAAAGAAGGAACCACAACAAGATGGATATGTGGGACAGACTCAAGATAGAATCAAGATCCATACCTCCAGGTGGGCAAACTACAAATTAGAGAATAATTGCAGAGGTTCTCCTGCAAGAGTGAGAGTTCTGAGCCCTGAGTTGGGCTCCTCAGCCCAGGTTTCTGCACTGGGAAGACAAGCCCCCAGAGCATTTGGCTTTGAAGGCCTGGCAGGGCTTACTTTTGGAAGTCCCAAAGGACTGGGGGAAATAAAGACTTCACTCCTAAAAGATGCACACAAAATCTCATGCCCACTAGGACCCAGGAGAAAAGCAGTAATCTGGTAGGACCAAAAGCAATAATTTGGTCTTGGAGAGTCTCCAGGAGGGACTGGGTGTAGGGTATGTGTGTTGGGGGAGGGGGGAGGGGAGCGGTGTGGCTGAGGTTCACCCTGGGGACATAGACATTTTGATGTTGTTTAGTCACCAAGTTGTGTCTGACACATTGTGAACCCATGGACTGCAGCAGCACATCAGGCTTCCGTGTCCTTCACCATCTCCCAGAGTTTGCTCAAGCGCATGTCCGTTGGATCAGTGATGGTGTCTGGAGTGGGGGGTGGCTGAGGCTCACCCTGGGAACATAGATATTGGTGTCAGCCATATTTTGGAGCTTTCTATATTGCATGAACAAGGGTGCAGACAGACACCATCATGCAATCTACCCTCTAGCTCATTAGCACCAAGATCTGGCCCCATTCAACAGCCTATAGGTGCCAGTGTTGGGATCCCTTAGGGCAAATAATTAACTAGGTAGGGACACAGCCCAACTCATCAGTGGACAGGTTGTCTAAAGACTTCCCGAACCCACAATGGCATCTAGACATGGCCTCACCCACTGGAGGGCCAAAACCCAAGTCTGCTGTCCAGTGGGCAGGGATTGGTCCTGACCTCCAGGAAGCCTGCCCTGACCACTAAACCAGCCTCACCCACCAGGGGGCAGACAGCAGATTCAAGAAAACCACAATCACTCAACCTGAGGATTCAGCCCACCCACAGCAGGCCAGACCCTACCCTGGGACCACTAGCAGACCAACACAAGCTTTGGGACACTGAAGACCCCATACCCAACTATGTCAGGAACCAGGCTCTCCTTCCCACCCACACCCACCTCCCCTACCCCCAGTGATCTGACACCAGCTCTGGGAACCCTGGGCCCTGCAGTCAGTCTCTAGGATCCAGCTCTACCCGCTAGTAATTTGACATTCACTTCAGGACCTGTACCCTCCACCCATTAGTGGGAAGGCAACAACTCTGGAGTCTTCTGGACCCTGACTCCACCCACCAGTGAGATAACACTAGCCCTGGGACCCCCTGGGGTTCTGCAGCCAGTCATCTCATGACCAGACCCTGCTAACAGCTAGTGTATCTGCACAAGGCAGGGCCTGGCAACCAACTGGGCTAGGATTCAAACAAGCCTATCAGACCAC
This sequence comes from Bubalus bubalis, assembly GCF_019923935.1. Taxonomy (NCBI): domain Eukaryota; kingdom Metazoa; phylum Chordata; class Mammalia; order Artiodactyla; family Bovidae; genus Bubalus; species Bubalus bubalis. The sequence goes on along the minus strand of NC_059170.1, from coordinate 34,574,298 downwards.
CCTCATAGCCAGCCCACTACAATGGAATGACCCATATAGTCTCCCTAGGGGGAACCCTTAGAGCAAATAGCTTGGTGACAAGAGGGGAGAGCACTGCTGGGACACATAGGACATCTCCTAGAGCAGGATACTTCTAAAAAAAAAGGATACTTCTGCTCGCCTTCTCGAAATAATTTGGATAATTTGTCATTTTCACAAGCCACTTATCCTTATCCTGTATGAGAAGGCATGTTAAAAAGTTTTCAAAGAGATAGCCAAGATGGAAAATTGGAAAGACTGTGAGCTCGCCTCCTCTCGTGAGCACACTAAAATCACAACTATCTGCAGATTATCGTCAATGAAAAAGACCTAAGGCAAAAGACATAAGGAAGGAATCACAACAAAAAGGGTAGGAGGGTAGACAAAGTTATCACAAAACAAGAAAATTGCAGGTCAGTATTACTGATCAACATAGATGCAAAAAGTTCTCAACAAAATATCCTCAAACCAAATTAAACAGTACATATACAAAATGCAACAATGTACATACAATCCATATACAAAAATAAACCCAAAATGAATTGAAGACCTAAATGTAAGACTAGATACTAAAAAACTCTTGGAGGAAAATATAGGCAGATCAGTCTTAATGTAAATAATAGTAATATTTGGGGGGGGGTCTGTCTCCTAAAACAACTGAAATAAAACCAAAAATAAACAAACGGGACCAAATTAAACTTAAAAGCTTATGCACAGCAAAGGAAACCATCAACCTACTGAATAGGAGAAAATATTTGCTAATGATACAGTCAATAACATGTTAATATCTAACATATATAAACAGTTCACTCAACTCAACATTGAAAAGACAACATGATTTTAAAATGGGCAAAATAATTCAATAGAATTTTTCCAAAGAGAAAATGCAGATGAACAACAAGCACATGAAAAGATTCTTAACATCACTAATCTTTAGGGAAATGCAAATCAAAACCACAATGAGATATCACCTCACATCTTTCAGAATGAACAGAACACAAATACCAAGTATTGGCAAGGATGTGGAAAAAAGGAAACCCTTGCAATCTGTTGGTGAAGCTGTAAATTGATGCAGACACTGTGGATCAGGGTTGAGGTTTCTCCAAAAACTAAAAATAAACTACCATATGACCCAATAATTCCACTCCTGGGTAGATAGCCAAAAAACACTAATTTGAAAAGAGACACGTACTCTAATGGTCACAGGAGCATTATCTATAATTGCCAAGGTATGGAAGAAACCTAAGTATCTATCAACAGATGAATGAATAAAGAAGATGTGGTATGTAATGTATATACAATGGCATACTAAGCAGCCATAAAAAGGAATGAAACTGCCATTTGCAACAACGTGCATGGACTTGGAAGGCACTATAATAAGTAGAATAAGTCAGACAAAGACATATATTGTATGGTATCACTTATATGTGGAGTCAAAAAAAAAAAGCCCAACAAACTAGTAAATATAACAAAAGAGGAGACTCACAGATAAGAAGAACAAACCAGTGGTTACCAGTGGGGAGATAGAAAAGGAGAGGGAAAGTCTGGGGAAGGGGATTAAGAGGTACAAATCATTAAGTATAAAATAAGCCATAAAGATATATTGTACAACATAGGGAATATAGTCAATATTTTATAATAACTATAAATGGGTATAATCTTTAAAAGTTGTGAATCACTGTATTATATACTTGTAACTCATATAATATTGTACAATTAACTATACTCAATTTTTTAAAAGTTTGCAAAAAATTATTGCAGTTTTTCTTGGAAGCTCAAACATTCAATAACCTTTGTATGTAATACTTCTAATTGCAAAAATGTGTGTACCTGGAAAAGATATTCCTCTGTTTAATTATTGATGTCTCAGGAGGGCTATTGAGCTGTTTTCTTATGAAAATTCTCAAGGAAAGGTGAGTTACTTAATTTTCCAATTTCAAAGTGCAAGTATTATATCACTTCAGTTTGGGCTTTCAGAATCTGTTGGGTGTTTTAAATAATATTGGAAAGGTTCAAAAGTTAACAGTTATGCTCAGAGAAGTTCTATTACCTGGCTAGTCATCAATTTCCCAAATTTTGGAAGATAGTTCTTCAAAATTAAATAAATATTTATAGGATACCTATTATGTACTGTTAGTATTATAAGTGTGTTGTTTGCTCAGTCATGTCCAACTCTTTGTGACCCCATGGACTGTAGCCCACCTGGCTCCTCTGTCCTTGGGATTCTCTAGGCAAGAATACTGGAGAGGGTTGCCATTCTCTTCTCTAGGGGATCTTCCCAAGAATCAAACCTGGGTCTTCCGCACTGCAGGCAGACTTTTTACTGTCTGAGCTACCAGAGTAGTATTATAGGCCTTATTCAATGGTGAATAGAAACAAAGCTGTCATTTTCAGGAAGCTTATAACCCTTCCATATTTAGTCCATATAGCCATTATTTCTTTGTAGTCAAAATGTAGGCCATTAGTGTTTCCTGGGATGCTAGAAATGCAGAATCTCAGACACCACTCCAAATTTCTTGATTCAGAATCTGTATTTTAGCAAGATCCCCAGAGGGTTCATGTAGACATGAAATATTGAGGAATTTGCGAGGGGTCAGTTTAAGAATGCAGGCTATAGTCAATTGGTATATGGCATTTCTCTGACCACAGGAATAGGCTCAGAAAAGATAAGTTTTCAAGGAAATGTAGTAATGGGGATTTTTTTCTTTATAGAGAGAGACAGAGGAAGTAATAGTCGTTTGTTCCCTCTCTCTGAGATGCTATGCAGCTATGATTCGTCAAACTTCTGCAGCCTCATGATGAAGTTGGGGATGGTGGGCAGAGGCAAGAACATCATATGAAGCCTGAGTGAACCATACCTAATTCTTACCCTGACTTTGTCAGTTGTAAGAATCAACATAACCCCTAACATCCTAATGAGTCACTTGGAGAAGCTGTTTCCTAGAGCCTTGGAAGAAAAGCCCATACATCAAAAAACAACACATACCAGAGTGGGTAAACATGGTCAGCAACATGTCAGCCTGGGGAGAACCTTTAGGGACACCTGCCAAAGGGGATAAATGAGACACAGTTTTGGGAAATCTCTGGGCTTGGGACCAATTTGGGAGGCAAGGTGGAGGAGGAGTGAAACTGCATATTTTGCTGATAAAGAAAACAGTGAGTCATTGAGATATATAGATGCTCGGGGCTGTTAAAGAGAGAAGGGAGAAGACGTTAGTTTCTGAAATGGGACCTGTGAGGTAGCCTTAGGCAGAACCAGTATTCTCTGTGCTCCTTATGTGCTTCTTGTCACCCTCACAGATTCTCACTTTATTCCTTCCACCACCTGAAGCAAATCAGTGGCCCTCTGTGGAATTCTGTTCACTGGCTGCTCAATTCTCATCTTTCCTAATTCCCCTCCCACCTCATCCCATTGTACCTTCCCAATTCCACATTATAGGGTTGTGAGGCTTATAACAGGTACTGCTATTTATTTTCTGGAGGGCTTTCCTAGCATAGCTTATCCCATCAGTCTAGGCAAAGGGATAAGGATCTGGTGTGGCTTTCCACCTTTATGCACATAGTCACCTCCATTGCCAGCTCAGAACAAACCCTGGAGATATGAAATAATTAAACCTACCATTATTTATGGAGCATTTATGTGCCACACTCTGCTGTGAACTTGAAATGCTATGTCTGTTTTAATCCTCTTAGCTATTATAGTGATATATGATTTTATACTCATTTTTTAGATGAAGAACTTGAGGCCTAGAATGATTAAAGATTCTCACCCACAGTTACTAAGCAGGGAGCAGAGATTTGAAGCCTTGTCTTTAGATGAACAAACACCATGTTATACTTGTTATCTGTGTGCTTAGGCCTTGGTTACTTAGTTATTATTTATATTATCAAGCAGCCCATTGGTTGAGCATTTGATTACATTGTTGTTGCTCAACTGCCCAGCTGTGTCTGACTCTTTGGGACTTCATGGACTGCAGCATGCCAGGCCTCCTTGTCCTTTACCATCTCCTGAAATTTGCCCAAGTTCATGTCCATTGCATTGGTGATGCCATCCAGCCCTCTCATCCTCTGATGTCCCCTTATCCTTATGCCCTCAATCTTCCCAGCATCAGGGACTTTTCCAGTGAGTCAGCTGTTCACATCAGATGACCAAAATATTGGAGTTTCAGCTTCAGCAACAGTCCTTCCAATGAGTATTCAGGGTTGATTTCCCTTAAGATTGACTGGTTTGATCTCCTTGCTGTCCAAGGGATCAGATTTTGATTATACAATCATGTCAAAACTCTAGCGACATATTCACATTCTCTGAGTGTGTGCTAAGACAAGTCCATGATCATTATTGTGTTTAACCAAAGTGGTTGTGGGTATTATAGTGCAACACACTTACTTTATTTTCTTTATCACTGTGGTCTTTTAAACATATTTCAGCTATTTTTTGCTGTTTTCATATGAAGCTCAAATATTAGACCTAGAAAGACCCTGACAGGGATTTCTGCTTGACAGCTGGGAAATGCGAGGCTCAGCTAGATGAACTAGTGCACTGGGATTGGCAGCTCATGGGCGGCAACATCAGAACCAGAACCCAGTTATCTTAATTCCCAGATGAAAATATTTTTTAACTATTTGTTTTTGTTACTATTCAATCAAAAGATCCAAATTCAAGGTTGTTGATTTTTATTTTATTTTGTAGTAAAGTGAGATTTTCCGGGTTTCTTCCTATTAGTAATCAATTTGCTGGGATTCCAAAGATACACAATTTTATTCCAGAGTTCTGGACTTCTAGATAGAAGAAGTAAGTGAAAGTGAAGTCATTCAATCGTGTCTGACTCTTTGCGACCCCATGGACTGTAGCCAACTGGGCTCCTCCATGGGATTTTCCAGGCAAGAATACTGGAGTGGGTTGCCATTTCCATCTCCTCCCTTACTTCAGAAGAAGTAAGGAAGAAGGTAAATCCTCTTGACAGAAAGCAATGATAAAATTGGGCAAAACTGTGAAAACAAACATTTATAACTCTTGAAATGAATTCACCAAAGATAAAAAAAGCAAATTTAGAAAATTTGGGGGGAACTTTGAAAATTGATGACATTTTAGCTTGGGGAGGCTTCCATTTATGCCATTCACAAGACCTATTTCAGTTAGTGCTGAAGCTCTGTTGGGATGTAGCAAGTTAAGAAGACCAGCAGCATAACTGCTAGAAAGAATGACTTGACTTGAACAGACTATGAAAAAAAAAAAAATCACATCTCTAAGAGGCCTGGCGTGCTGCTATTCATGGGGTGGCAAGGAGTCCGACACAACTCAGCGACTGAACTGAACTGAAGGGTTATTGAAAACAGTGTGATCTTCAATTCAGTTCAGTCTCTTAGTTGCGTCTGACACTTAGAGGCCTCCATGGATCAGTATGCCAGGCTTCCCTGTCCGTCACCAACTCCTGAGTTTACTCAAACTCATGTGCATTGAGTCGGTGATGCCATCCAACCATCTCATCCTCTGTCACCCCCTTCCTCTCTTACCCTCAATCTTTTCCAGCATCAGGGTCCTTTCAAATGAGTCACTTCTTCACATCAGGTGATCAGAGTCTTGGAGTTTCAGCTTTAGCATAAGACCTTTCAATGAATATTCAGGACTGATTTCCTTTAGGATGGACTGGTTGGATCTCCTTGCAGTCCAAGGGACTCTCAAGAGTCTTCTCCAACACCACATTTCAAAAGCATCAATTCTTTGGCACTCAGCTTTGTTCATGGCCCACCTCTCACATCCATACAAGACTACTGGAAAAACCATAGCTTTGACTATACAGACCTTTGTTGGAAAAGTAATGTCTCTGTTTTTTAATATGCTGTCTAAGTTGGTCATAACTGTTCTTCCAAGGAGCAAGCCTCTTTTAATTTCATGGCTGCAGTGACCATCTGCAGTGATTTTGGAGCCCCCCAAAATAAAGTCTGACACTGTTTCCCCATTTATTCACCATGACATGATGGGACCAGAGGCCATGATCTTAGTTTTCTGAATGTTGAGCTTTAAGCTAACTTTTTCACTCTCCTCTTTCACTTTCATCAAGAGGCTTTTTAGTTTTTCTTCCCTTTCTACTATAAGGGTAGTGTCATCTGCATATCTGAGGTTACTGATATTTCTCCCAGCAGTCTTGATTCCAGCTTGTGCTTCATCCAGTCCAGCATTTCCCAAGGTGAACTCTGCATGTAAGTTAAATAAGCAGGGTGACAATATACAGCCTTGATATACTCCTGTCTCGATTTGGAACCAGTCTGTTGTTCCATGTCCAGTTTTAACTTGTTCCTTGAGCTGGATATAGATTTCTCAGGAGGCAGTTCAGGTGGTCTGGTATCCCCATTTCTTTAAGAATTTTCTGTGGTTTGTGGTGATCAACACAGTCAAAGGCTTTGATGTAGTCAATAAAGCAGAAGTAGATGTTCTGGGGGTCTCTTGCTTTTTTGATGATCCAGTGGATGTTTGCAATTTGATCTCTGGTTCCTCTGCCTTTTCTAAATCCAGCTTGAATTTCTGGAAATTCTTGGTTCATGTACTATTGAAGTCTGGCTTGGAGAATTTTGAGCATTGCTTTACTAGCGTGTGAGATGAGTGCAATTGTGCAACAGTTTGAGCATTCTTTGGCATTGCCTTTCTTTAGGATTGGAATGAAAACTGACCTTTTCCAGTCCTGTAGCCATTGCTGAATTTTCCAAGTTTGGTGGCATATAGAGTGCAGCACTTTCACAGCATCATCTATTAGGATTTTAAATAGCTCAACTGGAATTCCATCACCTCCACTAGCTTTGTTCATAGTGATACTTCTTAAGGCCCTCTTGACTTCCCATTTCAGGATGTCTGGCTCTAGGTGAATGACCACACCATCGTGGTTATCTGGGTCATGAAGATGTTTTTGTATAGTTCTCTGTATTCATGCCACCTCTTCTTAATATCTTCTGCTTCTGTTAGGTCCATACCATTTCTGTCCTATATTGAGCCCATCTTTGCGTGAAATGTTCCCTTGGTATCTCTAATTTTCTTGAAGAGGTCTCTAGTCTTTCCCATTCTATTGTTTTCCTCTATTTCTTTGCACTGATCACTAATGAAATCTTTCTTATCTCTCCTTGCTATTCCTTGGAACTCTGCATTCAAGTGGGTATATCGTTCCTTTTCTCCTTTGCCTTTCACATCCCTTCTTTTCACAGCTATTTGTAAGGCCTCCTCAGACAATCATTTTGCCTTTTTGCATTTCTTTTTCTTGGGAATGGTCTTGATCACTGCCTCCTCTACAATGTGATGAACCTCCATCTATAATTCTTCAGGCACTCTGCCCATCAGATCTAATCCCTTGAATCTATTTGTTACTTCCACTATAAAATCTTAAGGGATTTGATTTAGATCATACCTGAATGGTCTAGTGGTTTTCCCTGCTTTCTTCAATTTAATTCTGAGTTTGGCAATAAGGAGTTCATGATCTGAGCCACAGTCAGCTCCTGGTCTTGTTTTTGCTGACTGTATAGAGCTTCTCCTTCTTTGGCTGTGAAGGATATAATCAATCTGATTTCAGTATTGACCATTTGGTGGTGTCCATGTGTAGAGTCTTCTCTTGTGTTGTTGGAAGAAGGTGTTTGCAATGACCAATGCATTCTCTTGGGAAAACTCTATTAGCCTTTGCCCTGCTTCATTCTGTATTCCATGGCCAAATTTGCCTTTTACTTCAGGTATTTCTTGACTTCCTACTTTTGTATTCCATCCCCTATAATGAAAATGACATCTCTTTTGGGGTGTTAGTTCTGGAAGGTCTTGTAAGTCTTCATAGAACCATTCAACTGCAAACTTCTTCAGCATTACTGGTTGGGGCATAGATTTGGATTACTGTGTTATTGAATAGTTTTTCTTGGAAATGAACAGAGATCTTTCTGTCGTTTTTGAGATTGTACCCAAATACTGCATTTCAGACTCTTTTGTTGACTATGATGGCTACTCCATTTCTTCGAAAGATTCTTGCCCACAGTAGTAGATATAATGGTTATTGGAGTAAAATTCACCCATTCCAGCCCATTTTAGTTAGCTGATTCCTAAAATGTCGGTGTTCAGTCTTGCCATCTCTGTTTGACTACTTCCAATTTGCCTTGATTCATGGACCTAACATTCCAGGTTCCTATGCAATACTGTTCTTTACAGTATCAGATTTTACTTCCATCACAGTCACATCCACAACTGGGTGCTGTTTTTGCTTTAGCTCCATCTCTTCATTCTTTCTGGAGTTATTTCTCCACTGATCTCCAGTAGCTTAGTGTGATCTTAGTGGCAAAGAAAGAACACCAGTAATTCAAATAGCCTGAATCTGTAATCCTGCTTGGGGGAAATTTTTTACAGGGAAAGTTCGGGAGTGATATAACCATAGTTTATCTTGATAAACTCCCTGATACCTATGGGCTTCTCTCATATCTCAGTTGGTAAAGAATTTGCCTACAGTAAAGGAGACCTGGGCTCGATTCCTGGGTTGGGAAGATCCCCTGGAGAATGAAATAACAACCTACTCCAGTATTCTTGCCTGGAGAATCCCATGAACAGAGGAGCCTGGCAGGCTAGAGTCCATGGGGTCGCAAGAGTCGAACATGACTTACCGACTAAACCAGCACCACCAAGATACCCATGGTCATCTGGAAAGTTGTCTGCATAGTTCAACTATTCACATTCTTGGGAGAAAGTAGAGAGGTTCATAAGTATATATTTTGGCTGGTTGTGAGTTTTCAACACACAGAAAGTAAGTCAGGGCAGTTTTGCAAGCTACCTGAACTTTACATTTCACAGCCTACACATAGCTGTATTGTCAAGTGGTTGTTCAGTCGCTAAGTTGTGCCCATGGACTGCAGCACTCCAGGCCTCCCTGTCCATCACCAGTTCCCAGAGTTTACTCAAACTCATGTCCATTGAGTTGATGATGCCATCCAACCATCTCATCCCCTCTATCCCACTTCTCCTCTTGCCCTCAGTCTTTCCCAGCATTAGGGACTTCCTTTGCATCAGGTGGCCAAAGTATTGGAACTTCAGCATCAATCCGTCCAATGAATATTCAGGGTTGATTTCTTTTAGGATTGACTGGTTTGATCTCTTTGCTGTCCAAGGGACTCTGAAGCATCTTCCCCAGCACCACAGTTTGAAAGCATCAATTCTTCAGTGCTCAGCCTTCTTTATGGTCCAACTCTCACATCCATACATGACTACTGGAAAAATCATAGCTTTGACTATACAGACCTTTGTTGGCAAAGTGATGTCTCTGCTTTTTAATGCACTGTTTAGGTTAGTCATAGCTTTTCTCCCAAAGAGCAAGCATCTTTTAATTTTGTGGCTGCAGTCACTGTCTGCATTGATTTTTGAGCCCAAGAAAATAAAATCTCTCACTGTTTCCAGTTTTTCCCCATCTATTTGGCATGAAGTGATAAGACTGAATGTCATGATCTTCCTTTTTTGAATGTTGAGTTTCAAGCCAGCTTTTCACTCTCCTCTTTCACTTTCATCAAGAGGCTCTTTAGTTCCTTTTCACTTTCTGCCATTAAACTGGTATCATCTGCATGTCTGAGGTTGTTGATATTTCTCCAAGCAATCTTGCTTCCAGCTTGTGAGTTATTGAGTCCATCATTTCATAGGATGTACTCTGCATATAAGTTAAAAATAGCAGGGTGACAATATACAGCCTTGACATACTCCTTTCCCAGTTTTGAACCAGTCTGTTTTTCCATGTCCAGTTATAACTGTTGCTTCTTGTCCTGCATACAGTTTTCTCAGGAGGCAGGTAATGTGTTCTGGTATTCCCATCCTTTTATGATTATTCCACAGTTTGTTGTGATCCACACAGTAAAAGGCTTTAGTGTAATCAATGGAGAAGTAGATTTCTTTTTTTTTTTTTTTAATTATCTTGCTTTTTTAATGGTCCAGCATATGTTGACAATTTGATCTCTGTTCCTCTGCCTTTACTAAATCCAGCTTGTACATCTGGAAGTTCTTGGTTGACATACTGCTGAAGTCTAGCTTTATGGTTATCTGGATCATTAAGAGCTTTTTTTGTACAGTTTCCTGTGTATTCTTGCCACCTCTTCTTAATCTCTTCTGCTTCTGTTAAGTCCTTGCCATTTTTGTCCTTTATTATGCCTATCTTTGCATGAAATGTTCCCTTGATATCTCCAATTTTCTTAAAGAGATCTCTAGCCTTTCCTGTTCTATTGCTTTCCTTTATGTCTTTTGATTGTTCACTTAAGAAGGCTTTCTTATCTCTCCTCAGTAGTCTCTGGAACTCTGCATTCAATTGGATATATCTTTCCCTTTCTCCCTTGCATTTTGATTGTTTTCTTTTCTCAGCTATTTGTAAGGCCTCCTCAGATAAACACTTTGCCTTCTTGCATTTCTTTTTCTTGGGTAGAAATAAAAAGTAGAATGGCTCAAGGTGGTTGATTACAACCTCTGACCAATCATTGGCTGACCATTAAGTCATGCTTCAGTTCAGTTCAGTAGTTCAGTTGTGTCTGATTCTTTGCGACCCTGTGGACTGCAGCACACCAGGCCTTCCTGTTCATCACTAACTCCCGGAGTTTACTCAAACTCATGTTCATTGAGTTGGTGATGCCATCCAACCATCTCATACTGTGTCGTCCTCATCTCCTCCTGGCTTCAATCTTTCCCAGCATCAGGGTCTTTTCAAATGAGTAAGTTCTTTGAATCAAGTGACCAAAGTATTGGAGTTTCAGCTTCAGCATTTGTCCTTCCAAAGGACACCCAGGACTGATCTCCTTTAGGATGGACTGGTTGGATCTCCTTGCAGTCCAGGGGACTCTCAAGAGTCTTCTCCAACACCACAGTTCAAAAGTATCAATTCTTTAGTGCTCAGCTTTCTTTATAGTCCATCTGTCCCATCCGTACATGGCTACTGGAACAACCACAGCTTTGACTAGATGAACCTTTGTTGGCAAAGTAATGTCTCTGCTTTTTAATATGCTGCCCAGGTCGGTCATAACTCTTCTTCCAAGGAGCAAACCATAGGAAGCCAAAGTCAACAAATAAAAGCAGAATGAAGGAAAATCTGAACAAAGACATTAGTGATAAAATGCAGTGAGGGAGGCGGACTCCACAGAATTAGTTCAGGCAAATTAATAAACAAATAAAGAAACAAAACAAAACAAGAGAGTAGCAATAATCATAACCTCCAATAAAGAAAAATAGAAATCCTGATTGCTACATTATATTATCTAAAATATCCAGCTTTAAACAAAGTAGTCAGTTTTTGATTAAAAAAAAAATTTAGTTAAGACATATGAAGAAATAAGAAACTGTGACCCATACTCAGGAAATAAAATAAATACCTATTATCTCTGAGGAGTCCAGTTGGTACACTAAATAAAGACATAAAAGCTGGTATCAGGAATGCATTCAAGCAACTAAAAGTAACTTTTAAGGAAATAAAGATCAGGATGGTAACAATGATTAATCAAGTTGAGACTCTTAATGAAGAGGTATATATTATAGAGAATAATTAGGTTTAGATTCTGCATTTGAAAAGTAAAATAACTGAAATAAAGAGTAATTACAGGCACTTGATATCGTATTGAGACTGTAGGAGAAAGAATCAGCAAATTTAAAGATCAGTGAGTAGAAATCATTTACAGTAGAAATGAAAGGAAAAAGTCAAGAACAGTAAGGAGAACCCCAGAGATCTATGGGATGGCTATCAGGCATATTAACATGTATGTTGGGAGTCTCTGTAAAAGAGGAGAGAGAAAAGGGCAGAAAAAAGTTTTTGAAGAAATAATGGCCAAATATTTTCCAAATATTTTATTAAAAGCTAGTCCACAGATCCAACAAACTCAATCATTTCCAAGGAGAGCCACACCTAGAGACATCATGGTCAAACTGTTGAAGACCAATGACAAATAAAGTCATTAAAAGAACAAGAGAAAAATGCCTCATCACATACAAACAACAGTGTGATTAACAGCTGACTTATTTCAAAAAAAGGAAACCAGAAAGCAGCAGCATGCTATTTTCAAGATACAGAAAGGATATGATTGTTAAGAATTCTAAATCCATTTCAATTACACTTCAAAATTGGCATTCCAAAATTAAAGATATCAGATAAATAAAGAATGAGTGAATTTGTTGCTATCAGACTTATCTTACAACAAATATTAAAGGAATTCCTTCAGGCGGAAAGGAAATTTTACAAGCTTATAGCCAGAACCTGGAGAAGGAAATGGCAATCCACTCCAGTATTCTTGCCTGGAAAATCCCATGGATGGAGAAGCCTGGTAGGCTGCAGTCCATGAGGTTGAAAAGAGTTGGACACAACTGAGCGACTTCACTTTCACTTTTCATAGCTAGAACCCATGTAAAGAAATAAATAACGGTGCAAAATTAAATATACAGGAGAACACATGAGACTGTATAAATAGTTTATTTTCTTTTCTCCTTGTAACTGGTTGAAAATACATGATTGCATAAAATAATACTTAAAAAGCTGCATTAATAAGCTTATAAAATATATATTAATAAAATAATAGCAAAAAGGATGGATTAAAAGGGCACTATATTGGATTAAATACATATATTTTATTAGAATTAAGTTAGTATTAATTTGAAATAACTTGCAATAAGCCAAGATCTGTAGTGTAAGTCCTAAATTGCCCACTAAAAAAACCCAAAATATTTAAGAACAAATAAAAAAGGAATTAAAATGGTACACTGTTGTTGAGTCACTTCAGTCGTGTCCGACTCTGTGCAACCCCATAGACAGCAGCCCATCAGGCTCCCCCGTCCCTAGGATTCTCCAGTCAAGAACACTGGAGTGGGTTGCCATTTCCTTCTCCATCCAATGCATGAAAGTGAAAAGTGAAAGTGAAGTCGCTCAGTCGTGTCCGACCCTCAGCGACCCCATGGACTGCAGCTTTCCAGGCTCCTCCATCCATGGGATCTTCCAGGCAAGAGTACTGGAGTGCAGTGCCATTGCCTTCTCCAAAAATGGTACACTAGAAGTATCTATTTACCACAAAAGAAAGTAGCAATGTATGAACAGAAGAACAAAAGAGACAAGAAGCAAAAAATGAAAGATTAAAATCAAACCATATCAATAACCACACTAAATGTGAATGAATTAAAAACTAATCAAATGCAATGATTATCAGACTGAATAGAATTTCAAGCTCCAGCAACAGGCTAAAATTAAAAGCATGACAATGATATTGTATGCAAACAATAACCTTAATAGTGTTTGAGTCATTCTACTAATATCAGAAAAAATAAACTTAATACATGTTGCTAGAAGCAAAATTTACATTTTATAATGTAAAAGGGCCAATTAATTAGCAAGATATAACACATTCTCAATATATAAAGGCAAATTAACAGATGTTACCAGTCAGTTAACACTGACTCGATGGACATGAGTTTGAGCAAGCTCCAGGAGTTGGTGATGGACAGAGAAACCTGGTGTGCTGCAGTCCATGGGGTCACAAAGAGTCAGACATGACTGAGCAACTGAACTGATCTACAAAATACATAAAGCACAAATTGAAAGAATTGAAAGGAGAAATGGACTACCCAATAATAATAGTTGGAAACTTCAATATCCTACTCTCAACAATTTACAAATATGTCTTTTCTACATAACAGAAAACCAACAAACATAAAGAAGGCTTAGATAGCACTATCAACTAACTTCAACTAACAATCTGTAGAATACTCCACCCAACAACAGCACACATGGAATTTTTCCAGCGTAGACCATATGTTATGTCATAAAACAAGACTCACTAAGTTTAGAATTGAAATCATACAAATGGTTTTCTATGACAAGAACACAATTAAGTGAGAAATAAAAGAAAGAAACAAATTTAGAAAATTTCCAATTTGGAAATTAACATGTTTTTAAGTAATATATGGGTTAAGAAAGAAATCATATAGAAATTAGAAAATACTTTAAACAAATGAAAACCAAAATTTTGTGGGATGCAGTCACAGAAGTGCTTACAGGAAAATCCAAAACTATATTGGAAAAGAAGAAAGACCTCAAATCAATAACTAAGGCTTCTACCTTAAGAAACTGAAAAGAAGAGCAAACTAAATACAAGGAAGGCAGAATAATGGAAGCAATAAATATTGAAGTAGAAATCTACAAAATATAAGACAGAAGCTCAATAGAGGATATAAATAAAGCCAAAAGTTGAAAAATCAACAAAATGAACAATTATTTAGTGAGGCTGACCATGAGAAAAAGAGAAAAGACACTACTTAACAAAATCAGGAATGAAAGAGAGGATATTAGTACTAACCCTGAAGACATTAGAAGGTTTTTAAGGGGAAGTAGGAGGAAGAATTTTAGGTCAAAACATTGGACAGCCTACATGAAATGAAAAAATCCTAGGAAGAACAGAAATTACCAAAACTGACTTGAGAAGTACTAGAAAATCAGACTAGCACTCTAACAAGTAGAGAAATTGGATTAGTTATTATAATTCTTCCTACTTAGAAAAGCTCATGCTCAGATGTCTTCTATGATGAATTCTATCAAATGTTTAAAGAACAAACATTATCAAACCTTCAGAAACACTTCAAGAAAATAGGAGCTTTCAACTCATCCTAAGAGGCCATTATTACCCTGATACTAAAGCCAAACAAAGGCAATATAAGAAATCTACAGCAATATCCCTTGAGACTATAGATGAAAAGTTCTAAAATATTAGAAAACCAAATCCATCAACATATATAAAGGATTATACACCATGACCAACTGGAATTTCTTCTAAGAAAGCAAGGCTGGTTTAATACTTGGAAAGCAATCAATGTACTACAACATCTAAATGCAAAAAGCTATAATAATTCTAGAAAAAAAAAAGGAAAATCGTTTTGACCTTAGGATAGGCAAAGAGTTCTTATATATGTCACCAAAATCAAGATCCATAAAATAAAAATTTCATAAAATGGACTTTATCTCAATTAAAACCTTTTGCACTTCAGTTCAGTCGTTCAGTCGTGTCCAACTCTCTGTGACCCCATTGACTGCAGCACTCCAGGCCTCCTTGTCAATCACCAACTCCCAGAGTTTGCTCAAACTCATGTCCATTGAGTCGGTGATGCCAACCAACCATCTCATCCTCTGTCATCCCCTTCTCTTCCTGCCTTCAATCCTTCCAACATCAGAGTCTTTTCAAATAAGTCACTTCTTCACATCAGGTGGCCAAAGTATTGGACTTTAAGCTTCAGCATCAGCCGTTCCAATGAATATTCAGGGTTATTTCCTTTAGGATTGACTGGTTGGATCTCCTTGCTGTCCAACGGACTCTCAGGAGTCTTCTCCAACACCACAGTTCAAAAGCATCAATTCTTCTGCACTCAGCTTTCTTTATAGTCCAACACTCACTTCCATACATGACTACTGGAAAAACCATAGCCTTGACTAGACGGACCTTTGTTGACAAAGTAACGTCTCTGCTTTTTAATATGCTGTCTAGGTTGGTCAAAACTTTTCTTCCAAGGAGCAAGCGTCTTTTAATTTCATGGCGGCAGTTACCAACTGCAGTGATTTTGGAGCCCCTCTAAGTAAACTCTGTCACTGTTTCCACTGTTTCCCCATCTATTTGCCATGAAGTGATGGGACTAGATGCCATGATTTTAGTTTTCTGAATGTTGAGCGTGAAGCCAACTTTTTTACTCTCCTCTTTCACATTCATCAAGAGGCTCTTTAGTTCTTCTTCACTTTCTGCCATAAAGATGGTATCATTTACATATCTGAGGTTATTGATATTTCTCTTGGCAATCTGGATTCCAGCTTGTGCTTCATGCAGCCCAGCATTTCTCATGATGTACTCTGAATATAAGTTAAATAAGCAGGGTGACAAAATATAGCCTTGACATACTCCTTTCCCAATTTGGAAACAGTCTGTAGTTCCATGTCCAGTTCTAACTGTTGCTTCCTGACCTGCATACAGATTTCTCAAGAGGCAGGTCAGGTGGTCTAGTATTCCCATCCCTTTAAGAATTTTCCAGTTTGTAGTGATCCGCACAGTCAAAGCTTTGGCATAGTCAATATAGCATAAACAGATTTTTTTTTTTTTTTCTTGGAACTCTCTTGCTTTTTCAATGTTCCAGTGGATGTTGGCAATTTGATCTCTGGTTCCTCTGCTTTTTCTAAAGCCAGCTTAAACATTTCTAACTTTATGGTTCACGTATCGTTGAAGCCGGGCTTGGAGAATTTTGAGCATTACTTTACTAGATGTAAGATGAGTGCAATTGTGCAGTAGTTTGAGCATTCTTTGGCATTGCCTTTCTTTGGGATTGGAATGAAAACTGACCTTTTCTAGTCCTGTAGCCACTGCTGAGTTTTCCATATTTGCTGGCATATTGAGGGCAGCACTTTCACAACATCATCTATTAGTATTTGAAATAGCTCAACTGGAATTCCATCACCTCCACTATCTTTGTTCATAGTGATGCTTCCTAAGGCCCACTTGACTTTATATTCCAGGATGTCTGGCTCTAGGTGAGTGATCACACCATCATGATTATCTGGGTTGTGAAGATCTTTTTTGTATAGTTCTTCTGTATATTCTTGCCACCTCTTCTTAATATCTTCTGCTTCTGTTAGTTCCATACTGTTTCTGTCCTTTATTGAGCCCATCTTTGCATGAAATGTTCCCTTGGTATCTCT
This sequence comes from Bubalus bubalis, assembly GCF_019923935.1. Lineage (NCBI taxonomy): Eukaryota > Metazoa > Chordata > Mammalia > Artiodactyla > Bovidae > Bubalus > Bubalus bubalis. The sequence goes on along the minus strand of NC_059170.1, from coordinate 34,557,595 downwards.
AATTTTCTTGAAGAGATCTCTAGTCTTTCCCATTCTATTGTTTTCCTCTATTTCTTTGCACTGATCACTGAGGAAGCCTTTCTTATCTGTCCTTGCTATTCTTTGGAACTCTGCATTCAAATGGGTATATCTTTCCTTTTCTCCTTTGCTTTTTGCTTCTCTTCTTTTCACAGCTATTTGTAAGGACTCCTCAGACAGCCATTTTGCCTTTTTGCATTTCTTTTTCTTGAGTATGGTCTTGATCTTTGTCTCCTGTGCAATGTCACAAACTTCCGTCCATAGTTCATCAGGCACTCTGTCTATCAGATCTAATCCCTTGAATCTATTTCTCACTTTTACTGTATAATCTTTGTATGTCTTTTCACTTCAAAGACATAATTAAGAAAATGAGAAGACAAATCACAGATGGGTAAAAATATTTACAAACCATATATTTGGTAAAGAATTTGTATCCATAACATTAAAAGCATTCTTATAATTCAATAAAACATTCCCTGGTGGCTCAGATGGTAAAAGGTCTGCCTGCAATGTGGTAGCCCGAGATTTGATCCCTCGGTTGGGAAGATCCCCTGGAGAAGGAAATGACAACCCACTCCAGTACCCTTGCCTGGAAAATCCCATGGACAGAGGAGCCTGGTAGGGTACAGTCCATGGGGTCACAAAGAGTTGGACATGACAGCAATTTCACTTTCACTTTATAATTCAATACAGGAGCAGCAACTTAATTTAAAATTGAACAGATTTTAGATAGACATTTTACCAAGAAGATATACAAATACCTGATGTCACATGAAAAGATGTTCACCATCATTAGTCATTTAATAAATTCAAATCAAAACTACAATGAGTTAGCACTGAAAAGGCTATAATAAAAAAAATCAGACTATAGAAAATATTAAGTATGTAGAAAATTTTTCATACATTGCTGAAAAAATTTAAGTTGGTACAGTTACTTTGGAAAATATTTTGATGGTTTCTTAAAAAGTTAAACATAAGTTTATCATGCAACCCATTAATTTCAGTTCTAAGTATCTACTCAAGAGAAAGTAAAACTTGTGTTCCCTCAAAGACCTTTATATGAATTTGTATAGTGGATTTATGCATAATAGCCCCAAAGTGGAAACCAACCATCATCTATTGAATGGATAACAAAAATGTAGTATATTCAGACAATGGAATAATTTTCAGCAATAAAACTATTGATACATGCTACAGCATTGATCAATTTAAAAAACAGTATGTTAAATGAAAGAAGCCAGAGCCAAAAACAATATTTATAGTACAATTTCCTTTATATGAAAAGCCCAGTAAAGGAAAAGCAATAGGGACAGAAAGCAGTTCATTCATTGTTTGGGATCCACACTGACTGCAAAAGGGCCTGAAGGATCTTTTTGGGGTGATGAAAGTTGCTGACACAGGATTGTGGTGATGGAACACAACTCTATAAATTTACTAAAATTCATTGAATTACTTAAAATGGGCAGTTTATTGTATAAGTTATAGTTCAATAAAATTGTTAAGAAAGATATTCTAGGTAAAACTAACCAGCTGCAAAGCACGCAAACTAGATACCAGGGGGAAAAAAAAGCTATTAAACCTCCAATTTTTTATTCAATCTGACCTGAACCTCTTGGTCAATTTTGAAATAGTATCTCAGAAACAAGGTTAATTTTGCTGAATAAAATTAACACAAGTACTCTGCCCTTTGAAAATGTTAGGTGCATGTGGTATACTGTGTATTCCTAAACTGCTGTAAGCTTCTGTAGGTACTTTCTTCTATTTATTTGTTATCACCTTCTTATCCCCCTCAACAGGAATCAACAAACAGAATTCAGTCAATGTTGACTGATACCCTGAAAAAACCTGTTGTCCCCTCCCACTTGAAGCAGAACTTCATGTAAACCTTTCCCAAGCTAAATTCTTATGGGAGGAGAGGGAGGGCACAGAGCCACGTAGCCAGCCAGGGCTGAGCTTCACATATGGGTCAGCAGAGACCATTCCCGGCTGTAACTACAACCGTCACGCATTCTCACTTCAGAAGGGGCTTTCAGAGGCCACCTGCTGAGTTCACTTCTTCCCAGCTGGCGACCACCTGTCTTAGTGACTTTAACACTCTGGATTCAAAGTTGTAGAAATATGTTGTCTTACTTCTCTAGCTCAAAGCAGATTTCAAAGATTTAAAGGGCTCTGGGTTATTTGGGTAAGGATTTCTCTCTGTAAACCTAAATGACTCTTATCATTACCAAAACTTTCTGAAAAAAAGACTGTTCCTGGATTTTGACCCAATTTCATATCTGTATACAAAATAACTATGCACGGAAGCCTGACTATCTTATGTTTTCAAGGTCCCAGAAAGCACGAAAGTAGTAAATAAAGGGGATATTACCAATGGAATTTCTTTGCAGCCTCACAATTAGGCTTCTGAGAGCACTTTAAGTAAAAATGCTAAGTAAAAGAATCCTATAAAATCTACACTTTTCTCCTCCCTGTTTTTTTAAAATTCTCAGGCTTAGAGACCCCAGGGGACTGGCAGGTGCAGATTTCCATGGAAACCAACCCTAAAAGAATGAAAACCCAAAGAGAGATTGTGTGAAGTACCCTGGCTCCTGGGTATTTCCTTGCCAACAGTTTTTGAGGTCACCCTGGCTTATTTCATGAAATTAGGGGCCCTGCTGTCAGGATTTCCCCAGGCAAGGAGGGTTTGCTCAGCTCCATTGGTGAGAGGTCCACAGATTAGGGTTGGTTCCCTGCTTTTAGAGGAGTATCTCTCACTACTTGGCCTGACATTCAAACACTTTTTATTCTGGCTTCCTTCTAGTTAATCAAAACAATGCTTTTTTTTTTTCAAATTTAGAATGTGTGTGCTCATTTACTTTAAAACATTTGTTAAAAATAAAAAGGAATATTGTTAAAAACCATATGACTCTCTGTATATATGTTTATGTACATATACATGCACATATACATGTATATGAATGGTTAGAAAAAATTCTAACAGTATAGAAAGTCAAAAAGGAAAATCTCTCCCTGAAAGCAAAATGGATACGAGTCTTAAGAGTGAGACTAGTTCCTCCAGCATTGGCCAGAGAAATACCCTCACTAATGTCGACAGGGTGGAGAAATGGGCTTCAGCTTTGGAAAATCTCTGGGCTTGAAATCAGTTTGTGAATGCTTCTGTACCTTGCTTTGTAATTAAATAAAATATCAGTTCACAGACCCAACTCACAGAGTATGAGCGGTTCTCAAACTGAAGAGCATATCAGAATCACCTAGAGGCTTAGCACATGCAAAGTACCACCTCCAGAGTTTCTGATTTAGTAGGTCTGGGCCAGGGTCCATGGATTTGCATTTCTTACTAGCTCTCAGGTGCTGTTGATGCACACTGGTGCACCATTGACAGGTGCTCCGGCCAGACACACCACTGTCATACTATTTTCAGCCAACTTCATAACACTGAATATTGTGAAATTTTTTTCTATTATCTCACCGTAATTCTCACAACTTTATAATGCAGTAACATGAACAACCACTATTCTTAAGTACTCATTCTGGGCCAAACACTGTGAATTAATTTATCCTCACAGCAATTCTTTCCTCTCTCATTTTACAGATGAGAAAACAGTCTCACAGAAATTAAGTAATATGATTAAGTTCATACAACTAAAAAAGTTGTGGAGGCTGGAAATGTAAAGGCAGATTTGTCAGATTTCAGAATCCATGTTCTTTTCAGAGTCCCTGCCTACAAGGAATGTCCAGGCTAGTGGGAGAATTAAGGATGAGACTCAAAGCACTAAGGATAATACAAAGTGACAGGTGCCATAAGAAAGGCAGAGGAGAGATGTTGGCTTAACCAAAGAAGGTGTGTAACTTATGCAATCACACAGGCCAGGGTGCTCAGAAGTGCTTCCACTTGGTTTAATGCTCTTCTGTTACCACCTTGAAGTTATTAATATTTTTTATTTTATTTTGTAATTATTTATTTTTATTGAAGTATAGTTGATATACAATGCTTGTATTAGTTTCAGATGAACAGCAAAGTGATTCAGTTATATATATAATTTTATATTTATATGCAAGTAGTTTTTTAGATTCTTTTGCATTACAGATTATTACAAGATATTAAATGTAGTTTCCTATGCCATACAGTAGTTCTTTGTTGTTTATCTGTTTGAAGTTCTTAATAATTTTTTTTAGACATGGGCCCTATATTTTTATTTGGCACTGGGCCCCACAAATGATACAGCCACTCCTGGAAGGGTAATTTACTCAGAAGTTTTGGCAGTTCCTTACTCACCACTAAACTGCTAGGTCTACATGGTTCACTCACTGTTTACTGCACCTTTGTGGGTGGAGGGACATTTTACAAGTGATTTGTGCACATTTTTATCCTACATGGCTTTGTGTTTAATCTCCAAGTGGACACGCTCTTGGGATACTTCATCTACCTAGAGTACATTTGGAGAGGCATTTATTTGTCAAGAACAAACACCATTAGGAAGATAAATCTAAAGGAAAAAATGCCTTACACAGCTTTCCAAAATAAACCAAAAAATATTTTTTTGTAAGAGGCAGGAATTATTTGTTATTCCTCATCTTCTACTATGCATTGGTTTATTAATACTTGGTTATCTTAACTATGTTTGTAGTCTCAGACACGTACCCTCCCTATGTAAATTTCCAAGTAGATAATTCTGAAATTTTGCTACATTAGCTAAGTTTCATATTAGCTTTCGAAGGAGAAACACCTATTTCCACTTTTATCCTCTGAAGGTGGGAAAATTCCATTGTGGGTACAGTGCACATCAACTATGCCCCAGGGAACTGCAGCCTTGTGTATTTCATATTTTATGCCATAACAATGTTATCCGATTTTATAATGAACATTAAACTTTTATAGGAAAAAGTACCTTGTTATACTAGTTGTTAACCTTTCGATGTATTTAAATCTCATTTCATAAGGAGCCATATGCTTCTTCATCACCACCCGAAATGGGCTCTGTTGCTAAGTGTTATGAGATCTGGTAATGAAAGATACATGCGCAGTGCATTTGCCCAACACCAGGGGCAGAATTAAGGGAGCAGTGGGAGCCTTAATTCTTGAATTTCCTGACTTCTGTGGGTTTCCTTTGCAATTTCAACATTCCATTGATATTTCCTTTCTCACACCCATTCTTTTTTATTTGTTCTTCATCAACATCCCTACCTCCTCTCCAATCAAGTTAAGACCTATTTAAACATTCATACTCACTTTCTTTCCATATTTGAGTTATCTGTCTAGTTTGTAATGCATTAGTGTCATCTCTAGTGGGGCTTAACTACTGCTTCCATATTTCCAAACTATTGCTTAGTGACATGTCAATCTAGGATAAGACATATAATAAGAAAACACTGATAAATCTATAGATATTCATATAATTTCCCAAAACTGTGAGTGGATAACAGCTTAGGTAGAATTAGTTTCTTGACGATTTAAAATAAAAATAGAGAATGGTAAAAATGGCCGTTCCGCTTACATCATTCCTCAAGAAGATATGTACACATCATTCCTCAATACTATGTGTACACACGTGTTTAATATACAAATTTTTGTTTATTAGAGATGAACCATGAACAATACAAAGAAGTAGAGGAAAACAACAGAATGGGAAATACTGGAGATGTCTTCAGGAAAATTGGAGATATGAAGGGAACATTTTATGAGAGGATGGGCACAATAAAGGACACAAACAGCAAGGACCTAACAGAGGCAGACTAGATTAAGAAAAGGTGGCAAGAATACATGGAAGAACTATACAGAAAAGGTCTTAATGACAGCCATAACCACAATGGTGTGGTCATTCACTGAGGGCCAGACATTCTGGAGTGTGAAGCCAAGTGGACCTTAGAAAGCATTACTACAGACAAAGCTAGTGGAAGTGATGGAATTGCAGCTGACCTCTTTCATATCCAAAAAGATGATGCTGTTAAAGTGCTGCACTCTGTATGTCAGTTTTTTCAAATCTAAAAAACTCAGCAGTGGCCACGGGACTGGAAAAGGTCAGTTTTAATTCCAATCCCAAAGAAGGGCAATGCCAAAGAATGTTCAAACTACTATACAATTGTGCTTATTTTGCATGCTGGTAAGATTATGCTCAAAATCCTTCAAGCTAGGCTTCAGCAGTATGTGAATCAAGAAATTCCAGATGTACAGGCTGGATTTAGAAAGGGCAGAGGAACCAGAGTTTCCAAATTGCTAACACCTGTTGGATCATTAAGAAAGAAAGGGAATTTCAGAAAAACATATACTTGTGCTTCACTGACTATGTTAAAGTCTTTGACTGTGTGGATCACAACAAACTGTGGAAAATTCTTGAAGAGATGAGAATACCAGACCACCTTACCTGTCTCTTGAGAAACCTGTATGGGGGTCAAGAAGTGACAGTTAGAACCTTACGTGGAACAACAGAATGGTTCAAAATTGGGAAAGGAGTATGGCAGGGCTGTATAATGTCACCCTATTTATTTAACTTAAATGCAGAGTACATCATGCGAAATGCTGGGCTGGATGAATCACAAGCTGGAATCAAGATTGCTGGGAATAACATCAACAACCTCAGATATGCAGATATACTCTAATGGCAGAAAGTGAAGAGGAACTAAAGAACCTCCTGTTGAGGGTGAAAGAGAGTGAAAAAGCTGACTTGAAACTCACCATTCAAAAAACTAAGATCATGGCATCTAGTCCCATCACCTCATGGCAAATAGAAGCAGAAAAAGTAAAAGCAATGACAGATTTTATTTTCTTTGGCTCCAAAATCACTGTAGATGGTGACTGCAGCCATGAAATTAAAAAACACTTGCTGCTTGGAAGGAAAACTGACAAACTTAGACAGCATATTAAAAAGCAAAGACATCACTTGGCCTACAAAGTTCCTTATAGTCAAAGCTATGGTTTTTCCAGTAGTCATGTACACAAGTGAGAGTTGGACCATAAAGAAGGCTGAGAGCCAAAGAGCTGATGCTTTCTAATTGTGGTGTTGGGGAAGACTCAAGAGGCCCTTGGACAGCAAGGAGATCAAACCAATCAATCCTAAAGGAAATCAACCCTGACTACTCATTGGAAGGACAAATGCTGAAGCTGAACCTCCAATACTTTGGCCACCTGATGTGATGAGCTGACTCACTGGAAAAGATCCTGATCCTGGGAAAGACTGAAGGCAAAAGGAGAAGAGGATGAGATGGTTAGATAGAGTCTCTGACTTTTATGAATTGAGAAAGCTCCAGAAGATAGTGAGTGATGGGGAAGCTTGTTGTGCTGCAGTCCATAGGGTCACAAAGAGTCAGACATGACTAGGGACTGAACAACAGCAATCTTTACTACAGCTAAACTTAAGGAACGCCAAAGACAAAAAGTAAAGGTTAAAAGAAGAATCTTACAGACAATTCTGCTGCTAAACTGTCTGTGTTCTAATATATTCCCAGCAGTGAAAGGGGAATGGTGGAGGAGGCTAACGTGCTCTTCTTGTCTGTTGGTTTAGTTCTTTCTGTTTAAATGTTAATATCAAGTATCTTCAATGTTAATTGTTTGCTCCCTCATGAGGATTCAGAGAAATAAATAGGAGTCTTGTCTTATAGAGAGTGAGGTTTTAAAGTCATCACCTGACTTAAATTCCCATGTGGTATAAACTTATACTTCTGGCAGTGAGTTGCATTTTTGTAACATCTGTACTTGCAGAGGTGATAGGTTCTGACTGTATTATAACCCAGCTTCTAGGAGAACATGGTGATTCAATTAGGTATTAGTACAGCCTGAAGGAGTACTTTTCAAACTTCATTGAGTCTATGAATCCCCTGGGGGATTCTGCAGAGTTAGTAGGTTTGAGGTGGGGCCTGAGATTCTGTATTTCCAAGTTCCTAAGTCACACTGCTGCCACTGGTCTGCAGACTATATACTGAGAAGCCAGAGTATAATGGAGTCAGTATTAGGAGCCAAGAAAGAAATGGTCGTGATATGGGATTTCCCCTCTGTCTTTTTGGGCTACTAGCTGAAGATACCTTTATTCCAGTTTTCTCACCTGAAAACAAAGTGTCAGTGGGTGGTGGGAAACTTCATGTTAATAAGTTTCTTCAACAAATAGGTGTTTAAGCTAGCAGGAACAGATGTACAAAATGCTTTTAATGTGAAAATATTTATGTTGCTTTTTATAATGTATATATATATAATTCCAGTTTAACATTTTTTTAAAAAATACAAATGCTGAAACTGTTCACATCAAGGTTTGAGATTTGAGTTGCAGGCTTAGAATACTAAACAAACACAGGTGAAAGTATCTCCAGTGAGGAAAGCAGCTCCTGCTTGGCCTTTATTTATTTATTTTTTTCTTTTTATGACTGATAGCTGTTGCTTTTACTTCAAAAGAGCTTCCCCAACCTGAAATTATAAAACATTATTTAACCTGGCCTGTTTAGTATTTATTGTTCTTTTGATTAAAAAACAATCCTTTGTGTCTAAATTACTCTAGATTTTGTCCCTAGATTCAGTGGAGTTAGATAACGTATAAATTCACTATCCATTTAAAGAAGTTATAATAAGATATGATTTATTTCCCATAAGCCGTGTCATTTCCATTCAATATGTCAAGGCATCTTTGGGTTAATGATAGAGGGTTTTTTTTGTTTGTTTGTTTTGTTTTTTCAGTGACTATGTCAGCTCAGTTCCATTGCATTCTAAAGAACTTGACCATGCCTAGATGCAAAGGGGACTGGGGAATTTAGTGCCTGGTTTTTCAGCCACCTCCCAGGAGCAATTTCATACAATGCAAGATGGAACTGGATAATTGTCAAGGCCTGGGCTAGCCACCCTTGTGACAGAAAGGCAAAGACCAAACAATAAGACAAAGTCAAGCATAGAAAATAAGGTGTCCATGAGTTCATTGCAAGGCTGAAGGGCAGTTGCAACTAGGAGATGCATTATCTGAAGCGGCCTGAAATTGAAGTAGAGTCATCATGAAAGCAGCTCGTTTGCCACTTTCTTTGTTTTCCCATTTTTGTTCCCCTCTAAAAGAAGCTAATATAGGAATAAGTTCACTAAGCAGTTGAAACTAACTCCTGGCTTTTGCTCTCCTGAATGGACACCATGCCTTGCCTAACCTGTTGATTCTTTTTCTAGATAAAAAGAAGTAAGAATGAAGAATGAAGTAGTTAAAAAAATAATCAGCTCTCTACCTGCAACAGTCCCCTTAGCAATCCTTCAGGCAGATCACGTAGGCAAGATAATGTCTGAAGAGAGTCAGCCAGACTGCAGGCAATGGAGAAGGATGCAGAACCCAACCTTCTACTTCAATGATTTAGCGAGATTCTTCCCCCCAGTTTTCCCTTTAAAATCTGTCATGGCCAAGCAGAATCTTCAGAGTTGGTCTCTGGACATACGTCCACCTTCTCTCCAGAATGCTGCCTTTTCATATAGCACCTTTCCTTTCAACTGAAGAAAATAAATTATGGCCTATAATCCTAAGCACTGTCATTTTCCCATAGAATCAGGCATTCTGTTGGGCCTCATCTAGTAATTACAGCTTCATCCTCCTCCTTTGTTTGGTAAGACAATGACTAATACTTTGCAATAACAATGTTCTTTGACTGAATTGCCCAAAAACACAGCATCAGACTTTGATAATTTGAAGATTCCCATTTAAATATATTTACACTCATTAAAAAAAAGAAAATTCAAGGCTAAAGTTTCCATCCATTGAGATAATATAGAATAGTATTAATACAGTAGGGAAGTTTAAAATTTCAATTAACCAATATCATAAGAATAGTTTTACATTTCATGGGCAAAATAGACTCAGAAACCCAGGATATTTCTCTAGAAGCAGCTGCTTTTGAATATTTGGCTTAAATGACAACCTACTCCAGTATTCTTGCCTGGGAAATCTCATGGACAGAGGAACCTGGAGGGCTGTAGTCCATGGGGTTGAAAAGAGTTGCACACAATTTAACAAACTAAACGACAGTCTTCTTTTACCAGGATTGGAGACAGGGTCCCTGGAGAGGGTAGGGTGGGAACTAAGGGTGTTTGAAATGGTGAGGGTTTAGGGTGAGACTGCTGACCAGGGTGCTGAGAGAATAATTTCTTTTTTTTTTTTGAAATGCAACTGCCTGTGCATTCCACTGAACAGTGGAGATGGACAAAGCTTTGCACTGATCCCATTAACAGGGGCCATTGCTTTTGTAGATGGAACAGCTGCTGCTGCTGCTAAATCACTTCAGTCATGTCTGACTCTGTGCAACCCCATAGTCGGCAGGTCACCAGGCTCCGCTGTCCCTGGGATTCTCCAGGCAAGAACACTGGAGTGGGTTGCCATTTCCTTCTCCAATGCATGAAAGTGAAAAGTGAAAGTGAAGTCGCTCAGTTGTGTCCGACTCTTTGAGATCCCATGGACTGCCGCCTACCAGGCTCCTCCGTCCATGGTCCATAGGATTTTCCAGGCAAGAGTATTGGAGTCCGTTGCCATTGCCTTCTCCGGATGGAACAGCAGTAATTTATAAAATAATTGGAATTTATTGTAATCAATGTGTAACTTTTTCTTCAAGGAATGAGTTTATATTTTATATTAGTCCAATTAAATTTAAAAGATGTATAAATACATTTTAGCTCATGAATTTTCATAATCATACATTATCTCTCATGAGATTAGATGGAGAGTCAATGAAATATTTCCTTTTGTTCAATTCCTTTGCTATATATACTTTAAGAATCTCCAGTGCCAACCACTGTATTTTTAGGATGTATCACTTGGGAATTGTAGTTTTCAAATACTTTTATTTTAAAATCTTTAGAGACTCAAATCATAGGAAATTCAACCAGATAAAAGGCTTTTTCTTTTCTTTTATGTATCTTGCAATTTGGAAGGAAGCAGAGCAGGAGTGAAGTGGAAATTCCTACCAAGGTCTTAGGGCTTCCCAGGTGGCTCAGTGGTAAAGAATCTGCCTGAAATGCTGGCGCCGCAGAGGTGTGGGTTGGATTCCTGACTCCAGAAGGTCCCCTGGAGGAGGGACCCACTCCAGTATTTTTGCCTGGAGGATCCCATGAACAGAGGAGCCTGGTGGGCTACAGTCTATGGAGTCGCAGAGTCAGACACAACTGAAGCGACTTAACATGCACACACCAAGATCTTAAGCTTGTTCTTTCTTTCTATTCCATCATCTGTTTAGAATTGAAAGCTGTGGTATGGCCAGATATGGCATTGACTCTCTAGGCAGGAAGAAGGACGAATAAGAAAAGGACTCCTACCTGTTCAGCCAGGTTTCTTTGGGTAACTCTCCTACACAAAGCAACTTCCTCTTCCATCTTGTTATCTGCACTGATCTTCTAGGGAAGCTGGGAAATGTTTGTAGCTGCCTCGGCACCCCACTCCAGTACTCTCGCCTGGAAAATCCATGGACAGAGGAGCCTGGTAGGCTGCAGTCCATGGGGTTGCTAAGAGTCGGGCACGACTGAGCGACTTCACTTTCACTTTTTATTTTCGTGCATTGGAGAAGGAAATGGCAACCCACTCCAGTGTTCTTGCCTGGAGAATCCCAGGGACGAGGAGCCTGGTGGGCTGCCGTCTATGGGGTCGCACAGAGTCGGACACGACTGAAGCGACTTAGCAGCAGCAGTAAGAAGGAAGGGTATAGTTGGTGGACTCTTGCCATATGTTTGGCATTTTAGTAAAATGTGATGTTGTTTCATGACTATACAACAGTGTACTCTCAGAAAAGTCCATTCAAGATGGTGCTGTTAATGGGCTAGAAAATGTCCATGTCTACTCTTCCCTCCTGTTACAAGAGTAACTGGGCAAACACTTTACAGCTATTTTTAAGAATAAATAAAAAGAAGAAAGTAACTACTACAATGTGGCAGAGAGAAAGGTAAACAAACATTTAGATGTTGCAATTGCAGTATGGTAGGTGGGATTGTTCACTCCTTCAGTGCCCCCTTGTGCCCAATATACTGCAACAGGATACTACAATTAAACACTGTAGAAAGACTAATTTAAAAGCATCATTACAGCTACAGTATAGCAATGTGTAGCTTTGGCTATTAGAAAATCAGAAAGAAAAAAATATATATGTTCTTGATATTGGAACAAAACAATCACAATGTTCAGGTTTATTTTATTATGATAAGAGGTTTTCTCATCAAAACAATATATCTTAATTACCCTTAGTTTAAATTTATGTCTGGCTTTTTTTTTTTAATATCTGTTAATTCCTCAACCTACCAAATGATGAACCTGGTTTATAATTTACAAGCAAATTTGATCATTTGGAATTTGAGAAGTTTCTGTGAAAATAAAATATGCATTTAGTTTGTGTGGTTATCAAACGGATCTTTTTCAAAGAGAGTATAAATCAGGAAATGAGTAATTTTTTTTTTCATTGAAACAGACCCTGAAAAACTATGACCATTTTATAACTGTTTATCTTATAATTTACCTTATAGTTTATCTTATATGATACGTTTTTTCAAGACAGAATGGACCCAAGTTAGACAATTACATAAAAATGGCAGCATTTCATTCTTGATGTGCTACTACCAGGCATTTACACTTGACTGCAGAGGAAAACAGCAGACCTCTGGCATGGTCTGCCAGACATGTGTGTTAGTCACTCAGTCATGTCCAACTCTTTGCAACCCCATGGACTGTAGCCTACCAGGCTCCTCTGTCCATGGGATTTTCCAGGCAAGAATACTGGAGTGAGTTGTCATTTTTCCTCCTCCTCCTGCCAGAGATAAATGGCATAAATTCTGAACAATTTTTTACTTCTACCTTTATGAAAACTCAGTTTAAGATAGGTGCAAGAGTGTTTTATTCATTTGTTTTCAATTTTCTGTAACCTTTGGAAAAGCACTGAAACACATATTGCAAATTTTACCAACAGTGCTATCGTCTAATAATTTTTAAAAGACGTTGGCAACACTAAAGCACCCCATGCCTTTGTTATGGATGGGCATCCATTGAGCACTGAGTTTGTTTTGCTGATTTACATTCTCTAATTGCCCCCAGGTAGATTTTAACAGGGGCTTCCCAGGTGGCATAGTGGTAAAGAATCTGCCTGCCAATACAGAAGACACAAGAGACATAGGCTCAATTCCTGAGTTGGGAAGATTCCCCAGAGTAGGAAATGGCAACCTGCTCTAATATTCTTGCCTGGAAAATTCTATGGACAGAGGAGCCTGGCGGGCTACAGTCCATGGGGTCACAAAGAGTCGGACATGGTTGAGCAACTGAACACACACACACACACAAACATACACACACACACACACACACACACACACACAGAACCTAACAGAAGCAACATTTAGAGTTGTAATCATCGTGAATGGGTGTGTTTCTTTACCACTGTGCCACCAGGGAAGCTCCATAGTCATCAATAGAAACCAACTAACACAATTCCCTCTTATACAGAGGAACAAGCTGTTACAGGGAAACAAATCCACTCAGTCTCATGGGCCAGAGTAGGAGCTAGAACCAAGATCTCATCCAGAGTTCATGTCAACTCCACACTGCTGCCACAATTTACAGAGACTTACAGGGGTAGCTGCTCCCTACTGGTATGCATGTGACTATTCTGAAATAGGGCTGTGGCAAGATCTTAGAATTTCTGACTGTCTTTCTAATCTCTTTCTTGTCTACTGCATTGTCATTCCCCTCTCTAACATAAAGACTTGACCCATTCCAAACCTCCTTTGGAACAAAAATGGTTCGATACATAAGATTGTCATTGGACTAACGTTGTTGTTCAGTCAATCAGTTGTGTCTGACTCTTTGCGACCCCATGGACTGCAGCACGCCAGGCTACCCTGTCCTTCACTATCTCCCTGAATTTGCTTAAACTCATGTTCATTGAGTTGACGATGCCATCAACCATCTCGTCCTCTGTCGCCCCCTTCCTCTCTTGCCCTCAATTTTTCCCAGCATTAGAATATTTTCCAATGAGTCAGCTTTTTGTATCAGGTCGCCAAAGTATTGGAACTTCAGCTTCAGACACATTCCTTCCAATGAATATTCAGGGTTGATTTCCTTTAGGATTGACAGGTTTGATCTCCTTGCTGTCCAAGGGACTCTCAAGAGTCTTCTCCAGCACCACAATTTGAAAGCATCAATTCTTTGGTGCTCAGCCTTCTTTATGGTCCAGCTCTCACATCCATACATGATTACTGGGAAAACCATAGCTTTGACTCTACAGACTTTCGTCAGCTGTGGGGACAGGGTCACTGGCAGCAGCAGTCCTGGAAGGTGTGGTGTGTGGCATAAGTCCTCTTGGAGGAGGTCACTATTAGCCCCACCATAGAGCCATCAGATGGATGATCCATGAACTGGAGACCAATTATACCAAAAAAATTCTTGCACTGACTTCCCAACCTGGAGGTCCAATAAAGGAACAGAGTATCCCTGAGGAATCTGACTTTGAAGTTCAGCAGGATTTGGTTACAGAATTTCCATAGGACTGAGGCTAATGTTGCCAATAAGAAAATTAAAATTTGTCTTCCACGTGAAATAAAATGTTGTCAATTTAAAGTACAGTAGAAAAGTAACTCATTAGGTGAGAAGAAAGAAGATCCTTTGGCATTTATTTTCAATAAAAGATCCTGCAAGTAGAAGAAAACCCCTGAAACTCTGGTATTATTGGTGCCCATTAACATGTGAACTTGAACTAAGAGTATGAAAGCTCTTAAAATATGCCCTTTCAAGAACTTTGAAAAGTTATATAGAGAGTTGCAAATGCATAAGATGATAATGAACTCCTTCCCTTGTGAGTGTATTTCAGGAGCACTGAGAAACCATAAAGAGAAAGCTGAGGGTAATAAGACCTCACCTAGTAATTTTCCAGGGTGAGAGAGGAGGCTAAATGACCCAGGGTTAAAAGGAAAGAAAGAAAGAAGGGCAACTCATGGCTAAATAACGTACAAAAAATTATGCCCTTACATTCTCATTTTCAGTAAGAATTTTTCCCTTCTTTGACAATCTGATCAAATTGAACAGTTTAATAAAATGTTCAAATGACTAATTTTTGTGTTTTTTTTCTATGAAAACCTAAATACAAGAAAAAAATTGTTGCTTAATCTATATTAATGTAAATAGTTGGAGAATGGGAAAATCTAAACAGTGTCTCTGGAGAAGGCAATGGCACCCCACTCCAATACTCTCGCCTGGAAGCTCCCATGGACGGAGGAACCTGGTGGGCTGCCGTCTATGGGGTCGCACAGAAGGACACGACTGAGCAGCTTTACTTTCACTTTTCACTTTCATGCATTGGAGAAGCAAATGGCAACCCACTCCAGTGTTCTTGCCTGGAGAATCCCAGGGACGGGGGACCCTGGTGGGCTGCCGTCTCTGGGGTCGCACAGAGTCGGACACTACTGAAGCGACTTAGCAGCAGCAGCAGCAGACAATGTCTCACTTTACATTCAATCCAATTTTGCTTTCAGCTAGATTGTAGAGGAGATGCTTGGCATTTTTTGTAGGAGAATCTATTCAATTACCCAGTTACCATGCTTTAACCAGTTAGCAAGTGACCAGTATAACTTCCTTTATACTGCTGCAGTGCTGCTAAGTCGCTTCAGTCGTTACACTACTCACTGTCTGTAAAAATCTTTTACTTTGTCTAGTTCTTTGAAGCTTCTTTCTGTCTCTAGATTGGATGCTGTCTAACTCATGGACAAAAAGTCTTGGAAAAAAGGCTTACTAGATCACCAGATAGTCTATGGAAATTTTTCTTTTAACATGAGGAATTCATGTCAACCCTGGAACCCATTTGTCAATCTCCTCAGATAGTTTTCTTAACCTGGTTCACTTTGTTTGGGATTCATAAATCTTAAAGATATCCCAAACCTCTGAAATTATATATAAAATTCTTCATCTATGTGCATGTTTCTGGGAAAAGAGATATAATATTAATCTACATACCAAAAAGGTCACCTCCTAAAAAGCAGCTTGCCTAAAGTTGCCCAGTTAGGAGAGCTATAACTCTATTTCAAAGTTTAGTTTTAAAACTACAGCTCTTTGTATATTCTTTTTCTTGAATGATCTTGAATGTCACAAATATGAACAGATATAATACATTTTCTTTGAAAAATTTTGTGCTCTAAAATATTTATTTTCCTTTTGACTATGAGGATAATATGTATAAGACAGACAATGAGCTAATATATATATATATTTTGATTCAATGATAAATTTTTGAACTGTAATCTTGATCACATAGAGAACTAGATTTGAAAACCAAAGAACATTCTAGGTTAGGAGGAGTTGGCATCCTACTTCTTTGGAACTGAATTTCTTTTTAGATCTTTAAAATTTGGGGAATACTGTCTTTGAGTGAAACATTTTGTAGATCTTTTAAGAATGTAGGTAATGGTTTTTTCTTATTTTTCAAATCTGACATTCATGTATCAATTATAATGCCTAGAACAGTCTCATTATTTCACTTTCATTTACCTAATAGTAACAATTTAATTGAATCTTTTAATCAGGAAATACTACAATGCAGGAGGTTAAGTGGTAGCCTTGTTTTATAAATGGAGAATTTAAAGAACAGATTTAAATGACTTGCCCAGGGCCACCCAGGAATCAAAAGGTGGAAGGTCCAGAGTTCCTGTCTCTGCGTTGATGGGCATCCCTTTGGTTCTCAAGCTGAAGGCAGGCCTGTGTTTTGGTATATATGGCAGAAGATAAAAAGGAGAAAGCATCAGTTCAGTTCAGTCACTCAGTTGTGTCCAACTCTTTGTGACCCCAAGGATTGCAGCATGACAGGCTTCATTGTCCATCACCATTCCTGGCGATTTCTCAAACTCATGTCCATTGAGTCAGTGATGCCATCAAACTATCTCATCCTCTGGAGTCCCCTTCTCCTCCCACCTTCACTCTTTCTCAGCATCAGGGACTTTTCCAATGAGTCAATTCTTTGCATCAGGAGGCTAAAGTATTGGAGCTTCAACTTCAGCATCAGTCCTTCCAATGAATATTCAGGACTGATTTCCTTTAAGATGGACTGGTTTGATCTCACTGTCCAAGGAACTCAAGCGTCTTCTCCAACACCACAGTTCAAAACCATCAATTCTTTGGTGCTCAGCTTTCTTTATGGTCCAAATCTCACATCCATACATGACTGCTGAAAAAACCATAGCCTTGACTAGATGGACCTTTGTTGGCAAAGTAACGTCTCTGCTTTTTAATATGCTGTCTAGAAAGCATAGGATTCTCAAATCTGCACTCCTTTCTTTCATGGATGAAGAACTAAGTCACAGAACAGTAATGAGGCTTTACTATCCAAGATGCATGTGTTTATTCATTAATTCACTTAATATTTATTCATTCAACAAAGATTCATAGAGCATCTCTTGCATGATAAGCCATCTTGAATTCTGGAAACACACTGAACAAGACAAAGTCCCTGTTCTTGAGGTGCTTATATATCAATGTGGAGAAGATAGTAAGTAAGCAAGTAGACAAATGCATTTTATACTGCATCATGTTGTGCATAAAAAGCCCACACAAGGGAAGGGAAGTGTGTATGTATTCAAGGGGAAGAGTTGCTATTTTATATATGGTGTCCAATGAGGGCCTCACTGATATTTCAAGCATTTGAGCAGAGATATGGATAGTGGGAGTAAGACATGCAGGTAGCTGTAGGAACAGCTTTCCAGACAGAAGGAACAACATATGCAAAAGCCCTAAGGTATAAGTGTGCTTGACTGATTTCAGGAGAAGCAAGGAGGTTAGTCTATCCAAAAGAAGCCAGCAAAGGGAAGTGTCTTAGTCAATGATATCAGAATGCAAAAAGACCAGCATTTTAGAGGACCTGGTCAGCAGCTTCAAGGACTTCAGTTCTTACCCTGACTGATGTATAAAATAATATGGGTGGAAGGATGAGGTAATCTGGTTAACATTTGAGAAGGGTCACCCTGGCTGTTATGTGAAGAAAAGTCAGGAGTGTGTGAGGGAAGTGTGTGAACAGGGAGGTCAGCTAAGTGGGCTAGAGATTCTGTTGAAATTGAATATTGACCAAGAAAAATGGCAGGGATAGGAAAAGCTATCTCAAACTAAACAGCTATGGCATGAAATGTCAACTTTAAGGCACAAGCCTTTCTCCTTATCATGCTGAGTATTTAATAAGTTTTAGAAAGTTTAAAGATTTCCTTTTGGGTGAGTAACAGCAACTGTATCTAAATTTTCTTCAGTGTGTGCTCTTTGCAATATAGATGCCAAAAGATGACCAAGTAGAAGAAGTTCTCGGTTCATGCACTGTTGAAGCCTGGCTTGGAGAATTTTGAGCATTACTTTACTAGCGTGTGAGATGAGTGCAATTGTGCAGTAGTTTGAGCATTCTTTGGCATTGCCTTTCTTTGGGATTGGAATGAAAACTGACCTTTCCAGTCCTGTGGCCACTGCTGAGTTTTCCAAGTTTGCTGGCATATTGAGTGTAACACTTTCACAGCATCATCTTTTAGAATTTGAAATAGCTTAACTGGAATTCCATCACCTCCACTAGCTCTGTTTGTAGTGATGCTTCCTAAGGCCCTCTTGACTTCGCATTCCAATGATGTCTGGCTCTAGGTGAGTGATCACACCATTATGATTATCTGGGTCATGAAGATCTTTTTTGTATAGTTCTTCTGTGTATTCTTGCCACCTCTTCTTAATGTCTTCTTCTTCTGTTAGTTCCATACCATTTCTGTCCTTTATTGTGCCCATCTTTGCATGAAATGTTCTCTTGATATCTCTCAAAGATCAGAGTCTTGGGCAATTTGTACCTTCCTATTTTATGATTCTTAGGTATTTAGTTTTCCTTATTTTGCCACATATGTCATAGTTACAAGGTGGTTGCTTATCTCATAGCTCTGGACATTACATTCAGAAAAATAGTGGAGATAGTGATTCTGTTTTCTACAAGGGAAGGGAAGACCTCAGTGGACATCCGTTCACCTCTCATTGCTCAATTTATGACCATGTAACATTTCTAGACCCTTTGCTTCTCTTTGAAGGAAATGGTTACCATGCCTGCTATAGATCAGCTATGCATAATCCCTGTAGATGAGAGGAAGACACATTCCTTGAGACCAAGATCTGTTTGTTTGCTCTTATATACAAAATCATGATTGTTTTAGCAGGTGAGAAGTACACTTGTGTTGTGTGCAGCACTGGGTCAGGGATGACAACTGGACATGGGAGTGTCTGAATGAGTATTCTAAATAGGGTAGTGTTGGGTGGTGTTTCTAGAAGTGGCATTTAAGCTATGGTCTGAATCCCTCCAACCTTGTTATGTTAGAGGGACAGGAACATGGCCATGGTGGCTGGGTGTGATGGTCATTGAGAATGACATGTAGGCAGGGCCAGGTAAGAGTTTGCTGCTGCTGCTGCTAAGTCGCTTCAGTCGTGTCTGACTCTGTGCGATCCCATAGGTGGCAGCCCACCAGGCTCCCCTGTCCTTGGGATTCTCCAGGCAAGAATACTGGAGTGGGGTGCCATTGCCTTCTCCAATGCTTGAAGGTGAAAAGTGAAAGTGAAGTCGCTCAGTCGTGTCTGACTCTTAGCGACCCCATGGACTGCAGCCCACCAGGCTCCTCCGTTGGGTCTCACTTTAAGTAAAATGGGATGCCATTGAAGGGTTTGAAGTACTAACACATGAATGACAATATTTGATTTATGTTTTCAAAATGATGTTTTGACTTCTGAATGGTTAATGATTGGAGATGTCAGGAAAAGTAGCAGGGAGATGGGATTGATTAGGAAGCTCTTTTAGCCCAGTGGAGACATGAGCTGGGTAATAGGTAGCCAGCCTCTACATCTGCCCCCAGTGACTCTCGCCTCTTGGTACAGGCATATCTCATTTTACTACTCACTTTGTTGTCCTTTGCCCATATTGCTTTTTTTCTTTTCTGTTTTTTAAAACAATTTTAAGTTTGTGGCAACCCTATGTCAAACAAGTCTATCAGCACTATTTTCCCAACAGCTTCTGCTCATTTTGTGTCTCTGTGTTACATTTTGGTAACTTTTGCAACATTTCAAGCTTTTCATTATTATTACTTTACATTATTGTTATGGTAATCTGTGATCAGTGGTCCTTGCTATTACTATTGTAATTGCTTTGGGGCAAAATGAACCACACCCACATAAGATAGTGAACTTAGTACATGTGTATGTTTTGACTGCTCCACTAACCAACTGTTCCCCATCTCTCTCTGTCTCTCCTGCATGCATGTGTGCTAAGTTGCTTCAGTTGTGTCCAACTCTTTGTAACCCCATGGACTGTAGCCTGCCAGGCTTCTCTCTCCATGGGATTCTCTAGGCAAGAATACCGAGTCGGTTGCCATACCTTCCTCCAGGGGATGTTCCCAATCCAGGAATCAACCCATGTCTCCAGTCAAGCATTGCAGGTGGATTCTTTATTGCTGAACCATCGGGGAAACCCCTCTCTCTCCTAGGGCATTCCTCTTCCTTGCTAATTAATAACTGTACAATAACCTCTAAGTGTTCAAGTGAAAAAAAGTATAGTACATTTCTCACTTTAAATCAAAAGCTAGCAATGATTAAACTTAGTGAGGAAGGCATATTGAAAGCCTAAACAGGCCAAAAGCTAAGCCTCTTGTCCCAAACAGGTAGCCAAGTTGTAAAGCAAATGAAAAGTTCTTAAAAGAAATTACCAGTGAATACACAAATGATAAGAAAGCAAAACAGCCTTATGCTGATATGAAAAATAAAATAGAGGTCTGGATAGAAGATCAAATCAGCTACAACTTTCCCTTAAGTCAAAGCTTAATCCAGAGCAATGCTTTAAATCTCTTCAGTTCTATGAAGGCTGAGAGAGGTGAGGAAGCTGCAGAAGAAAAGTCCAAAGTTAGCAGGGTTGGTTCATGAGGTTACACAAATAACCTGTCTCCATAACATAGGCATGCAAGGTGAAGCAGCAAAGAGCTGATGTAAAAACTGCAGCAAGTTATCCAGAAGATCTAACTAAGATAGTTAATGAAGACCTTCAACTGAAAGAGGATGCCATGTAGGACTTTTGTAGCTAGAGAGAAGTCAATGCCTGACTTCAAAGCTTCAATGGACAGGCTGACTCTCTTGTTATGAGCTGGCACAGTTGGTTCCTTTAAGTTGAAAACCAGTGTTCATTTAACATTCTGAAAACCTTAAGTCCTTTAACAATTATGATAGATTTACTCTGCTTATGTTGTACAAATGGAACAACAAAGCCGGATGAGAGTGCATCTACTTACAACATGGTTTACTGAATACATCAAGCCCATAGTTGAGACCTATTGCTCAGATAAAAATATCCCTTTCAAAATAGTATTGACAATGTACCTTCTCACCCAAGGCTCTAAGGAACTGTACAATGAGATTCATGTTTTCATGTCTGCTAACACAACATCTATTCTGCAATCATTTCAACTTTCAAGTCTTATTACTTAAGACATACATTTTATAAGGTTATAGCTGCCACAGATGGTGATTCCTCTGAGAGATCTGGGCAAAGTCAATTGAAAATCTTCTGGAAAGGATTCATCATTCTCGATGCCTCTAGAAACAGTTGTGATTCATGGAAAGAGGTCAAAATAATAACATTAACAGGAGTTTGAAAGACATTGATTCCAACCCTTATGGATGACTTTGTGGGCTTCAAGACTTCAGTGAGGGAAGTCACTGCAGAGGTGCTAGAAATGACAAAAGAACTAGAATTAGAAGTAGAAACTGAAGACATTACTGAACTGCTGCAATCTCATGATGAAGCTTGAATGAATGAAGAGTAGCTTCTTGAGGATGAGCAACAAAAGTGGTTTCATAAAATGGAATCTACTCCTGGTGAAGATGCTGTGAAGATTGTTGAAGTGACAACAAAGGATTCAGAATATTACATACATGTAGCTGATAAAGCACTGACAGGATTTGGAAGGATTGACCAATTTTGAAAGAAGTTCTACTGTGTGTAAAGGGCTATCAAATAGTGTTGCTTACTGCAGAGAAATTGGTGAAAGGAAAAGTCAGCCCATGCAGCAAACTTCATTGTCTTATTTTAAGGAATTGCCTCAGCTACCCCAATGGCACCCCACTCCAGTACTCTTGCCTGGAAAATCCCATGGACGGAGGAGCCTGGTAGGCTGCAGTCCATGGGGTCACTAAGAGTCAGACACGACTGAGTGACTTCACTTTCACTTTTCACTTTCACGCATTGGAGAAGGAAATGGCAACCCACTCCAGTCTTCTTGCCTGGAGAATCCCAGGGACAGAGGAGCCTGGTGGGCTGCCGTCTATGGGATTGCACAGAATCGGACATGACTGAAGCAACTTAGCAGCAGTAGCAGCAGCAGCAGCAGCAGCAGCAGCAGCAGCTACCCCAGGCTTCAGCAGCCACCACTCCTAATTAGTCAGTAGTTATTCACATCAAAGCATGATCCTCCACCAGCAAACAAAGATTACAACTCACCAAAGTCTCAGATGATGGTTAGCATTTTTTAGCAATAGAGTATTTTTAAATTAAAATATGTATATTGTTGTGTTTAGGCTTAGTGCTATTGCACACTTAATAGACTACATATATAAGCATATGTTTGTAGTATAAGCATAACTTTTACATGCCCTTAGCAACCAAAAATTTTGTGTTATTCACTGTATTGTGATATTTGCCTTATTGCAGTGGTCTGGAACTAAATCCACAAAATATCCCAGGTATTCTGTATTTGTATCTTTTTGTGGTGACTTCCTACATTGTCCCACAATTAGACAATGTGACCAATAGAATACAGCATAAATGATATTCTGTTGCTTCTGAGATTAGGTTACAAAGACTATGGCTTCCATCTTGGTCTCTCTTCCTTGGCTCTCTCACTCGGGGAGAAACATGCTCTCATGTTGTGAGCTCCCCTAAGGAGAAACCCATGAAGCAAGGAACTGAAACTTCCAGTCTGTTGCCAGTAGAGACCTGAGGCAGGACAGCAACCACCTGAATGACCTCAGACACATCCTTCCCCAGCTTATATGACTGCAGCCTGGCCAACAGTTTGCAACCTCATGAGAGACAAGCCAGAATCACCCAGCAAAGTCCCTCCCAGATTCCTGACCCTCAAAAACCCTATTGAAATAATAAATGCTTGTTTCCCTAAGATACTCTGTTCTAGAATCATTCATTATGCCAAATAGATGACTAATCTAGGTAGGATCAGTGGAGATGAAGAGAATTAAAATTTTAGAAAATTTAGTGCCTATGGACTTAACAAGAATTCCTGTATAAGCAGTGAGAGTAGAGTCTCATCAAAGTAAGCTCCCAGAACTTTCACTTGAGCATCTGGGGGGATTTTAATGCCCTTTGTAGAGAACAGGAGATTTACAGAAAACAGCAGGTTTGGAGTAACATGATTAAGAGTTTTGCTCTGGGCATGTTAGGTTTGAGATGTTAATTATTTCTCAGATGAGTGAAATCAAGAAAGAGGAAAGTGGTTTCAGAATATCTAGAATATACCTGGCATTTAAAGGCTGTGGAACAGGGTGCGGTAACTCGGAGGAAGCGTATGGAGAAGAGAAGGGTGCAGAGTGTGACCTTTGGCTCCTCAAGATTGTTGTTCTTATTGTGAACTTGACCAGGGAATGAAAAATGAATATCTATATTAAAACAAACTCACCTTACAAATTAAAACTCAAAATACACACAAGTGTTAAGTTGTCCATGCTGAGTCTATTCAATATCAGGCGTTCCTACCGAAGAAAGCTTTTAAATCTCTTTATGATGCGGTGTTTGTGCACTGTGGGTGTGTATTAAGATTGATAAGGGATCTTAACTCTTGAACTTCCTGACACTAGGCATACTTTCATCTGAAACTTTCTTATTGAGTGACCATAAATTTGTAAGTTACACATGTATAGTTATGCACAGCGACTTCCAATGTGTCTGAATTTCCAAGGAAACGTGTACCATGGCATTGGCTATTTATGAGTGTGGAAAAATCCAAGGAAATGTATCTCCATTTTATATTCCTTTGCAAATTATAGCTCAGTATGGGCCTTTAAAATTTTTTTTTGCTTTATTTCAAACAACTTGCCTACCCTGAGTTCTCCAGGTATGGTAGTGCATATATATACTCCTTTTTAAAACTTTTAATTGGAGGATAATTGCTTTACAATGTTGAGTTGGTTTCTGCCATATAGTAATGTGAATCAGTCATAAGTATACATATGCCCCTTCCTCTTGAACTTCCCTCCCACTTCCCATCCTATCCCTCTAGATTGTCATAGAGCACCGGGTTGATCTTCTTGTGTTATACAGCAATTTCTCACTAGCCATCTATTTTACATACATATGTAGATGTTTTGGGGCTTCCCTGGTAACTCAGACAGTAAAAGAATCTGTCTAGAATGCAGGAGACCTGGGTTTGATCTTCAGTTTGAAAAGATACCCTGGAGAAGGAAATGGCAAACCACTCCAGTATTCTTCCTGAAGAATCCAATGGATAGAGGAGCCTGGTGGGCTACGGTTCATGGACTCACAGAGTCAGAAATGACTGAGCAACTTTCACTCAATGATGTTTCAGTGCTACTCTTTCAATTCATCCCATGTTCTCC
The DNA here is from genome assembly GCF_019923935.1 of Bubalus bubalis. Classification (NCBI taxonomy): domain Eukaryota; kingdom Metazoa; phylum Chordata; class Mammalia; order Artiodactyla; family Bovidae; genus Bubalus; species Bubalus bubalis. The sequence continues at coordinate 34,533,008 of NC_059170.1, read as the reverse complement.
TTCCCTCGCTTTATCTATAAGTCTGTTCTTTATGTCTGCATTTCTATTCCTGCCCTGCAAATAGGTTCATCAGTACAATTTTTCTAGATTTCATATATATATATATATATATATATATATATATATACACATACACATACTTCTGAGGGCTCTTTTCTAAATGATGTGGGTGTACCAGAACCTCATCATGCTTAAACTCTTTGGAAACAGAAGATGTTATCTTTTGCCCTGAGAATTGGATTAGGTAAAACTAAAAACCATCTTTCATTTGAGGTCAAGTTCCATTACACTGAAAGCTTATAGTCATCAAGATACAAAAGTAATATAGCAAGATATACATTTTTTATCTCCAGTGATCAGAATGAGGTATGTCTTACATACTCCTTAGAAAGGAAGACAATGGCAGGTAACTAAGTCTCTTGTGTTGGTGAAAAAGTAAGACTGAAACATAGCAGAACTTCTTCAAAGTTGAGTGTGAATAGGATTTTCCCCTCTGTTTTCAAGATTCTTCTTTTTCTATCTCAAGGAAGACTGAGTCCCCAGAGTATGAAGACTCTTTATTTGACCTTAAGCTTACCGTTTGTGCTTTCCATATGCATATCCCTATCCTGTACTCCCAGATGTCCAAGCTGGGTTTAGAAAAGGAAGAGGAATCAGAGATCAAATTGCCAAAATTTGCTGGATCATAGAGAAAGCTAGGGAATTCCAGAAAAATATCTACCTCTGTTTCATTGGCTACTCCAAAGCCTTTGTTTGACTGTGTGGATCATAGTAAACTGTGGAAAGGTCTTAAACAGATGTGACTACCAGACTGTCTTACCTGTCTCCTGAGAAACCTGTATGCAGATCAAGAAGCAACAGTTAGAACGCTGTACAGAACAACTGATTGGCTCAAGATTGAGAAAGCAGTGTGACAGGGCTGTCTGCTGTTACCCTGTTTGTTTAATGTATACCCTGAGCACATCATGAGAAATGCTGGGCTGGATGAGGCGGGAGAACTACCAACAACCTCAGATATGCAGATGATACCACTCTAATGGCAGAAAGCAAAGAGGAACTAAAGAGCCTCTTGATGAGAGTGAAGGAGGAGAGTGAAAGAGCCGGCTTAAAACTAAATATTTAAAAAAAAAAAAAAAAACTAAGATCATGGCATCCAGCTCCATTACTTCATGGCAAATGGGGGGGGGGGAATGTGGAAGTAATGACAGATTTCCTCTTCTTGGGCTGTAAAATCACTGTGGATGGTGACTGCAGCTATTAAATCAGAAGACATTTGCTTCTTGGCAGGAAAGCTATGACAAACCTAGACAGTGGGTTGAAAAGCAGAGACACTACTCTGCTGACAAAGGTCCATATAGTCAAGGCTATGGACTTCCCAGTGGTCACATATAGTTATGAGAGCTGGACCATAAAGAAGGCAGAGCGCCAAAGAATTGATGCCTTCGAACTGTGTGCTGGAGAAGACTCCTGAGAGTCCTTTGGACAGCAAGGAGATCAAACCAGTCAATCTTAAGGGAAATCAACCCTGAATACTCATTGGAGAGACTGATGCTGAAGCTGAAACTCCAGTGTTTTGGTCATCTAATGTGAACAGCTGACTCATTGGGAAAGTCCCTGAGGTTGGGAAAGATTGAGGGCAGAATGAGAAGAAGGCATCAGAGGATGAGATGGCTGAATGACATGAGTGATGCAATGGACATGAGCTTGGGCAAACTTTGGGAGATGGTGAGGGACAGAGAGGCCTGGCCTGCTGCAGTCCATAGAGCCACAAAGAGTCAGACACAACTGGGCAACTGGACAACAATAACATCCTGTACTTTGGACTTCCCTGGTGGCTCAGCCAGTAAAGAGTCTGCCTGCAATGTAGGAGACCTGGGTTCGATTCCCGGATCAGGAAGATCCCCTGGAGAAGGAAATGGCAACACATTCCTGGATTCTTGTCTGGAAAATTCCATGGATGTGGAGGAGCCTGGAGGGCTACAGTCCATGGGGTTGCAAAGAGTCTCACAGGACTGAGTGACTAACATCCTGATCTACTGTATTTCAATCATAATATGTCACCAGCAGGTGGCAACAGCGAGTGCAATAGAACAGGGGGAAAAAAAGAAAAGACACGAGGTCAAGATCTCTGCAGATAACTAGGGGGGTGACAGGCCATTGTGTGCAGAAGGGAAAAGACTGCTATTTATTTTTTAAAAAGTGTGTCTTACTGCTCTACCCTACCTCTCCAAAAACCCATTTTCCTTCTTCCGTCAACATTGATTTGCACTACAATTCGGTACTGTATTACTCAGAGGAAGTTTCTATTAACAGCCTGTAGATCTTTTCCTTTACATCAAGGGAAGGGTGGTTTGCCAGCATTTGTTAGAGTCATCATTTTCTGACTTGCCTGCCCATATGAGCCTCTTAAAAGAACTCTGAAGGCAAGTGTCATGGAATACTTAGATGACTTAGCAAGTGATAACTAATTTGACCGTTATGTAAAGAATCCGAAAGCTAGGAAGCGACATTTGCCAACATGTAAGAACAAAAGAATCCATGGTGTTGAAAGCTAGCAGCAGCTGCGGTCAGTGGGCTTCACTTGCACTGACTGTCCCAGATGGAAAGTCCCATTTCTTAATGGATACCATCTCAGAGAGAGGGAATTGTAACTCTGCACTGGTCTCTGTGATTTCACAGCTAGAGTCATGACAGAAAATATGGCAGAGTGAACCATGCTTGGCTTTGTCATATGCACAACGAGGATCTCATGCTCTCTTTTTCAGTTTCAAGAGACACATTTTTTGAAGAAAGATCAACTGGGAGCAAGTGTTCTTGAGGGAACATCTGTTCCATAATGATGCAGACCCTTGGAAGGGAATCCTTTGCAGGCTGTGGATGGGGCAAGCCATCATGAGTAAGGCTGAATTCACCACATGCTTGGGTCTACTCTGAGCTCCAAATTATGTTATAGACTGAAAAACTTAGTGAGACTTTAACCAGCACAATGCTTCAAAGGAAATAAATACAGAAAACGTGAGGACATGGTTATAGCACAGGCTTCGCAGGGCACCTTTAAAAAATGATCCTTTCATGTTCTTGTAAAGCAGGAGTGTGAGAATTTTGCAGAAACTTCTTGCCTCTATCCCGCTTAGAATCTGAATATCTTCCTGAGATACAATTCCAGTCAAACTTGAGGGCTCTTCTCACTTTACTTGCTTTCAAAGACCAACAACTTGTCATATTTTCAAGGAGATGGGCATTGTATTTCCTTCTGCACCTATAGAAGCTCATTGTAGGAGGTCTAGCTATAGGTTGGCTTTGCCTGTGATTAACATTTAAACATCTAAGTAACAAAATTTTGGCATTTCCATTTAGTCATCTGTTAAATAAGATAATGATTCCATCATGGATACACTACAGAATATATAGTAGTAACTAATTATGACTATTATTTCTTCATGTGCTAATTGCTAGACCATGTGGCTTGGCGCTTTACCCATCTATCTGAGAAAAGTCGGAGTCTTACCATCACCTGTCAGGTCCTATTATGACCTCACTCCTTTATCTCTGACCTCTGAGCTCCAACTCTCCGTTCGTTCATTCGTTGGACACATGTCAGCACACTGGCTCCTTGCGATGTCTGGAGTGTACTGGGGTCTTTACATTGTCTGTTCCCTCTGCCTGGACTGCTCTTCCCCGATTTGCACATGGTCAAATTTCTTACCACCTTCTATTATTTGTTCAAATACTACCTTCTCATGGAAGTCTATAAGGGCCACACTTTTAAAAATCGTGTCCTGTTCCCCCCCACACAAACTCCTAGCATTGTTCATAACCATGTCTGGCTCTACATTTTCTGCATTCCAAAGCACCCAATTGCCTATTATTTATGATTAGTGCTTATTGCCTATTTCCCTCAACAAGAGTTCTATGAGGGCAAGTAGTTTTGCTTGAATTTTCTCTGTGAAGTATTCCAAGTATCTTGAAGGTATCTCATGTACTGCTGCTGCTGCTGCTAAGTCACTTCAGTCATGTCTGACTCTGTGCAACCCCATAGATGGCAGCCCACCAGGCTCCCCCGTCCCTGGGATTCTCCAGGCAAGAACACTGGAGTGGGTTGCCATTTCCTTCTCATGTACCAAGGGATTCAATTTAGAACTTGGTAAATGAATGATGACACTACAGTCCTGCAGTTAGGTACCCACACACCAGGCACACTCTCATATACACATATACTCACACAAACACACACTCATGAACCTGCTTGCTCTCACACACACATCTCTCACAAACTCTCACATACACACTCATACTCATGTAAAGGATTTAGGTTTATTTTAGATCTTGATGAGGTTAGTTAATAACTTGTTTTGTATTTTCACTACACAGGTAGTACAATTAGAAATATTTAAATATATGTTTAGGTGAGTTGGCTAGTTTTCTTTTTTCCTGTAACTATTTTTTTTTGAAGATTTATTTATGGCTGCCCTGGATTTTTGTTGCTGCATGTGGGCTTTCTGTGGTTGCAGTGGGCAGGGGCTTCTCTTCATTGTGGTGCACAGGGTTTCTCATCATGGTGGCTTTTTTTGTTGTGGAGCATGGATTCTAGACATAAGGTCTTCAGTAGTTGCTGTGCCTGGGCTTAGTAGCCCAGGCTAAACTATTCAATGGCATATGAGATTATCCTGGACCAGAGATCGAACCCATATCCCCTTCATTGCCAGGTGGATTTTTAACCACTAGACCACCAGGGAAGCCCTGGAACTATTTTTGTAAAAGAAAATACTTTTATATTTATATAGAAGAAGTATATCTCATTATGCAGGTATTTTTTAGACAGCATTATATTTCTAATATGAAATAACTGTGAAATAGTATGATTATGAAAAAGTCAGAATGTAGGAGTATTTCACAAGAGAAATATGGTTTTAATGTTTTTAGTATAAAGTCAGAATAATAGCAGACTCCTGAGCTATTCCAAAGAAACACTCTGCTAGCCTTAGTTGAATGAATAGATAAGGATCATTTATAATTAACACACTGTATACAGTTGGGTGGTTGTAAATGTGTTTGAAAAAAAATTGTTCTCTTAAGTAAATTTGAACACCTTCCACCTTCACTTTTGTTTACATTATCAATTTGTCTAAACAATCTATTGCCAATGTTGACCATGTCTCAGATCCTAGAACTCCAGATTCTGGATTGCTTTCAGAACTAGAAGAACAAAATAATATTGGGTTGGCCAAAAAGTTCATTTGGGCCCTTCTGTAAGATGTTATGGAAACACCTGAAGGAACTTGTTTGCCAATCTAATATATATTTACAAAATATAAAAATACATATGTATATTTTTTCTCTCAGACCCAGATAACAGAATTAGCTGAAGGAGATGAAATGTCAGAATAGAATAGGATAAAAAGAATTACAAAGGAAAATCACCTTTGACTTAAAACTGATTATGGTGATATTTCAGATTAAAGAGTATTCTTGCAGAATGTAGAGTTGTTTAGTCATTACAATCATCATTTTCAAAACCACATATTCTGCATTATCTTTATACTAGGTTTTGTCTACTAGCAAATGAAGAGAAGGCCCCTGGGCTTTTGGAAACATTCAAGATATCTACAGAATTAGTCATGAAGTGAGGCAAGAGGGTATAGGCTTATTAAAAAAAATGGTTTTTCATAGCTGTCATTGGATTCCTAGTCAAAATATCTGAACATATGGATTTCTTTGATGAGCTCAGACTTTTCCTTCTTGCCACTTACCAACGTATTTCCAGAAAATTTTAAGAATAAATGAGTTCAGTTTCAAAGGTGATAAGATGTTTTTTGAACTTTAGAGGAAAAATTCAGTGTGGAAGTATGTGGTTGCAAAAAGATTACTGTGAATATTTAATCAGAGTAAACAAGTTTTGTGCCCTTGGATAATTTTTTAAATTAGTATGGTCTTAATTGAAGGCTTAATAGTGGATGAAGAGTAGCTGAATTTATATTAAAATTGTATATGAGATATATAGCAGCTTATGATATTACACAAAAAGAGTGTCATGCACATTCACCAAGTTTTTCCATATTTGCTTATTTGAGGCTCCAGGAGTTGGTAAATATTAAAGGTATGAAATGTATTGTGTTATTACAGACTGTAGCTTTTTTTATGTTTTCTATTTCTTAATGGCCTCTATTGGAGAATAGAGAATGGCCTTAATGGCCTTCTATTTAACAATGGAACTTGTTAAATAGAAGATGAAAGACATCTGACATTTTGCTGGGCAGTTTTTCATCTCTTGTGCCATACAATTTGAAAATAATATTTATAATTTTTTCCACTTTCAAATAATATACGCCCTATTATGGAAAACATGGAAATATATGAAAAGTATAAAAAAGAAAAACACCAATCCTGTTGCTCAAAATTAATAATGTTAATATTTTAATATGTTTTTACTTATATTACTACATTTTACATATTATATATCATTTTGTGTTTGTTTCACTTCATATTATTTTGCATATCATGAGATTCACATTTTGTTTTGCATAATATGAGTTCTTCTTAAATATGTCTTGTTGTAATACTCTGTCAGAATGGATAATTAATAGCATGAATTACCAAACTTTTTTACATTTCAACAACATTGTGTAGGAAAAACATACTTTAGATGATGAAAAAACATGAAACCTAAAAGCAAAGCTTCATTTATTATTGATGACTACTATGAACATATTAAGTGCTCATGGAATGTGTCTTTGCTTTTTGATTCTCCAGCACCCTTGAGACGGTCTTTTAAAACTATCATCTAGATACTGGAAGTAAATTTTTGAAAGTTGTATTTCAGACCAGGAGGTTTACTGGGAAATAAAACCTCTAAGTCATAGAAATCCATTGATCTCCTAGAGAAAAGTTACGTATTTTAGGTTTTTCTACATTAATGTTATACCTGAAGGTAGGCTGAGAATGATGAACTTCCAAGGACTATTTTTTGTAGTATGGTGTTAAGTGAAATAGAATATATCCCCAGTGTGTGGAACACACACTTACTTTGCACTTAATGAGTTAGAAATATTTAGAAAGGAAAGATGCTTTTTCTGAATTTCTCTGTGTTTATCTCTATGTTAATCATTTGCATTTTCCTTCTAATTTAATTTTCTTTGTGGGTTTCAGGATAGGGAAAACTACAATTTTCCAGTCTGTTGAAACTTTTGAATTAGGCTGCAAGCCTTTTAGCACACCAGTACCCTCACCTTTCAGGATATCACATAACCCTTGTTTTTAATAGGGAAGACAAAACAAAACAAAAATATAAAACCCTCTAATGAAATAGCACAACACTCTTAGATGGAATGTTTCCCTTTGTTATTTCTGAATAAGTCAAAGTAACACATGGTTAGTGGGATGGATGTTTTAGCTGCTGAGGTAGCAATTTTTTGCACCCAGGAATTTGAGACTTTTGGATTTGCAGACTTTACCCTGACCACTGTGTCCCCTAGGTTGATATCCTAAAGCCTCAAGTATGCTTTTGAGACAATTAAAAAGGTATTGGTACAAATGAGAATGTGCATTAATTCCTCTTATTCAGAGTTATGAAAGAAGACAAGGTCATGAGTTCTTGCTTGGAAATTGTAGGGTTCCTGATGTAAACATTTCAGACCTGGAAGACACTTGAGCCAGTTCTTCCCTGTCCAAATTAATCTTTATTTTCTGAAGAGTAAAGTCTCAGTTTGCTTAGGACCATGGTTCAGTCTGCCTGTCAGTCCCAATATATGCCTCTTGACTGTGTAATTATAACAGCATCTCCTCGCACTTTCAAAAGTTTCTGGTTTAAAGGATAAATTCTAGAGCTACCTTACTAATGAGGGGACAGCCTCAAGCTTTGACAGAGCTGCACAAGTTTTTAAGTAGATCAAACTAAGTTTATGGCAGATTATACTGAAGCTGTTCATGATTTCAGAGGAGTGAAATAAACACAGAAACGTCTAGATTTTTGACTAAGCAGTGCCTGTTCATGATGTTAGTCATGCTCTCATTTTGAGAACTTCTGCCATTCACAATGTTTCATGTTATAAGACAAAGATGGAGAGTGCACCTTCCCCAGCTGCAACCATTCACTTTTTCTTCTCAATAGATAACTATATATTCCAGATTTTTTGCACAGTAAAAAAAGGGGTGGAGTAGAAAATTAATTTGAAATACAAAATTCACAGAAAAAGGTTGTGTGATGTAGGGATGACTTCATCATTTTTTTCATCAGGGGGCACAAGACCACTCTTTGACAATAAAACTGGAAGGTAATCCAGTCAGAAGGAAGAAGCTGCATCTTCATTTATGCTCGAGAACGTTGCTACTCAGTGGGCCCATAAACCATGAGGGTCATCTGGTTGTTGCTGGAAATGCAGAGTTAGGAGATGGCACAGCTCTTGTGAGGGCCTTCTAACTTGATCCTAGTTAATTTGCCACAGTGAGTGATTGCACTAGAAACTGAGTCACTGAAGTGGAGGCAACACCCAAGTTGACCTTGATGTGGAGGAGGCATCAAAAAATCGTTTCCTATTGAGATACTAGCTTCAGAGAGTTTCTGCTTTCAAGCCACTACGAAGGAAGATTAAAGTGTACAAAAGATTGACCAGAACTGTGTTCAGTTCTGTGTTCTAAGCACATAATAAAATCCTGAAGCAGGAATCTTCTGGGGAAGTGGAGGGGATGACCTGTATCACTCCCTTTCATTTGGAGAAATATATAACTGGAACTAGACAGTAAGGGTAAAATCAGGGTAAGAAAACAGAGAAAGGTTAATGAGATTAAAATAACAAGGAATGCATCATGTCAGTCAGGGTCATGATATCCCAATATTGCTTAAGCCAAGGTTAGAGGCATCAAGGGGACTTTCCTGATGGCTCACTGGTAAAGAACCTGCCTGCCAATGCAGGCAACATAGGTTTGATCCCTGGGTCAGGAAGATGCCCTGGAGAAGGAAACAGGTATCCATTCCAGTATTCTTGCCTGGGATCCCATGGACAGAGGAGCTTGATGGGCTACAGTTCATGGGGTGGCAAAGAGTTGGACACAACTTAGTGACTAAACAACAGAAGAGAAATCTAGTAGGTAAGAATGAAGTTATGTATTAATATGCATCATTGAAATTAGATTCACCAGGACCTTCTGAAGGAGAAGTTAATGAGAACTTCCAGAAGTGTTATTTCTAGTACTCCAAGTTTTCCAGGGACTTGTTGTTGTTGTTCACTCGCTATTTTGTGTCCAGCTCTTTGCAATCCCATTGACTGCAGCAAGCCAGGCTTCTCTGTCCCTCACTATCTCCCAGAGTTTGCTCAAAATCATGTCCATTGAGTCTATGATGCTATCTAACCATCTTACCCTCTGCCACCCTCATCCCCTTTTGTCTTCAATCTTTCCCAACATCAGGGTCTTTTTCAATGAGCCAGCTCTTCGCATCAGGTGGCCTAAGTATTGGAGCTTCAGCATCAGTCCTTCCAGTGATTATTTGGGGTTGGTTTCCTTTAGGAGTGGCTGGTTTGGTCTTCTTGAAGTCCAAAATACTCTAAAGAGTCTTTTCCAGCATTAAAGTGTAAAGGCAGCAATTCTTTGATGCTCAGCTTTCCTTATGGTCCAACTCTCACATCCATACATGGTTACCAGAAAAACCATAGCTTTGACTATATGGACCTTTGTCAGCAAAGTGATGTCTTTGCTTTTTAATATGTTGTCTAGGTTCATCATAGATTTCTTTCAAAGGAACAAGTGTCTTTTAATTTCATGGCTGCAGTCACCATCTGCAGTGATTTTGGATCCCAAGAAAATCAAATCTGTCACTGCTTCTATTATTTCCAGGAATAATTGGATCAAAATGAAAAGATAGTGGCTTATCATTCCTTGCTTTTCCTCAACACCAAAAATGGGAAAATACATATTAAAAAACACACGTTTGTAGGAGTCAAGTAGAACCACCTGTAGCAATGGTGAGTCACCATTTTAAATTACTTGTCAACTCTCAGAACCCTGTGGTCACTATGAATGACACCACCTTTCCTGGAACATGCCCCAAAGGGCATTGTTTTCTGTCTACCTTTTAAGACACCGAACTTTTCCTCTCCATTTAGGACACCAAGCATTCAAAATGCACTTTTCCTTTGTGCACCTGCAGTTCTAAGTCAACAAAAATTGCCAACCCAGGGCGATAAGCTCCATATAAATAATTAATGACATGAAACTAATTACTCCTGCATTAGGCCACCTGCACCCTCCAAGCTCAAGAGCCCCAGGTGTGAAAATTGCAGGGGCAACTAATTGTGAGCTGCATCTCATCATGTAAACCCTGCTGAGGAGGTCCTGGCTATTTCCTGCTCACGTTTTTTTTTCAGGGTTCAGCAGGCCGAGCATGGGTGAGACCAGCAGCATTTGTGACTATCTCAGAAGGCAAACCAGATAACACAGTGGCTCTTGAAAACCGAGCCCTTCAAGGCAACCAGGAGGTAATAGGGATTAAGTTTAATTAGAGGAAAATGTGCCTTGAAGGTATGGTTGGAAATTGTCCCTTGAGGTATGTGAAACCTCCTACAAGAGCCGTAGGTGAGAATGCTGTACTCAGGAGCTATGAGACTTAGTAGAGTCAGATAGAAGAGTTCAGGACTTCAGTCTCCAAAGGTGTGAATTAAATTACCATATATCTGTATATCTGAAGTTTTTATTTTGGTGGGGATTTTGTTTTAGTGTGTGGGTGCTGTGTGTGTGTGTGTGTGTGTGTGTGTGATGTAGACTCCCCTAAACAAGATCTTAAAATCTTGTTTAAAAGGAATCAATGGAAGTGCTGAGGCTGTCTTGTACTCAGTGTTATTTTGTTTGGCTTTGGAATGTGGAATAAAAAGAAAAAAAATGATGTAAGTTACTACCACTACCAACTTCAAATTCATATTCGATTTTGTTTGAGAAGCATCATCTAAAGATCCAGCTCCTCACTTAATGATAGTTTCATGGTTTGAAGGTGAGCTGATGAGTTGAAGAAAGAAATATTTATGACAGAGTAGAAATAAGGATTCTAAAAGTATTTGAAAAAACATTCCAACTGGGTTTGTCCAACTATGTATTTTCCCTTCTATACACACACACACAGTTTTATATGAATTAGATCCTAAAGTGCCTATTGTTTTCCTATTATAAGCTTAAAAATAAAAAAAAAAACCTTTTTTTTTTTTTTGCTTAACTCCATTATCCACCTCTCCCTCTTCAACCTGCAACTGAGATCGACATCCTACAGTTTTCTCTATGCTCATTATTATATTTAAATCTTTAAATAAATACATACATAGTGGTCTCTAATCTAATCATAGGTTTACATAAATATTCAGTGGAAAGTACAGAATGATTCCATATACCTTTCAACTCCTTTACCCTGTTGGGAATATCTTGTATTAGTGAAGTACAATTGTAACAATTTGTTACAATCGAGCCAATGTTGATGTATAATAATAATACATTATTATTAGCTAATATCCATAGTTAGGTTTCTCTCTTGTGTTGTATATTCTATGGGGTTTGACAAATATGAAATGACATGTGTCCACTATAATGGTGTCATACGGAAGAGACTCATTGCCCTACAACTTCTAATCATGTCTTTACAAAAGTTGAATATAAGTTGCATCTTGCTTTTCTCTTGGTAGCTTCAAGTTAACTGGCTGAGTGGAGTCACCTTATTTCTTTCAATTGCTATGTTATTTTCTATGGTATGTCTCTGCCACAGTTTATTCAACATTTCCCCTTGTGGAGTAGAATTCACACTGTACCCTTGTGCTTCCTATGTTTTTACACCTACTGGATTAAGTCTTAGGAGTAAGGCTGCAAGATCAAAGCTATGTGCACTATTAATTTTAATAAGTATTGTCACATGACTTTTAAAGAAAGCTACATCAAGTGACATGTCCATGAGCCATATGTGAGTACTTTTTTGGCCCCAATCCCCACCTGGATCAGATTTTGGTTTTTTTAAACAGTTGGTATTTTTAAACACTTGGTAATTTTTGCTTGAGAAGGACACGCAACATACTAGTTACTTATGTTGGCCCTGAATTCTGATTAGGGGAGATTTCTGTAATGATTCTATCATACCATAGGGCTGATTGAGTGATTAGACAAATACTGAACATAATAGGCTTAACTTCTGCCTGTCTTAGACAAAGCATTCAATCAAGAACAGCTTTTATTAGAATATTACAGAGTAATTGTCAGATTTTGGGAGCAATAAAAAGGAATATCTATTGATTATATATATTCCTGGATGGACTGTAGAATTATGCCAAATTTGAAGATAACTAGGTGAGATACATGGAGAAGGAAATGGCAACCCACTCCAGTGTTCTTGCCTGGAGAATCCCAGGGACGGGGTAGCCCGGTGGGCTGCCGTCTATGGGGTTGCACAGAGTCGGACACGACTTAAGTGACTTAGCAGCAATAGTAGCAGCAGATGAGATACAAAGCAGGTTAAAACATTCCCCTCAATGCCAAAGCACAGGATATAGAGCCCCCAAACAGAAGGCCTCTTCTGATCACTATTTCTCTATAAATGTATTAAAAAAAAGAAATTAAATAAAATCAAGGTTATTATAGAAACTTTTTCTGTACAAGCACAAACTTTTTAAGTGGAAGCTACCATTTTGGTGTATTAAATTTATTCAAGTTTTATTTCTTCTTTTTCATATTTAAAAATAAGATAGAAGTTTTACTATTAAATATTCAGTTAACAGATATTCAGCAGTCTGTAGACTATATCTCAAGGCTAGTTATATGCTCCAAGTGATGATTGCTCTTCTGACTCTCATCCTATCCCATGCTAGTTTTGCTACTATTCTCTAAAAATTATAGCTTAGAGGAAGAGAAAGAGGAAGGGGGAGGGGAGCAAGTGGGGTGATGGGTGTCTGAGCTCTATCTTTGAAATGAGCATTATCCTCCAGGATTCTCTAGGCCAACAGCAGCCAGGTGACAGCTCAGTTGCTCTACTCTAGTCCTAGGTGAAATGACCCCTCACTCAGATGAGAAGTCTTGTAGTAGATTAAGAAATTGTGAATGCCCTGATAATACAGCTCCTGGTCTCACAGGGCAATGTCTAAATATGTAGAATACTGGTTCTACTGGATAAAACCCTTGAAAATCATGAGTATTTGTGTTTTTTTGTCTGGGGGCTTTTGTTCTATTCTGAAGCAGGACATATGGTTTATGAACTGGATATTATGTTAAACATGCCTTGCTACATCAGCTCTTATTCCTGAAGCAAGAGTCAGGGCATGTATTCTGACAAGGGAGTTTTATTAGCTGTTGTGACTAATGCCAAACATTGAAATTTCCAGGACCTTTTCACTATGTCATGGGATTTGTGGAAATCAAAACTGGTATTGACTTGAGCAATCAATAAGGTGTACTTTCTGAAAAATGAAATTGAAAATTAGTTGTGTTCTTTAAAAAATAAATTCTATTTCACATATGATACCATACTGGAAAGCAGTTTATTATACTTTTAATTAGTAATTCTGTGATATCTATTGAATGTTCATGGTATGTGAAAAGTGTGCAACAAATGTCTAAGAGGTCTGATCTCCTCTCTAAGCTTATCATCCAGAATGGGAAATACAACACTTGCTAATAATCTCAATAGATAGAAAGCTCTGAGGAAGTGGAATTAACCCTAAGTGAGTGTGAGAAGAAGAAGGAATAACTTCTCCTTGGAAGATCAGCAACAGAGTCATATGGGCAGGAAAAAGGGTTGGACTTTGAATGATGGGTACAATTCCAACATCTTCAGTGAGAGGAAGCCTTCTTAAGAAGGAGTGATAAGTGTGAACTTTGAGTGTGAGAAATATTCTAGAGAGGGTGAATAGACCTCAGACATCGGGGGGAGGTATATGAATCTAAAATATTCCCTTTTGTTGTCTTTTCATCCAAATAAATTTATGACTCAGTAAAAAGAAAAACCCTTTGATATGACATGTGTTGCCACCCTGGGCTGACAAAGTTTGTTCACCCAAACCCAAGAAAAATGGTGGCAGTTACTCTTAAATTGTGGAGAGACTGTAGCATTGAGCACCTCAAGCAACAGCTTAAAAAGAAAAAAAAAAAAAGAACTTCCATTCTGGAGTTCACAGGGAATTATTAAAATATTTTGAATGGGAATGATGGTGGAATTGTCAAAGATGGGACAGTACCCAAGAAATTCAGAGGAAAAACAGGAGTTTCCAATCATTTATATGGAAGAGACAATGAAATGGGAGAAAAGAGGGAGGAATTGAAGTTTTAAACTGTTGTGGGTTGATTGAAAGGTAACATAATGATTAGATGCTAAGCTGTAGGATGAATAGATACAGTCTGAATCTTATTTTCCTCGCTTTCTAAAATTGTAACTTTGGGGAAGTTTCCTTGTTTCTAAACCAGAAATCCTAACAGAGTCCATATTATTGTGTAATTGAAACAAATCTGTGCTCTCAAATTTTTATATTATTAGGAAAATTCAGTCAAGAAAACCTAGATATTCTCACTAACATGCCTAAGTATCTTTCATTTTCTGGATATCAGAGGCAGAAATCAACATCAATATGAAATAGTGGGGAGATTTTTCCTTGTTTTCCCATTTGTAAATTGCCTATAGAATTTCATGGATGGTATATAGAAGTTTCAGTAGTGAAGGAAAGAGAGTAAAACAAAAGGACAGGAGTGGTAGGTGGGACATCCTGAACCAAGGCAGAGAATTAATACCAGAAAAATGATGTGTGATGGGGGGATGGGATATATAGCTTTGTCCATTCATCTATCAAGGAACACCTAGCAGCTATGAACATAAGGTTGAATGTATCTTTTCAAATTATAGTTTTGTCTGGATATATATCCAGGAGTGGGATTGCTGGATCACATGGCAACTCTAGTTTTAGTTTTTTGAGGAACCTCCATACTGTTTTTCATACTGGCTGCACCAATTTACATCCCCACCAACAATGTTGGAAGTTTCCCTTTTCTCCATACCCTCTCTAGCATTATCATCTTGAAGAGAGACTAATATGGAGACTATCATGTTTCCGTATGTTTCCATTTTTTTCTTTTACAAGTTAAACCTACCCCAGTCTCTTCAGTAAATTCTCACATGACATAATCAAGACTGTTGGATGTTTTCTCTTTATAGTACTTGAAGTCTGTCCTATTAGTAATTAGTAGTATAGTGTTATGTCTTCAGGATAAATTATCTTTTTTTAAGTATGCTAGGGTTTCACATATATGAGCAACTAATTTTTAAAGTTAGTTTTCTTCTGAAAGTTAACATGTTGACATGTGAAGCTGATAAGTTCAATTTATATGACCAGTTTTCCAAGGAAAACTCCTTTGGCATAATTTCAGGAGTTTGCCACTCTGTTTTCCAGATAGGTCTCTGGTGACCAAGTCAGATTTAAACAGGCACACACACACACAAAAAATGCATCAGATTTAACAAAAAGGAGTGTCTAAATTTGAGGGCAAAATTGTTTTGTATTATTAATTCCTTGACAGCAATATCAAAGTGAGCTCCTTCATTTTGAGCTCACTCATCTGTTCATTCAACACTCCCCAAGTGCCTATAGACACTGGGTGAGAAGTGGTGAAAGATGGATCCTGTTCCTGCTGGTCACCAAAACTCTCCTAGTCTCACTTTGCTTTGCTCTGCCATTGATCCAGCTCATTATTCCATTGAGAGGACTTCCACGTGCACTATGGCATTTGAACCTCCTACTCTAGAATCTGGAGGAACAGAGAAGGTGGGGGTCTCACTCTTGGCTGAGAGCTGAAGTACCTGAAACCCAGGTAAAATAATTTGACCCTGATCACACCCTGTTCATCAAGTTCTGCTAACAATGGTGACTTTGAAACCAAAAGTGATGTGAGAAGTTTTAAAAATGACAAATGAGTTATTATTCATATATTAAGTGGAATATGTAATTTTCAGTACATCTTAGAGATTTTTTCTGGTGTTAACTAGGGAAGGACTCCTCTCAGGAAAATGTTTCAAGGCCATTATTAATTTCCTGATGCCCTGGAGATAATAGTATGTATTTATTATAATTAGCAATGAATTTATCTGTAGGATATTTTTCTAGCCACCTCAGCTTTGGGGACATGGACAAAACCTAGAGGGAAACAAAAATTCTTTGAGCAGCTAAACAGATGTTACAAGTTCTATAATTGAGTTTTAACAAGAGAATTTTGCAAATTCAAGAAATAGCTAAACATTTAGGCAGAGAATAACTTAATTTAGAAAAATGGCTAAGCTAATGTAGAATGATATTGGATAAATGAGTTTACTAGTGTGAGTTGTTTAGCACAAAAAAAGTTTCACTTGAAATTGAAAAATCTTTGGAAAAAGATAGCAATTAATACAGGTTCAAGAGGTTTTTGCTTTTGTTTTTTAAGTAATATTGCTAAGTAAAAAGATATTTGAAGTTAAGCCTTGAGAATTGTCCCCAAACCTTTGAAGCTGTGATTTTGGCTTGTGGTTATGTGATGCAAGCCTTTTACCTTCATTTCATTACCGTCACTGGACCCCATCATTAAGCACATTATTTAGCAGTATAGGTCAAATTCTTTTCCAAAAAATGCCACTAAAATGCAAAAAGATTCCCAAATGTCACTAATTTTACATGGCATTGCATACAATAAAATTTCAGAACTATAAAATAACTCTGTTAAACCTGAGAGTTTATTGTATAAGAGAATTTGGTCTGTGCCCAAGTGAGCCGAAGTGTAATATTGTTATCCACCTGGGTTGAGCCTAACTTCTCATGAGCTCTGGCACTGAGGAAGGGGGTCTTAAGCTAATTAGTCAGTTCTTGCCAGAGGCCAGGGATTAAATCATGTTTCCTGGAAACTGTATAATTCTATAGATCTGTTTTCAAAGTCCTATACCTTTCAACAGTGTCATCCATCTGCAAAGTTACATGGTACTTTCCCCCAGTATTTGACTGCTTGTATGTAAAAGGAAAGAAACTTACAGTTGGACTGATCTAGGATTTGGTGGTGCAGTAAAAGGACAAGGCAAAAGGAGTCAACAGGTGAAGTGGAAGCTGAAAAGACACACCAGGATGGATGGCTAGGCTGCTTGGAAAAGGAAGCCAGGAGGAGGCTCTTGGAATGGAAGGAAAGGGGACCAGCTAGAACTGGAAGAAAGACGGAGGGAGATGGAAGAAAGACGGAGGGAGATGGAAGAAAGACGGAGGGAGATGGAAGAATGTGTTCAGAAGGAAGGGTGTATGGAACTAAAATTTCAGAAATGGAACAATCCTGAAATTCAGGATATGGTCATGGAAGTAGATTAAGGCAGTAAATCTAAGTCATGGGTTTCAAGCAGGCAGACAGTGTGGGATCTGATAACAGCCATGTGAGTTGCTTCAAGTTTCAAATTGATTTAAGAAGACTGGGATCCCGATACCAAAGTCTTCAGTAGATGAGGGGAGTATTCTAGCAGTTGGTAGGTGTCAACCCTGAGGAGGGACAAGAAGTGATGGAGTTCAATATCTTAGGCTTGGTGGAGGAAGAGTATTGTAGGAGATCAGAAGGTGTTGAGGGGGCTGTCTAGGTGGTGCTAGTGGTAAAGAACCCACCTGCCAATGCAGGAGACATAAGAGAGGCCAGTTAGATCCCTGGGTCAGGAAGATCCATTCTCTGGAGGAGGACATGGCAACCCACTCCAATATTCTTGCCTAGAGAATACCATGGGCAGAGGAGCCTGGTGAACTATAGTTCATGGAGTTACAAGAGTCAGACTTGATTAAGTGAGTTAGCACGCTTGCACAGGTGTGAGAAGCACAGAGGCTGTTAATGCTGAACTCACCATGAGTGGCTAGAGAGCAAATAGTCTTGCGTTAGAAAAGTGAGGAAGGGTTTGAAAGGAGTGAACTTGTGAAAGGGCAGCTTTTGCTTAGCAGGGAGCACACGTTCCATCTTCAGTTTCCTGAATCCTTAAGACTCTTGGGATCTGTTTTCCACATTTAGACTTCCACTGTCATCCATGACGCAGTGGCTGATGCTTCAACCCGTAAAGGAAGAGACACGGTGGTGGCTTGGTTTCAACAACTTCTGTGAAAATCAGCAGCCTGAATCTGCAAGCCTCCTCCTTCCCAATTGATGGCCCCCAGCTGTGATTTCTCCAGTAATTACATATTGGGTAATGAGGTTTGCTTTTATCTGTACCAAATTTCAGTTTTAAGCTTTATTAATGGGCTTTCATTTTGGCACTTGTGGGAAAAGGGCAGTGAAGAGGGCTATTAAATTTTCTCTTGGTTTTTATATCTCTACCTTCCTTCCAAATAGAATAATAAAAATGGGCTTGCTTTTATCTCCTGTAACATGCTCTTCATCTACATTAATCCAGAGCCCCTCCACCATGTCTGAATTCCAGGTGTGCCTCTGATTACTTCTTGAACTTCTCTGAGCCAATTTTTTTCATTTGTAAATTCACGATAACATTATCCACCTCAGGAGGTTGTTCTGAGGTATAAGTGAGGTAAAATTTGCAAAGCATTAGGAATGGTGTTTGGCAATAACAAGCCTAATGAAAAGAGTTTGTTAAATAAAAATACTGTGTGGGAGTGGGGCACTCTTTGGGGGTAATTTTTTTCACAGTAAAACTTGCTGGGAACTTGACCTCAGAAAATAGAAACATAAAGCTATTATTGACTAGTGTTGTCCTCTTTCAAAAATCCAATTCTTCTTTTCCTTGAAGCTCCCCACTGTGGTTGTGCAGACCAGTATATCTCCAGAAGAATCTTGTGAATAGATCCATCCTTCATATCAGCTTCAAAATTTCCTTTGCCTCAGTCACCATGACCACTATCTCTCTACTGTCTCACACTTGTTCCCGCCAAAGATTATGGATTTCAATCAAAGCCTTGCTAGTGGATTAGGCAGCTGCCTTCTGCTTGGTACACTACACCAAAGCCTCGCAAGACTAGTGGTTGGGCCATTAAGGTACCTGAATTGAAGTTAATTGTCAACCCACTTCCTAACCAAACCTCTAACTCAATTAGCACTTATTTGACTGTCTAAATCTTTGGCTTGAAGCACCCTGCCAGTTTGGGTGGGAGCTACTGGTATGAAAGACACCCTTCTCCTGGGAACTCAGCCCAGACAAACCAATTCATTTCACACTTATTTTTCCAACTCACTACAACTGGGGAAGGAAATCTTCATTATACTTCATCTATTGGGATTGTAGCCAGCAAGCCGATAGATCCCATTAGCCCATCTCTTCAGTTACTGGGTCTTTTCATGCTTATAATGGCTTTTGAGTAACACCTTTGCTTTGACTAACCATTTCACAGAGAGGCTTCCCAGGCTTGCTGGAGTTCCTTTGAGGAGAGCAACGTTTTTGAAGATGGTATTTGTGTCCCTTTTAATGCTATTTTATAACTTCAGTGTTAAAGATTGTTAAGCAAACAAGTACAGCCTACAGTTTTGTACTAACATTTTATGACTGGTGAATTCAGTGACCTTCTACTTAGGCTTTGATCTTAATTATGTTAAATATCATAGGGTCTGATTCACAAGGCAGTAACGGCAGGTCATTATTTCTGGAATGATTAGTCTAGGTTAGAAATTAGCTTTGAGGCCCCCGGCACTACGCTCTAATACTTTCTGAAATGGAACACCTGTGTAATGGCTGCACAGATTATTTTGTTAAATCAGTCTCTAATTTAATGAGCTCTGACTTCACATTTGTGTTGTGATCTTTAAGAGTTAAATATGTATACATAGTTTTGAATTTGCCATGTTGTACAATTATCTGCACACTCAATATTGCTACTAATTTGTGCAAGAAATCTTTGCATAGATAAGCATCTGTAAATTAAAAATCAGCATTGACTTTAAACAAAACAGAATATAAATCCATAGTAATCTATCTATACATCAACCTACTTGCCAAACTGTGAGGAGCAGGGACAGAATGTCATCATGATTTATCCTCAGAAACTTCAGATGGAGTCTCAAGTGAACGTGAGATTTTTAGTATCTATACCAGAGGTTCAAGATTATATGTGGCCAATTGCCATTTAGTGAATTCCTCTTATTTTGCAGTCTCTGGACCATCACATCACCTGGGAACTTAGAAATGCAGAAACTCAGGTCCTGTCTTGGGTCTACTCAGTTAGAACCTATGTTTTAACAAGGTCTTCAGATGGTCTGCAGATACAGTCAAGTTTGAGACACACTAATTAGTTAAGCTGATATTAAATTCAGCCCTCGCTGTTGATATATTGGGGCAAAATTCCTAGAGAGATCAAATCAAATGATACTAACAGAAGACAAAACAATATGGGTCTCCAGCAACATCAAAAAGTCCTGAATCTAACCACATCTCCACAGGGTCAGCTTAACATCTTTTCCCAAGCCCCCATCAGCTTTTGCCTAGATTATTGCAAAAACCTTGTTAAGTACTCTTCCTGTTTCTGCCTTATTCCTGCTTCTCCCTCCAACTTTACCACTTGATCACAATTAATTCTCCACCATGCAGAGTAACTCTTTTAAAACTTGAGTTAGATCTATCCCTCTCTGCCTGATACCTTCCACTGGTTCTCCATGCCACTCAGAATATCACTACTGTTACATGCAGAGATGGTCTGCTCAAACACTTGAACCTTAGAATCATGTGAATTCTTTCTGGAGTGGGTAGATATCAGGCATCAACTGCTCTCCACTTCCCAAGTCATATTTTGATACAGAATTACTTTGCACTTCCTCAAATCTTTGAAACCATTAAGTTTGTGTCACTGAGTTTCCTTCAGGGAACAAGGGAAGGGATAGCTACTGGCTGCCTAGTTCTTCTTGCTCAAAATTCTAGGAAATTAGGCTTGTGGGATATTAAGGTGAACTGAAGAAAAAGAATGTGTTGGCTGTGTGGAGCCTTGGATTCAGCAGTTGTTCAAAAAACTACCTGGGGAAGCCTGTGTGATGCTAAAAAAATTGTACTTCTTGCCCTTCCCTCTTGCTGCTTTTGTCTCCTTCCCTTTTGCTGTATAATTTTTATTTCTTATTTTCCTTCTTTCCTTTTTTATAATTTTTTTTAAAATTGAAGAGTAGCTGATTTACAATGTTGTGTTAATCTCTGCTGTACAGTAAAGAGACTCAAGTTTTATACATATATAGACATTCTGCATTTTCCTTCTTTCTCTCCCTCCCACCTTTCTGCCTACTTTCCTTTTCATCCTTCCCTCCTCTTCTTTTGCTTTCCTTCATGTCTTCTTCAGGTTGCTTTGAGAACTGAAGCATACTATGAATTGATTTTTGTTGTTGTTCAGTCGCTCAGTGTGTCTGACTCTTTGGGACACAGTGGCCTACAGTACTCCAGGTTTCCCTGTCCTTCACCATCTCCCAGAGTGTACTCAAATTTATGTCCATTGAGTTGGTGATGCCATCCAACCATCTCATCCTCTGTTGTCCCCTTCTCCTCCTATCTTCAATCTTTCCCAGCATCAGGGTCTTTTCAAATAAGTCAGTTCTTCGCATCAGGTGGACAAAGTATTGGAGTTTCAGCTTCAAGCATCAGTCCTTCCAATGAATATTCAGAACTGATTTCCTTTAGGATTGACTGGTTTGATCTCCTTGCAGTCCAAGGGACTCTCAAGAGTCTTCTCCAACACCATAGTTCCGTCACTCCAAATCTTTGTTGTGATGAGACAAAACTCCAAATCTTTGTTGTGATGAGACAAAAACCGAGGAACATGCACTCACGTGACAGTTCAAACGCATCAATTTTTTGGTGCTCAGCTTTCTTTATGGTCCAACTCTTACATCCACACACAACTACTGGAAAACCCATAGCTTTGACCAATGTCTGCAATTCAGCCTTTTGTAGATAGAGACCAGTCAGGACGAGGAACCTGTCTGAGCTCTGGTTCAGAACAGCACCCTCCATCTGAAGTGGATCACAGCGAGGGAAAGCCAGCTAGAACTCGCTTCCCCCAAGGGGGCTAATTTTTATTGCATAATACGCTCCAGAATCTTTCTCAGGCTATGGAAAGCAAAACGAAAAAGTATGTGGTCCATAACCCTAGCTACTAGCTAGCTACCTCCCAACGTGTTTGACTTGACTATCTTTTTTTTTTTTTTTTTCTTAATTTTCTTCCAATGACAGCATAAGCTTTCAATCACTCACTTATTTGTCTTTGAAAATTGCAGGGACCCACGTTAATTATCCCAGAAGGCAATGGCACCCCACTCCAGTACTCTTGCCTGGAAAGTCCCATGGATGGAGGAGCCTGGTGGGCTGCAGTCCATGGGGTTGCTAAGAGTCAGACACAAATGAGCGACTTCACTTTCCCTTTTCACTTTCATGCATTGGAGAAGGAAATGGCAACCCACTCCAGTGTTCTTGCCTGGAGAATCCCAGGGACAGAGGAGCCTGGTGGGCTGCGGTCTCTGGGGTTGCACAGAGTCAGACACGACTGAGGTGACTTAGCAGCAGCAACCTTAATTATAGATCCACAAAAACTTGAAAGAGGCTATCCTTTGGGTGAATGGGTCTTTCTGCCTGTTTACAGAGGTGGGGGAGGAAGCAGGCTAAAGGCAGGTGAACTGTGGAGAGGATTGCCTGGTGATTCTAAGCAGGAAGAGGCACAGGAAGGGCCCTGAGAACAAAAGGTTAATGCAGAAGCAGCCCTAAGAGCAATTTGGCAAAATTTGATATCCTATAGAAGAAAATTAAAAATGAGGAAAAAAGTTCATGTATGTGTTTATTTTCTTTATTATTGCATCTTCAGAAATTAGAGCAATGTTGGACAGGTAGTAAATGTTGAAAAATATTAACTGGAAGAAAGGAACAGACACAAATCCTATAGCGCCTCCAGTACTCTGTTTTCAGTCCTGCAACTGTTTGCCAAAGTCTCTTTTGCATCTTTCTTTCAAATTATTAGTGAGGATAGAAGAGCATGAGCCCTCTTCATCAGAAATTCTTATGACTATCAGGGAAGAATAAATTATTTTGTCCACCCTCTAACTGATTAATTAAATCTTCCAAATGCAGTGAATTAAAAACTATACATTCTAAGACATAAAAATCAAGCAACATATTCCCAGTCCCTGGCCTCTCCCATAAAACCCCTTTTTTTTCTTCTCAAAGTAACATAGGTTATAATCAGCTGCTATTAGTTTGGGATCCTTAGCCTCTGTCAGAGAGGCTTCTTCTTGTTTCAAATGTCCAAAGACTAGAGACCTGCCCCACCTCTCACCCCCTTAAATAAAGAAAAACAGAAGTTAATTCACCAGAGAGATCTGTGGACATGGCCAGGTTACAGCTTCCCAGGGGCAGAGGAAACTGGACTCTCTCTTTAATAAGCAGATGGTTGACCTTAGTGACATTCATTTACCACTTTTCCTTTCTCATTTGAGGCCCTGGGAGGTGGGTTTCCTCTCTTGTCTAACAGATATATTATGAAATTCCAAGCACACAATTTCAGGACAGGGAGCAAGGTATTAAAATGAAGCAAAGCATTCTTTCACATGTACTATTCATAGGTCATCTTCTTAAATGAAATGGCCCTGGCCTTGTGGTTGGTATTCCAGGAATAAGAGCATCCACTTACCAAGTTCATTTTATCCCAGGTCGAGGAAGATTCTAATGTGTAGGGATTAGTTTTGTGTCCCACATTCTGTCAGGGACCTTGGATCTTGGCCACAGCATGTTCTGTGGCATTTCTTAGAGGGACCTCACAAGATGGAGCCCCCTTGCCCACAATGTAAATACATCAATTGACCTTTTAATGGACTTCCCTCATTCCTTATTTCATTTTTGTGGGATCATTCCTACTCCCTATGGGATCACATCTCAAATAAATACTGGCACCCAAGTTCTTATCTCAGACTGTACCTTTGGAAGAACCCAAACTAAGACAGCTTCCTAGATGGCACCAGTGGTAGAGAACCTGACTGCCAACGCAGGAGATGTATAGAGACACAGGTTTGATCCCTGGGTCAGGAAGATCTCCTGAAGGTGGGCATGGCAACCTGCTCTAGTACTCTTGCTTAGGAAATCCCATGGACATAAGATCCATGCGGTTGCAAAGAGTCAGACACAATTTAGCAACTAAGCAACAACAACAAGAGAGGGTATAAAGAAAGGATTTGTGTAATACTCCTAGGTTTATTCTAATACTCCTAGGTTTATTTTCTTATTTTAATGATAATTTGACTTACTGTTCATATTGGCCTGAAGGAGCAATGGGAAGATACAGTTGTCAGAATGGAGAACAGAGACGGCTGTGCAGAAAGGGTCAGCGGACAGGAGTTAGGAGTTTGCAAAAGACATAGCCAGTCTGCAATAATTCACCAGGAGTCTGCAGATATAATTATTCCAGCAGGTCTCTCCTCCTTTTTTTCCAATCTCCTACTCAGGCAATCCAGTCTCAAAGCCATCTGTGCCCTTGAGACGCTTCCAGTCTGGTTCTAGTAGGGTCTGAACACTCATCTGAGCCTCAAAAGATTCACTGTGTTAGCATTAGAGCACATTTTCACAAAATGAAGAACCATCTGAGGCCATAAAGAACTAGGCTGCAATAAAGTTAGGTGGCAATATGAAATACTAATAGCGCTTGGGCTATTTGGAGTGATTGGGGGAAGTGGAATCAAATGCACACTGATCTGTTTGCTGGGAAAGCTGTGCTTTAACTAATGAAACTACCACAATCGAAGCTGGAAGAGTGGAAATTTACGAGGCGAGTATGCCAGGGAACATTCTGAAGGAAATCCAAGGGAAAGGTGTCTAGACAATATTAAGGAGTGGCCGGACAACGCCGTCAGTTGGTGACACAAATAACTATCTGTAAAGTTAGCGGCTCAAAATGGTTGCCATAGATACTTCTGGAATGGAACAATGGGGTTTCTAGCAATGCTTTCTTTCCAACATATTAAAATATTTGAAGGAAGTCTTCTTGATTTCATTTGGTAATTCTTGACTACTGACTTGTGGAAAACCCCAGGTTTTAGAATATGGGACTGGGGGCAGTATTCTACCCTGACCTAGCTTTTAACCTCATTTTACTTTTCAATCTTTGGTCAACAGGCTTCAGAGAAATTATAAAATCCCAGACTTGGATTTTAACTTTAATCATTGCTTTCCAAAAGTGAGAATTTGGGGGTAGGGCGAGGTGGAAGAATGTTGCTTTAACCTAGAGGGGTGGGATGGGGTGAGAGTTTCAAGAGGGAGGGGACATATGCATATCGATGGCTTATTCATGTTGATATATGGCAGAAACCAACACAACATTGTAAAAGAATTATCCTCCAGTTAAAAATAAATAACTGTTCAATTTCCTCTGCAGTCTTTATCTTTATTTGTGATGCTAAGTAGATTCTCATTTTCAAGGAGCATATTTAATATTTGATCAACTTTTGTGCAAAACAAAGTAGAAATTTTTTAAAAAGAACAATTTTTAGTAGCATTTTCTATGAGAAACTTCTACCTATGTTTCATAACTTGGGCAAAATATTTTTAAAAATCATTCTTCTTCCATTATAAAAAATTACATTATATAAACCCCTAATACTTTAAATTTATAGTAACATAATGAGGTAACACTATGACACTATCACTACTCCTTCAATGTTTTGTCAGTTTGAAGATTGGGAAATTCTTATTCTCTTAGCATCTTCTGTCTCCTTTCTTTTTCTCTACTATTTCTGTTTGTTTTCGTCTCTTTCCCAGCGAAAACCCTCATGCCACTCATGAGATTTATCCAATGTTTTCAAGCCAGTGCAATCTAGTACAAAAAAAATGTTAGATGAGAGGCCAGAAGACCTAAATGCTATGCCTGGTCTTGCTCTGTGTAAAAATGGGCAAATTATGTAATCATCGTTGACTTCTGTTTTTTCTTCCATATAATAAAAGACTTAGCCTGAATGACCAAAAGAAAAAAAATTTAAAGATATTCAGAGAAATGAACTATTGCCAGTGTTCATTAATGTGAAGGTCATTGGACTCCTGGCAGCCGAAACTTCTATTTGAGCGTCAATCAGTGTTGCTTATAAAACACAGTGTCCTGCAACCTTAATGATTCATGCCCAGTGATCACACTGCACAGTCCCTCCATCCTGGGACCACAGCTTTAGTGTAACATTTTTCTGGGGGTTGCTCAGAATGTGGTTTGGGTTCATCTTTGTAACAAAGAAGGAAGGGAGGGGATGAAGATATGCTGAACAGAAGAGCAAGAGATTTTATCACAATGCTTTTGGTCTCAACTAAGAGAAAAGACCCAATCCAAACTGGCTTTAACAATTTAAGGTGGTTCCCTGGTGGCTAAGATGGTCAAGTGTCTGCCTACAATGCGGGAGACCTGGGTTCGATCCCTGGGTCGGGAAGATCCCCTGGAGAAGGAAATGGCAACCCACTCCAGTAATCTTGCCTGGAAAATCCCATGGATGGAGAATCCTGGTAGGCTACAGTCCGTGGGGTCACAGAGTTGGACATGGCTGAGCAACTACACTTTCATTGGTTTTTGCATTTGGAAAGTTTATAATCTTTAAACCTGGTTTGTTCAGTGTTCAAGCTCTTGTCAGTGATTCCCTAATTTCAGTCTTCTTATGTATATTGCTTTTGTAATCGTGGTACCACAAAAGCTATCATGGTACTACATTCACATCCTGCATCATGACTCAAAACATAAGAGGCACTGTCCCAGAATTCTTAGAGAATTCCCAGAAGTCACTATGATTTGATTGACATCCCCACCCTCCAAATCAATCTTGTGGTAAGAGCAATAGGGTGTATCTTCTTCACTCTCAGTCTGTGCCGCTGGAAAACCACATTTACATGTGGTTTGAAGAGAGACATGAATTGGATGGTAGAGAGGTTACGATGGCACCCTTGTAAAGAGTGAATGTGTAAGAGAAAGAAGAAAGAGAAGTCCAGAGCAATAATAAAGTTAATTTTATTCTGCAGCAGATTTAGGCAGTGCCAAATCTATTTGAATCAGAGGCAGTATCACTGAAATAAGTTAAAATAATTATATCAAGCAATAAGAAAAATGTTGGTCCCATCACTTATAAATTATAATGTTTTGGGTGAGTACTTTTATTTTTCTGAGTCTCATTTTTTTCAACTGTAATATTTGGGTAAAGTTACTATTGTGCAGGGTTGTATTGATAATTAACTAAGACAGTGTTTCTAAAGTCCTTACTATGGTATCTTCTGCAAAATAGGTGCAAAATATATGATAGAATTAATGGCCAAAATGATATTTTTTGCTACCATATTTAGTTCATTTTATTTACTCCCAAGGTGAGAGTTAGGCTTCCCTGGTGGCTCAGATGGTAAAGCATCCTCCTGCAATGCAGGAGATCTGAGTTAAATCTCTGGGTTGGGAAGATCCCCTGGGGGAGGGTATGGCAACCCACACCAGTATTCTTGGCTGGAGAATCCCCATGGACAGAGGAGCCTGGTGGGCTACAGTCCATGAAGTCACAAAGAGTCGGACACAACTGAGCGAGTAAGCACAGCACAAGACAAGAGTAACTATATGTTAGAGCTGTTCTGATAATTTTAAAACATAGTGTCTTTAAAGGATTTGGACAAGTGAAGAGAAAATTAATATTAGAATCAATAATAATAAATTTTATTTACTATTATATAACATGTAATTAGTACTAATTTTATATTTTATATAATTCCAAGGTGCTAATTGGAAAGACAGCATTCCCTTGAATAATGGTAGCTTATAAGATTTGTCTCATTATTACATGGCTCCATATGATAGTCACTGTGAAAGGCCAGTAAATAAACTGTGCTGTAGTGATGGTTATGATTCACTAATATGTAGTAGTTATTACTAAAAGGTTAACTCTTAATATGTATTCATTTGTTTACAATGATGTAATTTTGAGAAGACAGGGTACCGATGGCTGGATTCAGAGATTGAGGTCAACTGATGACCAAGCCTTCCTGGGTGTTACTTTCAATTACATGCTCAATGGCTTATCTTCAGCAATCTTGTCCTTATAAGCCACTTTTATAAACTCAGGAGTCTTTTTTATAGGCAGTAGGTAAGATGAAAACTGTACATCTTGGCAGTATTTAGTGTATGTACTTATGTTTTGAGTTGTCTTGCCCTGCAACACTCAAGATGTGTTTTTTACATTATATTCTTCCATATTCACTACTATTTGTTGATTATTCATCGCTGGTACTTTTCCTGTTTAATTCCTATGGCAATCTTGTTTTTAGTTTCAACTGTTGTCTTTTTTATCCTAATCAAAGGTTAATTTCAGTCTTATGATCCATGAAATTTTCCCTCTCACCTTTCTGAATCATGTCTTTCATTAGTTCTCTGGGTTCTTTTCCAACTTTCAACCGTTTTAATATATCCTAAAACAGTTAAAACTTTTCTTAAGCCTCAAAAAGCACATATAATTATTTGATCAAGGAAATGAAGGATTAGAAACTCACAAGATTCTTAAAATATTTTATATGCTATATCAAATTTCAAATGAGAGACACAGGTTTGCTATTAGACAACATTAGAAATTCTAACTTTATTTTGAAAATTGAGTAAATCCGTGTTTAAGAATGCATATAATTCTTATTAAATGTAGTTTGGTAAATAGGGTTGTAATTATTAATTTGCATCCTTTGCTCTCAGATGGGTGTTGATCAATTTACAAATAATGAGAAGTTCTGTCTCTCTGAATTTTGCATAAACTCCAGTTTGTGGAAATCTTATGTTGGTTTTTCCATTTGCCAGTAAAATGAGTAGATTACTGAAAGGTCATGAGGTTTTTGCTGTGTGACTGTGGGCAAGTTCTTTGCCTCTCTGAATCTCAGTCACTGCATCTGTAAAATGAGAGGGTAGAAGTAGATTATCTTTAATTTTTAAAAATCAATTTTTGGGGGGTCTTTGTTGCTGTGCACAGACCTTCTCTAGTTGCGGAGAGCAGGGTCTACTCTTTGTTGTGGTATATGGGCTTCTCATTGTGGTGGCTTCTCTTGTTGCAGAGCACAGGCTGTAGAGTGCAAGGGCTTTAGTAGTTGTGGCACGTGGGCTCCGTTGTTGCAGCTTATGGGCTCTAGAGCATAGGTTCAGTAACTGTGGCTTAGTTGCTCTGTGGCATGTGGGATCTTCCTGGATGAGAGACTGAACCCATGTTCCCTGCATTGGCAGGTGGATTCTTAGCCACTGGATTACCAGGGAAGCCCAATTACCCCTTAAAATATTCTTCTGTTCCAAATTTTAACCTCACAGGGTGCATCAAGAAAGTAGAAGTCACTCATTGCTACCAGATTAACACAGGAAAGGTGCCTAACTTGGGGCCAACTGTGTCTCTTCCCTGCACAGTGCCTGGGGAGGCAGTTCATGTGCTGAGCTGGCAATTGTGGACATGACATAGCACCATTCAGGTGAGCCTGTATGAAATTAGAAAACAGAAGCGTCTCCATGCGAATGATAGCTCTTGGATGTCCCTGTGAGCCAATAACAAAAAGGGCACGAAACCCAATCAACTCTGAAGCCCCCTTCCTCAGACAGCTGTCACTCTCAGCCCAAGATTTACCACTTTAGCTCTGAAATTTCACAAATGCTTTTATATATTTAGAACTTACCTTTAAGGAAAACCTGAATGAACGGTTTGGCCAACCCAGTATATTTTATATATAAATAAATTTTATATATAAATAATGGAGTTCCTACTCAATTTCTCAATTTTTATTCTTCCCAGAACATTTCTGAGGATTTTCCTACCCATTTTGCTCTGTCCCAGTCATGACATTTCCTTTATAATGTTTGCATTGATTTTATACTTACGTGTGTTCACTCATTTTTCAGTTTTCCACATTAGGAAAGAATTTCCATGAAGACAGAAACCTAGCTGACTTGTTATTTTTATATACCCAGGCCCTGGCACTTAAAGCAACATAATATTTGTTGAATAAATAAACAAAATAAAGTTTATTGTGTACAGTGTTCCAGGAAAACACTGGACTGTGTTAAGGACTGTCTAATATTGTCCCATAATTTTGAGGTAGGTTATGTTATTATCTGGAGGAGGGAATGGCAAACCACTTCAGCATTCTTGCCTTGAGAACCCCATGAACAGTATGAAAAGCCAAAAATATATGACACTGAAAGATGAACTCCCCATGTTGTTAGGTGCCCAATATGCTACTGGAGAAGAGTGGAGAAATAGCTTCGGAAAGAATGAAGATACTGAGCCAAAGCAAAAACCACACCCAGTTGTGGATGTTTCCGGTGGTAAAAGTAAAGTTTGATGCTGTAAAGAACACTATTGCTTAAGTAACTGGAATGTTAGGTCCATGAATCAAGGTAAATTGGAAGTGGTCAAACAGGAGATGGCAAGAGTGAACATAGACATTTTAGGAATCAGGGAACTTAAATGAACAGGAATGGGAGAATTTAATTCAGATAACTATTATATCTACTACTATGACTGCAACCATGAAATTGAAAGATGCTTGCTCCTTGGAAGAAAACCTATGATGAACCTAGACAGCATATTAAAAATCAGAGACATTACTTTGCAACAAAGATCAATCTAGTCAAAGCTATGGTTTTTCCCGTAGTCATGTGCAGATGTGAGAGCTGGACCATGAAGAAGGTTGAGGGCCAAAGGATTGATGCTTTTGAACTGTGGTGTTGAAGAAGACTTTTGAGAGTCTCTTGGACAGCAAGGAGATCAAACCAGTCAATCCTAAGGGAAATCCATCCTGAATATTCATTGGAAGGACTGTTGTGGAAGCTGAGGCTCCAATACTTTGGCCACCTAATGTGAAGAGCCGACTCCCTGGAAAAGACACTGATGCTAGGAAACGTTGAAGGCAGGAGGAGAAAGGGACAACAGAGGATGAGATGGTTGGATGGTATCACTGACTCAATGGACGTGAGTTTGAGCAAACTCCAGGAGATGGCGAGGGTCAGGGAAACCTGGTGTGCTGCAACTCATGGGGGCTTTGCAGTCCAAGGAGTTGGACACAACTGAGCAACTGAACAACAACAAATGTTATTATCTCCTTTCTGACAAATGAAGGAACTCATGGTCCAGAATAAATGCAAGTAGATTAAACTCTCCTATATAAAATTATTAACTAGACTATTTAAAATAAGTATACAACAACAATAAAAAAAAAAACAGCCAAGTGAGTAATATATTTTATCTCTATAAGACAGACAAACACAAAATGAAACCAGTGGAAAAACTGAGATGAAAAGACATCCACTGGAGACTACAAGGAGAAAATAGACAAACCCATCATCGTATAGGGATATTTTTACACACTACCCAGAAACTGACAAATCAAGCCCATGAAAAATAATTACGGATACAAAATTTTCAACAACTGAGATGCTTGATATTAACCTTATCTTCCAACCTGCCCAAGATATCCATGTTCTAAATCCCTGGATTCTATGCATTTATATGGCAAAAGGGATTTTTCAGACAGAATTAAGGTCAGGAACCTGAAAATAGGGAGATTTCTTTAGATTATTTGGATGGGCCAATCTCCTCACAGGAGCCCTTAAAAGCAGAGAATTTTCTCTAGCTGGAGGAAGAAGAGACGAGGCGGAAGGAAAAGTCAGAGAGATGTGAAGCATGAGAAGGATTTGACACCTTCTTACTGGCTTACAGATAGAGAGGATGATGTGATGAATAGAGGGGATCTGAAGGAGCTGAAAGAGGGTCCTGGTCCACAGCCACCGAGAAAATGAGGTCTTCAGCTTAACAGTCTCAAGGAACTGAAAATTGCCAGTGACCTGAATGAGTTTGGAAGCGGATTCTCCCTTAAAGCAACAGTAAGAGTCTGGGATGGTTGACACCTTGCTTTGGGGGTTTTGAGACTCAGAGCTCAGGATCAATCCATTCCACCTGTACACTCACCCTACAGCACAACCCATTTGTGTTGGTTTAAATTTGTGGTAATTTGTTAAAGCAGCCATCAGAAACTAACTGAACGCTCAAGTCCTTTGTCAAATGCATTGTGAATGTGTTCCTCCAATCCTTGATTTGGCTTTTCATTTTCTTAATGGTGTCTTTGATGAGCAGCAGTTTTGCATTCAGATGAAGTCCAATTATTTTTTAATTCATCCTTGTGTGTGCACGTGTGTGCTCAGTCGTGTCTGACTCTTTGCGACCCCATGGACTATAGCCTGCCAGGTTCCTCTGTTCATGGAATTTTCCAGGCAAGCATACTGGAGTGGGTTACCATTGCCTTCTCCAGGGAATGTTCCTGACCCAGGGATCAAACCTGTGTCTCCTGCCTATCCTGCTTTGGCAGCAGATTCTTTACCACTGGGCCAGCTGGGAAGCCAAATTTCATCCTTGTGCTCTTTATTTTGTTCTTGGGAACTTATCTCTTACATTAGATTCCCTCTTCCAAGGGATTTTAGCCTTTTTCATAATTGTTAAGATTTTTTTCATAATTTTTAATTCATCCTGCAGCCCCCAATATTTCTCAAGAACAACTGAAATGTATCAGTTCATTGGTTAACTAGGGATCTTAAATATCACACCCACATTCATGGGCTAAGTATTCCCTATACACAAAATCATTCATCCTTAACTTAGTACATTGATTTTAATCCATTTTTCCCATACTGTTAACTTCCTATATAATTTTATTATGGAATCTTTTAATTCTAATTGAAAGTAAAGTATCTTCAATACAGATTTTCATTAGCTCCCCTTTAGTGAAACTTGTAACATGTCCAGTACTCTCCTAGGAACATAATGTATTTCTAATTTTCACAATAACCCTTAAAGTTACATATTATTGACACCACTTTTAAAAATAATATTGTAGCTTAGTATTTAAAGGAAAATACAAACATACTGAAAATCTACTGCTTTGGGTTTTGCCACTTTTCAGCTCTCATTCCCATTAGGATATTAACCTATATCCATACATTTATTTTGAGAGTAGAACCTTACCAGTTTTTACACTTTAGACAATATAATTCTGATAAAAATTTCTTTTGGATTCTAAGGTCTTTCTGTTTAAATATTTAAGCACAAAGTTATTATAGAAAGTTAATGAGGAGTACTGCTACTGCTGCTGCTAAGTCGCTTCAGTCATGTCCGACTCTATGCGACCCCATAGATGGCAGCCCACCAGGCTCCCCCGTCCGTGGCATTCTCCAGGCAAGAACACTGGAGTGGGTTGCCATTTCCTTCTCCAATGCATGAAAATGAAAATTGAAAGTGAAGTCACTCAGTCGTGTCTGACTCTTAGCGACCCCATGGACTGTAGCCTACCAGGCTCCTCCATCCATGGGATTTTCCAGGCAAGAGTACTGGAGTGGGGTGCCATTGCCTTCTCCATAAAGAGGAGTAGAAGGATAGTAATATAGTTTAAATGTGTCTTTCCTTTAGGTAAAGCGACAAATAGTAAGTACAGAGTAGAGAAATCAGTTACCACCTTGGTGAAAATAATATCATAAATGTAAGGAGATGGACATTGTATGTCCTCCAGATATGATATGTATAAAATGACATATATTGTTTGTGAGATTCCAGCTAAGGCTATGTAAGCTGAGTCTGAATGTAAGGGGAAGGAGAAGCTCTAAATAAGGAACAGTAAATTTTTTTTAACAAAAAGGGCCATATTCTTAAAAAAAATTCAGTCCTGAAAGATAAAGAAAGACTGAGGAACTGTTTTAAATTAACACTGTCTGAAGGGGCTTTCAGTCAGCCGGTTCTCTTTTGAAGGAACCAAACTTGCACACCTCTTTCCAACTATACAGTAAGTGATACCATTTTGATAAATTGAAATTGTCACAGAAATGACAGTGGTTCACTAAATCCTGAAGTGGAGGGAAAAATATACTACAAAGGACATGCCTGGGTGGGTCAGTTGACAAAACTGGAAAAGAGGTGGTAGAAGAGGAAGAGTATGGTGTCAATGTTAAATTCACTGAGGTTGGTAATTGACTGTGGTTATGTCAGAGAATATTTTATTCTTGGGAAATACACATTGAAGTAGTATTTAGGAGTAAAGGGTCAGCATGTAGCAACTTACACTAATGTAAAAAAGAAAAGAGGAGGATGAGAAGAGCATGTATTGTTGCTGTTTTAGTTGCTAAGTCATGTCTGACTCTTTTGCAACCCCATGGATGCCTGCCAGGCTCCTGTGTCCATTGGATTTCCAAAGCAAGAATACTGGAGTGGGTTGCCATTTCCTTTTCCAGGGGATCTTCCTGACCCAGGGATCAAACCTGGGTCTTCTGCATTGGCAGGCAAACTCTTTACCACCAGCCACCAGCCATTTGCTTGTATAAAAACGAACAAATGATAAAACAAGTGAGACAAAGTAATAACAATATATAAACTTGATAGGGATTGTATGGGTTTTTAAAAACTTCTTCCTGCAACTTTTCTATAAGCTTAAACTTATTTTTAAGTAACAGTTTAAAAATATACTAAAAATTTTTTAAAAGCACCATCATGAGACTAAGTTTAAAAATCAGAAGACCTGTACATGCATTTGGCTTCATAACATATCTTTTTAAAGTAAAGGCATATTCTAAGCTACACATGGAAAAGAAAGGAAATTTTACCTCCCTTGGTAAATTCCTTATTTTGGCAGATTTAGGAACTAACAAGATGTGTGCCCTGGCTGTTGTGGTTTTTGTGTATCTATGCCACCTGGATCAAAGATGGCTCAGAATTTCACCTGCATTGGGCAAATAAGGCTACATGAAACTCGATCCCCTGTAATTCATTCTCCTGAAATCTTTATAAAGAAGTTGCAAGGGAAATGCATGGATAATTACTGTTTATGCTCAAGGACCATATTTACCCCTTTCATTGGATTTGAAGGAGATGGTAATGAGCTTCTTTTGTGGCCCTGCCATTCACCAGAAGACAGCTCTTTCAAGCTGAAGGCTGATTTAATTCCTTCTCACTGAATAGCATTTCAGCAAGGTTGCCAGGGGAATTTCATTTTTATTTTTTTCAGTAGAAGTATTACATACAAATGTTAAAAACATTAAACTATACAGAAAGGTACAAGATGAAAATCAACAATTAGATCCATTCCTTGTGCCCCTAACCCCATAGTCATTATTAACCATTTCTTGTATACGTCTAGGGGAAGAGAATATACAGGCACACCCCTATGCATGCTCTTTAAAAGTATACAAATGATTCCTACTCTACAGTACTTTACATTTTTCTGTATAAAATCCTTCCCCCAACCCCAGTAATACATCTGGGTCATCTTTTCTACTATATTGAACTATTTGAAATTGCTGTTTTTGTGTTTTGACCTAACATCTCAGGATATAGACATAGCTCATCTTTTGAACCAGTGTTACAGTGATGCTGATGCAACAGATGTTTAGAAATGTAATCTAGACAGTTCCAGTTACTGCACATTGAGTTTGCCTAGTTTTTTGGCTAGTATACACAAAGCTAAAATGAATAGGTAGATAGATACTTTCGTGAGTTGATTTGTTGGACAAATTTTAGTAGGAGAATTTCTAGGTTAAAAAAAATGCACAGCAAGAGGGAATTTTGTTAAATTTCCCTCCAAAAATGTTATACCCCTTACAGGGGCCTCAGCAGTTCAGGACACTGCCTCAACACTGTCGCAACTCAGGAATTTTAATTATTGCCAGTCTTGTTGGTAAAAGTTTTAACTTTTAATTCATTGTCTTCATTGACTTTTTAAAAAATAAGTGATTTTTGAGCACCTTCTTATATCTTTATTTTGCTGTCTGTATTTCTTTTTTCTACAAAAGTTACCTTTATGTATCTTTTAAAAGTAATTATTTGACTCATTCCTATCCATTTGTGGGTGAATTCAATTCAAGGAGCTAGCCATTTGTCACATGTTTTGCAACATATAGGGCTTCCCAGGTGGGACTAGTGGTAGATTTAGGGCCTGCCAGGTCAGGAAGTAACAGTTAGAACTGGGCGTGGAACAACAGACTGGTTCCAAATAGGAAAAGGAGTCCGTCAAGGCTGTATATTGTCACCCTGTTTATTTAACTTATACGCAGAGTACATCATGAGAAACGTTGGGCTGGAAGAAGCACAAGCTGGAATCAACATTGCCGGGAGAAATATCAATAACCTCAGATATGCAGATGACACCACCCTCATGGCAGAAAGTGAAGAGGAACTAAAAAGCCTCTTGATGAAAGTGAAAGAGGAGAGTGAAAAAGTTGGCTTAAGGCTCAACATTCAGAAAACTAAGATCATGGCATCTGGTCCCATCAATTCATGAGAAATAGATGGGGAAACAGTGGAAATAGTGGCTAATTTTATTTTGGGGGGCTCCAAAACCACTGCAGATGGTGATTGCGGCCATGAAATTAAAAGACGCTTACTCCTTGGAAGGAAAGTTATGACCAACCTAGATAGCATATTCAAAAGCAGAGACATTACTTTGCCCACAAAGGTCCATCTAGTCAAGGCTATGGGGATGTGAGAATTGGACTGTGAAGAAAGCTGAGTGCCGAAGAATTGATGCTTCTGAACTGTGGTGTTGGAGAAGACTCTTGAGAGTCCCTTGAACTGCAAGGAGATCCAACCAGTCCATTTTGAAGGAGATCAGCCCTGGGATTTCTTTGGAAGGAATGATGCTAAAGCTGAAACTCCAATACTTTGGGCACCTCATGCAAAGAGTTGACTCATTGGAAAAGACTCTGATGCTGAGAGGGATTGGGGGCAGGAGGAGAAGGGGACGACAGAGGATGAGATGGCTGGATGGCATCACCAACTCAATGGACATGAGTTTGAGTGAACTCTGGGAGTTGGTGATGGACAGGCAGACCTGGCATCCTGCAATTCATGGGGTTGCAAAGAGTCGGACACGACTGAGCTACTGAACTGAACTGAACTGAATGTAGGAGACATAAGAGTTACAGATTCAATTTCTGGGTTGGGAAGATGCCCTAGAGGAGGGCATGGCAACCCACTCCAGCATTCTTGCCTGGAGAATGCTATGGACAGAGGAGCCTGGTGGGCCACAGTCAAAAGGGTAATGAAGAGTTGGACATGACCGAAGTGAGTTAGCATCATGCACATTGCAACATTTAGTAAGACTGAGTAGTGTGAATAAACTATAAACATGGTGACAGTATTTTTGAAACTGTCACAACTTACATACAGGATGTTTTTTCTTCTTGCCATTTGAGTTTAATTTTTTAATTTAAAATCATTTTATTAATTATGTAAGCAAGTTTTACTTGTTTCAAATTTTTTTCTCTTTTTGGTGTCTATATCCTTTGTCAGAATGACTTTTATTGTTCCAAATTTATTAAAAATTCAACCCTATTTTCCTCTAAGATTTCCTTGTTACTTCCCCAGGAATGTTCTGATTATATATGGTTCATCTTAGCGTCAGACTATTCCACCAGAATTAAATTTAGGAAAAAGTATAACTATTGCCAATAATTCTAATTACAACAACATAGCTGTGTAAAAGCATCCCTGAAAGCTATTTCTTCTGTTTTTCCACCTTCTCCTTCCTGATTCATGCTCCCAAATCAACTTTCCAATCACTATTTCAGTGTTTTGGAAGGTGAGTCTCTGGAGTAGGAAAGCAGCTTGAAATCCCACCTATAAATGATGAATTTGTATTCTGATGCGAAGTAATGGTTCCCGAAAGCCAGGCTTTGGCACTCCAGACTTGCTGAGATGAGATCTAGCTCACTCTGGAAACTGGAGGTAAGAGCAACTTGGAATTACAGGTTAAGGAAAGGGTTAGAGCCTGTTACTAATTTGGTTTCCCATCTGAAAGATGGCTCAAACACTTGTTTCATATAAGCCAAAATAAAGAAAAAAGTTTCCGAGTAACAAGATCTGCCCTGGGGCAAGCAGAAGGTGAGGTGACAGAGCCGGGGTGGGTGTTGTTTCTGTGCATTTTGTTTGCTCGCTGAAATTTTCCCCAGGAGCTCACTGGATGTAGGCAGCCCAGCTCTCATTTAAGGAAAGGTTCGTGGGCGATTGTGGGCTTCACTCCACATGCCTCTGCACTACATCTATAACTCGCAAAGACAACCTCGTGGTGTGTTAATTCAGCCTTGGGTTTCTTTTCCATATAAAATACTGCCAACTTGGCCTTAAATGTGTGCCAGATGCACTATAGTATGGTTTTGTGATGTGATATGGTTAGGAAGTCTGGGTTAAGTATGGATGCAAGCTGGCTTCTGCTCCTGGGGTGGTTCTGTTGCTGATGACTATGGCATAAGCTTTGGAGCAGGAGAGCTTGCTGGGGACCTTGGCCAGAAGTGCCTGGCAGGAAATGGTCAAGAAGGCTTGTCACAAGTATCCCAGGGTAATCTAATGTGCACACCTAGGGTGCTATTTCCTTTCCAGTTGAAGGATGTTGTAATTGTTTATGGGCTCAGAAACTAGAACATATTTAACTTTTGATTAAGAATTGAAAACAAAATGAGAGAGAGAGAGAGCGAGAGATAACCATTGTGGGGAAAAATTAATAACTAGGAAGTTTAAGAAAAGAAAGATGATTTAAACTGAAATGGGCTCTTTTGAGGATATACATAGTTTTCCCAGTTTTAATATAGATTTTACAAGAAATATATTCCAAACTTTGTGGTGCATATTATCATCATTAACATGTCTTCTTTTTCTTCCATTGCTTGCAATTAAATGACAAATGGTTACAATTTGGTTCCTTGTTTCTAATTTTGACCAAATCTGATGTATCTTATGCATAACTGTGGCAAAGATATAGTATCATAGTGATTTTAAAATTTTGTACACTTTAGAGAACCAAACAATGTTATGAACTGGGCAGACTTGAATACTTTATTTCTGAAACCTCTTTGCTTCCTTTACAAGTATTCAGGGTTAATTAGCACCAGAAATACTCAGGAGTGCTGATAATAATACTTACAGGTGGAAGAAAAGCATAGAGGAAGGCAGTGATGTATCTTGTACATTATTTCCCTGATGAGATACTTACAAAAATGCAGAAAAATGAAAAGCATTTTTACATTGAATTGAAATGAGGTACCGAAGTCCGGTTTGTTTACAGGATGTGGTAGACAACATCTGCCATTTCCTGTAATAGGCTCATAAACTCCTGTTAACAGCTTACTTTCACCCACATCATAGGGATACAAAAAGATTTATGACTTTTGCTACCTAGGGTCATATTTGGTAAAGAGAGTATGTACTTGCAAACTTGGGATAGAGGTAAAGACGATAACCCATTCCCTTCATTTCCCTATCCACTTTTTCAGATATTTGTCCTTGGGCAGAGCTATCTGCCATGATAGAAATGTTCTAAATCTGCCCTAATATGATTGTCAGTGGCCATGTGTGACTACTGAGTCCTTGAAATTAATGTGATCAATAAATTGCATTTTAAAAAGCAGAGCCATTACTTTGCCAACAAAGGTCCGGCTAGTCAAAGCTATGGGTTTTCCAGTAGTCATGTATGGATGTGAGAGTTGGACCATAAAGAAAGCTGAGCACCGAAGAATTGATACTTTTGAACTGTGGTGTTGGAGAAGACTCTTGAGAGTCCCTTGGACTGCAAGGAGATCAAACCAGTCCATCCTAAAGGAGATCAGTCCTGGGTGTTCATTGGAAGGACTGATGCTGAAGCTGAAACTCCATTTCTTTGTCCAGCTGATGCGAAGAACTGACTCATTTGCAAAGACCCTGATGCTGGGAAAGATTGAAAGCAGGAGGAGAAGGGGACTACAAAGGATGAGATGGTTGGATGGCATCACCGACTTGATGGACACAAGTTTGAGCAAGCTCCAGGAGTTGGTGATGGACAGGGAGGCCTGTTGCTCTGCAGTCCTTTGGGTCACAAAGAGTCGGGCACAACTGAGTGACAGAACTGAACTGAACAAACTGCATTTTAAGTTTTATAAACTGTTAACTTATATTTAAATAGGTCCATGTGGTTCGTGACATTGTACAGGAGACAGGGATCAACACCATCCCCATGGAAAAGAAATGCAAAAAAGCAAAATGACTGTCTGGGGAGGCCTTACAAATAGCTGTGAAAAGAAGAGAAGTGAAAAGGAAAGGAGAAAAGGAAAGATATAAGCATATGAATGCAGAGTTCCAAAGAATAGCAAGAAGAGATAAGAATGCCTTCCTCAGCGATCAATGCAAAGAAATAGAGGAAAACAACAGAATGGAAAAGACTAGAGATCTCTTCAAGAAAATTAGAGATACCAAGGGAATATTCCATGCAAAGATGGGCTCGATAAAGGACAGAAATGGTATGGAACTAACAGAAACAGAAGATATTAAGAAGAGGTGGCAAGAATATACAGAAGAACTGTACAAAAAAGATCTTCATGACCCAGATAATCACGATGGTGTGATCACTGACCTAGATCCAGACATCCTGGAATGTGAAGTCAAGTGGGTCTTAGAAGGCATCACTACAAACAAGCCTAGTGGAGGTGATGGAATTCCAGTTGAGCAATTTCAAATCCTGAAAGATGATGCTGAGAAAGTGCTGCACTCAATATGCCAGCAAATTTGGAAAACTCAGCAGTGGCCACAGGACTGGAAAAGGTCAGTTTTCATTCCAATCCCAAAGAAAGGCAATGCCAAAGAATGCTCAAACTACTGCACAATCGCACTCATCTCACACACTAGTAAAGTAATGCTCAAAATTCTCCAAACCAGGCTTCAGCAATACGTGAACCGTGAATCTCCTGATGTTCAAGCTGATTTTGGAAAAGGCAGAGGAACCAGAGATCAAATTGCCAACATCTGCTGGATCATGGAAAAAGCAAGAGAGTTCCAGAAAAACATCTATTTCTGCTTTATTGACTATGCCAAAGCCTTTGACTGTGTGGATCACAATAAACTGTGGAAAATTCTGAAAGAGATGGGAATGCCAGACCACCTGTTGTGCCTCTTGAGAAATTTGTATGCAGGTCAGGAAGCAACAGTTAGAAGTGGACATGGAACAACAGACTGGTTCCAAATAGGAAAAGGAGTACGTCAAGGCTGTATATTGTCACCCTGTTTATTTAACTTCTATGCAGAGTACATCATGAGAAATGCTGGACTGGAAGAATCACAAGCTGGAATCAAGATTGCCAGGAGAAATATCAATAACCTCAGACATGCAGATGACACCACCCTTATGGCAGAAAGTGAAGAGGAACTAAAAAGCCTCTTGATGAAAGTGAAAGTGGAGAGTGAAAAAGTTGGCTTAAAGCTCAACATTCAGAAAATGAAGATCATGGCATCTGGTCCCATCACTTCATGGCAAATAGATGGGGAAACAGTGGAAACAGTGTCAGACTTTATTTTTGGGGGCCTCCAAAATCACTTCAGATGGTGACTGCAGCCATGAAATTAAAAGACGCTTACTCCTTGGAAGGAAAGTTATGACCAACCTAGATAGCATATTCAAAAGCAGAGACATTACTTTGCCAATAAAGGTCCGTCCAGTCAAGGCTATGGTTTTTCCTGTGGTCATGTATGGATGTGAGAGTTGGACTGTGAAGAAGGCTGAGCGCCGAAGGATTGATGCTTTTGAACTGTGGTGTTGGAGAAGACTCTTGAGAGTCCCTTGGACTGCAAGGAGATCCAACTGGTCCATGTTCAAGGAGATCAGCCCTGGGTGTTCTTTGGAAGGAATGATGCTAAAGCTGAAACTCCAGTACTTTGGCCACCTCATGCGAAGAACTGACTCATTGGAAAAGACTCTGATGCCTGAAGGGATTGGGGGCAAGAGGAGAAGGGGATGACAGAGGATGAGATGGCTGGATGGCATCACTGACTCGATGGATGTGGGTCTGAGTGACCTCCGGGCGTTGGTGATGGACAGGGAGGCCTGGCGTGCTGCGATTCATGGGGTCACAAAGAGTCGGACACGACTGAGCGACTGAACTGAACTGAACTGAACTGATGTGGCTATTGGCTGCTGCTTTGGCTAGTGCAGCCCGAGGCTAAATACTTTTCCCAGTGAGGACTAGCTTGGGAACACATCACTAACCAGAGCTTCTTAGATAATATCACAGGTGAAAAACGAATAAATGTTTACATTTTCCAGAATTTAACTTAGGTAAGACTTCATAGGACCCTAGTGACTTTAGGAAAAAATCCTTGATTATGGACAGAAAGAAGCTCTAATATCACTTTCTAAAATGTTCAAACAAAAATGCATAATTTAAGTAAATCTTTCACTTAGCTTCCTCTTTGAAACACATTTAAGTTATTCTGATATGACCTTATATCAGGTAAGATGTTAATTTGGAAGCCTCTTATATTTCTTCCAAATTTTCTCAGTAGAAAGCATCTATGAAGATTTATGGCAGAGGCATCTTTCTTATGTTTTGTTGCTTTTCCTAGTCTACTTTTAAATTATAGAAAAATGAGGGAAGTGCATGAAGTTGTTCTTAGAAAATATTTTGTAGTTGGCTTAGCCCCTCAGCTCTGTGAAGACTAAATTTTTGTTTGTGTGTGATGACTAAAAGTAAGCCTCTATTTCCAAAAGGAGGGATTTTTAACACATAAACTATTAATTGTTGTTATTTAGTCATGAAGTCATGTCCGACTTTTTGCGACCCCATGGACTACAGCATGCCAGGCTTCCCTTGTTCTTCACTGTCTCCTGGAGTTTGCTCAAACTCATGTCCATTGAGTCTGTGATGCCATCCAACCATCTCACCCTCTATCACCCACTTCTTCTCACACCCTCAGTCTTTCCTAGCACCACCAAGGAGACACTTCCCAGGTGGTGCAGTGATAAAGAATCCATCTGCCAATGCAAGAGACACAAGAGACATGGGTTCTATCACTGTGTTGGGAAGATCCCCTGGAGGAGGAAATGACAACTTACTCCAGTATTCTTGCCTGGGAAACCCCATGGACAGAGGAGCCTGACAGGCTATTGTCCTTGGAGTTGCAAAGAGTTGACACACCTGAGCACACACACAAGGAGCATGATTTGTGTCATGATTTTCTATAAGGGACATAATAAGATAAAAGGTGATGCCAAGGCAGAGAGGGTAAGAGACAGCAACTGTCTGTGAGCAAACTGACATGGAATAAGTTAAGTTTGACTTACTGGAAACTGATTTTTCTTATGAACCTACTTTTTCATATGTCCATGCTCTTATTTGTTGGAAAATAATTATTCATATCCAATTTCCAAGGTATGTATGAATGTATCAAAGAACACTGGAATTTATATGTGACTTCTTAGCTGAATGGCAAATTTCTTCATTCTTTAGTTCTTCAGGCATGTGTTTAATCATCTGATATCAATCTACCTATCTATCTATTTTTAAAATTTACTAAACAAATTTAATGCTACCCTCTTAAATATTCTTTCAGGAATAATAATGCAGCAGGAATACATGAAAAATATCATTGGTCACATGATTTTAAATGTTAGGTTCTGGTTGAGGTTTGGGTGAAAGCAGTTTACTTGGGAGGTGCAGATATCAGGGGGAGGCAAGTGGGGAAGTGACAAGGGAAAGAAAGTGAAGACCAGGCAAGATGATAAGCAGGTACCTACAGCAGGCAACTGGAGCTCCTTCCTGCTGGGCCATCTGGGAAACTGTGTAGAATATGCCTCAAAATTGTCCCATTGGAGGAGTGAGGATGCCAATGTATTAATTGGCCAACTCTTGCTCATCAATGCTGAGCTCTTCTTCCCAGTCTATTAATTTTCAAGCACCACAGTTAAGGGCAACTAATGAGCAGAGTGGTTTCCCATGGCTTTGGAAAATGTCTGCAAGCAAAGAGATGTAAATACTGCAGTTAGAAATAAGAAG
This sequence comes from Bubalus bubalis, assembly GCF_019923935.1. NCBI lineage: Eukaryota > Metazoa > Chordata > Mammalia > Artiodactyla > Bovidae > Bubalus > Bubalus bubalis. The sequence goes on along the minus strand of NC_059170.1, from coordinate 34,489,278 downwards.
GCACACAATGAAGTGATAAAACTGAAGAATATGTGGAGCAACAACATCATTTGCTACATGGGAAGAAAGCAGTCCAAAATATGCAAAGAAGAGTCTTGTCAAGTTTTCTGTTCTTGGTGACTGGCCATACTTGAGATCAGTGCTGTCATTCACTCCTGGTGAATGGGTTAACCACTTCATATTCTTGGTGATCTTGGGTTAACCACTTCTTGGGTTAACCACTTCATATTCAGGGAAATGATAACCCACTCTGGTATTCTTGCCTGGAAAATTCCATGGACAGAGGAACCTGGTGGGCCCCAGTCCATGGAATCACAAAGAGCTGGGCACAGCTGAGCCACTGAGCACATTCCTGTGCCTCAGATTCTTCTCCTGTAAGATTCAGTGATTGATCTTAAAAGCTATAACTATGTTTCTTTTAATGCTAATACTGTTTGATTATTGTCATTGTCCTCTAGGACCTCTGTATTTAAACTGTGGTCCACAGACCAGCAGCAGCAGCATTACTTGGGAACTTGTTAGAAAGACCCCAGTCCAGTACTGAGTCAGAATCATCATTTTAACAAGATCTCAAGATTTGCAGGAACTTTGAGGAGCAGTGGACTAAGGTATTGTTTCCCATGCTCCTTTCCTTCAGAGTAGGCGGGGGGTGGAAATTCTCAGATGGACCAGCTATACTGACAGAGCCAAGCAGGTGATCTACCACTCACAGCCTTCATCCCACCAGCCCCAGAGTGAGCAGACTGTCTTGTCACCCAGCTGCCTCATGTATCTGGAGGCAAAAAAATGTGTTCTCTTCAAAGACTTTGTTCAGCTTGATGATACCATATTTCCAAGAGCAGCCGATGAAGGGAGCACCTGTACGTGCAGAAGACATGGCAACTTGGGACCCACCCTCTTCATTGGAGAGACTTGACCTTCTCCCCAGCTTGTTGGCAAAAACTGCAAAGTTTGAAAATGCTAACTGGCAGGATGCAAAAGGTATTCTACATTATGAATTTGATAAGAATCACTTCTATATGTCTATGAGTAGACATAAAATTTAATTCAATTGCTGGGATTAGTAAAACTATGGGTGAACATTTTCAACTAGCAGCTGTATGCATTTATTTCACTCCCTAGGATATTGTTTGTCCTTTCAATATAATCTTATTGAACAACAACCCCACATAAGCATGGTCCAAAGATTTGAAGCAATAGGGTAAATATGCAATTATCTGATAAGAGAGACAAATGAAAAAGGGTGGTGACTATAATATAAAGTGATGAGCATCACTAGTGAGATATGGCCATTATGCTTTGGAAAATGATTATGATATCTGGAAATCTCAATAAAAATCTTAGGAAGTTAAAGTTTTCTAGATAGTATATGACTTAACAGGGAAAAGTTCTACATATTATAGATAGTACCTGATGCTCTGAAGCAAGATTTGGTAACTATGGCAAACTATGGTGATGTTGAGCCCATACATACTTTGTTTTCATAAATAAGATTTAATTGAAACACAGATATGTTCATTTGTTAATGTGCTGTCTGTGTCTAAGGTAATTGTGACTAAGATCATATGGCCTAAAAAGCCTAAAATAATTACTATTTGATTCTTTACAGAAAAAATTTGCCAATACCTGGTCTATAAATGTAACCATACTAGAAGGTCACCATAACAAATACTTGTTAGAGACCAACTCCCCAGGATCATCAGGAAGAGCCCAAGAAGGAGGAATCTTTGACCACAGTTGAGTGTTTTGAAGAAACTGGTCTTGATTGCCTGCCTCTTTCTCAGCATGATCAAGATTTGTGCTCATCATTACCACAGAACCCATATCACAAAACCTTCTTGAATCTATCCAGGAGCAGTGCAGGTACTCATTTATGTATCAGGGAAAGCACTCAGCAAGACACCAGTCCTCTTCTCACTTAGAAACTTAGTAGTGGCAGGCCTGAATCTTTCTTTGGTGACTTTGTGCAGCTTCAAGAAAACTCAGGCAGGCTACTTGCCTTTGGAATAGGGGCCTCTCATTCTAGGGCTTCTCTCATAGCTCAGTTGGTAAAGAATCTGCCTGCAAAGCAGGAGACCTGGTTCAGTCCCTAGGATGGGAAGATCCCCTGGAGAAGGAAATGGCAGCCCACTCCAGTATTCTTGCCTGGAGAATCCCATGGACAGAGGAGCCTGGCAGGCTACAATCAATGTGGTCACAAGAGTCGGACACGACTTATCGATTAAACCATCACCACCACATTCTAGGGGTGGTACAGTGGAGAGATGAACTACAGTGTGAAAATGCCTCCTCCTCTAAACAACAGCATTTCCCCAACACCAGCAGCACTATCACTTTATTCCCATTTATCAGGCACACACTTGAAATTTAATTTCAGCCCCTTTATTAAGTGAAAAGCTTCCTCCAGCCTTTTATCTGGTGACGAAAATAACAGAAATGCTTTTGTTTTCAGGGAGTACTAATTAGCAGCTCGCTCAAATACATGAAGTATTTTCCTCATTCATTTCTTGACAGCTTGACCTCTTCCCCTCCAAACAGTTTCTGCCACCATTTCTGCTGCCTCATTTTTTTTTGCTTTAGCAAAATGCAGAGGTTACACCCATTAGACTTCTAAAGACAGTAAGCATTGGTCCTCAGGTTCTAGAAATTGTCTTATATTTTTGACTTTTGACCCTATTCAATGGAACTTTAGCCTGGCACAGCCTCTCAAACCATAGAACTAGCTTTCTAGTTTGGAAGGACTTCACTTTGCAGAGGGAAAGCCTTACACTGTCCTTAACTCCACTCATTGCTGGATTTGAACTTCTCAGAAGCCAGAGACAGATGTGACCATCAGGAATGCTTAGAAATTAAAAGTCTGGACATCAATGTGAACCACAGAAAGAATGGAGAGGTACATAAGAGGCAACAACTTACGGTTGTGAGTCCGTAAATGATCCAATCAGATATTTTATTTTCCCTCCTTCTTAGTTTTTTACTCTATCATAATAACAGCCGAGGTGTGTTTCCTCACACATATTACCCTGTTTCATCTCTCACTGGCCTTCATCAAGTTGTTTCAATCCATCCATCCATTAAGCTAGTAACCCCGTGTGCTATATACTCTAAAGATAGCCTTACCATGTCTGAGGCACTGTGCTAATCACCGTACCTGTATTGGCACATTTCTTTTGGAGAACTATCATATGAGATATATAGTCTAAGTATCTGCATTTTTCAGGTAAGGAAACCAAGACTCAGAGGCTAAGAAACCTGCCCAGAGTCATACAGCTGGTGGGTGCAGCACCCACTGGCTTCAGGTCTCATTACTAATTATGCCCCTCAGCTTCCTCCCCATAGGCTCTAAAAATATAAAGTCTCCTGCATTGCAGACAGATTCTTTACCAGCTGAGCTACAAGGGAAGCCCAAGAATACTGGAATGGGTAGCCTATCCAGTTCTCCAGTGAATCTTCCCGACCCAGGAATCGAACCAGAATCTCCTGCATTGCAGGCAGATTCTTTACAAACTGAGCTATGAGGGAAGCCCAAAAATATAAAGAAGTTTTGTATATTCTCCTCATTCTAATAGAAGTCACAGTGGATGAAAAGGATGACCATATATATGATCAAAAATGTTAAGTGAAAGTCGCTCAGTAGTGTTCGACTCTTTGAGATCCCGAGGACTATACAGTCCATGGAATTCTCCAGGCCAGAATACTGGAGTGGGTAGCCTTTCTCTTCTCCAGGGGATCTTCCCAAAGAAGGGATGGAACCCAGGTCTCCCACACTGCAGGTAGATTCTTTACCAACTGAGCCATGAGGAATGTATGACAGACAACAAAGGCATATACAGAAATGATAGGAGGAGAGCTGGGAAGTAGGTGACACAAGAGGAGGTGAAAACAGAGAACTCAGGTCAGAGATACCCTGGAGAAAGGAATGTCTCTATTGAGTTTCTCAGGATGGTTAAGAATTGATCAAAGGGAGGTGGGGTGGAAGGAAGGCATTTAAGACAGAGGAAACCTCAAGCACATAGAACAGAGATAACACCTTGTAACAAATGAGAAGGTCAATACTGCCAGAAGGTAGAGTGCATTGAGTAAGGTGGGAAACAGAACTTCAAGATCACTGGGGGTGATTTCAGGAAGGTGTAGTGACACGTTCATGGGGAGCCATGAAAGGCTTTAGGCAAAGAAGCTGATTTGAATTTCAGATAAATGACATTAAAATCTGGGGGAATGATGAGTTTGAGAAAGGGAGCTGCTGTGGTTAGTGCAGATGTGAAGTGATAGAAGCAGGGTGAGCAGTGAGGAAGCTGAGGCTACAGTGACAGGAAGGAGTGGGGAAGCTGTAAAATTTTCATCAACGTCAGCAGGACTTGGAGACTGACTGGATGTGAGATGCAGTGGGAGGAAATGGGGTGATAGAAATGGGATTCTGTGTTCTGATTTGGGTGCCTGGGCAGGTACTGGTACCAATGACTGATCTGTGAACTTTGGTGGGTAAACCAGATTGAGGCTTGAAGTGCTGTTGGAAATATCCAGGAGGCTATGAGATACGTAATGGAGGTTAGAGAAAATAGCCTTGTAGGAAAGAGAGATTTAAGAACAAACAACATTCTGGTAACCACCCATGTGTGTGCAGGAATGGACTAGGATAATCAGCTTATAAATGAAGCCAAAGATAAAAGAGCCTGTGCAGCACACAGAGAAGGAACAGGGTTGGGGGAAAGGAGATGAACAAGATTACTGTGTCATGGAAAGGAAAAAAGTAGTTTTTAGAAGGTGTATGTAGTAAGCACAGAAGAGAGTAGAGACTAAGGCTGTCCTGTATCTACCCACTGTTAACTGTTCCTCTCTCCCTTAATTAACTCCTCATCATGCTGAACCACTGCATATTCTCCTGTGCATTTATAAAACTCAATTTAGAGGCATTGTCCTTTAGATGTAGGCAAGCTTTCCACCTATCTAAGTTATAGGAGGTACTTCTCCATTTGAACTCTTGTCATTTCACTCATCGGAGAAGGCAATGGCACCCCACTCCAGTACTCTTGCCTGGAGAGTCCTATGGACAGAGGAGCCTGGTGGGCTGCTGTCTATGGGGTCGCACAGAGTCGGACATGACTGAAGCAACTTAGCAGCAGCATTTCACTCATCAGATCAGATCAGATCAGATCAGTCGCTCAGTCGTGTCCAACTCTTTGCAACCCCATGAATCGCAGCACACCAGGCCTCCCTGTCCATCACCAACTCCCAGAGTTCACTCAGACTCACGTCCATCGAGTCAGTGATGCTATCCAGCCATCTCATCCTCTGTCGTCCCCTTCTCCTCCTGCCTCCAATCCCTCCCAGCATCAGAGTCTTTTCCAATGAGTCAACTCTTCACATGAGGTGGCCAAAGTACTGGAGTTTCAGCTTTAGCATCATCCCTTCCAAAGAAATTCCAGGGCTGATCTCCTTCAGAATGGACTGGTTGGATCTCCTTGCAGTCCAAGGGACTCTCAAGAGGCTTCTCTAACACCACAGTTCAAAAGCATCAATTCTTTTGCACTCAGCTTTCTTCACAGTGCAACTCTCACATCCATACACGACCACTGAAAAAACCATAGCCTTGACTAGATGAACCTTTGTTGGCAAATTAATGTCTCTGCTTTTGAATATGCTATCTAGGTTGGTCATAACTTTCCTTCCAAGGAGTAAGCGTCTTTTAATTTCATGGCTGCAGTCACCATCTGAAGTGATTTTGGAGGCCCCCAAAAATAAAGTCTGACCCTGTTTCCACTGTTTCCCCATCTATTTCCCATGAAGTGGTGGGACCGGATGCCATGATCTTCATTTTCTGAATGTTGAGCTTTAAGCCAACTTTTTCACTCTCCACTTTCACTTTCATCAAGAGGCTTTTTAGTTCCTCTTCACTTTCTGCCATAAACATGGTGTCATCTGCATATCTGAGGTTATTGGTATTTCTCCCAGCAATCTTGATTCCAGCTTGTGCTTCTTCCAGTCCAGCATTTCTCATGATGTACTCTGCATAGAAGTTAAATAAACAGGGTGACAATATACAGCCATGATGAACTCCTTTTCCTATTTGGAACCAGTCTGTTGTTCCATGTCCAGTTCTAACTGTTGCTTCCTGACCTGCATACAAATTTCTCAAGAGGCACAACAGGTGGTCTGGTATTCCCATCTCTTTCAGAATTTTCCACAGTTTATTGTGATCCACGCAGTCAAAGGCTTTGGCATAGTCAATAAAGCAGAAATAGATGTTTTTCTGGAACTCTCTTGCTTTTTCTATGATCCAGCGGATGTTGGCAATTTGATCTCTGGTTCCTCTGCCTTTTCTAAAACCAGCTTGAACATCAGGAAGTTCACGGTTCACATATTGCTGAAGCCTGGCTTGGAGAATTTTGAGCATTACTTTACTAGCGTGTGAGATGAGTGCAATTGTGCGGTAGTTTGAGCATTCTTTGGCATTGCCTTTCTTTGGGATTGGAATGAAAACTGACCCTTTCTAGTCCTGTGGCCACTGCTGAGTTTTCCAAATTTGCTGGCATATTGAGTGCAGTGCTTTCACAGCATCATCTTTCAGGACCTGTATATTTACTTTTCTTCCTATGCTGAAGATCATTGTGGTAGACTGATTTGCCTGAAGGATTCCACTTTTTCACTTCCTTTGGCAGTGCACTCTCACACGTAGACTTGACTCTATGTCTTCAAGCATTTTATTCATGCCAATGAAATAGTAGTAAATGACGTAAGTAGAGTCTTGAAAAGTGCTTGTGCATTTTTACTTTCTCTTTTAGATTCCTGATACTACAAGTTGATAAGTCCAGGCTAACCTGCTGGAGGAAAAGAGATTGCTTGGAGCAGAACCAAGTTGTCCTAACTAAAGCCTTTCTATACCATCCAGACCCTCGCTGGCCCAGTAGCTGACTTCACAAGTGCTGTTCTGGGGTGGTTTGTTACACAGCAGTACCTGATATGATTAAAAATTATGTCCTATATAACTTTTTATCTAGCATATTAACCAAGTGCTTAACATATAGTGAAAGGTCTATAAATATATGTTGAACTGAAAAGCATGGAAGAAATGGAAGGAAAATTCCAATCTATTGCAAAGCCCTTTTTTCCCCTTTTTTTCTAAAAGAACCCCATGACTGCCCTAACTTTGTCACTCACTTTTACCTCTGAGATCTCAGGAGCTAAGACTGTAGGGACAGCTGTGGGAATTCCAGCAGGCACACTGTGGTTGGAAATCCACAGACAAGGGAGCATGGCTTCCTTCCTTGGCCTGCTGCCCCACGCACGGTGAGCAGAGCAGCCAAGCCAAAGTGGCAGCCGCAGTGTGGGAGCCCGGCTCTGCTGCCATAAATTACCCAGAGGCAGGAAGGAGCAGTGCGAGTCAGCGGTTTCAACTACCTAGTAGTTCATTTTTGTTCTTGTTTTTTAGTTAGCAATCTGTAAAATTTATTGCAAAATTAAGCTCCCTGCTCCAGAGTCAATAATATTCCTGGTGCCAGGTGGTGTAATAACTCACAAAAAGGGCAGGAGTTGGAGGGAGTGAGACTGATTTAAGAAGTCAACTTCCAAGCCCTACTTTCTGCTGCCTACTCCCTGCTGCTAAAGGTCAGGTAAGTAGAGGGCTAAGATTACAGCCTCAGAACATCCTTGGAGGGCTAGAATTTCTATTGGGTTTGAAATTTAAAATAAAAACTGTTTCTTTTGCATGATGGATTCCTTTTATCCTTCCCACCTCTGTTTCCATTTTAGCATAAAAATAGAAAATTAAATTTCATATTTTGTTTCTGGCATCACAAGGAAGAGGCACTGTACAAAGCTTGGCCCTCTGCAAGCTTCCTATGGTGCTTTAATAACCTAGCATCAGTCTGTCTGAACTGGAGGGGCTGTTGGTGATGGCTCTTACTGCAGTGACTTCATTTTCAGAGGCAAATACCAAGTCTCAGGGTAATTAATGGTTGTTCAGGTCCTGCCCATCTGAACAACCTGGGATTAGAATTAAATCTGATTCCCAGGTCATACACCAGCTGCTTCACTCAAGATTCTGCTACTGAATGGACTTCAGTTGATCACTTCAGCCTTTCTTGAATATATATAGTTTCTTTAAAAAGTATCTCTTTGTGTATGTGTGAAAAGATCACCACAAGAAGTCTAGTTATTATTATTGTTATCATAGTAAGTTATTGTTAAGTCCTATTATTTCTTATAGAGTATAAATTCTCTGTCTGATTATTTAAAAGGGCCATACAGTCACATTTTCATTACAGCTGCATTGTACCAGATGTTATCATTCATTTGCTTTAGTTAATTGTCTTTACAAAATAACTCTCTGAAAGACAGTGATTGAAAGGCTATATTTGGTTATTCCACATGGTCTCTTCCTTGAAATGCCTACAAAATCATTTTTGCAATGTGTGGAGTAAATTTAATGTTTCTCGAGGGACATTTAGCAATTGCGAATTAAGCTCTGCAAGTAAGTGTCTATGTATTTCTTGATCAGTACCCCATTTGCTCTTTTAGAAACTTTAGATGGAATTTGTTTCCTCAGCTTCTTGGTTCTTCTTTATTGGTTGTTGAAGCTTTAGCCACTGCTTGGTGTTGGCTATAGGCTTAGATTAGAAGGAATTGCTTTGATGTTTTTCAGTCAAGAAAAAATTTTACACCTCTCTGAGCATCCCTTGACTGCAGGTAAAGAATGTACCTCTCTGGAGAGATACCAATTAAAGTTAATTGTATATAACCTGATTGATCCATGGAACACTTAGAGTTTCTAATTGAATTTGCTATTGTCTACATAAAATGAAGATTTCGTTTAGTTGCAAATTGTGAATTCAAGGGCTTGGCTGCATTCTCTATCTCAGCAGAATGATACTGTCAATAGAATGATCTAAAGGAGGTTGTACAAATCTACCCTTGTCACAGAATTCCTGCTCTATTCCTCTTGTAAATCAAGGGTGGTTCAGGAGAGCTGTTTCCTGGCTTCTAGGAAGCAATGCTGGTTTCACCACTCAGGAGCTGATGTTTTCCCCAGTTCTTACATGGCAGGTAGGGATGAAAGGGGTCTATGAAACTTTTGTAACTTGACCTGGAACTGGGCAAGACTAACCTGGCTTTAAACTTCACCAAGACCTTGAAACTCAGCCAGAGATGATTAAAACCCCTGAGTATGTGAGTCTTTTCAAGTACACTAATTGTGTTACGTTGTGGATGAAAACCATGAAAAATGGGTGTGTTGAAAGTCTCCAGCTTGGAATGCATTTTACTTCTAAGATGATTAAACATCTGTTGCATTCTGAGATTTGAGTAAAAACTCAAGTAAATGAACAGTTGGAAAACAAATTAAATAGGGATAGTCAAGTGGTCAATAAAATGGATATACATTCTGGTGACATTTATTCTGATCTAGTTTAAACTCAAATGCCTATAGTGGGTATCATCTTTTCATTTCTAGGTACAAGAATGTTAAAAAAAAATAACTATTTCACTCTGCTGTACTCCTGAAACTAATGTAATGCTTCACTTCAATTTTAAAAACTGTTTTTTTTTTAATGGATTTGATACTGCATTTTCAAGTGATTTCAAAATAGGAATTGAGGCAAAAAAAACTTTGTTAAACTTACTTTCTTTTTGTGTATGTATTGAACATTCTATGAGCTCCATAGAAAGCACAATTAAAGGTAAGGCTATCTATCATTCCCTTCATGAAATAGTGTTTGTACTCAATTGCATATCTTACCTCATCCACACTAACACCATTCATTCGCCCACCTACCAAGCGCCCTAGACATTAAATTCTAGTCAGCCTTTCAGAGTCCATGCTACACAACAAAAAACAAAAAGAGAAAATAGAAGCATTTCCTCAACTGGACATTTTCCCCTCTATTTGTATAACAGCAGATTATCTGCAGGTGCAACTTGAGCAGATGAACAGGCCACAGATAATGTTGTGGTGAGGGTATGGACTTTGAAACTCGACTGCCCAATGTCAGATTCCTGCTCTGACACTTATTAGCCGTATGACCTAAGGCAAGTTATTTAAACTACTTGAGCCCTGGTTGGCTCATCTACAAAGTGGGATAATTCCACCCATCTCAAGGAATGTGATTAAAACAAATCAGTCTACATAAAGTCCTTGAGATAGTGTATGGGTGCTTTTACACTTATGTACACAATCTATACATTTATCTTACAATATCCTAAGTGTCTTAGGAATCTCCTTTTTGTGAATTCAAGTAGTCATGAAATAAATTTTTCTTTGGTTATACAAGATTTATCTAACTAAAATGCTCCAACATGAGGTCATTTGGTACCCACATGCCACCCTCCCCTTGAGATCAAGGATAGTTTGCTTCTAGCTCAGGGCTCTTCTGCTTATAAAGCACAGATCGTGAAGCCCAAGCCCCAGAGTAACACTTGGGAGATTTTAAAATAGCTTTATTTTCTGCTTTTTCTCAAGCTGATGTAAACATTATTATTATCGTCACAAAGGAGAAGAAAGGCTGACATACCTGATGGAACAGTTTTAGTTATGGAGTGAATGGGAGTCAACTGACTTTATCTGACTTGTCTCTCCAACATCTGCTCAGCTTTCATATAACCCCATAAAATAGCATAGTTCTACTTTTCTAGAGTTCTTCTCATTAGGAAAAGTTTTTAAAGATCCTTTTGGAAACTTGTTTGAAAACTTATGTTACTCGATGTGATGAGGTTTTCCTAGGGGTGGGAATTTTTCCAGAATAAGCCATAGATCAACAAGTATGCAGCTTTCTCCGGTCCCCTTTATGATCCTGATGTGGATGAGCCATTTCTTAACTTGAAGTTTAAATAAGGTAGAAAAAAAGAGGAAGGGAGGGAAAAAAAAGTAAAGAAGATAAAATAATAGAATATAAAGGAAAGAAAGAAAATAAAAGAGCAAGTAAAGGAAAGAAGAGGAGAGAAGATGAAACAAAAGAAAGGAAAGAAAAACTAAGCCCCCAGATTTAAAGATACCCAACTACCCCAGCTCTACTCTCTCTCTCTAAGACAGGCGTACTTTGATTAAGATTCCTCTCTGTCAGGCAGTTCAGATCAGTTCAGTCCTCAGTCATATCCAACTCTTTGCGACCCCACGGTCTCCAGTACACCAGGCTTCCCCTCCATCACCAGTTCCCAGAGTTTGCTCAAACTCATGTCCATCAAGTCAGTGATGCCATCCAGCCATCTCATCCTCTGTCATCCCCTTCTCCTCCTGCCTTTAATCTTCCCCAACATCAGGGTCTTTTCAAATAAGTCAGTTCTTTGCATCAGGTGGACAAAGTATTGGAGCTTTAGCTTCAACATCAGTCCTTCCAATGAATATTCGGAAATGATTTGCTTTAGGATTGACTGGTTGGATCTCCTTGCAGTCCAAGGGACTCTCAAGAGTCTTATCCAACACCACAAATTCAAAAGCATCAATTCTCTGGTGCTCAGCTTTCTTTATGGTCCAGCTCTCACATTCATACATGACTACTGGAGAAACCATTGCTTTGACTAGAGGGATCTTTGTTGGCAAAGTAATGTTTCTGCTTTTAAATATGATGTCTAGGTTGGTCATAACTTTTCTTCCAAGGAGTAAGCGTCTTTTAATTTCATGGCTGCAGTCACCATCTGCAGTGATTATGGAGCCCAAGAAAATAAAGTCTGTCACTGTTTCCATTTTTTCCCCATCTATTTGCCATGAAGTGATGGGACTGGATGCCATAATCTTCATTTTTTGAATGTTGAGTTTTAAGCCAACTTTTTCACTCTCTTCTTTCACTTTCATCAAGAGGCTCTTTATTTCCTCTTTGCTTTCTTCTGTAAGGGTAGTGTCATCTGTATATCTGAGGTTATTGATATTTTTCTTGGCAATCCTGATTCCAGCTTGTGCTTCATCCAGCCTTGCATTTTTCATGATGTATTCTGCATATAAGTTAAATAATCAGGGTAACAATATACAGCCTTGATGTACTCCTTTCCCAATCTGGAACCAGTCTGTTGTCCATGTCTGGTTCTAACTGTTGCTCTTGAGCTGCATACAGATTTCTCAAGAGGCAGGTAAGGTGGTCTGGTATTCCTCTGTCAGGCAACAGGGTGAATAAATACACAGGTTTCCATGACATGGGACTTTTAATTTTTTAATAATGCAAAGTGGATGAATGATCTCTTAGCCTTTTTTTTTTTTTTAAACATGTGAACCTCCATATTTTGACCTAAAACATTGTTTTTTTCTTTCTGGATCATGGCTCCATTTGTGGCCCCTGTAATCTGAAATTTTTCCTCTGTAAATTCAGTATTATTGTTTCTACCTTATTTCAATAACCTTTGGTAATTTCATCAATCTATTGAAATACTTGAAATATATGACAAAATATTAATAATCCAGAATAAGAACCTTTTATTCTTTGTTTTCTTTTCTTTTTACAGTTTAAAGCTAGAAACTTCTCATCAAGAAGTCATCAAAGCATCACTAGGTATGAGAGCCAGTTATTAGTAATGACGGTTCAGGAAGAGACCATTTACAGACACAAGATCAGAGAAGAATAGTGTGAGAATAAAGTATTTCATGAGTTCATAGTGTCTTCCCCTCAAACAGATGTCCTCTCCAAAATGCCTGTCTTTCCCACCTGACTCTCCCCTGAATCTTGACGTTCTGAAAGATGCCACACAACATAAGGATCTAAAATACTCTAAATGTGGAACACATCTGCAGAAAGTCCTCTGGGTTTGTGCCTCAACACTGGGTGGGCCACTATGGAGTGACTGTACAATTTATCATTGAGACTAGGGCGTTTCTGAAAGTGAAAGGGAGAGCTACCTATAATTATCCAGGACAGCATAAACTGAGATTATCTCACAGGAATTTGGCTGAATTATTAAGCAACTGGACAGTAAATTAAAAAAAAATATGTGCTGAAAAGAAAGGAGGAAAATCAAAGAACTGTTTTCTTTCTCTAATGTTTAGAAATTATTCTGTATACTTTGTATCTTTTGACTAATCATAGCAACTGTCTTAGATAGATGTCATTATTCCCATTTTATGTATGAGAAAACTGAGGCTCCAGAAAATATAGTCATTTGCCCAAGGCCACAATATATTATATGTTGGGGGTAGCATGGACTTTAGAGAGGTTAGAAATTATGAAAATAACTGGCCAAATGAATGAATGAATAAAATGATACAAAGCCCAACACATCTCATTCATAAGATGAAAAGAATCCTGTGTATATTACCATCAGGGTTTTTAGAACGTTGCCAATTTGAAAAATATTCTTAGCTAATTTACACTTTCTGCAGCACTTACTTTTATACCATCATAATGGCAACCCACTCCAGTATTCTTGCCTGGAAAATCCCATGGATGAAGAACCTGGTTAGGCTACAGTCCATGGGGTCACAAAGAGTCAGACACGACTGAGTGACTTCACTCACTCAAAGATAAAAATGATAAAGATAACAAAGATAAAATGGTTCTCTGAGGAGGCCTTTCAAAAAGCTGTGAATAGAAGAGAAGCGAAAGCAAAGCAGAAAAGGGAAGACATACCCATTTGAATGCAGAGTTCCAAAGAATAGCAAGGAGAGGTAAGAAAGCCTTCCTCAGCAATCAATACAAAGAAATAGAGGAAAACAATAGACTGGGAAAGACTAGAGATCTCTTCAAGAAAATTAGAGATACCAATGGAACATTTCATGCAAAGATGAACACAATAAAGGACAGAAACCATATGAACTTAACAGAAGCAGAAGATATGGCAAGAATACACAGAAGAACAATACAAAAAAGATCTTCATGACCCAGATAATCATGATGGTGTGATCACTCACCTACAGCCAGACATCCTGGAATGCAAAGTCAAGTGGGCCTTAGGAAGCATCACTAAGAACAAAGCTAGTGGAAGTGATGGGATTCCAGTTGAGCAATTTCAAATCCTGAAAGATGATGCTGTGAAAGTGCTGCACTCAATATGCCAGCAAATTTGGAAAACTCAGCAGTGGCCACAGGACTCGAGAAGTTCAGTTTTCATTCCAATCCCAAAGAAAGGCAATGCCAAAGAATGCTCAAACTATCACACCATTGCACTCATCTCACACACTAGTGAAGTAATGCTCAAAGTTCTCCAACTCAGGCTTCAACAGTACGTGAATTGTGAACTTCCAGATGTTCAAGGTGAATTCAGAAAAGACAGAGGAACCAGAGATCAAATTGCTGACATCCATTGGATCACTGAAAAAGCAAGAGAGTTCCAGAAAAACATCTATTTCTGCTTTATTGACTATGCCAAAGCCTTTGACTGTGTGGATCACAATAAACTGTGGAAAATTCTGAAAGAGATGGGTATACCAGACCACCTGACCTGCCTTTTGAGAAATCTGTATGCAGGTCAGGAGGCAACAGTTAGAATTGGACATGGAACAACAGACTGGTTCCAAATCGGGAAAGGAATTCATCAAGGCTGTGTATTGTCATCCTGCTTATTTAACTTATATGCAGAGTACATCATGAGAAATGCTGGGCTGGGTGAAGCACAAGCTGGAATCAAGATTGCCAGGAGAAATACCAATAACCTCAGATATGCAGATGACACCATGTTTATGGCAGAAAGGGAAGAAGAACTAAAGAGCCTCTTGATGAAAGTGAAAGAGGAGAGTGAAAAAGTTGGCTTAAAGCTCAACATTCAGAAAACTAAGATCATGGCATCTGGTCCCATCACTTCATGGGAAATAGATGGGAAAACAGTGACAGACTTTATTTTCTTGGGCTCCAAAATCACTGCAGATGGTGACTGCAGCCATGAAATTAAAAGACGCTTACTCCTTGGAAGAAAAGCTATGACCAACCTAGACAGCGTATTTAAAAGTAGAGACATTACTTTGCCAACAAAGGTCCGTTTAGTCAAAGCTATGGTTTTTCCAGTGGTCATGTATGAATGTGAGAGTTGGACTATAAAGAAAGCTGAGCACTGAAGAATTGATTCTTTTGAATTGTGGTGTTGGGATAAAACTATTTGAGAATCCCTTGGACTGCAAGGAGATCCAACCAGTCCATCCGAAAGGAAATCAGTCCTGAATATACATTGGAAGGACTGATTCTGAAGCTGAAACTCCAATCCTTTGGCCACCTGATGTGAAGAACTGACTCCTTTGAAAAGACCCTGATGCTGGGAGGGATTAAAGGCAGGAGGAGAAGGGGACAACAGAGGATGTGATGGTTGGATGGCATCACCAACTCAACGGACATGAATTGAGTAACCTCCAGGAGTCACGATGTACAGGGAGGCCTGGTGTGCTCCAGTCCATGGGGTCGCAAAGAGTTGGACATGACTCAGCGACTGAACTAAACTGAAAGATAAAGTTCCAGCAAGAAAGAAAGCTCAGGAGCACTGCTGTGGATAACTTCTCCAAATAAGAAAATGTATGTAGCTTCCCAGTCATAGATTTGTCTAGCTGAAAGAAGTTCTTACATTATTATTTAGTAATTTCACTTCTAATAATGTATTTTATGGAAATAGACCTGGGCTTGTACTCTTTGCGTGGACCTGTCATTAGATGCTGGCTGTTCTGGGGAGGGTTTGAGACCCGTAGCTGTAGGCTTTTACAGCCAACTGCAATCCCCAGGCAGGGGCTCAGGTAGCTGTATGACCTTGAGCAAGTTACTTTAGCCTCTCTAGTTCTCTGCTTTCTTATGTTAAAATGGGGATTAGTAATAACCACCTTATTTACTATGCATGGTTATTGGGGGAAATCACTGAAATGCCACTGTGTCTCAAAACACAAAACATGAAATATGAGAGAAGTTCTGCTCAGTCCTACAGTCTTGAACAAATTTTGCCTTCTGCTTGGACAGTCAGTGAGGACATTATCTTTTTTTTTTGAACTTTATTTATTTTTATTTATTTAATTTTTGGCTGCTCTGGGTTCCATTGCTTTGCAAGGGCTTTCTCTAGTTGTGGAGAGCAAGGGCTACTCTTTGTTGTGGGTGCACCATGCAATGGTTTCTCCTGTTGCAGGGCTTGGGCTCTAGGTGGGTGGGCTTTAGCAGTTGCAGCTCATGGGCTTAATTGCTCCATGGCATGTGGGATCTTCCTGGATCAGGGATCGAACCTGTGTCCTCTGTATTGGCAGGTAAGTTCTTATCCACTGTACCACCTGGGAAGTCCTGGATGTGATCTTTTTAAAGGAGGTCCTTCAGTAACCACGCTTTGGCTTTGGAGAGATTCATAAATATAGAACATGTTGAACACATTTCTTTTCTTTAGTGTGGGACACTATCTTTAAAAGAATAAATATGATGGTTAATTCCTATCCATCTTCCACTGGGTGTAGCAAACAGATTCTAAAATGGTCTCAAATTATCTCCATTCCCTCTTCATGGGATATTTAATTTCCTCTCCTTGAATATAGGCAGAAACTGGGATTTGCTCATAACCAATAGAATATGGCAAAGAGGATGATTCATCACTTATGTGATTGTTTTACTTAAGATCATAACTTTCGCCTTGTTTGCAGACTTTCCCCATTAACTCTCTTCCTTGCTGACCTCATGAAGTCAGCTGCCCTGTTGGAGAAGGCCACATAGCAAGGAACCAAGGACAGACACTGTGTAATAGCCAGCAAGAAACAGAGGCCCTCAGTTTGATAGCCCACAAGGAACAGAAGGTGGTTCTGTCAACAACCATGTGAGTTTAGAAGCAGTTCCTTCCCCAGCTGAACCTCTGTGAAGTACAGCCACAGCTGCTGCTGACTGCAGCCTTGCAGAGAACCCACTTAGGCTCTGGACTTCTGACCATCAGAAACTGAGATAATAAATATGTGTTTTTCAAAGTTGTTGTTTTGTGATAATATAGTTACATAGCAATAGATGACTAGGTTACACTTATACACAAGGTAATAAAGTTATATACTTCCAAAGGCATATATTCCTGAACTATTTCTCAAAAATGGGCATTTTTGGCAAAACTAATACAATTTTGTAAAGTTTAAAAATAAAATTAAATTAAAAAAAAAAAAAAGAAATGGCCATTTTATAAACTAAGCCAATTATTTATTCACTCTCAAATTGTGCCCACATCACTGACCAGTACTCTCACCAGTACACCAATCAACACAATAGGGTTCACTCCAAGAGTTCCAGGAAAAGCTGCAACGAACTCAAACCTGGGGGTGGATTCCATATTCAGTCCTTATCAGTTATGTAACCCTGAGAGAGCCATATAACCTTTCTGGGCTACAGCTCCCTTATATTTACAGTGAGATAATGTTTCCTTTACAGGATTTTGTGAGAATTAAACATGCTGATGGAATTTAACTGAACTGACATGAACTCAATAGGCAATGCAGAGGAACAGCATATCACAAAACTGAGAGAAACTAACTTCAGTAGAGGAGGATATGAAATTTGGGGCCCACTCAGCCTTCTGAAAGGTTTACAGTGATGTCCATGTTAGTGATTTCAGTACGCACATTGAATACAATGTGCTTTTATCTATTTAACAAATATTAAGCACCCATTATATATCAGTCACACTCTGTGATGTTAAAGGTTCATTGAAGTTCAACAGATTTAAATTCAGGGACAGGTTTTCATTAGCTCTGGTTTCATGAGATTATTTCTTTTCAGTCAGGATTGTTGAAGTAGGATGGTATACTATTCAGCAATATAGAGAAAAAACCAGTGATAGATGAAACAACTTGGATGAGTCACAAATCACTGTGTGATTTTGAATAAAAGAAACCACACAAACACAGTCCTTATTGTATGATTCCATCCACATAAAAATCTATAAAGTACAAACAAATTGAGAGTGGTTACCTGGGAATGAGAGCAAATTAAGAGATGAAATGAACTGGGTTTGAAGAAATTCTGGAAAGCAGTAGAAATATTTGGTATTTTGATTGATTGTGGTAATGGCTTCTTAGATGTAGAAATATATCAAAGTTCATCAGATAATACACTTCACGGGCATGCCTTGATTTATTTGTTTTGCTTTATTATGTTTCACATGTGTGCTGTGCTCAGTCATTCAATTATGTCTGATTCTTTGTGGCCCCATGGACTGGAGCCCAGCAGGCTCCTCTGTCCGTGGAATTTTCCAGGCAAGAATACTGGAGCAGGCTGCCATTTCCTACTCCAGAGGATCTTCTTCACCCAGGGATCAAACCTGAGACTCTTGCATCTCCCGCATTGGCAGGCAGCGATTTTACCACTGGTGCTGCCTAGGAAACCCATTACAATTCATATTGGGTGTGTGTGGGGGGGTGTGTTTTTTTACTGTATCTAGGTTTGCAGTAACCCTCCATCAAGCAAAACTATTGGCACTATTCTTCCAACAGCATTTGCTCACTTCAAGTCTGTGTGTCACATTTTGGTAACATGTGTCTTCTTGTCACATTGTCGTAATTCTTAATTCATTTATGAATGAATCCTTCCATTCCTTTTGATAATTCTTGCAATATTTCAAATTTTTTCATGATTATTTTATTTGCTATGGTAATCTGTGATTAGTGATATCTGGTGTTCCTACTGTAATTATTTTTGGGCACCAGGAGTCACATCCATTTACGACAGTAAACTTGGTTGATAAATGTTGTATTTGTTCAGACTGCTCCACAGACTGGCTGCTTCCTAGCTCTCTTCCTCTCCTCAGGCCTCCTTATTGCCGGAGACACAACAATATTGAAATTAGACCAATTAATAATATGACAATGACTTTTAAGTGTTCCAGTGAAAGGAAGAGCAGTACATCTCTCACTTTAAGTCAAAAACTACAGATAATTAAGATTAGTGAGGAAGACAAGTCGATACCAAACACAGGCTGAAAACTAGGCCTCTTGCACCAGTTAGCCAAGTTGTGAAAACAAAGGAAAAGTTCTTGTAGGAAATAAACAGTGCTACTCCAATGAACACATAAATGATAAGAAAGCGAAACAGCCTTACTACTGATATGGCAGAACATTTTAGAGATCTCAATATAAAATCAAGGTGGCAAGAATACATAGAAGAACAATACAAAATAGATCTTCACCACCCGGATAATCATGATGGTGTGATCACTGACCTAGAGCCAGACATCCTGGAATGTGAAGTCAAGTGGGCCTTAGATAATCACAACGGTGTGATCACTTACCTAGAGCCAGACATCCTGGAATGTGAAGTCAAGTGGGCCTTAGAAAGCATCACTATGAATAAAGCTAGTGGAGGTGATGGAATTCCAGTTGAGCAATTTCAAATTCTAAATGATGATGCTGTGAAAGTGCTGCACTCAATATGCCAGCAAATTTGGAAAACTCAGCAGTGGCCACAGGACTAGAAAAGGTCAGTTTTCATTCCAATCCCAAAGAAAGGCAATGCCAAAGAATGCTCAAACTACCACACCATTGCACTCATCTCACACACTAGTAAAGTAATGCTCAAAGTTCTCCGACTCAGGCTTCAACAGTACGTGAATTGTGAACTTCCAGATGTTCAAGCTGAATTCAGAAAAGGCAGAGGAACCAGAGATCAAATTGCTGACATCCGTTGGATCACCAAAAAAGCAAGAGAGTTCCAGAAAAACATCTATTTCTGCTTTATTGACTATGCCAAAGCCTTTGACTGTGTGGATCACAACAAACTGGAAAATTCTGAAAGAGATGGGAATACCAGACCACCTGACCTGCCTTTTGAGAAATCTGTATGCAGATCAGGAAGCAACAGTTAGAACTGGTCATGGAACTACAGACTGGTTCCAAATTGAGAAAGGAATACATCAGGGCTGTGTATTGTCACCCTGCTTATTTAACTTCTATGCAGAGTACATCATGAGAAACACTGGGCTGGATGAAGCACAAGCTGGAATCAAGATTGATGGGAGAAATATCAGTAACATCAGATATGCAGATTATACCATGTTTATGGCAGAAAGTGAAGAAGAACTAAAAAGCCTCTGCAGATGGTAACTGAAGCCAAGAAAGTAAAAGACACTTGCTCCTTGGAAGAAGAATTATGACCAATCTAGACAGCATATTAAAAAGCAGAAACATTGCTTTGCCAACAAAAGTCTGTATAGTCAAAGCTATGGTTTTTCCAGTAGTCATGTATGGATGTGAGAGTTGAATTATAAAGAAAGCTGAGTGCCGAAGAATTGGTGCTTTTGAACTGTGGTGTTGGAGATGACTCTTGAGAGTCCCTTGGACTGCAAGGAGATCAAACTAGTCCATCCTAAAGGAAATATTCAGTACTCATTTCCTGAATATTCATTGGAAGGACTGATTCTGAAGCTGAAACTCCAGTCCTTTGGCCAACTAATGCGAAGAACTGACTCATTTGAAAAGACCCTGATGTTGGGAAAGATTGGGGGCAGGAAGAAAAGGGGATGACAGAGGATGAGATGGTTGGATGGCATCACCGACTCAATGGCCATGAGTTTGAGTAAACTCTGGGTGATGGTGATGGACAGGGAGGCCTGGTGTGCTGCAGTGCATGGAGTTGCAAAGAGTCGGACATGACTGAGCTACTGAACTGACTGACAACATTCCCTTAAGCGAAAACCTAATCCAGAGCAAAGCTCTTCAATTCTTTGAAGATTGAGGAAGATGAGGAACTGCAGAAGAAAAGTTCAAAACTAGCAGGGGTTGGTTTGTGAAGTTTAAGGAAAGAAGCCTTTTCCGTAATATAAAAGTGCAAGGTAAAGCAGCAAGGGCTGATGTAGAAGCCACAGCAAGTTATCCAGAGGATGCAGCTAAGATAAATAATGAAGGTAGTTACACTACACAACAGATTTTTAATTTAAATAAAACAATCTTCTATTGGAAGAAGATGGAAGGTAGAACTTCCACCGCTAAAGAGAAGTCAATCCTGGCCTCAAACGTTCAAAACACAAGCTGACTCTTTTGTTAGGGGCTAATGCAATAGTGCGGAGAAGGCAATGGCACCCCACTCCAGTACTTTTGCCTAGAAAATCCCATGGACGGAGGAGCCTGGTAGGCTGCAGTCCATGGGGTCGCTAAGGGTCGGACACGACTGAGCGACTTCCCTTTCACTTTTCACTTTCATGCATTGGAGAAGGAAATGGCAACCCATTCCAGTGTTCTTGCCTGGAGAATCCCAGGGACGGGGGAGCCTGGTGGGCTGCCGTCTATGGGGTCGCACAGAGTCGGACACGACTGAAGTGACTTAGCAGCAGCAGCAGCAATGCAATAGTGACTTTAAGCTGAAGCCAGTGCTCATTTAACATTTTGCAAGTCCAAGTCCTTTAAGAATTATGCTAAATTGATTCTGCCTGTTTTCTATGAATGGAACAACAAAGCCTGATGACAGCACATCTGTTTACAACATGTTTTGCTGAATACTTCAAGCCCACTGTTGAGACCTATTACTCAGGAAATAAAAAAGTTTCCTTTAAAAATAGTACTGCTCACTGACAATGCACTTGGTCACCAAGAACTCTGATGGGCTGTACAATGAGATTCATGTTTTTTCGTATCTGTTAACACAGCATCCATTCCACAGTAAGTGGATCAAGGAGTCATTTCAACTTTTGAGTTTTATTAAGTGTTTTTTGTAGGCTATGAAATTTGGAAGAAGTTGATTCCATGCCCCATAGATGACATGGATGACTGTGGGCTTCAGGACTTCAGCGAAGGAAGTCACTGCAGATGTGCTAGAAATGGCAAAAGAACTAGAATTAGAAGTAGAACCTGAAGATGTGATTGAACTGCTACAATCTCATGATGAACCTTGAATGAATGAGGAGTAGTTTCTTGTGGATGAGCAAAGAAAGTGGTTTCATAAGATGGAATCTACTCCTGTTGAGGATGCTGTGAAGATTGTTGAAGTGACAACAAAGGATTCAGAATATTACATACATGTAGCTAATAAAGCAGCAACAGGGTTTGGGAGTATTGACCAATTTTGAAGAAGTTCTACTGTGTGTAAAGGGCTGTCAAAGAGTGTTGCTTGCTACAGAGAAATGGCTGGTGAAAGGAAGAGTCAATTCATGCGGCAAACTTCATTGTCTTATTTTAAGGAATTGCTTCATCTACCCCAGCCTTCAGCAACCACCACTCCTAATCAGTCAGCAGTTATCCATGTCAAAGCATGATCCTCCACCATCAAAAAAATTACAACTCACTGAAGGCTCAGATGGTGGTTAGCATCTTTTTTAGCAATAGAGTTGGGCTTCCCTGATAACTCAGTTGATAAAGACTGCCTGCAATGTGGGAGACCTGAGTTCGATCCCTGGGTTGAGGAGATCCCCTGGAGAAGGGAAAGGCTACCCACTCCAGTATTCTGGCCTGGAGAATCCCATGGATACAGTCCATGGGGTCTCAAAGAATTGGACATGACTGAACGACTTTCACTGAGCATTAGAGTATTTTTAAGTTAAGGTATGTACACTTGTTTAGACCTAATGGCCTACTGTACATTAACAGACCACAGTATAAACTTTTATATGCATTGGGAGATGAAGAAGCCCATGGACAGAAGAGCCTGGCAGGCTACAGTCTGTAGGGTTGCAAAGAGTCTGACATGACTGAAGCAACTTAGCATGCATGCATGCATGCATTGGGAAACAAAAAAAATTGTGTGACTTGCTTTACTGCAATACACACTTTATTTTAGAAGTCTGGAATGGAACTCACAATATCTCAGAAATATGCCTGTACATATGTGCTTTATTGTAATCAATTGTTGTTCAGTCGCTCAGTCAGGTCTGACTATCTGTGACCTCTTGGACTGCAGCATGCCAGGCGTCCCTGTCCTTCACTAACTCCTGGAACTGGCTCAAACTCATGTCCACTGAGTCGATGAATCCATCCAACCATCTCATCCTCTGTTGCCCTCTTCTCCTCCTGCCTTCAATCTTTCCCAGCACCAATAATATCTTGATAAATTAAAAAAAAACTAGATCATTTTAGGAATATGTGGAATAAAGTTCGTTAAGTTAACTCATATATTCAGTTCAGTTCAGTTCAGTCGCTCAGTTGTGTCCAACTCTATGCGACCCCATGAATCGCAGCACGCCAGGCCTCCCTGTCCATCACCAACTCCTGGAGTTCACCCAGACTCACGTCCATCGAGTCAGTGATGCTATCCAGCCATCTCATCTTCTGTTGTCCCCTTCTCCTCCTGCCCCCAATCCCTCCCAGCATCAGAGTCTTTTCCAATGAGTCGACTCTTCACATGAGGTGGCCAAAGTACTGGAGTTTCAGCTTTAGCATCATTCCTTCCAAAGAAATCCCAGGGCTGATCTCCTTCAGAATGGACTGGTTGGATCTCCTTGCAGTCCAAGGGACTCTCAAGAGTCTTCTCCAACACCACAGTTCAAAAGCATCAATTCTTCGGCGCTCAGCCTTCTTCACAGTCCAACTCTCACGTCCATACATGACCACAGGAAAAACCATAGCCTTGACTAGGTGAACCTTTGTTGGCAAAGCAATGTCTCTGCTTTTGAATATGCTATCTAGGTTGGTCATAACTTTCCTTCCAAGGAGTAAGCGTCTTTTAATTTCATGGCTGCAGTCACCATCTGCAGTGATTTTGGAGTCCCCCAAAATAAAGTTTGACACTGTTTCCACTGTTTCCCCATCTATTTGCCATGAAGTGATGGGACCAGATGCCATGATCTTAGTTTTCTGAATGTTGAGCTTTAAGCCAACTTTTTCACTCTCCACTTTCACTTTCATCAAGAGGCTTTTTCGTTCCTCTTCACTTTCTGCCATAAGGGTGGTGTCATCTGCATATCTGAGGTTATTGATATTTCTCCCGGCCTACACCCAATTTTATCTAATATCCCTTTATAGTGCAATTTCAGCATAATCTAGGACAAGGAATGAAAATACAGTATCTGTTTTTGAGTGAAAATTACATAAACTACTAAGGGATTTGTTATGAACATATTGTGCAAAGTGAAGTCTTGTTACTGGAAAGAAATGTTTCTCATAGACATTTAAAATATTTCTCTTGATTTTAGGAAATGAAATATTCTGCCATCAGACTTTGACTGGTGACTGAATGGATCCTGGATTAATTATAAACCAATTTAAATCTATGTACCATGATTTTTTCTTGGAAATTTGTGGTTAAAAAAACAAACAAACACAGAAATGAACACCATTTTATGTCCCACTAAGAAAAATCCTTTGTCTAAACATAATCTGAGTTACAATTGGGATTAAGTAGATTTGTGAACATCTGAGTGGACCTAACAAAGGCAAAGAATTTAAATTTTTAATACTATTCACTCACATATTTCAAATATATTTATATTTTTGATTCCTTTTTTTGTTTTTGCTTTGGATGTGTAATATTTTATAGAAAGTTTTTTCAATAGAGAAATAACCCATCTGATGTGAATACTTGATTTCAGAAAAGAAATCATCGAAGTAACTTAGAAATAATCATTGCTCATTACCCATGTCATTCACAAAGGCTTACTTTTTCCCTTCTATTTTTCTGTCATGATTTCCATTTCTTTATCCTTCCTTTTATGTTATGGGAGAATATCTCAGGTTTATGTTCTAACTTGGTCAATTGATTTTCCATGATTCCAACCTACTCTTCACTGTTTCCAATGACTTTTTCTGATCCCGAATAGCTCTCTACTGTCTTCTGAGTGATACCTTTCATAATTACTGATTCTTGCCTAATGGATATATTGCTCTTAGAGAAACAGTTAGATTACAAGTTCATGACCTTTTAGATTTTCTCCCTTTCTTACTTTATGGTTGATAAAGTGATCATTATTCAGTTATCTCAGGTCAGTCTTTTCCATCTAGGTCTGATTTATTTATTTTCATTCTGTTCAATGAATGTTGTTCTATAAATGCTGTTCAATTGCCCAGTTTTTATTTTCTTTTATCTTGTCTTCATTTCTGTTCAGTTCAGTTGCTCAATCACGTCCGACTCTTTGTGACCCCATGGACTGCAGCATGCCGGCCTCCCTCTCCCTCACCATACATGCTCTATGAATGTATCATAATATATTTTTCCATTTTACTATCAGTGGATCTTTGAATTTCTTCTAGTTTGGGACTATTATGGCTATTATGTTTATTCAGGTTCACACAAGCTGTCTTATTTTGGTTACATCAAAAGGAGTAGAATTGTGGGGTCATGTATATGTACATTTTCAGTTAGATGTTTTGCAAAACTTTTGTACCAATTTACATTCTCTCCAGTCAATGTGTGTCTTTAATTGTCAGACTCTGTAGCAGACATTGCTGATGCCCCACCCATATACTTTGGCACTCAAAACTTTCATGCATGATCAAATCTGGGGCTTTCAATTCTAAACACCTGCCACTCTTTTCCTGGCAACTCTTCTCCTGAGGGTTTTTTTTTTTTTTTTTTTTTTTTAACTGCCAGAATCCACTTAGGTCCCCAGTGGAGCTGCCTGGAAGGAAATGCCAAATACCCCAAAGTTAACCATCTCTCCACTTATTTCTGGAAGTTTCCCTTAACAAGTCCTCACCAAAGCTCCCTTAATAATACTTTTTTGACTTTCTTCTCTTCCTTTTCTGATTGTCTATATTAATATTTCTTAGAACCAACTCCCATGTAAACTATTTGCACCTTGCACTTGAATCCTCTACAGACACTTCTTAATATTTATGAAATATCTGAGCCTCCCTGTGGCCTCACTCTAAACACTTTTCACACTGTCTTCCATGAAGAATGTAAGTTCAGTGAGGGAAGGGAATTTATGTTTCCTTCCCAGCTCTGTCCCTAGTATCAAGAAAAGTGCCTGGTACATAGAAGGTGCTCAGTATTTCCTAGAGGAGGGACTGTCTCCTGCAGAATCAGAAAGCTAAAGGCACTGTGATGTAAAGTAAAGCAGGGAAGGGTGATTGTGAATACATGGAAGTGAGAATATTGGAGTGTCTCAAAGAATATTTCTGAGGAAGAACATTTGACCCCAGTGAAGTTTAGGCGTGAGCTGTGCAGATATCTGGGAAGAGAGAATTCCAGAAGCTAGGAGGAGCATGTGTGAAGCCTCTGAAATGGAAACATGCTTGAAATATGCAAAGATAAGCTCATGGAATCATATGGCTAGAGGAGAACAAGGAGTGAGTAAGATCAAATGAGGAAGGAGAAGCAGACAGTGATAAATACAAAATGAATGCAGGAATCCATGAATGCATAAAACCATGGGATAGATATCTGAATGTGTGTGAGCAGAAGGGTACAGGGAAAAGATCACAGATTTGAGTTAGATAGACGTAGATCTTGTGAAAAAATTTCCTGATTTGTAATTTGAGAATATTATGCTTAACGTAGAGGGGTTGAGGATTAAAGGAAAAGAACTGAGCAAACTGCTTCATCAGAATTAGCTCTCAATTAGAAATTTTTTATTAGTGGTAGCAATAGTTGAAGTAGAAGCAGTGGTTCTAGTGCAGAAGTAGTATTAAAGTCCTCTCCTAATTGTGGCAGCAATAATTAAATTTTCCCAAGCAAAGGGAGGGTAAAGGGCAGCTACTGAGAGCAACTAATATTTGAATTTAGTTAGAATGAAGGCAAAAAAATTATGAAAATATATCAGCCAAAATAAGATGAGTGGCATTATAGTTAAATTTTGCCCATTGTAAATAACTAAAGTTGTTTCTGTTTTCCTAACTGGATGTTACTGAGTGACTTTGATACAATGAGCATGTCTGAGATGTGTCAAATATATTTCCTCATGTTGGAATCTTACTTTCAACATAATGACTTACTTAATACATAAAGTTTACAACAGAAAATTTATAAACTGGTAAGTAAATTGTAATATAAAGTCAAGAAATATTAAAAAATGTTTGATTACAGCAAGCTCAAATATTTTATATAAGTGGTTCAGAAAATTAGGAAACTTTCTTTCCTATTCACTTTTCTCCTGTCTGCCTCCTACTACATCCACTCTAGCTATTGGATTTTATTAATATTTCACTCAAAGCAATGCCTTTCCATTGCACACATTTTATTGACTTTGTTAAAGTGGGTGTTACCTGGTGGTTCTGAATGCTTACCTGCAGTATCTGCCAATGGACAAGTAGGACAGGTACATTGACAGAGAATGTCAAATCATAACCACTTGTGTGTTAAGTAGGAGAAAAACAAGATGATGAATTGTGTATAAGCTGATACTTTAGGAGTTCATATATCATAAAACCTATGGCATTTGGAAGATATTATTATAGAAATTTTAAAAATCCTCTACCCACTATTTGTTGCTATTTTTTGTTATTTACTTGCTAAGTTGTATCTGTTTCTTTTGCGACCCCATTGACTGTAACCCACCAGGATTCTCTCTCCTTGGGATTTTCCAGGTAAGTATACTGGAGTGGGTTGCCATTTCCTTCTCCAGGAGATCCTCCCAACCCAGGGATCGAACCTGTGTCTCCTGCATTGGCAGGCAGATTCTTTACCACTGAGCCACCAAATTGCTTATTATCCAAATGAACATATCAGTGAAAGAAGTAGTTACACAGGTCATGGAAGAGCCAAGTTAAATAACCCAAACAGTAACAACAGGAAGTCATTATCATCCTAAAGATTGAAAGAGAAGAGTGTTACCAGAACTCAGGGACCAGGTTCACCCAGTAGAAGATAGAACCATAATGCAATTGCCTTACGGGGCTGGGGTCACAGTGGAGATATAGCCACTGCCAGAGATGTCACCTGGGGCAGGAGGTGTAGGCATGGGAAGGGAGAGATATCCTGGTTTCTCCATTATACACTCCTCCTTTTTTCCACCAGTATCTGTTGTTGGCTGAACCCAGAAGTAAAAGTGCTGATATGGAAGGTTAGGATACAGAGTCCAAGGCGGTCAACCTCACTGTGATGCAGAGCAGAGAAAGAGCCAAAAAGTGCAAAGAATGGTTCTGAAGACAAGCCCAGGACTAGTATACCAAGGACTAGTTGAACAACCAAAGTTCAAGGAACTTAGTAAGAGAGAACTTCTTTTGAGGACTCGTTTGTGAATAAATGTCAGCCTCAAATTCTAAATCACTGATCTTCGTCAGTCAGTCTAATTTTCAAGAGAGAAAACCTCATTTGTTTCAAGCCTTCACCCCAATCCTATTACCTGGTGTCATACAAATGTGGCAGCTGGCACTTTACCTCTATGGATTCCATTTCTGAGAAAGGGGTGACTCAAGGCTGGGCATACACCTCACAGTTTGCCTGTCTATAGATTTCAGTCAGTCAATACTTTTTTAGGTTCTGAATTTGCATTATTCTTAAGTGAAGTTGGCCTATTTGGGGCCACATTTGTATGATTTGGATATCAGTATTAGCCAACAGGGCTTCTCTGTTTGGCGCAGATGGTAAAGAATTTGCCTGCAATGCAGGAGACCCAGCTTTGATCCCTGGATTCGGAAGGTTCCCCTGGAGGAGGGCATGACAACTCACTTCAGTATTCTTGCCTGGAGAATTTCATGGCCAGAGGAAACTGGCAGGCTACAGTTCATAAGGTCACAAAGAGTCAGACACGACTGAGCCACTAATACACACACACACACACACATTATGCTAATGATATACTGTTAATTGCCTAGCTTTGCATATTTTTGGGTTAGAGGATATGGTGTAGGAATCATCTTTCTCTGTAATCATTTAGTGGAACTCCACAGTAAAATAACTAATCAGAACCTCATTTTAGAAGTGTTTTTAAAACTCCTCAATTTTACTCTCATTTTTGGTTCTTCATGTGCCCACATTTTCACCTCCCCTCCACTTTGTCATATACATATTTTCAAATTTTACTTATGGCCCCATGAATCCTCTTTGAAATTTGAAAATACTCTCAGTCATATTTATGTTTTCATTTCTTCAGTGTTTAACATTTGTTAAGAGTTCTTAGATTAAAAAAAATAAATTCTGCAATCTTTTCCTACTTTCCAGTTCACTAAAATTCATGCTACATGTTAGATACTGTAGTGAATACCATATGTGGGTGATCACTTTGTCTATTGAGTGGCCCAACTTTCTTGTTAGTAAAGAAAGCTTGGGTGTCTCTAAACTAGGTGCAGATGGTAAAATAGGATAAAATTTATTCTTATCTTTTTTTCAGGTGAGGTGATCACTTATTTCTTTCATCTAACAAACTTCATCAGCATTCCAGTTAGTGACAATTCCCTGTTATATTCTACATTCTGCCCATCAATTTCATTATCAATGTTTTTGAGAACAGTAATGTCTTCAACTTTTAAAAAATATTTTTTTGATGAGAAATTTAAAAAAATATTCTGTAATATTTGTAATTGTAAAACTTTTGTTTAGAAATTGGTATCTTGGGAACTCAACACATAGAAATACTATGATATTTTTATATTGCAAGTAGTAGAAGATAAAATTCATGAATAATAAAATGGTTTATAGGGTTATATTATTGAAAGGTCAAAAGTTAAGATGGGTGTCAGGAGAAGTTTCACCATGGTTTCATTTCTTTGTGATTCTGTTGGCTCTTCCCTCACCTATGTTTATTTCTTGTTCTCAGACTTGCTTCTGTAAATATTGGAAATTTTGCGCATTAACTTCTGAACATTAAGTCATGCAGAAAGAAAGGTTTGTTCTGTCAAATCCTTGAAAAAATGTCCTAAGCTGTGTTCTACTTCTGAAACTCCTGAATTACTCTTTGTTTCTGGGATGGATCACCCAGGTTTACTCTGGGATTAATAATCATAGTCAATCGTTCTCAGACTTCTTGGCTGCTAACTATGCAAGGTAGAGGGAGGACACTGATCCCTAGGAGGACAAGTTCACGGTTAAAGTTTTATCCATATTCTCTAAAAGTAGGAAATACACCACAATGACCAAAGCCATATCTCTTCCTTCTAAAACAAATATCCAGTAGGTGGTTGGCACTTTAAACTTTTATTAAAATGTTACTGTGATGAGAATATATTGTTCTTTGACTTGGAGAACTCATCCTTCTTTGACTTCAGGTGTTCATCTTCCTTACCTGGGAAGTCTCACCACTTTGAGGACTCTCTCTTGGTTTCACCAAATCACATAATAAACTAAATGATGTTGCTTGTATTTTCTATATTTCTTACTTTTAGTTTTAAGATATTTACCATGTTACTATTAGAACAAGAGGTGATCTCACACAATGTTTCAAAAGCTTTCTGTGACTACTAGGTATGTTATCCTCATCCTTCTTATTAAAAGTATGTGGTAGATAAGGAGTAAATCTGATAGATTCTTGTTCTTGTCCCTCACTACTTCTTATTTTGCACACAGAGCATATACTAAATAAAAGCCTATTAAATAAAAGAGGTAAAAATATTACACTGGAATGGAAAAATTTGCTCCAACACAATCACTACCTACGTAAGAGTCTCCTATCTACTCTCTCATCTCCATCCAAATTACATACTCAGTCTTATCTCTCCCCTCTAATTAAACCCCCTCTTGACCTGTAAATGATGGGAATACCTACCTGACCTTTGCTGAACTGGTTTTAAGTTTCTCTCCTGTTTGCAAATCTAATGCATTGAGATTTTTTTTCTTTCTAAGCTCTTGGAGGGCTGTATCAAAGTCTATACCCTTTGAGTTATAATCTACCTTAGCAAGATTTTAAGCCCAATTTGGTTCATAAAAATTGGTTTATGATTATATGGTTATTTATTATTTATATGCTGTGATTATATAGTGTGGCTCTGAAGAAAGTCACATAAAGTGGAAGTACATAATATCAAGGAAGGCATCTAAAAAAACCTGCATTAATTTGAACCTTATGTAAAAGAGCAGAAATACAGAGAGTACTACTAAAATAGGAACACTTAAATGCACTTCAATATTTTGAAATGAAAAACAAAATTCTTCCTTTTTATAAACTGTATATGTACACATCCAGACCATTATTGAATAAAAAAAAAATTTAATTCAGACATGAATATTTTTGTATGCTTAGAAAAAGCTGACTCCCGAATCTTATTCCTGAAACTGGTTTCCCATTTCAAACTGGAAAGATCTATGTGTTTTTATTAAAGTTTTTAAATACTTCAGAATGATAAATAGCATTTTTGGAGATTGATTTAATCTTTTAGCTTCTACTCCCATAGCAATAAGACTTGATTTGCAATAGTCATCAGTTTTTCTCTCTTTGTCCAACAGACCTCTCCTAAATCATTCTGCTATATTTTAGTAAGATTGACTATAATATGAAATGTTCTGACTGTCTTCTCTTCCATTTCCCCTCAGGGAAAAATGCAGTGAAACAAAATGTAATTAAAACTATGTAAAGGAGTTAAAGTATAACCATGTACAAACTTATTATATTTGTCAGAATATTGAAATGAATGAGAAACTTCAATGGTTTAAGCTGCCCAAAGGAAATACTAGCATTCTGATCTTAAGAAAATTAAAGTCTTTTAAATCCTGAAGCACTAACAATTAAATGTTAACCCAGACCAGAGGAAACTATTTAAATAGAAGTTGGGATAATTCTCAATCCTTGTACTATCTCTAAAGGTTCATGGGAATTGATGATATATCTTTTCCTTCAGATTCTTTGGGTTCAGGTATGGGTTTTAAAAAGTCAATTTCAGCAAAACACTCTCTGACATACATCACAGCAGGATCCTCTATGACCCACCTCACAGAACATTGGAAATAAAAGCAAAAATAAACAAATGGGACCTAATTAACCTTAAAAGCTTCTGCACATCAAAGGAAACTATTAGCAAGGTGAAAAGACAGCCTTCAGAATGGGAGAAGATAATAGCAAATGAAGCAACTGACAAACAACTAATCTCGAGAATATACAAGCAACTCCTACAGCTCAACTCCAGAAAAATAAATGACCCAATCAAAAAATGGGCCAAAGAACTAAATAGACATTTCTCCAAAGAAGACATCCAGATGGCTAACAAACACATGAAAAGATGCTCAACATCACTCATTATCAGAGAAATGCAAATCAAAACCACTATGAGGTACCATTTCACACCAGTCAGAATGGCTGCGATCCAAAAGTCTACAAGTAATAAATGCTGGAGAGGGTGTGGAGAAAAGGGAACCCTCTTACACTGTTGGTGGGAATGCAAACTAATACAGCCACTATGGAGAACAGTGTGGAGATTCCTTAAAAAACTGGAAATAGACCTGCCTTATGATCCAGCAATCCCACTGCTGGGCATACACACTGAGGAAACCAGAAGGGAAAGAGACACATGTACCCCAATGTTCATCGCAGCACTGTTTATAATAGCCAGGACATGGAAGCAACCTAGATGTCCATCAGCAGATGAATGGATAAGAAAGCTGTGGTACATATACACAATGGAGTACTACTCAGCCATTAAAAAGAATACATTTGAATCAGTTCTAATGAGGTGGATGAAACTGGAGCCTATTATACAGAGTGAAGTAAGCCAGAAACAAAAACACCAATACAGTATACTAACGCATATATATGGAATTTAGAAAGATGGTAACAATAACCCTGTGTACGAGACAGCAAAAGAGACACTGATGTATAGAACAGTCTTATGGACTCTGTGAGAGAGGGAGAGGGTGGGAAGATTTGGGAGAATGGCATTGAAACATGTAAAATATCATGTATGAAACGAGTTGCCAGTCCAGGTTCGATGCACGATACTGGATGCTTGGGGCTGGTGCACTGGGACGACCCAGAGGGATGGAATGGGGAGGGAGGAGGGAGGAGGGTTCAGGATGGGGAACACATGTATACCTGTGGCGGATTCATTTTGATATTTGGCAAAACTAATACAATTATGTAAAGTTTAAAAATAAAATTAAATTAAAAAAAAAAAGTCAATTTCTATAAAAACTGCATTGAAAACAAATCTGGACTGATTATTTAGAGAACATAGTAGAGATAGCTCACATTCTCAAATGAAACTGACAAGCTATCCAGTTGCAAGCACACATTACCATTTTGAACACAAAAAGTTGATGCTTAGCCTCAAGGAATGAAGTAAGTGATCACAGAAAGGCTATTTATGGCAGATCTGCTCTTCCACCACTAAAATAAGAAACTACTGAGCTCAAGTTCATTCTTTATACTCTCTGAAATTTTGTTAATTAGACACTGTCCAGGGCACAGTCCACTTACAATATGCAGTTAATTTCACTTTATTCTCAAACCATAAAATCATTCCCCAAACTTGATCTTTGCAAATGTTAATATGAAACAATGAAGTGCACGAATCTACCACTATTGGGGTTTTTTTTTTTTGAAACTTAATCCTGTGATATGGATCAATAGGGTTAATTCATTTTTAACAGTTAAGTAACTTCTTTATCAGTCAGCTGATTCTCTTGGCTGGTAGTGGGACAAAGTATGTGGAAAACACAGAATATGTACCATTGTCTAAATAATGCCACTTGTCAATTGGGGAGGTTGTCTTCTCAATTTAATGAATTGTAGTAGGAGAAAAATAAGCAGTTTTCAGGGAAGAAAGGAAGTCTGTTAACAATAAACAACATTTATCCAGCATTTATTTGCTTTAAATACTGTGCTTTATGTGGATTTATGCTTACATCCCTGTGGCTGAGGAACAGTAGATGCCTCCTTTGGTGAAGGAGGAGTTTTACATTGTGGACATCTACAGAATTAGTGCATGGCAGAGATGGGATTCACTCCTGAGCCTTTTCCTTACATAGTGGTGTTCCAGTAAAAGCTACTTTATTTCCAAAGAGTGGAATATACAGTAACTTTCACAGAAGGTCCACTGGGGAAAGCTATCTGGGTGGGGCTAAAAGTTCTTTCATCATATCAAGTTCTTTCTTCTTTCTTACTTCCTTCAGTTATTTTTTTCTGCTTTTAAATTTCCACATGGTCCAGCATTAGCCCACAATAGTCTGTGTGTTTCTTAATTAAAATTCTCAGGAACAATAACCACAGTTGATTCAGCCTATTACTCACAAATTGCTAGAAACATAATGACTTCTAAAGATGTCCAGTGATTCATATATAAGAGAAGGTAAGAGGCACATAAACTAGATTAGAGCAGCCATGGACTAGGCTGAGGATAGAGACCCTGTGGATGTACAGCCATCCTCTTCCCCTTAGACCCTTGGTCAGCTCCTAATGCTTTGAGTCTCTGCGGCTTGGAGTTTGCCCTCATCAATTGTATGAGAACCAAAACCAAGGCAGGAGCTACCTAAGTCCCCAGTTCATGTCTTTATATATGATGCGGGCTCATTAAATGTCACATTGCCTGGAACTACAATCCCTTTTATTTAGTTTGTCTTGGCAAGAGAGAACTCATTTTCCCCTTATTGGTTCTTTACATTTGGGTGAGAGAAATGCCCCTAGAAAGTGAGTGGGAAATGAAAAGAATAGCTCTTAAGCCCCTGAGTGAGAGAAGAAATTTCTTTTTGGGTTCATACCTGGGGATTCTAAAGGATTTAAGTATTACCATGAGATCTCTTCCCTTCTACTCTATCCCTGCCTCTTTTTGGAGTAGGGGAGAGGTTCTACTTACCCTTGTGCTAAGGCAATACCCTTCATGGAAGCCCCTCAGGAGGATTCACACGTCTTCCTTTGTCTCTGTCATTCACAGAAGCCTTTTCCAGTTGCTTGGAGTTCTCTGTTATTCTAGATCCATCACTGCTTAAAAGACATGAGCTTAAAAGCTACTGTTCACTTTCACTGGCATCATTAGGAAATCATTTCTACATAGTTTAGCTTCCCCCAAGTACAACATTGTTGTGTTATGTTTCTGAAAACCAGCCCCTGGTGTTCTTGCCTGGAGAATCCCAGGGACGGGGGAGCCTGGTGGGCTGCCGTCTATGGGGTCGCACAGAGTCGGACACCACTGAAGTGACTTATCAGCATGTCTTCATTTTGGCACATGGCTTGACTAGCAGAAAAATATTGGTTACACTATATAGCCTCAATATGCTTTTTCTACAGTTGAGGAAATATTGGAGTCATTCCTTTGTTACTTTCAGTTAGCTTTCCTTAGTTGGCTTTAGAATTTGTTGGCTTGGCCTCTGAAGAATGAAGGAGTTGGGAAAGTTTGACCTTCACTACAGTGAACTTTCTCAAGACCGGAAGTATAAAGCCATAACCCAGCCTCTCACTGCAGTCTCCCTAGCCAACTAACAGCCCAGTAGAAGCACCAGGATTTGCAAGGAAAAGCCAACGCTTGACATAACAAGGTCAGAGGTAGGATCCTAGGAATCAAGTTTGGCTACACACAGTCTCTCTAATTTCAAAGCAAAGCAATGGAAGGAGACAGCGTGGTAGTTGTTTTATTTTCTCTAGAGTGGACTTATGTTGTCAATGGCAGAAAGCCATGAACCATGAAGATAAAATAATGCTAACCAGAGTGCTAAGTAAAGAAAACAAAGATGGCTCCACAATTAGTAGCATTATATATGTTAGTGCTAAGTAACAACAGATGTGTCTACAGGGAGTGAAGCATTCCTTGCAATCCGTCAGAAACCAAAGCCCTCTGACACCACAAGCCATTATGGTTTACTTTGGGCTTGGAGGAATGATGGCTGAGTCCATGGGTTTGGCAAAGCGGGGTTGTTGTTGAGGGTATTCCAATCTACCTGTGTCATCCTTACCATGCTGCACACTTGTGCTGAGTTAACACAGAGATGTGTGCTGTAAAATCCGGTTCTGTAAAGACATGCGCTCGCCATGAGTCATTAGCAAGCATGCGGAGCTAATTGGCAAAATACTCATAAAAGATTTTGAAGGTGGGTTAATTACAATTCATTACACCGTAAACTGTCCCCAGGCTATTGTTAAAAAATGCAGGAGTTTCAGGGCCCATTATTTTATGATTCATTTTGCCATGTTGTGAAAAACAGACTCTAAATCAAACTACATTTATTATAGGTCAGACCACAAAATCTTTATTGGTTTTTCCAACATTCCACCCTTGTTATATGAATTCATATGGACTGCACATTTCTGTCAATTGGCAAGAAAGCATGAAATAAAATTTATGATATTTTCTTACCTTATCCTCAGTACAGCCTTAAAAATCACAAGATCTAATTGCTTCCCCTATTTCCCCAAGTTCATGAGAAACAATACGTATTTTGAAATCAATCCCAAAGTTGTGATGATTGGAAGCAACAAAAGGATAATGAAGTCTGTTTCTAACGGACACATTTTAAAGAAAAAACTAAAGAAGTATCACTCAGATGAAATATATTAAAACTGCTATTTGCCCCATCTAGAAAAATGACTAGCATGCACTTTTCAGTTGGGAGATAATTTGAAGTTCATTGGCTTCCTAAATGTTAATCTTATTATTCTTATCCCCACCTTTGAAAGTACCTGAAAGAAAAAAAAGACACTATTTCTCAAAAAACTGTGATACAGTTGCTTGCCTCCTGTTCTTATCACAGACAGACTTGGTCAGAATCATGTAAGGTCTCACAAGTAGTCATTCTGTACCATTATATGTAATTGTTTGTTGATAAATGCTTTCAAGTATATCCATTTTCACTGTGTGACCCAAACCACCTTGACAGTGACAGCCTGCTATACTCATTACTAAGGATGAGTGAAGAATAAATGGCTAGGTTCACTTCCAGCCCTTGAGAGTTCAGCAGCTCATTTGAACCTTATCTGAACTATTGAAAGTTTTGACTCTGCAAAATTCCATGCTTGAGGAAGAGGGGAGTACTATGTGGAGCAGAAGGCTGGGGAAAGGGGAGGGGTTTATTGGAAATTGTGTGAGAACAATTTCCTTGGGAGTGATCCAGTGCTTCCTGATTCTGGCTATGCCAGAAATACCACAAAAGTCTTTCTTTAAACTTCCAAGATCTTGGGAAGGCCTTCCTCCAAGAAGTTTGCCACTTCTGCATGCCTGGGTTTTGGCCAGGACCAGAGACAGAAATATGTG
Source organism: Bubalus bubalis (assembly GCF_019923935.1). NCBI lineage: Eukaryota > Metazoa > Chordata > Mammalia > Artiodactyla > Bovidae > Bubalus > Bubalus bubalis. The sequence goes on along the minus strand of NC_059170.1, from coordinate 34,452,479 downwards.
CAAAAGGAAACAGTTTAATAGAAAGTTACCTGGATACTTGAGAATTGTCAAAAGAGGTTTACCTCTAATGGAACCGAACCTGAAGAGTTTGGCTAGGTCAATGACCATAACTGCTTGCATCCCTTCCAGGAGGAACCTGGAAAGTGACCTTAACATTCCTAGGGCAATTCACTTATTTTATAGAGGAATTCAGGATATCCAGAAGAGCCATGTGGCTGAACTGACACAGATGTGGAACAGAGTGAAGTGTAAAAAGTCAGTAGAGGAGACAGAGTGAGCCAAGCCAATTTCCTCAGGCTTGAGTTCTGGCTTTACTCTGCCGCTAACGAGTGGTGTCACCTTGGGCAAGTCATTTCTCTTCTGTGACCATCTGTGGATGACTTCAGCCATGAAGTACTAAACTAGTTCTGTGGGATGAGAGAGGTTAGAAGGGATGGTTTAGAAGTGGGACACAGCTACATGGCAAGAGTGTCAAGTAAGGAAGAGAAAGCATGCCACCCAGGAAAGACTGATAAAGAGAAAACTTTAACAGAACCTGATAAGCAGTGTTCATTTTGCACTGGGTTACAGGCAGGTAGTTAAAAAAAAAAAAAAAAAAAAAAACTTGGGAGGAAGTAAAATTGTTAGATGTAGTTTTTGTAAGCCATAATAAATTCAAGTTTTGCAAAATAAAAAAAGAAGCAATCTAAAGTGGGATGCACGAGAGGAAGAAATGCCCCAAAGAGGGAGGCTCTAGGACACATTTGTTTTTCAAATTGTGTTTTGTGGATCATAAGCCAAAACGTATGAGCTTCCTTAATAGGGATGGTCCCCGGTTTCTCTCTTAAGAGTAGGGTTTTGTTTAAAGCAAGTTTTCTGAGACTAAAAAGAAACTTGCTAATTGCTGAGCTTGAAAGTATCAAGAATATTAGTGGCACTTTTATGAGTCCATTTACTATGACTCTTTAAAAGATAAAATTCTAGGGCCTCAAAGGGGTGAAATTCTGAAAGGCCATCCTGTAACCCTAACTTCGTAACATGGACATTCTTGTTGGCAGGTACCTTTGATACCTCTGAGTTGGGCTTTCTGAAGGAAGAGGGACCAGCCTCCTTCCAGGGACCGACACTTCAGTTTGGGTCATAGTCTCTTGACCATCCCTTCTGTAAGGGATGCAAGGGTCTATGAGGGGAAAAGTCAAAGAACAGGATCCACTGCTCTCCTGCCTGTCCTGCAGTTAGTTACAGTGACCTCCAGGGGAATCTGATTGCGGTGGAGGAGTTGGGGAATGGTGACCATAATCAGTAACTCAAGAGTATAAACATTGCGAAGGAAGAATAAGCAAGAAAACAGAAACTACAAACAAGCATAATGTCATGATAGAGAAGCATGGATAGCGATCAAGGCAAAATTGGTGGGCTGGCAGGGGACAATGTTGACGCTGGAATCTGTTGGACAACTCTTCCCATGTTGATTTTGTAACTGAATGATAGGAGAAAGAGAGAAGGGAATGTTGTGCAAAACACCACTAATATTAAGATCCTTCTTTTTGCCAGGCACGCAGATCATTTTTTTGAAGCATGAAAAGACAGTATCATCTTCTTTTCTGACCAAACAGCTTTCCTATTTGCTGTGCGTAATTGCCTCCTCAATAAGCTCTTACTCTAAGACAAGTAGGCTTTAAACTCACCTGAGTACAGCAAAGACCTGAGGATTTCAGAGCCAAGTGCAAAAAGCTGCTGGCTCTGCAAACCGTTGTCCAAGGGAGCCAAGCGGAGCAGAGCTAACAATTGCCTTGGTGATGAGAGTGAGAGCCAGGCACCTGACAAATGCTGTGCTGTCTGCTTTCCTGCACACCTCCTTTCCAGGACTCCTGCTACCAGCATGGGGGTTCACCCTACCACCTTCTCCTCCATAGAGCCAGCTGCCAGCATCCTCTTAAATTCCTTCTCCAGCAAATATTTCAATACTTAAACAAGTTTATTTCTCTCTCTCTCTCTCTCTATTTGCAAGAAAAAGAATGCCCTAAAGGAGAAGAGACAATGTCTTTATTTTCATCTTGAATGAGGTTGTTAAACACCGCATGCCCATTCTTTTGGTTTGGGAAGGAGAGAAGGCCTGTGGTGTCGACTGCGTGTGTGAGGTGTAACGAGAAACAGGATTCGAACGTGTGTTTTTATTTATCTGTCATCTGAGTCTTGAGAAACTTGAAATCTGCATGCAGATGTGCTGACCCTCTTCTCTCCTCAGCCCTGAGTTAAAATGTTAACTATGTCAATTCTTTCATTTCTGGGTGTGCTGGGTCCAGGCTGACTGCAGTGAGAAGACACTGGAAAATGGACCCCCAAGCTGTGGGCATGTGTTGAAATGGGCATTCAACATGACCTGGATGAAAAGGTTGATAAGGAGTCAGGCCTCCCTGTCTCTGGCCCTACTGCCCAGTGGGTTGGCCCTTTGGCTGGAGACATAGGCATTGGCTTGGGAATCAAAAGAACCAAGTGCAAGATTGACTCTATAGCTAACTCTCTTGGGCCTCCAGCACGCTTTTTCCTTTACTGGGTTTCAGTACCCTCATTTGTAAAATGAGAGGGTTAGACATCACCTCCAAAATGCTATTTTTCCTGAATTTTGCCATACTTACTTTGTGAAGCCAGAAGCCCTATCCTGAAGCCTATGACCCAAGTAAATCTATTTCAAGTTAGTTTCTTTCTTCACACAGGAAACAAAAAAGCACACAGTGTTGCAAAGTGCCCAGGGACTAGGTTTGTTTTTAGAAATGAGCCTGGAGATGGCAGCCTTGTGCATGCAGGGCACATTCCTTCACCAGAACCACAAAGAGCCTGTATAGATTTGTTGTTGTTTTTAATTGCAAACTTTTCTAGCAATCTGCCCTTTAGAAATGATTGCCCCTCCCTGAGGATCAGATCACAGCCTAACCAGTTCTCAGAGAAAATTAAATGAAGAATGTTAAGCATGGAATCTATGATTAGGATGCCTGGCTAAGTAAAGATGATCACGTACTTTCCCAAATGGGTCAGCTGTGGCCCCAGGGATCCACAATAGGGCAGCAAGTGATTCATACTGTCTTGATAGCCTCTGTAATACTGGATTTACAGCTGGATTTAGGGATGAATGTTGCAGGTAAATCTGAAGGAGCAGAAAGGGGCTAGAGAGGGAATAGGTAGTCAAGGGAATTTCCATCAAAGCTTTTCGGAAGCAAGAATCCATTCCACCTTTGTCGATGACTGTGGTTTGCTAGGATCAAGATCAAAGGACTCCTTGTGGGCAGAGCCATGACAAATGCGAAGCTCAGTCTGGTGAAACCTAGCATTAGCCCCTCTTAGGCTGCCGTCTAGACTGGAAGTGGGTGCTCGTGCCAGACTGGGTTGAGTGTGGATCAGGGTGCTCCTTCATGACGGGGCAGAGGAGGGGTAAAATCTCTTCATGAATCCTCTCAGGGAAGTCCGCAGCCAGGGCCAGCCTAGCAAAGCACAGCATGGCTACAGCGCCAATCAGAAGAGTAAGTTTTGGGGGAAAACAGGGGACATGGTGTAGGGGTGGAGCTATGGGTTGACAGAGATGTAGACTCATTTGTTAGTAAAATCCAGCTGCCTTGATTTGGGCATCTTCCCCTTCCCTCCCTGATGGCTTTGGAAGGCTAGTTCAAAACTCTAAAAAGTTGTTCGTCTGCAGGCCCAAGACAACTGCAGGCATTTGAACTGACATCCCCCAACTAGAACAGCTACTGGCACTTTTTTGGTGTGCGATGGTTCCCATAGTTTCTCAGAACTTCAGTTCATGTTCTAAGTAGGTGATGAGGGGATGTTCTAGACTCAGAATAATGGTGCTAGCCTCATTGTCTGCTACATAGCCCATCAGTACTAGCCACAGTTTACATTTTTATTTGCCTCTTGAGATCACCAGCATAAGAAAACCATGGAAAAATTGAATGGGTACTAATGACAATTTTCCAGTTTTAGTGCATGCATTATCTCAGGTGCCATTTAGATTGAACTGGAGAGGTGGGCAGGGGGTTCCTACTGCACTTTTTAAAAGCTGTTACATATGAACCAGGGTTCTTGGCCTCCTTAATCAATAGAAATTGATTAGAGGTGGGACAAGAACCTCAAGCCAGGCTTTGCTGGGACTCTTGCTGCAGCAGAGGGAGTGAAAACAAACAAGTTCCTTTGCCCCAATCTCTGAGGCGGGATGAGTTGGTTCCTTCTTTGAGGTGAGGGTAGGGGTGTGTTCAGGAGTTAGGGCAGAGGGGTGGCTTAGGTGGTTTGCCCACCCCTTAGGTGGTTTTTTGTTGGTTGAGGAAGCATTTGTCCAGGTATAAGCACTGCAGCCAAGGATCCCAGATCCCAGCCTGTCTCAGAGCTAAGAGGACTAGAAGAGGAGTCAGGAATCAAGGTTTCAATTCTGCTTCTGGCAATAGTTCAAGTGTGTGTGGTAGTTGCTCAGTCATGTCTGACTCTTTGTGACCCATGAACTGTAGCCCACCAGGCTCCTCTGTCCATGGGTTTCTTCAGGCAAGAATACTGGAGTGGGTTGCCATTTCCTTCTCCAGGGGAATCTTCCCAACCCAGGGATTGAACCGAAGTCTCCTACACTGCAGGCAAATGCTTTACCATCTGAGCCACTTTGGAAGCCCAGTTCAAGTGTCATTCAAGGGAAATCTCAGTTTTGTCAATGAACTTGTCTGTAAATTGAGCATGCTGGGGTACGAGTATACTAACATACAAAATGATTATGCTCATCATGATGTTGTCACCAGACAGAAGAATTTCTGTGATATTGAGAAATGATGGTTATGGATATAATGCAAAAATTATTATAATGCTAAATAAAATATCAAACACAAGATTGTTTGCATATTGAGTTTACAGCTTTCCAAAACAATATATGAGGAAAGTGGGAAAAGAAAACAATGCAAATTTTAGCTAAAGTTACAGTAGGATAACACTTCATGTGTTTTCATATTTTCTAAAATATGATTGGGACTTCCCTGGTAGCTCAGTGGTAAAGAATCCTCCTGCCAAGCAGGAGCCATAGGTTTAATTCCTAGAGAAAGAAATGGCAACCCACTCCAGTATTCTTGCCTGGGAAGTCCCAGGGACAGAAGAGCCTGGTGTGATACAGTCCATGGGATTGCAGAAAGAGTTGGACAGTACTTAGTAACTAAACAACAAAATATAATTAGCTATGTCATTTCTTACAGATCTAATGGAAATGAATTTGTGAATTAAAAAAGAGAAGATGCCCCTGCCAACATTCCCCAGCACTACAAAGGGATTTACCACTTACTAAAGCCTTGAGCAAGTTATCAACTTTGAGCTTCAATTTCCTTAACTATAAAAAGACTATTAAGATCTTACTTACAAGTATTAAGTCTTTACTTTGTGCCAGACAATTATCCTCAGCATTTTCACTTGTACTAACACATTTAATCCTCATTATAACCCAAGATGTAGGTTTTATTATTATCTACTCTTTAAAAATCAGGAAACTGAGGCACAGAAGGTTAAATCAGGTCACTGAGCCATGCATGGAGCAACTCAGAACAAATCAGGACAGAACAATTCCAAAGCCCATAGCATGATCAGACTACTTGAGCCAGACTACTTCAAGGAATGGTTACAAAATTTGATCTTATTTCTTGGAACACTTATATTGCAGAGCTCTAACATCACAGGCACTAAAGGATCTAGTTCTTTCCTAGATTCATTCATTTCTAAGGTTCACATCTACACCTAGTAAGTTACAGAGTTGAAGACTGAACAGCTGGGTGGTCAGAACATCGGTGTATTTTTGTCACTTGGTCATTAACTCCATTCATCTTAGGCTACTCAGGTTAGTGATCACAAAGAGGTACTTGGGAATTTTATGGCTAAACTTCAAAATGTGTGTTTTGGTCTAAAGTGAAGTTACCATGAACATGTTTTCTTCATATCATCTAATACTCCTCTTTTTTTCTTATAAACATCTTGGGCTCAAAGAAAATCTGAACCTATAGTCTCAGAAAGTCTTTCCATTTTTTTTTCTCCTTCAGTGATCTCTCCTCCCAGGATAGGGTTTGATAGGGAACAGGGACATATCACTATACTTAGAAACCTGAGTCCCCATAGTCCTAACACCTTTCCTTGCAGAATGTTGTTTTGTGAGTTATTTGAGGCCCATAGTATCTTTTTTTAATTATTGAAGTATAATTGATATATGTATGTGCATGCTAAGCTGCTTCAGTCGTGTCCGATTTTTTGTACTGCTGTGGACTATAGCCCTCCAGGCTCCTCTGTCCATGGGACTCAACAGTAAAGAATACTGGAGTGGGTTGCCATGCCCTCATGCAGGGGATCTTCCTGACCCACAGGTCAAACCCACATCTCTTACATCTCCTGCATTGGCAGGAGGGTTCTTTACCACTAGCACAACCTGGGAAGCTCAATAAAATTGACATATAACATTTTATTAATTTCAGGTATTACAATGTGATTTGACATGTGCGTGCTTTGTAAAATGATCACAAAAAAAGTCTAGTTACTGACTATTAGCATATAAAGTAACAAAAATTTTTTCTGGTGACAAGAAATTTTAAAATTTATTTTCTTTGCAACTTTCAAGTTTACAATACAATATTATTGACTAGAGCCATCATCCTGCATATTACATTCCCATCATTAATTTGTAACTAAAAGTTTCTATTTATTTAGCCCCTTTACCCATTTTTCCCAGCTCCCAAACCCATGTCCACTGTGGCAACCACCAATATCTAGTATCTCAGTATGAGTTTCATTTCATTTTGCTTGTTAATTTGTTTTGTTTTTTAAATTTCACATGTAAGTGAAACCATAAGGTGTTTGTCTTTCTCTGACTTATTCACTTAGAGTAATACCCTCAAGGACCATCCTTATTGTTGAAAATGGCAAGTTTTTTTATTCTTTTTAATGACTGAGTAGTATTCCATTATAGTGGTGGTTTAGTCGCTAAGTCATGTCTGACTCTTGCGACCCCATGGACTGTAGCCTGCCAGGCTCCTTTGTCCATGGGATTCTCCAGGCAAGAATACTGGGATGGGTTGCCATTTCCTTCTCCAGGGGATCTTTCTGACCCAGGGATTGAGCCTAGGTCTCCTGCATTGCAGGCATATTCTTTACCAACTGAGATAGATATAGATATAGATATAGATATATAGTATTGTGTTATATGCATTTATATAGCATTACATTATATATATACATACATATATATATGATTACATATATATATTATAAAATATGTATGATTGTCATTCAGTTGCTCAGTCATGTCCGACTCTTTGCAACCCGTGGACTGCAGCACACCAGTCTTCCCTTTACACCTTCACTATCTTCCAGAGTTTGCTCAAACTCATGTTCTTTGAGTTGGTGATATCATCCAACCATCTCATCTTCTGCCTTTAATCTTTCCAGCCTCAGGGTTTTATTCAATGAGTCAACTCTTTGCATTCAGGTGGCCAAAGAATTGGAGCTTCAGCTTCAGCTTCTGACTTTCCAGTGAATATTTAGGATGGATTTCCTTTAGGGTTGACTGGTTTGATCTCCTTGCTGTCCAAGGGACTCTCAAGAGTCTTCTCCAGCATCACAGTTCAAAAGCATCAATTCTTCAGTGCTCAGCCTTCTTTATAGTCCAACTCTCAAATCTGTCAGTACGTGGCTACTGGAAAAACCATTGCTTTAACTATCCAGATCTTTATCGGCAAAGTGATGTCTTTGCTTTTATGATCTCTAGGTTCATCAGATCTTTTCTTCCAAGGACCAAGTGTTTATTAATTTCATGGCTGCAGTCATGGAGCCCTGGAAAATAAAATCTGTCAGCGTTTTCATTTTTCCCCATCTATTTGCCATTAAATGATGGGGCTGGATGCCATGATCCGATTTTTTGAATGCTGAGTTATTTAAGCCAGCTTTTTCATTCTCTACTTTTACCTTCATCAAGAGGCTCTTTAGTTCCTGTTTGCTTTCTGCCATTTGGGTGGTGTCATTTGCATAACTGAAGTTACTGATATTTCTCCCAGCAACCTTGATTCCTGCTTGTGCTTCATCCAGTCCAGCATTTCACATGATGTACTCTGAACATAAGTTAAAATAAGCAGGGTAGCAATATACATCCTTGATATATTCCTTTCCCAATTTTGAACCACTCTGTTGCTCCATGTCTGGGTCTAGCTGTTGCTTCTTGACCTGCATACAGGTTTCTCAGGAGGCAGGTAAGGTAGTCTGATATTACCATCTCTTTAAGTTTCCACAGTTTGTTATCATCCACACAGTCAAAGGCTTTAGTGTAGCCAATGAAGCAGAAGTAGATGTTTTTCTGGAAGTCCCTTGCTTCTTCTATGATCCAACAGATGGTGGCAATTTGAACTCTGGTTCCTCCACTTTTTCTAAATCCAACTTCTACATCTGCAGATTCTCGGTTCATGTATTGTTGAAGGCTAGCTTGAAGAATCTTGAGCATTACCTTGCTAGCATGTGAGATGAGTGCAATTGGGAAGTTGTTTGAACATTCTTTGGCATTGCCTTTCTTTGGGATTTGAATGAAAACTGACCTTTTCCAGCCCTGTGGCCACTGCTGAGTTTTCCAAATTTGCTGGCATAATGAATGTAGTACTTTAACAGCATCTTCTTTTAGGATTTGAAATAGCTCAGCTGGAATTCCATCACCTCCACTAGCTTTGTTTGTAGTGATGCTTCCTAAGGCCTGCTTGACTTCACACTCCAGGATATCTGGCTTTAGGTGAGTGACCACATCATCATAATTATCTGGGTCATTAAGACCTTTTAAAACAGTTCTTCAGTGTATTCTTGCCACCTCTTCCTAATCTTTTTTGCTTCTGGTAGGTTCTTACTGTTTCTCTCCTTTATTGTGCCCATCTTTGCATGAAATATTTCCTGGTATCTCTAATTTTCTTGAAGAGATCTCTAGTCTTTCCTATTCTGCTGTTTTCCTATGTTTCTTTGCATGCTTCACTTAAGAAGTCTTTCTTATCTCTCCTTGCTATTCTTTGGAACTCTGCATTCAGATGGGTATATATCCATCTGAATATGTCTATTATACACATGTAGTATTCTCTTTTATATATATGCTACTGCTAAGTCACTTCAGTCATGTCCAATTCTGTGCGACCCCATAGACGGCAGCCCACTAGGCTCCCCACTCTCTGGGATTCTCCAGGCAAGAACACTGGAGTGGGTTGCCATTTCCTTCTCCAATGCATGAAAGTGAAAAGTGAAAGTGAAGTCGCTCAGTCTTATCCGACTCTTAGCGACCCCATGGACTGCAGCCTACCAGGCTCCTCCATCCATGGGATTTTCCAGGCAAGAGTACTGGAATGGGGTTCCATTATGTATATTATATATGTATACATACATATCTATATTATGTATATATATGTAAAACATCACATCTTCTTTATCCATTCATCATTTGATGAACACATAGTTTGCTTCCATATCATAATTTTACAGTGAACTTAGGAGTACATTTTTAAAAATTATTTTGTTTGTTTTTCATCAGTTAAATTCCCAGAACAGAAATTCCTGGATCGTATGGTAGTACTAGTTTAATTTTTTTAGGAAACTCTGTACTCTTTTCCATAGTGCTGCAACAATTTACATTCCCACAAACAATACACAAGGGTTCTCTTTTCTCCATATTCTTGCCAACACTTGCTATTTCTGTCCTGTTGATAATAGCCATTCTGACAGGTGTGAAGTGATATCTCATTGTGATTTTGATCTTCATTTTCTTGATTCTTCATTTCTTTGGCTAGTGATGTTGAAGTTATTTTTATATGCTTCTTGGCCATCTATATGTTTTCTTTGGGTTTCCCTGATGGCTCAGATGGTAAAGAACCTGCCTGCAATGTGGGAGACCTGGGTATTCTTTGAAAAAAATTGTCCAGATTCTCTGCCCATTTTTAATCAATTGTTGGTTTATGTTATTAAGTTGTATAAGTCCTTTATATGCTTTATATTAACCCCTTATTGGATATATAACTTATAAATATCTTTTCCCATTCAGCAGGTTGTCTGTATTTCATTGATGATTTTCTTCATTGTGAAGAGGTTTTTGAATTGATATAGTCCCATTTATTTTTGTTTTTACCTTTGGAATCGCATCCATAAATATATCAACAAGAGTGATGTTAAGGATGTTAAGAATCTATGTTTTCTTCTAGTTTTATGACTTCTGGTTTTATATTCAAGCCTTTGACCCATTTTGAGATAATTTTTGTGTATGGTGTAAGATAGTGCTCCAGTTTCATTATTTTGAATGTCAACGTGGCTAAGTTTTCCTAAAACCATTTATTGGAAAGACTGTCCTTTCCCCATTTTATATTTTGACTCTTCTGTTATGAATTAATGAGCATGTATGCATGAGTTTATTTCTGAAATTTCTATTTTGTTGCATTGATCTACGGATTTGATTTCATAACAATACAATACTCTTTTGATTACTGTGGCTTTGTGATATAGCTTGAAATCAGGGAGCATGATGCCTCCAACATCTTTTTTTCTCGATTGCTTTTTCTATTTGGAGTGTTTTGTGGTTCCATACAAGTTTCAGATTATTTATTTCTATGGACAATGCCATTTGCAATTTTGATAAGGATTGCATTAAATCTGTATTATTTCCAGTAATATTGACATAATAGCAATGATAATTCTTCCAACTGAATATTCTCATGGAACATTCAATTCCATGAGAATGAAATTTCTTTCTATTTATTTGTGTCTTCTTCAATTTCTTTCATCAATGTCTTACAGTTTTTAATGTACTGGTCTTTCAACTCCTTGGTTAAGTTTATTCCAAGGTATTTTATTATTTTTGATACAATTATAAATAGGATTATTTTATTAATTTGAGGGCTTCCCTGGTGGCTCAGATGATTAGAAATCTGCCTGCAATGCAGAAAACTGGGGTTCAATCCCTAGGTTAGGAAGATTCCGTGGAGAAGGAAAATGTTACCCACTCCAATATTCTTGCCTAAGAATTCCTTGGAAAGAGAAGTCTGTTGGACTACCGTCCAAGGGGTCACAAAAAGTTGAACATGACTGAGCAACTAATAGTTCACTTCACACTTCTTAATTTGTCTTTCAAACTCTTTGTTGTTAGTATATAAAAACACAAAAGGTTTTTGTATATTGATTTTGTACTCTACAACTTTACTGAATTTGTTTATTAGTTCTAACAGATTTTTTGGTGGAATCTTTAGGATTTTCTTTTTTTTTCTATTTTTTTTTTCTTTTTTAACTTTACACTATTGTATTGGTTTTGCCATATATCAACATGAATCCGCCACAGGTATACATGTGTTCCCCATCTGGAACCCTCCTCCCTCCTCCCTCCCTGTACCATCCCTCTTTAGGATTTTCTATGTATAACATCTTATCATCTGCAAATAGTGACAATTTTACTTCTTCTTTTCCAATTTGGCTATCTTTTTATTTGTTTTTCCTGCTTAATTGTTTTGTCTAGGACTTCCAATACTGTGTTGAATAAGGGTGACAAGAGTGTGCATCCTTGTCTTGTTCCTAATCTTAAAGGAAAGGCTTTCAGCTTTTTGCCATTGAATATGTTAGTTGTAGACTTGTCATATATTCCACCTATACCCATTTTGTCGGAGAAGGCAATGGCACCCCACTCCGATACTCTTGCCTGGAAAATCCCATGGATGGATGAGCCTGGTAGGCTGCAGTCCATGGGGTCGCTAAGTCAGGCACGACTGGGCGACTTCACTTTCACTTTTCACTTTCATGCATTGGAGAAGGAAATGACAACCCACTCCAGTGTTCTTGCCTGGAGAATCCCAGGGACAGAGGAGCCTGTTGGGCTGCCATCTGTGGGGTCGCACAGAGTTGGACACAACTGAAGTGACTTAGCATACCCATTTTGTTGAGAACTTTTATCATAAATGGATATTGAATTTTTTCAAATACTTTTCTACATCTGTTGGAATAATCATATGGTTTTTGTTCTTCATTTTGTTAACGTGTTGTATCACACTGATTTACTTGTTGATGCTGAACCATCTTTGCATATCTGGAATAAATCCTGCTTGGTAAGGGTATATGATCCTTTTAATGTATTGCTGAATTTGGTTTGGTAATATTTTTAGTATTTTTGCATCTATGTTCATCAGGGATATTGGCCTATAATGTTCTTATTTGTAGTCTCTTTGTCTGTTTTTCTTAATGTCCATAGAATTTTGAGCGCCCTTTTACATGGGTTTTATAGGTCCACTCAATGATTTAGACACAGAGTACCTAGAAGCTGCCATGTTGTCAAGCTAACTTTTGACACCAAGAGGTTTAAATTCAAGTAAAATCTCCAAACCCAATTGGAAATGAGTTTTAGCTTCTAAAGTTTTCTCACATGGATGGCTTGGATAGTAGTTGACAGGCACCAGCTTTGGCTGAATTAGGCATTTTGATATTCAAGTTTTGTATGGGGACCACTTCCAACTGACCATGTGAATTTGGGAAGGTTTTTACCCTCTGTGGACTTCTTATCTCTCTGGAAATGAAGTGGATTCTATTCATTAAGCACTAAGCTTTCCCCCTTAGAAAATTCTAAGGTTAGGTTAAATTATTATCACTCAAGTAGAAAGATTATTACTATTTAAACTACTATGCTGTACACCTGAGACTAACACAACATTGTTAATCAAGTATACTTAATATAAAATAAAAATTTAAAAATAATTACTATGCTGTACATCTGTCATTTAAAAGGAAACCAGGAACTCAGGAGTTGGGTGGGTGTTCACTAGGTGTGTCTCCCATCGTACAAGTCCACGATCTCAAAACTCCTGCTTCTGGTGCTACCCTTGGCGGGAGGTAGGAAATTTTCATAAAGGGTAAAAAGTGGAAACCTTACCTGGTAAAAGTCTTATTAACAGATATTGTCCTATTAGGTTCTCTTAATTATTTGAAGGGCTTCCCTGGTGGCTCAGATTGTAAAGAATTCTCCTGCAATGTGGGAGACCTGGGTTCTATCCCTGGGTTGGGAAGATCCCGTGGAGGAGGGCATGGCAACCCACTCCAGTATTCTTGCCTGGAGAATCCCCATGGACAGAGAAGCCCGGTGGGCTACAGTCCATGGAGCTGCAAAAAGTCAGACATCACTGAGTGACTAAGCACACACAATTTTTTGAAAAGTTCTCTTCCTCCTTACTCTAGCTTCCCTCCCTTTAGGTTGAACCTCCCATGAATTTTATGACTCATCCATTTCATTTTCTATCTAAATGATTAAAGCAAGTGTTGGCAAAGTGTTCATTTATTCACTGTAATTTAAGGCTTCCTCTGCCAGGCAGGAGTAATAACTCTGTCCTTCAGACCACTCTGGCTGCAGAACCTCGAAGCCAGCCTGGGGCAAGGGAAGGAAAGAAAGGAAAAGATAGATTTCATAGGTTTGTAATGGCTCATAGATTTGTTAATATTTTTTCTGTGGAAGATTCTGGCACTTGAAAAAGGTATACTGATCTTCAGACCACAGTTTAGGGAACATAAGCCTGAAAAAAAATGAGATTTTGTGGTTTTGAAGTATCTCTATTTTAAGAAGTAGAAAATGTATTAAAAGGGGAAAAAAATGAAAACCTGGAGCAGCCTGAAGAACAGACCTAGGCAAAATAGCACATCAGGAAAGAGGATGAGGGGCTGTTCTCTCTTTCTATTCTCTTTCCTTCTCTTTATTATCAGTCTTCATTGGATACATGCATACATGGGTAAAGAACAGTGAATAAGTCAATTTTTGAATGACTAAATGAATGGATGAATCATAGGTCAATGTTTCATAAATCTGGCTCATCTTCAGAATCAACTGAAAGCCCTTTTTATAAGACAAATCCCTGGGCTGTTCCCCTGGTGATTTTGATCCATTAGGTCACAAATGGGGCTTCCTGGTGGTTCAGATGGTAAAGAATCTGCCTGCATTACAGGAGACCTGGGTTCAGTCCCTGAGTCAGGAAGAACCCCTGGAGAAGGGAATGGCTACTCACTCCAGAATTCTTGCCTGGAGAATTCCATGGACAGAGGAGCTTGGCAAGCTACATTCTATGGTGTCTCAAAGAGTCAGACATGATGCGACTAACACTTTCACTTTCACAGGTCACAAATGGATCAGGGTATTTGTAGTTCTCAGTTGCTTCCTCAGATTCCAATGATCAGCCAGGTTTTGGAAAATGAGGCCTCAGTTCAGTTCAGTTCAGTTCAGTGGCTCAGTCGTGTCCAACTCTTTGCAACCCCATGAATTGCAGCACACCAGGCCTCCCTATGCATCACCAACTCCCAGAGTTCACTCAAACTCATGTGCATTGAGTCGGTGATGCAAACCAGCCATCTCATCCTCTGTTGTCCCCTTCTCCTCCTGCCCCCAATCCCCCCCAGCATCAGGGTCTTTTCCAATGAGTCAACTCTTCACATGAGGTGGCCAAAGTATTGGAGTTTCAGCCTTGGGATCAGTCCTTCCTATGAACACCCAGGACTGGTCTCCTTTAGGATGGACTTGTTGAATTTCCTTGCAGTCCAAGGGACTCTAAACAGTCTTCTCCAACACCACAGTTCAAAAGCATAAATTCTTCAGCTCTCAGCTTTCTTCACAGTCCAACTCTCACATCCATACATGACCACTGGAAAAACCATAGCCTTGACTAGACAGACCTTTGTTGGCCTAGAGCACAGCTATAATCCACAGTCCATTCCTCCGAATTCTTACCATAAGTGAGGGCCCCACTCTGAATGGGCCACACTGATCAACCCCATATGGAATTTAGCTACAGATTATTCAAGCAATTGTTAGTCTCTTCTTGATCAGAGTAGCTGATTCCCCTGTCTGCCATGCTTGTATGTTGCCAGTGAAATGACAATATTTTGCAGAAAATTTTTTTAGAAACTTTTCTATCAAAATAATGAGATTTTCCATTCTGTTGTATTTTACCTGTTCTGGAGCTGCCCATCCACAAACAAACCAAGAATCCCTTTGCTTGGTTTCCTTGTTCTTTTTTTGTTAGAAACAAGGATATTTCTGAAATCCTTGATTTTAGAAATGCCTAAACTCATCTCCCTCTCCCTGCTTAATCAGTATTCAGTTCAGTTCAGTCACTCAGTCGTGTCCAACTGTTTGAAACCCCATGGACTGAAGCATGCCAACTTCGCTGTCCATCACCAATTCCTGGAGCTTGCTCAAACTTATGTCCATCGATGCCATCCAACCATCTCATCCTCTGTCATCCCCTTCTCCTCCTGCCTTCAATCTTTCCCAGCATGAGGGTCTTTTCTAATGAGTCAGTTCTTCACATCAGGTGACCAAAGTATTGGAGCTTTGGCTTCAGTATCAGTCCTTCCAATGAATAATCATTTTTAGTATTCAATAAATAGGTATTGAAATCTCTAGACTGCTAGGAATGATGCAATACAGAAATGAAAGATATCATCCCTTTTTAATGAAATTTATAGTCTAGTGGGTAAGTTGAATAAGAAAATGGTTATTCTAAGCATGATAAAAATATGTATAGATTAGAAAAGTTGGGATATATTTTGGGCCAAGAGCATGATAAGTACTGAAAAGAAAGGGAAAATCAAGATTTAAATGATGAAGAAGCAGTGTGTCTATAGCCATAGAGGTGATGACATTAAAACCTTGGAGAACTAAACTCAGATCCACGTGTGCTGGAGGAGTGATGGGAGATGACATTGGAAGCATAGAAACCATGTTATGATATACCTTGAAAGTCTTCCTAAAATTTTGGATTTTAGACTGAAGCACCAGGATTTCCATAAGGGATTTGAGCATGAGATGGACACATACAGATATACACATTTGAAGAAATGCTTTCATCAGTGTACAGGTTTTGTCTGACCTGAAATTTGCCAGACTGGCTTCAGGGATCTAAGGAGAAGAGACAGAGAAAAATAATGAAGTAGTAGAAATCATTTCTAAACCTTGATTAAGCATGGGTGTGTTTGCACATGGCAGGAGTAGCAGTGACAAAACAGAGGGACCAATGAGTGATTCTCAGACTCTAAAACCTTGACTGTGTAGAGAATGGGGGTGCCATTCATGGAAGCAATTGTTTGACTGATTTTTATTCATTTTCCTGTGGTATCCAAAGAAATTGTGGACAGCATCATAACATGAATTGAGCAAGTGCCATGCCTCTTTCTTTTTTTTTCCCAAGTCCTTATCAAGGCTGAAAAATCTTCTAAGCACAGATGAAAGAAACAGCAGGGCCGAGATGACTTTGAACTCACTGCACATGATTCCTTTTATATAAGACATGCTTGACAAACATTAATTAAATCTCCCAGAACCTCTTTGAAGTAATGTAGGAAATATGTACAGGTGGGTAAACTGAGGCCTCAGGAACTAGAAGGAGAGCCTGAGGACATACTAGGGCAGGTGCAGTATTTGAAGAGACCCTCATAAGAGGCCCCTGTTTCTCTGATGAGGCCAGATGTAGGTGCTTGTTTACAAGCAGAGGTCTTCCAGCAAGTTCTATAAACCAGACAGGATGAGGCAGGCTGGTTATTGACTCCAGGGACCACATTATCTGACCTTAGACCTGGCAGCCTTGGGACTTAGAGCACATCCTGTCTACTCATAACCCAGAGCCACTATCTCTCTTCTGAAATCTACAGCTGTGTCATATTACTTCTAATGCTTACTTAATACCTGAAACTGACTGGTAGTCATGAGTGTCAGAGGTGAGGGTGCTTGACTTCATGGCCAAAAGCAGGAACCTGAGTCATTTTTGTACCTGAGTTTCCGCTTTTCAGCTTCTTTATTTGCAGATTGAACTCTGGTTTAGGGTGCAGGATGTTTTTGCAGAGGAAGAGTCCAGATGTGATGCAGGCCTATCAGCAGCATTGGTCAAGCTTACAGGGGGCTCTGGAATTAAAATGGCCCTTGGGAGTTATCCCAAGTTGGTTATGATGACCGGGCCTTTGTACTTTCACGTTGGTCAGTGATTGGGTGTGGCTACCTTGGAAAGGACTGCAGCGAAGTCAGGCCCTGAAGAGGCTGATGTCTGAAGGCTGTGCACAATATACATTGAAAACCTCATTTTCTGCTTGCTAAACTAGATACATCCTAAAAGATGGTCTTTGACCAGTTGTATCTGCTGCCCAACTACTGATTCCTTTTACTCAGTTATTCTGTTAGTATCCATCCTCTATCAGTTTATTGTACCTATAGCACCTATGATGTTAGAAATGGAGTTAGATGCTATAATGGCAAAAGGTAGAAAAAGTCCCTGTGCTCAGGAAGATCTCAGTCTAGTGAGAGAGACACAAAATTAATAGATGAACACAGAAACAAAATCAGCTCATAAATAACTAAGTGCTTCAGGGAATAAGAGAATCAAATAGAGAGAAAATACCAAAAAAATAAGCATATGCACTTATGCTGTTGGAGAGAGAAAGATGGAAACACTTTCACATCTATCCACTGAGATAAAAGGCCTTCCCTCTGATAATTTAACAAGATATACAGTTCACCAGCAATTTAGGAGGTTACGAAATTGAGACATGCTTGAAATTTATGGGAAATAATTGAAAACTTAGCTTCGTAGTGCCATTGGCCTTCTTCTGGATAAAGAGAGTGAATGAAAAATAATTACCCAGAGAAAAGAGCAATTTTTTAAAGGAAGATTTGGAACTGGATTGTAAACAATGTGTTTTCTGAGTACCACAGTGATAATATCAAGTGACTGTTTTTGTCCTTTTCACGAACTCTCTATTTTTATTTCTGATATATTTTTCTGAATCCATTGTCCTTTATTTTCATATTAGAAGTTTAAAATTATTTTTCCAGAAGCATTTCTCAAAGAAATCTTTGACTGTGAACATATTCAGTTGCCTTACTGAATGTAATGACCACTTGAAAATCCTGTTCTAGTTAAACTTTCTAAGGAATCCATTCAGAGATGAGAGACATTTAGACATTTTGTTCATTAGCTTGGTTAACCATTGGTTTTCCATTTTATTTACCATATTTTCCTTTTTTTCTCTATGATTTAGGTCTCTAAAACATTTGGACAGTTTGCATGAAAGGGGCTATATCATAAATGCTTTTAAGGTTTATATGATTTATATGCATAGCACTCATGATTCATGTCTCAAATGGCCATGTTAGTAGATTTTTTTTATTAAATTCTTGATTTATGTGAAATAGATAAATACACGGATCATTCAGAACAAGGGTGTCTGTGTCTGGGGGTGGAGGGAGGGGAAGGGCGAGAGGGGTCTGGATACATGAATAACTACCTATTGGTTCTAATGGGATTTGCACAAGGAAGACTCCTGTATTCCAAGACATAATCTTTCTTCATTCTAACATGTGGTTAGGTATATGCTATTGATATAATTTTAATTTCTGAGCCATGTTAAATCGATACATGTTTTAGATGTCCCCCTTGAGGAAGGAAACATAAAAGAACATGTCTTTTTCCTTCTCCTTCTTCTCATGTTGTATTTGGCAAAATACCTTGACATTCTAAAGTGTCTTATTTACCTCTGATTTGGTTTACTCAGTGTTTACCATCATAATATCAGAAAATGGAACCAAGAATGCTTCTTAACAATGAGAATATTTCATAAAAGAAGATACTTAAATAGGACTTCCTATAATAGTAATAAAACATTTTCAAGCCCACTCTTAGCTGAAGAAAGGAACTTTCACCCTGCTTAAAGCTGGAGTTGTGTGAGAAAGTGCATATGTGTGTTTCAAATAACCAAACCAATAAGTCCTATTTCTCTGCTTATTATAATCAAGGGAACAACCCTTCTAATAAAATTGTGTTCAACAGTTCCTCTATAAATTTCTTCCCTCATCTTAGCTCCACCTGGTATAATATAAAAGGTAATATACTTTGGAGGTATTTTTAATAAAACTTTTTCAGATGACTTTATGTGGCGAAACAATTCATTTATAGCTTCTTATTAGTTCACTTTTATAGAGGTTTTAGTCTGTCCTATCTCATGGGGTAAAACCTTTTTTTTTTTTTTCCCATGACCGACCTTTGTATTTCTGTTGATTTAATCTCTCCATTTCTTAGTGTTTCACATATAAGAACATGGCTAAGGCAGGGGGAAAATTAGCTTGTTCATTCTCTTGTGATATTAAGATTGACATTTTACATGAATCTTACTATATCCTGGTATTTTTATTATAAGGCCGTGCATTAACTCTGATGTTTATAAAAGTGGAGACAAAGTGAAGAGAGGAGCTGACTCATAATTTGTTTCATATTAAAATAACTGCATGATTATTCTATTATTCTTTCAAAAATGATTTCTTATGTAGATAAGTCATTTAAGGGATCATATTAGTGTTCTTCATTCAAGATGACTACTTATGTAGATAAGATGCTTCCAGAATGGTGAGAATCTGGAATGACTTCATGGCAAGAAAGATTAGTGAAAAGCACGACACAGCATGAGAGAAGGAATAGCCAAAGTAAGAAGCAACTGGCTGAAACACAACTGCAATTGTTTTATGGTTCATCCTTTCTATTCTTCAAGGGCAAGTCATAGTCCAAGAGAGGGGAGAATAAGTTCTTCAGGGAGGCTCATTGCTTCTTATATTCTTCACCAATTCTCCCACCTTTAGCTTCAACCTGAACCCAGAGTTAGTAGGCAGGATGTGCATGGAGATACACTGGATCTGTTTGACTCAGGAGTATGCTTTAAATCTCTTAATATTCTGCTTCTTGGAGCTGTATACTATTAGAGGCACTGGATATATGCACAAGCCAGGCTTTGGAGTTTGCACGGTTCCATGAAAAATGTGAGAGCAGAGGCTCTGTTAAAAATATTATTAAAGATTTAAGATGGTAACAGTAAGTGTTAAACCACACATGGGGAACCATCTAAGTGTGGGACCCTGTGTCTCTGTACAGGTTTTACACCCATGAAATTGGCCCTCCCTTCAGATACTTCTGAAGAAGAAAACTGCAACCCACTCCAGTATTCATGCCTGGAAAATCCCATGGACCAAGGAGCCTGGTGGGCTACAATCCACGGGGTCACAAAGAGTTGGACACAACTGAGCAACTTCTGTGTGTCTGTGTGTGTGTCAGATACTTCTAGATGTGAGGGTGAAAGTAAGGCTAAAAATAGGAATTTTGTCTAAATGTGTATTTAAGCACAGGCTGGACACCACATTTCCATGTCTATTCTGTACAGCTGCTTCTGTTCATTTCCCTCCCTGAACCACCTATAAAACTGTAGTCAGTAATAGTGCTTACATCAGAGGGTTGTTGATGGGTTCAATAAGATAATACACATAGGGGAAAAAAAGGAAAAAATTAACAATATGATAGAAACTAGAGTCGGACACGACTGAAGCGACTTAGTATGCATGCATGCGTTGGAGAAGGAAATGGCAACCCACTCCAGTATTGTTGCCTGGAGAATCCCAGGGACGGAGGAGCCTGGTGGGCTGCCAGCTACGGGGTTGCACAGAAAGTCCATCTAGTCAAGGCTATGGTTTTTCCTGTGGTCATGTATGGATGTGAGAGTTGGACTGTGAAGAAGGCTGAGCGCCGAAGAATTGATGCTTTGAACTGTGGTGTTGGAGAAGACTCTTGAGAGTCCCTTGGACTGCAAGGAGATCCAACCAGTCCATTCTGAAGGAGATCAGCCCTGAGATTTCTTTGGAAGGAATGATGCTAAAGCTGAAACTCCAGTACTTTGGCCACCTCATGTGAAGAGTTGACTCATTGGAAAAGACTCTGATGCTGGGAGGGATTGGGGGCAGGAGGAGAAGAGGACGACAGAGGATGCGATGGCTGGATGGCATCACTGACTTGATGGACGTGAGTTTGAGTGAACTCAGAGAGTTGGTGATGGACAGGGAGGCCTGGCGTGCTGCGATTCATGGGGTCGCAAAGAGTCAGACACGACTGAGTGACTGAACTGAAGTGAACTGAACTGAAGCAACTTAGCAGCAGCAGCAGCAGATAAAAATAAAATGAGAACTTGTATACGCTCTTAAATAATATCTACTTAAAACCTCTAAAAAATAAACAATAGAACTCTATAATAAACATTATCTCAAATCAGGGAAAAAATTGATACACAGATGGTACTTCTTGGGGTGTCTGGCATACAGTAAACATTCAATAAGTGTAATTTGATGTGGATGAAGGAGGAAGAGGAGGGGAAAGTGGTGGTGGTGAATATGGAAGCCATAGTTGCTAAAGAAGAGGAGAGCTGAATTTAAACCAGTCTATTCTGGAATCATTTTCCCACCACTACCCATGAGAACTTGGGCAAGTAACTTAACCTTAGTGCCTTTATCAGTTAGCTATTGCTGAGTAAGAAACCAACCCAAACCTCAGTGTCTTAAAATAGCTATCTCTTATTTTTTGCTCCTGTGACTACACAGGACTCAGCTGAACTAGGCTGAACACCTGTGTTCAAGTTGAAGATCTAACAGACCTGGGTTACATGCTGACAGTTGGGCTCAGATCTGCTTTCCATGTATGTTATTCCTCTTGGATTAGTAGTCTGACTGGAGCATAATATTTTTGGCAATGCTGGCAGCATGAGGAAAAACCTCCCTGTAAAAATCCATTTTAAGGCTTTGTTCACTATGCCTGTGAACATTCCATTGACCAAAGCAAATCACATGACCAAGCTTGAAAACAAAGGTCAAGGAAAACACACACCATCTCTAGAGAGGAAACTCATAACATAAAGGGTATGGAGAGAGAAGAAAAAGTTCTGGGGGCAATAACTCAATTTTCTTACATGGTAATATGGAGTTACCATGGAAAACTCAGCAATGGCCACAGGACTGGATAAAGTCAGTTTTCATTCTAATCCCAAAGAAAGGCAATGCCAAAGAATGCCCAAACTACCCCACAATTGCACTCATCTCACATGCTAGCAAAGTAATGCTCAAAATTCTCCAAGCCAGGCTTCAACAATATGTGAACTATGAACTTCTGAATGTTCAAGCTGGTTTTAGAAAGGGCAGAGGAACCAGAGATCAAATTGCCAACATCCTCTGGATCATGGAAAAAGCAAGAGAATTCCAGAAAAACATCTATTTCTGCTTTATGGACTATGCTAAAGCCTTTGACTGTGTGGATCACAATAAACTGTGGAAAATTCTGAAAGAGATGGGAATACCAGACCACCTTACCTGATTCTTGAGGAATCTGTATGCAGGTCAGGAAGCAATAGTTAGAACTGGATATGGAACAACAGACTGGTTCCAAATAGGAAAAGGAGTATGTCAAGGCTGTATATTGTCACCCTGCTTATTTAACTTATATGCAGAATACATCATGAGAAACGCTGGGCTGGAAGAAGCACAAGCTGGAATCAAGATTGCCAGGAGAAATATCAATAACCTCAGATATGCAGATGACACCACCCTTATGGCAGAAAGTGAGGAAGAACTAAAGAGCCTCTTGATGAAAGTGAAAGAGGAGAGTGAACAAGTTGGCCTAAAGCTCAACATTCAGAAAATAAAGATCGTGGCATCTGGTCCCATCACTTCATGGGAAATAGATGGGGAAACAGTGGAAACAGTGACGGACTTTAGTTTTTTGGGCTCCAAAGTCATTGCAGATGGTGACTGCAGCCATGACATTAAAAGATGCTTACTCCTTGGAAGGAAAGTTATGACCAACCTAGACAGCATATTAAAAAGCAGACACATTATTTTGCCAGCAAAGGTCCATTAGTCAAGGCTGGTTTTTCCAGTAGTCATGTATGGATGTGAGAGTTGGCCTATAAAGAAAGCTGAGCACTAAAGAATTGATGGTTTTGAACTGTGGTAATGGAGAAGACTCTTGAGAGTCCCTTGGACTTCAAAGAGATCCAACCAGTCCATCCTAAAGGAGATCAGTCCTGAATGTTCATTGGAAGGACTGATGTTGAAGCTGAAACTCCAATACTTTGGCCACCTGATGTGAAGAGCTGACTTGTTTGAAAAGACCCTGATGCTGGGAAAGATTGAAGGCAGGAGGAGAAGTGGACAACAGAGGATGAGATGGTTGGTTGGCATCGCCAACTCAATGGAAATGAGTTTGGGTAAACTCTGGTAGTTGGTAGTTGGTGATGGACAGGGAGGCTGGTGTGCTGCGGTCCTTGGAGTCACAAAGAGTTGGACACGACTGAGTGACTGAACTGAACGGAATATGGAGTTAATAAAATGACTTCCTCATGGTCTTGTTTTGAGGACTAAATGAAATAATCCATGTAAAGTATTTAGCACAGTGCAGGTATATATTTAACGCAATGTATGTCAGCTATGTTTGTAATAATGACTCACCTCTGACTCAAATACAATGAAGGATTTTAGATGAGAGAGGTAGGTATAGATGTGGAAAGCTGAGAAAGAGTTGGTGGCTAAGTGTTTAGCTGGATCTTAGAAGACAGCAAGTTTTGCAAGGAAAAAAAGGGAGGGGACCTTGTTGGGTGTGGCAGAGCAAAACCAAATAGCCAAAGGGCAAAATAATGTGGATTTACAATTTTGATTGTGTTTAGAGTTTTAGGTAAATTACCCACCCTTTCCATCCCTCATTTGTCATTTAAAATCCTTGTGATGACTTGTCAGTCCCAATACCACTGTTTGGAAAAGAGAGTATACCATGCACATATAATAAATCAGTTATGTTCTCTGCTTGGAACTTCCTCCAGCATTTCTTTTCCCTGGGCAAGTGCTGCTTCCCAAGAGTCTGCTCTCATCTTGAGTGGAAGGACATCCACAGGAATCCAGGATGCAAGACTGCAAAATATTCCTTGTGGGTTCAGTCCTGTGTTGGAGCCTTTGAGAATGGCTATTGCTTATGTACAGGGTTTTGTGGGAGAGCTGTGTGAGTTCTGTTCATGGCAGTGAGGATTTGAAACACAAGACTCTGTGAGCAACAAATACTGTAAGCTCTTCAATTCAAAGTTCTTGCATATGCCTTCCCCAGTCCTCCAGCCCCACCAGTCTGTTGCCCTGATTGCACTATGGGGTCCTGAGGAACTAGCGGGGACAGAAAGCTGGCTGCTAACACAGCCAAGTTGTCCAGTTATGTTAGCATCCTCCTCATCAGCCACAGCCTGAAGAAAGATGAAAGCCTTTTCTCCCCACCCTGAGTCGCATATGTACACAGAGGGTGTTCTTTGGAAGACAAATCTTTAGAAAAATCATACATAGAATATAGTCAAACAAAGAGCTGGAGCTTGGAACTCTTTGGTTGTGACACTGTCCGCACATTGTTCCTCTGAACTCATCCCATACTACCATAAAAAGGATCGACTGAAAACCTCTCTTCAACTGCTGATGGCTTTTACTTCTAGCCTTACAAATCAGTTTTGAGAAATCACTTCACAATCTTATTATCCCAGTTGATATTGGTGTTCCCCAAAGTTCCCTGCCCTCACACTCTTCAGTTCAGTACAGTCACTCAGTCATGCCCAACTCTGTGACCCCATGGACTGCAGCACTCCAGGCCTCCCTGTCCACTACCAACTCCTAGAGCTTGCTCAAACTCATATCCATTGAATCGGTGATGCCATCCAACCATTTCATCCTCTGTCATCCCCTTGTCCTCCTGCTTTCAATCTTTCCTGGCATCAGGGTCTTTTCCAATGAGTCAGTACTTCGAATCATGTGGCCAAATATTGGAGCTTCAGCTTTAGCATCTGTTCTACCAATGAATGTTCAGGATTGATTTCCTTTAGGATGGACTAGTTGGATCTCCTTGCAGTCCAAGGGACTCTCAAGAGTCTTCTCCATCACCACAGTTCAAAACCATCAATCCTTTGGTGCTCAGCTTTCTTAATAGTTCAACTCTCACATCCATACATAACTACTGGAAAAACCATAGCTTTGACTAGATGTACCTTTGGTGGCAAAGTATTGTTTCTGCTTTTTAATCTGCTGTCTAGGTTGGTCATAGCTTTTCTTCCAAGGAGCAAGAGTCTTTTAATTTCACGGCTGCAGTCACCATCTATAGTGATTTTGGAGCCCAAAAAAGTAAAGTTTTTTTTACTGTTTCCACTGTTTCCCCATTTATTTGCCATGAAGAGATGAGACAAGATGCCATGATCTTCACTGTCTTCTTTCACTTTCATCAAAAAGCTCTTCAGTTCCTCTTCACTTAAGGGTGGTTTAATCTGCATATCTGAGGTTATTGATATTTCTCCCAGCAATATTGATTCCAGCTTGTGTTTCATTGATCCTGGTGTTTTGCATGATGTACTCTGCATATAAGTTAAATAAGCAGGGTGACAATATAGAACCTTGACGTACTCCTTTCCCAATTTGGAACCAGTCTGTTTTTCCATGTCCAGTTTTAACTGTTGCTTCTTGACCTGCATACACATGTCTCAGGAAGCAGGTAAGGTGGTCTTGTATTCCCATCTCTTGAAGAATTTTCCACGGTTTATTGTTATTCACACAGTCAAGGGCTTTGGTATACTTAATGAAACAGAAGTAGTTGTTTTTCTGGAACTCTCTTGCTTTTTCGATGATCCAATGGATGTTGGCAATTTGATCTCTGGTTCCTCTGCCTTTTCTAAATCCAGCTTGAACTTCTGAAATTTCTCAGTTCATGTACTGTTGAAGCTTGGCTTGGAGAATTTTGAGCATTACTTTGCTAGCATGTGAGATGAATGCAATTGTGTGGTAGTTTGAACATTATTTGGCCTTGCCTTTCTTTGGGATTGGAATGAGTTTTCCGAATTTGCTGGCATATTGAGTGTAGCACCTAGCAACAGCATCTTCTAGTGTTTGAAATAGCTCAACTGGCATTCCATCACCTCCACTAGCTTTATTCATATGGTGATGCTTCCTCAGGCCCACTTGACTTTGGACTCCAGGATATCTGGCTCTAGTTGAGTGATTATACTATAATGGTTATCTAGGTCTTTAAGATCTTTTCTGTATAGTTCTGTATATTCTTGCAACCTTTTCTTAATATCTTCTGTTTCTGTTAGGTCCATATTGTTTCTGTCCATTATTGTGCCCATGTTTCCTTTGGTATCTCTAATTTTCACACACAAATGAAAGGAGCCAATGGGGGCAGCCAGCAGCATTCTGATGCTCATAGTAGCAGATGGTGTGGTGTCCTGCCTAGATGACCCTCCACAACCCAGGCTCTCATCCTCCAGCTGCTGGGCCCATTGGCAGCTAATATCCCTCAGCTGTGTACCTCTCTGGTCTTCTTGCCTTCAGCTGGAGAGCAGACTCACCCCTTCCTGGGGGTGGCCCACATCCATGGCTCATGGATATCAGTGTAAAATGCCTCCAAGCGGGAGAACTCAGGACTGACTGTTTCAGCTTCAGAGCTGCCTCGGGGTTGCTAAGCCTTCTGTTGCATCTTATCTCCCTGCTTAGTCTGCTGCCCCCTCCCCTACATGTGTTAATACCGGAGAACACACCACAGTGACTCTTCACACAGATACCTATCTGAGAGTGGATTTCCTCAGAGGTTTGACCTATGACCTATGACATCTACCCAGTGTCATGTGGCTCTAGGCACATCTCACATCGTGGCTCATTTAATTTCCATATCCTTAGCCACTAAGGAAACTGAGGTTGGATATTAACTTGCCCAAGATTCCTCTCTTGGTAATTGACAAAAAAGTCTACCTTTCTCCAAATTTAATAATCTGTATGCTGCCTGACACTTAAGAGCATAGGAATGTACACAAAATGTAATGTACTTAATGTACACAAAAATGTAGATCTTTTATTGAATGAATGCCTAGATAAATGCGATGTCAAAGCAAACAGAAAGGAGAGTGGTCAAAATCTCTCTGTAGGAGGACCAGGGGTGCATAGTGGGGCTCTTCTGTGGACTCAGACATCCACAGGTGTGTCTGATGAATGGATAGACTCTTGCATCCCTCAAGGTGAGTGTGGGAGGAGGAAGCAATGGCACACTTACAACGGGGCTATTTGAAGAGAGTTTAGGGAAGGGGTTCTTTACAGAAGTGTGGTCAGATTAAGAGACTGGTGGCACAGTGGTAAAGAATTGCAGGTGGTAATCTACCTGCCAATGCAAGAGATACAAGAGATGTGGGTTGGGAAGATCCTCTGGAGAAGGAAATGGCAACCCACTCTGTAATCTCACCTGGGAAATCCCATGGATAGAGAAGCCTGGCTTGCTACAGTCCATGGGGTTGCAAAGAGTCAGACATGATTGAGTGACTAAACAACAAGAGACTGACAAGGGACAGCAAGTCCTGTAGAACTAACGAGAGCAGAGCAGAGAGCTCTGCCACTCATAAAACTGAAGAGGCAGGAAGAGGAGTCCAGTTGGTAGAAGGGAGCTTCTTGACAGGAACCCTTAGTGGAGGAATGTTTAAACCACAGACTGAGGAAAGAGAGCTGGGGAAAGAATACTCCTCCTTCTCCTCTCTCCTGACCTTCCATATCCCACTGTCCAAGAAGTACCAGCCAGAGGGCATGGAAACTAGTTTATGCATTCCACAGACCTGGCATTTTGGGATGGGCTGTTGGGGAGGTGTCTGGTGGAGCAGGTAGAAGGTTCTGGCACAGCACTGAAATGAGACACTGAGTTCTAAAGATACTGAGGGCACCAAAGAACACTCACTTGATGGTCAGTTGCCAAAACATGACCCAGTGATGGGGAGGCTGTATCCTCTCCACTTCGCTAAGACCATGATGAAAGAGGCAGCAGGCTCGCCACAGCCTCTGAGGGCCGGCATGTCGGGGAGCCTCATTCTCCCTGTGAATTGCAGCTCCAGCGGAAGCCAGAAGTCATGGTCCTCAGCGACTTCTCCAACCCTGTTTATCAACAATGTGGGCCAGGGAGGAGGACAGGCTCAGGCTATTTCCAAGTTTAAATAAAACAAATGTAGAGACTCTTAGAAATGACTGAGGAAAGCTTGAGATGGAGTCTGCAATATACTGGGTTGTACCTGGCATGAAAATCAGTCAGTAAAAGGAGATACTACAATTAATGCAATGCTTTTACACCCACAGGCTATGAAGTCTATGAAAAACATGGAAATTTAGAGAAACAGGAATCTGAAAACCAGGCCAGAAGCTCATTCATTCAGCATACACCAAGAGACGCAGCTCACTGAACAAATATGTTTGAACGCCTTTTCTAAGCTAAGTACATGGTTAAGAAACACCAGGGTCCACTGAACCACAAGGGGTCTATGGATACAAGTTATTCTGTCATGGACTGAGAAGGAAACATTGAGCATTTATTTTTACTAACTTCTACCTGGACATCATTTCCTTCAGTTATAAATGTAGGCCATAAAACACTGTAGGAGTAATACGAGGATGTATTCTTATATCACACCACAATTATTTATTAATATTTTTGTATATATTCATTCAAACACAGTAGTTTGGTTAATGTATTAGTCAAGAAGAAAAAAAATATATATATATAGTTATGTCACACTTTCAGAAAGTATTTTAATCTTTATACTTCTATATAATTTGTTTCCTTTGTAATGCCATGCATTTTATTTTATGCATTTAAAACATTATTTAGTGATGAGGTTCAAGGCTTCACCAAACTGCCAAAGGGATTCAGAAGTTAAGAACTACTGTGCAAGGTGCTGCTTTCAAGGGCTCTCTGCAATGTGGGGAACACAGCATTATGTACATCACACAATGGGGCATAACACACGGCAAGGTCAGCCTACCTGAGAGAAAGATTTTTTTTTTTTTTACATTTTATTTTTTATTTTTTAATTTTATTTTATTTTTAAACTTTACAATATTGTATTGGTTTTGCCAAATATCGAAATGAATCCGCCACAGGTATACATGTGTTCCCCATCCTGAACCCTCCTCCCTCCTCCCTCCTCCCTCCTCCCTCCCCATACCATCCCTCTGGATCATCCCAGTGCACCAGGCCCAAGCATCCAGTATCGTGCATCGAACCTGGACTGGCGACTTGAGAGAAAGATTTGATGGGAGTGATATATAAACTAGTTTCAGAGGAAAGAACATGCCCACCAAGTACGCAAAGTGTTGGGAGCAGGAGAGGGCCAGTGAGAGAAGAGCAAAGAAAGGCAGGATTCTTATCAGAAAAACCAAGATGCTGAGGAGTAAAAGAGTACCAAGTGGGAGAGAGAGCAGGCAGAAAGTACCAAGAGCTGGGCAGAAGCCAGGCAAAAGAGTTTGAAGCATTTCTTCTGAGTCCTAGGAGAGCTGTTAAAGACTCTGTGTTGAACAGGACAGGATCACCTCCACACGTGTTCAGAATCATTCTCAGCTGCTGTGTGGAGGTCAAAGGGGGAATTGCAAGGATGGGAGATAAGGTTCCCTTGGCCAGAATCTAGAATTGACATCATGAGAGCCCGAGATAAGTGTGTAGAAACCAGCATGATGGCCTCAGTCAGAAGTCACAGAATAAAGTTGTAGATCACACCAAAGCCTTCACTGTTCTAAAGACCTTCTCTAGCAGAAAGAAGATACTTGGCCAGTGTACGGACTGTGAAAGTGCTGAGAAAGATAATGTCCCAGGAGCAACCCTCGATGAGGGATGGGAGTTGGTGGAAGATACTTCAGATCTGTCACCTCCAGGCAGACTTTTCTGAGGTCAAAGGACACCAATGGACGTGAGCTCCAGCTGCCCATATGGTAACCTACTTCTGCTTTCCCTGCATCCTCATTGCTCTTCCTGGGGTCACCTCTCAAATAAACCACTTGTCCACAAACCTCATCTCAAGGCAGCTTTAAGGGAACCCCAAACTAACAGAGACTGTCTCCAGATCCCAAACTAACAGTAGGTCTGGAGAGAAAAAAACTCTGAAAGATGTGGCATTATAGAACCTGATCATAATCAAATCTGAAATGAAAGAGCAGGAGGTACAAGGATGATATTAATTTTTCTTTCTGCCTTGTGTAACTAGTAGAAAGGTCTACAATTCTCTGAGATTGAGTTTGGCAGGAGGAAGAACAAATTGAGGGGGAGGGCATCATTAACTCAGTGTGGACATGATGATGGGCAATGGACATAGATGCCTAATAGGTGGTTGGAAATGCAGAAGCAGAGTTTACAGAAAGGATTGTATTGGTGGTGATGGCTTACTTGGGGTCATCAAGAATTTGGAGGGGATTTTTCAGGGAAAGTTGAGGAAACCTGAACTACCATGTTTTGAACAGCACATGTGGAAGTGGCTGTCTTTCAGGCTGGCCGTCTCCCTCTCATAATTCTGATTCTGCCACCTCTGTCTAATCACTGGCAGCTCTGACTTAGTGGAAAGCAGTTTCCTTCCTAAAATTCCTTCCAGTAATAGAAAGGCAAATTAAAAATATTGTTTTTCTGTTCCTGTTTCAGTTTCTACAACAGCAAATATTATTTGTAGGGTGATCATAATCTGATCATCCAAATCAAGACACTTCTGAGAGTAAAGGGAAGCAGTATTTATAATTATACCTGAACAGTAGATACAAATTGAGATGATCTTGGACAAATGAGGACATGTGCTTGCACTGATTATCTCATTAAGACCACATATCTTTCTAGAAGTATCTAGAAGTAGAAATGAGAGATGAAGAAACAGGCAAGGACAAAGAGGGACAGAGAGAAGAAGAGGAAAAGGAGGGAGAGAGAGGAAAGTAGAGAGAGGATGAAGATAAGTTGTACATCTATTTTGAGAATCCTTAGTGACATAGTTATCTGGAATACTCTTTTAACTTTCTCTATCTTTTTCTTTTGTACACAGGTAGGCTGGACATAAAAAAACTGAATAATACAGAATCTGCCCAGTACACACCAGTCAATAAATGATTTCTCAACAATGAACACATTTATCTTTTGAAAAATACTCCTAAAAATTCCATTTCACAATCAGTCTGGTCCACAGGAATGTTTTCTCCCACAGTTATTTCTGGTTTTATTGCACAGTTAAATACCTGAATGAATGTTCTATTGATCAGTTTAGGCATGGAAATTTGATCTCTGCTTTTGTATTAGATTGAGTCTATTAAAATGTCTTGACTTTGGTATTTCTTTCTGTAAAATGGAGGTAACTGCAATGCCCAACTCATATTATTGTGATGAGTAAATGAATTAAAAACACAAAGAGCCTGACACATAGTAATCATTGTTGTTCCTGATTTTATTTCTAAAACAGGGATGAGGCCTTTACACTTACTATTATTTAGGCATAATATAGGGACTGTTTTTTAATTACTTAAAAACATGCCAACCTATATTCAACAAAATGGTTTCACTGAAGTAAATCAATTCTTCATATCTAGTGCACTCATAAATGGCATTCAGTGAGCAATGGTATCAGATTTTAAAACTATTTTTCCTGAAATATTCTAATTTAAATATTTGAAGCTATGTTTCTGAGTATTCAATTACCTCTTCCCCTTAATATGAGATCACCTTAGCTGTGGGGCTTCCCTAGGAGCTCAACTGGTAATGAACTCACCTGCAATGCAAGAGACCGGGTTCAATCCCTGGGTTGGGAAGATCCCCTAGAGAAGAGATAGGCTACCCACTCCAGTATTCATGGACTACCCTGGTGGCTCAGATTGTAAAGAATTCTCCTGCAATGTGGGAGACCTGGGTTCTATCCCTGGGTTGGGAAGATCCCCTGGAGGAGGGCATGGCAACCAATACCAGTATTCTTGCCTGGAGAATCCCCATGGACAGAGGAGCCTGGTGGGTTACGGACTACAGGGTCGCAAAGAGTCAGATACGACTGAGTGACTAAGCACAGCACACAGTACCTTGGCTGTAGCAAGATGGGTGGGGAAAAATGCCTGGAGTTTAAATGAAAAACTTCATTCAAACAGATCTTCCATGAGTTTTTGAGAATGGAGAAAACTCCTTTAACCACCATTATTTATACTCTTTTCTGGCTTTCATAACATAAGGGTTAAAGTTAAAAATGTGTCCTTCAATAGATAGTATTGGCCGAATCTCTAACTTACCTAGAAATTTAGGCAAGTGTGTCAAAAAGACACCTATAGTGGGGGTTGTCGCCTTTCTTGAAGGAATATTCTCCCTTCATGTCAGAACTTGAACTTAAGACCTTGTATTCATCGGTCCCTAGTTGAAAGTCCCTCAGTCTAACTTTCTGCCCTTTTCTCTTTGAACACATTCTGAAACACGTTATCACCTTCCCCAGTCCTCTCCTAGATAACAGAGACAAATGCTGCATCCTGTCTTTTCTCTGACCCTAGTCAGCCTTTCACCCCTGCCCCCTTACTTCCTGGAATGGTGGCAGTATTTTAATACCTGGGACATTGCTTCACTTTTGATTTACTTTATCACATTCTTTCATGGGCATTGGAGTCTCTTAGAACTAGTGCTGTCAGACAGAGCTATTCTACAAAGATGGAAATGTTCTATGTCTACAAGTGTCCAAAATGCCCACTAGGCACATGTGCGGCTGAGCGGTTATTGAAACTGAAAAGTTGAATTCTTAACCTAAATTAATTAACTGAAATAACCATAGGGAGCTAGTGACTATCATATTGGACTGTGCTTAGAGTATCTTTTCCTTTAAAGATTTCATCCAAATTATAGTTCCTGGGGAAAACAAAAACAAAACCAAAAGTGAACAAAAATGCTATTTATTTATAGTCACAGGTGCTGTTTAAACCATGTGTCTAGATAACCACAAAGAGACATTTACTGAAATTGTGAGTTATGTTGGGAATTGGGCTTAATTCAAAGTTTTCCTTTGACTTCGGTGATGCTGCTAAGCTCTTGCTTTTCCTTCCACTTCTATTATCTCTCTTTAGATAAATATTGCTAAGATTTTAATATTGGAAGTCCTTGGGAGTGAGTCAGACTCTCCTTTTTTTAGCTCTATATTCTGTTTATAAGTTATCTTACCATGCTGATAGCTTCAGTACACCAGTGATTCCTTAAGTTTTATTTCCAATATACACTTCTTCTCTTTGGGGCTTTCTCAAATAGAGTATGTTCAAAACTGAACGTATGACTTCATCACTGAAAGACACCAATTTAGCTGGGCAACCCAGAAATCCCCAAACTAACCTTGACACCTTCATCTCCTTGCATTAATTCTTGCCTCTCAGCCATCTCCAAGTCTAATTCTTTTAACTTGGAAAATAGCTTTCAAGTTCATCCACCTCCCTTCATCACCACTGTTGCCATCATGATCCAAGTTCTGGATCTTTTGCTAGTGGTTTCTACACAACCATTGTTACATTGATTTGTGTGTGTGTGTGTGTGTGTGTGTTTGTAAATGCATCATGCTCCTTTTAGTCATGGAGCCAGTACAATGTCTCTAGAATTAGTGCTGCCTGGAATGCTCCCCAACTTCACCCCTGGTCACACTGTCCTTCTCAATACCTGATTTATCTCCCTGAGATTTTATTCAGGCCTTAGTTCAAATGTCACTCTTTAAGGATATTTTCTCTGATACCCTTGACCATATCTGTACTGCATTATACACTTTTGTATCACCAGGTACCTCCTCTTTTGAGCGTTTATCATAATTATAATTAATTGGCTTTAATGTTATCACTGCAATTTAAAAAATAAGGAAAAAAAAAGTAATTTCCATAAGCAGAGGAAACTGTTGGTCTTATTCATCATTCTGTTCTTTGTGCTTGACTTAGTTGCTAAGTCTTGTCCCACTCTTTTGCAACCCCATGGACTGTAGCCCATCAGGCTCCTCTGTCCATGGGATTTCCCAGGCAAGAATACTGGAGTAATTTACCATTTCCTTCTTCAGGGTATCTTCCCAACCCAGGGATCAAACCTGAGTCTCCTACTTGGCAAGCGGATTCTTTACCACTGAGCCAACAAGGAAGCCCGTTTGACTCAGTAGATACACAAAATAGGTGCTCAGTCAATATATGCTTAGTTTCTTAGTTACACAACTGGAAGTTAAATATACACTCTTGTTGCCTGGGGTTAATAAGCTGAAACATGACTCAGTATCTGGATCAGGAAATTGATGGGGAAGTGAGTTTGGTAGCCTGTCATTTGTATGTGATCTAAATTCTCAAAACAGTGAGTTTCTCTGTGAATATAACAATAAGAAACTGGAATCTTGGAGTTTCAAAACAAACTCTTGATGTAAACTTTACACTTGTGTTATTGCAGCTGCAAACTTCCCAGCTGTTCTGTAATATTTTACATGTGTTTTGAATTATCCATTTACTTCTTTTAGTTCTTGAGTACATTTTTGCTTTTTAAAATTTTCAGTTAACTTGCTAACATGACTCTAATTGTTACTATTCTGTAGAACAACGTTCTTTCAAAAGTTCTTGTCAGAGACACTCAACAAAGCCATTAACTGACCATGGTTACTGATTTCCAATAAGTCATCCATCCTTCAAGAAAAACTTTTTGCAATCAATTGTCTTTATCTAGCATGATACCAATCTTCTAACTCTATTACTCAAAAGTGGTACCTTTTCTATTTTCTATGTTATAGTTTCCAAACATGAATTTGACAATTTTCATGCAGGAAGGGAAAATGAAGGTTTTCTGGACTTATATGAGACTTTTGGTCTTTGTCGATTAGTTGCTCAACTGACCTTATAACTAGCTTCCTCTCTTTGATCTGACTTTCTTATTTCATGGTTGCAGATGTTTTAAAATGTTCCAACATTTTTCCCCCTGGGTAAACTGGATGCTTTTTGGTAGCGATTGACGTAGATTGCTTGGCCACTGTGGCTTAATTTGATAACTTTTCCTAATGAGTAAGATATGTAAATTGAGGATAAGAAGGACTACTAGGATACACTAATCTAAATTTGAGATAGTTCACATCAGATTGCCTGGCTAGTG
Organism: Bubalus bubalis; assembly: GCF_019923935.1. Taxonomy (NCBI): domain Eukaryota; kingdom Metazoa; phylum Chordata; class Mammalia; order Artiodactyla; family Bovidae; genus Bubalus; species Bubalus bubalis. The sequence goes on along the minus strand of NC_059170.1, from coordinate 34,417,728 downwards.
AATTATATCTGTTTTTTGGAAGAAAGAGATTACTATGTATATACTGCAAAATTTGTGATTTTACAAGTTTACAATAAGTTTTTCAACAAGGTCAATTTAAAACATATATTACTTAAAGGAAATACAGGCTCTTAAAGAATCAGTCAATAGATTTTAAAAACTTAAATGTCTGCTTTCTTCAGAATATTTGAAACAAGTCACAAGAATTTCTGAAAAGTTAACCATGGAGTAAGCATCCAAGACATTATTAAAATATATTAATTTAATTGAATTTAACAATTAAAATTGTGACAAGATCATAAAATATTTATACCACTCTGTAATAAACAAATATTTTGAATAGTCATTTTCTAAGACCGTGGAAATCTATGGTTCTCTTTAATTAACTAATTAAACTAAATAATATTTAGCTCATTTTTAGAAACACATCTTGTTTTTTCATTTCTTAAAGTAAATTGTAATTCACTGTACTTTTGTCAAGGGTTCTTTCCTGATAGTTAGGTTGGTAAAGGCAGTTTCCTGCCTGCAATGCAGGAGACCCCAGTTTGATTCCTGGGTTGGGAAGATCCGTTGGAGAAGGGATAGACTACTCACTATAGTATTCTTGGGCATCACTTTTGGCTCAGCTGGTACAGAATCCTCCTGCAATGCGGGAGACCTGGGTTTGATCCCTGGGTTGGGAAGATCCCCTGGAGAAGGAAAGGCTACCCACTCCAGTATTCTGGCCTGGAGAATTCCACGAATGTGTAGTCCATGGGGTCACAAAGAGTCGGACACGACTGAGCAACTTTCACTTTGTCAAGGGTAGGACCTTAACTATCACTGTTAAGTAATGATTGAGAAATTCAATAAAATGATTTTTTTAAATTAAGGAACAACTATTTATAGATGGCAATTATAACAATAATAAACAGTCACACATACCTTCTGCAGGCAGAAGAAAACATGTGTAATAAGACTAAATTACATCAAAACAAAGGTATAGGTTTTACATATGAATGCTAAATAAAGAACTTCCCAGATGCTAACTCAAATGGGCACCGAGATCATAATCACAGGAATATTCCAGGGTGAAGGTGGGAGTGCTCAGGGCACCACACAGTACAGCCACTCCAGAGCCACTCTAGGCACACTCTCCTACATGGGGATGGAGAATTCAGCTCTGCTTCTGATGAAATCCCAGCCTGTCCCTTATGACCTTGGGCAGGTCACTTAATCTCTCTGTAGTTTAGCGTTCACATCTGTAAACCATAAGGATAAGTACACCCATTCTTCAGGTTCTTGTGTGGATTAAATGAGATACTGTATGAAAGTGCCCCATGAGTATTGGATAAATGCTGACTATTTGAACCTCCAGTATTCCCTCCATGGACTTCAAGTGAGTTTTATTGCTTAGACCTTGTAGGCTTTATATTTCTTACTGCAATATTGTCACCAGAAAAGGGCAGAGTATTAGCTTCAATAAATCTGCATTTGCTGCTATGAAGATCCTATGTGGTCAGCAACTGGATTTCTCAGAAGAAAATCTGTTAGAACCAGATTTTCTGCTTCCACCAACAGAAGCAAAACCTTTTACCTTCATTAGCACAGCCCTGCCAATAGCTTTCAAGTGGTCAGGACACTAAAAGTTCTATTCAGCTTGGGGCCATTTTGCATTATCTCCAAGAGACACTTTCACCCTGGAGAGGCCACCTGCCTCTTACAAGTTGAGATAGTATCTCTGCTCAACCCTGAGCTTCCACAAGCTGCTGAGGGCCGACATTTATCATCACAAAGGGAACTCAAAGGCCGGGCAAGAAACTTGCTGTCGTTTTACCAACCCATTGCCTATTTTCCCCTAAGCTTTCCCCATATTTTCATTAGGGTTTGAGATGGAACCAGGAAGCACAACACAATAAAAAAAATAGTAATAGTTTTTTAATTAAACTTTTTATTTGAGGTTATTGCAAATTCAGATGCAGTCATAAGAAATGATAGAGAGAAATACTGTATACTGCTTAACTTGTAATTTTCACTCAGTTTCCCCCAATGGAACATATCAAAAAACTAAAGTTTAATATCAAGAATATTGACACTGACACAATCAAAATACAGAACAATTTCATCACCACATTCTTGTCATACTTCATCCCTCCTCCATCCCTGACCTTTGATGACCACCAATCTGTTCTCTATCTCTATAATTTTGTTATTTCAAGAATATTAGAGAGGTGAAATCATACAGCATATAAACTTTTGGTATTGTCTTTTTCCATTCAGTATAATACCCTGGAGATTCATCCACAAAGTTGTGTGTGTCTGAACTTTGTTCCTTTTCACTGATGAGTAGTAGTCCCTCGTGATGAATGTATCATGGTTCATCTAAATTTTCATCCACTGAAAGACATCTGGGTTGTTTTCAATTTTAAGCTAATATGGATAAATCTTCAATGAATATACAGTTTTTACGTGACCCCTAGGGCACTTCCTGGTGGCTCAGTTGTAAAGAATCTGCCAGTGGTGCAGAAGATGCAGGAGATACAAGTTCGATCCCTGGGTCACGAAGAACCTCTGGAGGAGGGAATAGCAACCTACTCCAGTATTCTAGCATGGAGAATCCCATGGAGAGAGGAACCTGGCAGGCTACAGTCCATGGGATTGCAAAGAGTTGGACATGACTGAACCGCATGCATGCAGGTCCCAGTGAGAGAGAAAAAGGATAAAGGAGGGGTGGAGAGAGAAAGAAAGACTTTACTCTGAATTCAGGCCTCCTAAATCCTCGCCCAGTGATCCTAGCCCCAAGAACTCATTAAATAAGTGGATTTATACCTATATCTATGTCTATATCTCACCTTGTTGTTGTATATCTCACCCCTTTTTTTTTAAAGTAAACACCTTAGAAATTTGTTTAACTCCTTCAATGCAAGAAATAAAGAAAATGGGTTTCTAAAAATCATTTCAAATATTGTCAAAAATATATAGAGAAAAAGAAAAAGTGTGTGTTCAGTCTGTCCTATAGATCTCATTGTGTGTTACTAGGGTTAATAATGGAGGGGGCCTTCTGGACCCAGGAGCTCATCCTTCTGACTGGCAGATGAAGAAACAAGAACTTGCAGAAATGAAATCCCCTCTAAAGTGCTGCTCAGGAGGGGACTGGAGGAGTTGGAACTGATGGTATTTCCTAGCAGGGATCCCAGTGCCCCTGAATGAGCCATGTTCTTAGATGGGACAGGCACACTGGAGACCCAGGGCTCTGTTTACTATGAAGGCCTTTTGGCGATGGGAGTGGAGATGAAGAGAACTGGGAACTTATAGTCACTCCTAGGGGTCAAAATATGCCTGTGTAGCTTGATTCCTTCTTCTAGCCCAAGGGATGTCATCAATTGTTCAGCTTTGCTAAGAGAACTCATTTCATTGGACATAAAAATATTCAGCACTCTGATGACCATAAATAGAGCCAGTTGCCACCCTGGCCCCAGGCTGTGCAGACACAAATGGCAAATGGAGTAAAAGGAATTAAAAAATGTGCTTAAGACAGAGAGAAAGGGATAAACAAGGCATCTAATTCAGAAAGAAGGTGCTTTGAAGTCAGGAGGGATCCCCACAGAGAAGGAAGTGAGTTTTGGCCCTGGAAGTGGGTTTCCAGCCTTTGAAGCTTTGTGAAATATTACAAAAGCGGCAACAACCCAGGAAAGTCAGGGATGGTCAGAGGTTGAGGAAAATGTCCTTGCTTAGGGGTCTATGGAGGATGTGATTTTGAGCATCTAAATCTGGCTCATGGGGCTTTCTAGGAAGCTCAGTGGTAAAGAATGTGCCTACTAATGCTGGAGACCCAGGAAATGCATGTTCCATCCCTGCATCGGGAAGATCCCCTGGAAGAGGTCATGGCAATCCACCCCAGTATTCTTGCCTGGAAAGTCCCTCGGAGCCTGGCGGGTCCATGGGGTCACAAGAGTCTGACAGGACTTAGCAACTGAGCACGGGGGACCAAGTCTGGCTCTAACAAGGGTTATGAGCCAGTGTGAACCCTCTCAGGTGCTGCTGGAGGAGGTGGTGTGAGCCCTGGAGAATCCTTACTACCACCATCTTTCTGGAGAAAGTAGCATGGCAAAGACCTTATCCACACAATTCTTTCCTTGATAACAATTATGTTTGTTCCTTCATGTCTTGAAGCAAAGGCATCAGATGTAATAGCTGTTGAAAAAAATATTAACTGGTACAATGACTGATTTATAGCTTTGTCATAACATAAATTATAACGCAGGCAAGGGCTTTTTGGAAGCACTGCTTTTCTGATGAAGTGCAAATCCCTTGCTCCTTTTCCAGCTATTGTTAAATTCGCTAAAAATAATGTCAGTGAAATATGTAAACATCATCCCTCCCCCATATGGAAACCATGAATTATTCAGATAGTAACTCTAAGTAGGCAGGAAAGAGTCGGATGTTGGCCTAAGGCCTTAGGTTCCTATCCTCGACAGGCTCTGAGCTTGTCAAAACCACTCTTCAATCACCTGACTAATAGTATGGTGTATTTCAGTGACTGAATTGGTCATATAATTAGAAGCATTCTCCTCTGGCTGGAAAGAAATCTGCTGGTACATTCTAAATGAAAGACAACCAACTAGTTATGCCAGGTTATATAATTCAATGGAGGAACAGTAGAAGAAGCCCATGAAAAAGTGTGATGGTGCATTCATTTTTGGTATAGGCTTAAGTACTTGAGCAGAACGCTTCTCTTTTTAACTCCAAGCTAATGCTCATCACTGCTGTGTAAATGAATTCAGTGCAGCCAAAAGCCCCAGCTGGTTGACAGGATGGAATCAGTGGGGACCTGAACGCGTGGGGTCTATTTGCATTCGCCTCGGTACATCTTGGGCAAACCAGTGCTGAAGTCCAGTGCAGGAGGTGAACATTTCTGCTCTCATCATTGTTGTAAGGCTAGTTTTTTCAAAACCCGGTTTCTATTTGTTATTTAAACAACAACAACAGAGATCTGGTGGTAGATCTCTCTGACTTCATTGAGTCCAAAACGGCATCTTCCTCCCTTTTTCTCTCTCTCCGGCTGCTCCTTTACTTTTCTTCTCTCTTTCTCTTTCATCTGGCTTCTCCACCCAAAACAGCCAAGGGAAGTGAGGTAACAATAACTTTGTTGCATTTCACCTGGCCCACCCAGAGAAAAGCTATTTCTAGGCAAATGCGGAAAACCCAAACCTTGTGGAACTCACCAGGTCTCTAATCTAACATCCTCTGTGTGCTGCAGAGCCTAATGTTTAATTTGAAAAACAATCCGAAAATAGCATGAAAGGAAACATGGAATTTGCATAGCTATATATATATATGTTTAAGATAGTCTTTTTCAAAAACACTGTGTTTGAGAGCTGGCCCTTTACTTGAAGTTGCCCGGATTTCATGGACTCCCCGGCGATAAGGAGTGTAATTTTCACTTGAGTGGCGGTTGATTTTCTGTACCATCTTCTTGGTGCTGGGGAGACTGATCTCAAACTGTCCTGCTGGAAAGCTAAAAGCTGACACTCAGAACTGTTTGCTGACTGAAGCTAAAGTAACAAAGACACTGGTGACAGGACGATTTCTAATGTGCTGTCATACTTTCGAGAGTCTTATTAAAATCTTGCTTTCTCTTTCCTTTTATTTCTCTCTTTTTTCTTTCCTATTTTCTAGAACTGTTTCTTTTCCCTTTTGGGAAAAAAAAAAGTATTTTTTCTGCATTGTCTTTATTTTCAAAGTTTAAATTACAACAACTTTTTTGTAGGCAAAGCCTTGGTTTTGTTTAATCCAGCTACCTATAGATGGACTTTTTTCATCATCAAGCCATTTGGAGGCTGACGTCTATTTCCAAAATGCTAAGTTTAATAACTGGAGAAGAATGGCAAAAACCTATCATTTCAGGTTTCCTAGAGATTCATTCCTAGTCAAGGTGCCTTTCAATACAATCTTACTGACAGGTGCTAGAAATCCATATGTGCAGCATAAGTTCTTCACTTAGAAAGCGCTGCTCTGCAGGTCAAAGTGCAGGGCAGGGAGGGTGTAGAACCCATACAGTGAAAACATTTAAGGGAAATTTAGAACCGTTGTGTAATTCTTTACAAAAGGATTATTGCCTTGGGAATCCATCAGTGGATCCATAGGTAGAAGTTAGGGTGTCTGAGAACTTAGATAGGAAAAAAAAAATTACTTCTTTGTGTTTTCTGCGCTTTAATTGAAATGTAACTTTTTCATCAATTATAAATATGGACAAAAGCCCATGGTAGTATCAGCCATCTGTTACACATCACATTACAGCTAGTTGTTGGAGGCATCTCAAACAGTTCTTTATGCTCACGTGAAATTGTGATAAATATTAGACCCACTAAATATTAGATCTAAATACTAGACCTATTAAATATTAGATCTTTTCACTTAACATTTTAATAAAAGAAAAATTACTTTAACACAATTATAATTATTATTATAACTATTTCAATATAATCATTTTCCTTAATAGCCTTATGTACTTTATTTATTCCATTCAAATCATTGTTCTGAGAATCAAACAGTGAATGGTCCAATGACTCCCTGCCACAATATAGGTTAAGACTCTTGGTTTGGAGGTTAAATGATTCTTCAAATAGATGTTTTGTGGTTCTAGATTTGGGAATTGGAGAGGGGTATAGAAAGTAGGAGAGAGGAGAGCTTGGTGTTTGTATTGGGCCTTGCAGAGAAGCTGCTTGTCTCTGTTGGGCCTGTGTTCAGGGCTCAACATCCAAACAACCCTCCCAAAATGTAGAGAAAAAGAAAACAGTGCATGCTAGGCAGCAGATATAGGGAAAATAACAAAAAAAGCAACACACAATTAAAAACCCCATTGAGGGATTAACAGATACACATTCAGTTCAGTTCAGTTCAGTTCAGTCGCTCAGTCATGTCCGACTCTTCACGATCCGATGAATCGCAGCACGCCAGGCCTCTCTGTCCATCACCAACTCCCGGTGTTCACTCAGACTCACGTCCATGGAGTCGGTGATGCCATCCAGCCATCTCATCCTCTGTCCTTCCCTTCTCCTCTTGCCCCCAATCCCTCCCAGCATCAGAGTCTTTTCCAATGAGTCAACTCTTTGCATGAGGTGGCCAAAGTACTGGAGTTTCAGCTTCAGCATCATTCCTTCCACAGAAATCCCAGGGCTGATCTCCTTCAGAATGGACTGGTTGGATCTCCTTGCAGTCCAAGGGACTCTCAAGAGTCTTCTCCAACACCACAGTTCAAAAGCATCAATTCTTCGGTGCTCAGCCTTCTTCACAGTCCAACTCTCACATCCATACATGACCACAGGAAAAACCATAGCCTTGACTAGACGGACCTTTGTTGGCAAAGTAATGTCTCTGCTTTTGAATATGCTATCTAGGTTGGTCATAACTTTCCTTCCAGGGAGTAAGCGTCTTTTAATTTCATGGCTGCAATCACCATTTGCAGTGATTTTGGAGCCCCAAAAAATAAAGTCTTACACTGTTTCCCCATCTATTTCCCATGAAGTGATGGGACCGCATGCCATTACCATATACAAAATAGATAAATAACAAGTACCTACTGTATAGCACAGAGAACTATATTTGATATCTTGTAATAAACTATACTAGAAAATAATCTGAAAAAGAATATATGTATGTGTGTGTATATATATAATATGTATATATATATATAATATGTTTATATAATGCATACATACCTGAATCGCTTTGTTGTACACCTGAAACTAATACAACACTATAAATCAACTATAATTAAAAAAACAGTGAAAAAATCCACTGAAAGTCTTATAACTCGAAGGGTTTTTTTTTTTTTAATCATTTCTTCCCTTTTTTGCACATATTTTTCCTGTTGCTAATCCCCACACTCCCCATTTTTAAGCAGTTTTCGATGCATTCCAAAAGATACCATCCACTTCAATGTTACTTTGCAGAGGCATTTATTTGTAGACATAACAGCTTTCACATAACTCTCCCTCACTAGCAAGTTGTCTGGCCTGACTCTTTGCTATTATTACAACAATGACAAAAGGCCAGCTTGCTACTAGCGTTAGTATTACCTGCAGGTATGAGGAAGGTTTATTTGCAAGACCTACAACAGCAGGGGCCAGGGAGGTAAGTTGATAGCCATTGTATGTGTTAAATTAACTCAGGGAGTTACTGACTGACATAACATGAGTTTAAAGAGACAAAGTTTCCCCAGGGTTTCTGTTAAAATATTTTCATCTCAATAAATTGAGAAGAGGAGGCCTTCTCAGGAAAGGCTATTTTTTTGCTTCTACATTACCTTCTGATTCTGAAAATTGGTAGAAAGGAGAGACCAAGGAAGGATGAATATGGCAGCAAAAGTGGGCAGGGAAGTTTATGAGGGCCGAGAGACAGGAATAAACTTTGCAGTCACAGAACTAGATTCAAATCCCCGCTCTTCAACTAGCCTGGCTGTGTGATTTTGAGCAGGTTGCTTAATTTTCTGAACTTCAGTTCTCCATCTATAAAATAGATAAAATTATAGCCCCAGCTTATAGAATTATTGTGAGAATCTGATGACATAGGATATGCAAGATGTTTGGCACTGTGCCTGGTATCCTGTAATGAGAACTTAATAATAGATGGCTCCTGCAGGGGTGGTGCTGAGACAGGGTGAGTATATCAGCAGGAAGAAGAGACAAGCATAAGAGCAGCTGCTATCTTGACCCATCTGCTGTGTTTATCTGTAATCAACCAGCCAGTCCTATTCTGCTGCGAAGGGATGTTCTCTTCACTGGGCTGCTAGTATCCTGGCCTCCTTCCTTTCCTCTTAATAATCTTGGTTGCCTTATTGAATTACTGGTTTGTCTCAGTTTTTCTAACTTAAAAACCAGGATCTTAATGATAGTTAATATCTACTTCACAAGCTGGATGAACTAGTATACGTGTGAAGTCATGCTATTTTTCAAAGTCAAGATAGTGACTCCCCTACTCTCATAATGAGGATGTGAGCACTGAGGTAAATGTACATGTAGATGCCTATCTGTACATGGGTTTTTTGTTTTTTTTCTATGTAGACTACCTAGTTAATATTTTAAATATGATAATCATTTAACTGATAAATAAGTTATGTGAAAGTCTTTGTAAACAGCAAGTATTATTTAAGCCAGCAATTTATAATTTTTACTAGTGCTGTTCAAAATAAAAATAATTTGGTCATTGGGAAATTGCCTTCTGGAATCCTTTGGCCCTCTGTTAGGTAAGAACTTAATTCCGTCAAAGGGTATGAGATCTCTAAGTTCTCGTCTTGTTTAATCACTAAGGAACCAGGGACAATCCTGAATGATTTAGAATCTTATCTTGCTCTTCTGTGAGTTAAGACTATCCCGGACTTGACCTTTGGTCAGCATTCTTAATAACCATTCTTGGAGTATGATGTTAAAAAGTGGTTGATAGAGGGTATAACAGAAGAAAATTTGAGTATTCCTGCAAACACTCCTTGCTTTTTCCAATAACCAATGATGTAAACCTCATTCATTAAAAATCAACTTTCTTAAATTTAGTTATGTTTTAGGACTTTTTAAAAAAACTCAGCAAGTGCTTAGAAATCCCCATAATGGTCTCTCACCTCCTACAATGGTACCTCTGGACCTGGAACAGCTTGAGTATGAAGACTGCCTTGTCTCTAATCCTATGTGCTTATTTAAACCAATAAATATATTTTGCCCATGTTATTATATAGAGCCTAGACTAATCTGTCCCTTATTTATTAAGAGTTTATCCGCCCAGGCTTTCCTAGTAATCTAGTGGTTGAGAATCTGCCTGCCAATGCAGGGGACATCGGTTCGATCCCTGGTCTGGGAAGATCCCACATGCTGTGGAACAAGTAAGCCTGTGTGCCACAGTTACTGAAGCTTGTGCATTTTATAGCTGCAGCTATTGAAACCTGTACGCACAGAGCCCATGCTCCACAAGACAGGAAACTGCAATGAAAAGCCCATGTACTACAAGAAGGAGCAGACCGTGCTCACAGCAACTAGGGAAAGCCTGCATGTAGCAACAAAGACCCAGCACAGCCAAAAATAAACAAATACATTTTTTTTTTTTTAAAGAGTTGATCAACAAAAAGCATAGCTAATCTACTCTGGGACTGAACCATTTATCTGGATTGATGTGGGGAGAGAAATGTCATAGGGAGATTGATTTACCATATTACTTTAAGATACTGGCTAAGATACTGCAATGAAAACAAAGAGAATTATGGAAGAAAATGATCAACTGTTGTTTAACAGACTGTCAGTACCTCCTCTGACCAGTGGGAAGAAACGATCTGCTGAAGCTGTCAAAGCTGTGACCTCCACTGGCCTGCAGCCATCCTGGCCTCTGGTATCCGGACCCATAGGATGATTCACCCAGTACTAATTTCATGGTGGTTATTATTAATAGTACTAGGCTAATTTGCTATGAGTATTGATTCAAAGTGATATTGTGACTGTTTTAAAATAGTTCAGAGTGATAACTTGTTAGAGTAACTCTAAAGAAATCATGAAGGCAGAGCTCTTTACAAAATCAGTGGCCAATATCCAGGCTTTGTGGAGAAGGAAATGGCAACCCACTCCAGTATTCTTGCCAAGGAGAATCCCATGGACAGAGGAAACTGGTGGGCTACAGTCCATGGGGTTGCAAAAGAGTCAGACATGACTGAGCATATCCAGGCTTGGGTTGGAAGCCTTTATTTGAGGGAGTCTTACTTCTTGTGCTTGGCCAGAATAGCTCAGGGATGCTGATTTATAATTTGCTGCTTTTCAATCCAAGATTTGGCTATACATTTAGGTTAACTTATGCAAAACTGGCAGAGGTTGAATTCTAGCTTTTTCTAGTGTCTTAAGTTTGATCATTTCCCTCTGGTTAGCGTGGAGAGAACTAAAGCCTTCTGTTCTGACCAAACAACCACAACCCAAATAGGCCAAGACACTAGGGAAATACTGGGGCAAGTGAAATGAGTACAGTTTAGAGCAGCCAAGCTGAGGCACGGAGCTCAAACCAATGCTGGGGCAGTGTGAGCCATGTCTCCAGGGGCCTAGCACACTTCTCATATGAAACTTTAAAGTACGGGTGGTTTACATAAATTTGGGAAAAATTCAAGTACTAAATAGCTCTGTTTCTTTTACTTCTCTGTACCACTTTGGGAACTGTGTTAATTTCCCCCTGGGGATCCATTCCTTCCTCCCTTTTGGTCCCTGAGATTCAGGTGGGGCTGACTCACTTTCTTTCCACCTGTACCAGCTCCAGCTGTGGTTATGTAGCCCATACCTGACCCATGAGACCAATAATCAGATCAATAATGAACTGTCATCCAATTTGGGAGAGTTAGATCTAGGTCTTTGTTAGAGACTTTAGAACAGAGGTGCTAGCCATCTTCTGGTGTAGATATACTGGTAGAAGGCAGACCTAGCACTTCTGGAGACCATCTTTGTTGCTACAAGGAGGAAGCTTATCTGAGAATGAAGCCAACACAGAGGAAAGCAGAATTGAGAGACAGTGACAGATGTACCATTTGAATCCCATTAGATGAGGAATCTAAGTCAAACTTTGCCTAAAATGACAGGTGTGATTAACTGATTTATTTTTACACAGGACAATTTGAGTTAGGCTTCTGTTACTTGCAATAGAAAGTGTTCTGAATAGTATATTATCTTTTGTAGAGCCTGTGTATCAGTCAGCTATTGCCACAATAATGCTACATAACAAAACACTGAAAGACTCAGAGGCATCCAATAGTCATTTCTTTCTTTATTATAAGTTAGCTGGGATTGGGTTAGTCTAAGTTGGGTTTGACTGGACTTGGTTCCAAGCTTTAGGTTGAGTCAAGTGTACTCCATTAATCTCTTACACTCTTTTGATAAGTGGCTATTTAGGGCATACTGTTATTTTCACAGTGACTGACAGAAATGTCAGATGCAGTCCCAACTACATAAGCACAGTCCGAGCCTCTGCTTATGTCCTGTTCACTAACATTGCATTGGCTAAAACAAGTAATTTGACCAAGTCCAACATCAAAGTGGGGAAAGGCACCTTCATGAGATGAAGAGAAGGGAGTGAATATTTACTGAACAATAATCTACTACTGTCTGAATTTAAACCAAAGGAAATAAGGGCTAGTGAAAGTCGCTCAGTCGTATCTGACCATTTGTGACCCCATGGACTATAGAGTCCATGGAATTCTTGAGGCCAAAATACTGGAGTGGGTAGCCTTTCCCTTCTCCAGGGAATCTTCCCAACCCCGGGATTGAGCCCAGGTCTCCTGCATTGCCAACGGATTCTTTACCAGCTGAGCCACAAGGGAAGCCCAAGAATACTGGAGTGGGTAGCCTATCCCTTCTCCAGTGGATCTTCCTTGCCCAGGAATCGAACCAGGGGGTCTCCTGCATTGCAAACAGATTCTTTACCAACTGAGCTACCAGGAAATAAAGGCTACTTATTATCAAATAGTGTGATTTTAAAACTATAAGGCTATAAATATAATGATAAATAAGCAATGTAATATATTTTAAACAAGTTAATGTAACAAATGGTGATTGAATTTTTTAGCACTGAGTGCTGTGTATTCCTGAAAGATTCAATCTTCTAATTTGTTTTCTAATATGAATGATGTTGAAATTATTTCTGATATGAATAGAACATCATACAGGCGCCACCTTCTGATCAAGAAATAATTTTGGTCATATGTAATACATATAGATATCAACTAATGAGGACATTCAGAAACAATTTCGTTTAATTTTGAAATTTTACCTCACACAACATGCAAATATTGTGAACTACAATTAAAAGACACTATCTGAATTCATAATAATAATGACCGTCATTCTTTTGTCTCCTAGTTTCAGGTACTTTGCTAAATGAGCCTCAGTGATATTAAATAATGTGACCAAATTCTCAAATCTGACAAGGACCAGAGAAGGACATCTACCTGGGTCTGTGTTGGGTTAAGACTTGAGCCTTTATTTCACTATATTGTAGGAAGTCTAGGTTAAACAATGAAGATGAGTTGGTAGCAATTCTAGAAAACACTACTGCCCTGATAAATGAAACCATTGCTCCAGTCATGCTTCGAAGCAGGAGGTTGGATTTGGCACAATGAAGTTTCGTTAAGGAAGACAGTTGAGGGCGGCAGCTCTGTGTGATGGTGAAGAGCATAAGATCTTGTGAGGTTCCCCTGGGGTCAGTGATTTGCCTTGTACCAGGCGGAAGACAGCTATCCTGACTACAGCTTCATTGTGGGAACTTAATGTCATATTGCATGAAAAGATCTTTATATAACCTGTGGCCAAGGGAGCACAGTTATAAACTCCAATAAAAAAACAAATACAGAAACAGACTAGCTCTCTGTCCTGGTGATTCTATAACTGACTTAACTGACTTGTGTAAAACAGAGGCTGAACCTTGTAATCTCTTGAAATTAATTTTGACCCTTACAGTGTTTAGACTTGGGGACTTTTCTAACCACTTAAAAAAAAATTCAAGAGTGGAAATGTCCTTGGTTTAGTGTGAGTGATAATAGTTGGTATCTGGGTTGCTTGAATGATCGTGGTTGGGCAGAAAAAAGTTCCTGAGGAAGCAGGCACTTTCAGTGTCAAACTCCACTTTGTCCACAGACACTGACATCTGAAAGCAAAGCTTTATAGTTAAAATTTTTGGTTGGAAAATAGGATTTTTTTTTTTTGCCTTTTCTTTGAGTCAAGGTGACAGTGGACTGAGACTTGAGTGTCAAATAGCTGGAATCAGTAATAAAGTCTCCTTCCACTCAGAAAATGAAGAGGAAAAACTGCCTCAGAATTTGTCATGTCTCTGTTCTACTATATAACAGTTTGTGGGTGATAAAATAGATGATGTCCATGATAACATCTAGAATGCAGGTAATACATGAATATTATTCTGTTTATAAGGCACTTTTCAAACTAGGTAAGCCCAACTTAAACATAATTGCATGAGAGGGATGATTCCAGACACATGGAGAATGTGGAGACAATTAAGTCTGGGGCATGTGCCCACTTTTCCTGAGCTCTGAAGGGGGAGGAAATCTTGATATATTTTTGTAAGTCTTCTTCTCCTCTTCTATTTTTAGGATGGGAGGGTGGCTTCAGTGCTGGATGAAGATCTGAGCAAACACACAGGGTTGGGAAAGGCCCAGAAAATGGAGTAAGGCACCTCCTTCCAGCAAAATCTGGAGAGAACAGAGTGGGGGCCCTGGGTGGCAGCAAGCAGGTGACCTGTCAGAACATGAAACAAGGAGTTCCAAAGTTCTGGCCTTGCCCAGAGAATATCCTGTATCCCACATCTAGATGTTACTTCTGAGAAGGTGAGCCTTCCTTTACTCCCCAGATCTCCTTACAGAAAGCAAGGAGGTTCAGCCCTTGACTATTTTGAGTTTCATAGGCAGAGTGACATAACCGCACCATGCTATTATTTTTGTGACTTCAGGAACTCATTTGACCTAGCTTTCTCTTTTTTTTTTTTTTCCATTTGAAGAAATATAGGTGATAGGTCAAATCGGTAGCCTTGAAATTGTGAGTCTCAGAGCTCTAGCAGTCCTCAGAAACCTCAGAAGATCTCAAAAGCCCCTCAGATTTGGCAGACAAGTAGGATGAGTGAGAAGAACTCCTTTCCCTGCACCCTCTTTCACTTAGAATCCTTTCTCATTTGGGGTTTTGTGGATGACTCTGAGTAGTAACTGCTGTCCTTAACCATCTGGAAGCCAGTTACTGACTGGTCATGAAACTCCGCTCTTGCTCCGTGGTCCTTCAAAACCCTGAGCATTGGAGTCAAGTTCAGACTTCATTCTTGGAAGAAGGTCCTGTGTTATGAGTATCACAAGTGGCCCTGGAGATAGAAGAAACAAAAAGATATAATATCTGCCCTCAAGGATTTTACTGTCTAATGAAGAAAATAAGCAGGGTGACAATACACAGCCTTGACGTACTCCTTTTCCTATTTGGAACCAGTCTGCTGTTCCATGTCCAGTTCTAACTGTTGCTGCTTGACCCGCATTCAGGTTTCTCAAGAGGCAGGTCAGATAGTCTAGTATCCCCATCTCTTTCAGAATTTTCCACAGTATATTGTGATCCACACAGTCAAAGGACTTAGCATAGTCAATAAATCAGAAATAGATATTTTTCTGGAACTCTCTTGCTTTTTTGATGATTCAGTAGATGTTGGCAATATGATCTCTTGTTCGCCTGCCTTTTCTAAAACCAGTTTGAACACCTGGAAGTTCACGGTTCACATATTGTTGAAGCCTGCTTATTTAACTTAAAAGCAGAGTACATCATGAGAAATTCTGGGCTGGATGAAGCACAAACCAGAATCAAGATTGTGGGAGAAATATCAATAACCTCAGATATGCAGATGACAACACCCTTACGGCAGAAAATGAAGAAGAACTAAAGAGCCTCTTGATGAAACTGAAAGAGGAGTGTGAAAAAGTTGGCTTAAAGCTCAACATTCAGAAAACTAAGATGGTGGCATCTGGGCCCATCACTTCATGGCAAATAGATGGAGAAACAGTGGAAACTGTGACAAACTTTATTTTGGGGGGCTCCAAAATTGCTGAAGATGGTGACTGCAGACAGGAAATTAAAAGTCGCCTACTCCTTGGAAGTAAAGTTATGACCAACCTAGACAGCATATTAAAAAGCAGAGATAATTACTTTGTCAACAAAGGTCCGTCTAGTCAAGGCTATGGTTTTTCCAGTAGTCATATATGGATATGAGAGTTGGACCATAAAGAAAGCTGAGTGCTGAAGAATTGATGTTTTTGAACTGTGGTGTTGGAGAAGACTCTTGAGAGTCCGTTGGACTGCAAAGAGATTCAACCAGTCCATCCTAAAGGAGATCAGTCCTGAGTGTTCATTGGAAGGACTGATGTTGAAGCTGAAACTTCAATACTTTGGCCACCTGATGTGAAGAACTGACTCATTTGAAAAGACCCTGATGCTGGGAAGGATTGAGGGCAGGAGGAGAAGGGGACAACAGAGGATGAGATGGTTGGATGGCATCACTGACTCAATGAACATGAGTTTGAGTGAACTCCGGGAGTTGGTGATGGACTGGGAGGCCTGGCCGTGCTGCAGTCCATGGGGTTGCAAAGAGTCAGACATGACTGAGCAACTGAACTTAATGAATGAAGAAAAAGAGAAGCAAATTCGTCATTGGTTAAATGGAGTCTTACACCAGGAAGACAGAGAACAGAGAATGGATTGCACATGTACAGCTAAGAGGGCAAGTGATAGTCGCTCAGTCATGGTCCACTCTCTGTGACCTATGGACTGTGAGTAGCCTGTCAGGTTCCTCTGTCCATGGACTTCTCCAGGCAAGAATACTGGAGTAGGTAGCCATTGTCTTCTCCAGGGGATCTTCCCAACCCATGCATCAAACCCAGGTCTCCTGCATTTCAGGCAGATTCTTTACCATCTGAATCACCAGGGAAACCAAGGGCAAGAGGAAGTTTCAGAGAATGAGCCTGCTAAGCTGGACTTGACAGGTAGAGGGGCATTGTACAGAAAGGAGTGTATTATCAGAGCGTGTAATTCAGATCTGTCTGTCTGCTCCTTGAAATACTGTACTTCCCAATGTACCTATTGACTTCATGGCAAATAGATGGGGAAACAGTGGCAACAGTGACAGACTTTATTTTCTTGGGCTCCAAAATCACTGCAGATGGTGACTGCAGCCATGAAATTAAAAGACACTTGTCCCTTGGGAAAAAAGCTATGACAATGACACTGTATTAAAAACCAGAGACATTACTTTGCCAACAAAGGTTTGTATAATTGAAGCTATGGTTTTTCCAGTAATCATGTATGGATGTGAGAGTCAGACCATATAGAAGGCTGAATGCCAAACAATAGATGCTTTTGAACTGTGGTGATAGAGAAGACACTTAAGTGTCCTTTGTACAGCAAGGAGATTAAATCAATCAATCCTAAAGAAAATCAACCCTGAATATTCATTAAAAGGAATGTTGCTGAATCTGAAGCTCTAACACTTTTTTCTGCCTGATGTGAAGAAAAGACCCTGATCCTGGGAAAGAGTGTGGTTAGAAGGAGAAGGGGACGACAGAGGATGAGATGGTTGGATGGCATCACTGACTTGATGGACATGGGTTTGGGTGGACTCCGGGAGTTGGTGATGGACAGGGAGGCCTGGCATGCTCTGGTTCATGGGGTCGCAAAGAGTCGGACATGACTGAGCGACTGAACTGAACTGATACAGTCCAAAGAGTCAGACATGACTGAGTGACTTTCCCTTTCACTTTCTTTCCTTAGACTTCAGAGGGATATTTCATTTCTTCTTTAAAGCCAACATCTAATTCTGACAACTGCAGAGTTTTTCCCTAGCAGGGCTCCATATCCAGTAATGTGAATTTTGACTTATGAAGACAACAGTTTTCTATAATATTTCTATTATAGTTGCAGTGCCCTTAAAAGGAATAAATGTGGCAAAACTTTGAAAATGTAGGAATTATGAGTCTCAAATATGGTCCTGCCTTAGGAATATCAGTGACTCAATGGACATGAGTTTAATCAAGCTCCAGGAGATGGTGAAGGACAGGGAAGCTTGGCTTGCTGCAGTCCATGGGGTCTCAAAGAGTCAGATATGACTGAGTGATTTAACAACAACAATGTACCTCAAATACAAGTTAAACCCTTTCTTACGGCTACCAGGTACTTGCAATCCATGCCTTTCTCAGACTCTGCTCCTGGTCTTTTTCAGGCTTGTTATCCTCTAGTCTCCCCTCTTCAACACTCTATGCTCATGCTCACTGGTGGCTTTTACCTTTGCTGTTCCCTCTGGCTAAAATGCCTTTCCCTCGGAGTCTTCAGTAATAACTCCTTCTCATGCTCTGGCTTCAGAATAGATGCAGCAGCTCCTTATCAACCTTTCCAGTTTTCCTTCTCTGATTACAATGGATTAATCATAACTTGAAGCCTCCTAAAAGTTAGAGAATCCTAAATGACGTGCTTTGGTGAATATGGTGGAAATGAAAGTAATACATGTTACTTCCAGGTAGAATCAGTTACTTTCCAGTGTGAAACTGTGAAAATGTTTTGTTCTATGGTCAGGAAACTAGAGACTCTCCCAGACCCATGGGAAACTCTAAGTGGGAAATCCTAAATGTTTATGGATTTTAGCCATTGACATTTTAGGGACTGCTATTATGACTGATAGAGATCCTTTCTAACAACCACTCTTAGAGTTGCCCCTCCTCCTTGACTACAAATTACTTTTTATCTATATTTACTTTTTTGATTGCACCTCTCTGAAATTATGCTGCTTGTGCATTTATTTATTATTAATGTCTTTCCACGAAAATATAAACTTCATGAGAGCAAGTGCCTCACGTGTCTTGTTCTGTATTCTCAGTAATTAGACAAGCCCTTGGTGCAAAGCAGTCCCATAAAAAGAAACGAACACAAAGTGTATCTGTGCCACATGGGACACTGAAACATATTAGAAAGGCATGCATGAGAAAGCTTGAATCAATGAACCTTCTCCTCAAATTAAGAAAGAAAACTTAAGGAAATACAAAAAGGTAAAATGGTTGTCTGAGAAGGCCTTACAAATAGCTGAGAAAAGAAGGAAATGAAAGGTGAAAGAGAAAAGGAAAGATATACCCATCTGAATGCAGCCTTCCAAAGAATATCAAGGAGAAATAAGAAAGCCTTCCTAAGTGAACAAGGCAAAGAAACAGAGGAAAACAATAGAATGGGAAAGACTAGAGATCTCTTCAAGAAAATTAGAGATACCAAGGGAACATTTCATGCAAAGATGGGCCCAATAAAGGACAGAAATGGTATGGACCTAAGAGAAACAGAAGATATTAAGAAGAGGTGTTATGGAAGGACTTCTATATATTTATATTCTATAAATATATAGAAAGACTATATATTAAAAAAAAAAAAACTCAGTTGACCCAGATAAACACAATGGTGTAATCACTCACCTGTAGCTAGACATCTTGGAGTGCAAAGTCAAGTGGTCATTAGGAAGCATCACTAATACTACAAACAAAGCTAATGGAGGTGATGGAATTCCAGCTGAGCTATTTCAAATTCTAAAACATGATGCTGTGAAAATGCTGCACTCAATATGCCAGCAAATTTAGAAAACTCAGCAGTGGCCACAGAACTGGAAAAGGTCAGTTTTCATAACAATCCCAAAGAAGAGCAATGCCAAAGAACGTTCAAACTACCACACAATGGCAGTCATTTCACATGCTACCAGAGTAATGCTCAAAATATTCCAAGCTAGGTTTCAACAGTACATGACCCAAGAACTCCCAGATGTACAAGCTGGATTTAGAAAAGGCAGAGGAACCAGAGATCAAATTGTCAACACCTGTAGGATCAAAAACAAAGTAAGAGAGTTACAGAGAAACATATACCTCTGCTTCATTGACTATGCTAAAGCCTTTGACTGTGATCAGTTCAGTCGCTCAGTCATGTCAGAATCTTTGTGACCCCATTAACTGCAGCACGCCAGGCCTCCCTATCGATCACAAACTCCCAGAGTTTACTCAAAATCATGTCCATTGAGTCGGTGATGCCATCCAACCATCTCATCCTCTGTTGTCCCCTCTCTTCCTGCCCTCAATCTTTCCCAGAATCAGAGTCTTTTTAAATGAGTCAGCTCCTTGCCTCAGGTGGCCAAAGTATTGGAGTTTCAGCATCAGCATCAGTCCTTCCAATGAATATTCACAGTTGATTTCCTTTAGGATGGACTGGTTGGATCTCCTTGCAGTCCAAGGGACTCTAAAGAGTCTTCTCCAACACCACAAATCAAAAGCATTAATTCTTTGGAACTCAGATTTCTTTATAGTCCAAGTCTCACATCCATACATGACCACTGGAAAAACCATAGCCTTGACTGGACGGACCTTTGTTGGCAAGGTAATGTCTCTGCTTTTTAATATGCTATCTAAGTTGTTCATAACTTCTACCAAGGAGTAAGCATCTTTTAATTTCATGGCTGCAATCACCATCTGCAGCGATTTTGGAGCCCCCCCCCCAAAAATAAATTCTGCCACTGTTTCCACTGTTTCCCCATCTATTTCCCATGAAGTGATAGGACCAGATGCCATGATCTTAGTTTTCTGAATGTGAGCTTTAAGCCCACTGTTTTACTCTCCTCTTTCACTTTCACCAAGAGGCTCTTTAGTTCTTTGCTTTCTGCCGTAAGGGTGGTGTCATCTGCATATCTGAGGTTATTGATATTTCTCCCGGCAATCTTGATTCCAGCTTGTGCTTCATCCAACCAAGTGTTTCTCATGATGTACTCTGCATGTAAGTTAAATAATCAGGGTGACAATATACAGCTTTGACATATGCCTTTCCTGATTTGGAACCAGTCTGTTGTTCCATGTCAAGTTCTAACTGTTGCTTCCTGACCTGCATACAGATTTCTCAAGACGAAGGTCAGGTGATCTGGTATTCCCATCACTTTCAGAATTTTCCACAGTTTGTTGTGATCCACACAGTCAAAGGCTTTGCCATAGTCAATAAAACAGAAGTAGATGTTTTTCTGGAACTCTCTTACTTTTTTGAAGATCCAATGGGTGTTTGCAATTTGATCTCTGGTTCTTCTGCCTTTTCTAAAGCCAGCTTGGACATCCAGAAGTTCACAGTTCACATACTGCTGAAGCCTGGCTTGGAGAATTTTGTACATTACCTTACTAGCATATGAGATAAGTGAAATTGTGCAATAGTTTGAGCATTCTTTGGCATTGCCTTTCTTCGAGATTGGAATGAAAACTGACCTTTTTCAGTCCTGTGACCATTGCTGAGTTTTCCAACTTTGCTAGCATATTGAGTGCAGCACTTTTATAGCATCATCTTTTAGGATTTGAAGTAGTTCAACTGGAATTCCATCACCTCCATTAGCTTTGTTCATAGTGATGCTTCCTAAGGCCCATCTAACTTCACATTCCAGGATGTCTGGCTCTAGGTGAGTGATCATACCATCATGGTTATCTGGGTTGTGAAGATCTTTTTTGTACATTTCTTCTGTGTATTCTTACCACCTCTTCTTAATATCTTCTGCTTCTGCTAGGTCCCTACCATTTCTGTCCTTTATTGTGCCCATCTTTGCATGAAATGTTCCCTTGATATCTCTAATTTTCTTGAAGAGATCTCTAGTCTTTCCCATTCTATTGTTTTCTTCTATTTCTTTGCATTGATCACTGAGAAAGGCTTTCTTATAAACTGTAGAAAATTCCTAAAGAGATGGGAATACCATACCACCTTACTTACCTCCTGAGAAATGTGCATGCAAGTCAAGAACCAATAGTTAGAACTGGACACAGAACAATGGCCTGGTTCAAAACTGGGAAAGGGTTATGTCAAGGCTGTATGTTGTCATCCTGCTTATTTAACTTATATGAGAGTACATCATGAGAAATACTGGGATGAATGAAGTACAAGCTGGCATCAAGATTGCTGGGAGAAATATTGAAAACCTCAGATATGCAGAGGACATCACCCTTTAGGCAGAAAGTGAAGAGGAACTAACGAGCTTCTTGATGACAGTGAAAGAGGAGAGTGAAAAAGCTGGCTTAAAACTCAACATTCAAAAAACTAAGATCATGGCATCTGGTCCTATCACTTCATTGCAAAAAGATGAGGAAGCAATGGAACAGTGACAATCTTTATTTTCCTGGGCTCCAAAATTACTGGGGATGTTGACTGCAGCCATGAAATTAAAATATATTTACTCCTTGGAAGAAAAGCTATGACAATCTTAGACAGCATATTAAAAATCAGAGGCATTACTTTTCCAATAAATGTTTGTATAGTCAAAGCTATGGTTTTTCCAGTAGTCATGAATGGATGTGATATTTGGACCATAAAGAAGGCTGATCACTGAAGAATTGATGCCTTTGAACCTTGGTGCTGGAGAAGACTCTTGAGAGTCCTTTGGACAGCAAGGAGATCAAACCAGTCAATCCTAAAAAAAATCAGCCCTGAATATTCATTAGAAGGCACATTGCTGAATCTGAAGCTCAACAATTTTTCCATCTGATGTGAAGAGCCAACTCATTGGAAAAGATGCTGGCAAAGATTGAAGGCAGGAGGAGAAGGGGACAATATAAGATGATGTGGTTGAATGGCATCACCATCTCCATGGACATGAGTTTAAACAAGCTCCAGGAGTTGGTGAAGGTCAGGGAAGCCTGGAGTACTGCAGTCCATGAGGTCAGGCATGACTCATAATGGTCAGACATGACTGAGCAACTGAACAACAACAACAACGAAGTGTAAGGAATAGATATTTATATAGTCTTTCTCAATCTCAATCTTTTAAATCCTTGATTTCAAAACATTGCAACTATGTAATAAAAAGAGATGTAATCTAAAATCTATTATTTATTAGTGAAGAATTTAGGTGTAAAATTTCTCTAGGTAGCAATGTAAAATTCCAATAGCAGAGTGAATACCAGTGTTTTATGGCTTGTTTTGAAAGTAAACTTTATTAAAGTTTACTATTCTAGGAAGTACAATAGAAAAGCTATGATGAAGCCAGGTTCTTAAATGACTTTTCTTTTAGATCTGAGAATTGACATTTTTTCACAGAATTGAAACCTAAATCTTATTTTGTTTTACTTTATTGGCATTGTTTATCTCCAATATAATCCTTGAAAAAGATTTATGAAGAACAAAGAAGTAGGAGAGGTGAGAAGTTCAATTGGATAAAATTGTGATTATAAAAATTTCAAAACTCATACAGTAACCTATAGATGATTAAAACCCTATGGAATCAATTACATTAAATAATTCACATCAATGTCTAGGGAAAGCTCAGTATTACTGAGATGATTGTCATAACAGGAAGCCTTATGGAAACCCAGGGTCAAGAAGAATGTAGTGATTTTCAAACATGTAAGCACACCCAAGGGAATTTCTTTCTTCCAATATAATTTGGCATCTTTGGCAGGTCTGTCCCTCTTCTCATCATTCTCATTTGTCAACAAGAAGCTGTGTAACATGGTACTGCTGTCAGTTTCTGTTGATGTCAGACTTTCTTGTGTTTTTAATCAATAACAGAGATAAACTGTGGAAACTCTCCTCTGCTTATCTGATCCTCCTTCTGCACTAGTGAGATTTTCAATATTTTTCCCCCCATCAAACACATAAACCACTGTGAAAAGACTGAAATTAACCTCAGGTACTTTGAAATATCCAAGGGCATGGGGAAAGCTCATGTGAAAATTGGATAGGAATGGACTTAGGGGTTGGCTCAAAGACAGTGGTCAAGCTTATTATTTTCTTTTATAGAATTCTTTATGTGAAGATATTTCTCTTAGAGATGATCTTTGGAGCAAATGGTAGAGAAGAGGAATCCTGCCCAAGGGAACTTAGGCAATGAGAACTTCCCAAGAGAGTGTATAGCCATGCACATGGGTAATTAAACAGATTGTTCAGAGTGTTGGCAGATCATTTCATAATAATATTGTCTTGTTTGTGGATTCTCCAAGCCAGGCTTCAGCAATACGTGAACCGTGAACCTCCAGGCGTTCAAGCTGGTTTTAGAAAAGGCAGAGGAACCAGAGATCAAATTGCCAACATCTGCTGGATCATTGAAAAAGCAAGAGAGTTCCAGAAAAACGTCTACTTCTGCCTTATAGAATATGCCAAAGCCTTTGACTATGTGGATCACAATAAACTGTGGAAAATTCTGAAAGAGATGGGAATACCAGACCACCTGATCTGCCTCTTGAGAAATTGCAGGTCAGGAAGCAACAGTTAGAACTGGAATGGGACAACAGACTGGTTCCAAATAGGAAAAGGAGTACATCAAGGCTGTATATTGTCACCCTGCTTATTTAACTTATATGCAGAGTACATCATGAGAAACGCTGGGCTGGAGGAAGCACAAGCTGGAATCAAGATTGCCGGGAGAAATGTCAGTAACCTCAGATATGCAGATGACACCACCCTTATGGCAGAAAGTGAAGAGGAACTAAGGAACCTCTTGATGAAAGTGAAAGAGGAGAATGAAAATGTTGGCTTAAAGCTCAACATTCAGAAAACTAAGATCATGGCATCCGGTCCCATCACTTCACGGAAAATAGATGGGGAAACAGTGGAAACAGTGGCTGACTTTATTTTGGGGGGCTCCAAAATCACTGCAGATGGTGATTGCAGCCATGAAATTAAAAGACTTTTACTTGTTGGAAGGAAAGTTATGACCAACCTAAACAGCATATTAAAAAGCAGAGACATTACTTTGTCAACAAAGGTCTGTCTAGTCAAGGCTATGGTTTTTCCAGTAGTTATGTATGGATGTGAGAGTTGGACTCTAAAGAAAGCTGAGTGCCAAAGAATTGATGCTTTTGAACTGTGGTGTTGGAGAAGACTCTTGAGAGTCCCTTGGACTGCAAAGAGATGCAACCAGTCCATTCTGAAGGAGATCAGCCCTGGGATTTCTTTGGAAGGAATGATGCTAAAGCTGAAACTCCAGTACTTTGGCCACCTCATGCGAAGAGTTGACTCATTGGATAGACCCTGATGCTGGGAAAGACTGAGGGCAAGAGAAGAAGGGGATGACAGAGGATGAGATGGTTGGATGGCATCAGGGACTCAATGGACGTGGGTTTGGGTAGACTCCCGGTCATTGGTGATGGACAGGGAGGCCTGGCGTGCTGTGGTTCATGGGGTCACAAAGAGTCAGACACGACTGAGTGACTGAATTGTGAAGGCAGGGATGGATGTTCATTGTGGTAATTTGACAGTTAAAGAGATAAAGTGGGAGTAAAACATGAGCTGGTTGTGGCAGCAGAGGGTATTGTATTCTTGGGCACCCAGTGTTTTTCACCTCCTTTGGTGGTGCCCCAGAGCCACTGCTGAAGGGATAAGCCTGTGTAAACACTTTCCTATCAGATGGCCTTGCTTCAGTGGCTAACATTCACTGAAGTGAAATGGACCTATGATCCAAGCTAAGCCAATCATATTTTGGTCAAAATTGAACTAAGATACACAGAAAGTAAAATTAATGAACATTAGATGCTCTCATGTGCTATCCAAAGTTCTGTTACCCTACCATGGCAGAACACTTTGACTAGCTGTCCCAACATTTGAAGGTTTTTTTTGGTAACCAAAGGCAGCTTTGTCCATGTCACAGCAGGCCAGAAAACATCAGACAATTGATGCCCTGAGGAAGTGCTCTTGCCCTGTGACTTACAGGATTTGATGAATACCACCTCAGCACTTTTGTCCTTTGGTTAGAGCAACTCTGAGATGCATATTTCACACTGATTCCCAGTAAGATTAAGTTCTACTCACCTGCGGTGATGACTGGATTGATACACAAGCCACTGGTTGTCTTCTCTTTGCTGTCTCACTTTTCTACATCCTCATTAATAATTTGAGGGATCACTTCTCAAAGAAAATACTGTTTCAGAGTCCACCTCTAGTGAAAGTCACTCAGTCGTGTCTGATTCTTTGCAACCCCATGGACTATACAGTCCATGGAATTCTCCAGGCCAGAATACTAGAGTGGGTAGCCTTTCCCTTCTCCAGTGAATCTTCCTAATCCAGGGATCAAACCCAGGTATGCCGTACTGCAGGATTCTTTACCAGCTGAACCACCAGGGAAGCCCAAGAATACTGGAGTGGGTAGCCTATCCCTTCTCCAGGGAATCTTCCCAACCCAGGAATCGAATTGGGTCTTCTGCATTGCAGGTGGATTCCCTATCAACTGAGCTATCAGGAAAGCCCATTTCTGAGGAAAGCTAAATTCAGACAGAAGCAATAAATTCAGTTAGATTGAAGTCAGGGTTGGATTATAATAACCCCAAGTCACATATGTTCAAGATGAATTTCTGGGGGAAATAAAATTTAAAAAAAAATCTCTCAGATTAGCTTGCATAGCTGAGAATAGAGAAATGAACAGAGGTAGAGATGAGAGACAATATAATAAAAAGGAGAAGAACCCTCCATTCAGTCAGCCTGACATCCTCCTAATATTTGAGTTCTGTGAAGTTCTAAATGCCTCCTTGTCTTGGGATAGCTTAAGGCATATCTGTTTCTTGCTGTCTAAATGTGTCTGAATAGGACAAGGGTCAACTATCAACTATGGAGAAAGAAGTTGGGTGAATAAAATGTGTTTGTGAGGAAATACTCATACTCTGTCCATGTGCTGAATGCAAGAACGCAAAACATCAGTGCCAGGAGCTTAATGTGGAAGGACCCAGGATCTGAAGAAACTGGTGCTTGAGGTGAAAAAATTAGACTGGGATAGAAAAAAGGATGATTTATTATAAACTTGGAACACAATAGTGGAGAAAAAGATAATTGAGCTTTGAGGTTAACTTTTTTCTTTAGAGGCACCAGTCAGTATTCTTAGATCCTAAGTCAAAAGTGGACTAGAGATGCAAATGAGAACCCTGGTGTCTCCTGGCATTTCATGTTGGAGGTCTTTTAATCTCTGCTTTTCAGTTTCTGCAAGAGGTAGGTTTGTGCAGGGTTCTGAGTTTTATGGGTTTTGTTTTTTTTTTTCTTTTAAACAGATGCTCACATTCTCAGTTTAATGAGAGGGGAACATTAAGAAGATGGAGTTAGAACAGGCTTAAGAGCCTTGTTCAGGCACTGTGGGGCCAGAGCAATTCTGGTGCTAAATGGAAGTTATCAATTTAGTAATTATCAAGGATGATCGGGAAGAAATGACTGGAACCTCTGGGTGGTCAGTGATAGGAGGAAAGTTAGGAGCAAGCCTGTCCCGCAAGGGAATGCCCCTGAAGATAAATGATACTTGAATTAAATAAGTGAAAATTGAAGGACATATAGGGAAAGAAAAGGAAAAGGACAGGGCTTGAAAATGACAGAGAGAAATCAAAGATGGAGAGCCTCCTTGATTAAGTTCTTTAACAGAACTTTCCCCAACTCGATTGTTCATTACAAACTTTTCTCTTCAGCTCTTTCTTTGCTTTTTCCCATCCCAAGCCCCCTCCCCAACACCTCAATTTGGAATTTAAATTTTTTTTCAAATATTATTCAAAGACAGAATTTTATAGATTTTTTTCCTTTAGAATACACAAATGAATTTAAAAAACCTTCAAAAGGAACTAAATTAAGGGGGTCCTGATGAATGATTCTATTGGTCTGTTACCAATAAAGGAGAGTAGAGAGAGGAAAAGAAGAGAGAGCAAAAGGATACTTTTGGTATCTGATGCCAGCTAGCCCACTGCCACAGCCAACTTTACAACGTCTTAAGAAGAGAAGGAAACACTTTCCTTTTTTTTTTTTTTAATTTCTAATTTTCATTTTGAAATCAGTATGTATTCATAGGAAGCTGTAAGGAAATGTACAGAAGTCTCATGCACCCTTTACTCAGCTTCTCCCAATGTTAACATCCTTTAGAACTGTAGTAAATACTATCTAAATCAGGAAATTGATATTTTACCAGTTGTACATACATTTGTAGGATGTGTGTGTGTGTGTGCGCGTGTGTGTGGTTCTATGCAGTTTTAACATATGTGTAGCTTCTTGTAACCAACACCAGAATCAAGATACTCAGGTCTTTCTTCATTGTGCTTCCCTTTTACAATCATTTCTCATACCCTCATTCCAAATCCCTGACAATCAGTAATCTGTTCTTTACTTCTATATATTTTTCATTTCGATAATGTTATATAAATGGAATCCTACAGTAACTAACCTGTATGTGATTGGCTGTTTTCATTCAGTATAGCTTTCTGATACAGATCCAAGTTGTTGGTTGCATCAGTATTATGTATTTCTTTTTTATTGCTGAGTAGTATTCCACAATATGGATATATCACACTTTGTGTCACTAGTCACCCATTAAAAGATGTCTAGGTTGTTAGCTCTTATAAATGAAATTTCTATAAACTTTCACATATAAAATTTTGCAAGAATTTAATTTTTCATTTCTGTGGGATAAACATAGATTGCAATTGCTAGGGTGTGTGGCAGGACCATTTTTAGTTTCTAATAGTTGTTTAGTTTCTCCTTGAGTTCAAGTGCATTTAAGTTACAAAATTATTGATTTTGCTTTGTTGTATGTTTATCAATTTGCATCTTACAACCTGCTTTTTATCTAAGTTCATTTCCTTTTTTATTTCTAGAGTTTCCATTTAGTGCTTCTTAAAGTATATGTTCTTTATTCATAGAATCTTTTTTTTTTTTCAATATACTTGTTTGCTACTTCTACTTCTGGCTCTTTAAACATTTTAGACATATTTAATTTTGTAGACTTTTATATTATTTTATAATTTCTCATTTTTAGGGTGTTTGTTGATTCTGATGACTCTCCCAGTAATTAATTTCCTATTATGACATGTAATTTTTAATAGTGAGCTCATCTTTCAGAGGTACCATGGATTGTAGATGTGTCCTATGTTACCTAGGGGCCCAGCAGCTTCCTAGCCTGAGCCAATACCCTGGATTGGGATTTTTTCAACTTGCCTGGAATATAAATTGAAATCTCACACTTGCACATGTCCTAGATTTGTGGTTTTAGTATCACCTTAATACTTGAGGCTTGATATCCACTAAGAGCCCAAGATAGACAAAAAAACTTTATTACCACTTTTTTAGGCTAGAAGATAAAATTGATTAATATCTTATATTTATATAACATTTATTTATTGGCTATATGCTTCTTGAGGTCAGAGACAAAAATCTTATTTTCTTTCTGTATAAATGATTATCACCAATAGAGGACCTGTTTTGCTTTAGATATTATTCTGGGTACATCGAATATATTGATGTTCACCTTTCTGTCATATATTCAAAGTTCTACTTCTTCCCATTTAATAGATTAAAAAATTAAAATTCAGAAGGACATATATCATGCCTATGTTCACTTCTCATAGAGAAGGGGCTGAGCAATGGAAACAACTTACCACAGCATTTTAAGTAAAAGGTTGTAATATATTATTTTACTTTGGTATTATCCAAATGAATTTCTACAGAATAGGAATCATGTAAGATGCTGTATAAACAAATGATTCCCTGTTCAAAATATGTGGGAAGGCTAAAACTACCATTATTTGTTTGATTTTCTGAATTCTTATCCCTTTTTGTATATTTCTAATCTATTCTAGATAATAAATGTAGCAACATCAAAATTCTTAATTTTAAAAAATGTAACACCTATAACATTTTCTGACTCTAGCACTTTGAAGAACTCATTATGCTATGTTTTCCCCATTTTTTCTATTCTCAAAACTACCCTGTGATATTGAAAGGGCAAACTGATATTCAGTAGACAAATTATAAAATTGATAGTAAAAGATGCAAGATTAGGCAGTGATAGTCCCTGAATGAAAATATAAGACTCCAGACAGGTAATTTAGTGCTACTAATGCTGGAAGATGATGCTGTGAAAGTGCTGCACTCAATATGCCAGCAAATTTGGAAAACTCAGCAGTGGGCACAGGACTGGAAAAGGCCAGTTTTCATTCCAATCCCAGAGAAAGGCAATGCCAAAGAACGCTCAAACCACCAGACAATTGCACTCATCTCACACGCTACTAAAGTAATGCTCAAAATTCTCCAAGCCAGGCTTCAGCAATACGTGAACCATGAACTTCCAGATGTTCAAGCTGGTTTTAGAAAAGGCAGAGGAACCAGAGACCAAATTGCCAACATCTGCTGGATCATCGAAAAAGGAAGAGAGTTCCAGAAAAACATCTATTCTGCTTTATTGACTATGCCAAAGCCTTTGACTGTGTGGATCACAATAAACTGTGGAAAATTCTGAAAGAGATGGGAATACTAGACCACCTGACCTGCCTCTTGAGAAACCTATATGCAGGTCAGGAAGCAACAGTTAGAATTGGACATGGAACAACAGACTGGTTCCAAATAGGAAAAGGAGTACGTCAAGGCTGTATATTGTCACCCTGCTTATTTAACTTATATGCAGAGTACATCATGAGAAACGCTGGGCTGGAGGAAGCACAAGCTGGAATCAAGATTGCCGGGAGAAATGTCAATAACCTCAGATATGCAGATGACACCACCCTTATGGCAGAAAGTGAAGAGGAACTAAAGAACCTCTTGATGAAAGTGAAAGAGGAGAGTGAAAAAGTTGGCTTAAAGCTCAACATTCAGAAAACCAAGATCATGGCATCCGGCCCCATCACTTCATGGGAAATACATGGGGAAACAGTGGAAACAGTGTCAGACTTTATTTTTTTGAGCTCCAAAATCACTGCAGATGGTGACTGCAGCCATGAAATTAAAAGACACTTACTCCTTGGAAGGAAAGTTATGACCAACCTAGACAGCATATTCAAAAGCAGAGACATTACTTTGCCAACAAAGGTTCGTCTAGCCAAGACTATGGTTTTTTCAGTGGTCGTGTATGGATGTGAGAGTTGCACTGTGAAGAAAGCTGAGCGCCGAAGAATTGATGCTTTGGAACTGTGGTGCTGGAGAAGACTCTTGAGAGTCCCTTGGACTGCAAGGAGATCCAACCAGTCCATTCTAAAGGAGATCAGTCCTGGGTGTTCTTTGGAAGGAATGATGCTGAAGCTGAAACTCCAGTACTTTGGCCACCTCATGCGCAGAGTTGACTCATTGGAAAAGACTCTGAGGCTGGGAGGGATTGGGGGCAGGAGGAGAAGGGGAGGACAGAGGATGAGATGGCTGGATGGCATTACTGACTCGATGGACATGAGTTTGAGTGAACTCCAGGAATTTGTGATGGACAGGGAGGCCTGATGTGCTGTGATTCATGGGGTCACAAAGAGTCGGACATGACTGAGCGACTGAACTGAACTGGACTGAATGCTGTCTAATGCATAAAAGCAATGTCTATAAATATATGACACAAAATAAGCTCACCTAGTCTACTATGTTTTATTATAATATGGGAATTTAAGATAGTTGTGGGAATTACCCCTTGAAGTTTAAGAGATTGTGGTTGACTAGATTTCCAAATATGGCCACCATATTATGCTATCTTTTTAACGTGACTTTGAACAGTGGATTATAGAATGGATAATAGATTATAGAATTAAATAAGAGATACTTTGAAACTTTTCCCCCTTGATTCTAAAAATGGTACATGTTTAGAAGACATGAAAAATTCAGGAATGTACATGAAGAAATCTTTTTAAATAAATTTGGACAATACTATAGATAGCTGTTGTACTGTGATTTCCTCATTTACTATTTCTCTGATCTTCAATATGTCCTACAATATTATGTGTAGTGGCTATTCAAGTTTATGGAGGTCCTGAAATGACAGTATCATGTTTAGTACTCTTGTAGATTTCTTATTTCCAGAAATATTTTTGGGCTCTTTCTATGGGGCAGGTTATGTATACAAGGTACTTTTTAGTAGATACAGTCCTGGCCATCATGTTGGAATTATGTAATAAACACTCAAACAAAAACATAAATATGCAATTGCAATGGGCAAAATTATTGTGAAGTGAATGCACTGAATACTGGGTTGTATATTTCATGGCAGTGACATAAATCTGAGTTTGATGGATGAGAAGGAATAGCTATTTGAAGTTAATGGGGTAGAGGATTTGAGGAAGATGTATTTGAAATTGTGTGGATTTTAAAGTAGCCTGTGAAGTGGATGAAGTTTGTGGGCAGGATGGCTAAGATGAGGGAGGAAGAGTCAGCAGTGGTTTACAGCATAGTTCAGTTACACTGGACATCCAACTATAGCCACTATTTTAACATTGCTGCAGGAAACATTATTATACATAAACTACATATCTATTTTCTGCATATTCCTATCTCTATTGCATAAGTTACTGGGAATGAAACTAATGCTTCTTTTTATGGCTTTAATGTATGGGGTCCTCCAGAACTTTTATCCAAATTTAGCTTCTTTCCCTCCCTCTTTCCTTTTTCCCTTTTCTTCATTCCTTCCTGTCTATCTCATTCTTTCTCTTCTTCTTCCTCCTCTTCTTTCTCTTCATCATATTTATCTTTTAATCTTCATTAGAAGAAATTTTAATAAGATTAAATTTACAGATACATTTGGTAAGAATAAATGAGCTTTGATTTGTCTGTTATGGCAATACTGACATCTTTTTACTTTCCTTCATTTGACATGTACACTGCTATATTTATAAAA
The DNA here is from genome assembly GCF_019923935.1 of Bubalus bubalis. Taxonomy (NCBI): domain Eukaryota; kingdom Metazoa; phylum Chordata; class Mammalia; order Artiodactyla; family Bovidae; genus Bubalus; species Bubalus bubalis. The sequence continues at coordinate 34,385,634 of NC_059170.1, read as the reverse complement.
TGAATAACCAACAAAGACCTAGTATATAGCACAGGGAACTCTACTTAATATTTTGTAATAACCTTATTGGGAAAAGAATTTGAAAAAGATTAGACACATGTGTGTGTATATATATATATAACTGAATCACTTTGTTTTACACCTGAAACTAACACAGCATTGTTAATCAGCTATACTTCAATATACAATAAAAAGTTAAAAAAATAAAATGCCAGCTGTGTATTTAACATGTATGAAACTTATCTACTGATGCCCTTAGTCCTTTCGCCTACCTTTTTTGGTCTTTGTCTTCATTTTTGTTTCTCCTAATTTATTTCCTATTGACAATGAAGTGTGGGTGCCACTGAATATAAATGACTTGGGGACCTTGGAAACTGTGGGTTCTGAATGCCACATACATGGACTGGGGTTGTGCTTTTTAAATTGATCCTTAGATATTACAGTTTTGTAGACCACCCACTTATTTTTGGAGAAGCCCTGGACAATCCTACTTGTTCAAAAGATATATAAATGCATCTTAGAGACCCCATAAGAATATGTGCTAAAACTCCGAGGATGGTCTCAAAGAGATAGGCAAGAAGGACAGGAGGTTTTTGAGTCACAGTTGATCTGTCGGCATGTTTGCAAAATTGTCTGCTATCTAGCTAAGCTTCCTCTCAAACAAATTATTCCATCTCCACAATGAATGGGATAAACTTTTCACTTTGGAAATATTTGCAGGTGAAGCAAACAATCCATGGAAGGGAGTGGACAACCTTAGGGATTGTTTGCTGAAATGTTTGGGAAGCATTTGCCATTGTAGGCAAATTCAGTATCTGACCTGTATTGTTGATTCTTGGGAGCAGATAGGGGAGGAGGTGAAGTTTCTAAGTGGGAAGTCAAAGAAACAAAAAGTGGGGGAGGTCTTATTCTGTTGAGCATAATGCACAGGTAATGGATTCCTTCAAAATTGTTTAATTTTGAGGTGAAGGTTTTATTTTGGTTTTTAAATAAATGTAGGAGTTACATATCAGTATGAAAATCCTTGATGTTTCCTATGATTATATAGTGGAATTTATTAATACATAGTGTTTTCATTTGACAAGAAATAGACAATCTTAAGAGTGAAAAATATCTTAAAGTATATTATGTTTTGTTCTTTGCTTAAAATTCAGGCCAGTGAGAAATTAATTTGTCAGCACTGACCCAGGCCAAATGCATGAGTTAAATTGGGGCCCTTTCCTCAAGACACTTTACTGCTCTCTTCCCTGGTGGTTCAGACAGTAAAGAATTTGCCTGCAATGCAGGAGACCTGGGTTCAATTACTGGGTCAGGAAGGGGCATGGCAACCCACTCCAGTATTCTTGCCTGGAGAATCCCATTCTCCAGGAGGAGAAGAGCCTGGTGGGCTACAGTTCACGGGATCACAAAGAGTCGGGCATGACTTAGTGACTAACACACACACAAGCATGAAAATCAACAAAATAAAAATACAAACTAATGATGACTCGGATATGGATGGCTCCCTCTATGGTTGTGTAAAGCATAACTTGCACAGGTCATACACAGGAGCCCTATAGGGGATATTCCAGGCTTAATTAAATCATCTGGTAGACGTTACCATTCAAGAAGTGGTGACAGTAACAATCTATTCATATGAATTTTGAGTTGAGAGGGTTGGATTTCCTCATGATTTCAGCCTGTATGTAACATCATTCCACTCACTCTGTGGTGTGCTAATGATTTGAAATGAATTGCTCATAATTTTTCCATATTCAACCATTGACTTCTATGAAAATCACTGCAGGGAAAGAGTAAAGGATTATTGGGGGTCGGGGAGGGGTCGTCTTTGTCAACACCCGTGCAGAAGCCTTGGGTTGTGCTGGCCAACATCTGTACTAAGAATATATAAACTGCAGTGCTGGCAGCAAGATGGAAATCTCCAGGAAGACAGCCTCTGCAAACCATTTTTTTTTTTTTTTTCCTTTACCAAATGCTGGACTTCAGGTAGAACTGAAAATGGAGCCTGATTTAGTTAGGCAGAACTTTCAGGAAGCCAAGTAACAAATGACAACTTAATTAAGTACAATTAAAACATTTTAGACCTTTGTGAGGCCTCTTTCAGTAGGATGATGATTGTAGCATGGGGTAGGTCACAAGGAAAAGAGTAGTAAGATGCTTTCATTTTCCTTTTTCTTACTTTTTGGTCTCAGTTCTTTTTTTTCTCTTCACTATTAGAAATGCAGCTGGATCCTATTTATAATCCATTTTCACATTTGTTTGAATTAAAATCCCAGATTGTTGTGCTTTCAAGGCCGAATGTGCATGGCAGCCAATGTTTCTGCAGCCGTCTCAGGAGTTACTGGGTAACTGGGCTCCAAGAAGGGAAACTACACCATGCATTTGAGCCACAGGGAGGAGAGAGAGAAAACAGACCCAAACCAAAACCCTCTGACATCACTGTTGTTTGGGAGAGATCATTCTCCTCAGAACATGTGCTGCCTACTTAAGACTCTAATTATTCTAAATTACTTAAATTGGCTCTAATACCTGTGCTTTATTATTTGGTACTAAAAAGCAAGCCATTTTAAAAAAAGAAATTCATAATGGAATCAAAATATTGGCAACAAGCTCTCTCTGTAGAAAGTTTGGGCTTGGAAATACCTATGCTTTCTCCTCTTCCACCTGAATTCTAATCTGAGTGCTGCTGTGTGTGCCCCCCAAGTCTTTTCCAGTATCCTGTTTATGTCTAAATCCAATAGTCCAGCCATGCCAGCTTGTTACCACATGGAAAACTCCATTGCTCAGAGAAAGTTATGAATCCCTATATTCTTTATGCTTTAAGATCCACCATGACATCTCAGAGTAATTGCCAGGTAAAGCCACCAGGTGGTTTTGGGGGAACAAGGAGTAGACTAATAATTTCTATTAGCATAATATTGTTATTATAATGATTTAATGACCTCACCAGTGTGGTGTCCTGTCCTGGTGGAAAGTTTATGAGCCAGAAATAAAATAATACTTATGGGGACCCATGAGGCCATTGAAAGAAGTACTAGTGAGGTTAATGAGATCTCAGATCTCTTCAGGTCCTAGGAGAAATGTTCTTATTTGAGCTGAGCTCTGTGATCTGAGATGGTACATGATAGATCCAAGGCAGACTGTATAGGGAGGAAGAGAAGTTCATTTCCAGTCCCAGCTCTACCACTACACTTCAAATTAGAATTGAGACTCTGATCTGGTTTGAGATTGTCTGAGTTTTGGTTCTGGCTCCCTTCTTCACTGGCTGGAGGACCTTGGGCATATTACTTAAGCTCTCTGTGCTCCAATTTTTTCATCTGAAGAATGGATTTAATAACATACCTCAGTCTGTGGTTGTCATGAGGTATGAGGTAACTCTCACAAAAGGACTTAGAATAGTGCCAGACATAGTAAACAGACAGTGAATATTAACAATTATTTCTTTTATTGGGTTCTAGGACTTCAAGCAAGTCATCGTACTGTACTGGACCTCAGTTTCTTTAACAATCAAATGAAAGACGTTGGCTTCTCTTTTATCTTTATAAAATTAAAAAACACCCTATTTTGAAATTTGAATGTGAGTTTTGCCTTTGGAGACCTATCATCAGACTGGAAACTGGATGAATTGTACAATGGGTATTAATTGAATGAGATTTCAGAGGAATGGATATTGAGAAGAAGAGAGCTTCTATGTAGGGGGCAGAAGAGGTGGTGGGTCTGTTTGGTTTGTATTAACCTGCTTAGAAGTTAGGTCTCTCTTGTCTGGGGGGTCAAGGAAAGGAGAAGAGGTGATTAGTTTTCATAGAGGATTAAAATGGATTGTTCAAATTGCCCATCTTTAGTCACTAGAGGAAACTACACATCCTTCTTCTCTGATATGGAAGTAGCATCTTTCATTTTGTTCTTTTGTCTGCAGAAAAGGAGGGGGCATCTTGAAAATACAGGAAAATAATTCAGGTGGTTTGTACTCCTGGGTTGGATAACTCTATTGAGCCCTGTCAGTTCCCTGTGTCTTGTCGTGCAAATAGCATACGCCCCTTGTTTTCACAAGGATTATTTTGGTTTCTAGTTGTCAGACCATAATCAATCAATATAGCTGATTATGCTCTGAGGATAAGTTGAACAATTCATTAGGTTATTGAATCCTCTGTCTTCTACCCACAGAGCAATTCTTTTCTTCCTCAAGGGAGAGAAAGTGCCCTTTGCATCCTATGTTGCTTTGATATGCGAGTACTCTGTCCTGTTATCTGTAGTTACACAAACAACTGTCTTGCCCTTTGCATTAGGACAGCCATTTTGAGGAAAACTCGAGCTTTAAATCTTTACACTGTTGGCATGGATAGAGCCAAATTCCCCTCACAAAAAAGTATGTTGTCATGGGCTAAAAACACAATTGATATTCAGTCAAAAATGCCCTTCTATGTCAAAACTGCCTTCTCCTTCCAAAAAAAAAAAAAAAAAAAAGCCTTCCCTTCTTGCCCAGTAGCATGACTCTCCAAGGACATGTGACGTCACAGTCAACACAGAAAGAACTTCTCTTCAAAATCCCAACTCCCAGGAATGAAAGACAATTATAAATGAAATAAAGGTCATTAAAATTTCTTTTAAGCACACTGCCTGATTTCCTTAAGGGGCAATATTGATTACTTCTTATTTTATTTATTGTTGCTGTTGTTCAGTCTCCAAGTCATGCCTGACTTGTTGAGACCCCATGGATTGTAGCATGCCAGGCCTCCCTGTCTCTCACCATCTCCAGGAGTTTGCCCAAGTTCATGTCCATTGAATCGGTGATGCCATCCAATCATCTAATCTTCTGTTCCCCCTTTCTCCTCCTGCCCTCAATCTCTCCCAGCATCAGGGTATTTTCCAATGAGTTGGCTGTTTGCTTCAGGTGGTCAAAGTATTAGAACTTCAGCTTCAGAATCAGTCCTTCCAATGAGTATTCAGGGTTGATTTCTTTTATAGGCCATGTTCAATTCATGTGGATAACTTATATATCTTTAAGCCAGCTGATTTGGTAAAAATCATATTTCTGTCTTTTGCTACAAGTACAGGACTCAAGAATCTCCTATTCTGAGTCACTGTCAGCTTTTCAGGAATTGCAGTATTTGCAGTTAGTCCATGTGGTTCCATTCAGGTTAAACACTGAGCCCCATGAAATCCAAGAAGTTCATTTCCTATTCAAACAAGCTAAGTAAAAGAGATAAAACAGAGATAAATTCCTCAATGAACCAAGATAAGCTAGGTAAGGGGAAAGATAATTAGTCAGTCTTAAGCCAGTACTGATTCTTCAAGTTTTTCTTTGCAGCATTTGCTGATGGACCCTCTGCCTCTAAAGTTGAGTGAATTCTTTCTCTCACACCTGGGGAGTTTCAGTAACAAGGTTCATGGTGTCTGTGAATGCCAACCTAGTAGTCTTTTCATTGTGTGTACATCCCTGGGTATATTGGAAAGCAAGACAAAAAGTGTGGAAGGGATGGCCTCAAGAAGAAGCAGGTTCTTTTTGTGAGAAAACACTAATACCATGAAGGTTTTTAACTGAAATGCTTAGTGGGATGCAGACTTAAAACCAATGCCATCCAACATGTTTTACGTGAAGATATTTTTACATAGGCTGTGGAGGATGATAGCAAATCAATTCTTCTTGTCAAATGTACAAAATATAAATCCAAGACCAGTGTGGAGCTTTTATAGTCACTTCTGTTCTCCCCCAGTGCCCTTCCCTATTTATCTTCCAGATTTTTTATTCCAATATTTTTCACTCCCTGTACTGTTCTCATCCTGTCTGATAATGACCAGAAGCACACTATTCTTTGGTCTACCCACATCCTGAAAGGGCACTGGACTCCTTGATGATCAAACTGTGTTTGCTAACCAGCAGCATGGACATCACCTCCTGGGAGCATGTTAGAAATGCAAAATTAGGAGTTTGGGATTAATGTATACATATATACACTACTATATATAAAAGAGATAATCTACAAGGACCTACTGTCCAGCACAGGGAACTCTAGTTAATATTCTGTAATAATCTATATGGGAAAAGAATCTGGAAAAGAATGGGTATATGTATAACTGAATCACTTTACTATATGTCTGAAACTAATAAAGCATTGTAAATTAACCATGAAAAGTGATGTCGCTCGGTCATGTCTGACCCTTTGTGACCCCCATGGACGGTAGCCTGCTAGACTCCTCAATCCATAGGATTTTCCAGGCAAGAATACTGGAGTGGGTTACCATCTCCTTCTCCAGGGGATCTTTCTGACCCAAGGATTGAACCTGGGTCTCCTAAATTGCAGGCAGACTCTTTACTGTTTGAGCCACCAGGGAATCCCTAAAAATAGATAAAGCAACTATACTCCAATATTAAATTAAATTTAAAAATAAATGCAAAGCATCAGGCCCCACCCCATACCTCCTGAATCGGAATCTGAATTTTACAAGAGCACCATGTGATCTGTATGCACATTGATGTGGATGATGATAGCAGTATTTGACATGTGATAGTCCTCAGACCCCAGGCGTCAAATTCTGGCATTAGAAGAAACAGTAATCTAGCTGAGTATAACAAAAATATACTGAGTGTAGGTATGTAAAGGATGCTCTCTATTTCCTTCCCTGTCTCCAATCAGTTGGGTCAATTTGGGGAAGTAACTCATCTCTCTAAGTCTCAGGTTATTAGTATTGATGAGGTCTAATGATTCTGACCATACATTTGGTATTTGTGTTAACATAGGTCTCGGGATGGATGGAGCAAGAAAAGTTTATTAAGAATTTGTTACGCATCATAGACTTAGATCAGTAATAAACCTATAGGATGAGGACTCTTTCTATAACTTTCAGCTCCATGGTTCCCTGTTTTTTTCATGTTGACAACCAAATCCCCAAGGAAAAGAAGCCTCTTGATTGACTTGCAATAGTCCAAATGATTGCAAATACAGAAACTGCAGCCAGATTGTGCAGTCTCCTCAAAGAATGACTCAAGACCAGGAGATTTAATATGCTTCTTGTTTCCCAAAAGACTGTTGACATATGCAAGTGAACATGGTAAAAACATGACTAAAATTTGAAATACTTAAGGATGGATAATTAAGTATGTTCCAGAACCCAATGCCTAAGGTATCCTGCTGCATCTTCACATATTTTATAAAATATATTGTGATAAAGCTCAAAGTTCCATGTTTCCAGATGCGAAAAGGTAAGAAAATTATATACATATATAATTACATTTCAGGAAATTTGTATCCTTCACAGGACCTAGAAAGACATGCTTTCCATGAAGCTGGCATATAGCCTGATATTTCAGTTTAGTTCAGTTCAGTCGCTCAGTCATGTCTGGCTCTTTGCGACCCCCATGAACCGCAGCACGCCAGGCCTCCCTATCCATCACCAACTCCCGGAGGTCACCCAAACCCATGTCCATTGAGTCGGCGATGCCATCGAACCATCTCATAATTGAAAGGCAACTGTTACAAGGAAAGAAAATTATGATAAAGTAGAATTACAAATCAAAACAGATCAGATCAGAAGCAGTAATCAAAAGGATGTAAATTGAGGATGAGTGTTTATAGAAAAATAGAAATCATTATTTTCCTTCTCATGAATAACTATCACATTCTGGGCAATTCAGTACAAAGATGCCCACACTAGTTTCACCGTGGCAAATGTGACAGGACTTTAAAGAATTCTGCAAGCATCCAGACATGGAAAAGGTATAAAAGGACAACATTACATAAAATTATAAAACCTGAGATGATGTAAATCATGACTATTACACCAAATGACAAAAGACAATTGCAGACAATGGATAGCTTATACAAGAAAGTGAAATTATGAAAATAGGTCTATTATTACTTTATAATAATCAAAGAACTTAAAATAAGTTAGCCATAGCATAGCATCTGAAAACTATTTTATGGTTTAGAAGAAAGAAAAATAATACTGAGATTTTTAAAAGCTTTTTGCAACATAAAAGCCATTTATGTAAAAATTGAAAACATAGAATAATACAATATATGGTTTTGAATTCATATACATAAGATAAAAATAGTAAAACAAACATTAAATCCATACTAATTTATAACAATGCTTGTACCTGGAAAGGCAGAAGAGGAGGAGCAGTTTGATGAGGGGAGTAAAAGACTGTAAGGTTTTATTTTTTGTAAGGTTTTATTTTTTACACTTTTGACTGTAGGGTTTTATTTTTTAAATATCTAAAGTACATATGACCCAATTATGTTCACTTTGTAATAACAGATAAATAAAATTTGTTAAAAATTTTTGTAATCATTTGTAGTTTTTATATTTGTTGCTAATTTTAAAAAGGAAAGCAGGGACTTCCCTGATTGTCTAGTGTTTAAAACTTCGCTTTTTGATACAAGGGGTTTGAGTTCAATCTCTGGTCAGGGACCCAAGATTCCATATAACTTGTGGCCAAAAAACCAAAACATAAAACAAGTATAGTATTTTAACAAATTAAATAAAGACTTTAAAAATGGTCTACAAAAAAAAAAATCTTTTCAAAAATTAAATAAAAAGGAAAGCAATTACAACAAAATTGAGATATTAGTTACCACTGTACAAGTAGTACTTGTGTGTGAGCATGTATATGTGTGTATTGCTGTACACACACACACACAAACACACATAAAGATGACATACCAATATTGGTGATAGTTAGGTTAAGGAAGCTCTGGCCTCCACACTTTGAGAGAGTCTACTATGGCAGAGGAAATATCCAAGGTCTCAATTCCCATGACTTTAGGCCTTTGTCCTAAGAAAATAAGAAATACTTAGGGAAACAAAATTTTTCATTATATTTTAATTAATACTTCTTTAGCCCACAGACCAAATATTTATTGAGAATCTAAAAACTATGTTCATGGAACTGTCTGAACAGCAAGGTCAGCACCAGCTTTCAGAAATTTACATCATGTTTATAAAAATAAAAAGTTGAATTAGAAACCAATAAAATATTGAACAATAATTGGTTGTTTACTATCACGTTGTGATTCTACATATTAAAATTAATTTTGGAGCCAAGATGGCGGAGGAGTAGGACGGGGAGAACACTTTCTCCCCCACAAATTCATCAAAAGAGCATTTAAACGTTGAGTAAATTCCACAAAACAACTTCTGAATGCCGGCAGAGGACATCAGGCACCCAGAAAAGCAACCCAACTCTTCGAAAGGAGGTAGGAAAAAATATAAAAGACAAAAAAAGAGACAAAAGAGGGAGGGACGGAGTTCCATCCCGGGAAGGGAGTCTTAAAAAGAGAGAAGTTTCCAAACACCAGGAAACCTTCTCACTGCCGAATCTGTGCCGAGCTTGGGAAGCACAGAGGGCAACATAAAAGGGAGAAAAAAAAAAAAAAAAAACAATTAAAAATCGCAGATTGTGAGCCCTACGGTAACTCCCCCAGCGGAGAAGCAGCGCAGACGCCTGCACATGGCATTAGCAAGCGGGGGCTGGACAGGGAAGCGCGGCGCGGGCTGTGTCCCTTAGAGTAAGAATCGGCCCGAATGTCCTGAGCGCTATCTGAGCGAAATAATTTGGGCTAGCAAACCAGACTGTGGGATACCTACCACGTGAAAAGCCAGCCCTAACCTAAGACACTGCCAGGCCCGCGCACAGAACAAAGGACTGAACAGAGATAGCCGGCTGCAGACCTTCCCCCTCCGGTGACAGGCAGCCAGAGCCGGAAGGGGGCAATCGCAGCCCCAGAGAGACACTATCTATAAAACTGTAAGCAGGCTTCTTTGCTAACTAAAACTTCTTGGGGGTCTGGACGGTCAACATCTGCCTGAGAAGGTGCGCCGGTTTTACACCCAGATAACCGAGTGGCAGGGAGGCGATAGGTCACAGCATTGGCGCCTGCCAAACACATCACCTGAGCTGCTCAGATCTGGGAAGAGCGCAAAACGCAGGCCCAACCGAGTCTGAGCCTCTGAGGACTACCCGAGTGCCTGAACCTGAGTGGCTTGGACCTGGGAGCTCAGCCCAGGGCCAGCCTCGGATTGTTCCCGGTGGAACAACCTAGAGCCAGAGCAGTGTGGGCAGGGAGGCTACACGCGCCGTGAGCGGGGGCAGACCCAGTGTGGCTGAGGCACTGTGACCGCACGCCACTGTTATTTGTTTGCAGCATCCCTCCCTCCCTCCCCACAGCGCGGCTGAACAAGTGAGCCTAAATAAAATAAAAAAATAGTGTCCTCCACCGTCCCCTTTGTGTCAGGGCGGGAACCAGACACTGAAGAGACCAGCAAACAGAAGAAGCTGTAACAGAGGGAAACGCCTTGGAAGCTACAGACCATAGATTAAAACCCTGTGGTTACTACGGACTACATAGGAAGGGGTCTATAGATCTTGAGAAATATAAGTCAGACCAAGGAACTAGCCAAAAATGAACTGAACCCACAATACTCACAACAAAACCAGAGAAAGACCTAGATATATTTTTACGATCAATCTTTCTTTCTTTTTTTAAATTTTTTTTAAAAAAATTTTAAGTCCTCTATTGTCCTTTAATTTTCACTTTTATAACTATTACTTTGCAAAAAAAAAAAAAGACCCTATTTTTTTTTTCTTCTTCAGCAAACTTCATATATATATTTTATAATTTTTTGACCGTGTTTTGTTTTGTTTTGTTTTTTTCTTTTTCTTCTTTTCTTTAACATTGTATTTTTGAAATTCCAAACTCTACTCTAGATTTTTAATTTTAGCCTTTTGGTATATGTTATCAATTTTGTACCTATAGTTTTTTTCATAATTTCTGTGACTTTTTTTCCCCTCTGTTTCTTTCTCTTCTTCTTTTGTATAACATCGTATATCTGCAATTCCAAACTATACTCAAGATTTTTAATTTATGCTTTTTGGTATTTGATATCAATTTTGTACCTGTATTTTCTTTATAATTTTTGCGACATTGTTTTTGTTGGTTTGTTTGTTTTCTCTCTTTATTTTTCTTCTTCTTCTTTTTTTTTAACATTGTATTTTTGAAATTCCAAACTCTACTCTAGATTTTTAATGTTTGCTTTTTGGTATTAGTTATCAATTTTGTACCTGTAGTTTCTTTATAATTTTTGCAACCTTGTTTGTTTTTCTTTGTTCGTTTTTTCTCTCTTTCTTTTCCTTCTTCTTTTCATTAACATCGCATTTTTGAAATTCCAAACTCTACTCTAGATTTTTAATTTTTGCTTTTATGTATTTGTTACCAATTTTGTACCTTTAAAAACCCAATCTTCAGGATCCATTTTTCACTAGGGAACGAGATTACTGGCTTGACTGCTCTCTCTCCCTTTGGACTCTCCGTTTTCTCCACCAGGTCGCCTGTATCTCCTCCCTAACCCCTCTCTACTCTACCCAACTCTGTGAATTTCTGTGTGTTCCAGACGGTGGAGAACACTTAGGGAACTGATTACTGGCTGGATCTGTCTCCCTCCTTTTCATTTCCCCCTTTTATCCTTCTGGCCACCTCTGTCTCCTTCCTCCTTCTTCTCTTCTCTGTATAACTCCCTGAACATCTCTGAGCGGTCCAGTTGTGGAGTGCACATAAAGAAGTGACTACTGGCTAGCCTACTCTCTCCACTATTGATTCCACCTCATCTCATTCGGGTCACCTCTAACTCCCTCCTCCCACTTCTCTTCTCCATGTAACGCTGTGAACCTCTCTGAGTGACCCTCACAGTAGAAAAACTTTTCATCTTTAACGTAGATGTTTTATCAATGGTGCTGTATAGAAGGAGAAGTTTTGAAACTACTGTAAAAATAAGACCGATAACTGGAAGTAGGAGGCTTAAGTCCAAACCCTGACTCCAGGGAACTCCTGACTCCAAGGAACATTAATTGACAGGAGCTCATCAAACGCCTCCATACCAACACTGAAACCAAGCACCACACAAGGGCCAACAAGTTCCAGGGCAAGACATACCAAGCAAATTCTCCAGCAACAAAGGAACACAGCCCTGAGCTTCAAGATACAGGCTGCCCAAAGTCACTCCAAAGCCATAGACATCTCATAACTCATTACTGGACATTTCATTACACTCCAGAGAGAAGAAATACAGCTCCATCCATCAGAACATCGACACAAGCTTCCCTAACCAGGAAACCTTGACAAGCCACCTGTACAAACCCACACACAGTGAGGAAACGCCACAATAAAGAGAACTCCACAAACTGCCAGAATACAGAAAGGACACCCCAAACTCAGCAATTTAAACAAGATGAAGAGACAGAGGAATAGCCAGCAGATAAAGGAACAGGATAAATGCCCACCAAACCAAACAAAAGAGGAAGAGATAGGGAATCTACCTGATAAAGAATTCCGAATAATGATAGTGAAATTGATCCAAAATCTTGAAATTAAAATGGAATCACAGATAAATAGCCTGGAGGCAAGGATTGAGAAGATGCAAGAAAGGTTTAACAAGGACTTAGAAGAAATAAAAAAGAGTCAATATATAATGAATAATGCAATAAGTGAAATTAAAAACACTCTGGAGGCAACAAATAGTAGAATAACAGAGGCAGAAGATAGGATTAGTGAATTAGAAGATAGAATGGTAGAAATAAATGAATCAGAGAGGATAAAAGAAAAACGAATTAAAAGAAATGAGAACAATCTCAGAGACCTCCAGGACAATATTAAACGCTACAACATTCGAATCATAGGGGTCCCAGAAGAAGAAGACAAAAAGAAAGACCATGAGAAAATACTTGAGGAGATAATAGTTGAAAACTTCCCTGAAATGGGGAAAGAAATAATCACCCAAGTCCAAGAAACCCAGAGAGTCCCAAACAGGATAAACCCAAGGCAAAACACCCCAAGACACATAGTAATCAAATTAACAAAGATCAAACACAAAGAACAAATACTAAAAGCAGCAAGGGAAAAACAACAAATAACACACAAGGGAATACCCATAAGGATAACAGCTGATCTTTCAATAGAAACTCTTCAAGCCAGGAGGGAATGGCAAGACATACTTAAAGTGATGAAAGAAAATAACCTACAGCCCAGATTATTGTACCCAGCAAGGATCTCATTCAAGTATGAAGGAGAAATCAAAAGCTTTTCAGACAAGCAAAAGCTGAGAGAATTCTGCACCACCAAACCAGCTCTCCAACAAATACTAAAGGATATTCTCTAGACAGGAAACACAAAAACGGTGTATAAATTCGAACCCAAAACAATAAAGTAAATGGCAACGGGATCATACTTATCAGTAATTACCTTAAACGTAAATGGGTTGAATGCCCCAACCAAAAGACAAAGACTGGCTGAATGGATACAAAAACAAGACCCCTACATATGTTGTCTACAAGAGACCCACCTCAAAACAGGGGACACATACAGACTGAAAGTGAAGGGCTGGAAAAAGATTTTCCATGCAAATAGGGACCAAAAGAAAGCAGGAGTAGCAATACTCATATCAGATAAAATAGACTTTAAAACAAAGACTGTGAAAAGAGACAAAGATGGTCACTACATAATGATCAAAGGATCAATCCAAGAAGAAGATATAACAATTATAAATATATATGCACCCAACACGGGAGCACCGCAGTATGTAAGACAAATGCTAACAAGTATGAAAGGAGAAATTAACAATAACACAATAATAGTGGGAGACTTTAATACCCCACTCACACCTATGGATAGATCAACTAAACAGAAAATTAACAAGGAAACACAAACTTTAAATGATACAATAGACCAGTTAGACCTAATTGATATCTATAGGACATTTCATCCCAAAACAATGAATTTCACCTTCTTCTCAAGCGCACATGGAACCTTCTCCAGGATAGATCACATCCTGGGCCATAAAGCTAGCCTTGGTAAATTCAAAAAAATAGAAATCATTCCAAGCATCTTTTCTGACCACAATGCAGTAAGATTAGATCTCAATTACAAGAGAAAAACTATTAAAAATTCCAACATATGGAGGCTGAACAACACACTGCTGAATAACCAACAAATCACAGAAGAAATAAAAAAAGAAATCAAAATTTGCATAGAAACGAATGAAAATGAAAACACAACAACCCAAAACCTGTGGGACACGGTAAAAGCAGTCCAAGGGGAAAGTTCATAGCAATACAGGCACACCTCAAGAAACAAGAAAAAAGTCAAATAAATAACCTAAATCTACACCTAAAGCAACTAGAAAAGGAAGAAATGAAGAACCCCAAGGTTAGTAGAAGGAAAGAAATCTTAAAACTTAGAGCAGAAATAAATGCAAAAGAAACAAAAGAGACCATAGCAAAAATCAACAAAACCAAAAGCTGGTTCTTTGAAAGGATAAATAAAATTGACAAACCATTAGCCAGACTCATCAAGAAACAAAGGGAGAAAAATCAAATCAATAAAATTAGAAATGAAAATGGAGAGATCACAACAGACAACACAGAAATACAAAGGATCATAAGAGAGTACTATCAACAATTATATGCCAATAAAATGGACAACGTGGAAGAAATGGACAAATTCTTAGAAAAGTACAACTTTCCAAAACTCGATCAGGAAGAAATAGAAAATCTTAACAGACCCATCACAAGCACGGAAATTGAAACTGTAATCAAAAATCTTCCAGCAAACAAAAGCCCAGGTCCAGACGGCTTCACAGCTGAATTCTACCAAAAATTTAGAGAAGAGCTAACACCTATCCTGCTCAAACTCTTCCAGAAAATTGCAGAGGATGGTAAACTTCCAAACTCATTCTATGAGGCCACCATCACCCTAATACCAAAACCTGACAAAGATCCCACAAAAAAAGAAAACTACTGGCCAATATCACTGATGAACATAGATGCAAAAATCCTTAACAAAATTCTAGCAATCAGAATCCAACAACACATTAAAAAGATCATACACCATGACCAAGTGGGCTTTATCCCAGGGATGCAAGGATTCTTCAATATCCACAAATCAATCAATGTAATACACCACATTAACAAATTGAAAAATAAAAACCATATGATTATCTCAATAGATGCAGAGAAAGCCTTTGACAAAATTCAACATCCATTTATGATAAAAACTCTCCGGAAAGCAGGAATAGAAGGAACATACCTCAACATAATAAAAGCTATATATGACAAACCCACAGCAAACATTATCCTCAATGGTGAAAAATTGAAAGCATTTACTCTAAAGTCAGGAACAAGACAAGGGTGCCCACTTTCACCATTACTATTCAACATAGTTTTGGAAGTTTTGGCCACAGCAATCAGAGCAGAAAAAGAAATAAAAGGAATCCAAATTGGAAAAGAAGAAGTAAAACTCTCACTGTTTGCAGATGACATGATCCTCTGCATAGAAAACCCTAAAGACTCCACCAGAAAATTACTAGAACTAATCAATGACTATAGTAAAGTTGCAGGATATAAAATCAACACACAGAAATCCCTTGCATTCCTATACACTAATAATGAGAAAACAGAAAGAGAAATTAAGGAAACAATTCCATTCACCATTGCAATGGAAAGAATAAAATACTTAGGAATATATCTACCTAAAGAAACTAAAGACCTATATATAGAAAACTATAAAACACTGGTGAAAGAAATCAAAGAGGACACTAACAGATGGAGAAATATACCATGTTCATGGATTGGAAGAATCAATATAGTGAAAATGAGTATACTACCCAAAGCAATCTATAGATTCAATGCAATCCCTATCAAGCTACCAACAGCATTCTTCACAGAGCTAGAACAAATAATTTCACAATTTGTATGGAAATACAAAAAAACCTCGAATAGCCAAAGCGATCTTGAGAAAGAAGAATGGAACTGGAGGAATCAACCTACCTGACTTCAGGCTCTACTACAAAGCCACAGTTATCAAGACAGTATGGTACTGGCACAAAGACAGAAATATAGATCAATGGAACAAAATAGAAAGACCAGAGATAAGTCCACGCACATATGGACACCTTATCTTTGACAAAGGAGGCAAGAATATACAATGGATTAAAGACAATCTCTTTAACAAGTGGTGCTGGGAACTCTGGTCAACCACTTGTAAAAGAATGAAACTAGAACACTTTCTAACACCATACACAAAAATAAACTCAAAATGGATTAAAGATCTAAATGTAAGACCAGAAACTATAAAACTCCTAGAGGAGAACATAGGCAAAACACTCTCTGACATACATCACAGCAGGATCCTCTATGACCCACCTCACAGAATATTGGAAATAAAAGCAAAAATAAACAAATGGGACCTAATTAACCTTAAAAGCTTCTGCACATCAAAGGAAACTATTAGCAAGGTGAAAAGACAGCCTTCAGAATGGGAGAAGATAATAGCAAATGAAGCAACTGACAAACAACTAATCTCGAGAATATACAAGCAACTCCTACAGCTCAACTCCAGAAAAATAAATGACCCAATCAAAAAATGGGCCAAAGAACTAAATAGACATTTCTCCAAAGAAGACATACAGATGGCTAACAAACACATGAAAAGATGCTCAACATCACTCATTATCAGAGAAATGCAAATCAAAACCACTATGAGGTACCATTTCACACCAGTCAGAATGGCTGCGATCCAAAAGTCTACAAGTAATAAATGCTGGAGAGGGTGTGGAGAAAAGGGAACCCTCTTCCACTGTTGGTGGGAATGCAAACTAGTACAGCCACTATGGAGAACAGTGTGGAGATTCCTTAAAAAAACTGGAAATAGAACTGCCTTATGATCCAGCAATCCCACTGCTGGGCATACACACTGAGGAAACCAGAAGGGAAAGAGACACGAGTACCCCAATGTTCATCGCAGCACTGTTTATAATAGCCAGGACATGGAAGCAACCTAGATGTCCATCAGCAGATGAATGGATAAGAAAGCAGTGGTACATATACACAATGGAGTACTACTCAGCCATTAAAAAGAATACATTTGAATCAGTTCTAATGAGGTGGATGAAACTGGAGCCTATTATACAGAGTGAAGTAAGCCAGAAAGAAAAACACCAATACAGTATACTAATGCATATATATGGCATTTAGAAAGATGGTAACAATAACCCTGTGTACGAGACAGCAAAAGAGACACTGATGTATAGAACAGTCTTATGGACTCTGTGAGAGAGGGAGAGGGTGGGAAGATTTGGGAGAATGGCATTGAAACATGTAAAATATCATGTATGAAACGAGTTGCCAGTCCAGGTTTGATGCACGATACTGGATGCTTGGGGCTGGTGCACTGGGATGACCCAGAGGGATGGAATGGGGAGGGAGGAGGGAGGAGGGTTCAGGATGGGGAACACATGTATACCTGTGGTGGATTCATTTTGATGTTTGGCAAAACTAATACAATTATGTAAAGTTTAAAAATAAAATAAAATAAAAATTTCTGTTTCTTTTCATGCATATTTTCTAATTTCTTCAATAATAAGTATAAATATCTTGATAATAAATACCTTCTCAAAATTAAATGCACAATTATTGCAATACTTGATTTTTAAATAGGAAAATAATCTAATTAAAATAGCCACTGTTGTTGTTATTGTTCAGTCACTCAGTTGTGTCCGACTTTTTGTGATCCCCATGGACTGCAGCACTCCAGGCTTACCTGTCCTTCACTATCTCTCAGAGTTTGCTCAAACTCATGTCCATTGAGTTGATGATGCTATCCAATCATCCCATCCTCTATCACTCCCTTCTCCTCATGCCCTCAATCTTTCCCAGCATCAAGGTCTTTTCCAATCAGTCAGCTGTTCTCATTAGGTGACCAAAGTGTTGGAGCTTCAGCTTCAGTATCAGTCCTTCCAATGAATATTCATGGTTAATTTCCTTTAGGATTGACTGGTTTGATCTCCTTTCTGTCCAAGGAACTCTCAAGAGTCTTCTCCAGCATCACAGTTGGAAAGCATTAATTCTTTGGTGCTCAACTTTCTTTATGATCCACCTCTCACATCCATACATGACTACTGGAAAAACCATAGCTTAGACTATATGGACCTTTGTTGGCAGAAGTGATGTCTCTGCTTTTTAATACACAGTGCAGATTTGTCATAGCTTTTCTTCCAAGAAGCAAGCATCTTTTAATTTCATGGCTGCTATCACTGTCTGCAGTGATTTTGGAGCCCAAGAAAATAAAGTCTGTCACTTTATCCATTTTTTTCCCCATCTATTTGCCATGATATAGCCATATTTCATATTGAAATAATAAACTTTTACCTATAGAAGCCATTTTCAGAAAAATGCTCACTTTAATATTTGCCACACAAATTGTATTTCTAAATCAGTTTATTTTGTTTGAGGGCAATAGGTATAAAATTTTTGAATTATATACACATCCTTTGACCCAGCAATTACCTCTCTAAGTATTTACCCAACAGATACACTTGCATGTGCATACAAAGAATCTTCATTTCAGTATTGTTTCTTATCTAGTTAAACATTGTTTTATTGATATAAATTATATCCAATTAAATAGAAGTAATCTATTTCTTTTTTACTGCAAATGATGTAACTACTACAATGTAACATTCTTTTATGAAATGCTTTACATTTAAGGTATAAAGCATGCTTTTATAGTCTCTCTCTACATATATATATATATATATATATGTGAAATAATTCCTACAGTCAAGTTAATTACCATATCATTCCCCCACATAGTTACACACGTGTGTGTGTGTGTGTATGTGTGTGTAATGAGAGTACCTGAAATTACTCTCATAGCAAAACTCCAGGACTCAGTCCAGTATTATTAACTACAGTCATCATCCTGTATATGTGATCTATAGGCGATTCATCCTACATAACTACAACTTTGTACCATTTGACCAACATCTCCCCATTTCCTCTAACCTCCCACCACCCATGCTTAAAGCACTGTTCTGTTCTCTATTTCTGGTATTAGACTTTTTTAGATTCCATATATAAGTTTGATCATGCAGTTTTTTTTTTCTTTCTGTCTGGCTTGTTTAACCGAGTATAGATGTCTTCTAGATTCATCCACATTGTGAATAGAAGGATATTCTTTTTTAAGACTAAAAAATATTTCATTAGATATAAACATATGCACACATATACATCCCATTATACATACATACATGTATACTCTTTATACTTTCATCTGTCAATGGACACTTAGATTGTTTCTGTAGAATTTTGGCTATTATGATTAACATTTCAGCATTGTTTGAAATAACAAAAATTAAAAATAATATAAATATCCATTGATGAAGAGATTAATTAAGTACAATTCAGTAATAGAATATTTTGGAACAATGCAGTGAATGAGGCAGTCCCATATAAACTGATATGGAAATGAAAAAGGCAAGATGCAAAACAATATATTCATGATGATATTGTATTAATTTGTTTGTCCTATGTGTGTGCATGAAAGGATTCACAAGAACCTGTTTTTGATGAGAATGAGGTAAAGAGATTTTACACGTTTATTTTATGTCATATAATATTGCTAAATTTAGTTTTTAGTTTCATGGTTTATAATGAAAAACTTTTCAAATATATCTGAAAAATAATCTGAAATAAAAAGTCTTTCTTTTCATATGTATTGATGATTTAAGACACATACACATTTCATTTTAGATTATAAATAGTTCTAAAACTTCTTTCAAAGCTATTTTGCAATTAACTACTTTCACATTGCTTAATAAACACGTTGAGACAGCAATCATACAACATTTGTAAGGATAATTGCTAACTTTTCCTTCTGGAAAGTTGAGAATAGGAACTATTTACACATTTGAATTCTAATCTATGGACATTTTTGTATCCTCCCCTCATCTTTGACATGAGTGTATGAACCTTTTGAAAAACTGATTTTGTCAACAATCAGGGTGAAATTCATCAGAAAATTCTATTTATATTACTCATCAGCACAGCTTCTTGTGCACAGTTGAGTGTGCAAACTAGAAATCTATGAGCCATATGAAGCTTACATATGGCTCTACGTTTTGGCACAGCACAGTGCTTAACATAAAACTGAAAGAAATTGCAATTCATTGCCAATAAGCTAACATTTTAAAATTGGGAGTTTTCTCATAAAAATCTGTTGTTTTCTCTCATCTTGCAAAATTAAATCTTATAGTACTGGACCTATATTCCCACTGGGAAACAATTGGCTGGAAGTGAAGAGCAGCTGCTCCCTTTAGTTTGGATATGCAGAAAACGCTCCCATTTTCCATAGTCTCCAAGATTCCCTATTACGTAAAGTCTGTCAGTATCATTCATTTGTCTTTTTTTCTTGACTCTTCACGTACCCCAAGTTTATAGTCCATGGATAAAAAGAATCTGGACACAAGTGGAAAGTAGCCCTGACAAGAGTTAAAAACATACCATAAAACTTACAAAATTAAAATAGTGTGGTATCAAAGCATGAACAGACAAATCATCAAATGAAAAAGAATATTAAGCACATTAGGGCTTCCCTCATAGTTCATTTAGTAAAGAATCCACCTACAATGCAAGAGATTCCTGTTGGATTTCTGGGCAGGGAAGATCTGCTGGAGAGGGTATAGGCTACCCACTCCAATAATTCTTGGGCTTTCCTTGGGGCTCAGCTGGTAAAGAATCTGCTGGCAATGTGGGAAACCTGGGTTGGAAAAATCCCCTGGAGAAGAGAAAGCCTACCCACTCCAGTATTCTGGCCTGGAGAATTTCATGGCCTGTACAGTCCATGAGGTTGCAAAGAGTCGGACGTGACTGAGCAACTTTCACTTTCACCAAGTACATATGGACGTTTAATGCCTGATAAAGTAGTATCTCAAACCACTGAGGCCAAAATTAACTTACTAATACATTAATTAACTTACTAATACAAGGACTTCTGGACAGCTATTTCAAAAAAGAAAAGTTATACTCAAATCTCACACCTTACAGTAGAATAAACTCCAAATGGGTAGATATCTAAACATAAAATTAGGAAACCACAAATGTTCTCGAAGAAAACATGGATGGATTTCCTTTTAACCTAAGTTAAGTGAAAGATTTTCTATCTGTGACTCAAAATCCAGAGGCAATACAAGAAAATATTTATCGATTTGGCTACATAAAAGGTACATAAAAATTGTAAACTAGTCGAAAGTCAGATGAAAAACTGGAAGAAAATACTTGTATAGACCACAAGTAGTATCACTAGTATACAAAGAAGTCAAACATTAAAGGACATAGTGTAAAAATCCAGCAGAAAAGCAGGAATAAACAGACAATTTACCAAAAAAAAAAAAAAAAAAAAGGAAACAAACATGATAATCAAGTTAAAACATGTTCACAATCACTCATAACTATAAAGGAAAAATGCAAATGAAAACAACACTTCTCACCTATAGGACTGATGAAAAAGTAAATTGGGACAACACATTCTGTTGGCATGGCTATGGGGGAACAGACATTCTTGTACATTGAAGGTAAGAATGCAAACCGGAAGAAACTTCTGGAGGGAATCCTGACAACATTGAACAAAACCTTAGGTGTCCTCATCTCTCGACCCAGCAATCTTTGAACAAGAAACCTGCACTGCAGATACACCTTCCAACAATAAAAAAAAAAAAAAATGCAAATAAGATTATTCATTTCTGCATTGTTTATAATTTTAAAATATTAGAAACCACCTAAAGTCTTGTTTATTGTACTTGAATAAGCTATGGTATAGCCACAGAATGGAGTACTATGTAGCTGTAAAGAGAAATGAGAAAGATCTCTAAAAAATTATGGAGTGATTTGTAGGACATACTGGTTAAGTGCAAAAGGCAATGTACAAGAGATACTTAAAGTATAATACACTTCATGTAAGGAAAAAAATGGGATTTTAGAAAATATGCCATTATCTGCTCCTTTGTGCCAAAAATATAGAAAGGATAAACCAGAAAATAAAAAGTCTGGTTACCTACAGTATGTGTGTGAGTGTGTGTGTAAGGAGTGGAGAAGATGGGATGGCATGGGTATTCCTTGGAAGGAAGGCTATAAGAAACCTAGACCACATATTAAAAAGCAGAGACATCACTTTGCCGACAAAGCTATAGCTTTCCCAGTAGTCATGTACAGATGAGAGAGTTAGACCATGAATTCTTCAGTGGTCCAAGTAAAGAATTGATGCTTTTGAATTATAGTGCTGGAGAAGACTCTTAAAAGAGTTCCTTGGACAGCAAGGAGATCAAACCAGTTAATCCTAAAGGAAATCAACCCTGGATATTCATTGGAAAGACTGAAAATAAAGTTGAAGCTCCATTACTTTGGCCACATGATGCAACGAGTCAACTCATTGGAAAATACCCTGATGCTGGGAAAGATTAAAGGCAAAAGGAAGAGAGGGCAGCAAAGGATGAGATGGTTAGATAGCATTACTGACTCCATGGACATGAGTTTGAGTAAACTCTGGGAGATAGGAAAGGGCAGGAAAGCCTGGTGTGGGGCAGTCCATGGGGTCACAAAAAGTCGGACATGACCTAGTGACTGAACAACAACAATGGGTATTGAGTGACCCTTCTCTGAGTGTCACTTAATTTTGTCACATAGCTCTGACTCTTTGAATCATGATAATGCTTGCATGACCAAAAAATAAATGAATAATTAAAACCAAAATCTGTGTGTGTGCTGGAATAAGAAAAGGTAACAGACGAACCTAGCTGCACTGCAAATGAATAACACAATCAAACAGAAGGGGTGGAAAGGAAAAGAGCAAAGGACTTTAAAAAGACAGCATTTTGTCATCATATTTAAGGTAAAAGACAAAAAGAACTACTCACAAATATTGTGTTCTAGTGAGTAAATTATTTCTTTCTAACATATGTATAGGCTATTACAGAGTAGCTCTGTAATTACTTCATGTGCGTACTGAGACTGAACAAATAATTAAATCAATTTTGTATATTGAGAGCCAAATTTCCCACCAGCAGAGTAAGAACTATAAGTAGGAGAAAATGGAGGCCAGAATGCATACCTTGCCAATGGGTGAAATCAGAGGTATCAGTATAAACTCATGGCTTTACAAAGACATATAGAGATAGGTAGATACAGAGACATACCTGTTTTTGTATTAATATATAGGCGGCGGCCAAGAGGAGTTACCCCACGTCCAAGGTCAGGGGCAGTGGCAGAGAGTGCCAGTCTGCAACAGCGCAGGAACCGCCGGGAGGAGCTACCCGTGTCCAAGGTCAGGGGCGGCAACGAGAGGAGTTACCTCGCATCCGAGGTCAGGGATGGCGGCAGGGAGGACCAACCCGGCGTCCAAGGATCATGGCTGTGCGGGTACAGGAGGGCCTAGAGGAGCTATCCACTAGCTCCTTGATATCCTTCAAGCTATCCCTTGAAGGTCAGGAAGGGCAGCGGTAAGGAGATACCCCACGTCCAAGGTAAGGAGCAGTGGCTGCGCTTTGCTGGAGTAGCCGTGAAGAGATACCCCACGGCCAAGGTAAAAGAAACCCAAGTAAAATGGTAGGTGTAGCAAGAGGGCATCAGAGGGCAGACACACTGAAACCATACTCACAGAAAACTAGTCAATCTAATCACAATAGGACCACAGCCTTGTCTAACTCAATGAAACTAAGCCATGCCCATGGGGCAACCCAAGACGGGCGGGTCATGGTGGAGAAATCTGACAGAATGTGGTCCACTGGAGAAGGGAATGGCAAACCACTTCAGTATTCTTGCCTTGAGAACCCCATGAACAGTATGAAAAGGTAAAATGATAGGATACTGAAAGAGGAACTCCCCAGGTCAGTAGGTACCCAATATGCTACTGGAGATCAGTGGAGAAATAACTCCAGAAAGAATGAGGGATGGAGCCAAAGCAAAAAGAATACCCAGCTGTGGATGTGACTGGTGATAGAAGCAAGGTCCGATGCTGTAAAAAGCAATATTGCATAGGAACCTGGAATGTCAGGTCCATGAATCAAGGCAAATTGGAAGTGGTCAAACAAGAGATGGCAGGAGTGAATGTCGACATTCTAGGAATCAGCAAACTAAAATGGACTGGAATGGGTGAATTTAACTCAGATGACCATTATATCTACTATTGCGGGCAGGAATCCCTCAGAAGAAATGGAGTAGCCATCATGGTCAACAAAAGAGTCCGAAATGCAGTACTTGGATGCAATCTCAAAAACGACAGAATGATCTCTGTTCGTTTCCAAGGCAAACCATTCAATATCACAGTAATCCAAGTCTATGCCCCAATCAGTAACACTGAAGAAGCTGAAGTTGAACGGTTCTATGAAGACCTATGAGACCTTTTAGAACTAACACCCAAAAAAGATGTCCTTTTCATTATAGGGGACTGGAATGCAAAAGTAGGAAGTCAAGAAACTCCTGGAGTAACAGGCAAATTTGGCCTTGGAATACGGAATGAAGCAGGGCAAAGACAAATACAGTTTTGCCAAGAAAATGCACTGGTCATAACAAACACCCTCTTCCAACAACACAAGAGAAGACTCTGTACATGGACATCACCAGATGGTCAACACCGAAATCAGATTAATTATATTCTTTGTAGCCAAAGATGGAGAAGCTCTATACAGTCAGCAAAAATAAGACCAAGAGCTGACTGTGGCTCAGATCATGAACTCCTTATTGCCAAATTCAGAAGAAAGTAGGGAAAACCACTAGACCATTCAGGTATGACCTAAATCAAATTTCTTATGATTATACAATGGAAGTGAGAAATAGATTTAAGGGCCTAGATCTGATAGATAGAGTGCCTGATGAACTATGGAATGAGGTTCGTGACATTGAACAGGAGACAGGGATCAAGACCATCCCCATGGAAAAGAAATGCAAAAAAGCAAAATGGCTGTCTGGGGAGGCCTTACAAATAGCTGTGAAAAGAAGAGAAATGAAAAGCAAAGAAGAAAAGGAAAGATATAAGCATCTGAATGCAGAGTTCCAAAGAATAGCAAGAAGAGATAAGAAAGCCTTCTGCAGCGATCAATGCAAAGAAATAGAGGAAAACAACAGAATGGGAAAGACTAGAGATCTCTTCAAGAAAATTAGAGATACCAAGGGAACATTTCATGCAAAGATGGGCTTGATAAAGGACAGAAATGGTATGGACCTAACAGAAACAGAAGATATTAAGAAGAGGTGGCAAGAATACACAGAAGAACTGTGCAAAAAAGATCTTCACGACCCAGATAATCACGATGGTGTGATCACTGACCTAGATCCAGACATCCTGGAATGTGAAGTCAAGTGGGCCTTAGAAAGCATCACTACAAACAAAGCTAGTGGAGGTGATGGAATTCCAGTTGAGCTATTTCAAATCCTGAAAGATGATGCTGCGAAAGTGCAGCACTCACTATGCCAGCAAATTTGGAAAACGCAGCAGTGGCCACAAGACTGGGAAAGGTCAGTTTTCATTCCAATCCCAAAGAAAGGCAATGCCAAAGAATGCTTAAACTACTGCACAATTGCACTCATCTCACACGCTAGTAAAGTAATGCTCAAAATTCTCCAAGCCAGGCTTCAGCAATATGTGAACCATGAACTTCCTGATGCTCAAGCTGGTTTTTAAAAAGGCAGAGGAACCAGAGATCAAATTGCCAACATCCACTGGATCATTGAAAAAGCAAGAGAGTTCCAGAAAAACATCTATTTCTGCTTTATTGAGTATGCCAAAGCCTTTGACTGTGTGGATCACAATGAACTGTGGAAAATTCTGAAAGAGATGGGAATACCAGACCACCTGACCTGCCTCTTGAGAAACCTATATGCAGGTCAGGAAACAACAGTTAGAACTGGACATGGAACAACAGACTGGTTCCAAATAGGAAAAGGAGTACGTCAAGGCTGTATATTGTCACCCTGCTTATTTAACTTATATGCAGAGTACATCATGAGAAACGCTGGACTGGAAGAAACACAAGCTGGAATCAAGATTGCTGGGAGAAATGTCAATAACCTCAGATATGCAGATGACACCACCCTTATGGCAGAAAGTCAAGAGGAACTCAAAAGCCTCTTGATGAAAGTGAAAGTGGAAAGTGAAAAAGTTGGCTTAAAGCTCAACATTCAGAAAACGAAGATCATGGCATCTGGTCCCATCACTTCATGGCAAATAGATGGGGAAACAGTGTCAGACTTTATTTTGGGGGGCTCCAAAATCACTGCAGATGGTGACTGCAGCCATGAAATTAAAAGACACTTACTCCTTGGAAGGAAAGTTATGACCAACCTAGATGGCATATTCAAAAGCAGAGACGTTACTTTGCCAACGAAGGTTCGTCTGGTCAAGGCTATGGTTTTTCCTGTGGTCATGTATGGATGTGAGAGTTGGACTGTGAAGAAGGCTGAGCGCTGAAGAATTGATGCTTTTGAACTGTGGTGTTGGAGAAGACTCTTGAGAGTCCCTTGGACTGCAAGGAGATCCAACCAGTCCATTCTGAAGGAGATCAGCCCTGGGATTTCTTTGGAAGGAATGATGCTGAAGCTGAAACTCCAGTACTTTGGCCACCTCATGCGAAGAGTTGACTCAATGGAAAAGACTCTGATGCTGGGAGGGATTGGGGGCAGGAGGAGAAGGGAACGACAGAGGATGAGATGGCTGGATGGCATCACCAACTGGATGGATGTGAGTCTGAGTGAACTCTGGGAGTTGGTGATGGACAGGGAGGCCTGGCGTGCTGTGATTCATGGGGTTGCAAAGAGGTGGACACGACTGACCGACTGAACTGAACTGATGATAGGGGTTAGTATCATGTGCTCATATTCAGTTGCTCAGTTGTGTCCGATTCTTTGTGACCTCATAAACTGTAGCCCTCCAGGCTCCTCTGTCTATGGGATTTTCCAGGCAAGAATATTGGAATGGGTTGCCATTTCTTTTTCAGAGGATCTTCACGACCAAGCGATTGAACTTGAGTCTTCTGCACTGGCAGGTGGATTATGTACCACTGAGCTACCTGGGAAGCCAAATGGGTTAGTATACACACACATTTTTCCTAAGTAGCAATAAGCATGCTCTCCATCAAGATTCTAGTTCCTAAATATTATTCTCCAGTAAAGAAAGAAGGGCTCCTTGCTTGATTCTAGGTATGGGGTAGAGAAAGCACAAGATGAATGTGCAATCTCTTCTGTTGCCAAAAGTTATGTAGTGCTGAAAAAAGAAAGCAGCAGGGCAAAAAGACACAGTGGCCTCCTGGTAGGAGCTCTTGGCCACAACGAGGACTAATTTGAGCCAAAACATGATAATATTGAATTATAATACATAGATTAAAATAAATATCCATGAATCTGATATAAATAAATGAGTAATAAATAAAAAGGGGAGAAGGGATAGCTCTTTCTTACAAGTAGAATTCCAGTTAACAACTATAGAAGAATGAAGGAAACAGAGAATTACCATTAAGCAACCACAATTACCGGAGAAGGCAATGGCACCCCACTCCAGTACTCTTGCCTGGAAAATCCCATGCGTGGAGGAGCCTGGTAGGCTGCAGTCCTTGGTGTCGCTAAGAGTCGGGGATGACTGAGCGACTTCATTTTCACTTTTCACTTTCATGCATTGGAGAAGGAAATGGCAACCCACTCCAGTACTCTTGCCTGGAGAATCCCAGGGACAGAGGAACCTAGTGGGCTGCCATCTATGGGGTCGCACAGAGTTGGACACGACTGAAGTTACTTGGCAGCAGCAGCAACCATAATAACAATGACTGCAGGCCGGAACATGCTAAAATTAGGGGGAGTAAATATAATGAAAAACAAGATAGTTGCATAGTCTCAAGGTATTGTCCCACAAGGTGTGTATTAATTACAAAGAGAAAAGTAGTAACTTAACAGTGCAGAAATCTGACAGCCACCACAGCATTCAAAAGATTAAGGTTTACATTACCAGTTCTAAGATGTGTCAATATTCCTTCTGATATAATGCACTGAGAAGGACACAACATCACTTCTGCAATATTCTTGTTAAAATGTATAGCTTTAATCTAATCATGAGAAAATATAAGATAAATCTACACTGAGAGACATTCCACTGAATAACCAACTTTAAAAAGTCAAAGTCATAAGTATAAAGAAAGATGGAGAAACTGTAAGGACCTGAGATGATGAAGGAGACATGACAGATAAACATACCTGGATTGTATCCTGGACAGAAAAACAACCAGCATGGAAAAATTGGTGAAATTTAAATAAATCTGTAGATTAGTTAATAGTATTAATAATATTAATTTCCTCATTTTGATAATTATACTATAATGACATAAGTTGTGAAAATTTGGGAAAACTGTGTGAAGGGTAGGAAAGAACTATCTGAACTATCAATATTTGTGAAACTTTTTAAAAACTTAAAAAAATAAAAGCTTGAAACCACTCTTAATCACCTTATTAATTTTTTTCTTAGACTAGATTTAAAAAATTCAAGAAAGGAATTACCAATGGGAAATGATATGATATAAACTCAGAAAGAATATGCTTCTGATATTTTACAAAATGGAAAAACTGAAATTATCTTTTAAATCACAAAAGAAAATAACATATATTTAAATAAAAACAGGTGGAGGAAAGGTAAGCAAAAGAAAAGACTAGACTACTAAGTTCTCAAGTTGAAAGGGATCAAAAATAGGTATAAATGTGACTAGTTTGAAGGATGTATTTTGAAAGATAAAATTTAACTGAGCTAAAAAATTGGTTTTTATATTTTCCAAAATGCTGTCTTGCCCTCTCTTTTATTGAAGTGGACATAAGCTAAGTGAAATAAAGGCCAGTGTTTGTTTGATAACATTCCAAAACGGCAGCTGGATTCCAGAACACATGATATTTTAAGGATGTCAGAGTCTGGCCTTCATGCATGTCAGTTGGCTGTGAATGTTCACCTTTAACTCTGGGCCTGTAATTAGATCACAAAGTTCATTTTTATTGTTTAAATTTTGTTCATTCCTCTATTGCTGTTCAATTGTGTGAGTGGAGTAGATTTTATCACACTTTACAATTTCATCACTTTTAATTCTATTCCTACCATGCTAGATTAAATTTAAGGGTCACTGAAATCAGGAGCTACTGACCTTTGCCCTCTTAATGGTTCTCATCATTAATACTTGACCCTAAAAGCTATGTATACAATAAACTATATTTATAGGTGTGGAGGGAAGGGAAAAGCAGAAACAAAAGTGGGTCGGGAGATTATTTATTTTGCTATGCTTTTCAGAGATTAGGAATGTTCACACAGTCTATACTTCAGCTGGTGAACTTGGATTGGATGCCTTTGATGGTGTCCGAAAAGAAAGTAGGGATGAATGCGTTTGAGGGTAATACTCAAAATGACACCCTCGCTTTTCTCAGTCACTCTGGGATTGCTGATCTTTTACCTTCATTCTGCTCTGACTTGAGACCTCTCTTTCTGGTTTACTTTGCATATGACAGAAGGAAAATATAGGACATATATTTAAGATGATCCTTCTCAGAAGAAAAAAAATATTCAAATAGCTTATTTTCAAAGGTTAGAATTGGGAAAGCTCTGAGAAAATTGGGAATTTTGTGAAATGTCTGTGATTATTCCAACTGATGGAAGAAAACACAGAAAAAGTCTTTATGATGGAAACCTCCAGCATTCTGTTCCCATTACCTTTGGATGTTTTGGTCCATTTAGAAATCTTTAGAGTTGTTTTTCTTTTTGTTCAAATTTGGAGAAATGGGATTTTTTAAATTTGGGGGGGAGCTTCTTTTGATTTCTTTTCTTTACTTTTTAACATATCTAGTTTCCAGGACATGTCTTTATTTACATGATCAATTAAAAGCTATTCTTTTTTTTTTTTTTTTTGGTGAGCATAGCATCTGGGATGAGCAAGGGAATTTATTTCCCGAAAACAGGATTTTCAGGGCATCCATGCCACATTTCACTTCTCAGATTTACAAAAAACTTGGCTTCAATGGCCCATGTGTGTATGTTCATGTGAATGCACATAAAAACACATAAAATAGTGCATTATTAGGGGTTACTTTAAAATACATATGCAAATATTATGACAAAGTTCACTATTAATTTACAAACAGGAGCATACTGGAATGACTAGACAGAATCTTTTCTTAAGCCTGGGATAATTGTTTTGGCAACATACAAACTATCCAAAAGGAATGCATAGTAATTAAGGCAAAGAGTTTTTTTGGTCACAGATTGAAGGAGAGTCCTGGGCTTATAAAATACTCTATTTCCTCCATTAATTGTGCCCAAGTGGAGTTGTAACCAAGTAGCTGAAACAAATAAAATGTAAGTAATATTGTTTCCTTTTAAAACATTTCACTTAATTTGTGGAAGAGGTTTGAATTTATTAAATATGCACAGTCCCCACCACCACCCCCTGCCTTCCCCCAGAGTTCCTTTGCCCTGTCTCCAGTCCCTTCCCCCTGAAACATTCCTGCAATGCTCACAGCAAAACCATTCTCTCAACCCAGTAAGGGAAGTTCCTCTAGCTATCTTCTCCTTTGGGGGTGTAGGTGGAAAGGAAAGCAGAGAATGCAAAGTTAGCCTGGGACCCTGTAAACCTCTCCTCTTTTACCTGAAACTAAAGCTAAGGGTTGCTTCCATCTCTTTGGAGTCTCTCTGATTGCTGTTGTTTGTATATGCCTCTGAATACTTTGGTGAGTGTTCCTCATGCTTCATGAAGATTCTTTATAGGAAAGGATGAGCTGGTTTTGTGAGAGGATATATTTTCCTTGCACACTTAATCAGACGATCATTGGATTAGTACAGAAAGGCTGCACAGCAGCAGAAATGGGAAAAGTGAGCATGTGGACACATGTGTGAGTGGAAGTTTTGAACATTGCCTTGTGCTGGTTGACTGCCTCTGTTCATTTGCCAGAGTTAAGGCATCGGAGTCTCCTCTGAAGCAAATCCCTTTAAATCACATACATAGAGAGCAAAGTTTTCAAACCACTTCCTTCTTTTTCTTTCCCATTTTGTGAGAGAAGCCTCAGAGAAGGATATTTAATTTTCTCATTGTGGACACAAAAATATGCTAGGAGATCAGTTTTAATACATTCTTTTCTCCCCTCATTACTTACATTGTATAGCTACATTCAGTCAACAGACATACAATTATTTAGGGGGCTTGGACAGTATTATTTAGACAAAGCAAGCTAAAAACCTTAATGTGAATGGAATTACCTTTGGGTCCTGTAATTCCGATTGGAAATTATTTTAGAATATTTCTTAAGTATCACTGCATATTTTCAGCTCCTCCAAACATCAGCATAGTGATGGATTTGAAGAAGGAATTCATAGGGCCTGGACTCCATCTTAGGCCTGTTCATGCTGATCATGCTCTGCCACCTTTCCAATGGACTCTGAACTCTGTGTTTAGTGCCTATGAAAACAACAACAGAAGGAAGGATAAGACCCCTCCAGACAGGGGAACCTTGAAGATCGTATGTAGGTTACTCATCGCCTAAGAGAAAACATACACTAATCACCCCTTCCTCCAGACAGGCCATAAATTTTTCTGTATCTATCGGAGTGTAACCTCGGGTTTATTGATTATTGGCTAATTGACTGTTTGAGCACATGAGCACATAGCATGTGAATGATGGGGTTATTGGGATTGTATTTTCCTTGGTTTATGTAAGTCTCAAGGAATTTGGAGTGGTGGGTTCAGACACATACACATGGGGTATAAAAGATTTTCACAAATGCTGGTCGGGGTCCTTGGCTAAGAGGAGACTCTGCCTTGGGCCCACCGGTGTAATAAACTGGACTTCACTCTCTGCATTGTCCTTCTGAGTGAGTTTGTTTCCCGGAACGCATGGCTACAACATTTGGTGCATTGGCCTGGAAACTCCTCACTTTGAGGAGACAGGTCTCATTTGAGGCCACCCCTAGGCTTGAATCTCCTAGAGGGAGGAAGGCGCCTTGCCCCTCTGGAAGAATTCAGCCTTTCAACGCCCGGTTTCTTTGCTTTGGCAGGGAGTGAACGGCAGCAAGGGAACTGAGCACTCAGGTGAGGAGGAACCCACCCAGCAGGGTGGAAGAGGGGGCCTGATCACCCCCCTGGGAGAGAAGGGGCACGGACCCACAGGGGCCTGGAATAGGCAGGCAGCAGCGATTGCTTGGTACACAGGTTGATGAATGTGCTACGGTTTAGGAAGGAAATTTGTGAAGGTCATTTAGGAGGTGTGTCCACACCGTCTCAGGGAAAATTATTACCAGCGATCGCCAGGAGATTTTTAGGATCGGAAACTGGTCCTTGTATGCTCGTATTCTGCCCTCCCCTAGGAGGTGTCCCATCTGCTGTGAAATTCTTGATCCCCTCGGAATTGTTAGGCTAGAAGTAAGGGGATACATAAGTGAGTATGAATTGGCTTTCCCAGAGATGGCCTGGGACATGGGATATTTAACCCATCTGTGTTTTCATCCGCACCTGATCAAGCCCACGAAGGCAGAATGGACTTTAAGGGAGAAACAATCTTGGACCACGTGGTGTTCTGGTTCCGCTGTGCTGACTGGCAAGTGAAGGCATGACGATCCCTCTTCTTCCTCTGGGATCTGGCAGGTAAGGCTCTTCTCACCCCAACTAGGAAGGAGGCAGAATGGCAATTTAAGTGTCATTGAGTGGAAATATCAGAAGTACATAGGCTACTGAGAACTTCGTAGACAGAACGAAAAGGAAAAGTAGAAGGTCCGAGAAGGTAAGGAAGATGGGAGGAAGTGAATCTAAGGCAACTGTATTGGAGGGCATGATTAAAATTTTTAAGAAGGGATTAGAAGGAGACTATGGTTTGAAGATGAAGCCTAACCACCTCCACATACTCTGTGAGGTCGAATGGCCCCCTATGGGAGTAGGATGGTCATCAGAGAACACCATGAACTTAAAAATAGTGGAAGCAGTCTATACAATAGTCACAGGAGAGCCAGGACACCTGGATCAATATCCATACATTGACGCATGGCTAGGGTTAGCTCAAGACCCTCCTACTTGGACAAGGTTCTGTATCCAGAAGGGAAAGGGGAAAATATTAATGGCACAAAAATTGACTGATGATAAAAAAGGAAATTCTACAGGATTTGGACGGGGACGACCTGAGCCCTCCCCCATACTGGATAATGACGCTCCTGCCTCAGTGCTCCACCAGGACTGGAGGCCGCCTTAATGCCCAATCCAGGGCCAGGTGAAGTCCTGCAGCAGCTGCTGCTCCTCCGCCAGCTCTTCCCGAGGTCATAGAGCCGCCACCTTGGCAGGCTTCGATCCCGGTGACAGAAGCCTCTGGCCAGCATTTCCAGGATCCGGCTCCAGCAGAACTGCCCAAGCTATACCCGCCTCTCCTGGTGAGTACTGACAGGAAGGGGAGGGAGATGTTGGAATTAAGCAGAGACTGAGCTCTGCCAGAGAGCTGGAGGGAATGAAAGAGAACAGACAAGAGATTTGCAATGCTAGCTCCTACTCTGGTAAAGTCTATCTTCGGCCGTCCTGAAAACCTCTTCTGCCCCAGGGACAGGACAGTACTTCAATCGGTCCCCACAAAGGCCCCGGGTCTGTTACAGCCAAACCAGTGTGCCTGGTGCTGAGCTTTTGGCCACTGAAAGAATGAATGCCCTAAGGCAAGGAAGGAAAAGGAAGCTCCTGCCGTTGTGGGGCTTGCTGACTTGGAAATTAAATAGGGCTGCCGGGGCTCAGAGATATCAGGTCCCTGAGAACCCATGATAACCTTAAAAGTGGGGGACCAAAACATTGACTTCATGGTGGATACAGGAGCAGAACTGTCGGTAGTAACAAAACCTGTGGCACCACTATCCAAAAAGACTACTGCTATAACTGGGGTATTGGGAGAAGAGATGATTAAATCATTTTGCCAGCCCAGAAAATGTCAGATGGGGGCACCAAGTGGTTCATGAGTTCATCTACATTCCTGAGTGCCCAGTACCCCTGTTGGGAAGAGACTTGCTCTCCAAACTAGGAGCACAAGTGACTTTCTCCCCTGAGGAGAGGCCCACCTTCCGGATGCGCACTATGGCTTATTTGCTCTCTCTCTCTCAATACCACCCTAAGATGAGTGGAGGTTGCATGAGCCTCTGAAGGAAGAACCGGGTGGGCTGGAAGAGCATGAGAGCGAGCTAACTCAATTATTCCCTGAGGTCTGGGCAGAAGACAACCCCACCCCTGACCAGGCTGGCTAAACATCAAGCCCCAGTGATAATAAAATTCAAACCAGGCACCATCCCGGTTAGCAAGCTCCAGTACCCACTACCGATGGAGGCCTGGGCTGCCATACTGCCCCGCATCAATAGATTGAAACAAGCGGACATTCTAGTAGAGTGTCAGTCGGCTTGGAATACGTGGATCCTATCGGTCAAAAAGGAAGGACAGGACTATAGGCCTGTACAGGATCTCAAGCTATTCAACCAGGCTACTGTGACTTTACACCCCACTGTTCCAAACCCCTATACCTTACTTAGCCTCCTCCCGCTGAGGACTAAAGTTTATATTCGCCTAGATCTCAAGGATGCCTTCTTTTGCATACGCCTCGCCCCAGCATCACAGCCCATCTTTGCCTTTGGATGGGAAGATCCAGTCGGGGGCACCACGCAACAGCTCATCTGGACTCCCCTCCAAGAACACCCCAGCCATCTTTGGGGAAGCCTTGGCTTCTGACCTGAATTCATGCCATCCAGGAGAGTATGGATGTTGGCTCCTACAATATGGGGATGACCTGCTGCTGGCCGCCGAGACCAAGGAAAAATGCTGGAAAGGGTCAAAAGCACTGCTCCAGCTGCTGATGGAAGCAGGTTACCAGGTGTTGAGGAAGAAGGCACAGATCTTCAAGGAGGAGGTAAGGTATCTGGGGTTTGTTTTAAAGAAGGACACAAGGTTCCAGACCCTAGTTGGGTCTTATATACTGATGGCACTAGCCTGATAAAGCAAAGACAATGGCTGTCAGGTTAGCCAAAGTGGAAGGGGCCATCAAGACTGAAAAGGGATGGTGGGAATTGCCAAGTGGCAAATTATTGGTACCGGAGAAGCTGGCACACAATCTGGTAAGCCAAACACACCAAGTGACCCACCTAGGCATGCTGCCTGCTCACAGGTTAATTCTGCCTCTCGGGTATTCAGACAAAAACCTCCGGGTATTCAGCTGAAAGGCACGCTGCCCTTTAAATACCTGGGAGTGGACTTCACTGAAATGAAACCTCACCGACACTACTGTTACCTGCTGGTCATGGTATGTACGTTCTCGGGATGGGTAGAAGCTTTTCCTACCTGGACTGAAAGAGCATCAGAAGTAGCCCGGTGCCTGCTTAGGGAAATAGTTCCCAGATTTGGACTTCCTACCAGCATTGGTTCAGACAATGACCCGGCTTTTACAAGTAAGCAAAACTTAAAACATCAAATGGAAACTGCACACTGCATATAGGCCCAGAGTTCTGAGATGGTGGAATGAACCAACTGGACATTAAAGAGACTCTCCAAGTGGATCATAGAGACGAACTGCTCCTGGGTGGACTTGTTTCCGACGGCTCTGCTCAGACTCAGGATGACCCCACAGTCCCAGGGCTATTCTCCATACGAAATTGTGTATGGAAGGCCCCCTCCCATAATAAAACAGGTGCCAACAAATTTGCCTCAGGTAAGAGGGAATAGGATTTCACAGCAGATGGAACTGGGTAAGGTAATAAATCAGGTAACTAAGTTTGTACAAGAAAAGGTGCCGTTCCCCTTTGGGGAACAGATTCATGAGTTTACACTTGGTGACCAAGTATGGGTCAAAGATTGGAAACATGATTTGCTAGCCCCTTGGTGAAAGGGCCCTTATGTTAGTTATTCTAACTACCCCTACTGCAGTTAAAGTTGCAGATATTGTCCCTTGGATCCATCATATGAGGGTGAAGAGAACATAACCACACAGACCCAAAAAACACTGAGTGGACTGCACAGAGGGACCCCGCTGACCCTCGAGAGACTAAGACCATCCTTAAGAAGAAGGAAAAGAAGATCCTGGACGAGCCCCTTCAGGATGAAGCCACACAATCAACTCCTGCTGCTTGGCCTCATCAACGTGATTTTGAATTTAACTTCTGTTTCAACTCAGGACAATGTTTTCATCTCATGGGCGCATTCCTACACAGACTTCCTCAACACTTCCAACTGCTGGGTATGTAGGGCTATGCCTCTGTCAGTGATGGGTGGACTTCCTTGGTGGGTGTCACCACTCTGCCAAGGAGATTTTAAACTACTCTGCTCTTTTCTGGGATGACAAAAAGAGACTTTCCTCTCTCTTGTCAATCATAACCTCTCCTTGCTCTCTTGGTGTAAGACCTACAGTCAGTAGACTTGGGTCATGGGGTTACATTTGATATAAATGCCAGTGTAACAAAAGCCTAACCTACTTGTTGTAAATCTACCCCGGTAGCCCTGGTAAATCTACCTTATTTACATGCTAGGTGGACAAGATCCGTGTTTCAATGGTATGAGTATATTGCTGCCTTATTCGTACCCTCTATAGGGACAACAGATATCATGATTAAAGTAGAGGCCTTGACTAATTTCACAAAACAGGCCCTCCTAGATAGAACAAAAGCCATCCAAGCCTTAAATGAAGAGCAAATCCAAATGAGAAAAGTGGTAATTCATAATAGAATGGCTTTGGACATATTCACAGCTGCTCAAGGAGGGACCTGTGCTATAATTAAGGCTGAATGTTGTGTATACATCCCTGACTTATCTGGCAATGTGTCAACTGCTTTAGATGACATGAAAAACCAGGTAAAAGCAATGCCAAATGAAAACATTCCTTTCTGGACTTCGGTCCTATCTTGGGTGAAGGGCGATTGGTGGAAAACTATATTTACCACTGTTGTAGTTGTCTTGATAGTTCTGCTTTGTGGACCCTAAATTTTACAATATATTATGAATTCTGTAACCCAAAGGTTGATGTCATTCTCCCAAATTGGTGGTCAGAGAGCCAGGGTGCAATATATCCCTATGAATGATGCTCATAATATGAGTTAAGAGCATCAAGAGGGGGGGATGAAGAAGGAATTCATAGGGCCTGGACTCCATCTTAGGCCTGTTCATGCTGATCATGCTCTGCCACCTTTCCAATGGACTCTGAACTCTGTGTTTAGTGCCTATGAAAACAACAACAGAAGGAAGGATAAGACCCCTCCAGACGGGGGAACCTTGAAGATCGTATGTAGGTTACTTATCACCTAAGAGAAAACATACACTAATCACCCCTTCCTCCAGACAGGCCATAAATTTTTCTGTATCTATCAGAGTGTAACCTCGGGTTTATTGATTATTGGCTAATTGTTTGACTGTTTGAGCACATGAGCACATAGCATGTGAATGATGGGGTTATTGGGATTGTATTTTCCTTGGTTTATGTAAGTCTCAAGGAATTTGGAGTGGTGGGTTCAGACACATACACATGGGGTATAAAAGATTTTCACAAATGCTGGTCGGGGTCCTTGGCTAAGAGGAGACTCTGCCTTGGGCCCACCGGTGTAATAAACTGCACTTCACTCTCTGCATTGTCCTTCTGAGTGAGTTTGTTTCCCAGAACGTGTGGCTACAACAGATTCACTCCTCTTTTCCTTTCATTACATTCTGTGATCATTCCCCATCTATTCTTCTCTTTTAGGGATCATCATAGTAAGGATTTGTCTCCAAATACCTTCTATAAGCATCAGGGCTTTGAGTTGAATGAGTTGGGCTTTTCTTGTTCAGTTGAGTCAAACTTCATTTTTGCCTGTCACCATACAGTCTTTTGGGTTTAGCTCTTCAGGTTTAAGGATGCATGAAAAGTAAGGCTATTTACTTTCAATGTGACTTGTTTCTAAGTTTTTCTTAGTTTCTCTCTGTCTCTCCAATGTGCTGTGAATGAAGAACCAAGTTATAAATGTGTTATACACAGTGCATACTGAAGGAATCTATTTTTAGGATATAATTTTTCCTCTTCATGGTAACATTATAATCTAAACATACAGAAAACAAACAAGGAGACTATATGAGGTAGATCAAGACTTCTTTATTCAGGAAAGAACTGAACTTCTCACCTGGAAGTATGGTGGCCATTTATATGGTCAGAATTAAAAATAATAATAAATTTATGAATTAGAGGATATAATTTTGATTATTTAAAAGAAATCTTTGAATAAATGTTCACAATTAATTATTTTTTATTGTGACACAGTATAAAATTGGTAGCATAAAAATTACCATTTTAACCATTTTCTAGTGTACAATTAGCATTATTATTAAAATACTTTCACAGTATTTTTCACAGTGAAAGTAAAATACTTTCACATTTCCAGAACTTTTTCATCACTTATAAAAAGAAACTTTGTACTCAGGAAATGATAATACCTTATATTCCTATCCCCTCCGGCCCTGGCAACCATCCTTCTACTTTTCCCTCTGAATTTTCCCATTCAGTCACCTCATATAAGTGTAATTTACAGTGTTTGTTCCTTTGTATCTGACTTAATTCATGTACTGAAGGAGGAAACAGACAGAACAGGATCCATCTTGAAAGCAGAACTCCATCTTGGGCCGGACTGTGGACTTTAATCTATTGAAACGACATACCAACTGGAAAACCAGGCTTCCTGGATGGAAGAGCCCCAGGGATCGTACCTAGACTCTCTTTTGCCTAAAAGAACACCCTAATTATCTGTGTAACCAAATAGAATCATAAATTCTATTATGCTTATTGGGGTATGGCCACAGGCCTATTGATAATTGTCTGCTGTTAACTACCTAGGCTTAAGGCATATGAATCACGGGTTAACTTTGATTGTATCTTTCTTTTCCTTTGTTCAGACTAGTTTCAGGGAATTTGGGGAGGTGGATTTGGACACGTACACTTAGGGTATATAAGGTTTTCAGAAAAACTGGTCAGGGTCCTTGGCTGAGAGGAGACTCTGCCTTGGGCCCACCGGTGTAATAAACTGCACTCCACTATCTGCATTGTCCTTCTGAGTGACTTTGTTTCCCAGAACGCGTGGCTACAGCATTTTGTGCATGGGCCAGGAAACTCCTCACTTTAAGGAGACAAGTCCCATTTGGGACTACTCCTAGGCCTTGTAGCTCGAATCTTCTAGAGCGGGGAAGGCGCCTCGCCCTTCTGGAAGGATTCTGCTTCTCAATGCCCGGACCTTTCATGTTAGCAGGTAGTGGGCGGCAGCAGGGGAACTGAGCATTTAGGTGAGGAGGAACCCACCCGGTAGGGTGGAAGAGGGGGCCTGATCACCTCCCTGGGAAGGATTAGAAGGGGCACAGACCCACAGGAGCCTGGAATAGGCAGGTGGCAATGATTGCTTGGTACACAGATTGATGAGTGTGTTAGGGCTTAGAAAGGAAATTTGTGAAGGTCATTTAGGAGGTGGTGTCCACGCCGTCTTGGGGAAAATTATTACCAAGCAATTGCCAGGGGATTTTTAGGAGAAGAAACTTGGTTTTTGTGTGCTTGTATTCTGCCCTCCCCAAGGAGGTGTCCCATCTGCTATGAATCTTGACCCCCTTGCAATTGTCAGGCTAGAAGGTGGGGGATACATAAGTGAGTACGAATTGGCTTTTCCAGAGATGGCCTGGGATGTGGGATATTTAACCCATCTGTATTTTCATCTGTACCTGATCAAGCCCATCAAGACAAAATGGACTTTAAAAGTTAAGGGAGAAACAGTCTTGGACCACGTGCTGTTCTGGTTCGGCTGTGCTGACTGGCAGGTGAAAATGCCTAGCCCCCTTCTCCCTCTGGGATCTGGCAGGAAAGGCTCTTCTCACCCCAGTTAAGAAGGAGCCAGAATGGCAATTTAAGTGTCATTGAGTGGAAATATCAGAAGTACATAGGCTACTGAGAACTTCGTAGACAGAACGAAAAGGAAAAGTAGAAAAAGGTCCGAGAAGGTAAGGAAGATGGGAGGAAGTGAATCTAAGGCAACTGTATTGGAGGGCACAATTAAAAATTTTAAGAAGGGATTAGGAGGAGACTATGGGTTGCAGATGAAGCCTAACCACCTCCACATACTCTGTGAGGTCGAATGGCCCCCTATGGGAGTAGGATGGCCACCAGAGAACACCATGAATTTAAAAATAGTGGAAGCAGTGGATACAGTAGTCACAGGAAAGCCAGGACACATGGATCAATATCCATATATTGACTCAAGGCTAGGGTTAGCTCAAGACCCTCCTACTTGGACAAGGTTCTGTATCCAGAAGGGAAAGGGAAAAATATTAATGGCACAAAAATTGACTGATGATAAAAAAGGAAATTCTACAGGATTTGGATGGGGATGACCTGACCCCTCCCCCATACTGGATAATGAGGGGCCTGCCTCCCAGTGCTCCACCAGGACTGGAGGCCGCCTTAATGCCCAATCCAGGGCCAGGTGAAGTTCCTGCAGCAGCCACTGCTCTTCCACCAGCTCTCCCAGAGTTCGTAGAGCCGCCGTTTTGGCAGGCTCCGATCCCAGCAATGGAGACCTCTGATCAATGCCCCCAGAATTCCACCCCAGCTGGACTTCCTAGATTGTATCTACCTCTCCCGGACAAAATCTCAGAACTACACTGCCTGATAACAGGTCAATGTTGCCTCTCAGACAGAAACCTCCAGGGATTCAGGTAAAAGGCACACTGCCCTTTGAACACCTGGAAGTGGACTTCAGTGAAATGAAACCTCACCGAGACTACCATTACCTGCTGGTCATAATACGTACATTCTTGGGATGGGTAGAAGCTTTTCCTACCCAGACTCAAAGAGCATCAAAACTGGTCTGGTGCCTGCTTAGGGAGATAATTCCCAGATTGGGATTTCCTACCAGCATTGGATCGGACAATGGCCTGGCTTTTGTAGCTGATTTAGTATAA
This sequence comes from Bubalus bubalis, assembly GCF_019923935.1. Taxonomy (NCBI): domain Eukaryota; kingdom Metazoa; phylum Chordata; class Mammalia; order Artiodactyla; family Bovidae; genus Bubalus; species Bubalus bubalis. The sequence continues at coordinate 34,344,855 of NC_059170.1, read as the reverse complement.
CAAGTAAGCAAAATTTTAAACATCAAGTGGAAATTGTATACAACATATAGACCCCAGAGTTCTGAGATGGTGAAAGGAAACAACAGGACACTTAAATAGACACTCTCCAAGTGGATCTTAGAGACTGACTGCTCCTGGGTGGACTTGTTTCCGACGGCTCTGCTCAGACTCAGGATGACCCCATGGTCCCATGGCTCTTCTCCGTACAAAATTGTGTATGGGAGGCTCCCTCTAATAATAAAACAGGTGTCAACAAATTTGCCTCAGGTAAGGGGAGATGAGATTTCACAGCAGATGGAACAGCTTGGTAAGGTAATAAATCAGGTAACTAAGTTTATACAAGAAAGGGTGCCATTCCCCCTTGGGGAACAGATTCACGAATTTGTGCCTGGGGATCAGGTGTGGTCAAAGACTGGAAACATGACTCCTTGGCCCCACATTGGAAGGGTCCATATACTGTTGTTCTAACCAGCCCTACTGTAGTTAAAGTTGCAGGTGTCACTCCCTGGATCCACCACATGAGGGTGAAGAGAGCATACCACGCAGACCTGGAGGACGCCGAGTGGACTATACAAAAGGACCCCACTGATTCCTGTGAAACCAAGATCATCTTAAAGAAGAAAAAGAGATGAAGCTCTGCAATCAACTGCTGCTACAAGGACTTGCTGGTATCATCTTGAGACTAACCATAGTTTCAGTACAAAGAGGGACCTGTGCTATAATTAAAGTTGAATGTTGTGTATATATTCCTGATTTATCTGGCTATATATCAGCACCCTCAGTTCAGTTCAGTTCAGTTCAGTTGCTCAGTCGTGTCTGACTCTTTGCAACCCCATGAATTGCAGCACGCCAGGCCTCCCTGTCTATCACCAACCCCCGGAGTTCACTCAGACTCACATCCATTGAGTCAGTGATGCCATCCAGCCATCTCATCCTCTGTCATCCCCTTCTCCTCCTGCCCCCAATCCCTCCCAGCATCAGAGTCTTTTCCAATGCGTCAACTCTTCGCATGAGGTGGCCAAAGTACTGGAGTTTCAGCTTTAGCATCATTCCCTCCAAAGAAATCCCAGGGCTGATCTCCATCAGAATGGACTGGTTGAATCTCCTTGCAGTCCAAGGGACTCTCAAGAGTCTTCTCCAACACCACAGTTCAAAAACATCAATTCTTCAGCACACAGACTTCTTCACAGTCCAACTCTCACATCCATACAGCACCCTAGATGACATGAAAGGTCAGGTAAAAGTTATGTCTGATGATAATCTTCCTTTTTGGACTTCGGTCCTATCTTGGGTAAAGGGTGATTGGCGGAAAACTATATTTACCATTGTTATAGTTGCCTTGATAGCTCTGCTTTTTGTGGACCCTTTATTTTACAATGTATTATGAACTTTGTAACCCAAAGGTTGATGTCGTTCTTTAAAATTAGAGGTCGGAGAGTCAGGGTGCAATATATCCCCAAGAATGATGCTCATACTATGAGTTAAGAGCATCAAGAGGTGGGGAATGAAGGAGGAAACAGACAGAACAGGCTCCATCTTGAAAGCAGGACTCCATCTTGGGCCGGACTATGGACTTTGAGCTATATGCCCAGTATCTATGGAAATGACATACCAACTGGAAAACCAGGCCCCCTGGATGGAAGAGCCCCAGGGCTCGTACCTAGACTCTCTGTTGCCTAAAAGAATACCCCGATTATCTGTGTAACTGAATAGAAACATAAATTCTACTATGCTTATTGTGGTATGACCACAGGCCTATTGATAATTGTCCGCTGATAACTACCTAGGCTTAAGGCATATGAATATGGGTTAACTTTGATTGTATCTTTCTTTTCCTTTGTTCAGACTAGTTTCAGGGAATTTGGGGAGGTGGATTTGGACACGTACACTTAGGGTATATAAGGTTTTCAGAAAAATTGGTCAGGGTCCTTGGCTGAGAGGAGACTCTGCCCTGGGCCCGCTGGTGTGATAAACTGCACTTCACTATCGGCATTGTCCTTCTGAGTGAGTTTGTTTCCCAGAACGCATGGCTACAACAATATCATAATATTTTCACAGTTTATCCATGTTGTATCATGTATCAGAACTTCATTTCTTTTTATAGCTAAATAAATTCCATTGTGCATATACTACATTAAAAAAAATTAACTGGAGAATAATTAGTTTATATATAGTGAAGGTTTCTGCCATACATCACCATGAATCAGCCATAGGCATACACATGTCCCCTCCCTCCAAACCTCCCTCCTACCTCTATCCCCATCCCACCTCTCTAGGTTGTCACAGAGCACTGGCTTTAGGTTCCCTGCATCATACAGCAGATTCCCACTGGTTATCTATTTTACATTTGGTTTCACAGCTATTTGTAAGACCTCCCCAGACGGCCATTTTGCTTTTTTGCATTTATTTTCCACAGGGATGGTCTTGATCCCTGTCTCCTGTACAATGTCACAAACTTCCATCTGTTCATCGGAACTCTATCTATCAGATCTAGTCCCTTAAATCTATTTCTCACTTCCACTGTATAATCATAAGAAATTTGATTTAGGTCATACCTGAATGGTCTAGTGGTTTTCCCTACTTTCTTCTGAATTCGGCAATAAGGAGTTCATGATCTGAGCCACAGTCGGCTCCTGGTCTTGTTTTTGCTGACTGTATAGAGCTTTTCCATCTTTGGCTGCAAAAAATATAATCAATCTGATTTCAGTGTTGACCATCTGGTGATGTCCATGTGTAGAGTCTTCTGTCTGGGGACACAAATAGCTGTGAAAAGATGAGAAACGAAAAGCAAAGAAGAAAAGGAAAGATATAAGCATCTGAATTCAGAGTTCCAAAGAATAGCAAGGAAAGATAAGAAAGCCTTCCTCAGTGATCAATGCAAAGAAATAGAGGAAAACAATAGACTGGGAAAGACTAGAGATCTCTTCAAGAAAATTAGAGATACCAAGGGAACATTTCATACAAAGATGGGCTCGATAAAGGATATAAATGGTATGGACCTAACAGAAACAGAAGATATTAAGAAGAGGTGGCAAGAATACACAGAAGAACTGTACAAAAAGGGCTTCATGACCCAGATAATCACGATGGTGTGATCACTCACCTAGAGCCAGATATCCTGGAATGTGAAGTTAGATGGGCCTTAGGAAGCATCACTATGAAAAAAGCTAGTGGAGATGATGGAATTCCAGTTGAGCTATTTCAAATCCTGAAAGATGATGCTGTGAAAGTGCTGCACTCAATAGGCCAGCAAATTTGGAAAACTCAGCAGTGGCCACAAGACTGGGAAAGGCCAGTTTTCATTCCAATCCCAAAGAAAGGCAATGCCAAGGAATGCTCAAACTACCGCACAATTGCATTCATCTCACATGCTAGTAAAGTAATGCTTAAAATTCTCCAAGCCAGGCTTCAGCAATACATGAACCATGAACTTCCAGATGTTCAAGCTGGATTTAGAAAAGGCAGAGGAACTAGATATCAAATTGCCAACATCTGCTGGATCATCAAAAAAGCAAGAAAGTTCCAGAAAAGCATCTACTTCTGCTTTATTGACTATGCCAAAGCCTTTGACTGTGTGGATCACAATAAACTGTGGAAAATTCTGAAAGAGATGGGAATACCAGACCACCTGACCTGCCTCTTGAGAAACTTATATGCAGGTCAGGAAGCAACAGTTAGAACTGGGCGTGGAACAACAGACTGGTTCCAAATAGGAAAAGGAGTATGTCAAGGCTGTATATTGTCACTCTGCTTATTTAACTTATATGCAGAGTACATCATGAGAAACGCTGGGCTGGATGAAACACAAGCTGGAATCAAGATTGCCGGGAGAAATATCAATAGCCTCAGATATGCAGATGACACCACCCTTATGGCAGAAAGTCAAGAGGAACTAAGAAGCCTCTTGATGAAGGTGAAAGAGGAGAGTGAAAAAGTTGGATTAAAGCTCAACATTCAGAAAACGAAGATCATGGCATCTGGTCCCATCAGTTCATGGGAAATAGATGGGGAAACAGTGAAAACAGTGTCAGCCTTTATTTTTTTGGGCTCCAAAATCATTGCAGATGGTGATTGCAGCCATGAAATTATAAGATGCTTACTCCGTGGAAGGAAAATTATGACCAACCTAGATGGCATATTCAAAAGCAGAGACATTACTTGGCCAACAAAGGTCCATCTAGTCAAGGCTATGATTTTTCCAGTGGTCATGTATGGATGTGAGAGTTGCACTGTGAAGAAAGCTGAGCACCAAAGAATTGATGCTTTTGAACTGTGGTGTTGGAGAAGACTCTTGAGAGTCCCTTGGACTGCAAAGAGATCCAACTAGTCCATTCTAAAGGAGATCCGTCATGGTTGTTCTTTGGAGGGAATGATGCTGAAGCTGAAACTCCAGTACATTGGCCACCTGATGTGAAGAGTTGACTCATTGGGAAAGACTCTGATGCTGGGAGGGATTGGGGGCAGGAGGAGAAGGGGATGACAGAGGATGAGATGATTGGATGGCATCACTGACTTGATGGACATGAGTTTGAGTGAACTCCAGGGGTTGGTGATGGACAGGGAGGCCTGGCGTGCTGCAATTCATGGAGTCACAAAGAGTTGGACACAACTGAGCAACTGAACTGAACTGAACTGACCTGATTATGTATATTCAATACAGACTTCCACTCTCTTAAGTCATTTCACCCTCTCCCTTCCCGCTGTAACCAAAAGTCTGTTCTTTATGTCTGCTACTCCTTTGCTGCTCTGCAAATAGCATCATAAGTATCATCTTCATAGATTCCATATATATGTGTGTTAACACATGATATTTGTCTTTCTCTTAATGATTTACTTCACTCGGTATGATAGGCTCTAGGTTCATCCACCTCATTAGAACTGACTCAAATGTGTTCTTTTTTTATAGCTGAGTAATACCCCATTGTGTATATGTACTAAATCGTCTTTATGCATTCATCTGTCAGTGGACATCTAGGTTGCTTCCACATCCTAGCTATTCTAAATAATGCTGCAATGAATACTAGGGAACAGGTGTCTTTTTCAGTTGTGATTTCCTGAGGGTCATATACATTTTTAATCCATTAATTTGTTGATGGCTATCTGGGTTGTTTTACCTTTTGGTTCAGTTCAGTTTATTTCAGTCGCTCAGTAATGCCTGACTCTTTGCAACCCCATGAATTGCAGCATGCCAGGCCTCCCTGTCCATCACCAACTCCCGGGGTTCACTCAAACTCATGTCCATCGAGTCAGTGATGCCATCCAGCCATCTCATCCTCTGTCGTCCCCTTCTCCTTCTGCCCCAAATCCCTCCCAGCATCAGAGTCTTTTCCAATGAGTCAACTCTTCACATCAGGTGGCCAAAGTATTGGAGTTTCAGCTTTAGCATCAGTCCTTCCAAAGAACACCCAGGAGTGATCTCCTTTAGAATGGACTGGTTGGATCTCCTTGCAGTCCAAGGGACTCTCAAGAGTCTTCTCCAACACCAGAGTTCAAAAGCATCAATTCTTTAGTGCTCAGCTTTCTTCACAGTGCAGCTTTCACATCCATACATGACCACTGGAAAAATCATGGCCTTGACTAGACGGACCTTTGTTGGCAAAATTTGGTTACTGTAAATAATACTGATAAAAATATTCACATATAAGTACTTGAGTCTCTACTTTTCATTTTTTTTTTTTTTTTGGTTATACAGTATACCCCAAAGGGGAATTGTTCCTTATGATATTTCTGTTTATTCTTTGTTTTGAGGAAACATCAAACTGTTGTACACAATCTGTACCATTTTACATTCCTACTAGTAGTGCACAAGTGTTCATCTTTGCCAAACTCATTACTTTCTGCTTTTGTTTTTCTAGTAACTATCCTAATGGGCATGAAATGGTGTCTCATCATGGTTTTGATTTTGACTTCTCTGATCACTAGAGATGATGAGCATCTTTTCATGTGCTTGTTGGCTATTTGTATATCATTGCTAGAAAAATGTCTGTTTAGATCATTTGCCTATTTTTAGATTGGGTTGTTTCCTCATTTTTTGAGTTGTAACTCTTTATATATTCTGACTATTGATTCTTCATAGTCGTAAGTTTTTATGCCAATCTCGACATATTTTTTTAAAGGAATTATCTTATTATGCCATTAGATTATTTTATATATGTATATTTGTAGTTAAATTTTGTGTATATATGCATATATACATTTACACATAAAATAAACTGATATATGTATATAAATTCAATGGATTTAGTGAGCTTTAAGCTTAGATAATTTCTAACTTAACCAATAACATCATTTGAACATTTAATTATTTAAATTTTGTTTATACTTCATGAGAATTTCAGAAATTAATTTTAAATTTTTGTTTCACTTTACCATCTTCAATTAGATTGCCTAAAGCAAAAATGCATAAAAAAACATGAAGCTAACTGCTCCTTTCTTGAGTTAACTCTTGGTCATTTCCAACATGTTCCAAAGTGAAAGGTACAGTAATTAATGTATTAACTTTAAAGTAAATGGAACTCAATGGACATGGGTTTGGGTGGACTCCAGGAGTTGGTGATGGACAGGGAGGCCTGGTGTGCTGCAGTTCATGTAGTTGCAAAGAGTCAGACACGACTGAGCTACTGAACTGAACTGACTGAAATGGAACTCAATAGTTAGTCCCTTGGTCTCTGGAAGTAGCCTGCGTGTATTGAAGTGAACCTGCCACTTACTATGTGTGATTTTGGCTTGGTTAACCTCTCTAAAGCTCACCTTCCTCATCTAAATTTGCAATCATAATAGGCTGTTGTTGGGACCAAATGAATAAACCTAGTGAAGTGATGTGTATAGTTCCTAGTCCTTAAGAAGAACCTAGTGGTTTTGGAGGGTGGTTTGATTGGCAAAGGAGTTCACAACCCCCAGAAATAATTTCCTAGACTCGTAGATGGAAGGCATAGCTTGGATTTTACTGACGTGTTGCTAGTTGATCATCAGAACCCTATAGAAGTCAAGAAATCAGTAAGAAATGTCTGTGGTTTAAGACCTCTCATTTGAAAATAAGGCATTGCCAATTCAGGTTCACAGAAATTATGGGATGTTTAAATATTTGTGTTTAACAAATTAACACTTTACATACATACACATAGGCACATATGAACACAATGCTTATTATATATGACTTCACTTGACGATAACTTCAAAAGTCTAAAATCACTGGCAGGGAGACAAAGGACAAGGGTGCTCCTTGAAAGCTCCTCTTCCTTGCAACCACCATCCCATGATGATCCCTGATAATCATACAAAAATAAAAGATCCTGAAAGGATGGGGAACACATGTATACCTGTGGCAGATTCATTTTGATATATGGCAAAACCAATACAATATTGTAAAGTTAAAAAAAAAAAAAAAAGATCCTGAGAGTTTAAAGCCCAGTGGATTCCACACTATGATACCCAAATTGGAAAACAGATGAAAGTGGAGCTTCCATGGTTTGAGTAGGATGGTGTTTTTGAGACTGCCTTGCCCACTGGCCTCTCACTAGAAGACTTTGAAAACCCAAGAATAATGCATGACTTCATTGAACAAGTTTGGAAACCATTGCTTTAGTCTGATCTTATTTTATAGACATCCTCTTCCATCCCAGGTAGTAAGACATGGATACTAAGAAGAAGGAGGCAGAATAGAAGAAACTGTGAATTTATGACAGTATACTACAATGTGTGGGCCTAAAGAATATATTGAAATTAAATTAAAACACTTTTCATACTGTTCATGGGGTTCTCAAGGCAAGAATACTGATGTGGTTTGCCATTTCCTTCTCCAGTGGACCACATTTTGTCAGCATGCTCCACCATGACCCGTCTGTCTTGGAAGGCCCTACATGGCATAGCTCATAGTTTCATTGAGTTAGACAAGGCTGTGGTCCATGTGATCAGTTTGGTTAGTTTTCTGTGATTGTGGTTTTCATTCTATCTGCCCCTTGAGGGATAAGGATAAGAGGCTTATGGAAGCTTCCTGATGGGAGAGACTGACTGGGGGAGCAGGGGGGACTGGGTCTTGTTCTGATGGGTGGGACCATGCTCAGTAAATCTTTAATCCAATTTTCTGTTGATAGGCGGGGCTGTGTTGTTTGGCCTGAGAGACCAAACTATGATGGAAGTAATGAAGATAATGACAGCCTCCTTCAAAAGGTCCTGTGCACGCACTGCCATACTCAGTGCCCCCAACACTGTAGCAGGCCACCACCAACACATGCCTCTGCCAGAGACTCCTGAACATTCACAGGCAAGTCTGGGTCAGTCTCTTGTGGGGTCAACTGCTCCTTTCTCCTGGGTCCTGGTGTGCATAAGGTTTTGTTTATGCCCTCCAAGAGTCTGTTTCCCCAGTCCTGTATAAGTTCTGTAATCAAATCCCACTAGCCTCCAACGTCAAATTCCCTGGGGGTTCTCAGTCCCTTTGCCAGATCCCCTGTTTGCGAAATTTGTTGTGGGTCCTAGAACTTTCTTAACATTGTGAGAATTTCTTTGGTATAATTGTTCTGCAGTTTGTGGGTCATCTGCTCAGTGGCTCAATGGTGGAATTAAGGTGACTTCCTCCAAGAGGGTTTATGCCACACCAAAGACTGTTGCATCCAGAGCCCCTGCCCCTGTGGCAAGCCACAGCTGACCTGTACCTCTGCAGGAGACAAACACTCAAACTCAGGTCTGGCTCAGTCTCTGTGGGGGTCTCCTGTTGTGCGCAAGGTTTTGTTTGAGCTCTCCAAGCATCTCTGGTGGGTATGGGGTTTGATTCTAAATGTAATTTTGACCCTCCTACTGTGTTGCTGGGGCTTCTCCTTTGTCCTTCAGGGTAGGGTATTTTTTTTGGTGGGATCCAACATTTTCCTGTCAATGGTTGTTCAGCAGCAAGTTGTAATTTTGGAGTTCTTGCAGGAGAAGAAGAGGGCACGTCCTTCTATTCTGCCATTTTGACTTGACAAAAAGATATGATACTGAAAGATAAACTCCCCAGGTAGGTAGGTGCCCAACATGGTCCTGGAGAGGAGTGAAAAAACAACAGAAAGAATGAATAGACAGAGCCAGGGTGAAAACAACGCCCAGTTGTGGATGTGACCAGTGATGGAATTAAGTCTGATGCTGTAAAGAACAATATTGCATAGGAATCTGGCATATTAGGTCCATGAGTCAGGTCAATTGGAAGTGGTCAAACAGGGGATGGCAAGAGTGAACATTAACATTTTAGGAATCAGTGAACTAAAATGGACTGGAATGGGTGAATTTAACTCAGGTGACCATTATATCTACTACTATGGGCAAGAATCCCTTAGAAGAAGTGGAGTAGCTATCATAGTCGACAAAAAAGTAAGAAATGCAGTACGTGGGTGCAATCTCTGAAACAACAGAATGATATCTCTTTGATTCCAAGGCAAACCATTGAATATCACAGTAATCCAAGTCTATACCCCAACTCGTAATGCTGAAGAAGCTGAAGTTGAATGGTTCTAAGAAGACCTACAAGACCTTCTAGAACTAACACCCCCAAAAGATGTCCTTTTCACTATAGGAGAAGTGAATGCAAATGTAGGAAGTTAAGAAATACCTGGACAGGAAATTTGGCCTTGGAGTACAAAATAAAGCAGTGCAAAGGCTAGCAGAGTTTTGCAAAGAGAACGCACTGGTCATAGTAAACACCCTCTTCCAACAACACAAGAGAAGACTACACATGGACATCAGTAGATGGTCAATAATGAAATCAAATTGATTATATTCTTTACAGCCAGGGGTGGAGAAGCTGTATACAGTCAACAAAAACAAGACCATAAACTGACTGTGTCTCAGATCGTGAACTCCGTATTGCCAAATTCAGACTTATATTGGAGAAAGTAGGGAAAATCCACTAGACCATTCAGGTATGATCTAAATCAAATCTGTTACAATTATACTGTTGCTGTTAAGTCACTTTAGCCGTGTCCGATTCTGCGTGACCCCATAGACATCAGCCCACCAGGCTCTCCTGCCCCTGGGATTCTCCAGGCAGGAAAACTGGAGTGGGTTGCCATTTCCTTCTCCAATGCATGAAAGTGAAAAAGTGAAAGTGAAGTCGCTCAGTCGTGTCCAACTCTTAGTGACCCCATGGACTGCAGCCCACCAGGCTCCTCCATCCATGGGATTTTCCAGGCAAGAGTACTGGTGTGGGGTGCCATTGCCTTCTCTGTACGATTATACAGTGGAAGTGAAAAATAGAATTCAAGGGATAAGATCTGATAGACAGAGTGCCTGAAGAACTATAGACAGAAGTTTGTGACATTGTACAGGAGGCAGTGATCAAGACCATACCCAGGAAAAAGAAATGCAAAAAGGCAAAATAGCTTATAAGAGAAGAGAGGCTAAAGGCAAAGGAGAAAAGGAAAGATATGCCCATTTGAATGCAGAGTTCCAAAGAATAGCAAGGAAAGATAAGAAAGCCTTCCTCAAAGATCAATGCAAAGAAATAGAGGAAAACAATAGACTGGGAAAGACTAGAGATCTCTTCAAGAAAATTAGAGATACCAAGGGAATATTTCATGCAAAGATGGGTTCAATAAAGGACAGAAATGGTAGGGATCTAACAGAAGCAGAAGATATTAAGAAGAGGTGGCAAGAATACACAGAAGAACTGTACAAAAAAGATCTTCATGACCCAGATAACCATGGTGGTGTGATCATTCACTTAGAGCCAGACATCCTGGAATATGAAGTCAAGTGGGCCTTAGGAAGCATCACTACAAACAAAGCTAGTGGAGGTGATGGAATTCAAGTTGAGCCATTTCAAATCCTGAAAGATGATGCTGTGAAAGTGCTGCACTCAATATGCCAGGAAATTTGGAAAACTCAGCAGTGGCCACAGGACTGGAAAAGATCTGTTTTCATTCCAATCCCAAAGAAAGGCAATGCCAAAGAATGCTCAAACTACTGCAGAATTGCACTCATCTCACATGCTAGTAAAGTAATGCTCAAAATTTTCCAAGCCAGGATTCAACAGTATGTGAACTGTGAACTTCCAGATGTTCATGCACATTTAGAAAAGGCAGAGGAACCAGAGATCAAATTGCCAACATCCGTTGGATCATCAAAAAAGTAAGAGAGTTCCAGAAAAACATGTATTTCTCCTTTATTGACTATGCCAAAGGCTTTGACTGTGTGGATCACAGCAAATTGGAAAATTCTGAAAGAGATGGGAATACCAGACCACCTGACCTGCCTCCTGAGAAACCTGTATGTAGATCAAGAGGCAACAGTTAGAACTGGACATGGAACAACAGATTGGTTCCAAATCAGAAAAGGCATATTTCAAGGCTGTATATTTTCACCCTGCTTATTTAACTTTTGTGCAGAGTATATAATGAAAAATGCTGGGCTAGATGAAGTACAATCTGTTATCAAGATTGCTGGGAGAAATATCAATAATCTCAGAAATGCAGATGATACCACTCTTATGGCAGAAAGTGAAGAGGCACCAAAGGGCCTCCTGATGAAAGTGAAAGAAGAGAGTGAAAAAGTTGTCTTCAAATTCAACATTTAGAAAACTAATATCATGGCATCTGGTCCCATCACTTCATGGCAAATAGATAGGTGGGGAAACAATGGAAACAGTGACAGATTTTATATTGTTGGGCTCCAAAATCACTGGAGATCGTGACAGCAGCCATGAAATCTAAAGACTCCTTGGAAGTTTGGAAGAAAAGGTATGACCAACCTAGACAGCATATTAAAAAGCAGAGACATTACTTTGCCAACAAAGGTTTGTCTAGTCAAGGCTATGGTTTTTCATGTGGTCATGTATGGATGTGAGAGTTGGACTGTGAAGAAGGCTGAGCACCGAAGAATTTGTGCTTTTGAACTGTGGTGTTGGAGAAGACTCTTGAGAGTCCCTTGGACTGCAAGGAGATCCAACCAGTCCATTCTGAAGAAGATCAGCCCTGGAATTTCTTTGGAGGGAATGATGCTGAAGCTGAAACTCCAGTACTTTGGCCACCTCATGTGAAGAGCTGACTCATTGGAAAAGACTCTGATGCTGGGAGGGATTGGGGGCAGGAGGAGAAGGGGATGACAGAGTATGAGATGGCTGGATGGTATCTCTGACTCGATGGATGTGAGTCTGAGTGAACTCCGGGAGTTGGTGATGGACAAGGAGGCCTGGCGTGCTGTGATTCATGGGGTTGCAAAGAGGTGGACACAACTGAGCGACTGAACTGAACTGAACTAAGTGACTGAAGTAAAGTGAAATTAAAATACTAAGCACAGAGAGTGATCAGTTTTATTGCTTTATGTAAATTACTCTAAAGGTCAAACATGTCTGATACAGTTAATACATATACTCACCAACACAAATAGGTCTGTAGGATACAATTACTTTAAATAATTTTAAATTGTTTTTTTCTATTTGCTTCTCCTCTTACTCCTCTCCTCTTTTTCTTGGTTTGTTTTTTCTCCTCTTTTAAAAAATATGAGTTTATAAACTATTGATGTCAGGTCAGATTTTATTCTCTTTATCTAAGTGTGGTTATAAGAATATAGAGCAAAAAGCAACTACACTTATCTTCATACTATGTAGCAGCTTATGTAAATAATGACAACATCACAAGATATTCCATAGATGGAGTTATCATAACCATAAAAAACTGCATAGACTGCTCTCCTTAGGCATTTACTCATTTTTGATGAATAGATGTTAGAAGTCATCATTAGAGACCATAATGGTCTCTGATGATGTATTTATGACATGGAGAGATGTCATGTGGTGAAGTCTTTACAACCTTTAATGAAGTTGTATAACAATCTCTTTATAGTCCACAATTACATTGACTAATTCCTTATAAAAATACTCAACAATATGTTCTCCCCATGCATGTGCTTGATATCACAGCAGTTTAGTAACTGATGCCTCTAAACTGATAAATCAAGCAGCCTGGATGACTCAATACTGTTTCCTCTCCAAGGTTCATAAAAGATCCTGGGTGTTGAGTTAGTGCACTGCACAAATTGTCTTTTATTGGTAGTGACTGGGGTAACATAATGCATATGTGTCAAATATTCTTATGGGGTGGAGAATCTGAGAGGCATATTTGTACCTAAAATAAGCATTTTTAATAATATATACACCCTTTGTTGTAGTGAATGGAGAAGTATGCACACCTGTGCTGCACATCCAGGGAAACATTAAGACCTGATCCTCTACTTCAATCATTTAATTATCTGGAATGTATCCTTCCTCTTGGGCTTCTCAGGTGGAACTAGTGGTAAAGAACGTACCTGCAAATGCAGGTAGACTCAAGAGACACAGGTTTGGATCCCTGGGTTGGAAGATCCCCTGGAAGAAGGGACCTGCAACCTACTCCAGTATTCTTGTATGGAGAACTTCATGGACAGCGGTGCCTAGCAGGCTGCAGTCCATAGGGTTGCATAGAGTTGGACATGACTTGGCCCACATGTACATCCTTCCTCTTATTTCAATAATTAATGAGGAATATGACCCTTACGATTATACAGTGGAAGTGGGAAATAGATTTAAGGGACTAATTCTGATAGACAGAGTGCCTGATGAACTATGGATGGAGGTTTGTGACATCGTACAGGAGACAGGGATCAAGACCATCCCCAAGAAAAAGAAATGTATAAAAGCAAAATGGCTCTCTGAGGAGGCCTTACAAATAGCTATGAAAGACGAAAAGTGAAAACCAAGGAGAAAAGGAAAGATATACCCATTTAAATGCAGAGTTCCAAAGAACAGCTGCAGTCCATGGGGTCGCAAAGAGTTGGACACAACTAAGCAACTGAACTGAACTGAATGGCTCAAATGAGTTTCCTCAATGTTGAATATGGGACAGAACACTTTTCATGTGAAGTAGTGAATAATTTGTGTTATATGTGACTGCAAGGATTAATTGAGCTTCTGAAAGGAGTTGTTAAGGGTTTAGGGCTGGGATATAGACTCTGAAGTGAGACCTGAGACCCTGAGACCCTGAACCTCTTGCCAGAAAATGAACTCCCAGATGTGAGTGAGAAAATTTTGTATTCATCTTGCAGATATATGAGGTTATGAGTGATAATTAGGAAATAGGTTCAAGGAGAGATAAAGAGAAATGTGATACAGAAACATCAACTACTGAATTTTCATCAGAATGTGAATGAGCAGTTGAAAGGGGTTCTAATCCAAGGAAACTGAATGACTTAAGAGCCATTAGTCTAAGGACTAATAGATATATTAGTTTCAGAACATTGAACAGAAAAAAAGACAAAACAGGATAGACATACTTAGTTTATAAATATTTTTAAATGTGTTGTAGAGACTGATTTAAGAGTGAGTGAAAACTATTTAAAATTTGTTGAAATATTATCATGTCAAAAATGGCTTGCTTCTTTCAGACAGTGAATCCTGATAGGATTTTAATGTCACATAGAATATGGCTGACCCCTTGAAAGAAGACTAAATTAATATAACATTAACAGGAAGTGAATTTGTGACCAGGTGATATCTTCATTTCTTCCCTTTCCATAAATTTTTATGATTTTTAAAACACTTTGCATAACTCAATCAAACTTCAGAAGAGTCCACCACATGAGCTGAAGGCAATGTGTTCAATTTTGTGTTCCAAAGTTAGAATGTAAGACCCTTAGAAGTTAAGTAATCTCCTCAGTGTCTTAGAATGAATTAATGAGGAGATCACAGACTCTTTCTTCATCCAAAAACAATTCCTGAGGAAAAAGAAAAAAAAAAAATCACAATTTTCATGCCTGGAAGAAGCACCAAGTGGCCTAAGCCCAAGCTAAAATACCAACTGGAGGCAGTGAACTCCACACACACAGAGATGCCATGATGAGGAGTATGAGCATTTTGTTCTTAAACGCCCTATGGCCAAAGTAGTTAATGGCCCAAACCACAGAACTGAAACAGAAGTCTAGTCACCTTAGATGGCATTGAAGCTGAGCACCACGGTCAAGAGCCTGCTCACTACACATGTCCTTTTGCATAGTTTCACAAAGTCTTTGCCAGGATAGAATTTATTCCAGTAATGCCAGAAATGTAATTGCTTATTTAAGAAGTGATTACCCTATCCTCTGTGTCCTGCTGGTTTCCTCTGGTCTCAAACTTCCCAAGAACTTCAAAAAGAATTCCACATAAAGAGGAGCAAGTGGATTTGAACAGATAAATTGGGTGTGAAGACTAACAAGGTTCTCTCAGTTAGGGCAAGTTAGTTGAATTGTTTTGGCTATGATTTTGTCCGTTTCTGCCATGAAGGATTTATTGAGTCACTTTTGGTTCTCCAAACTTAGATGTGCATCTTGGCACTCCAGGTCACAGTAATAGGATCAGCTGTTGGTTGGTTCAGAGGGAGCAAGGAATTTTAATTAGTTTCTTTTCTTCTGTTGACAAGCAAGGAGGAGCAATGACTTTTTCAGTGACCAGTTATTATCCAAGTAGTAGGACTAACAAGGTTGTAGAGAAGAGATATAAAATTCAAATAGCATTATCAGTATCTGTAGTTAGCAAGACAATGGAGGGGAAAGATTCACTGATATGTAGATTGACACATTCTAGAAAATAGTTTCTTCCCAGCAAAGAATCAAGCTGGCTCTTTCTAATTTTTATGTCATCTCAAATTTGTTTTATTTTCCATTTGAATCTCAAAGCAAGTTAATGGAACTTATCTTTTCCATTTACATTGGAGTGTAAGGAATTAAAAACAACACATTTAACATTGACTTTTAACTGTCACCTTCCCCTCTCTTGTCACGAAATGGCTGAGGGCTTCTCTTGTGGCTCAGCTGGTAAAGAAACCGCCTGCAATGCAGGAGACCTGAGTTTGATCCCTGGGTTGGGAAGATCCCCTGGAGAAGGGAAAAGCTACCCACTCCAGTATTCTGGTCTGGAGAACTATACACATCTATAGTAAACACCCTCTTCCAACAACACAAGAGAAGACGATACATGTGGACATCACCAGATAGTCGACACGGAAATCAGATTGATTATATTTGTTGCAGCCATAGATGGAGAAACTTATACAGTCAGCAAAAACAAGACCAGGAGCTTACTGTGGCTTGGATCATGAACTCCTTATTGCCAAATTCAGACTGAAATTGAAGAAAGTGGAGAAAACCACTAGACCATTCAGGTATGACCTAAATCAAATCCTTTATGACTATACAGTGGAAATGAGAAATAGATTTAAGGGACTAGATCTGATAGACAGAGTGCCTGATGAACTACGGATGGAGGTTCATGACATTGTACAGGAGACAGGAATCAAGACCATCCCCAAGAAAAAGAAATGCAAAAAAGCAAAATGGCTGTCTGAGGAGGCCTTACAAATAGCTGTGAAAAGTTCACATGAACCGTGAACTTTCAGATGTTCCAGCTGGTTTTAGAAAAGGCAGAGGAACCAGAGATCAAATTGCCAACATCCTCTGGATCATCGAAAAAGCAAGAGAGTTCCAGAAAAACATCTATTTCTGCTTTATTGACTATGCCAAAGCCTTCGACTGTGTGGATCACAATAAACTGTGGAAAATTCTGAAAGAGATGGAAATATCAGACCACCTGACTTGCTTCTTGAGAAACCTATATGCAGGTCAGGAGGCACCAGTTAGAACTGGACATGGCACAACTGGTTCCAAATAGGAAAAGGCGTACATAAAGGCTGTATATTGTCACCCTGCTTATTTAGCTTACATGCAGAGTACATCATGAGAAACGCTGGGCTGGAAGAAGCACAAGCTGGAATCAAGATTGCCAGGAGAAATATCAATAACCTCAGATATGCAGATGACACCACCCTTATGGCAGAAAGTGAAGAAGAACTAAAGAGCCTCTTGATGAAAGTAAAAGAGAAGAGTGAACAAGTTGGTTCAAAGCTCAACATTCAGAATACTAAGATCATGGCATCTGGTCCCATCACTTCATGGCAAATAGATGGGGAAACAGTGGAAACAATGGCTGACTTTATTTTCCTGGGCTCCAAAATCACTGCAGATGGTGATCGCAGCCATGAAATTAAAAGACGCTTACTCCTTGGAAGGAAAGTTATGACGAACCTAGACTGCATATTCGGAGAAGGCAATGGCACCCCACTCCAGTACTCTTGCCTGGAAAACCCTATGGACAGAGGAGCCTGGTAGGCTGCAGTCCATGGGGTTGCTGAGAGTCGGACACGACTTAGCGACTTCACTTTCACTTTTCACTTTCATGCTTTGGAGAAGGAAATGGCAACCCACTCCAGCGTTCTTGCCTGGAGAATCCCAGGGATGGCGGAGCCTGGTAGGCTGACGTCTATGGGGTTGCACAGAGTCGGACACGACTGAAGCGACTTAGTAGCAGCAGACAGCATATTGAAAAGCAGAGACATTACTTTACCAACAAAGGTCCGTCTAGCCAAGGCTATGGTTTTTCCAGTGGTCATGTATGGATGTGAGAGTTGGGCTATAGGGAAAGCTGAGCGCTGAAGAATTGATGCTTTTGAACTGTGGTGTTGGAGAAGACTCTTGAGAGCCCCTTGGACTGCAAGGAGATCCAACCAGTCCATCCTAAAGGAGATCAGTCCTGGGTGTTGATTGGAAGGACTGATGTTGAAGCTGAAACTCCAATACTTTGGCCACCTGATGTGAAGAGCTGACTCATTGGAAAAGACTCTGATGCTGGGAAAGATTGAGAGCAGGAGGAGAAAGGGACGAGAGAGGATGAGATGGTTGGATTGCATCACTGACTCGATGGACATGAGTTTGGGTGGACTTCAGGAGTTGGTGATGGACAGGGAGGCCTGGCATGCTGTTCATGGGGTCGCAAAGAGTCAGACATGACTGAGCGACTGAACTGAACTGATACAGTCCAAAGAATCAGACATGACTGAGTGACTTTCCCTTTCCCTTTCTCTCCTTAAACTTCAGAGGGATCTTTCATTTCTTCTTTAAAGCCAACATCTAATTCTGACAACTGCAGAATTTTTCACTAGCAGGGCTCCATATCCAGTAATGTGAATTTTGACTTATGAAGACAACAGTTTTCTATAATATTTCTATTATAATTGCAGTGCCCTTAAAAGAAATAAATGTGGCAAAACTTTGAAAATGTAGGAATTATGAGAGTCTCAAATATGGCCCTGCCTTAGGAATATCAAGACAGTAAGTTTAAAAGAGAAAGAGAGAGAGAAAAGATGACTCCAATTAATAGAAAGTACCATTAAAAAATAGATTATTTAAGATTGGATTTTAATTTGTAAAAATTTTTATTATGAATCTTTTTACGTATCAGATAATAGATGCCAATTAAAACAATCAAAAAGCAACTTTTGATAACTGAAGATTATATTGCCAGTACGGAAAGTATATGATTATTTTCCCCTTAGCTAGAATGATATAGATTAAGATCCACTTCTTTATTTCTATGAGTATTGAGTGACTTCTATAATGTACTTGA
Organism: Bubalus bubalis; assembly: GCF_019923935.1. Classification (NCBI taxonomy): domain Eukaryota; kingdom Metazoa; phylum Chordata; class Mammalia; order Artiodactyla; family Bovidae; genus Bubalus; species Bubalus bubalis. The sequence continues at coordinate 34,326,425 of NC_059170.1, read as the reverse complement.
AAAATCCAGTATCATTATGATAGAAACAAGAAGAATCTGTTTTGTCTTCATTTGCAGAGTGAAATGTGTCTTGGAGTGAGTTTAAATGTTGGGCCATTTAAAATTATCCTCCATTGTTAGGGCCTTGTTGTGCTCACAATACTTTTCCAATTTCAGCAAATAAGATTCTTATACTGCTTTAGCACGGTATAAAACATGCAAAATGCTTTTTGTCATCATATTATTTTATACTCGTGTTTGTTATTGTCTCCTTCTTATGGAAGAATATATTGAAGGAGGAAACAGACAGAACAGGCTCCATCTTGAATGTAGGACTCCATCTTAGGCCGGACTGTGGACTTTGAGCTGTATGTTCAGTATCTACGGAGACATACCAACTGGAAAACCAGACCCCCTGGATGGAAGAGCCCCAGGGCTTGTACCTAGATTGTCTGTCGCCTAAAAGAATACCCTAATTATCTGTGTAACCCAATAGAATCATAAATTCTATTATGCTTATTGGGGTATGACCACAGGTCTATTGATAATTGTCCACTGTTATAGGCTTAAGGCGTATGAATCATGGGTTAACTTTGATTGTATCTTTCTTCTCCTTTGTTCAGACTAGTTTCAGGGAATTTGGGGCAGTGGGTTTGGGCACGTACACTTGGGGTATATAACGTTTTCACAAAAACTGGTCAGAGTCCTTGGCTAAGAGGAGACTCTGTCTTGGGCCCACCAGTGTAATAAACGGCACTCCACTATTAACTCCACTATCTCCTGAGTGAGTTTGTTTCCCAGAACATGTGGCTACAACAATATGAGGTTCAAAAAAGTTAAATAACTTCTTTAAAGATTCAGCGTTAATAAGTGGTATACCAAGGCTGCTGCTGCTGCTAAGTCACTTCAGTCGTGTCTGACTCTGTGTGACCACATAGAGGGCAGCCCACCAGGCTCCTCTGTCCCTGGGATTCTCCAGGCAAGAATACTGGAGTGGGTTGCCATTTCCTGGTATACCAAGGAGTGGAGTGCTTTTAATGGTTTGGATTTCCTACTACACCTCTTTGCATGCATATAATACAAAAAATGCCCTGCAACATATTTCTACGTCTACTTGACCTCACTTTTTTTTTTAATTTACTTTATTTAATAATGCCTCTTTGATAAACAGGTAAAGGCAACATCACTGTGGGTAGGAAGTTTGAGTGGCTGAAGAAGTCATGTTAAAGTTACATTAACTGAATCTTAAATCGATGACTTGTACTCTATACATATTTTCCTTGGAAGAGATTTTAGAATTTAAAAACTTATTTTTGATCATTCATATTAAGGCAGCTGGAATAGTTGGGAGGGTTTTTTCTTTTGTTTATCAAAAAGTCAATGAAATTGTATTTCATTATGTTTTTCTCTTTTATTCCAGAAAAAGAAAGAGTAGAGGAACAAAAAAAGAAAAGGAATGATTTATGTTTCAAAGAGGAATAAGCACCTGGATCTTAGAGCAGATTAAACATCCAGCACTGGTGAAGAGATCTCCTCACTTCTGGTGGATCTTGTTCATCAACCTCATTTTCCAACCTTAAGGCATGGCCCCTCAATGTGACCTACTAAAGATGGGGGATGGTGGGGGACAGATAGGCCAGAGGGCAGAGAAGCCACACACCAGTCAGTCCTGGGATGTGAAGTGAAATGAAGCCTTCTAAATCCAAGAGTCTGCTTTTCTTTCCAGGTCACTGAACCCAGGGCAGTTGCCACAAGGAAAATAAAATTTGCATCTTAGGCACAGTGTAAGTGTTTTTAATTAAAAAAAAAAAAGTAGGAGACAAAAGAGGCTATAATCCAGAGTTCTAAATAGCATCAAGAGTATAATTTAATTTTTTTCTTCAGTTTAATGTTTTCATGTATTATATTTTAAGTTTGTTTGGAGAGTAAGTGTCCATCAGTCCATAAAAATAGTTAAGAAGTCATCAAGATTTTTGCAAGGTATTTTAAGCAAAATCAGTTTGGAATGACTTCTCGATTTATTTATTACCTTTGAGGAAGTAGAGTCTAATCAGACAGATATTTCCCTAGTAGAAAGAAATATGTACCACTGGAGCATGAAAGGATAATTTTTTTTTTTTTTGGTTTTCCCAGGTTTTATTGCAATAATTAGATTTACCATAATCGATAAAATGTGTGAGCCAAGTTTATTGAAGTGTCAATTTCCCATTGCATAATTTCCCTTGGGAACTTTAATTTTTAATTCAAAAGAAAAACGGAAGATTTGTCATACAAATGGCAATAAATGTGTGAGGTTAAGGAAAGCACGACTCCTTACAGAAATCAAAGTTAAGTTTAGAACAATTCCCTTACCTGCCCTTCCCACATCCCTTGGCTCACCATTAATTTTACAGAAGAATGAGATCTTGAAATGGTCAAAATATAGATCTCTTTGCCTAGATGGCAAAAAAATATATTGGACAGTAAGATTTGATGACTTTTACTCCATCATTTCCAACAGTCAAGAGCACTCAGGGGTGGAGAACATTATGTTGGTTTACAAAGATTGAACACTAAAAATGAGTGAGTCCATAAGTTTGACTGTGGGCATAATTTACAACAATACATACCTCAGTATTTAGAATGATATGTGATTCCTCAAGAACTTAAAAAATGGTGCTGGAAACCCTATTAATGAAGATGAAGACATTTATTGGCAACATGCAGATTTTTTGGTAATGGTTATATGATGAATGGGTTAGAGTGATTGCAAACACACCTCTGATTCTCCACCCTTCCTCATATTCAAACCTTTTGTGACTTATATTTGTAGATCCTCCCATCAAGAGAGAAATCTGTTTTCCCACCCCGTGAGTACAAATTGACTTTGTGACTTGTTTTGGCAGAAAGAATAAAGTAATAGAATAAAATAATAAAATAATAGAAGTGAAGGTGTGCTAACTCTTAGCTCAGGCTTCAATGACCTTATGCACTTTCAACAAAGGGAGGATTACAGTGCAATATTCACTGGGCTTATGGGCCAGAGAGAAACTTAAGAGACGTCAAAATAGGGCCATGATGACATTTCTTTGGGGCTCGTGGCATCCTATTTTTAAGAACCACATGCATTTTTTTCCCCACATGCTTGCTTCCTCTTCTGACATCACTGAGTTGATATATCATTAGAGCTGGAAGAGATTATAAAGATGATCTAATCTGATCCAAAACTCTCATTTTATAGAGAAGGAAATAGATGGAGAACATTTATAAAGTTTTCTTAAGTTCACATGAAAAGTGTTATTGTTTTATTTTGGCTGTGTCAGTGTCTGTGCACATTGCACATGTGCGTGTGGATGAGTGACATGAAGTATGGGATGCTGCTAGATTAAAACAGAACCCCGGTCCTCTGAGAGTTGCTGATCCAGCCTATCCTGGATTTTATTGAACATCAGGTACTATTTTATCTTGAAATGCCAAGTGTTAAATATTGAGTCCAACTTCCTTCTTTGGCAAAAATGAAAATGAGAGTTATTCCCAAGCGTATCCAGTTGCTAGCACTGTAGCCTCATCATGCTTCCAAGAGGGAAAGTCCAGCCTATAGGTTGCCCATTCACAGTGGCTCCAGATGCTATCTGTTTCTACTGTGTTAGTTTATTTTTTGTTTCTAATCCTATTTTTGGTTTCCTCTTCTATGGAGAATGGGATCAGCGGCTTGCTGAACACTATGGGGAAGCACTTCAGGTCACAAAAACTTTTCATTTTCCTTTAAATATTCCCTTTTCCAGGCTAAAAAGGACAAGCTGACCATGATGTTTTATTTTTCTTTAGAGTCACATCCCTGGTAGCATCTCTTTAAGATTTATCTGTGTGGGGATCAGCAAGAATTAGATAAGAATCTGACTTACATCCAGTTCAGTTCAGTTCAGTTCAGTCGCTCAGTTGTGTCTGACTCTTTGTGATTCCATGATTTGCAGAACGCCAGGCCTCCCTGTCCATCACCAACTCCCTGAGTTCACTCAAACTCAAGTCCATCGAGTCTGTGATGCCATCCAGCCATCTCATCTTCTGTCGTCCCCTTCTCCTCCTGCCCCCAATCCCTCCCAGCATCATAGTCTTTTCCAATGAGTCAACTCTTCGCATGAGGTGGCCAAAGTACTGGACATTAAGTGTACTCAAAGGTTCTCATTTGCATATTCTAATTCTGAAAGAGATAGGAATACCAGACCACCTGATCCGCCTCTTGAGAAACCTGTATGCAGGTCAGGAAGCAACAGTTAGAACTGGACATGGAACAACAGACTGGTTCCAAATAGGAAAAGGAGTACATCAAGGCTGTATATTGTCACCCTGCTTACTTAACTTATATGCAGAGTACATCATGAGAAACGCTGGGCTGGAAGAACCACAAGCTGGAATCAAGATTTCCGGGAGAAATATCAATCACCTCAGATATGCAGATGACACCACCCTTATGGCAGAAAGTGAAGAAGAACTAAAGAGCCTCTTGATGAAGGTGAAGAAAGAGAGTGACAAAGTTGGCTTAAAGCTCAACATTCAGAAAACTAATATCATGGCATCCACTCCCATCACATCATGGCAAATAGATGGGGAAACAGTGAAAACAGTGTCTGACTTTATTTTTCTGAGCTCCAAAATCACTGCAGATGGTGATTGCAGCCATGAAATTAAAAGACGCTTACTCCTTGGAAGGAAAGTTATGACGAACATAGCATATTGAAAAGCAGAGACATTACTTTGCCAACAAAGGTCCATCTAGTCAAGGCTATGGTTTTTCCTGTGGTCATGTATGGATGTGAGAGTTGGACTATAAGGAAAGCTGAGCCCCGAAGAATTGAAGTTTTTGAACTGTGGTGTTGGAGAAGACTCTTGAGAGTCCCTTGTACTGCAAGGAGATCCAACCAGTCCATCCTAAAGGAATCAGTCCTGAATATTCATTGGAGGGACTGATGCTGAAGTGGAAACTCCAGTACTTTGGCCACCTGATGCCAAGAGCTGACTCATTTGCAAAGACCCTGATACTGGGAAAGATTGAGGTCAGAAGAAGAAGGGGACGACAGAGGATAAGATGGTTGGATGGCATCACCGACTCAATGGACATGAGTTTGAGTGAACTCCAGGAGTTGGTGATGGACAGGGAGGCCTGGCATGCTGCGGTTCATGGGGTTGCAAAGAGTCGGACATGACTGAGCCACTGAACTGAATATGGTATTTCTTTTTAAAGTGAAGAAATATGGCTTACATAGATTTCACTAATGGAAATACTGTTTAGTTTGTAACCAAAAGATAGGTTTGTGAATTTAAAACATCATTGAGATTTGTACCTGCAAATAATTTTTTCTCTGTTTAACATTCTGCATCTTATTTATTGTTAAAATTGAAATTTATGAGCTTTGGATGCTTACCATTAATTCAGACTCATTTAAAAATCTAATTTAAAACCCATCTTAAATTTAATTCTTTGTGCAGATATTATAACTGCAGCAGAGAATATAAACAAAGCCAATGCCACATTAAAAAATAAATTTATTCTTTTTTCACATGTTGGGCCAAAAGGATGCCTAATTTTTGCCTCACTATAATCATGGTAAAGAACCTACCTACAATGTAGGAGATATAAGAGATACAGGCTCGATCCCTGGGTTGGGACGATCTCCTGGAGGAGGGCATGGCAACCCACTCCAGTATTCTTGCCTGGGAAATCCCATGGACAGAGGAACCTGGCAGAGTACAGTACATGAGGTCACAAAGAGTCGGGCATGACTGAACAACTTAGCAAGAATGCAATAATGCTCCCATTTAAAAACCTCATAGAAAAACAGGTGTTTTCCCATGATTATGATTGGGAAGTAGGGATATCAGGCTAGTTACATTGAGTGCTCAGTATCCTCAAATAAAGGCAAAGTGAAGCTTTTCCTTCCATATTCCCTCTCTCATTCTAAAAGCTCAAGTCTCTTACTTTGGGGTATAGGCCAGGTGGCATGCTGGCCTCTGTCAAAGGGCAATTCTTACTTGGCGTCCATGAAAAGTTCAGTAAGACTAGTGCTGGTGAGAGGCACCATTCAGAAATCTACTGGAGCACAGATTGTGGGTCTGAGGAGTCTTGCCTCTCCCGTCAATCTTGGAGTCTTGAATAATGCTTTCTCATATATGTTTTATTTTTCAACTATATGAAACATTTCTTTAAAATATATACAAGTGAGAGGCAGAATCAGAATGTAAATTAGTAATAGCTGAGAAAGCAAGAAAAGAAACAAATTAGTGGAAAATCAAAAGAAAGTATATACCACCCTGGAGTGGCTCTAATTTAATAAACTAACAGCTTTTCCCCAAATGCAAAGCAATTAATCAAGAAAACAACAGTTCTTGATACATATTCAGAACAAATGATCTCAGAAGCCTTCAAAAAGGTTGAAATGCCCAATTTCAGGAACAATATAATTTCATTAGACCCTTGTGGTCCAAAGCATGTTTCTTGTACCAATAGCACTGATCTAACCTCAAAGCCTGTTAAAAATTAGGATCTCAGGCTTCCCTCCAGCCTTCCTGAACCAGAATCAACACTGAAACATGACCCCCTGGGGATCTGTGCACATCACTTTAAAGTGTGAGATGCCCAGGACCAAAGTATCCCTAGATTAGATGCACTTTTTCCTGAGGCTTGATTCTCTCAGAAGTTTTGGAAGGATATATTGATGGAAATTTGATGAAAACCACTTCATGAATTTTATTACTGTGCCTTCCTCCAGAGGATGATGTCAAAGGTGAATCATTTCTGTGAATGGTATGCCAGTCCTTCAGACAATCGCCACAAAGACAGTGTCTCACAGGCAAGAGTTTATATATTGTACAATCATGATTTTCTACCTGCATTTTCTGTCAAGGGCCAGGATTGTACTTATACTTTTGGGATCCTAGTCATAATGGGGAGCCTGATGAAGACATGAGTGTGTAAAGAAGGCCTTTCTAACTCCAGCATAGAGGAAGGAAGGGCCAAGATCCTTCATAGAGAACTGTTTCCCAAAGTCTGGATGGGGAACCATAAATAGTTCATAAAATTAGTGAATGGTTATGACACACTATATGGGGTCACTATATGGGTCATAACCAACATGCAAGGATAGAACAAGAACAGAAATAAATGGAGTAGAATATAAAATATAATACTTTTAATAAAGAGAAGTTTTGTTTTGTTAAACTTGTGTTTCAAATATACATATATATATGTGTGTACCGAGTGTAAAAGTAAAATTCAGGAGGCCTTTTTATTTTGTATTGGCTACCAGTCAAAAATTTAAAAATCATTTAGCTTTAAAAATACACTCTCATGGAAAGACACACAAGGGAAGTTCACTTCCTGTGAAATGTCAAGAGGAAAAGTGTCTTAATTTCTCATAGTCCTAGGCTATATTTTACATTAAAATTTGAGATGAAAATTCATAATATTATGTGCTATGATTTCTAGACAAAAACCAATATTCACGATTTATACAAGGAACATAAAAGGAAATCCACCATTAGCACACTTCCTCAGGCATATGGTACCCTAGTTTAGTTTTTAGATATATGAGACTTCGAATATGAAATAAAATTTTGGGAGTGTTGGTGCTTCCTGAATCTCAATTAGTTATCCATTATTTGGACATTCCTTTGACAAAAGTGTCATGTACAATTTTAAGAGGAAAGTCAGATTTAAGACTTCTCCTGTAAAACCTTCTGGACATGAAATCTCTTCTACAGATCAACATCTTATTAATTGAGTGTAGAAGGACTGGAAACATTTGACTTACCATCATATTCATACGGGCCTGCCACATTTAATAGCAAAAATTGTTTTTGTTTTTTCCAAACTAAAATTTTTAGAGAACAGCACAGAAAATTCCCTTTTACCATACTGAGGTTCTTCCTCATAAAAATAAAGTAGAATAACTTAAGCCTTTGAATTCTTATATCAAAATGTCCTAAAATATACAATTCATTCAGATTTTCATTCTGTTCACTCAAGAAGAGCAATTTTACAGAAATATTTATGGTTCAATAGCCCATATGATATTATGTTTATAACTAGGAGCTGTGCATGAAAAGTTGTTTTCAAAAATATAGTAATAATGTATTAGGTATTATCAGAATTGATCATTATGCTTTAACTTACATGAATTAAGATTCATTGAATGATTCCTAAGCTATAATATTTGCAGTAGTAATTTTCTTTCCTTCTCTAAAAATTCTCATTGGTTTTGTTTTGGTGAACATTTGATATTAATATACATGAATGCATTTTACATATGTCCTTATACATATGTAATATCATTCCTGGAAGAATTCATACATATTTTCAATTGGTCAAAATCAGTAGAGATGTTTTATAGATTTAATTTTTTAACAGTTAGTAGCTTTAGAACATTTTCCAAAGGTTAGATAGACAATATAGTCAATATTTTTTAAAATTATTTGTATTCAGGTGACATCAGAGATATTTCTATGGATTGTGCATACAGTGGTAGTAAAACAGCTTCAATAAATGATTGGTTAAACTAAATGCTAAGAGAAGAAACTTTCCTTATGCCTCTTGGGAAGGGACACTTTGAACTATGATTGATGCAAAAACACAACCAGTTAAGAAGATAAACATTAAAACCATCTGATTTGGGGTTTACATAATAGAGAAATTTCAAGAGAACCAAAGTGTAATTGCACACCTAAAACAGAGGACACTGTCTGATTATCTGGTCATTGTGTGCAATGGTTTAAGCTACTTACAGTAGCTTTTTTGGATGGAACTAGAGGTGATTATACTAAGTGAAGCAAACCAGATAGAGAAAGATAAATATCATATAATATTGCTTCTATATGGAATTTTAAAAAATTATACAAATGAACTTATATATGAAAATGAAATAGAACCACAGACAGAAAGCAATATAATTACAATAAGGGAAAGCGGGAGAAGGATAAATGAGGAGTTTGGGATTAACATATACACATATATATAAAATAGGTAACAAGGGACCTACTGTATAGTACAGAGAACAGTACTCAATATTTTGTAATAACTTATAAGGCAAAAGAATTTGAATAAAATATATATGTATGTAAAATTGAATCACTTTGCTATATACCTGAAAATAGCACAATTTTGTAAATCAATGATACTTCAATTAAAAAAAATATTCATTGGAACTTTAGCATCTAGGCAAAGAACATACAAGTACTTCTGTCCTTTGACAAGGCAAAAAAAGTTATAGTACCACAAAATTTGGTGAAGTTACAGGCCTAAAATAATCAGCTGCAATCCTTTCTAGTTGATTTGGGAATAAGTTATATTTACTATATTAGAAGAAAGATTGCCTTTCTGATTAGAAGTGAAGGGAGTGTTATGCAATAAGGATGAAGCGTTGACTCAAGATAAATGCCAGTTGTTTTTTTTTCTTTTTTTTAGTGCAGGGTGTGTGTGTGTGTGTTAAAGGACCATATGATCTTCTGGGTTTCTCCTAAAGAAAAGTTTAATTTAGTTAAGTGCCTGAGCTAAATTGGGACGCCTGTTCTTCATGGACCAATGAGACATAATTGTGCCTGGGCTACGATGGGTAATTTTCAGGTTTAAGTCTCCTTTGAGTGTTTGGATGCATTGGTGATTATAATTGGTGCTCACAGCTGAAAGGTTGAAAACTTCTGATGAACAATTCATTCATTGTCTTGTTCACATCTGGGTTAATGTTCCCTTCTTGGAGAACTCTGTACCACTCTGTTCTTTGCTGCTTGCCACAAGATAGCCATGCCAATTTCTCTCTGTTTACTTGGAAGCTCTTGAGGCTGATGTATTGATGCTAGCCACAAACTAATGGAATTCTTTCCAGCTGCAGTGCTCTCAGATAGTCAAACAATAAGCCAAAAGCATTAAACTGCTTTGGCTGTTCTTTCCTAAAATACGTGCCATTCTCAGAGATGATGCAAACATAATTACTACTTAGCATTTAAAATATTTCAAAGAAATAGATAAAACTGCTATGGAAAACAGTGGATCAATAAAAAGTTTTTTGAAGTCTGAATCCAGGGGGCATGTCATCTCAGAAGAGGGAGCTTTCTAGGAGGAAAAACACAGGTAAGTGTTCATACTAAACAAAATGGCACAGAGGTCAAGATCTCACATTTGGAATCCAGTTTCCTTCTTGGGTTTATTTCTGCATTGGTGGAGTTAGCAGCCCCCTTTCAGGCCTAGTGTGAGGTTACCTTTTGTAAAAGGACTCTGGGTTGCAACAATGGGCCCCCAGTATCCATCTTGAAATGGAGGGTGAGTCTAATACCAGATCACCCAGTTAATTTGAGAACAGAATATCTGGTGAATTTAGTAATTTTTGTTCTGCTATAAAGAAGTTAGAAAATACATGGGTAGCTGAATAAGTCTTGATTTTATGGCCTGCCTGAAGTTGAAAGAACAATGGACTGATATGGCTGAAGTGATAAACTCTTTGGAGTAATAATTTTTGACTCTTGGATCTTAAAATTCCTGTTGTCTCACTCAGTAGCTTGTGCCTAAATGGCAGCACTTATCATATATATTGAATAAAATTAACCTTAAATTAATTTGACTATCAATTAGGTTTCTTTGAATAAATCAAAACTTTCACTAGTTTTGGAGAAGTCTGATTTAGTAAATACAACTTTGACTGGACAATTACCTGAGAATATGTGTGAAATATTCATGCTGGGCCCCAAAGTTTCAGATTTTAATTGCTTTGGGGTAAGACTTGAATTTGGGGCATTTTTCTTAGATGATTGTAATGTCCAGAAAAGATTAGAAACTATTGGTCCAAAGAGAACCAGAAACAACTGAAATATAGATGTAGTTGAAAGACCATTTACACAAAAAGCTTTAATGTACTTTCATTGCATGTACGCTCTGTATGTAATTTTAAATTTTATTTTTGCCGCTCTCTACATCCTTCCCTGAAAAGTCACCTTTCTGTTAAGAAATAGCATAAGATTTAGGTGCAAATGTACCTGGCAAATTATTTTTTCTGTAGAAATTTAAGTTGAAACTTTACAAAGAAGGTGAAAAAGCAAGATATGTGGATATAAACATTTTATAGGAACATTTTATATAAACATTAAGAGGAAGAAGATTGGAATGTACATGAGTTTCTCCAAATTCACCAACTTTGCTAATTACATAGCTTGGTGCTATACATCAGAGAAGGCAATGGCAACCCACTCCAGTACTCTTGCCTAGAAATGCCCATGGGCAGAGGAGCCTGGTAGGCTGTAGTCCATGGGGTCGCGAAGAGTTGGAAACGACTGAGCAACTTCACTTTCACTTTTCATTTTCATGCATTGGAGAAGGAAATGGCAACCCACTCCAATGTCCTTGCCTGGACAATCCAGGGATGGGGGAGCCTGGTGGGCTGCCGTCTATGGGGTCGCACAGAGTCGGACACGACTGAAGCGACTTAGCAGCAGCAGTGCTATATATGTCTGTAAGTAGGGATGGGGAATGAGACAAAACTATAAAACAAGTAGGTGCTCCAGTTCTGCATTGAAGGAAATGATTAAACTTTTGCAAAGAGTAGGTATGTACATGAAATAATTAGGCAGAAATCAAATACAGATCCTCTAAAATAGAAATGAACTTAAAATTCATTGCACAATCTTAAATTTGCTCGAGTTCATATTCTTTCTGTTAGTATTATTGATTGAGAAAGGAAGCAAAATATGTTTGGCTCTGTGAAAACTTGGAAGTTTAGAAAGTTCAAGTTTCTATATCAATGAAAGAAAATAATCACCATATAAAACCTGTAGAAAAAGGAAAAAGAAACAGCGGGCACATGCAAAGAATGGCTGAATAGGATAGTTGCTGGAAAATGTAACAATCTGGAAATTTGATGATGTACGTCAATCTGGTCCTGTCTAAAATACCTGCCTGGCAGAAATTCTCATAGCAAGCCCAAATTTGATGAAATCATGTGGTAATAAATCAAGTCCAGAAATGGAAAATCAGTCAACAGACCACATCCTCCCGATGGTTTAGAAAAACTCTATCCTGCCTTTCCCAAGAAAAAAATGTCTTGCTTATGAGAAATCTGTCATTTTCCAATCTAAAACATTATTCATATTGACTGTCTTTCAGTGGCTACCTCAGCTTTTTAGCTGAGTCAAACATTTAATTAAAGACTGTGAGAAAGTGAACATGATTTGCAACTATTTCCTCAATAGCATAATCTAAGATCCTTCACTTCCAGTGAATAAAACACACTCTTCTTTTCTTCAGTGGTGCCTCTTGAATGACAAAAATGTACTGATGTCATGACTTAAGTACATTCCAATAAGAATTCATAAATGTATTCAAGTCTTCCTCAGTTCCTCAATCTTACTAAAGGTTTTTGAATAATGATAGAAATGGTGAATGGCACCCCACTCCAGTACTCTTGCCTGGAAAATCCCATGGATGGAGGAACCTGGTAGGCTGCAGTCCATTGGGTCGCTAAGAGTCGGATACAACTGAGCGACTTCACTTTCACTTTTCAGTTTCATGCATTGGAGAAGGAAATGGCAACCCACTCCAGTGTTCTTGCCTGGAGAATCCCAGGGACGGGGGAGCCTGGTGGGCTGCCATCTATGAGGTCGCATAGAGTCGGACACAACTGAAGCAACTTAGCAGCAGAAATGGTGAGTTGTCCTCCTTTCTACATCCGGAACTGTTCATGATATTTACAAATGATTCCCTTCCACCAAGAACACATCCTCTCTGCCCTCCCTCCTCCTGGCAAGCTTCCACAGGACCTTCCAGATTTACGTCCTATAGGGTCTCCTCTGTCAAGTTTCCTTAGGACTCGCTGCAGGACTTAGTTAGGGTTTTTTGTACTTGGTACACAGCAAGCTGTCATGATCCAAATTATGCTTTATGTTTTAATTGTTAATAGGTCTGTTGGCAACCCAGATTTTTCTGTTTTAATGATAAACTATGATATCAAGTTTTATTGTGTGTCATATTTTTAATTTAATTTTTATGTAAGTAGCCTGTAGTCACTATAGGCACAGTGAAAAACAGCAGAAACAAGAAGAAAACCTGTAATCCTGTCAACCAGAGATAGCTACTTATGACATTTGGTGTATTTCTTTCTGGAAATCCATTGGATACTAATGCACTTAAGCTATTTTCCTATATTTACTCTTTTAAACAATATTTGGTAGATACCCTAGTATGTACATCTGGATATATTCTGTTATTTTCTTAAGCAAAATGTTGAGAAGAAAAGTGGCTTTGTCAAATCACATGACTTTTTTAAAGCTTCCCATTTATATTCCAAACTAACATCCAGAAAAGTTGTTCCCAATTTACTCTCCCATTAGTGTATGAAAGTTCCCACATGCTATGAAGGTATTATTTATGTTTCTGTTTTATCTGAAAGGCAGATAACTTTTTAAAATTCATTTTTCATTTTAGCACCTACAGCACTGTTTGGCCCAGTAGTCTGCCGTTTGTCAGAAGGATGGATGAATGAAAGGATGGAGGAAGGATGAAAGGTGAATGTTTTCACTGTGAAACCATGTACCTCATCTCAGACTTTCAAATCAGAGATTACTTTGAAAGCAACCTCTTAGCAGAGTGAATGTCTGGCTCTATTTATCTACCTTTCTTTCACCTTGAGGTCATCTCCTTGAGGATATAGTCCATTTTTCCTCCCTTTGCTTTGGGGCTCAGCCTTGACTTTGTCCAATGTCTTACAGGTGAAAATGACAACGCCAGCTCTAGTCTCAGCCTTCAGGCTCATGACACTTGCCTTCCTCCGTTTCTTAGTGTTGTCATGAGAAGCACATCCTCCACATCACAGCTGCCCTTGTAGTCTGAGCTACAGAATTAGAGATAGGGAAGATATCTGAGTAAGCTGGACTCTCATCCTGTAGCAGAACTGCCTGACCTGCCTGGCAATGCTGACCTCAACTGACCTGCCTCTGAAGTAGAAACTCCCTAGATACCACAGACTAAAAACATGTCTGCCTCAACCAAGCCCAGCCTAGAGTAGCAAATTCCCATCTGATCTGCAGTCCTGTGTGAGCTCTGATCAGTTATAGTTGCTTTAAGCTACTTAGCTTTGAGGTGATTTGTTACACAGTATTGTTGTAGTTTTCCTGACACAATGCTCTCTTTGTCCATAAACATCTCTCAAATCTTTTTTCCTTCTGAATTATCCAATTATGAAAAAGTGAAGAAGACATTGCAGTGACATTTTCTGTTCTGTCACCTAGGCTAATGATCCCATGACATCATTTGGATGTCAAGACATATGGGACTGCATGGAAGAAAGAGCAGTGAGCTTCTTGAAAGATATTGGTTCAAATCCTGCCTCCACCCTTGGTAGCTATGTGATGCACATTTCACTTAATGTGTGTGAATTTTAGTTTACTCTTCTTAAGGCAAAGATAACAGAAGTCCTACCTCACAGTGCTATAGTGAAATTCAAGTATATTATACACAAAAAAGTATCCTTGAATACAAGTCATCTCATATTTCAAGCTTTCCTTGAAATTTGGTTTTTAGTAACACATACTTAATGCATTTACACATCTGCATAATAGGTGAAATCATTTCTTACTCACACTTTCATTTTTTTTAAGGTTATTCCCATGACTCTCTTATATCTAAATGCATTTTCTTTGCTTCATCCCAGAATATTCATTAACCAAAATATTGGTCAAACATTGGCTATCTGACTTTAGTGACAGAGCTTAAATAATATAAAAAGATAATCAATTCTTGTACACAGCTGAGAGTATCAGTTTTGCAAGTTTGAAAAATTTTTAAGTGTTGAATGTTTTTAAGATGTTCAGAGTGTTTAAGATGTTCAGTTTAGTTTAGTACAAAACTAAATTCAACCACAAAAATAAGAGACATCTGCCAAAAAAACACATTTTTCATAAAATTTTGCTATTAAAAAAAAACATAAATGCAAATGTAAGCCACTTGAGTCCTAAGACAAGTTGAGGGAGAAAAATCTTGAAGTATCAAAAATATCTCTTTCAAATGGATCACAGTCTTGTCTGGCAGAGGGGCTTGTGTGACTCAGTGATGCTATGAGACATGCCATGCAGGGCCACCCAAGACAGATGAGTCATAGTGAAGAGTTCTGACAAAACATGGTTCACTGGAGGAGGAAATGGCAACCTACTCCGATATCTTGCCACAGAAACCCCATGAACAGTATGAAAGGCAAAAAGATATGACACCGAAAGGTGAGCCCCTCCCTGACCCTGGTTGGACAGTGTCCAAAATACTACTGAGGAAGAGTAGAGGGCAATTACTAATAGCTCCAGAAAACAATGCTCAGTTTTGGATGTGTCTGGTGCCGAAAGTAAAATCTGATGCAGTAAAGAACAATATTGCATAGGAACCTAGAATGTTATGCCCATTTATGAGTGCATGTGTGCTCAGTCATGTCTGACTCTTTGTGACCCGTGGACTGTAGCCCACCAGACTCCTCTGTCCATGAAATTTTCCAGGCAAGAATACTTTGGTGGGTTGTCATTTCCTTCTTCAGGGGAACTTTCCAGCCCAGGGATTGAACCTGTGTCTCCTTCCTTGCCAGGCAGATTTTTTTTTTTTACTAACTATACCCCTGGAGAAGCCTGTTAAGTCCATGAATCAAGTAAAACTGGATGTGGTCAAGCAGGAGATGGCAAGATTGAACACTGACAGCTTAGGAATCAGCGAACTAAAACGGATGGCAATGGGTGAATTTAATTCAGATAACAATTATATATCTAGTACTGTGGGCAAGAATCTCTTAGAAGAAATGGAGTATCCTTCATTGTCAATGAAAGTCCAAAATGAAGTACTTGGGTGCAATCTCAAATATGACAGAATGATTATGGTTCATTTCCATGGAAAACCAACATCGCAGTAATCCAAGTCTATGCCCTAATCACTAATGCTGAAGAGGCTGATCAGTTATATGAAGACCTACTAACACACACACAAAAAGATGTCATTTCATCATAGGGATTGGAATGCAAAAGTAGGAAGTCAAGAGATACCTGGAGTAACAGGCAAGTTTGGCCTTGGAGTACAAAATGAAGCAGGGCAAAGGCTAACAGAGTTTTGCCAGGAGAACACACTGGTGTTCTTAACACATCTCTTGTGAACAACACAAGAGATGACTATACACATGGACATCATCAGATGGTCAATACCAAAATCTGATTATATTCTTTGCAGCATATATGTGAGCTTGCTTGGGCCATATTGGGTCATGTTTGGGGTGGGGTTTAGAGGTCAACTTGAATCTTTTTCAAATAGGCCGTTCCTCATTGCTCAAGCCTAATTTCCTACATAAAAATTCCTATCCCAAAGAATGGTAATGCCAAAGAATGTGCAAATTACCATATAATTGCACTCATTCCACATGCTAGCAAGGTTATACTCAAAATCCTTCCAGTCAGGCTTCAGCAGTACATGAACAAAGACCTTCCAGATTTACAAACTGGGTTTAGAAAAGACAGAGGAACCAGAGATCAAACTGCCAACATGCATTTGATCATGGAGAAAGCAACAGAATTTCAGAAAAAACATTTACTTCTGCTTCACTGACTATGATAACGCCTTTGATTCTGTCAATCACAAAAAAATCTGTGGAAAATTATTAAAGAGGTAGGAGTACTAGGTCACCTTACCTATCCCTGAGAAACCCGTGTGTAAGTCAAGAAGCAGTAGTTAAAACCAGACACGGAATCATGGACTGGTTCAAAATTCAGAAAGGAGTACGATAAGGCTGTATATTGTCCCGTTGCTTATTTAATGTATATTCAGAGTACATCCAGTGAAATGCCAGACTGGATGAATTATAAGCTGGAATCAAGATTGCCAGGAGAAATATCAACAACCTCAGATACACAGATGATACCTTTGTAATGGCAGAAAGTAAGGAGGAACTAAAGAACCTTCTGATGACAGTGAAAAAGGAGAGTGAAAAAGCTGACTTGAAACTCAATATTCAAAAAACTGAGATAATGGCATACAGACCCATCACTTCATGGCAAATAGAAAGGGCACGGAGGGAAGCAGTGACAGATTTTCTTTTCTTGGACTCCAAAATCATTGCAGAGGCTGAGTGCAGCCACAAAATTAAAAGATTTTTGCTCCTTGGAAAGAAAGATATGACAAATCTGGACAGTGTATTGAAAAGCAAAGACATCACATTGCCAACAAAGGTCCATATAGTCAAAGCTATTGTTTTTCTAGTAGTCATGAACAGATGGGAGAGTAGGAACATTAAGAAGCTGAGTGCCAAAGAATTGATGCTTTCAGACTGTGATGCTGGAGAAGACTCTTGAGTGTCTCTTGGACATCAAGGAGATCAAACAAATCAATCCAAAAGGAAATCAACCCTGAATATTCTTTAGAAGGAGTGTTGCTGAATCTGAAGCTCCAATATTTTGGCTATTGGTGATTTAAAGAGCCAACTCATTGGAAGAGACCTTGATGCTGGCAAAGATTGAAGGCAAAAGGAGAAGGGGACAACAGAGAATGAGATGATTAGACAGCATTATTAATTCAATGGAAATGAATTTGAGCAAACTTCAGGAGATTATAGAGGACAGAGGAGTGTGGCATGCTGCAGTCCATGGGGTCCCAAAGAGTTGGACATGACTTAGCAACTGAATAACAGCAACATCAAAAGGGAGAATGGCATTGAAACATGTATAATATCATGTATGAAACGAGTTGCCAGTCCAGGTTCGATGCACGATACTGGATGCTTGGGGCTGGTGCACTGGGATGACCCAGAGAGATGGTATAGGGAGGGAGGAGGGAGGAGGGTTCAGGATGGGGAACACATGTATACCTGTGGTGGATTCATTTCGATATTTGGCAAAACTAATACAAAATAAAATAAAATTTAAAAAAATCATAGAATGTGTTTCAAAACTAAAATGTCTAAAAGGTGTTAAGTTATAGATGAACTGGTATTAGGGAAAGTGGTTTTTAGATATAGTAGCCTAGAGCCAAGATGAAGGACATCATGGACTAAGGTGTCTACAACTTTGGCAATTCCACAGGCTAAGGAGCAGGAGGGATCTGTGCTCTGGTGTCTGAAAATAGCCCAATAGTAGTTGAGCATAGAGATTGTGTTGGAGAAAAACAGGAAGTGAAATTGAAGGAGTTAAGGTATTGTTATTCATCTGAAAAGGAAAGGGAACCCTTTTAGGAGTTTTGGGTAGACAAGTCGCTGAGACCATTCTGACCATGCTGTAGGGAATGGCCTAGGGACTCAAGTGCAGAGGCAAGAGCTGTATGCAAGCTTTCCTGATAAATCTGGTATCAGGTGATGGTGCTATGATGGAGGTGTTGTCCAAAGGAATCCAATCTGGCTGAGTGAGAACCTCTGCTGACTAAGAAATCTATCAAGAATGGAGACTTTGAAAGAAGACCTGAGCTAGTGCATGGAGCAGGTTTCCACTTGCAAAGAAATGGAGCTGAAAGGAGCAAAATAGGGTAATCATTAAGCTCTAGAGAGGAAGCCAGGTCATGCCCATGACTCGGAGGGCACTCTTGGTTTACCATGAAGATCATGGTGTCTTCTTGATTTAAGACCAGAAAACAACTGAGTAAAGTGGATTGCAATTTTCATTTCTCAGGCTGGGACAAGAGGGCATGAGAGCAACATGGCCAGTCTTCACCACTTTCTGAGAGGCTTCCTAAGGTAGTAGGATTGTCCCTTGCTTCTGGCAGCCTGTTGGGATAGGCATTGCTGAGTGGCTGTAAGATTTAGAGAGAGATGGTTTATGGTGTAATCAAGAAACATCCATACTTAAGGAGTAAACACTATCATTGTAACACAATTCCCTTATAACTTTAAAATACAATTTTAAGGATATAATAAGGCTAAAAAGTTATATATATATATATATAAAAGAGGATAAAAAGTTTATAAGGATATACAATTTTAAGTTTTATAATAATATAAGGATAAAATATTATCCTTCCTCTCCTCTTCACATTGAATTTTGAGTTTCTCTATATTTTCCTTACTGAGTATCAATTCAGAACTTTAACAGTAGACCACATTTTCCAAAAATCTGATCCAAATTCTGGCTCATGCAGGCAATTGAATGATTTTAGATCCAGTGATTTTTATCCAACTCTGAAGTTCATGGTATAGTCTCACATTCAACAAATTATTGTTTAGATTTGAATCATTATAAGTATTCCTTTAAATAAGTACACATTTAAATTAAAATGCATGACCAAGTCTCTGTTTAAATGTGTAACCAAATTTAATTACTTTTACCACAGCAATTTCAGAGAGCGTAAAATATAAAATTCAAGCTATCAGGCATTTTTGCAATTAAATTTGCTCTAATTAAAATATGTTTAATGGTATGGAGTAGGACTTATAGATATCAGAAAATAAACTATTTTTGCATTTAAGTGTCTGGTCTAATGTGAAAAGAATCTTGGAGTTGTAAGTTCAACTATTCCATGAAGAATATTTTATATGGAAAATCCCATGGCTGATAAACAAGAGGTTAAACCAAGCTCAGATTAGCCTCTTAAGTCTCCTAGTTCTTTCAACAATGATTTAAAAGAACATAATTTATTATCTCATACCTCAATTTGTCCATTCAAAAAAATAAAATGACTCCACAATGGTATTCTGAGGATTAATTATAAACAAATCGCCAGTCCAGGTTTGATGCATGATACAAGATGCTTGGGGCTGTTGCACTGGGATGACCCAGAGGGATGGTATGGGGAGGGAAGTAGGAGGGGGGTTCAGGATTGGGAACACATATACACCTGTGGCGGATTCATGTTGATGTATGGCAAAACCAATACAATATTGTAAAGTTAAAAAATATATATATAAGAAGTAATATCAGATTTATTTAATAACATACTATATTTTGATTGATTTTGTTTTATTAATGACACTATAGGATCATAATTTGCCTTGTATGGTTTTCAAAGCAATGGATAAAATGCATAATTGTGATAGCTGGAAATGCAGTCTATTTTTATTCTTAAACTTATCCCAGAGACTTGTACTCAGAGCAAACTTAGAGTTCACTGAGCATCCATACTATGATGCTCCACTCTGCATTCTGGAAGCTTAAAATCCCAGGGGAAAATGTGCAAAAATTAGCTTAGTGTTTAATAAGTGACTGGTTGACTTGCATATCCAGTAATTTCCTTTTTTCCCTGCCCTCCTTTGAATAATTTGTTGTCAGTAGTGTTTTGTTCATCTTCCTATTTTGAATTCTATATTGATATTATTTATCATCAAGATAAAGGAATGGATGTAATTTCAAAAGTTAGAGGCAATTTGGAGCAAATGAAAAAATTCAACTTAATCCTACTTGAGGGAATAAGGAACCAAATGATGCTTCAATCCGAGAATTACAATTCAAAGACAGAATTTAGAGAAAAAATCTGGGTCTATAAAATGTGGATGGTGATGAACAAGGCTGTCTTATTGGAAAAAAAGAAAAGTGAAAAGTGTAAAAGGATGATCTTGAAAGATCAGTGAGAAAGGGTATGGGACTAAATAGATGAGAGCTTTTATTTTTAAAGATGAAATAAATAAAGCTGCCATCTTCTTCTCTAGAAGTTCTCATGAAGAAAAAAAAAGTAGAGAGAGAGTAAGAAACTCAATTATTGAATGCACTGGGAGACTTCTGGAAATCTAAATATATAATAGGCAGAGAAAATGGCAAATGTTTATAAATAGCAGATAGCAAGTATATGAAGTAGGTGGAAATGACTTAGTAAAGAGGAAAATTAAACCAACATGACTTTGGGGCCAGGGCTGGAAGATAGTTGTAGGAAAGCTGATGTCACCCAGTCCAATTGGTTTGCAAGTCAGAAAACAGCTAAAGGAACTGGTAGGGGGAAGAAGGAAGCATGAACTGGGGAGCTGGAAAGAGTAAAATTTGCTTTTTACTGATTTTCATCAGTTAAAGAAGTACACAACTTCTTAGTCCTCACCTCCACCATTTGCAATAAAAAAGAGAAAATTCCCCCACTCCTCATGCTTGAAATGGCCTGAAAGTTTGTTCTCTAGAGAAATTGAACCAGAAAAGTCTCAGAGATTAGGAATATGGGGCCCAGAGGAGGATGAGTTTGGGGGTGTTCTATTGATCATAACAGGCAAGTAAAAGTCTGCAAAGCAAAAGGTGAGATATATCCCTTTCCAAAGATAATATTGGAGATTCTTTTTCAGAGAGCAAAACAATCCCTAGAAAGAAAAACAGCAGATACATATATTTGGCTTGCCAGATGATCTAGTCATCTTTTCATGTGATCACCTTAGAGTCATCCTTTGTTGTTTTTGCTTAGTCACTAAGTTGTATCCAACTCTTTTGCAACCCCATGGACTATAGCCCACCAGGAACCTCTGTCCATGGGATTTCCCAGGCAAGAATACTGGAGTGGATTGTCATTTCCTTCTCCATGGTATCTTCCTGAACCAGAGATCAAACCTGTATCTCCAGCATTGGTAGGCAGATTCTTTCCCACTGAACCAATCAACCATACCAGTATACAACATCCCCCACCCATAAAAAAGATTCTACTTAACTGTTTTGTATTTGCTATAAAATGTAAATTGATAACAAGCCATTTCAGAAAATCCTATCACAGAAAATATAAAATCTAAAATAAACAGGAAAGAAGAAATCAGAGGAAGAAGAAGCAATACAGATGACAAACAAAAACATTAAAGAAAATATTAACCATCTGAAAAAGACATATGAGACATATTGTAACCACTGCATCTTAAAATGTTGTTTAAAATGGAACAAAGAATAAGATCTTATGGAAATTATAAACAGGGTTACTGAAATTTTAAACATGAAATTTTAATGGAACCTAGAATGCAATGGAAAAGCCCTTTAAAACTGTGAGCAAAACTATTTTCAAACCATACTTCTATACCCAGCAAATGTATCATTCAATTGTCAGTACAGAATAAAGTCAATTTTAGACATACAATGTGAAGACAAAGCAAAAATAGATGCAGCCACAGCCAGAGAATGCTGATAGCTGCCAGAGGCTGGTATAGGCAAAGAACAGATTCCCTGCTACAATCTTCAGGAGGAGTATGGCCCTATGAACATCTTGATTTGTGTTTCTGGCCACAAGAACTATGAAAGTATAAACTTCTGTTGTTGTAAGCAATAAAGATTGTGGTCATTCATTATGGCTGCTAAGCTAAGTCGCTTCAGTCGTGTCCAACTCTGTGCGACCCCATGACAGCAGCCCATCAGGCTCCCCCGTCTCTGGGATTCTCCAGGCAAGAACATTGGAGTGGGTTGCCATTTCCTTCTCCAACGCATGAAAGTGAAAAGTGAACGTGAAGTCGCTCTCTCGTGGCAGCTGTAGGAAACTGATATACATGATATGCATAATACTTTCTATTGAATACTGACTAAGGATTGACCGATTCTCTCTGGGCCAGCAGTGAAAACTCAGGAAATATTTCACAAAGTAGTAATGTTCAATTTTGAAGGATTTTATGAGTTCAAAAACTAAATAAGAGGGGCATTTAAGAAGAAGCAGTAGCACACGTAAAAGCATAGGAGAGTGAGATACAGTGGTTTAAAATAGATGACAATTCAGTGTCCACGGGATGAAGACATTGAAAGGAATCCTGATGGATGGGTCTGGAAAGTGAGATGTAAATGCCATGAATGTCATGATAAAACCCTCAATGTGGTTTGATAGGCGATGCTGGTTAACCAAGGTTTTCAGGCTAAGGATGGATGATGAGGTGTAGTCATATGGGGCCCATTAGGGATAGAACTGGGGACTAGGAAGCCAGTTATGAGAAGTTGGAAGTAATCTGGTGAAAAAAGTGGATGAAAATGGTCATGGGTGTAGAAAAAAATGTAGGGTGAAACTTGGTTAAGGGAGAATACAATCAAGAATGATTTACAAGATTAGTTTTGGGGCCTGGGTGGAGAGACAGTGACATTGTAAAGACTGCAAGTGTAGGAGAATAAATCATTCTTGATGAGACATAAAATCATCCCTATCATTCAGGGGGATGGGTAAAGAATTGGGAAACTGAACAGTGGGCATCTTTACAACTTGTTAACTCACGGATCTCAAATACTTCTCTTTATAAGTTTCAGCCTCTTTAGATGAAAAATGGGAGTGGGAAGGAAGCAGTATTATTTATCTCACAATTACTCAGAAGATTTAAAGACATAACGTCTGTGAGGGCATTGTCTAAAGTTTCTTCATTTGTTTTGAAAACTAGATGAAGGTAAGCTATTTTATTATGGACTTAATTTGAGAAGTGATAGATTTCTGGACATATAGGTGGCTAGTGCCACAGAGATCAGAAACCAAGAAAGATGACAGGACTGCAGAATCAAATGTGGGAGACTTTAGCAGCCAGGCTGGGGGCAGAGCAGTCCTTGGCAATTCTGTAGGGAAGAAAAGGGAAGAGGGCTACTGCAGAGCTCAAGAGTTGCCAGCTCTTCAGGTGTACTCAGACAGTGAAAGGAAGTGTAGAAAAGCAGCATCATGTGGGGAAACAATCAGAGGTTGGTGGAAAGATCTTTAAGATGGGAGAGGGATGGTCACTGAGTCTTTATGGAGACAGAAGCAAGAGGTCAAAATAGAAGTAGGCAAATCTGATTACATAAGAATGTGTAAGAAATTGTTGGAAGCCCTCTGTTTCATTCAGAAAATAAGTTTTAGGGATCATTTTATAATGTAGCTCAATAGTCCCTTGACCTGAATGGGACTTGAAAGCTATATGGATAACCAGCAAGCTCATGACCAAGACCCAGGTTTTTATCTTTTTAATTGAAGTGTAACTCACATACACAAAATTAATTATTTTTAAATGTAAAATTCAGTAACATTCATTTAGTAGCCTCACAATGTTGAGTCTAGCTCTAAAACATTTCTATCATAAAAAGAAATTCATGAAGCAGTCATTCTCATTTTTCCTTTTCTCCAGCCCCTGGCAATCACTAATCTGTCTTCTATCTCTATGATTTATCTAGATGATGCATCCAGAAAAACTAAAAACAGATACTCAAACATTCTTGTATATGAATGAAGATCCTGTTTTGAATGGACACCTTTGAAGCCTCTAGATAATTCACCTTAAAAAGTGAGTTCTATAAAGACTGAGTGGCCGCAATTCCAGTTGAACTTATTAAGCCAGATTTTTATTGAGTATCTTAGCTCACACTGCTTCCAGTTGCCAAAAACAGAAACAGAGGATGACAATGCTGCTGCTGCTGCTGCTAAGTCACTTCAGTCGTGTCTGACTCTGTACAACCCCATAGACGGCAGCCCACCAGGCTCCCCCATCCCTGGTATTCTCCAGGCAAGAACACTGGAGTGGGTTGCCATTTCCTTCTCCAATGCATGAAAGTGAAAAGTGAAAGTGAAGTCACTCAGTCGTGTCCGACCCTCAGCGACCCCATGGACTGCAGCCTTCCAGGCTCCTCCATCCATGGGATTTTCCAGGCAAGAGTACAGGAGGATGACAATAGTTTCTGTAAATTAGCTGAATAAAAGTGAAAGGTGAGTTCTGGGTTAGCCATATCATCACTTTTAAGAAGAGAAGCACAGAATCTAAACTTCATTGTTTTCAAGTTTTTCTTTTAAACTGTTTTATAATTGGGGAAATTTTTCCCCTAAATGAATACTATTTGTAAATAATCCTCTCTAATTGTAGGCTTAAAATGTCTGGGCAAAACCAAAAATGACTCCCTACCCAAGGTTTACTAACAGTTAAAGTATTTAAACAGGAGCAGCCTGAAGAATTGGTCCTGGAGTTTGATCTTAGTAAACCTGCAATTACTCATCTTCCTAGCTAGACTTTCCCTGGGCAAAGAGAAGGGCAACCAAAGTGCATTAATCGCTCACTGATGACTCAAGATAAATAAAAAACCTTATAATCTTTCTTTCATATAGTGTGTATTGCAGACAGAAAAAGAAAGCCCCTCTTTGCTGGTGATTAAGAGTTTGCACATCAGATCTTCTCTAAGTTCAAGTTCCCCTGCCTATGTCAAGCTTTTGAAAATTGCACATAAAACAAATGAAGCTTTACAAACTCAGTGGAATGTTATGAAATACTAATTTTACAGGTGCATAAGAGCAAACTGCAGTTCCAAATACCAGACTGCCATTAAACATAATGCACTCCGTATGCAGGGTCAGTTAATTTAATATTAAACCAATAAAACATTTACCAATGCCAGCAAAGATTTGGGTTGTTGACAGCAGACTAGGTGTCCTGCAGCTATGCTGTCTTTCTGTTTGCAGGCCAATTTTACACAGCTGCTTTCTTCTGGAAATCATGCCTCATTTGAAGCCTTTGTAAGTATGACAAATAGCCTCTCTAAGCCTTAGCAATGGTGAGGAAGCTTGAAAATATTTAGAAGCATTTATTAGTTAGAATATGAAACAATATTTAGTTCTGCTACAACCTTTGACTGTGTGGAGGTCTCGTTATTAGAGGAGACACTACCTGCTCTGGTGTGTGTATCTTTTGCAGGGTACTACGTTAAATTACCACCCTGAGGGCAATCAGTACTAAGTTCAAACTACATATAAATTCTAACATCAGTCCATAAAATGGACAAAATTAGAATATAATCATTACTTTTAAACTCAGTCATCTGGTGACTTGCTAATCTCTTCTTGGTTTCATTCTAGGCATAACAGATAGAAGATAGAGGTTCTCATTCAGTGAGTTTTGAATCTGCAGGAGTGCAGGATTCATAGGAAAAGGTAAAGTAATATAAGAAAACCTAAGCACTACCTGCTTTGTTCAAACAAGTCTTTAAATATACGAAGCATACTGGGGCAAAAGTAGTCTACCCAGAAGCTGGAGTTTGGGATGCGTAAGGGAGGAGTTTAGGGCATAGGAAACTTACAGCACATGGAGATGGGGTGAGGTGCTCTGTCCACCTAATGATGACATGTTTTGAGAAAATGTGGATCAATATGGCTGAAGTGGCGGATTCATTTTGATATTTGGCAAAACTAATACAGTTATGTAAAGTTTAAAAACAAAATAAAATTAAAAAAAAAAAAAGAATTCATAGAGGTAGGTAGAAGGATGCATGTTTGTATAGACTGAATGGTTCTGATTAGGGTCTCCTCAATGGGATTGCAGATTGTTTTTGTTGTAGGAAATGATGATATGATGAAGGCTTTGGGAACATGATAGTGACTTAAGAACGAAGAGTTTTGGGACTTTCCATTATGGTAGCCTTCTGGATTAATTGACATGGAAAGTATTGAAAAATGCAAAATATGCTTAGAAGATTAAGTAACGAGAGACCTACAATGAGTTGGAAATGGCAATGATAAAAAGGAATGGAATGTTTAGAGGAACATTTTGAAGAAAGTATTTATAGGACTTGAGAACTTACTGGGCGTAGAGAGTGACGGGTGGGCAGGTCCAGGCCGATTCTAGGACTTTGAGCCCAGGTAATTTGAAGGATTTTTTTTTTTTTTCCAAACCCAAAGAGGAAGCTGACTTAGGTGAGGAAAATATGAGATCAGTTTTAGACATGTTGAGAAAATCCATGTGGAGATTTCCAGTAGGCTTTGGGCAAAGCAGACTGAAACTTAAAAGAAAAATAGATTTGGGTGTCTTTACCCACAGGAGAGATACTTGCTGAAGTTTTGAAACTACACAAAGTTTCTGAGGAGGACTGCAAAGAGAAAGCTATAGTGTGCTAGAGACAGGACTCCTGTTTGGTTTTTTTTTTTTTTTTTTAAATTTTATTTTATTTTTAAACTTTACATAACTGTATTAGATTTGCCAAATATCAAAATGAATCCGCCTTTGGTTTTTAGATGTTTATTGGCAGAAAAAGAAATGAAGTCAGGGAAATAAAGGGGTGGACCAGGAGTCAGGGGAAAATGAAAGGTTTTGTTTCAGAGCATCTAATCAATAGAAACTACTACATTGAGGGGTGAGAAGTTCATTGAATTTCCTGAGAAAATACCTCTGGTACACTGTTGCTAGAATGGTGGGGGAAGAAATCTGTTTCTGGAGATTAAGGAATGAGTGGCTGCTTTGACAATGGAATAAATATAAACTCCACCTTTGAGGAGTGAAAGTCCAAGAGAGAAATGACAACCATTTTGATGTAACGGAAGCATCAAGTGTACCTGTTTTAGAGATGTGACATGAACTTATTTTTAGATAAGGGAGAAATACATTAAAAAGGAGAAATATTGAAGGCTTTAAATGAGTATCATCTTAGAAGTTAAAGAAACTAACACTAATAAGGTACAATACAACTTCTACCAAGAGAGAAGATAATTAAAGATGATGGTTGAAAACTACAGGAAGAAATGGGTATATCCTAATTAACAAGGTTATTTGGAAGAAGGAATTGAATAGCTATATGAACGAAATTTTCTCAGGAATATAGAAAGCATGATAATCTATAGACATTAAAATGTGGGAAAAACCTAATCCCTGGTGAAGTTTAGTACATTTTGAGAGATTTACTTGAACCAGGAATGACAATCAGTTTCCTCTCTACTGGGATTTGTTAGTAGCTGCCTGTTAAGAAAGGTTTTGAGGACACATTCAGACTCAGCCTTCAGAATTGCCATGATGAATCTGTGATGTCTGCTTTGAACAAAGGGTTGAGGAGTGGCAGCTCCAGTGCTGGTGAGCAGAAGACAAACATGAGTGTGAAGAGTTCAGTTTCTCGGCAGATTCTGTTTCCAAGAACGACACAGAGTTAGAAGTGAGCAGGGGGTAAGATTAAGATGAGGAAGACAAGGGTGGACCAGAAGAAGCATGCATATCACCTGGGAGCTTGTTTAAAATGGAGATTCCCAGGCTCCACTCCAGACCCATTGATTCCAACTCTTCATTTGAACAATATCCCAACTGATTTATATGCGTGAATTTTGTAAAGGACATTTCAGGGTCCGTGACAAAATGACCAACCATGGAGTTCAGGTAGGAAGGCAGAAGAATTCCCAAAGTCCAGGTTAGTTGTTCTCAAAGTGTGGTACACAGACAAGCTGAATCCTTAGCAGCTGGGAACTTGTTAGAGATATAAATTCTCCACCTCACCTCAAACCTATTGTGTCTGAAACTCTGGGATTAGAATTCAAAAAAGTGTGTTTAACAAGCCCTCTAGGTGATTCCAGGTGCCCTAAAGTTTGAGAACCTTCATTCTAGGTAATCTTGTCAAGTTGTGCTTACATGGGCCAAGAACAGATGAAAGAGATAAAGACAGTTTAAAAGGTAGGGATCAAGCAAGTTGCTATAAGCTCTGGAAGGCTGCAGTCCATGGGGTTGCTGAGAGTTGGACATGACTGAGCAACTTTACTTTCACTTTTCACTTTCATGCATTGGAGAAGGAAATGGCAACCCACTCCGGTGTTCTTGCCTGGAGAATCCCAGGGGTGGGTGAGCCTGGTGGGCTGCCGTCTATGGGGTCGCACAGAGTCGGACAGGACTGAAGTGACTTAGCAGCAGCAGCAGGGAGCAAAAAATAAAAAAAACTAAAGTCACCCACAATACTGTATAGCACTAAGAACTCAGCCAAATCAACCAAGATAGAAGACAATAGCTGTAGACAAAGCAGTCAGTTATCCAGATGACATTTTGGCAATTAGTTGGCAAAGCCTTCCCTTGAAGAAGTGTATAATATAAGAGAAACTATCTTATGAGAATATAAAAGTACCATAAAATACCGTTTGCATATAGACAGTGAAACTGCAAGCAAGGCAGGTCCAGTTTAGGGTGTTTAAAGGGCAATTGCAAATAATAACACTCCCATCAAAGCAGAACTGGACCTTTAGCAAACTGGCTATCTTTGTGTCAATTATATCAGTCATATGATTACATTGTTTTAGAAAATCTATTGCAATTTTAATTATTTTGTCTACTACTGGAGAGCCCTTCCGTACTAATTCAGAGATATTTAAAATGGGGCTGATTGCATTGGTATCTTTGGAGTCGCCATTGGCAAGGAAAGCCAGCTGGTGCACTGCCCTGTCTCACGTAGCAGCCCCTAGCCATGTGCAGCTATTTCCATTTCAATTAATAAAATAAAATAGCATTAAGAATTTTTCAGACTGGCCAGCTACATTCCACATACTCAACAATTTCCTGTGGCAAGTGGCTGCCATATTGGGCAACAAGGTTTATAAGACACTTTCATCATTACAGAAAGTTCCATCGGCCAGCCCTTGAACTTTTGATTCATGATCATAATAAGGGCTTTGTCAGAATCCAGCTTTCCAAGGACATGCTTTTCAATGGTGCTAACAGCAGATCACAGCTGGGAAAAGGGTGAGATTGAGGGCTGAAACTCTAACCATCTCCACTTGCTCTGAATACACAAATGTTTTCTAGCTTTCACCTCAACAGCTAGAATGTGGAGACCTTCCCAAGGGAGCGAGAGGTGACAATTTTTATTCATTTTCTTCTTTATTTTTATTATAGCAGAGGGGGGCAGAAAAATCACCAGGACAAGATTACTTTGTTTTACATCCCAGCCCTCTTCATAATTTTATTTACACAGTTCTGTTCCATTTTGTTTCTGCCAAATCCTGTCATTAAAAAGGTGAATGTACTTCAGTTTTACTTGTCTATCATCTATCTACCATCTATTTAGCTACATATTTTGCTGGAACCCTAACAAGATAAATGAATTATAAACAATTACTTTGGTGAGTAGCTGGTGGAGGCTGGTGCCTGGCTGATGTTGACTTTTCAGGTTTGATTTGAGGCCCTTGCAAATTTTCAGATATTTTTAACTTGCCTTACTTGAAAGCAGGCTAGAAAGAGAATAGTATCCACCCACTGTTGCTACATAAATCTCTTTTGGGGAGAGGCTTTTAGGTACCTCTTTTTGAGTGAAGTAAGTATGTCAGAAAGGGAGATGGGAAGGACAACAAATTATTGATTTAAAGCTAAAAAAACTATCACCGTCTTGAGCCAAGGGAGTAAAAATTAAGGTGAAGAAATTTGGAATTAGCAAGAATGTCTCTGGAAACATTCCTGCCTCCTAGGAAGTGTGCTGAGTCTCTTAGTCGTGTCTGACTCTTTGAGATCCCATGGACTGTGGTCCACCAGGCTGCTCTGTCCATGGGGATTCTCCAGGCAAGAATACTAGAGTGAGCTGCCATGCCTTCCTCCAGGGATCTTCCCAACCCAGGGATCATACCCAGGTCTCCTGAATTGCAGGCAGATTCTTTATCATCTGAGCCTCCTACCTCCTAGTAAGAGACAAATACAAACTTTCTGATGAGGCTTCCAGCATCTTCTCTAAGAATCTCTGTGAAGAGCTAAGAGGTTTCTTCCAGGCACATAGCCACATAAACAATTCCAAAATTACATGTTTAGCTCTGATGTGTGTCTCTCCAAAGTTGATGTACTATTTGTTTATTTGGTTCTGGACTTGGGGTAGAAAGGAGTCTCTCCTGCTGCAGGTGACCCCCTGTGAGTCACATTATGAACAAATGCAACCTAGAAAGATGCTGCTTTACTGGCAGGTCCTGCCCAGACACTTTCTGAACCTTTATGAATAATGGAAAGCTATCTTTTTTCCTTTTTTCTTAATTCTCATTATTATTCTTTTTTAAAAAATATAAATATGAAGTTGACACTGGGCAAAGATTTTTTTTTTTATGATATCCTCACCAATTTCATACCTTTACTAACATCAGTTGTTTTCAAGTCAGAGCCACTATAAGGCCATGGACAGAGGCCTTCTGAAGCTCATTTGGCTCAGAACTTCTAGCCTCTGTTTGGAACAATTTGGGTAAATTTTAATTCTGCTATGCAGCAAAATCTGGTCAGAGCCTGAGAGGCCCATTAAGCTTCTCTCTCTTTCCTCTAATTAAACATTTACTTAGCATTTATTTTCCCAGTGTCTTGATCCTCCTTGTGACAATGGGTTAATCAAAAGTTAATTAGATAAACTTAAGGATATCAGCTGGTAAAGAATCCACCTGCAATGCAGGAGACCCTGGTTTGATTCCTGGGTCAGGAAGATCCCCTGGAGAATGGATAGGCTACTCACTCTAGTATTCTCGGGCTTTCTTGGTGACTCAGAGCATAAAGAACCCACCTCTAGTGCAGGAAAACTGGACTTGATTTCTGGATGGGGAAGATCCCCTGCAGGAAGGCATGGCAACCCACTCCAATATTCTATCCTGGAGAATCCCCATGGACAGAAGAGCCTGGTGGCTACAGTCCTTGGGGTTGCCAAGAGTCAGACATGAATAAGCAACTAAGCACAGTGCAGCACAAGGATGAAATGGTTAGATAGCATCACCCACTCAATGAGCATGAACTTCAGCCAACTCCAGGAAATAGTGAAGGACAGGGAAGCCTGGTGTGCTGCAGTTCATGAGGTTACACAGAATCAAGCACGACTTAGCAAATGAACAACAATTCATGCTGATATGGTAGCCAATTCTTAACTCCTACCCCATAAAACTTAATTCAGTTCACATATCCATGTTGCAAAGAACCCTTTGGCCCTCTGGCAAGAGCAGCAGTTCCACCTAGAAGGTCATGGGAGGTGACAGAGTGATGGTCTGGGGCATTCACCACTGTTTGCCAGGGAAATCCTACTGGTGGCTGACTTCTTTACCCAACACATCCAAGGACATTAGGAAGAGTTCATACCTGCTTGAAGATGGGAAAGATAAAATCAAGAGAACTTGATTTTCAACCGATTAAAGATAGCCCAGGTATTTTATGAAAAACAATCACATTGGTCCAAATTTGTTCTTCACCTCATTAAAAACATCCCATCTTCTCATCATTGAGACTCAAAACCTCTCAATCATTTTCAGTTGTTCTATCATTTCTACATAATACTGCAAGGTTAAGTTCTTTAGGCCCTACATCTGATGATTTCTTTTTTGCTGAAATGATGATTCCCTTTAGCATATTCTTTTAAAGTTCAAATTCCTTGGCATAATGGATAAGTGTGCTTAATGCTATATCTCAAATACTCTTCTCAATCTTTCATTTCTTGATTTTTTCCTGTCTTTAAGGAGCACCTTCACCTTCTCTGCCTCCTGAGTCCTACACTTCATTTAAAGTTTAATTTAAATTTCATTTCCTTCATGAAGGTTTCCCCAATTCTATGGCTAGAAATCTTTCCTCTCTCATCTACTTGTATCATTTGCTTAATTTTGTCTTTCACTGAATTGTTAGAGAGCTATCAGCCTACTTAATCTATTATCTATTAGGAAAGAAATTGTTTGGTTTGTTTTTGTTTCTATAGGTGTATCTAGACATAGTTCATATAATAACTTAAAAAATATTTATTGAATTCAATTTATCCAACAAGATTTTGTTGAACACCTGTAATACATGTCTTTCTATGTGACGCATCAAATCGCATCATT
Organism: Bubalus bubalis; assembly: GCF_019923935.1. Lineage (NCBI taxonomy): Eukaryota > Metazoa > Chordata > Mammalia > Artiodactyla > Bovidae > Bubalus > Bubalus bubalis. The sequence continues at coordinate 34,294,072 of NC_059170.1, read as the reverse complement.
GCATTGCAAAGAGGAAAGAGATTAAAAAAAAAAAAAACAAAAGAAACAAACAACCAACCAAAGAACAATGAGTAGGTTTAGGAATCCATGGTTGTAAGAATCCTAAAAAAAAAAAATAGGTCTGGCAAAGTGTGCATTTGGCGACCAATGATTTAGCTATTGAGGGGTCCCCCCATGGGACTTGGTTATGGCTCTGTTATCCACACCATAGCTTCTTTTCCCTGTATTTTACCCTAGAGAATTCTCCTTCCGGACCTAGCCAGACATTTCTCATGACTGCCTGTAAACTAGCCACACTGAGCGGTGCTGTGAGAAGTAGCTTAACTAAATGCAGAAACAGAGGCATCTCTGGTATCCAAGTCTTATATTATTGCCACTATCTGGGTCTAAACACAGCAAGAGAGTTGGTTTATTTCTTTTTTTCTCTCTCTTTTTAATATTTAGAAGTTTGTCATTTTTCTGCTTCACTCATTTTGCCCTCCTTCACTTCTTCAACTCTGGCAACCATAAATATATTCTTGTGTCTATGATGAGTTTTTTAAGATTCCTCTTGTGAGTGAGATCATAATTTTATCTCTCTGACTTATTTCACTCAGCATAATGCTCTCTGTTTCAATTCTTATTGTCACAAATGGTAGAGTTTTCATCTTTTTTATGGCTGAATTTTATATATGCATATATATATATCAGTATCAGTATCAGTTCAGTTGCTCAGTCATGTCCAACTCTTTGTGGCCCCATGAACTGCAGCATGCCAGGCCTCCCTGTCCAACACCAACGTCTGGAGCTTACCCAAACTCATGTCCATTGAATCGGTGATGCCATCTAACCATCTCATCCTCTGTCGTCCCCTTCTCCTCTTGCCTTCAATCTTTCCCAGCATCAGGGTCTTTTCAAAAGAGTCAGCTCTTCGCATCAGGTGGCCAAAGTATTGGAGTTTCAGCTTCAACATCAGTCCTTCCAATGAACACCCAGGACTGATTTCCTTTAGGATGGGCTGGTTGTATCTTCTTGTAGTCCAAGGGACTCTCAAGAGTTTTCTCCAACACCACAGTTCAAAAGCATCAATTCTGCTGTGCTCAGCCTTCTTTATAGTCCAACTCTCACATCCATACATGACTACCAGAAAAACCAAAGCCTTGATTAGACGGAACTTTGTTGACAAAGTAATGTCTCTGCTTTTTAATATGCTGTCTAGTTTGGCCATAACTTTCCTTCCAAGGAGTTCAGTTCAGTTCAGTTGCTCAGTCATGTCCTACTCTTTGTGACCCCATGAAACGCAGCACGCCAGGCCTCCCTGTCCATCACCAACTCCCGGAATCCACCCAAACCCATGTCCATCGAGTCGGTGATGCCATCCAACTATCTCATCCTCTGTCATCCCCTTTTTCTCCTGCCCTCAATCTTTCCCAGCATCAGGGTCTTTTCCAATGAGTCAGCTCTTCGAATCAGGTGGCATTGGAGTTTCAGCTTCAACATCAATCCAGTAAGCGTCTTTTAATTTCATGGCTGCAATCACATCGTCAGTGATTTTGGAGCCCAGAAAAATAAAGTCTGACACTGTTTCCACTGTTTCCCCATCTATTTCCCATGAAGTGATGGGACCAGATGCCATGATCTTAGTTTTCTGAATGTTGAGCTTTAAGCCAACATTTTCACTCTCCTCTTTCCCTTTCATCAAGAGGCTTTTTAGTTCCTCTTCACTTTCTGCCATAAGGGTGGTGTCATCTGCATATCTGAGGTTATTGACATTTCTCCCAGCAATCTTGATACCAGCTTGTGCTTCTTCCAGCCCAGCATTTCTCATGATGTACTCTGAATATAAGTTAAATAAGCAGGGTGACAATATACAGCCTTGATGTACTCCTTTTCCTATTTAGAACCAGTCTGTTGTTCCATGTCCAGTTCTAACTGTTGCTTCCTGATCTGCATACAGGTTTCTCAAGAGGCAGGTCAGGTGGTCTGGTATTCCCATCTCTTTCAGAATTTTCCATAGTTTATTGTGATCCACACAGTCAAAGGCTTTGGCATAGTCAATAATGCAGAAATAGATGTTTTTCTGGAACTCTCTTGCTTTTTCCATGATCCAGCAGATGTTGGCAATTTGATCTCTGGTTCCTCTGCCTTTTCTATATGTGTGTGTGGATATATATCACATTTTTTTTTAATCTATTCATCCACTGATGGATACCTGGGTTGTTTCCACATCTTGACTATTGTGAATTATGTTATAAGGATCATGAGGATGAAGATAATCCCTTCAAATACAGTGATTTCATTCCTTTTGGATATATACACAGAAGTAGAGTTGTTGGGTTATATTGGTAGTCTTATTTTCATTTTTTGAGGACCCTCCATTCCATACTGTTTTCCATAGGGTCTGCACCAATCACATGCCCACAAACAGTGTACATGGGTTAATTTTCCTCCACATCCTTACCAACCGTTATATCCTGCTTTTTGATGATGACCTGTCTGAGAGATTTAAGCATGATATTGCATTGTAGTTTTGATTTTTGTTTCCCTGATATTAAGCATCCTTTCATGTACCTGTTGGCCATCTATATATTTTCTTTTGAAAAATGTCTATTTGGGTCTCTAACCCATTTTAAAATCTGAGTATTTATTTTGCTGTTGTTGAGTTGTGTGAGTTCTTTATATATTTTCAGGACTATAATACAGCATGCAATCAGGATATTGACATTGATATACTCACTGAATTTATCCAGACTCTTTAGTTTTACTTATAATAATGTATAATAAGGTGTGTAGAAGTGTGTACATATGTACATGCATATGTATCAAGGTGTAAAGACATGTACATTCACCACCACAGTCAAGATACAGGAAAACATGTGGAATCTAAAAATGAATACAAATGAACTTATTTACAAAACTGAAACAGACTCACAGACATAGAAAACAAGTGTATGGTTACCAAAAGGAAAGGGGGAGGAAGGATAAACTAGTGGTATGGTATTAAGAGATACATACTACAATATATAAAATAGATAAACAAGGATTTACTGTATAGCACAGAGAAATATATTCAATATATTAACCTGTAATGAAAAAGAATATGAAAACATATATATATATATACACACACACACACTTACATTTATATGGATCACTTTGCTCCACAGGACTGGAAAAGGTCAGTTTTCATTCCAATCCCAAAGAAAGGCAATGCCAAAGAATGCTCAAACTACTGCACAATTGCACTCATCTCACATGCTAGTAAAGTAATGCTCAAAATTCTCCAAGCCAGGCTTCAGCAATACGTGAACTGTGAACTTCCGGATGTTCAAGCTGGTTTTAGAAAAGGCAGAGGAACCAGAGACCAAATTGCCAACATCTGCTGGATCATCAAAAAATCAAGAGAGTTCCAGAAAAATATCTATTTCTGCTTTTGAAACACAAAGCCTTTGATTATGTGGATCACAATAAACTGTGGAAAATTCTGAAAGAGATGGGAATACCAGACCACCTGACCTGCCTCTTGAGAAACCTGTATGCAGGTCAGGAAGCAACAATTAGAACTGGACATGGAACAACAGACTGGTTCCAAATAGGAAAAGGAGTATGTCAAGGCTGTATATTGTCACCCTGCTTATTTAACTTATATTCAGAGTACATCATGAGAAATACTGGGCTGGAAGAACCACAAGCTGGAATCAAGATTGCTGGGAGAAATATCAATAACCTCAGATATGCAGATGACACCACCCTTATGCAAGAAAGTGAATAAGAACTAAAGGGCCTCCTGATGAAAGTGAAAGAGGAGAGTGAAAAAGTTGGTTAAAGCTCAACATTCAGAAAATGAAGATCATGGCATCTAGTCCCATCACTTCATGGGAAGTAGATGGGAAAACAGTGGAAACAGTGTCTGAGTTTATATTTCTGAGCTCCAAAATCATGGCAGATGGTGATTGCAGCCATGAAATTAAATGATGCTTGCTCCTTGGAAGGAAAGTTATGACCAGCCTAGACAGCATATTAAAAAGCAGAGATATCACTTTGTCAACAAAGGTCTGTTTAGCCAAGGCTATGGCTTTTCCAGCAGTCTTGTATGGATGTGAGATTTGGACTCTAAAGAAAGCTGAGCACTGAAGAATTGATGCTTTTCAACAGTGGTGTTGGAGAAGACTCTTGAGCATCCTTGGACTGCAAGGAGGTCCAACCAGTCCATCCTAAAGGAAATCAGTCCTGGGTGTTCATTGGAAGGACTGATGTTGAAGCTCAAAGTCCAATACTTTGGCCACCTGATGTGAATTACTGACTCATTTGAAAAGACCCTGATGCTGGGAAAGATTGAGGGCAGGAGGAGAAGGGGACGACAGAGGATGGAATGGTTGGATGGCATCACCGACTCAGTGGACATGGATTTGAATGGGCTCTGGGACTTGGTGATGGACAGAGAGGCCTGGTGGGCTGCGGATCATGGGGTCGCAAGGAGTCAGACATGAGTTAGTGACTGAAATGAACTATCACACATTTTTATATGTATTATCAGATTTTATTTCATGCATTGGGTTGACCATAAAGTTTGTCAAGTTTATAATAGCCAGGACATGGAAGCAACCTAGATGTCCATCAGCAGATGAATGGATAAGAAAGCTGTGGTACATATACATAATGGAGTATTACTCAGCCATTAAAAAGAATACATTTGAATCAGTTCTAATGAGGTGGATGAAACTGGAGCCTATTATACAGAGTGAAGTAAGCCAGAAAGAAAAACACCAATACAGTTTACTAACGCCTATATATGGAATTTAGAAAGATGGTAACAACAACCCTGTATGCAATACAGCAAAAGAGACACAGATGTATAGAACAGTCTTTTGGACTCTGTGGGAGAGGGAGGGGGGGATGATTTGGGAGAATGGCATTAAAACATGTATAGTATCATATAAGAAATGAATCACCAGTCCAGGTTTGATGCAGGATACAGGAAGCTTGGGGCTGGTGCACTGGGATGACCCAGAGGGATGGTATGGGGAGGGAGGTGGTAGAGGGGTTCAGGATGGGGAACACATGTACACCCGTGGCAGATGCATGTTGATGTATGGCAAAACCAATACAATATTGTAAAGCAAAAATAAATAAATTAATTAATTAAAAAAAATATTTTGAATTTACTTTTTGGCCAGTCCAATTTTTGAAACTCTGTTTTTTGGCAGGTTCACTTTTAAAGTTTTCTTTGCTTCCTGGTGGATTTTTCTTTTTTCATTATATAATGTCCTTTTGTGTTATTAGTAATTTTATTTGCTCTATGTATAATTCATTTTCTCCTACTTAAATAAAATAATTGATTAATATTTCCATGACATATTTTTTCTTTTCTTTTTTTTTTTACTAAAATCTATGTCATCATTTTTGAAATGAGTACTTTTAGACATTATATTGTTGGATAATAATATTTTTCAAACCACTCTACCAAACTCTGCCTTTTAATTGGTTTGAAGACTATTTACATTTAAGGTGATTATTGATATGTTAAAGCTCAAGCCTGACACTTTTTTCCTGTTTGTTTTTTCTGTTTCTTGTTCCTCTTCCTCACAATGCTTGCCTTCCTATGGGTTGCATAAGTAAGCATTCCATTTTAATTTATTCACTGTGCTTTGAGTTTGGATGTATCTCTTTGAGTGGTTTTGTTATTGACCTGAGTTATTAGATTATTTAATCAATACAAATTCATAAGAGGCCAGATTAGAAATTCAGGCAAGGCTTTACTGGGACTTGTGCTGCAGCACAGGGGAGCAAGAACAAGTAACAGATGCCCCAGCTTAGTCCAGGAAGTGGAGGGATGATGTGGTCTCTTCAATGGGTTGAAGGTGGAGGCAGATCAATGGGTGAGGTTGGAGGGGTGACTTGGTAGTCTGCCCACCTTTTTGATGGAGCTGTGTGCAGGGATCATGCACATTCCTCTGTTTTTGTTCTAAGCACCTCAGAAGTGGCAGTTGATTTTTATATCCTTTTTGAATCTTATTGCTCATAATACATAATTTGCTCCAACTGGGCATGTGTGCAGTTGGTTTTTTTCCCTTATAGTATTTCTATCTGTTGCTTGAGGGGACTTGTCCAGGTGCAAGCCTTCAGTGAAGGATCCCAGGTCCCAGGTTCCAGGTCCCAGCCTACCTCAGTTTTCTCAGTGATTATTTTGGGAGCTATCATATATATGACTTAGCCAAAATCCATTGATATCAACATTTTACCACTTGAAGTTTGTAAAACTTTCTTGCCAGTATTTCCCTTTTCCTTTTCTGTTTTCAATATTGTCTTGACAAATTTTGATTCAAATATCAGGAATGATGTGTAAAACTCTTAAGCAGGAGTGTATTCTGCATGCCCACCCCTCCACTCTTCCTGTAGTTCTTCATTTGTTCTTCATCTCCAAGATTACTTCTTTCATGATTGCCTTTCTTCTTGAAGAACTTCTACTATCAGTCTTCAAGGATACATCTGCTAGTGACAAATTATTTAGTTTTCCGTGACCTGCGAATATTTTTATTTTCTCTTCATTTCTGCAAACAAAAAAGTTTCACTGGGTATAGCATTTGTGGTTATTTGTTTTTCTCTTCAGCACATAAAAAATGTTGCACACTTCCTTCTGAACTCCATGATTTAATATAAGAAACACACTGTCATTCAAACTGGTATTCCTATAGATAATATATCATTTCTCTCTGGTTGCTTTCATCTTTTTCTTTCTCTTAATTTTCACAAGTTAAATTATTTTTGACTTGGTGTGGATTTCTTAGGTTTTATCTTTGATGAGCCACTCACCTTCTTAAATCTGTACATGTGTCTTTCATCAAATTTGAGTGTTTTCAGCCATTGTTTCTTCAAATATTCTTTTAGCCCCACTTTCATTCTTTTCTCATTCTGCATCTCTGATGATATGAATGTTGTCTCATTTTTGTTATGCCATGGATTCCTGATACTCTGTTCTTGTCTGTTTTTTCTGTGTTTTTGTACTGAGTAAATTTTATTGATTTGCCCCATGTTCATGCTATGCTATGCTAAATAGCTTCAGTAGTGTCTGACTCTTTGAGACCCCATGTACCATACCCCCCAGGCTACTCTGTCCATGGGATTCTCCAGGCAAGAATACTGGAGTGAGTGGCCAAGCCCTTCTCCAGGGGATCTTCCCAACATAGGGATCAGACTCGTGTCCCTTAAGTCTCCTGCGTGGGCAGGTGAGTTGTTTACCACTAACAATACCTGGGAATTCCCTTGTTCACAGATTCTATCTTCTTTCATCTCAAAATTGAACCAAGATAGCAAGTTATTGTTGCTTTTGTAATTTCAACTATTTTATTTCTCAATTCTAAATGTTGCACTTGGTTTTTCTTTATTTTTTATACTTATTTTGTTTGTTTAGATTTTCTTTCTAAAATTTGTTTTAAGAGAATTTGTAAGTGCTTGTTGAGGTATTTTTATGACAGCTTGTCAGACCGCACCAATACGTGATTCATCTCAGTGTTGGCATCAGTTGGTTGTCTTTTCTAATTTGTGATTTTTCTATTTCTTGATAAGATCGATGAAATTTTCACTGTGATATAGACATTTTGACTGCTTTATTTGTAGAATCTGAGCCTTATCTACATCTTTTATTTTCATAGGTAGTTATCTTGGTTAAGTTTTGCATATAGGTCCACCTCCATTTCTGGGCTGTGGCTGCAATGATAATTTATATTTTCAGAGTCTTTGCAATGATATTTTTGCCTGCTTGGCTCTGGGGAACTGTCCCTGCTGTTACCTCAGGGTTATCCCCAGGCCAGGACACCTGGTCTCCAAAGTATGAAAAGGAATTTAAGCCTGGGGGCTAAGAGGTTTCTTGGTCAGGCATGTGTGAGATCTTCCTTACTGCTGGTAACCCATTGTCTCCCTGTGGAAGACAATGAAGTGATGGGATCGGACGTCATGATCTTAGTTTTCTGAATGTTGAGTTTTAAGCCAACTTTTTCATTCTCCTCTTTCACTTTCATCAAGAGGTTTCTAGTTATTCTCTGTTTTCTGCCATAAGGGTGATGTCATCTACATATCTGAGGTTATTGATATTTCTCCTGGAAATCTTTGATTCCAGCTTGTGCTTCATTCAGCCCAACATTTCTTATGATGTACTCTGCATAGAAGTTAAATAAGTAAGGTGACAATATACAGTCTTGACCTACTCCTGTCCCAATTTGGAAACAGTCTGTTGTTCCCTGTTCAGTTCTAGCTGTTGCTTCTTGACCTGCATACAGATTTCTAAAGAGGTAGGTGAGGTGGTCTAGTATTCCCATTTCTTGAAGAACTTTCCACAGTTTGTTGCGATCCACACAAGGACTTTGGCATTGTCAATAAAGCAGAAGTCAGCATTTTTCTGGAACTCTCTTGCTTTTTCTATGATCCAATGGATGTTGGCAATTTGATCTCTGGTTCCTCTACCTTTTCTAAATCCAGCTTGAACATTTGGAAGTTCACAGTTCACATACTGGTGAAGCCTGGCTTGGAGAATTTTGAGCAATATTTTGCTAGCGTGTGAGATGAATGCAATTGTGTGGTAGTTTGAGCATTCTTTGGCATTGCCTTTCTTTGGGATTAGAATGAAAACAGACCTTTTCCAGTCCTGTGGGCACTGCTGAGTTTTCCAAATTTGCTGACATATTGAGTGCAGCACTTTCAGAGCATCATCTTTCAGGTTTTGAAATAGCTCAACTGGAATTCCATCACCTCCACTAGCTTTGTTCATAGTGATGCTTCTTAAGGCTCACTTGACTTTGCATTCCAAGATGTCTGGCTCTAGGTGAATGATCACACAATCATGCTTATCTGGATCATGAAGATCTTTTCTGTATAGTTCTGTGTAATCTTGCCACCTCTTCTTAATATCTTCTGCTTCTGTTAGGACCCTACCATTTCTGTCCGTTATCGAGCCCATTTTTGCATGGAATGTTCCCTTGGGATCTCTAATTTTCTTAAAGAGATCTCTTGTCTTTCCCATTCTGTTGTTTTCCTCTATTTCTTTGCATTGATCACTGAGGAAGGCTTTCTGATCTCTCCTTGCTATTCTTTGAAACTCTGCATTCAAATGGGTGTATCTTTCCTTTTGTCTTTTGCCTTTAGCATCTCTTCTTTTCTCAGTTATTTGTAAGGCCTCCTCAGACAACCATTTTGCCTTTTTGCATTTCTTTTTCTTGGGGATGGTCTTGATCACTGCCTTCTGTACAATGTCACAAATCTCAGTCCATAGTTCTTCAGGCACTCTGGGTATCAGATCTAATCACTTGAATCTATTTGTCACTTCCCCTATATAATCGTGAGGGATCTGATTTAGGTCATACCTGAATGGTCTAGTGGTTTTCCCTACTTCTTCAATTTAAGCCTGAATTTTGCAATAGGGTCACTTCTAAATGAAAAGATATGACAAACAAGATTAAAGCTTTTTTGAATATTCATCAATTTTATATAGCCAACATATACCCACTTCTCTCCCAATCAACACAGCAGTAATGATATCAGTTCTGAAAAGAGGAAAATGGCAGAGAGACAAAATTCCCAGTAATAGTCTCCTTTTTTCTTCTCCAAGCTGCAAATGCATAGACAATGTTTCTCATAGTCTATGTGGACTGAAAGGCAAACTTCCAGCCACACTGACAAAACTCACAGTAAGCCACAAACGGTCATCCCATTTTGATCCCTTCTTTGTTACAGTGTCTCTCAGCTCCAGTTCCTTATCCTCCTAATCTGAGTACAGCAGTGTCTTATCAGAAAGAGCTCCAGGAAGAGCTTGCTTCAAGAGAGAGGATGCAGACAGAACCTTGAATGTCAGGTGAGAACTAGCTCATGCTGGCTGCATGGATAGCAGCCTGCAATAAGACAAAAGGCCTTGCAGGTGAGGAAATGCCATGGACTTTACAGGACTTTATAGTTCAGCTTTATAGGACAGAGTTGAAGTTTTTCTTCTTCCTAGAGCACACAATCAAAGGTCTAATTTGTTTGTTTAAGTACTAGATCATGAATGAAAGTTTAAATCATTGTTGCCATGTCTTTGTGCTACAATCATAATGGCACTGCTCCCCTCTGGCCACCTTTATTTATTTATTTAAAAAATTTATATATATACTCTTTTTCAGATTCTTTTCCTTTATAGGTTATTGTAAGGTACTGAATATTGTTGAACTGTGGTGTTGGAGGAGAATCTTGAGAGTCCCTTGGAGTGCAAGGAGATCCAACCAGTCCATCCTAAAGGAGATCAGTCCTGGGTGTTCACTGGAAGGACTGATGTTGAAACTGAAACTCCAATACTTTGGCCACCTGATGTGAAGAGCTGACTCATTGGAAAAGACCCTGATGCTGGGAAAGATTGAAGGCAGGAGGAGAAGGGGACGACAGAGGATGAGCTGGTTGGACGGCATCACCGACTTGATGGACATGGGTTTGGGTGGACCCTGGGAGTTGGTGATGGACAGGGCAGCCTGGCCTGCTGCGGTTCATGAGGTCACAAAGAGTCAGACACAACTGAGTGACTGAACTGAACTAAACTGAATATTGATCTCTGTGCTATACAGTAGGTCCTTGTTGTTGTTTTCTTTTAAATCTATTTTATATATAATGGTATTCTGTTCATCCCAAGCTTCTAATTTATCCTTTCTTGCCCTTTGCCCTTTTGGTAACCAAGAAAATTTTTTTCCAAGTCTGTGAGTGTGCTTCTATTTTGTAAATAACTTCAGTTTCATCATAATTTTTTAGATTCCACAAAAAACTGGTATCAATTGGTATTGGTCTTTCTCTTTCTGACTTACTTCACTTAATATGATAATCTCTAGGTCTATCCAAGAGTTTATATTCAAGGGATTAGATCTGATGCACAGAGTGCCTGAAGAACTAGGGAGGGAGATTCTTGACATTGTACAGGAGGCAATGATCAAGACCATCCTCAAAGAAAATAAATGCAAAAAGGCAAAACAGTTGTCTGAAGAGGCCTTACAAATAGCTGAGAAAAGAAGAGAAGCTAAAGGCAAAGGACAAAAGGAAAGATACACCCATTTGAATGCAGAGTTCCAAAGAATAGTGAAGAGAGATTAAAAAAGTCTTCCTCAGTGATCAATGCAAAGAAATAGGGGAAAATAATAGAATGGGAAAGACTAGAGATCTACTCAAGAAAATTAGAGATACCAAGGGAACATTTCATGCAAAGATGGGCACAATAAAGGACAGAAATAGTAGGGACCTAACAGAAGCAGAAGATATTAAGAAGAGGTGGCAAGAATATACAGAAGAACTATACCAAAAAGATCTTCATGACCCAGATAACCATGATGGTGTAATCACTCACCTAGAGCCAGACATCCTGGAATGTGAAGTTAGATGGTCCTTAGTAAGCATCACTATGAACAAAGCTAGTGGAGGTGATGGAATTCGAGTTGAGCTATTTCAAATTCTTAAAGATGATGCTGTGAAAGTGCTGCACACAATATGTCAGCAAATTTGGAAAACTCAGCAGTGGCCACAGGACTGGAAAAGGACAGTTTTCATTCTAATCCCAAAGAAAGGCAATGCCAAAGAATACTCAAACTACCACAAAATTGCACTATTCTCACATGCTAGTAAAGTAATGCTTAAAATTCTCCAAGCCAGGCTTCAGCAGTACTTGAACCGTGAACTTCCAGATGTTCAAGCTGGATTTAGAAAAGGCAGAGGAACCAGAGATCAAATTGCCAACATCAGCTGGATCATTGAAAAAGGAAGAGAGTTCCAGAAAGACATCTACTTCTGTTTTATTGACTGTACCAAAGTCTTTGACTCTGTGGATCACAACAAACTATGGAAAATTCTTTTTTTCTTTTTTTATTTTCGTTTTATTTTTTTTTAAACTTTACAATATTATATTAGTTTTGCCAAACATCAAAATGAATCTGCCACAGGTATTCTTAAATAGATGGGAATACAGACCACCACACCTGCCTCCTGAGAAATCTGTATGCAGGTCGGGAAGCAACAGTTAGAACTGGACATGGAATGATAGACTGGTTCCAAATAAGAAAGGAGTATGTCAAGGCTGTATATTGTCACCCTGCTTATTTAACTTATATGCAGAGTACATCATGAGAAACACTGGGCTGGATGAAGCACAAGCTGGAATCAAGATTGCTGGGTGAAATATTGATAACCTCAGATATGCAGATGACAGCAACTTTATGGCAGAAATTGAAGAACTAAAGGCCCTCTTGATGAAAGTGAAAGAGGAGAGTGAAAAAGTGGCTTAATAGAGTGGCTTAAAATGCAACATTCAGAATACTAAGATCATGGCATTCTGTCCCATCACTTCATGGCAAATACATGGGGAAACTGGAGAAGGTAATGGCACCCCACTCCAGTACTCTTGCCTGAAAAATCCCATGGACAGAGGAGCCTGGAAGGCTGCAGTCCATGGGGTTGCTAAGAGTCCGACACGACTGAGCGACTACACTTTCAGTTTTCACTTTTCACTTTCATGCATTGGAGAAGGAAATGGCAACCCACTCCAATATTCTTGCCTGGAGAATCCCAGGGACAGGGGAACCTGGTGGGCTGCCGTCTATGAGGTCGCACAGAGTCGGACACGACTGAAGTGTCTCAGCAGCAGCAGCCGCAGCAGCAGATGGGGAAACAATGGAAACAATGAAAGACTTTATTTATTTATTTATTTTTTGGGTCTCCAAAATCCCTGCAGATGGTGACAGCTATCATGAAATTAAAAGATACTTGCTCCCTGGAAGAAAAGCTATGACCAACCTGCTGCTGCTGCTAAGTCACTTCAGTCGTGTCCGACTCTGTGCGACCCCATAGACGGCAGCCTACCAGGCTTCCCCGTCCCTGGGATTCTCTAGGCAAGAACACTGGAGTGGGTTGCCATTTCCTTCTCCAATGCATGAAAGTGAAAAGTAAAAGTGAAGTCGCTCAGTCGTGTCCGATTCTAGCGACTCCGTGGACTTCGGCCTAGCAGGCTCCTCCGTCCATGGGATTTTCTAGGCGAAAGTACTGGAGTGGAGTGCCATTGCCTTCTCCATGACCAACCTGGACAGCATATTAAAAAGCAGAGACATTATTTTTCCAGCAAAGGTTGGTCTAATCAAAGCTATGGTTTTTCCAGTAGTCAGGTATGGATGTGAGAGTCCAACTCTAAAGAAAACTGATTGCTAAATAAAGAATTGATGCTTTTGAACTGTGGTGATGGAGAAGACTCTTGAGAGTCCTTTGGACTGCAAGGACATCCAACCAGTCCATCCTAAAGGAAATCAGTCCTGAATATTCATTGGAAGGACTGATGCTAAATCTGAAACTCCAGTACTTTGGCCACCTGATGCAAAGAACTGACTGATTGGAAAAGACCCTGATGCTGGAAAAGATTGGAGGCAGGAGGAGAAAGGAAGGACAGAGAATGAGATGGTTGGATGGCATCACCGACTCAATGGACTTGAATTTGAGTAAGCTCTGGGAGTTGGTAATGGACAGGGAAGCCTGGCATTCTGCAGTCCATGGGGTCACACAGAGTTGGACATGACTGGGCAACTGAACTGAGGTCCATCCATGTTTCTGTAATTGCAGACCACCTTTCATTCACTAATGTTCATTCAGTGCCTATCATATGACAGCCAGAGTTCTAACCACTAGTCTAGTATGCAGTATAAGTCTGCTTATAGTAACAATGGTGGTAATAGAAATCATAATGATGTTTAATAATAATAGCCAGTGTTTAATTGAGCACTTATTCTAATTGCTATTTATGAATTAACTTATTTCCTCTGTGCAACAATGCTAAGAGATGGTAAATCCTATTATGCATATTTTACAAATTAGGAAACTGATATTAATTAAGTTGAGCAAGGTCACACACCTGGTAGGCAGAAGGGTTGGGATTCAAACTCAAGCACTGTGACATCAGAACACACTGCCTCTTGGTCATTAAGCTTTAGCTATGTGATGCTTCTAGACTGCTGTTCTATAAGATAAAGGAGTTTGACCACACAACAACAGTAGCAATAATACAACAACCACACGGCATTAAGTATGGCAGCACTAACAAGAACAATTGACAGAGTGTGTATGGTGGCTCAAAGTTTGTGCCATACATTTAGCATGCATTTTTTCATTTAATCTTCATCACAGCCATGTACAGTAAGAACAATTCTTATCCCTATTTTATAGTACTGCAGAGATGTCAGGTGACTTCCTGAATATTATACAACTAATAAGTTGTGGAACCAAGATGGAGGCATTGTCCCTAAAATAGTTATTTTGCTATCTGTGGAACTCTTGCCACAGTTGAAATATGTGTATTTAAACCTCTACCTAGGAATATATTTATGAAGATTGAAGCATCATTACCTCTTGAACCATTTATCCAAAACGAGGACCATAGAAGCAGAAGGAGCTTCTTGTAAGATAATTAGAGATAGAGGCTGGTAGACTGCACTGAACTTCTCTTTTCCCACATGCAAGATGGATTTATTAGGCTGAAAACTTAATGGAAGTTTGACTCTTATGTTAACCTTCCTCTGAACCTTGATCAAGCCTTTAGAAAACCATAGACAGCAATTTTACTTTCAGTGTGCCTTTTTCTTTATAAGTGATTTATTTAAACTGGATTGCTCTTTCACTGAGGGGTTTTAATAAAAACAAACAAACAAACAAAAAAACTGACATAAATGATAGCACTATCTCCACAAATACTTACTTTCAAATCTTTCTATTCTAATTTCCAGAAAAAAACAGAAGCCTCAAGATGATTCATGGAAAATCATTGCTCTGTCATTCTAAGGCAATACAGTTAATGATCTGTTGAAGTGATTCACATTTTCTTTCAACCCCAAAGAGAACATCTTTAAAATGAACTTTTCTAAATTTGTTAGTTTTGAAAATCTGTTTGTAAGTTTATATTTTATAAAAATAGTATTGTTTAACTGAAGAAATATACCATTTAAACTTAATTGATGCAGCACAATTTTTCTGTTAGATATGGTCTATTTTACAAGCAGTGTTTTGGTATTCAGACTAAATTATATGTACCCATTCAAACATGAACTTTCTTCTCCCTTTTGAGATTTAGTTTGAAGTTGTGAGAAAATGAGCTAACTTTAAAAATGCTGGTGCCTTTTAATCATACAGTGAGTTTTGATTATGTGTCACACTTTTAAAAGTTGCTTTTAATCACATCTACCAAATCTATTCCTAAAAGGGATTTACATTTATGTTTCAAAAGACAATAGTAGTAGCTTTGGATGAATGAGACATTTCATCATGTGATATTTTTTAAAATCTCATGAGTAGGGGGTCAGAGTTTTAGTGATTACTCTGTAATGGAAAATTTATAAAAGGTCTTTACACTCTAGGCTTTCCAGGGATCTGCTTGTTCTTTGCTTAGCAAGTATTTACTATGTTCCTACTGTGTGTTAAACATTATGAAGGGCTTTCAAGGTGAATGAATCAGACAGGATCTTATCTTGCAACCTGGTTAAAGAGAAGGGGTGATAAAATGCATTCACAAGCAAACATAATAGAGACAGCTATGTGATAATCTCATAGGAAATATACAGATAAAATACTAACTAGTAGGCTTGAGAAGGGGTATCAGCCTTGGTGACCAAAGCAGAATTCCATGGAGAAGCAGACACTAGAATTGGGCCTTAAAAATGACCTGGATTTCATGAAGTAGAGGTGCATTCCAAGTGGGAGTATTTGGAGTTGAAACCCCAGCACAGGGGAGGAAAAACACAAAATGTATTTGGGAAGGAAAGTGTCAGCAATCTAGACTAGAGGATTGGGGAAAAGGAGGTGATAATAATCAGGTGAGGAAAAGTAGTTAAAGGCTTTGCAGTTTTGTCCATAGGCAATGGAGAACTACAGAAATACCGTATCTCAACCATGATTCAGAAAGAATGATTTGCTAAGAGAGTCTCAGACAGAACAAGAGCTGGAGAAATTAGAGATGAAGAGATCAGTTATATGGAGATCAGTAATGGTATTGGGAACAGGATGTGAAGAGTAGCTATAGGTGACATAGCAAAAGAAGTATAACTAGAACTAAGCAGAATATTTGTTGATGTGCTATTGGTGCTGGTTAGGGGAGGGCAGACTTAGTAAGGGAGAATGATAGCACTCATTGCAGAAACAAGACAATCCCTGGGGGATAGCTGGTTGTGATGCAAAGACAGTGATTTAGATTATAGTGGTGATCAATTTGAACTGACAGGAAACAGGGATGTTGAGGAACTAGACATGTAGAAAAGGGAAGAGAAGAAATACCTCAGCTCTCAGATCTCAAGTTATGCAGGTGGACAGATTCAATTTAAGTGTACTTTCAATTCAGAGCCTGCCTATGAAAAGAATATTGACACTCCAATTAAGAAGCAGAAGGCCATAACTACAAGTTGTATTATACCAACTGGAAGGATGAATCCCCAAATTACGTGTACTGTACAGGCTTATTGATAAAGTAAAATAAGCCTTGGACTCTCATTCTTAATATATATATGAATGGTGTAGTTTTGATCTACCCTGAGGATCTGGCAACGTTCTTCATGGATTGAAATAAAGCCATAGCTCTTACACAAATGTACTTCTTGCTTGCTCCCCTCGACCTTCTTTGCATTTATTTGTTTGTTGAGAGTCTTTATTTAGAGACTTTTAAAAAAATTTAGAGTTTTTTTTTAAGAGACTTTATTTTTAGAGCAGTTTTAATCTTACAGCAAAACTGAGGGGAAGGTAGAGCAGTTTCTCATATACTACCTGCCCCTACGCATACACAACTTCCCCCAACATCACTCACCAGAATGATACTTTTTTTTTTTTTAAATCAAATATGATCCTACGCTGAAACATCATAATCACTCAAAGTCCATAAGCTGTCTTAGGATTCACTCTTGGTGAATATTGTATATTCTTTGATTTTGAAGAATGTATAATGTATGAATGTGAGGGTTGGACCATAAAGAAGGCTGAATGTTGAAGAACTGAAGCTTTTGAACTCTGGTGCTGGAGAAGACTCTTGAGAATTCCTTGGACAGCAAGGAGATCAAACCAGTCAATCCTAAAGGAAATCAACCCTGAGTATTCATTGGAAGGACTGATGTGAAACTGAAGCTCCAATACTTTGGCCACCTGATGTGAGGAGCCAACTCATTGGAAAAGACCCTGATACTGGGAAAGATTGAGGGCAGGAGAAGAAGGGGACAACAGAGGATGAGATGGTTACATAGCATCACCGATTCAATGAACATGAGTTTGAGTAAACTCCAGGAGACAGTGAAGTACAGGGAAGCCTGGCATCTGCAGTCCATGAGGTAGCAAAGAGTTGGACATAACTGAGTGACTGTAAAACAGCAATAATGATATATATCCATCATTATTATATCATGCAGATTATTTTCATTGCCCTAATAGTCTCTGTGCTCTGCCTATTTGTCTCTCCCACTTTATTACAACTCTGGTAACCACTGAGTTTTTTTTTTTACTGTGTCCATAGTTTTGCCTTTTCCAGAATGTCATATAGTTGGAATCAAAGTGTAGCCTTTCCAGATTAGCTTCTTTCACTTAATAATGTGCATTTATGTTTCAGTATTTCTTCACTTAGGAAACTAACAGCATATTTAAATTCTAGTCCAGGTTACCCTTGATACTAAGGATATTTCTAAGTATATTGTTTTCTTTCTTAGTGTAGTTTTTTCTTAAAAATTTTAAATTTTATATTAAATCTAGTAAACATAAACATCATAATGTTTTTAATATTTAAAAAGTAAATTGTTTTTAAAGTTTGCTTTAGTATAAGAGATTTTCAATACGACTTCCTTTTATTTGCAGAGATAAATAAAATTGATTGTAACTTTTGAAAGAAAAGTGTCTTACAAAAAAAGAAAAGGATCTTTGGCAATATAAGATCACTAACTTTTTAAGGTAAGACATCAATTGGTCTCAAGGGGATAAAATTCTCTATTTTTTCTATCACAGAACTAGATTTCAGGATTTCTAACCCCTCCCCTTAAGTTTACCCCATGCCATTCCTTCTTGTTTTCTTTTCATTATATCAGCTTTTCATTATCTGTGTATTCATGTTGTTTAAGAAGCAGTCCAGATCTCTAGCCCATAAACATCACTTCCTCTGTCTCCTGATTTATTTAAGTGGCTGATACTTGAGCCCATGAGATTGTTTACACTAACACCACGGAGTCAAGAGTACTCATTACCTTCACTTCAAGCTGTCCATAGGTCAACAGCATGAGGCAAGACCTTTCATATTTCATACATCAAGACCAAATCTCTTATCCCAATCCTTTACTTCCTGGGCTTTATGCTTGAGTCCTTGCTCACCCACTTCATTGATGAATCAATTGAAATCAAAAGAGTGTGTCTTTTTCCTTCCAGATCACTGTATTCACTTCCAAGTTCTCTGTCATCATAGAAATAACAATCTGATATTGATTTATTGTTTAACTAACTCTGAAAATCTGTGTAATTTCAGAGAGAGAGTCCCCAGTCATTCATGTCTTTGACAGGTTGAAAATGTATTGAGTGCAAGTTGGAGGGAATCAGTTTTCTAATTTAAAGAAAAAAATAGTATTTTATTTGCAGCCTAAGTAGATATGAAAGGGAAAGCCAAAGGATAGTATCTGCATCACATTATCTGCTGATGATACTTTCTACATGACAGATGACTTTTTAAGTTAAAAAGTAACATTAAACTCTATTTAACTTAGGCAACTGATTATCATGAAAAAAGATTTATTTGGTCATCTGTTTTTAACAGACTTTTTCCTCTCACTGACCAATAATGTCTATCACAACTCATTTTGACTTTGGAAATGTTTCTCTTCAATTTCATCTGCTCCAAATCAGATTTCCTGAACTACAGAGGTCTTATGGCAGAAACTATTAATGATGTTACAACCACTAGCATACTAGTGGTTGTAACATCAACCACTAGTATGCTTTGGCCTTGGGGTAGAAGCACAGCTTGCTGTATATAGGCTGCAAAGAATTTAGCCCTTCTTGAAGGCCATTGCTACCCACAGCCATACCATTCCCTACCAGTGGTTTCCACCACAAAAGATCTATCAGTTGACCTACAGACATGACTTTGGACTCTTAGGGTTTTCCCTAATTTCTGATTTCCTGCCAAGGATGTGCTGTTCTTTTATGTTCCAGTCCAATGTCTCATATAGGAACAGGATTGATTGCTTTCAGAGATTAAGGTTGAAGAGAGATCAGGTCTCAGAATTCACCCATGAAGAGCTCACTTAGCCAAGTGGAAAGCCAACTCCCAATATGTTACTTAGAAGGGTTGGGTCCTCCTGGTCTTGCCCTTGTTCTCCTGTCTCATTTATGACTCAAAATAAATAATAAAAAGTTTCTACCTAGCTCATCCCCAAACCCCTCCCCAGTTGAATGAATGGTAAATGAAAGATGAAAGAGTGAGCGCTGCTGGGGATGCATAGCCACATGTGTGTCATGGGTGGTTCTTGTAGGAAAGCTTGACATTGCTAATTCAGAGAATTATAGCTACTTTTGTTGAGACCCTAAAATGCATCTGTTCAAGTATTTGTCATACCATAGCCAGGGCTTACAGGTCTGCACACCTACCATCTTACACACACAGGGACACACACAGACACGATTTTAAACACATTCCTTTTAAAAATCCCATTGTCTAGTACTGGCATGGTATGTGCTTTAAAAATATTTGTTGAATAAATAAATGCATTTCAGATACTTCTAGACTTGTTGATTGATTTTCAAACTGTTATTGATGCACAAATGTGGAATAGACTTAAGGAACAGGGCTAAACAGCCAAACCCATGCCAAAGGCTTAATTTCACTCTATGATTCAGAATCGTCTGCTCTATTTTGAAGGTGTAACCAATTTTATACTTTCAAAAGATTTAAAATTTAAATGTGTAACAATTGGACTTTGAAAGATTTTCAATTATTTGAGCTAACTAGAAGTACAAAAGAGAAGGTTAAAGGAGTCACTGTAAATCTCTCCACCTCCAATATTTGATAAGAGATTGGCTTTCCATTAACTTATTAAGAATCAGTGAAATAGAATTCAACACCTAATGAACCAGGGGATGAGAACAAACCATTTTCAAACACAGTCACATACTCTGAGGCACCACTTTACATGTTAGAATGATTAGTAACTGCTCTTACTTAAATTAGGATAATTAGTAGGCAACCTTTTTGGTTATTTGAGTTCGGTTATTAGTAGTACTTTAAAAAAATAACAAAACTGTATTTATAAAAGTTTCCATGCTTTAGCTTGTTCATTAGCTCAGAACACTTTTCTGTGTCAGATAATGTGAACTAGTGAATTTGGGCTAGAACAGGAGCAGGACTCTTAACAGGACATGGTCGGCCATTCTTCAACTGACCGGTCTCATATTTTAAGGATGCTTTCCTTTCCTGTGTCTTAGTCTCATGCTTGCTATAAACAAAATTGTTACCATCACTTTTATAAGATCAAAAGATTTCTGAGACTCACCAATCAGGCTTGTTCCAAACATTTGCCTTTTTCTCTAGCTATTCTTTTAACTTTCAACTTGTATTCCCTTTGAATAGACACTCACCCAGAAAATAAGCAACTAACCTTGTAGATCTCTATGGGGAGAGTGAGGGGAAAAAAAGAGCTTATTGAAGCAAACCCCATTTTATTCATTTTTATCCAGAATACTGGAGTGGGTAGCCTTTCCTTTCTCCAGAGGATGTTCCCAACCCAGGGATTGAACCCAGGTCTCCTGTATTGTAGGCAGATTCTTAACCAGCTAAATCACAAGGAAATCCCAAGAATACTGGGGTGTGTAGCCTATCCCGTCTCCAGTGGACCTTCCTGACCCAGGAACCGAAGAGGGGTCTGCTTCCTTGCAGGTGGATTCTTTACCAACTGAGCTACCAGGGAAACCCATTGAGAATAAGCAACTAATCTTATAGATCTTTATGGGGAGAGTGAGGAAAAAAACAGCTTATTGAAACAAACCCCAGTTTATTCATTTTTATCCCACCTAGAATACTTTGTTTGCAGTCTTTCAAGTGCTAGAAAATTGTGGCTATGTGAGTATGAATGTGTATTGGGGAAGAACTGGTCTCACTGAGCAGAAGGCAATCTCGATTTTAAAGAAAAATAAGTCTTTTACATTAGTCTGTTGAGACCTGAATCAATCTACATAAAATGTGAGACTCAAGTCAGTTTCATCTCCCCAGGATTGTGAAGGGCTACCACTTAAGCTCAGAAATGAAATTAACAACTTCATTTATTTTATAATCAGAGGAGATATTAATCATTCACTTGTTTCTTCTCAGCTCCTAAATCCCAGTCTACTAGGGACACAGCAACTCTTCAGCTTTGTGTGGGCAGCATTTAATGCACATTGGAAGCTAGAATGGATTCTGAAAAATACTACTTATTGTGTAGAGCACTCAGTGAACTCATGTGATATGCTGGGTTTTATGCCACATAAGTAATGACTAACAATTAAAATAATTTCACTTTTATTAATTTTTATCATCTTCCAAAAGCATAACTAATGCATAGGGAAATTGAGAGTTTATATATATATCAGTAATGTGCATTATTTTTACAGTTTTAAGCATAAAAACAAGTGCATTATAAAAGGGTATATTTATGCTGTGAAAGTGCTACACTCAATATGCCAGCAAATTTGGAAAACTCAGCAGTGGCCACAGGACTGGAAGAGGTCAGTTTTCATTCCAATCCCAAAGAAAGGCAATGCCAAAGAATGTTCAAACTACCACACAATTGCACTTATCTCACATGCTAGTAAAGTAATGCTCAAAATTCTCCAAGCCAGGCTTCAGCAATACGTGAACCATGAACTTCCAGATGTTCAAGCTGGTTTTAGAAAAGGCAGAGGAACCAGAGATCAAATTGCCAACATTCGCTGGGTCATAAAAAAAGCAAGAGATTTCCAGAAAAATATATATTTCTGCTTTATTGACTATGCCAAAGCCTTTGACTGTGTGGATCACAATAAACTGTGGAAAATTCTGAAAGAGATGGGAATACCAGACCACCTGACCTGCCTCTTGGGAAATTTGTATGCAGGTCAGGAAGCAACAGTTAGAACTGGAATGGAACAACAGACTGGTTCCAAATAGGAAAAGGAGTACATCAAGGCTGTATATTGTCACCCTGCTTACTTAACTTCTATGCAGAGTACATCATGAGAAACCCTGGGCTGGAAGAAGCACAAGCTGGAATCAAGATTGCTGGGAGAAATGTCAATAACCTCAGATATGCAGATGACACCACCCTTATGGCAGAAAGTCAATAGAAACTCAAAAGCCTCTTGATGAAAGTGAAAAAGGAGAGTGAAAAAGTTGGCTTAAAGCTCAACATTCAGAAAACAAAGATCATGGCATCTGGTCCCATCACTTCATGGGAAATAGATGGGGAAAGAGTGGAAACAGTGGAAACAGTGTCAGACTTTATTTTTGGGGGTTTTTACTGCGGATGGTGATTGCAGCCATGAAATTAAAAGACGCTTACTTCTTGGAAGGAAAGCTATGACCAACCTAGATAGCATATTCAAAAGTAAAGACATGACTGTTAACAAAGGTCTATCTAGTCAAGGCTATGGTTTTTCCAGTGGTAATGTATGGATGTGAGTTGGACTGTGAAGAGAGCTGAGCACGGAAGAATTGATGCTTTTGAACTGTGGTGTTGGAGAAGACTCTTGAGAGTCCCTTGGATTGCAGGGAGAGCCAACCAGTCCATTCTGAAGGAGATCAGCCCTGGGATTTCTTTGGAAGGAATGATGCCGAAGCTGAAACTCCAGTACTTTGGCCACCTCATGCAAAGAGTTGACTCATTGGAAAAGGCTCTGATGCTGAGAGGGATTGGGGGCAGGAGGAGAAGGGGATGACAGAGGATGAGATGGTTGGATGGCATCACTGACTCTATGAACGTGAGTTTGAGTGAACTCTGGGAGTTGGTGATGGACAGGGAGGCCTGGCGTGCTGCAACTCATGGGGTCGAAAAGAGTAGGACATGACTGAGCTACTGAACTGAACTGATATATGTGTTATTTGGGGCTTCCCAAGTGGCAGGTCTTCCCAGGTGGTGGGGTTTCCCAGGTGGCAATAGTAGTAAAGAATACGCCTGCCAATGCAAGAAACCTAAGAGATGTGGGTTTGGTCCCTAGGTTGGGAAGATCTCCTGGAGAATGGCATGAAAACCCACTGAAGTATTCTTGCCTGGCAAATCCATGGACAGGATCCTGTTGGACTACACAGTCCATAGCGTCTCAAAGAGTCAGATAACACTGAAGTGACTTAAAGTGAAAGTGAAAGTCTCTCAGTTGTGCCTGACTCTTTCTGACCCTATGAACCATACAGTCCATGGAATTCTCTAGGCCAGAATACTGGTGTGGGTAGCCTTTCCCTTCTCCAGGGGATCTTCCCAACCCAGGGATTGAACACAGGTCTCCCGCATTGCAGGTGGATTCTTTACCAGCTGAGCCACAAGGGAAGCCCGAGGTAAGTGACTTAACACATGTGTTATATAACATACATAACACACAATTATATATATGAGAGAGAGAATTTGGAAGGCAAAAATCATAAGCATAAATTCATAATACTAGCAAAAAAGTTACCAAGTCATAAATAGATGTCAATGTCTGCTTTAGACTTTGAGGACAAATTGGGAGCCCATTTATCCTTGTACGACTTGCAATACAGACACATTTCCATGAGAATATCCTCTTAAGAATCTCAGTATAAGTTTTAGGCATAGTTTATGTTTTCTTATATTTAAAGAAGCTTTAGAAAAAGAGGATATGTTACATTAGGCAAAATATCAATATGCCTGACAGGTAGATACAGCAGTACTTAGATGCTAATTATGTTGCAAACAAAACAAAAATGCCACACAAATAATTTGGCACCTTCAAAAGAACTTAATCATTTGAAAATGCCTATTGAAAAAATCATACAATTATTACAATTATTCATATCTGAGGCTCTTTCCTCTGAGGTTCCTACTAAGGACAACTGTCTTTCATTTTTTTCTTGATGGGATCTCCATTTTCCTGTTGTTGTACGATTGAATACTTTTTCTCTTTGAGTGTCTAGAGATTTTTCTTCTCCCTTCCAAGTTAATGCATATCAAAGTTTCAGACATGTTCACAGCTTAATTGTGGCCTTTCTAACTAAGTATTAAATTGTGCATGAACCCTTGTTTATTGGGTGAAACTTATTAATTCATCTAGACATGCTCTTGCTCATCCTTCACTGAAGAAATATAGCCACCTGCCAAGATATTCCATTTAATTGTTTCTCCAAAATCTTTGCCTAATGATATATTTCAGAGAACACTTTAATTTATTTGCACTATATAGTGAGATCTAATACTAGTCATGAAAATAACTTAGAGAGTGACCGTATAGAAAAAGTATTGTTCATAAAAGCATAAATTCATAGTACTAGCATGAACTAGGCTTTCTGGATATTAACAAAAATGATTATTGGGTGAATCTGTTACAAGATACAGGATACACTGTATTTTTATTTGTGAATATTATTAGAAATTAGCCATTTAAAACTCAATTATAGATATTTTGATCATTATTGTTTGTTTTTAATTTAATTTAGAAGGACATGAGTGCACTAGAACAAGTCTCCAAGGTTGAACAGCTTTTGTTCTATTTACAGACCAGACAGAAAAACAAGTAACAATAATAAAGGCTTTCTTATCCAACAAAAATGATCTACAAAAGTCCTGACCATACCCATGGACTACATCACTCAAAGCTGTTACCAGTCTTTGGAGAACTGCAAAGCAAAGCAAAGGTGGAAAATGGCTGATGAGTCTATACTGTGGTTTCAATTGATGGACTAGCCAATTTTGCACTGAATTAAAAAAGCAATCACTATGTAGGTGGCTATTAGGGTATGATAGGCCACCAGGTAAAAGGCGCTTTATAGTAGAAAAATAATGTCTGTGGATGACTATGCAACACAAACCAGAAGTGCATTGTTTTTACGTGCACTAATTGTTATAACAAAGTTATTGTTGTTTTTCCATCACCCAGTCAAGTCCAACTCTTTGTGACCCCATGGACTGCAGCACCCCTGTCCCTCACCATCTCCCGATGTTTGCCCAAGTTCATGTCAATTGCATCAGTGATGCCATCCAGCCATCTCATCCTCTGACATCCTCTTCTGCTTCTGCTCTCAGTCTTTCCCAGCCTCAGGGACTTTTCCAATGAGTCAGCTGTTCTCATCAGGTGACCAAAATACTGGCGCCTCAGCATCAGTCGTTTCAATGAATATTCAGGGTTGATCTCCCTTAAGACTGACTGGTTTGATCTTGCTGTCCAAGGGACTCTCAGGAGTCTTCTCCAGCACCACAGTTCGAAGGCATCAATTCTTTGGTGTTCTGCCTTTTTTTTTTTTTACAGTCCACCTCTCACAACCGCACTTGCTCACTGGGAAGACAATAGCCTTGACAATATGGACATTTCTCAGCAGGGTAATGTCTCTGCTTTTCAACACACTGTCTAGGTTTGTCATAGTTTTTCTGCCAAGAAGTAATCGTCTTCTGATTTCATAGCTGCACTTAACAGTCGCAGTGATTTTAGAGCCTAAGAAGAGGAAATCTGTCACTACTTCTATACACCATGAACTAATGGTGTGGAATGCCATGACCTTAGTTTCTTTAATATTTACTTTTAGGTCTGCTCTTTTACTCTCCTCTTTCACCCTCATCAAGAGGCTCTTTAGTTCCTCTTTGCTTTCTGCCATTAGAGTGGTATCATCTGCATACCCAGGGTTGTTGATGTTTCTCCCGCCTATCTTGATTCCAGCTTGTAACTCATTCAGCCTGGCATTTCTCATGATGTGCTCATCGTATAGATTAAACAAGCAAGGTGACAGCAGACAGCCCAGTCATACTCCTTTCTCAATCACTTGTTCCATACAAGGTCCTAAGTATTGCTTCTTGATCTGCATACAGGTTTCTCAGGAGACAGGTAAGATGGTCTGGTATTCCCATCTAAGAGCTTTCCACAGTTTGTTATGATTCACAGTCAATGGCTTTAGCATAGTCCTTGAAACAGAGGTAGCTGTTTTTCTGGAATTCCTTTGCCTTCTTTATGATCCAGCAAAGGCTGGCAATTTGATCCCTGGTTCTCTTCCTTTTCTAAACCCAGGTTGAACATCTGGAAGTGCTTGGTTCACATAATGCTGAAGCCTAGCATGCAAGATTGTAAGCATGACCTTACTAGCATAGGAGATGAGTGCAATTGTCAAATGGTTAGTGCATTCTTTAGTACTACCCTACTTGGGAATTGGCATGAGGATTGAGCTTTTTCAGTTCTGTGGCTACTGCTGGGTCTTCCAGATTTGCTGATATATTGAGTGCACCACCTTGATGGCATCATCCTTCAGGGTTTTGAGTAGCTCTATTGGAATTTCATTGCATCCACTAGCATCCACCAGTGCTTCCTAAGGCCCACTTGACTTCACACACCAGACTGTCTGGGTCTGGGTGACTGACCATACACCATTGTAGTAATTAAGATTTTTTTGAACAGTTCTTCCTTGTATTCTTTCCATATCTTCTTGATCCCTTCAGCATCTACTATGTCTCTACTGTTTCTGTCTTTTATTGTGCCCTTAACAAATTTACCCATTACCAAATATATTTTACAAATGAGCAAAGAGTAAAATACACTCACTTCAATTAATTGCAAGAGATCATATAAGCAGAAAGTGATATAACTAGGAACCAAACTGTTCCCCTTCCCAAAGTATTTCCAACATTCACATACACATCCTTCATTGATCTATATATATATAACTACAAGCTCTCCCCTCTCTATGTTTCATTATGTACCATCTTCTACTTGTTTAGAGAGAAGGGAGTTGTATTTATTCATTTATTTATTTTTGTCTGTTTGGGTCTTTGGTGCTGCACAGGCTTTTTTCTAGCCGTGGTAAGTGGGGGCTGCTCTCCAGTTGTTGTGCACAGGCTTCTCATTGGGGTGGTTTCTCCTGTTGTGGAGCATGGGCTCTAGAGTACAGGCTCCATAGTTGTGGCTCACAGGCTTAGTTGCTCCACGACATGTGGGAAATTCCTGCCTCAGGGATCAAAACTGTCTCCTGCATTGACAGGCAGATTCTTTACTACTGAACCACCAGGGAAGCCCTTCATTCATACTTTAAATTATATAATATGCACTTTCATAGATCATATAATAATAGTATTTGTAATAATGTTACACATTTTTAATTAAAGTATTAATTATAATTGCATATTTTTAAAATGTCAACGAGTACAGACATGTATAGAATAAAAAGTTAGTCTAATAAAAAAAGTTAAAAGTAGTTGTTTGGTGTTGCTTTTAAACTTCTAAATAGTGAGAGGAAACTGTTCTAAAACTGTGTGAGGCTAGACTAGTATTTCTCAGTGTGATAAGAGGATCACTGGTGGTGTCTCCTGAAAAGCAATCAGAAAGCATTATTTTATCAAATGCTTCTATAGGACATCCCATCAAACTACTGGCACAAGCATAGGCAGGCGACGAACAATTGAACATGCTCAAATATACAGGGTTGGGAAATATGTAAGATAAAAGGTGAGCGCAAAATGTTCCACTGCAAGTTCATTTTATGAGAGAAGGGGTTTTTAAATGGCTCTTATATGACCATTTTGAAGAACTGCGTTGTAGATTGGTATATACCCTGAAAACATCCTGATGATAGGTGAAGCAAGGGAGATGCACTGTTTTGTGGGAAAACCAACCAAACAAACAAAAAACCTATTCTTGACTTCCCTCAACTGGTCAATCCATCACTTTTAGTAATATGTCTCTTGATGCTGATTAATATTCAAGGAAATAGCTAAATGAAATAAATTTGGGAATGTGATTTCAGATGTCTATCATTTTGAACCTGTAACTTCAGGGCCAAAATACCATGACTTTTGTAATATAGTCTAAAATTGCAATTTTTCTTAAGACTACTGACTATTGCTAAAAGTGACCATGACCCTCTGAATTTATTTTTTCCCCAGGAATTTATTTTCTTTGTTCATCAAGTAAAACAATGGATGGTATAATTTTTTTTTAATTTTATTTTATTTTTAAACTTTACATAACTGTATTAGTTTTGCCAAATATATTTTTGACCATACTTAAAAAACCATGAGCAAATGTTAAAACAGAACTTTAAGAAACACTTTTCAGCAGAAATTAAAACTAAGCTAAAGATTAGAATTCAATTTGCTGTTTTTTCCTCAGAAGATATAGTTCAGTCCTCCAGCTTTGCTGTGTGATATGCTCTTAGACTTCACATTTTGGGAGTGCTTGGAGCATTAACAGATATAATAGCACTCCAGTGGGTCTTAGAGGAGGAGAAGGTAGCACAATGAAGTTGACAAATGCATGTTCAGTGATAAAATTTGGGTTTTGTGCTTACTTTTCCTTCCTTTCTTTCTGGTGTATGGGTGGGAGGAGGAGGGCATGGATGGGTGGGATATGTGATCAGCTGTTATCAATCAACTTTGGAAACTCCCTTGTGGTTTGACATTTTTGAGGATTGGCTTGGGCTTCCTGTTAACAGTCATCCAAACTCCAGAAGAGGGCTCTTTGTCTCAGTAGTAGCTACTAATAAACAGAAATACAGATGGTATTTTTGTCCTTCTTATTTTTGGATAAGGTTAATTGGTTGGCTATATATTTTTAACTATGCTCTCTCCTAAAAAGTATACTGGAATATAGAGTAGTTACTAATATTTGTTAATTTTGCTTTGCATGACAGATTTAGTGAGTGGAGTACAATATGGACATTTATACCATCACTAAATCACTACAATGAATTCAAGAATGAATAAATAAATAAATAAAATATTTTATATATATATATATACCACACAACATGGAGGATCTTAGCTCCCTGATCACGAATCAAACCCATGTCCCCTACAGTGGAAGCACAGAGTACTAACCACTGGACCCCTGGAGAAGTTCCAAATTCAAGAACACCTTGATTTAAAAGAATGAAGTTGAAGAAACTGTTCACAGTTTACAGTTGCATGGTTTATTCTCACCCCTTAAATTTAAACCTAAAATGTCAGTTTTGTGGTGATGTCTTTATCTGATTTAATTCCTATGTATCTCCTCTGAGATACACACTCTTATCAATACTATTGCATAGGCAAGGAACCTAAGCCTTAGGAAGACTATAGAAACAACTGGCCTAAGGTTGCATAGCTAGGAATGAGAAGACTCAGAATTTAAATCCAGTTCAATTTGACCCCAGATTTCTGCTCCTCATTTTGATAGCAAACATCATCATCCTCCCCTGTTTTTAACCTGCTTTCAGGGGCAATAATGATCACCAATTATTTGATTTTTTTTTTTTTAGATTTTTATATACATGATTCTTACTTAATTCACTTACTTATGTGAAGAAAAAGTCATAGAGGTAGGTGAAAAACTTCAAAGTCTCATGGAAACAAAAGATATGAAGGAAGCCAGAACAACTGTTGAAGGTACATAACACAAAGGTAGCCTGAGAGGTATCTTTATCCTCTATTAAAAGGTAAAAAGAACACAGGCTTAGCCATCACCAAACATCCACCCTTACTATTTAATATGAGTCATTTTTAGTTAAGCAAAATTGGCACAAGCCAACAATTGCCTATGGATAGAGTTTATAGAGTGGGTAGATTGCCAAAATACTGTTATAAACTTTTCCTCTGATTTCCCATCTTCTCACCTTCCAGAAAAATGTGCAAGTGGCCTTAAAGTATGAACTATCTGATTTTCTTCCCTTTTCAGGTGAGTGTGTGTGTGTGTCCATATGTGTGTGTACTCTGTGTGTGGTGTTTGCTACGAGGTACCACCTTTAGGTATCAGGTCTTCATGGGGTGAGGTGCAGGACTTTCAGAATGTGATAACTCCTGAGAAAATGATGAAAAAATGTTCTGTTTTTCCCTTCCTCTACTTATTTTAAGCATTGGGAGTTATGCCTTGAGAGATTTCCCTTTATTGGTTTTTCCTCCATCATGATCAAGAAACTGATCTATGCTAAAGTCAGAATGAGTCAGATAATAAGAAACCAAAGTGTTTTTGGACCAGTGAGTATGGATGTACTGTAAAGAATCCCAGCAAACTCCCTCTCTTTTTGGGTGTTTAACCACATGCAAACAGGATGGAATGGTGGCTTCACAGTGGGTGTGGTTCTTCCACCTCTCCTCCCACAAACTCCCCTTCCTCTCTTCCCCTGCATGTGTTTCAAATTGGAGCAATGGTGGGTGGGAGAAGCAAGAGCTTCCCGGTGACTATAAATAGTAAAGCCAAGAATCTGAGTGTTCTGGAGGGGAGGTAGAGGGAGACAGAGTGGGCGAGGTGGTAAACTTCCCAGATTTAATCAGTTGCATTGCTTCAAACCAAACCAACTTCCACAGTGTATTAGGAGTAGTGAGAATATATATGCTGAGCTTCAAACTCAATCTGAAAACAAACAAACCAAAACAAATCAAACAACAGCAACAACAAAAGAGGCCATAATAGAGATGGTGCCTGGGAGATAGTTACTTCCCTTAACTTTTCAGAAAAATACAATTATATGTGGACTAATGTGGACCAAAATCCATGGAAAGATTGACTGAGATTCGTTTTAAAAAGCCAAACACATGAAAATAATTTACACAGGAGGTTTCCTGCACCACAGCTGTGCTGGTTATTTATTTTGGACCAGTTTGTGCAAAAAAATGGTACTGAAAATGGACTCAACTCTTGCTTGATAACCTTAAAAAAAGTCAAATTAGTACCCTGAACTCAACACCCCCTTTCCTGAATAGGCTGCTTTTTAAAGATAGATGGTCTTCTGATCTCCAGGTGTTCATTTCTTTAGCTTTTACTTTAAAACTTCAACCCTGGATTTCATCATTTCTAGTCTATGTATCTCTTTTGCACAGATTTTTCCTATGACTTAAACATACCCATAATATATGGAATGGAAGACAGAAGACTAAATAGCATCACTGTTTAGTGTGTGAGCCTATACATGCCTTGGGATGGGAAAGATGCTTGTAAAGAGTACTTCCAGACCCATAAAAGTTATACAAAAGAACACTCTATAGCATTGTTGCCCCACCCTAGTCCATAGACATCAGAAGGATAGAATTGCACCTGCTTTGATGCTTGCCAATTTTCCTCTAAACTCTAGAGTCTGGATGAGGCAATTGGTTTATGGAATCCCAATGCACCTTGCAGGGTGGGATCTCCATTGCACCTTGAACTCAATAGACCTCGGTGTCTCAAAGCCAGCCAACACTTGTGCCAGGGTGTGACATTTATTTAAGGGATTTAGAAACCAAGGTTTCATGCACTTGCAATCAGAGGCTTCTGGTGTCAGTATTCATTGAATTATCCTCTGGCAAAGAAAGAGCTGGGGTTTGACACATCAAAACTCTGCCTTTGTGAAAGAGGAATGTTTGTATAGTTCTGATCTGGTTCATAATCATATTCATTATTTGGATTTATACAATGTCTTTCTTCCGTGTTGCCACAGTGTTTCTTGTCCAATCTAGAATTATAGTGAATTAGGTCTTTTAGGTCAACTCAAAGTTTACCTTTGACAGGCCACCTCCCAATGGGATGGATTTGTTTCTGAGAAGAACTCATTCCCTAAAGAGAAGCACTTGTCATTTATAACAAAAGCCTTTGTCATATTTCTGAAGGGAGGGATCATTGTCAAGGTTATTTCCCAGTGCCTAACATGCAGCTTTGAACATAGAAAGCTTAAGGCTGATTCATTTTTATTTTATAGATCAATGTATTAAAGCACTATGAATCAAAGTTATGCTCCAAGTATCATGGTTTATCTGAAATAAACTTTCAAACAATGCTAAATCCATTCAGAACCCTACCCTCTCTTCACCAAAAATGCTGCATGCCACTGAAAATCAATTTTGGCAGGCATTGAACCTCTCACTGACTCAGAATAAAGTATTTAATTCAGAAAGGATGTTTACCCTGATTTTTAAATTTTCTTTCTTTTGTGAACACATGTATACCTGTGGCGGATTCATTTTGATATATGGCAAAACCAATACAATATTGTAAAGTTAAAAAATAAAATAAAATTAAATTAAATTAAAAAAAAGAAAAAAAGAAAAACTATAAAAAAATAAATAAAATGACCAGAAGCCATAAAAATTAAAATCTTCCAAAACAAGGAGTTTTTTCCTCCCACATTAACTTACCATATATAGATGTCAAGTTCTATTTCATGAGCAGAATCCATGATAGCACAGTACAAAAGGAGTCAGTTTGTTGTCAGCTCTTAAATAATTTGTTACCAAATCTAACATTTGATGCCCTCAGCTTTACCACAAATGGAGCAGCAGCCTTGATTTTTTTCTTAGTTTACTAGAACATCTCTTTTTGTTTGTTTTGAAAGAGAGGTGATCTAATGAGACAAGTGAAATTTCCTGTTTGTTCTTATGAGTATATTTTTAATTTTTTAATTAAAAAATGAGAACACAGACATTGGATCAAAACTGGACTTTAACTTTATTCTTAATTTAAAAACATGAACATGTCAAACATCACATATCTAACTGAAGAAAATCAGTGTGACCTTTTGCCAAAACAAGCAATGCCTCACTTCAGTTTGATCTTTTTTCTTGGAAGAAAAAAATATACCATCCTTCTGCAGCCTTACTGACAAAGTTGACATAAAACATCCCTGAAAATAAGTCCAATTCTAAGTATTAATATAAGCCTCAAATACAGGTCAAAAGACATAGGTTATCTTGCCACCAGGGGGCATTAGACGCTCCAATTAAGATATTCCTCCAAAGAAAGGGTTTGGCTGTGCACCCATTTTTCTTATATTCTCTCTTGTTGGGTCCTTGGGACATTCTATATCCATGGAAAACCATTGCCCTTCCTCATAGAATGGTAATGTAAAGAGAAAAACAATAACAACAACAACAAAATAAACTACCATGGGATTGAAAGAGGGGAAGAGTCTGAAGGTTGTTGGTCCAGAAAGAGGCTTAGGGAAACTTACAAATTATGTGATCTTTAAAAGCCTTGTGTGAATATCAAGAATACAGCTTGGTCTTTTTTATTATGATTATTCTTTTTACTATCTACCTCACAATTGCACTCATCTCACACGCTAGTAAATTAATGCTCAAAATTCTCCAAGCCAGGCTTCAGCAATACATCAGCTGTGAACTTCCAGATGTCCAAGCTGGTTTTAGAAAAGGCAGAGGAACCAGAGATCAAATTGCTAACATCCACTGGATCATGGAAAAAGCAAGAGAGTTCCAGAAAGACATTTACTTCTGCTTTATTGACCATGCCAAAGCCTTTGCCTGTGTAGATCACAATAAACTGGAAAATTCTGAAAGAGATGGGAATACCAGACGACCTGACCTGCCTCTTGAGAAACCTATATGCAGGTCAGGAAGCAACAGTTAGAACTGGACATGGAACAACAGACTGGTTCCAAATAGGAAAAGGAGTATGTCAAGGCTGTATATTGTCACCCTGCTTATTTAATTTATACGCAGAGTACATCATGTGGAGAAGGCAATGGCACCCCACTCCAGTACTCTTGCCTGGAAAATCCCATGGATGGAGGAGCCTGGTGGGTTGCAGTCCATGGGGTCGCTGAGAGTCATACACGACTGACTGACTTCACTTTCACTTTTCACTTTCATGCATTGGAGAAGGAAATGGCAACCCACTACAGTGTTCTTGCCTGGAGAATCTCAGGGATGGTGGAGCCTGCTGGGCTGCCATTTATGGGGTTGCACAGAGTCAGACATGACAGAAGTGACTTAGCAGCAGCAGCAGCAGAGTACATCATGAGAAACGTTGGGCTGGAAGAAGCACAATCTGGAATCAAGATTGCCGGTAGAAATGTCAATAACCTCAGCTATGCAGATGACATCACCCTTATGGCAGAAAGTGAAGAACTTAAGGACCTTTTGATAAAAGTGAAAGAGGAGAGTGAAAAACTTGGCTTAAAGCTCAACATTCAGAAAACTAAGATCATGGCATCTGGTCCCATCAGTTCATGGGAAATAGATGGGGGAACAGTGGAAACAGTGGCTGACTATTTTTCTGGGCTCCAAAATCACTTCAGATGGTGATTGCAGCCATGAAATTAAAACACACTCTTTGAAAGGAAAGTTATGACCAACCTAGATAGTATATTAAAAAGCAGAGACATTACTTTGCCAACAAAGGTCCGTCTAGTCAAGGCTATGGTTTTTCCAGTGGTCATGTATGGATGTGAGAGTTGGACTGTAAAGAAAGCTGAGCACCAAAGAATTGATGCTTTTGAACTGTGGTGTTGGAGAAGACTCTTGAGAGTCCCTTGGACTACAAGGAGATCCAACCAGTCCATCCTAAAGAAGATCATTCCTGGGTGTTCATTGAAAGGACTGATGCTGAAGCTGAAACTCCAATACTTTGGCCACCTCATGCGAAGAGTTGACTTATTGGAAAAGACCCTGATGCTGGGAGGGATTGGGGGCAGGAGGAGAAGGGGACGACAGAGGATGAGATGGCTGGATGGCATCACTGACTTGATGGACGTGAGTTTGAGTGAACTCCGGGAGTTGGTGATGGACAGGGAAGCCTGGCAGGCTGTGATTCATGGGGTTGCAAAGAGTCAAACACGACTGAGAAACTGATCTGAACTGGTGTACTAAACATGTGTATTCCCTTCCAAAGTTCCTATGTTGAAACCTTAAATGCTATTATAATGGTATTTGAAGGTATGTGGTGGTAGAGCGTTTGGGAGGTCATGAAGGTGGAGGGCTGATGAATGGGATTAATGCTCTTGTAAGAAGAGACCTGGGACAGATGATCTCTGTCTCTCCACATAAGAGAAGACAGCTAAAAGTCACCTTTGTGCAAACCAGGAAGAAGATTCTCACATTAACTCAATTGACTGGTACCTAAATCTTGGACATTTCAGCTTCTAGAACTGTGAGTAATAAATGTTTGCTGTTTAAGTTTTCCAGTGTATGATATTTGTTGCTGCAGCCCCAATTAAAACACGATTGATACTTCTTAGCCCTTAAGTTTTTCTATCAATTTGGATGTGTAACACTTGCCTTCTCATTTTCTGCTCCAAAGCCATAACAAGTTTAAAAAAAAAAGAAAAAGAAAACAATAATTCTAAGAATATGTCACTAATTTAATTATATGTTGTTTATTGACTGAATTAGTCTGAATGGAATTAAATAAAAAGAGTGCACATTAGGGAGAAAAACAGACAAAAAGATCATTCTTTTAAATTTGTTTATGTTCAGATTAGTAGCTTTTAACTGAAGTGATTCCACATCACCCTGCCACCCCCAACTTGGGCCATTTGGCAACATCTGGAGACATTTTTGATTGTAGTCGTTTGGGAGAGGGGTGTAGTTACTCGTATCTAGTACCTGGAGACCAGGAATATTGCTAAACATCTTCTATTGCATGGGTTATCTTCCCAGAAAGAATGATTTGATTCAATAGTTCTAAGATTCAGGATCCCTGATTCAGAGCAATACATTTAATGGAAGGCATCTATTTTTCTTCAGGATGAGTATAGTGGTTTAAAATATGATGATAAACACTCCTGATACAGCATGAAAAAAATGTCATTCAGGGAAAGAATGAAGACATGGTTGTTCCAAGTGAAGAAACCCATGAAATTAAGAGGACATGGAGGCAAGATAGCAGAAATGCTGCAAACTTTTCCAAATCACTGAGAATTGGAGAAAAGTTAGAATTGTATCTAGCATACAAATATGCTAGACAGCATATTAAAAAGCAGAGATATTACTTTTCGAGAAGGGTCAATCCAGTCAAAGCTAAGGTTTTTTCAGTAATCATGTGTGGATATGAGAGGTGGATCATAAAGAAGGCTGAGTGCTGAATAACTGATGCTTTTGAACTGTGGTGTTGGAGAAGACTCTTGAGAGTCCCTTGGACTGCAAGGAGATCAAACCAGGAGTCAATCCTAAAGGAAATCATCCTGAATATTCATTGGAAAGGCTGATGCTGAAGCTCCAATACTTTGGCCATCTGATGTGAAGAGCTGACTCATTAGAAAAGACCATGGTGCTGGAAAAGATTGAAGGTAGGAGAAGGGGACAACAGAGGATAAGATGGTTGGATAGCATCACCGACTCAATGGACATGAGTTTGAGCAGGCTCTGGAAGATGGTGAAAGACAGACTCAGACATGACTGAGTAACTGAACAGCAACAGATATGCTAGTTTTCAAAAAGGAAAGGCAAATTCTGAAACCTATTCTGAATGGTATCAAGTGAGAACTTAGTCAGATGTTTTGGCTAGCTGGATTATGGACTTTATCTTCCTTTTCTTGGCCCATTGGGACAGATGTAATATAAGTAGATTTGAGTAACCCTGCTCCTCATAATTCATGTAGGCTAGGTGATCACCTTTGTACCTAACATATGATTGACCAATGGATTACTTGCATTTTTGAATAGCAGTGTCTGGTACCTAGTTCAGAGTCTTGTATTTAGTCTTCTTCTAACATTTTATCTAGTTTAGGAGAAGGCTTCTGATCAAATTTAAGCTGACCTGAAGCAGGGAGGGTGGCAGAATTAAGATCAAAAAGACCATTTCAAAAAAAAAAAAAAAAAGGATATGGGAATGAGATAAACTTATTTAAGTCCTAGAAATCAGCAAAACAGGAAGAGGTTGGAGAATATGGGGATGAGAAGAAGTTTATACAAAAATTATTTCAGTAATTTAGTGGTTCAGTTCAGTTCAGTTCAGTCGCTCAGTCGTTTCCTACTCTTTGCGACCCCATGAGGTGCAGCACTTCAGACCTCTCTGTCCATCATCAACTCCTGGAGTTGACCCAAACTCATGTCCGTTGAGTTGGTGATGCCATCCAACCATTTCCTCCTCTGTCGTCCCCTTCTCCTCCTGCCCTCAATCTTTCCCAGCGTCAGGGTCTTTTCAAATGTGTCAGCTCTTCACATCAGGTGGCCAAAGTATTGGAGTTTCAGCTTCATCAGTCCTTCCAGTTAACACCCAGGATGATCTCCTTTAGGATGGACTGGTTGGACCTTCTTGCAGTCCAAGGGACTCTTAAGAGCCCTTCTTAAGAGTCAACACCACAGTTCAAAGGCATCAATGCTTCAGCACTCAGCTTTCTTCAGAGTCCAACTCTCACATCCATACATAACTACTGGAAAAACCATAACCTTGACTAGACAGACCTTTGTTGGCAAAGTAATGTCTCTGCTTTTTAATATGCTATCTAGGTTGGTCATAACTTTCCTTCCAAGGAGTAAGTGTCTTTTAATTTAATGGCTGCAATCACCATCTTCAGTGATTTTGGAGCCCCCCAAAATAAAGTCAGCTACTGTTTCCACTGTTTCCCCATCTATTTTCCATGAAGTGATGGGACCAGATGCCATGATCTTCATTTTCTGAATGTGGAGCTTTAAGCCAACTTTTTCACTCTCCTCTTTCACTTTCATCAAGAGGCTCTTTAGTTTTTCTTCACTTTCTGCCATAAAGGTGGTGTCATGTGCATATCTAAGGTTATTGATATTTCTCCCTGCAATCTTGATTCCAGCCTATGCTTCATCCAGCCTGTTATTTAACATAAGGTACTCTGCATATATCAATAACCTCAGATACACAGATGATACCACCCTTATGGCAGAAAGTGAAGAAGAACTAAATAACCTCTTAATGAAAGTGAAAGAGGAGAGTGAAAAAGCTACCTTGAAACTCAACATTCAAAAAACGAAAACCAAGGCATCTGGTCTCACCACTTCATGGCAAATAGATGAGGAAACAATGGAAACAGTGACAAGAGTTTATTTTGGGGGGGCTCCAAAATCACTGCAGATGGCAGTTGCAGCCATGAAATTAAAAGAAGCTTGCTCCTTAGAGGAAAACCTATGACCAACCTAGACAGCATATTAAAAAGCATAGACATTACTTTACCAACAAAGGTCTGTCTAATCAAAGCTATGGTTTTCCCAGTAGACACATATGGATATGAGAGTTGGACTCTAAAGGAAACTGAGCACCAAAGAATTGATGCTTTCCAAATGTGGTGTCAGAGAAGAATCTTGAGAGTTCCTTGGACTGCAAGGAGATCAAGCCAGTCAATCCTAAAGGAAATCAGCCCAGAATATTTATTGGAAGGACTGATGCTGAAGCTGAAACTCCAATACTCTGGCCACCTGATGCAATGAACTGACTCATTGGAAAAGACCCTGATGCTGGGAACGATTGAAGGCAGAAGGAGAAAGGGACGACAGAGGATGAGATGGTTGATGGCATCACTGACTTGATGTACATGAGCTTGAGCAAGCTCTGCGAGTTGGTGATTGACAGGGAAGCCTGGCCATGCTGCAGTCCATGGGATTGCAAAGAATCAGACACGACTGAGTGACTGAACTAACTGACTGACTGCATATAGGTTAAATAAGCAGAGTGACTATACAACCTTGACATATTCCCTTTCCCAATTTGGAAACGGTTCATTGTTCCATGTCCAGTTCTAACTGTTGCTTCTTGACCTGCATAGAGATTTCTCAGAAGCAAGCAAGGTTGTCTGTTATTCCCATCTCTCTAAGAATTTTCCATTGTTTGCTGGAATCTACACAGTCAAAGGCTTTGGCATAGTCAATAAAGAAGAAATAGATGTTTTTCTGGAATTCTCTTACGTTTTCTATGATCCAGTGCGTGTTGGCGATCTCTGGTTCCTCTGCCTTTTCTAAATCCAGCTTGAACATCTGGAAATTCTTGGTTCATGTACTGTTGAAGCCTAGCTTGGAGAATTGCTAGCACGTGAAATGAGTGCAACTTTGCAGTAGTGTGAACATTCTTTGGCATTGCCTTTCTTTGAGATTGGAATGAAAAATGACCTTTTCCATTCCTGTTGCCACTGCTGAGTTTTCCAAATTTCCTGGCATACTGAGTGCAGCACTTTCACAGCATCATCTTTTAGGATTTGAAATAGCTTTTCTCAAATCCCATTACCTTCACTAGCTTTGTAGTTTTGCTTCAACTAAGGCCCATTTGACATCACTTTCCTGGATGTGTAGCTCTAGGTGAGTGATTACCCATCATGGTTATCTGGGTCATTAATATCTTTTTCATATAGTTCTTCTGTGTATTCTTGCTACCTTATCTTAATATTTTCTGCTTCTATTAGGCCCATACCGGTTCTGTCCTTTATTTGCCCATCTTTGCATGAAATATTTCATTGGTATCTCTAATTTTCTTGAATAGATCTCTAGTCTTTCCCATTCTATTGCTTTCCTCTATTTCTTTGCATTGTTCACATAAGAAGGCTTTCTTATCTCTCCTTCCTATTCTTTGGAACTCTGCATTCAGATGCATATATCTTTCCTTGCACCAGATGGCTCCAAATTATCTTTCAATTTAGAATTTGGTCATTTTTAGATCATTCATAGTAGGTGTAAACTCCAAATACTTTGGGGGCTGGTCTGATTCTATTAATAAATATTACTGCTTACACATTATGAAGAAGTTTTAAATTCCCTTAAATAGAGTTTCCCTAAAAGTACATCACAGATGGGCAGGAATATATCTCATATCCAGAATTTCATGAAGCAAGCCATTGAGATTATGCATGCTACATACATTTTTTCTCAGAGAGTCACAGTGCACATTTGCCTGTTCAAAGATGAAGTCGCTCAGTCGTGTCCGACTCTGCAACACCATGGACTGTAGCCTACCAGGCTTATCCGTCCATGGGATTCTCCAGGCAAGAATACTGGAGTGGGTTACCATTTCCTTCTCCAGGGGATCTTCCTGACCCAGGGATCGAACCTGGGTCTCCCGCATTGGAGGCAGACACTTTAACCTCTGAGCCACCAGGGAAGCCCATTTGCCTGTTAGAGGCTCTGAAAAAGTACTGCAATTAATAATGAAAAAATTTTTACATTTCTAAATGGAGCATTCCAAGTTTTCTACTTTATCTTCCTTAATTTTCAGCCTCAATATCCATAACCATCCATCCTATAAACTCTTCATTCTGGCCATCCAATAAGTTCTCCTTTATCTTCCCACCCTATGGCTCTTGCCATTTTCCTTCATTAGGAAGATTTTAGTTTTTGCATATGCCATTTGTTCTTGTGTCTTAGGTAACTCTTCCTGAAAGCAAAATCTAAAAGAAATCTCACTTTTGCACACATCCCACAGTCTAACGTGGTTGTGTTTCACGTGGTTACTTATTAGCTCCTGATGGTACCTTAGGACCGAATATATTCTGATATATGTTATAACACTTAGTATATATAGTGTTTTACACCAAATAGATAAAGCTTCTTGGAATTATTAAAGAGACCACGAAGCAGTTGGAACTCTATTGACCCATGCTCAATGTAAATATGCTAATTTCAAATCATAGTCTTTTATAATCTTGAAGATCTGATAAGAATGGATAGTGTCAAACACTATCCATTAGTGGATAATGACAGCCTTTTCTTGGGCAAAGCATCAATGTAGTCCATAGTGATTTTTTAAAACAAATTACTCTCCTGTATTCACTCTTGTCTCTGCTTGATGATCACATTCCAGATGGAATGATGGCTTTGTAGATATCACATTTCAATGAATAAACCATGTTCTCTATTTTCATTATTTCATTTCCAATATTATGTTTTTATTATGGGTGTGTGGTTATACCTTTGCCTGATCTGTTTTCACATCACATATTGGACTAAAACTTGGTGATTTTGCTTTCTAGGTAAATATAATATATTCTATGTCTCCCTGTCAATTTGATCCAGAAAGATAAAATGGTTTTTGACTCAGATTGTTGTAGGTCTTGCACTGGAAACCTACATAAGTCTCTCAAAACAGCTTTAGTGACAGAATCTAAGGCAAACAATGATTGTCCCTTTATTAATCAGCAAGCAAGGGGGACTTAAAAAAAAAAAAAAAAAGACAAGTAATGCCCTCCCTGTAACACCTAGCTCTTTTAATTTCAGGAAAATGTAATGAAAACTTTCCAAACTGGGTAGTTCTAATACCTAAACTAAAAATCATAAATGGAATTGCCTAAGCCAAATTTAAGTAGAAAGTTCACTCAGAGGGAAGTTGAGTTATCTCAGGTAGAGATGGATTGTTTTCAAATAAAGGCAATTGACAAGCTTTAGAAAATGAAATATATGAGTAATAATAATAATTTACTTCCTTACAGTATTTCATGTCTACTACTTCTCTCAAAATTTTATCTCCCCAACTTAACAATGTATAGCTAAATGACACTAATTAAGGAGATTAATTTTCTATTATTATAATTAACTAAATTATTAGTTAATTATTATTATTAATATTATTATTAACTAAAGTTATTCTAAAGTTTAAATTAAGAGAATGATGAAGGCATTTACTTAGAAACTGTTTAAATTAGAAAATATTTAGAAATTAGAAAAACTGGAAAGTAGAAAATCTTTATTCCATCCCAAGATATTTTTCTCTCTTTGGGATAAATTTAAAAAGTAATCAAAGTTTTAAAAAGTGCTCAAGTGTTTTGTGCATACAGAGTATATACATTGTACCCTTTCTTCAAAAATAATTCATTGAATAAT
Organism: Bubalus bubalis; assembly: GCF_019923935.1. Taxonomy (NCBI): domain Eukaryota; kingdom Metazoa; phylum Chordata; class Mammalia; order Artiodactyla; family Bovidae; genus Bubalus; species Bubalus bubalis. The sequence goes on along the minus strand of NC_059170.1, from coordinate 34,252,442 downwards.
TACTTAGATCTTATTTTTCTTTCTGTCCTCTTTAGCTAGAGCATTAGTATCAGGATTAAGGAGCATAATGCAATTAGTCTACCATTTCTTAGCCTTTTTGTGGTTTAAAATCAAATCCCTGAAAAGCTGTGATTCAGGAGTTTGAGATGTCTAGTAAAATGCCAAGTGTACCAAAGGTAAACAGAAATAGAAAAGTACCTTCCTTTTATTGAATAATGAAATAGATGTTTTACAAGAATGTGCAGTTGAAGATAGTGAAGTGTTTAATTCTAACTCTGTTTCTTTTCTTTCAACCTTTTAGCTGAATCCCTAATTAAGAGCTTCATTTTTCTTCCAGAGGAAGAATGAAAATGTTTGTTGTCCTACTAAATTGCTGTTATCAAATGATCAGGTTCTAGTTCAGGATTTTAGCTAAAGAAAGCTCAAGCATCTGGAAAAGTACAGGATAAATATCCTTATCAAGATATTTGCCTTTCAATATACAACATAAGGCAATTGCTACTTAGACTGTTCTGGCTTTTCGTATTTACCTCAGTTGGATGGTTTGTTATTTACCCTCCTCTTACTTCTTCAGTAACCTAAGGGACTGACCATCCTAAAAGTCTTCCCTGTATTTCTGTGACTACTTCTAGAATAGAATCTCCCTTTAAGGGACTTATTAAGCACGCTTCACATCTGCCTTCTCTGCTTTTCCTTGGTGAACACATGCATTTCAAGTATAGGAGAGATAAAACTTTATTCTTTATCCTCTTGGGTTGATCTCTGACAAAATGCAGATTAACAGGAGAAAAAGAATACAAATTTTATTTGATTTTAATATTTTAATTTTTACATCTACATGGAGATATCACAGAAAAGAAAGCATAAAACCAAAGAAGCAGGTAAGCCTGAGTGCTTCTATACCATTTTACCAAAGATAGAAAAATTAGTGGAAAAGTGACAACACAAACGAAAGAGGATTGGGCTACTAGGAGAGGTAAATTTTGATAAGATGATATGGGGGAAATTAATGGAAGATTGGGGTTATTTCAGTAAGGTTTGCTAATGAGATGCAAGTCAGGATGTCTCCAAGGGTAAGTCATTCTCCTCCTCCTGATGTGGGAGGAAAAAGGAAACTACCACCTCCACAAAGGAATGTTTCTGCTTTGCCTTTAGGTAAGAGGGAGAGGATAGATGGCTTTCCTGTGTCTGCTGCTTCTTAATTGTCTTCAACTCAGAATAATCCTTTGGTTAAAATAGCATACTTTGGGGTGGCATGTTCTGATCCTCTTCCCAAACTTCTCCTAGGAACTCACTTGGACCTAAACTCACATTCTTGGGCTCATATCGAATCCAGTGCTTCATTCAATCTGTACTCAGTTTTATATGCTTCTTTTCCCCCTCACCCAGTTCTGCTGACCCACCCTGAAGACATTTCCCTATCTGCATTTCTGTCTAATCTCATCCAGAGGACTGTGCTGGAGTTTACTTGGCTATCTTTTCAGTGTATTTATTATGGCATAAAGTATTCATCCAACTTCCTTCAGAACATTCCTATGTAATTTTCAATCAACTTTATTTCTCATATCCTCCTCTTCCTTTTTCTTTTTATCTCAATAAGTTTTGCTTCTTTCAAAGCAAGAACATTGGTTTAAAATTTTTTTTCACATGAAGGCTTGAAGATTATTTTGAGGGTGTTAAAAATGTAAATATTAACTTGCCCTTTCTCTTTGAAGCTATAAAATACCAAATTAAGATACTATGTTTCCTGATGGATGACTAAGAAGTTTATAAACAAGCAAGTCAGGAAAGAAAAGAGTAGGAAAGAATGCTCCTAAGTCACTCCAGTCGTGTCTGACTCTGTGCGACCCCATAGACGGCAGCCCACCAGGCTCCCCAGTCCCTGGGATTCTCCAGGCAAGAACACTGGAGTGGGTTGCCATTTCCTTCTCCAATGCATGAAAGTGAAAAGTGAAAGTGAAGTCGCTCAGTCGTGTCCGACTCTAGCGACCCCATGGACTGCAGCCTACCAGGCTCCTCCGTCTATGGGATTTTCTAGGCAAAAGTACTGGAGTGGGGTGCCATTGCCTTCTCTGAGGAAAGTATGAAAAAAAAATTGCTATGCTTCACTGAGAAAATAAAAGGTACTAGTTGGAACTCTCCTTTTCACTTTCTTCACCAAACCTTTAACCTTGCCTGAATCTGTCTCCATTGTAGTTCTTTATAAATATATATATATATTTAAAAAAAATCTCTAACTCCAATCAAAAGCACATGTTACCTTTCAGCTTTTGCTTTCTCAAGAAGTCCAGTCTTTAAATTATTTCCTCTCTTTTCTCCATTATCAGTCAATCTTTCCCTCTTTGTTGGGTTTTCTTATTGGTGTGCAAGCATGATTGTATCTTATAAAAAACTAAAGTCAAGCATCCCCTTTAAATCACTTTCCACTGTAGCTCTTCCATCTCACATTGTCCTACTCCACTTCCTGTTTCCCTTCCCATCAATATTTCTCCAAAGGGTAAATGTGGCCACTCTGTTTCCATTTCTTTACCACTCTTTCTCTTAAGACTACTGTGCTCTGGGGACTGTTTTCAAGCTCCACTGGAACTGCTTTTGTTAAGGTTAATGATAACCTCCAATAGCCAAATCAGAGAATACCTTCTGCCTTCCAAAGACAAGATTTCATATCAACGAATGTATCTTTTCTTTAATATCCTCTGACATCTTAGTTTACTCATGGACTGAGTCTTTGCAGATTCTTCCTTATTTGCTTGTACCTTAAACTTTGGAGATTTCTGAGGCTGTCTGTCTCTTTCCTTCTTCTTCTCCTTCCTCTTTCCTTCTCCAGTTCTCTTCTCTTCTTTTTTTTTTCCTCTGATCTCTTCTCCCTCTTTTCTTTATGTAAAATTTCTTTATAGGTGATCCCACCCACATTCCTGGCTTCAAATAGCATTCTATATATATTTTGTGAGACTAAGGGCTTTTTATGTCTCTTATTCTTAATAACATAAAGTGAAAGTCACATATAAAGTGAAAGTCGCTCAGTCGTTGTCCTCTTTGGACGAGTACTACTCTACTGTAGTCCATGGAATTCTCCAGGCCAGGATACTGGAGTGGGTAGCCTTTCCCTTCTTCAGAGGATCTTCCCAACCCAGGGATCAATACCAGGTCTCCCACATTGCAGGCAGATTCTTTGCCAGCTGAGCCACAAGGGAAGCCCTAAGGGCTTATATTATTAGGGTGCTACTGTCTAATGCAGTACCTGAAAAACAGTAGGTTCTTGTATCAGTCTTCTGGGGCTTCCATGGATGGTTTAAAGAATAGCAATGTATTTCTTGGTTATGGAGGCTGGGAAGTCCAAGATTAAATTGTCAGCAAGGTAGTTTTCATTCTGAGGCCTCTTCTCTAGGCTTGTAGGCAGCTGCCATATCACTGTGTGCTCTCACGGCCTCTCCTTTGTACTAGTGTGGAGAGGGCAATCAAGCTTTCTAGCACCTCTTCTTAAAACAGCACTGATTATATCAAACCAGGGCTTGACCCTCATGATTTTATCATACTCTAATACCTCCCAAGAGCCTTGTCTCCAAATACCATGACATTGGAATACTGAATGCCATACCAGCTCATACCATATGTTAGGGCTCCATAGAGTTTACTGAAAAAGTCTCATGAGAGTTTTGAGTTCAGCTCTGACAGAGAAAAGGAACTTTCACTTTGGATTCTCTATCCATTTTCTCAGAGAATATACTGTGCCAATAATTTACATCCCCACTAACAGTGCACAAGATTTCCCTTTTCTCCATTTCCTCACTAGCATTTGTTATCACTTGTCTTTTTTATAGTATTTATTGCAACAGATCTGAAGTGATATCACATTATGATTTGTTTTTTATTTAATTTTTGGCTACACCTCACAGCATGTGGAATCTTAACTCTTGACTAGGGATCAGACTTGTCCCTCCTACATTTGGAAGCATGAACCTTTACCACTGAACCACCAGGGAAGTTCTCACGTGGTGCTTTCCTTATCCCAGCCCACTGTTCATACCACCAACCAATATCTGTTTTCACAAGCTCTGTATTTTTCAAGGTTCTGCATGTGAGATGATTAGTAATGTTGAGCACCTTTTTTATAATTTAAATTTTGACCCCTTATCAGACACATGGTTTACAAATATCTTCTCATATTGCATAGATTGCCTTTTCCATGAACAACATGCCTTTCCACTTAGAGATAAAGCTACCTTTTATACCACTTCTGGATATATATCCTTAGCAATCAAGACATATCTGTACCTAAGTTCATGGAAGCAACCTAAGTAAGCACACATGATGCAGGACTAGATAAAGTATATGTTATGCTATGTGGGTGTGTGTATATGTGTATATATGATGCAATATTATTCAGTAATAAGAAAGAAGGAAATTCTGCCATTTGTTACAATGTGAATGAAACTTGAGGGCATTATACTAAGTGAAATAAATCAGACAGAGAAAAGCTGTATATGTATATGGTCATCATATACTGTATGATCTCACATGCAGAACCTTGAAAAATATGGAGCTTATGGAAATAGCAATTTGGTTGGTGGTATGAAGGGTGGAGTGGAGTAAGGAAAATAGTTAAGGGTGGTCAAAGTGTACAAGCTTTCAGTTATAAAATGAATATATTTTAGAAATCTAATAATGTACAATATAGTGACCATAGTTAAGAATACTCTGCTGTAAACTCAAAAGTTGCTTAAGGAATCTATTTAAAAACTTCTTACCTTTTGCTGTTCAGTCACCAAGTCGAATCCAACTCTTTGTGACACCATGGACTGCAGCACACCAGGCTTCCCTGTCCTCACTATCTCCCAGATTTTGTTCAAATTCATGTCCATTAAGTCGTGATGCCATTCAACCTTCTCATCCTCTGTTGCCCCCTTCTTCTCCTGCCCTCAATCTTTCCCAGCATCAGGGTTTTCTTACCATAGACATACATAAAAAGGTAACTAAGTGGGATGATGTATATGTTCAGTTCTGTTCAGTTGCTCAGTCATGTCCAACTCTTGTGATCCTGTGGACTGCAACATGCCAGGCTTCCCTCTCCATCACCAACTCCTGGAGTTCACCCAAACCCATGTCCATTGAGTCGGTGATGCCATCCAACCATTTCATCCTCTGTCATCCCCTTCTCTTCCTACCTTTAATCTTTCCCAGTATCAGAGTCTTTTCAAATGAGTCAATTCTTCACATCAGGTGGCCAAAGTATTGGAGTTTCAGCTTCAAGCATCAGTACTTCCAATGAATATTCAGGACTGATTTCCTTTAGGATGGATATGTTAACTATTCTTATTGTAATAATCATTTTGCAATACATATATCAAATGATGTACACTTTAAACTTACACAGTGTTGTATGTTAATTATATCTCCATAAAGTTGGAGGGGGAATAAAAGGGAAGGGTAATTTAAGTGAAGTTTTTAAGATTGTGCTTCCTTTTAAAACTGTGTTTAAAACTTCTCTTGAAAATACTCAAATACTATTTTGGTCTTCTCTATCTCTTGAGGTCCATAGAACACATAGATATAAAAGGCAGTTTGGCCTCAATTATGGATGTGGAAATTCTGAATAATCCTAAATAGTACCTTTTAACTAATAATAATTTGAACCTGAAAATTTGGGGGAGAACGGTGGTGCAGGATTGAAGAGGGCTGTCCTGGGCAGTATTATGTGTTTAGCATCTTCCTTGGCCCATTGAATGCCAGTAGCACCTTCTTCGTTTTGACACCCAGAAAGGTATTCAGACATTGTGAATGTCCTCAGAATTGGACAGCAAGTTGTGTGGCAGCAAGTTGTCCCCCACTTAAAACTTCAAGTATATTTTTCTCTGAGAAACTGGCTTGAGAATCAAAAGTGAAAGTTATTTTACTCTGTAGGAGTCCAGCACAAAACCTGGCCTTCTCCTGTGAGACTTTTTTCAATAAATTCTATGGAACTTATTATACCTCCATTTGTAACCTGTTTTGCATTTTTAATTTTTTGTTTATAAATATGTATCAGGTTTCTGTTGTCATTGTGGTTTAAGATGTGTATATTATTTGTCCTAATGACGTCTTAACTTTTTGGAGGTCAGGACTATTAAAAATATATTTCATCTAATTTCACGAAGAAAGTAGGCATTGAAACATGTTATTTCATCTCATTTCATGAAGAAGGTAGGCATTAACTAGCTAAAGCAAATATGGAAATATCTGTAAGAGATCTTTGCTCACCTTTTTAAATGTGAACTTATAAATCAGTATACAAAATATTATCCAGTAAGATTCCTTCTTTTTTTTTAATTTAATGGTGGAATTTTGTTAATTTTGTTATGTTAGTATGGTAGCTTTTCACTCCATTCAAGTGTGCTTTGGAAAGGTTTAATATTAGTATAGTCTACCTATGTCATTTCAACGGAGGAAAACAGGTGTGTTGGTGTTTAAATTCAGGCATAATAGATTGTGTCTGAGAGTGAGCAGAGGTTATTGGTTTTTAACCTGATTTTAATTTGGGAAGTTGAATTATACAGATCTGAAAATAGGAGTAGCTAATGGAAGGAGAAGCACACTTACACTCTGAAAGGTCTTGGATATGCTTTTTCCCTGTTCTGCTCTGGGAAGTCCCTCTGAAGTCACAGGGAGGTCCCTGAACCCAGCTGGGACAGGAGCAACCTTGAGAATTCCATGAAGACATCCGCTTGGATAGCTGTAAAGTGGAGCCACTGAACTCATTCCTAACAACAGACAACTCTTTTCAGTTCATTTTCCAGGGCAAGATTAGATCATGTTGGAAACCTCACCAATGAACCTTATAAAAAGAGATAAACTCACTCCCAATTTTCATCAGGTTTTGAAGTAAAACCATTAAAAACCAGTATCCCACAGCAGACTACTGGAAACAAATTTGCATTTCATTCTCAGGAACAGAAATATCTCTAGGCAAATACTTCAGTAAGAGCACCTGTATTTACTACCTTTTTAAGAAACCCATCTTGTGGACACTTGATCTGGGGACTCATACAGCCCATTGCTATGCTTGTCAGATGATATTTAAAAGGAACTTGGAGATTTGTATTCTCAGTTTTGAGAAGAGCCATAGCTCTTTAAAATCTTTCTTCCAACAAGGAATATGATTGAGTTACATTGCAGTGGAGTTGTTCAGTTAGCCCATATGCTGATTCCTGCTTAAGAAATAATAGTTACAGTTTCCCAATGGAAACTTATTGTAAATGTAGCATTTCTTTATTTTACTAGGCAAGTAAGTGTATGAAGAGATGACAGCCTTTTTTGCTAAGTGTCATGAAGACACATGAGTCTAAAGGGTGAAGAACATCCACAGGCTAGATATCCACAGGTTTTTATTAATGACAACAGAATTATATTGACATTTAATTTTACATTCAGTAAAATGAATAAATCTTAAACATGCAGGTTTTTTTGACACATGTGCATTTCTTTCACCCATATCATAAGGAACATTTCCATCACCTCTGAAAATTCTGTTGTGCTCTTTTTGATCAATATGTTTACCTTCTCTTCAAAGTTAATCAGTTCTAAAATTGTATCAAAATGATTTTTTTTTCCCCCTTGAGCTTCATGTGATACTTTTTTTCTTTCCTTTACTTTTTTGGCTCAGGGTAATATTTGTGAGATTGCTCTATGTCACTGCATGTATTCATTTGTTGGTCATCCTTTGTTGATCATTCATATTTCACTATGTGAATATATCATAATTAGTTGATGCATTTTCCTGCTCCTGGACATTTTTTCAAGTTTGGAAGTCTCATAAATAGTGATGCTATAAGTATTCATGTATGTACAAGTCAGATTGTAGAACATACTCACTCATTTCTCTGGGATAAGTGTTTAGGAGTGCAATAACTAATTCATAAATTAAGTGTATATATAACTTACTGCTGCTGCTACTGCTACTGCTAAGTCACTTCAGTCATGTCTGACTCTGTACGACCCCATAGACGGCAGCCCACCAGGCTCTGCCGTCCCTGGGATTCTCCAGGCAAGAACACTGGAGTGGGTTGCCATTTCCTTCTCCAATGCATGAAAAGCGAAAAGTGAAAGTGAAGTCACTCAGTCGTGTCCAATCTTAGAGACCCCATGGACTGAAGCCTAACAGGCTCCTCCATCCATGGGATTTTCCAGGCAAGAGTACTGGAGTGGGTTGCCATCACCTTCTCCGATAACTTACTAGAAACTGCCAAACATTTTCCAAAATGATTGTATTAATTTACTTTCTTGAACCCACAATGTATGCATGAGTTCTGGTTGCTCCACCTCAACATCCTCAGTTTCTTCTTGAGGGATACACAAAATGATTTAATAAACCCCCAGTGCCCATTCTATTTTAGTTATTTTTATCTATGGACAAAGAGAAGGAAATGGGGAAAGAAATTTTTAGAACATATTTATATTTAATCCATCTCATTTTCATTTTGTATGTGTTTTTAGCTTTAAAGTGTGGGTCTTGTGGGCTTCCTAGGTGGCTTGGTGGTAAAGAATCTGCCTGCCAATGCAGGAGATCCAGGTTTGATTGCTGGGTCAGGGAGATCCCATGGAGAAGTAAATGGCAACCCACTCCAGTACTTCTGCCTGGAAAATCCTGTGGACAGAGGAACCTAGTGGATTACAGTCCAGGGGCTCACAAAGAATCAGACTCAACTAAGCACACGTACACGTGTGTATCCATGTGCCTTGTAGGCAGCATTTAGGACTTTTTTTTAAATCCAGTCAGTCACCCTGTGTCTTTTGTTTGATGCATTTGGTACACAGACTCATTAACTTTTAAAGTAATTGTTTCTAGGTAGGTACTTACTGCAATTTTATTTGTTTTCTGGTAACTTTTATAGTTCTTCTCTTTTCATGGCTTTTTATTAAGTAATTCCCTTTTGGTTTGATGATTTTCTTTTTTTTTTAAATATAAATTTATTTTAATTGGAGGCTAATTACTTTACAATATTGTACTGGATTTACCATACATCAATATGAATCTGCCATGAGTGCACACGTGTTCCCCATCCTGAACGCCCCTCACCTCCCTCCCCCTACCATCCCTCTGGGTCATCCCAGTGCACCAGCCCTTAGCATGCTGTATCGTGTATCAAACCTGGACTGGCAATTTGTTTCACATATGATATTACACATGTTTCAATGCCATTCTCCCAAATCATCCCACCCTTGCCCTCTCCCACAGAGTCCAAAAGACTGTTCTATACATCAGTGTCTCTTTTGCTGTCTCGCATACAGGGTTATCATTACCATCTTTCTAAATTCCATATCTATGTGTTAGTATACTGTATTGGTGCTTTTCTTTCTGGCCTACTTCATTCTGTATAATAGGTTCCAGTTTCATCCACCTCATTAGAACTGATTTAAATGCATTCTTTTTAATGGCTGAGTAATATTCCATTGTGTATATATACCACAGCTTTCTTATCCGTTTGTCTGCTGATGGACATCTAGGTTGCTTGCATGTCCTGGCTATTACAAACAGTGCTGCGATGAACATTGGGGCACACGTGTCTCTTTCAATTCTGGTTTCCTTGGTGTGTATGCCCAGCTTAGTAATAGACATGTTTCTTCCTTTCTATTTTTGTATATCCATTGTATTAATAGGTTTTTTACTTCTAATTACCATGGGGTTCATACATGTTTATATAACTATATCTTCTTATTTTAAACTGATGTATGTTCAAATACATTCTAAAAACTCAAATTTTTTTACTCCCCTCTTCCACATTTTTGTTTTTGACTTCATTTTTTAAACCTCATGTTTAGCCCTTGTCTACTATGATAATTGCTTTTATAATTTTTAGTCTTTTATTTTTTGTAATAGTTTAAGTAGCTGATCCTTAGCCTTTACTAGTGGGATTTTCCCTTTTCTATGGCTTTTACTTTTCTTTTCCACTTAGGAAGACCCTTTAACATTTCTTTAATAGTAGGTTTAATATCAAAGAACTCTTTTAGCTTTTGCTTGTCTGAGAAGTTCTTTATCTCTCCTTCTGTTCTAAATGGTAGTCCTGCTGATAGAGTATAGTAGGTTGCAGAGGTTCTTCTTTTTTTTTCCCAGTACTTTTAATATATCATGCCACTCACTCTGGCTTCCAAAGATTCTGATTCCTTATGGGGATTCCCTTGTATATGACTCTGTTTTTTTCTTGCTGCCTTTAGAATTCTCTATTTTTAACTTTTCCCATTTTAACTGTGATATCTGTTTGATCTGTCTGCTTCCTATACCTATATATCTGTTTCCTTGTACAGATTTTTGGACTTTTCAATCATAATTTATTTAAATATATTTTTGATTCCCTTCTCTCACTCTTCTCCTTCCGGGATCTCTATAATTCAAATGTTGATATGCACAATGTTATCCCAGAGGTCTCTTAAACTGTATTCCTTTCTTTTTAAAACTTGTTCTTCTGATTGGGTGATTTCCATTATTTAATGACAGATCACTTATTCATTCTTCTGTGTCACTTAGCCTGCTATCCATCCTTTCTAGTGTGTGTGTTTCTTAATTCACCTACTGAATTCTTCACTTCTGAGTCTTTTTAATATTTTCTTGTTTCTTGTTAAAATTTTCATTGTGTACATCTATTCTTTTTCCTTATTCAGTTAACATTTTTAGTGATGCTTTGGATTCTTTATACGGCCAATTGTTTATTTCTGTTTCATTTTTTTTTTCCAGGGTTTTCCTTGTTCTTTCAATTGCTAGCAGTTTCCCTGCCTTTAATTTTGCTTAACACTCTTTGCCTCTATGAATTTAGGTAAAACAGTTGAACTCCCAAGGTCTTGAAATGGTGACCTTAAGTGGGAGTTTCTCTATACAGACTGCATGTACCCAGTGCCTTTGGTGGGAGAGCTGAATTGGGTGGAGATGCCAGTCACACCTTTCCACACAGTGTTCTGGCAGCTATAACCCCTGTTGAGGGTAAAATGGGACAGCTAGAACTGGAGTCTGGTGTGAGGCAAATCCTCCCCTGCCTAGTGGCCACCATTCCCCTGGGGGAGGGGAGGAGGGCAGGGTCTGATTCTAAATTGCTGGAGCAGAATCCCTAAGGGTCAGGCTCAGGATGGTTCTGTTCCCTCTAAGTGTGTATTTTTCCTCTCTCCCTGCACTGGGACCCTTGCCCTGGAAGAGGTGAATGCTGAAGCAAGTGGATCTCATGTCGACTCTCGGCTTGTGTTGACCACAGATAGTTTTGATCTGTCTCTAATGTGCTGCCTGTGCCATTGTCTGCAATTGTTTTCCTCACTCTTTTCAGTTGCAGCCTTGAGTGTTAGTGTCCTTTGTTCCTGTTAGCCTATCAGATCATGACACTTCTTATGGCAAAGCATACAGCAGGGTAATCAGGGCTCATGTGGACTCTTGGGATCTCAGGGTTGAGCTGTGATGAATCGGTTGCTTAGAGATCTGGGCTGCTTCTGAGGCACTGTTTGAATAGGTACCAACATTGACCCCTACCTTCCCACCCAGGCTGTGTCCCAGGACCAGGTCACCTCTGTCTCTGTCTGTGTAGTATCCAGTGCTCCATATCCAGTGGTGCACTGTGGCATACAGTGAATGGGGCTGGAATGTTAGTTCAGCTCAGGCTGGAAGGCATACTGAGGCAGTAGTGGGAAATCTGGCAGCCACTGGAGCAGACCTCTCTCCACTCTTCCTTAGGGACAAGCCAGTGGGCATGCACTCCTCATGAGCCTAGTCCAAGCTTCCCACTGCCTTCTCCAAGTCCCAGCAGTCCTGCAACCATCCAAGGGGGGTCATCATCCCCATGTAGGACCCCAAGACTAGAATGCCTAATCTGTGGTGCTCACAGCTCACTCCTCAAGGCAACTGTCCCTTTTCCCCTTAGCCCCATCTCAGGGGCACAGGTTCCAACCCAATTGCTTTTCTTTGCTTCCTACATGATTACACATCTTTTTTATAGTTTTGATTGTACAGAAGTCCTTCTGCCAGTTTCCAATTAGTTTTCAGTGAGAATTTTTCCACTTGTTGATATATTTGTGATATGTTCACAGGCATAAGGAGAACTCCATGTCCCCTTACTCTGGCATCTTGCTCGATCATTTACATTTTGTGTTGACAGTTCCTACTTTCTTTAAATTGTAAACTTAGAAGTGATTGTTAGTTGATAAACATTGATTTCTGCTCCAACTCAGGAGCAGATTTACAACTCTTACTCTGCTCTTTCTGCTCAGAGTGTATCAGCTTCTTTTGTTACCATATAGATCCTATTGTTCATCTTCCCTTAAAAACATTCCTAGATATATGATATTAAATGTATATATTCTGTATTAATACTTAAACTCTTTACCACTAGTGCCACCAAATGGTACCTACATCAAATTGTAATTTGTATAGTGAAAATAACAATCAACTTCTTTAATGATTTATTTTTTAGTTTTTATTTTGAAATAATTCAAAACCTTGAAATCTTAGAAAGCATTTTCAATATTGTCTTTTGTCTGATTCAATTTTAATATTTTGTAACATTTGCTTTACAATTTTATTTCTCTATACACATGTATATTATTTTTTTCTGAATAATTTGAGAGTAATACAGAACATGTACTTACTTTTAAATATATGAGTATTTTTCCTAAAACAAAGATATTATTTTATACAACTACAGTACAATTATCAAAATAAAGAAATAACCATTAATATAATAGTAGTCTTTAAAATATATACCTTAAGTTTTGGTAATTGTTTCAATAATTTCCTTTATTGCAAAATAAATGAGTTTTTCTTATTCAGGATGCAGTCCAGGAAAACTTGTTGGCTTTGTCTCTTTCTTTTCTTTTAATCTGGAGTAGTTCTGCTATCTATTTTTTTAAATCACCTTGGAATTCCTGAGGAGCATGGACCTTTCATTGGTTTTGTCTCCCAATCTGTATCTGTTTATTTCTTACTCATGTCATGCTTTCAAATTTTGGTGCTGGAGAAGACTCCTGAGAATCCCTTGGACAACAAAGAGATCAAACCAGTTGAGCCAAAGGAATTCAACCCTGAATATTCATCAGAAGGACTGATTCTAAAACTGAAGCTCCAATACTTTGGCCACCAGATGCAAAGAGCTGACTCACTGAAAAGACCCTGATGCTGGGAAAGATTGAAGGCAAAAAGAAAAGAGGGTGGCAGAGGATGCAATGGTTAGATTGCATCATCAACGCAATGGATGTGAATTTGAGCAAACTCTGGGAGATAGTGAAGGACAGGGAAGCTTGGCATGCTGCAGTCCATGGTGTCACAAATACTCAAACTCCATTTAGCTACTGAACAATAACATTGCTTACTTATAAATTTATGTTATGATTTGTGGGAAAGAATTTCACAGACAGAATATTGTGTTCTTCTTAGAGCATCACCTCTGGAGGCATAAGTTGCACCTTTCTCAAAATTGGTGATGATAATTTTCATTTGCTTAAGGTGATGACTGGCAGGTTTCTCTATATGAAAGTTATTCTTTCCCCTTTGTAGTTAATAAATGTCTTGAGGGAAGATATTTGAGGCTATATGATATCCTATTGTTGATCACTCGATAGGTTTAGCACCATCTGATGGTATTTCCCTGAAACTATTGCTACTAACTTGATTCTCACATGTTGACTCCCTGTATCACTAATACCTTTTGCATGCTTTACTTGGCATTCTACTCAAAGGAAGGGTGGGCTTGCCTGATAGCTCAGAGGTAAAGAATCTGCCTAGAAAGAGATTCAGGATCTATCCATGCATCAAGAATATCCTCTGGAGTAAAATAACAACCCATTCCAGTATTCTTTCCTGGAAAATACCATGGACAGAGGAGCCTTGTGCCCTGGTGCATGAGGTCACAAAGAGTCAGACACAACTGAACATGCGCACACCACAAAGGAAGGGTGCTTTCATTTATTTGTTTATTAATTTTTATATAGACTCATAGATTCTTATCTTGTGCTATGTATTATGATTTGCTAACATTATTTCCTTTGATGGTCAGATTACCCTAAGACCTTTGATGATTTTTACCCTTGAAACAATTGTGAAGTTATATCAGATCAGATAAGATCAGTCGCTCAGTCGTGTCCGACTCTTTGTGACCCCATGAATCACAGCATGCTAGGCCTCCCTGTCATCACCAACTCCTGGAGTTCACCCAGACTCACGTCCATCGAGTCAGTGATGCCATCCAGCCATCTCATCCTCTGTCGTCCGCTTCTCCTCTTGCCCCCAATCCCTCCCAGCATCAGAGTCTTTTCCAATGAGTCAACTCTTCGCATGAGGTGGCCAAAGTACTGGAGTTTCAGCTTCAGCATCATTCCTTCCAAAGAAATCCCAGGGCTGATCTCCTGCAGAATGGACTGGTTGGATCTCCTTGTAGTCCAAGGGACTCTCAAGAGTCTTCTCCAACACCACAGTTCAAAAGCATCAATTCTTTGGTGCTCATCCTTCTTCACAGTCCAACTCTCACATCCATACATGACCACAGGAAAAACCATAGCCTTGAATAGATGAACCTTTGTTGGCCAAGTAATGTCTCTGCTTTTGAATATGCTATCTAGGTTGGTCATAACTTTCTTTTCAAGGAGTAAGTGTCTTTTAATTTCATGGCTGCAGTCACCATCTACAGTGATTTTGGAGCCCCCCAAAATAAAGTCTGACCCTGTTTCCACTGTTTCCCCATCTATTTGCCATGAAGTGATGGGACCAGATGCCATGATCTTAGTTTTCTGAATGTTGAGCTTTAAGCCAACTTTTTCACTCTCTACATTCACTTTCATCAAGAGGCTTTTTAGTTCCTCTTGACTTTCTGCCATAAGGGTGGTGTCATCTGCATATCTGAGGTTATTGATATTTCTCCTGGCAATCTTGATTCCAGCTTGTGTTTCTTCCAGTTATATACTTTGCATTAAACTTTCATTATTAGATGCTGAGTAGCAAGGCCCATCTAGGTGAATGAAAAACTAGATCAATAAATAATGCACACATTCAGTTCAGGCCAGTTGCTCAGTTGTGTCCAACTCTTTGGGACCCCATGAACTGCAGCATGCCAGGCTTCCCTGTCCATCACTAACTCTTGGAGTCTACTCAAACCCATGTCCATTGAGTCGGTGATGCCATCCAACAATCTCATCCTCTGGTGTCCCCTTCTCCTCCTGCCTTCAATCTTTCCCAGCAGCAGGGTTTTTTCAAATGAGTCAGATCTTTGCATCAGATGGCCAAAGTTTTGGAGTTTCAGCCTCAACATCAGTCCTTTCAAACAACACCCAGGACCGATCTCCTTTAGGATGGAATGGCTGGATCTCCTTGCGGTCCAAGGGACTCTCAAGGGTCTTCTCCAACACCACAGTTCAAAAGCATCAATTCTTCTGCATTCAGCTTTCTTTATAGTCCAACTCTCATATCCATACATGACCACTGGAAAAACCATAGTTTGACTAGATGGACCTTTGTTGGCAAAGTAATGTCTCTGCTTTTGAATATCCTTTCTAGACTGGTCATAACTTTCCTACCAAGGAGTAAGCATCTTTTAATTTCATGGCTGCAATCACCATCTGCAGTGATTTTTGGAGCCCATAAAAATAAATTCAGCTGTTGTTTCCACTGTTTGCCCATCTATCTGATATGAAGTGATGGGATTGGATGCCATGATCTTAGTTTTCTGAATGTTGAGCTTTAAGCCAATTTGTTCACTTTCCTCTTTCACTTTCATCAAGAGGGACTTTAGTTCTTCTTCACTTTTTGCCATAAGGGTGGTGTCATCTGCATATCTGAGGTTATTGATATTTCTCTTGGAAATCTTGATTCCAGCTTGTACTTCCTCCAGCCAAGTGTTTCTCATGATGTACTCTGCATAGAAGTTAAATAATCAGGGTGACAATATACAGCCTTGATGAGCTCCTTTTCCTATTTGGAACCAGTCTGTTGTTCCATGTCCAGTTCTAACTGTTGCTTCCTGACCTGCATACAGGTTCTCAAGAGGAAGGTCAGGTGGTCTTGTATTCCCATCTCTTTCAGAATTTCCCACAGTTTATTGTGAGCCACACAGTCAAAGGATTTGTAATATTCAATAAAGCAAAAATAGATGTTTTTCTGGAATTCTCTTGCTTTTTTGATGATCCAGTGGATTTTGGCAATTTAATCTCTGGTTCCTCTGCCTTTTCTAAAGCCATCTTGGACATCTGGAATTTCACAGTTCACATAGTGCTGAAGCCTGGCTTGGAGAATTTTAAGCATTACTTTACTAGTGTGAGAGATGAGTGCAATTGTGCGGTAGTTTGAGCATTCTTTGGCATTGCCTTTCTTTGGGATTGGAATGAAAACTGACCTTTTCCAGTCCTGTGGCCACTGCTGAGTTTTCCAAATTTGTTGACATATTGAGTGCAGTACTTTCACAGCGTCGTCTTTCAGGATTTGAAATAGCTCAACTGGAATTCCATCATCTCCATTAGCTTTTTTCATAGTGATGCTTCCTAAGGCCCACTTGACTTCACATTCCAGGATGTCTAGCTCTAGGTGAGTGATCACAGCTGTGCCCCAGGTCAGGGGTGGTGGCCAAGAGGAGCTAACCTGCATCAGAGGTAAGGAGCAGTGGCTGTGCTTTGCTGGAACAGCCTTGAAGAGAGACCCCACATCCAAGGAAAGAGAAACCCAAGTAAGATGGTAGGCACTGAGAGAGGAGATCAGAGGGCAGACAGACTGAAACTACAATTGCAGACAACTAGCCAATCTGATCACATGGACCACAGCTTTGTCTAACTCAGTGAAACTAAGCCATACCATGTGAGGCCACCCAAGATGGCTGGGTCGTGGTGGAGAGGCCTGATGGAATGTGGTCCCCTGGAGAAGGAAATGGCAAACCACTTCAGTATTCTTGCCTTGAGAACCCCATGAAAAGTATGAAAAGGCAAAAAGATAGGACACTGAAAGAGGAACTCCACAAGTTGGTAGGTGCCCAATATACTACTGGAGATTAGTGAAGAAATAACACCAGAAATAATGAAGGGGTAGAGCCAAAGCAAAAACAACACCCAGTTGTGGATGTGACTGGTGATGGAAACAAGGTCCGATACTCTAAGGAGCAATATTGCATAGGAACCTGGAATGTTAGGTCCATGAATCAAGGCAAATTGGAAGTGGTCAAACAGGAGATGGTAAGAGTGAACATCGATATTCTAGGAATCAGCGAACTAAGATGGACTAGAATGGGTGAATTAACTCAGATGACCATTATATCTACTACTGTGGGCAGGAATCCTTTAGAAGAAATGGAGTAGTCATCATGGTCAACAAAAGAGTCTGAAATGCAGCACTTGTATCCAATATCAAAAATGAAAGAATGATCTCTGTTTGTTTCCAAGGCAAACCATTCAATATCATGGTAACCCAAGTCTATGCCCTGACCAGTAATGCTGAAGAAGCTGAAGTTGAATGCTTCTATGAAGACCTACAAGAGTTTTAGAACTAACACCCAAAAAAGATGTCCTTTTTATTATAGGGGAATGGAATGCAAAAGTAGGAAGTCAAGAAACACCTGGAATAACAGGAAAATTTGGCCTTGGAATACAGAATGAAGCAGGGCAAAGGCTAGTAGAGTTTTGCCAAGAGAACGCACTCATCATAGCAAACACCCTCTTCCAACAACACAAGAGAAGACTCTACACATGGACATCACCAGATGGTCAACACTGAAATCAGATTGATTATATTTTGCAGCCAAAGATGGAGAAGCTCTATACAGTCAGTGAAAACAAGATTGGGAGCTGATTGTGGCTCAGATCATGAACTCCTTATTGCCAAATTCAGACTTAAATTGAAGAAAGTGGAGGAAAACTCCAGACCATTCAGGTATGACCTAAATCAAATCCCTTATGATTATATAGTGGAAGGGAGAAATAGATTTAAGGGACTAGATCTGATAGACAGAGTGCCTGATGAACTATGGACAGAGGTCCGTGACATTGTACAGGAGACAGGTATCAAGACCATCCCCAAGAAAACAAAATGCAAAAAAGCAAAATTGCTGTCTGAGGAGGCCTTACAAATAACTGTGAAAAGAAGAGAAGTGAAAAGCAAAGGAGGAAAGGAAAGATATACCCATTTGAATGCAGAGTTCCAAAGAATAGCAAGGATAAATAAGAAAGCCTACCTCAGCGATCAATGCAAAGAAATAGAGGAAAACAACAGAATGGGAAAGGCTAGAACTCTTCAAGAAATTAGAGATACCAAGGGAACATCTCATGCAAAAATGGGCTCAATAAAGGACAGAAATGGTATGGGCTTAACAGAAACAGAAGATATTAAGAAGTGGCAAGAATGTACACATAGATGACAACAAATAAACCTATCAAAATAAATTTCATTAGGCAGAATAATGGCCCTCATAGATGCCCACGCCCTTATATCCTAAACTTAAAAACATGTTAACACTACATGCAACAGAAACTTTGCAGATGAAACTTTGTAGAAGAAATTAAATATGTTAATTAGTACACCCCAAAATGGAATATTATTCTGAATTATATGGATAAGTACAGTGTAATCTCAGTTCAATTCAATTCAGTCTCTCAGTCATGTCCGACTCTTTACAACCGCATAGACTGCAGCACGGCAGGCTTTCCTGTCCATCACCAACTGTCAGAGCTTGCTCAAACTCATGTCCATTGAGTTGGTGATACCATCCAACCATCTCATCCTCTGTCTTCCGCTTCTCCTCTTGCCTTCAATCTTTCCCAGCATCAGGGTCTTTTCAAATGAGGCAGTTCTTCTCATCAAGTGGCCAAAGAATTGGTTTCAGCTTCAGCATCAGTCCTTCCAGTAAATATTCTGGGTTTATTTCCTTTAGGATTGACTGGTTTGATCTGCAATACAGGGGACTCTCAAGAGTCTTCGCCAACACCACAGTTCAAAAGCATCAATTCTTTGGCACTCAACCTTCTTTATAGTCCAACTCTCACGTCCAAAGACGACTACTGGAAAAACCATAGCTTTGACTAGACGGATCTTTGTTGGCAAAGTAAAGTCTTTGCTTTTTATTATGTTATCTAGGTTGGTCATAGCTTTTCTTCCAAGGAGCAAGTGTCTTTTAATTTCATGGCTGCAGTCACCATCTGAAGTGATTTTGGAGCCCAAAGAAATAAAGTCTGTCACTGTTTCCACTGTTTCCCCATCTATTTGCCATGAAGTGATGGGACCAGATGTCATGATCTTAGTTTTCTGAATGTTGAGTTTTAAGCCAACTTTTTCACTCTCCTCTTTCACTTTCATCAGGAAACTCTTTAGTTCTTCTTGGTGTAATCTCATGAACATTTTAAAACAGAAGAGGAGAGGGCCATACTAGGCATTGGAGGAAATCAGCTTGCAGTTGCTACCTTTGAAGATGAAGAAGGCCACAAACTGAGGAATATGGGTGGCCTGTAAGATGCTAGAGACAGCTTTTAACAGACAACCAGCAAGGAATCCAGAATAAATAGATGAATGCCAAAACATGCATAAGAAAACAGAGTCTCCATAAGAGATCCAGCCCTTGATTTTAGCCTGGTGACACCATGTCAAACTTCTAAACTACCAAAAGGTAAAATATGTTTTATATATGTACATAGTATACATAATATAATATCTATCTACATATATTTTAGGCTGCTGATTTTGTGATGCTTCTCATTATAACAATGAAAAACTAATAGATAATCTATGTATGTATGTATGTATATGGGCTATAGTCCATGTAAACACAATTTATTATGTACTGTCTCATTCTTTCTCACTCTTTCACTCTGTCTCTACCAACATTTTTCTACCTCCTTTTTGTTTCATTTCTTTTCAACTGTGTCTAGTTTTCCCTCTCTCTAATATTAATATATATAACATATGTAATATACATATAATACAATATTTTCTAATTTTGAAGGCTTAAATTCATCCCATGCAAACCAAGAAGATAGTAACATGGTAGTATAAAGTCAGTAAATGCAAATTAACAGCAGCCAGTCTTAGAATTTTTGAAGGTTGAACTTCTAACCTTTCTGTTTTTACTATGTGTTTTTGCTGCTTCCTTAGAGAAATCACCTAAAATGATTTTGATTTGAGCATTACATGAATAACTTCAAAGAGTTATTTTGCCAAACCACACATAAAATCTTAATATTTTCTCAAAAGACTTTTAATACAGTAATCAATCTTCTTAAAAAATAGCATATTTCCCCCTATAACTTGGCTTCACTGAAGCTTGTGGTAAACATAATTAAAAAGTCTGGAGCAGGTTTGAGTGCATAGTGATATACTGGACACAAGCCAGTATTTCAATTTCTATGTGAAATTGGTTGGTTGGGCAGGTATCTCTAACATTGTGTAATTAGCAGATTCTGGAGAAGTTGTGGTCAAATTATATTTTCATAAATAAAACCACATTTTAGAGTGATGAGTGGAATTTACTGTGTGAAGATATTTTATGATAAATTATTTGTTAACCATCAGTTCATAAGGGATGAGTGTGTGTTCTTTTCTCTAGACTGTCATTATTGGGTTTATTTAAAGTAGAGCACAATTATATTTTAGAAACTTTCGAGAGGCCTTATTTTCAACGACTTGCTGAGGTATTAAGTGGAAGTTTAAAATGGAGAAGATTATTCTTTCCTTGTTTATTTTTTAAAATTGTTTATACTGAAGTATAGTATATATTAGTTTTAGGTGTACAGCATGGTGATTCAATATTTTTATAGATTTATACTATGTTTAAAATTATGAAAAAATAATGACTCTATTTCCGTATGCTATACAAAATATCCATGTTGCTCATTTATGTTATACATAGGAGTTTGTATTTTTTAATTCTGTATACCTATCTCTCCCTCCCCATTCCCTTTCCCCATTGATGACTATCAGTTTGTTTTCTACATCTGTGAATTTATTTCTGTTTTGTTGTATATATTTCTTTATTTTATTTTTTAGATTTCACATATAAGTAATATACAGTGTTTGTTTCTGACTGATTTCACTAAGCACAATATTCCCTAGGCCCATTCACATTGTTGCAAAAGGCAGAATTTCATTTTCTAATGGCAGAGTAGTATTCCAATGAACACATACAGGACACAGGTTGCTTCCACATCTTGGTTGATAGACACAGGTTGCTTCCACATTTTGGCTATTGTAATAATTTTGCTATGAACATTGGGATGCATATACTTTTTGAGTTAGTGTTTTCATTTTCTCCAGATGTATACCTAGCAGTGGAAATTCTAGATAATATGATGGTTTTATTTGTAATTTCCGGAGATACCTCCGTACTGTTTTCCCTTGTAGCTGCACCACTTTAGAATTCCACAACAGTGTACTAGGGTTTCCCTTTCTCCACATCCTCATTAACATTTGTTATTTTTTGACTTTTGTTGTTGTTGTTCAGTTATTAAGTCATGTTTGACTCTTTGCAACCCCGTGGACTGCAGCACACCAGGCTCATCTGTCCTCCACTACTTTACTAAGTTTGCTCAAATTCATATCCATTGAATTCTAGTTCTATGAAAGAAATATGGTATTTTGACAAGGATTTCTTTAAATCTGTAGATTTCTTGAGTAGCATGGATATTTTAATAATGTTAATAACATGGAATACATTTCAATTTCTTTGCACCATCTTCAATTTCCTTCAATTTTCTTCATTGACCTTTTATATATATATTTTTTAATTTAATTTTATTTTTTAAACTTTACATAATTGTATTAGTTTTGCCAAATATCAAAATGAATCCGCCACAGTTATACATGTGTTCCCCATCCTGAACCCTCCTCCCTCCTCCCTCCCCATTCCATCCCTCTGGGTCGTCCCAGTGCACCAGCCCCAAGCATCCAGTATCGTGCATCGAACCTGGAGTATAAGTGTTTCACTTTCCTGGTTAAATTTATTCCTAGGTATTTTATTCTTTTTGAATAAAATGAGATTGCCATTTTTTAATTTTCTCTTTCTGATAGTTCACTGTTAGTGTATAGAAAAGAAACAGATTTCTGTATGTTAACCTTATATCTTGGAAATTTACTGAATGTATTAGTTTTAAAATATTTGTTTAAAGTTTTTAAACATTTCATGAAAAGATGGGCTTGATAAAGGACAGAAATGGTATGGACCTAACAGAAACAGAAGATATTAAGAAGAGGTGGCAAGAATACACAGAAGAACTGTACAAAAAAGATCTTAACGACCAAGATAATCACAATGGTGTGATCACTCACCTAGAGCCAGACATGCTGGAATGTGAAGTCAAGTGGGCCTTAGAAAGCATCACTGTGAACAAAGCTAGTGAGGGTGATGGAATTCCAGTTGAGCTATTTCAAATCCTGAAAAATGATGCTGAGAAAGTGCTGCACTCAATATGCCAGCAAATTTGGAAAACTCAGCAGTGACCACAGGACTGGAAAAGGTCAGTTTTCATTCCAGTCCCAAAGAAAGACAATGCCAAAGAATGGTCCAACTACCACACAATTGCACTTATCTCACACGCTAATAAAGTAATGCTCAAAATTCTCCAAGCCAGGCTTCAGCAATATGTGAACCGTGAACTTCCAGATGTTCAAGCTGGTTTTAGAAAAGGCAGAGGAACCAGAGATCAAATTGCCAACATCTGCTGGATCATTGAAAAAGGAAGAGAGATCCAGAAAAACATCTATTTCTGCTTTATTGACTATGCCAAAACCTTTGACTGTGTGGATCACAATAAATTGTGGAAAATTCTTAAAGAGATGGGAATACCAGACCACCTGACCTGCCTCTTGAGAAACCTCAAGGTCAGGAAGTAGGTCAAGAAGCGACAGTTAGAACTGGACATGGAACAACAGACTGGTTCCAAATAGGAAAAGAAGTATGTCAAGGCTGTATATTCTCACCCTGCTTATTTAACTTATTTGCGGAGTACATCATGAGAAACATTGGGCTGGAAGAAGAACAAGCTGGAGTCAAGATTGCCGGGAGAAATATCAATAACCTGAGATATACAGATGACACCAGCCTTATGGCAGAAAGTGAAGAGGAACTAAAAAGCCTCTTGATAAAAGTGAAAGAGGAGAGTTGTGAAAAAGTTGGCTTAAAGCTCAACATTCAGAAAACGAAGATCATGACATCTGGTCCCATCACTTCATGGCAAATATTTTTAAAAAATATTTATTTATTTATGGGTCTGGGTATTTCTCACTGTGCATGGGCTTCTTCTAGTTACAGAGAGCATGAGCTACTCTCTAGTTGTAGTAGGCAGGCTTCTCATTGAGGTGACTTCTCTTGTTGCAGAGTATAGGCTCTAGGACAAATTGACTTCAGTTGTTGTGGCTCAGTATTTGTGGTTCACAGGCTCTAGATCACTGGCTCAGTGGTTGTAGCACATGGGCTTAGATGCCCTGCGGCATGTGGGATCTTCCTGGACCAGGGTTTAACCAGTGTCCCCTGCATTGCAAGGTGGATTATTAACCACTAGACCAGCAGAGAAACCCCTTATTTGTGAGTATTGCATCCCTGAAATAAATCCCACTTGCACGTGTTGTATGATTATATATTGTTGTATTCACTTTGTTAATATATTACTGAGGAGTTTTGTATCTATATTCATCAAAGACATTGGCATTTCTTTTATAATTGAATTCTCTTAGCATGTCTTTGTTACCAAACCTTTAAAATGTTTGTTACCAAACATTTAAAAGAAATGTTAGAGTTTTCTCTAAATGGAAAAGAAAAGGCTCTAACAAGAAGAAGCTATTAGAAAGGAAAAGTCTCACTAAGAAAGACAAATATAGGCTCAGGATCACTTACATAAGCTGGTACAAAGGTTAAAAGACAAAAATGAAGAATTTTATTATGTTTCTAGTAGTGAAATTAAATTTGTAATTTAAAAAAGCCAGCAAACAAAAATCCAGGATCAGATGGCTTCACAGAATTGTAACCAACATATAAAGAAGAGTTAATACCTATACTTCTCAAACTAGTCCAGATATTTAAAGAGGATGGAAAACTTCCAAATTCATTTTATGAGGGCACATTACCCTGATACCATAACCTTTTCTTTTAACTTAAGGGAATATTTTGGCCTTCAGTTTTAAATTTCAAATGTTTCAAAGCTCTCTATAAATCTCTAATTGCAGTGAAAATTGAAAAATGAAGAGAATTTATTGCTCTCTTACTTATGAATCATTGTTCATTTAGCCTTTTGTTGTGCAACTGAAGTCATGTAAATCTGACCTGTTGATGTATTATTACACTAGATGAATATACACAAAGTAACTTTGACATGCTTCAAGTTATTTCTTTTCTGTCATTTTGTTTGTTTGTTTGTTTTCATTTTCAAGCATGCACCGTGGTCTACATCATATTGAATTTTTTTAATGTGAAAATTGCAATCTTTGAGTTCCAAGAAGTTCAGAATTCAAGATTGCTGGGGCCAAAAATAAACCTGTTAACAGAAATGTGTGAGAGGTAATAGTTTCTGTAGTAGATACACAAAGTGCAATGAGAACCTATCTTGGCAAGAAGAATATCCTTAGGAGATATAAAAAAAGGTGACTATTCAAGCATATTTACAATTTTACCACATGAAAATAAGACCAGCAGAGAGAACAGCAGATGCTAACACATAATGAGTGAAGAAAATGTCATGTTTGCAATAGTTAGTAGTTTGAGGTCACTGACCTCAGGGCTCACTGTAGAAATATAGAAATTATAGAATGTAGGCAATTTGCTTGTATTTCTTGAACAATCCAAACAGACCAATGTCAGCAGCTTCTTACTACAGTCCTAATTTTCTGTTTAGTATTCTTTCCATTTCCCACTGTGTTTGTCCATGGGAAATAAGCACACAATGATGGTTATCTAGGTTATTTTTCCCCTTCATGAATCACAGTCTTGTCATGGTGAAGGGGCTTGTGTACTCAGTGAAGCTATGAGTTATGCCATGCAGGCCACCCAAGATGGATGGGCCATAGTAGAGAGTTCTGATAAATTGTGGTCCATGGGAGGAAGTAATGTCAACTCACTCCAGCATTCTTGCCTTAAGAAACCCACAGAAACAATGAAAAGGCAAAAAGATATGACACCAGAAGTTGTGTCCCACAGGACAGAAAGTGTCCAACATGCTACTGGGGAAGAGTAGAGGGCAATTACTAATAGCTCCAGTAAGAATAAAGAGCCTGGGCCAAAGCAAGAATGATGATCGGCTATGGATGTGTCTGGTGTTGAAAGTAAAGTCCGATTCTGTAAAGAACAATATTGCATCTGAACCTGGAATGTTAGGTCCATGAATCAAGGTAAATTGGACATGGTCAAGCAGGAGATAGAAAAATTGAACATTTATATCTTAGGAATCAGTGAACTAAAATGGATGGGAATGGGTGAATCTAATTCAGATGACCATTATATCTACTACTATGGGCAAGAATCCCTCAGAAGAAATAGAATAGTCCTCATAGTCAACAAAAGAATCTGAAATGCAGTAACTGGGTACAATCTCAAAAATGACAGAATTATTGTGGTTCATTTCCAAGGCAAACCATTCAACCTCACAGTAATCCAAGTCTATGCCCCAACCACTAATGCTGAAGAAGCTTAGCAATTTTAAGAAGGCCTACAAGACCTCCTAGAACTAACACCAAAAAAAAAAAAAAAAAAAAAAGTACATTTCATCATAGGGGATGGGAATGCAAAAGTAGGAAATCAAGAGATACCTGGAGTAATAGGAAAGTTTGGCTTTGGAATATGAAACACATCAGGGCAAAGGCTAACAGCGTTTTGTCAAGAGAAAACACTGGTAATAGCAAACACCCTTTTTGAAAACACAAAAGATGACTCTACATATGGACATTACAAGATGGTCAATACAAAAACAAGATTGATTATATTCTTGGAAGCCAAAGATGGAAAAGCTCTATACAGTCAGTAAAAACAAGGCTTGAAGCCGAATGTGGCTCAGATTATGAGTTCCTTATTGCAAAATTCGTAGGGAAAACCACTAGGCTATTCACATATGACCTAAATCAGATCTCTTATAATTATACAGTGGAGATTATGAATAGATTCAAGGGACTAGATTGGATACACAAAATGGCTGTAGAACTATGGACAGAACTTGTAACACTGGTGGAAGGCAGTGATCAAAACCTTTCCCCCCTAAAAAAGAAATTCAAGAAGGCAAACTGGTTGTCTGAGGAGACTTTACAATTAGCTGAGGAAACAAGAGAAGCCAAAAGCAAGGGAGAAAAGGAAAGATATACCCAACTGAATGTAGAATTTCAGACCATAGCAGGGAGAGATAAGAAAGCCTTCTTAAATGAATAATGCAAAGAAATATATGAAAACAATAGAGTGGCCAAGACTAGATTTCTCTTCAAGAAAGCTGGAGGTAGAGTGAAGATGGCAGAGGAGTAGGTGGATGTGGAGTACATCTCTCTCAGGAATACACCTTCAGACACAAAAGTGCATGCAGAACACCAGCTGAGAGTGGACAGGAGTACCTGACCAGTGGAAAAGAATATATAGAACCACACAAAACTTGGTAGGGTGAAGGAACTAGGCAGGAAAACAGCAGTGTTAATAGGACTGGACCTGCCTTTGGTGGGTGGAGGAACTGAAGCAGGGGTCTAATCCCCACAGCAGGGCAATTGTCTGAGTCAGAGGAGAAACATTTAAGGCTGAAAGTGAAACAGCTGATCTGTGGCAGCCTAAATGGAATGAGAATCAGACAGTACTTGCCACAGTCATACATATGCCAGGCAGGAATGCTGGTCTCCTGGAAGGGGCAGCACCTAGGAGCTGGAGTTTAGAGACTGTGGAGAAATCCCAGTGTGAGAGCTGCTGGTGACTGCGGAGAGATGGATTGAGGGGATGTCAGGGAGGGGATCATGGTGGGAAATGCCTGAGGAGGAAAGCCAGGCAGTCATGGAAGTAAGGCGATACTGCTGAGTCACACATAGCGGGTAGAGCCATTACCATATCTTCTCTCTCTGCACACGCCAGCATCTACAGCTTAACAATAGAGAAGCTGGCCCCTCAAATGCCTGATGCACTGAACTACAGAGTAGGACCCCAGGCCAGGGATCCCTCTAAGTGCCTGAATGGATAGAGTTATGGGCAAAGACAGGCCAAAGAGGCCTTCTGATCACACAGCTACAAGAGGTTTAACTCCTGCTGAGTGGGCAGTCTGTGTCTCTGAACACTTAGCACTGCCAGGGTCCCTGCAAGCTAAGCAGCTGCATCACCTTCACGTTCAACTCTCACTGGTGTAGACCTGCCACAGGGAGAAAAAAAAAAAAAAAAAGTCTTGTGTTTATTCTGGGTCACTTCAGTCCTGTCTGACTCTTTGTGACTCTGTAGACTGTGGCCTGCCAGGCTTCTCTGTCAGAAAAGGGGTTCTCCAGGCAAGAATACTGGAGTATATTGGCAAATACTGGTTGCTATACCCTTCTAGAGCACTATATTTCCTGCTGCCCTAGCCGCCAACCCCCCAAGTACCTGGTGCTGCCAAAACCCCTGTGACCCAAGCAGCTGTACCACTTCCACACCTGGCCCTCACAGGGGCAAATTCAGGGCCTGCTCCAGGGCAGCCTCAGGAGCTAAACCCCAGTGGATGACCCACATGTAGAGGTGGAAATAAAACCATAGTTGAAACTGAGGGGCAGTATGGCTAAGGAAGAAGACCCCAAATCTTCCCACCAACTGTACAAGCTGCAGATTAAATCTCCATGATCAACTAAGCAGACTCTGTGTCTATGGAATATATAAAAGGACATTGAGAGCTCCCACAAAAGAAAATTCACTAGCTCTGATAGCTGTGGACGTTGGAGGCAAGAACACACAGGAGTAGGACCAGATTAGAATCTGAGCGGCCCCCACAGCAGGTCCAGAGATCAGTACAGTGTTGGAGGGCATCCTAAGGAGGTAAGGTGGACTGTGTGATTCCCAGCATGGGAAAGAACTCTGACAGCAGTGACTCAAGAAAGATATTTATTGTTCTTATTTTTTGAGTTTTCTTGTAGATTATTTTGGATATTTTTTCTTTTTTTCCTCCCTTTCCCCACTCTGTTGTTGTAGATTTTATTGTCACTAAGAAATCCAATTAAACTTTTGAGCTTTTTTTTTTTCTTTTTCCTCAGTCACATTTTTTATTGTTATAAACCTCTGCCTCTATGTTGGGTTTTTGGAGTTTTGTGGAGTTTTCCTCCTTTTTTTTTTCTATTTTTTTATTTTAATTTTTAAAATCTATTATTATTTTCCTACATTTATTCCTTTG
This sequence comes from Bubalus bubalis, assembly GCF_019923935.1. Lineage (NCBI taxonomy): Eukaryota > Metazoa > Chordata > Mammalia > Artiodactyla > Bovidae > Bubalus > Bubalus bubalis. The sequence continues at coordinate 34,224,188 of NC_059170.1, read as the reverse complement.
CTTGCTTTTCCTACTGTTCTTTTCCCTTTGCAGTTAATCTTTGACATATATAAATTTTCTTTATCTACCTCTATTTAATTTTGTATATCTATTTTTTCTTTCTTTTCTTTCTCTCCTTTCTTCTCAACATATTTATTTTATTGTCATTGCTCTATTTCCTGATTGGCACCTTGCTTTAGTTTTGTTTTCCAGTTTGTGCTTAAGTTACTTTTGTTCTTAACTGGTAAATATAATTTTTTAATATAATTTCCTTTGTTCACTGGATCAATCTACTGTACTTTATTTTGTTGGACTGTTCTTACTTTGCTCATGGGTGTATATGTACATGTGTATATTTCATTATTTTAATTATTATTTGCCTGATTTTGTAACTGCCATTTGTCTGGGGGTTCATCTCTGGTTTATTGTTTTTGGATATTTGTTTTACTCTCCCTTAATGCCATAACAAGCCACTTGTGAAATCTTTGTTCCTGACCAGAGATCAAACCCTGAGCCTTTTGAGTGGGGGCACTGACTCCAAGACCCTAGACTACTAGAGACTGCAGCCTACCAGGCTCCTCCATCCATGGGATTTTCCAGGCAAGAGTACTGGAGTGGGGTGCCATTGCCTTCTCCAGAGAAGTAACCTTAGGGAGCACCAAACAGTGAGAACTCACACAAAGGAAATCACTTGAATACAAGACCTAGCATCACCCAACCATCAGTAGCACCCTGTGCAGGACACCTCATCTAAACAACAGACAAAACTAAAATACAAGCTCAATTATCAGCAGACAGGAGTACCACCTCACTCAGCCTTGCCCATCAGAGTGAAAGCAAAGAAACAAACAAAAACTCTGCACAAATCTCACCCTATATGAAGCTCACAAAAACCACTGGAACAACCTCAGGAGGGCAGAAATAAAAAGGAAGAAAAAAAAAATCAACCTTCTTCAAGGAAAGTATTCAACTTTTCTTGAAGCCTGTGAAAAGGAGACCTCAAACACAATAACTTAAAAAAAAAAAAAAAAGAAAAGAAAAGGCAGAGAAATACTGCACAAATGAAGGAACAAACTAGAAACACAAAAGTCCAAATAAATGAAGAGGAAATAGGAAAATTACCTGAAAAACAATTCAGAATAATGATAGTGAAGATGATCAAAAACATTGAAAACAAAATGCAGAAAATGCAAAAATCAATTAACAAAGACCTGGAAGAATTAAAGAATAAGCATACAAACAACACAATTACTGAAATTAAAAATAATCTAGAAGGAATCAATAGCAGAATATCTGAAGCAGAAGAATAAATCAGTGACCTGGAAGATAAAATGGTCTAAATAACTTCTGAAGAGCAGAATAAAGTAAAATGAATGAAAGAGCTGAAGACAGTCTCAGAGACCTCTGGGACCATATCAAACACACCAACATTCAAATTATAGGGGTCCCAGAAGAAGGAGAGAGGAAGAAAGTGTATGAGAAAATTTTTGAAGAGATTATAGTTGATAATTTCCCCAACATGGAAAAGGAAATAGCCAATCAAGTCCAAGAGACACAAAGAGTCTCATACAGGATAAACCCAAGGAGAAACACGCCAAGACACATACTAATCAAACTAAGAAAGACTAAACACAAAGAAAGAATATTAAAAGCAGAAAGGGAGAAGAAACAAGTAACATAAAAGGGAAGCCCCATAGCTTAACAGCCCATCTTTCAGCAGAAACTCTGCAAGCCAGAAGAGAATGACAGGATATATTTACAGTACTGAAAGGGAAAAATCTACAACCAAGATTACTGTACCCAGCAAAAATATCATTCAAAATTGATGGAGAAATAAAAAGCTTTTCAGACAAGCAAAAGTTAAGAGAATTCAGTACCACCATACCAGCTTTACAACAAATGTTAAATGGACTTATATAGTCAAGAAATACAACAGAAGAAAAAAGATCTATAAAATCAACCCCAAACAATTAGAAAATGGTAGTTAGGAACTTCAGTTCAGTTCAGTTCAGTTCAGTTCAGTTTAGTCGCTCAGTCGTATCCGACTCTTTGCGACCCCATGAATTGCAGCACTCCAGGCCTCCCTGTCCATCACCAACTCCTAGAGTTCACTCAAACTCATGCCCATCGAGTCAGTGATGCCATCCAGCCATCTCATCCTCTGTCGTCCCCTTCTTCTCCTGCCCCCAATCCCTCCCAGTATCAGAGTCCTTTCCAATGAGTCAACTCTTCGCATGAGGTGGCCAAAGTATTGGAGTTTCAGCTTTAGCATCATTCCTTCCAAAGAACATCCAGGACTGATCTTTAGAATGGACTGGTTGGATCTCCTTGCAGTCTCAATAATTATTTTAAATGTAAATGGATTAAATGCTCCAACCAAAAGACACAGACTGGCTGAATGGATACAAAAACAAGACCCATGTACATGCTGTCTACAAGAAACCCACTTCAGAACTCAAGACACATATAGATTGAAAGTGAGAGGTTGGGAAAATATATTCCATCAAATGGGAAGCAAAAGAAAGCTGGAGTAGCAATCCTCATATCAGACAAAATAGACCTTAAAATAAAGAAGATTATAAGAGATAAAGAAAGATACTAAATAATGATCAACGGATCAATTCAAGATGAAGACATAACAATTGTAAATATCTATGCAGCCAACATAGAAGCACCTAAATACATAAGACAAGAACTCACAGACATAAAAGGAGAAATTGACAGAAATGCAATAATAGTAGGAGACTTTAACACCCCCTCACACCAATGGACAGAGCATCAAAACAGAAAATTAATAAGGAAACACAAGTTTTAAATGATACATTATATGAGATAGATCTCATTGATATGTTCAGGACATTCCATCTAAATGAAGAAGAGTACACCTTCTTCTCAAGTGCACAGGGAACATTCTCCAGAATAGACCACATCTTGGGTCACAAATCAAATCTGAGTAAATTTAAGAAATTTGAAATAGTATCAAGCATCTTCTCTGACCACAATACTATGAGACTAGATATCAGTCACAAGAAGAAAAAAAAAACTGTAAGAAGCACAAAAACATGGAGATTAAGCAACACATTTCTAAACAACCAAGAGGTTACTGAAGAAATCAAAAGGAAAATAAAAAAATTTCTAGAAACAAATGACAATGAAAACATGACAACTCAAAACCTATGGGATGCAGCAAAAGCAGTTCTAAGAGGGAAGTTTATAGCAATAAAATCTTACCTCAAGAAACAAGAAAATCATCAAATAGATAACCTAAATTTATACCTAAAGCAACTGGAAAAACAAGAAGGAAAAAATCCCAAAATTAGTAGAAGAAAAGAAGTCATAAAGATGTGAGCAGAAATAAATGAAAAAGAAATGAAAGAAACAATAGTGAAGATTAATACAACTAAAAGCTGGCTCTTTGAAAAGATAAACAAAACTGACAAACCCTTAGCCAGACTCATGAAGAAAAAAAGAGAGAAGAATAAAATCAATGAAAAAGGAGAGGTTACAACAGACAATGTAGAAATACAAAGGATTATAAGAGACTATTCAGTTCAGTTCAGACGCTCAGTCGTGTCTGACTCTTTGTGATCCCATGAATTGCAGCATGCCAGGCCTCCCTGTCCATCACCATCTCCTGGAGTTCACTCAAAATCACGTCCATCAAGTCAATAACGTCATCCAGCCATCTCATCCTCTGTCGTCCACTTTTCCTCCTGACCCCAATCCCTCCCAGCATCAGAGTCTTTTCCAATGAGTCAACTCTTCGCATGAGGCTGTCAAAGTACTGGAGTTTCAGCTTTAGCATCATTCCTTCCAAAGAACACCCAGGACTGATCTCCTTTAGAATGGACTGGTTGGATCTTCTTGCAGTCCAAGGGACTTCAAGAGTCTTCTCCAACACCACAGTTCAAAAGCATCAATTCTTCGGCGCTCAGCTTTCTTCACAGTCCAACTCTCACGTCCATACACGACCATTGGAAAAACCATAGCCTTGACTACATGGACCTTTGTTGGCAAAGTAATGTCTCTGCTTTTGAATATGCTATCTAGGTTGGTCATAACTTTTCTTCCAAGAAGTAAGCGTCTTTTAATTTCATGGCTGCAGTCACCATCTGCAGTGATTTTGGAGCCCCCCAAAATAAAGTCTGCCACTGTTTCCACTCTTTCCCCATCTCTTTCCCATGAAGTGATGGGACCAGATGCCATGATCTTCGTTTTCTGAATGTTGAGCTTTAAGTCAACTTTTTCACTCTCCAGTTTCACTCTCATCAAGAGGCTTTTTAGTTCCTCTTCACTTTCTGCCATAAGGGTGGTGTCATCTGCATATCTGAGGTTATTGATATTTTTCCTGGCAATCTTGATTCCAGCTGTGCTTCTTCTAGCCCAGCGTTTCTCATGATGTACTCTGTATATAATTTAAATAAGCAGGGTGACAATATACAGCCTTGACATACTCTTTTTCCTATTTGGAACCAGTCTGCTGTTCCATGTCCAGTTCTAACTGTTGCTTCCTGACCTGCATATAGGTTTTTCAAGAGGCAGGTCAGGTGGTCTGGTATTCCCATCTCTTTCAGAATTTTCCACAGTTTATTGTGATCTACATAGTCAAAGGCTTTGGCATAGTCAATAAAGCAGAAATAGATGTTTTTAATGGAACTCTCTTGCTTTTTCGATGAACAATCATATGGCAATAAAATAGATAACCTGGAAGAAATGGACAGATTCTTAGAAAAGTTCAGTCTTCCAAGACTGAACCAAGAATAAATAGAAATTATGAACAATCCAGTTATGAGCATTGAAATTTAAGCTGTGATCAAAAGCCCAGGGCCAGATGACTTCACAGGAGAATTCTATCAAACATTTAGAGAAGAGATAATGCCTATCCTTCCAAAGCTCTTTTTAAAAATTGCAGAGGAAGGAACACCTCCAAATTCATTCTACGAGCCCACAATCACCCTAATACCAAAACCAGACAAAGACAACACACAAAAACAAAACTACAGGCCAATATCACTGATGAACATAGATGCAAAAATTGTCAACAAAATTTTAGCAAATGGAATTCAGCAGTACATCAAAAAGCTCATACACCATGATCTGCTGCTGCTGCTGCTAAGTCGCTTCAGTCGTGTCCGACTCTGTGCGACCCCGTAGATGGCAGCCCACCAGGTTCCCCCATCCCTGGGATTCTCCAGGCAAGAACACTGGAGTGGGTTGCCATTTCCTTCTCCAATGCATGAAAGTGAAAAGAGAAAGTTAAGTCGCTCAGTTGTGTCTGACTCTTAGAGACCCCATGGACTGCAGCCTACCAGGCTCCTCCATCCGTGGGATTTTCCAGGCAGGAGTATTGGAGTGGGTTTCCATTGCCTTCTCCTTGGGTTTATTCCAGGGATGCAAGGGTTCTTCAATATACAGAAATCAATCAATGTGATACACCATATTAACAAATTGAAAGATAAAAACCACACGATCATCTCAATAGATGCAGAAAAAGCCTTTGACAAAATTCAGCACCTATTTATGATTAAAACTCTTAAAAAAATGGGCATAGAAGGAAACTACCTCAACATAGTAAAGGCCATATAAGATAAGCCCACAGCAAACATTATTCTCAATGGTGAAAAACTGAAAGCATTCCCCCTAAGATTAGAAACAAGAGAAGGGTGTCCATTTTCATCACTATTATTCAACATAGCTCTGGAAGTCCTAGCTATAGCAATCAGAAAAGAAAAAGAAATACAAGGAATCCAGATCAGAAAGGAAGAAGTAAAGCTCTCACTGTTTGCAGATGATGGGATACTATACGTAGAAAACCCTAAAGATAGCATCAGAAAATTACTAGAGCTAATCCGTGAATTTAGCAAGGTTGCAGGATACAAAATCAATACACAGACATCACTTGTATTTCTATATACTAACAATGAAAAATCAGAAAGAGCAATTAAGGAATCAATCCCATTCACCATTGCAATAAAAAGAAATAAATATCTAGGAATAAACTAACCTAAGGAGACAAAAGAACTGTACACAGAAAATTTTAAAACACTAATTAAAGAAATTAAAGATTACATAAACGGATGGAGAGATATTCCATGTTCCTGGGTAGGAAGAATCAATATTGTGAAAATGACTATACTACCAAATGCAATCTACAGATTTAATGCAATCCCTATCAAATTACCAATGGCATCTTTCACAGAACTAGAACAAAAAATTTCACAATTCATATGGAAACTCAAAAGACCCCAAATAGCCAAAGCTGTCTTGAGAAAGAAGAGTGGAGCTGGAAGAATGAAGCTTCCTGACTTCAGGTTATACTATAAAGCTACAGTCATCAAGACAGTATGGTACTGGCACAAAAACAGAAATATATACCAATGGAACAAGATAGAAAGCCCAGAAATAAATCCATGCACCTATTGATACCTTATTTTTCACAAAGGAGGTAAAATATACAATGGGGCAAAGACGGCCTCTTCAGCCAATGGTGCTGGGAAAACTAGTCAGCCTCATGTAAAAGAATGAATTAGGACACTTCTTAACACCATACACAAAAATAAACTCAAAATGGATTAAAGACCTAAATGTAAGACAAGAAACTATAAAACTTTTAGAGGAAAACATAGGAAGAACACTCAATGACATAAATTAAAGCAAGATCCTCTATGACCCACCTCCTAGAGTAATGGAAATAAAAACAATAGTAAATGAGTGGGACCTGATTAAACTTAAAGCTTTTGCATAGCAAAGGAAAATATAAGTAAGGTGAAAATGTATGTAAGGTGAAAAGACAGCCCTCAGAATGGGAGAAAATCATAGCAAATGAAACAACTGGCAAAGTATTAATTTCCAAAATATACAAGCAGCTCATACAACTCAATACCAGAAAAACAAACAACCCAAACAAAAAGTGGGAAAGAAGACATACAGATGGCTAACAAACACATGAAAAGATGCTCAACATTGCTCATTATTAGAGAAATGCAAATCAAAACTACAATGGGATATCACCTCATACCAGTCAGAATGGTCCTCATCAAAGTCTATAAACAACAAATGCTGGAAAGGGTGTGGAGAAAAGGGAACCCTCTTGCACTGTTGGTGGGAATGTAAATTGATAGAGCCACTATGGAAGACAGTATGGAGATTCTTTAAAAAACTAGGAATAAAACCACCATGTGACCCAGAAATCCCACTCCTAGGCATATACCCCGAGGAAAACAAAATTGAAAGAGACACACGTATCCCATTGTTCATTGCAGCACTATTTACAATAGCTAGAACATGGAAGCAACCTAGATGTCCTTCGTCAGATGAAAGGATAAAGAAGTTCTGGTATATATACACAATGGAATATTACTCAGCCATAAAAAGGAACACATTTGAGTCAGTTCTAATGAGGTGGATGAACCTAGAACCTATTATACAGAGTGAAGTGAGCCAGAGAGAAAGATAAATGCCATGTTCTAACACATATATACAGAATCTAGAAAAATGGTTCTGAAGAATTTATTTACAGGAAAACAATGGAGAAACAGACATAGAGAATAGACTTATGGACATGCAGAGAGGGATGCAGAGGGTGAGATGTATGGAAAGAGTAACATGGAAACTTACATTACCATATATAAAATAGACAGACAACAGGAATTTGCTGTATGGCTCAAGAAACTCAAACAAGGGCTCTGTATCAGCCTAGAGGGGTGGGATAGGGAGGGAAATGGGAGGGAGTTTCCAAAGGGAGGGGATATATGTATATCTATGGAAGATTCATGTTGAGGTTTGACAGAAAACAGCAAAATTCTGTAAAACAATTATCCTTCAAAAAAATAAATTAATTAAAAAAAAAGAAAATTGGAGATATCAAGTGAACATTTTGTGAAAAGATGGGCACAGTAAAGGACAGAAATGGGAAGGGCCTAACAGAAGCAGAAGAGATTAAGAAGAGGGGTTAAGAAAACACAGAGAACTATTCAAAAATATCTTAATGACCTGGGTAACAATGGTGTCCTCACTCAGCCTAGAGCTGAACATCCTGGAGTATGAAGTCAAATTGGCCTTAGGAATTATGACTACAAACAAAGCTATTGGAGGTGATGGAATTTCAGCTCAGCTACCTAAAATCCTAAAATATGATGCTGTCAATGTGCTGTGCTCAATATGTCAGCAAATTTGGAAAGCTCAACAGTGGCCACAAGACTAAAAAAGTCAGTTTTCATTCCAATCCCAAAGAAGGGCAATGCAAAAGAATGTTCAAACTACCAAACAATTGCACTCATTTCATATGCCAGCAAGGTTTTGCTCAAAATTCTTCAGGACAGTCATTACCGGTATGTGAACCCAAAACTCCCAGATGTAATAACTGAGTTTCAAAGAGGTAGAGGAACCAGAGATCAAATTGTCAGGATTCGTTGGATCATGGAGAAAGCAAGGGAATTCCAGAAAAACATCTACTTCTGCTTCATTGTGTGTGTGCTCAGTCATGCCTGACTCTTTGCAACTGCAAGGACTATAGATTGTGAGGGTTCTCTGTCTATGGAACTTTCCAGGCAAGAATACTGGAGTGGATTGCCATTTCCTTCTCCAGGGGATCTTTCTGATCTAGGGATCATCTCCTGTGTCATCCTGTTTGGCAGGCAGATTCCTTACCAAGTGTACCACCTGGGAAGTTGGTCAGCTTCACTGACTACTCTAAAGACTTGGACTGTATTCATCACAACAAACTGTGGAAAATTTTTAAAGAGATGGAAGTGCCAGATACCTTACTTGTCTCCTGATAAACCTATATGTGGGTCAAGAAGCAACAGAAGTTACAGACCCAGGACTGAGCAACAATAAAAACAAGGCTTTTACCGAATGCTTTTATTAAAGAATAATTCACATACAAAAAATCTTCACTCTTATTAGTGTACAGTTCTGTGAGCTTTGACAAACAATAAAGAGATGGAACTATCACCACAATCAAGACATATTATAGTTCAATTGTACCAAAACATTCTTCATGAGTCTTGCAGTTCACCCTTTACCTTCAGCTGTAAATCCTTGCAACCAGTGCTTTTTCTTCATTCCTATCATTTTTCCTTTTCTAGAGTGTCTTATTAATAGATTTTCAGTCTTCTGAGTCTGGCTTCTTGCAGTTAGTATTAACATATTTGAATTCATTCCTGTTATTTTATCAATAGATAATCCTCATGTTATTGGGCACTATTCATTGTATGGATATGCAATTTGTTTACTCATTCTCCAGTTGAAGGATATTTGCATTATTTAGTTTTGGGCAACTGTGGATAAAGCTATTCATGCACAGGGATTTTGTGTGGACACAGAGTTACATTTCACTTTTTTAAATACTGAAGAGTGTAGTTGCTGATCTTATGTTGTGTACGTTTAATTTTGTAAGAATCTACTGAACTGTTTCATAAAGTGGTTGTATGATTTTGCAACCTTATTTGCAACTTATGAGTATTCTAGTTGCTTTGATTCTTTGATTGCATCCTTGATACCAACTACTTTATATATATATATAAACTCTAAATTATGAGTTTACAAGTTTATGAATTTCCACATAGTGAACAAAACTTTGTAAATTCCACCACTTCAGGAAATAGCACAGAACTAGCACCTGGGAAGAATGCCACCTGACCTCTCCCAAGAACTATTCCTACTGTTCCTCATGGATAACTATATTAACAACATAATTCAATTTTGCCTTGTTTTATACTTTGTATAAATGGAGTCATATAGTATAGTCCCTTTCACATTTGGCTTCCTTCAGACAATATTATGTTTCTGATATTCTTCCAGGTTGTTTTGTGAACTAGTAGTTTCATTATCTCCCCTTACTATATGGTATTCTATTATATAAATACATCACAATTTATTCTTCATTATTGATTGGCATTGTATTTCTTTCAGTTTGAATTTCCTGTGAAAATAATTTTTTGCATATTTCCATGGCACCCCAGTCCAGTACTCTTGCCTGGAAAATCCCATGGACGAAGGAGCCTGTTAGGCTGCAGTCCATGGGGTCACTAGGAGTCAAACACGACTGAGAGACTTCACTTTCACTTTTCACTTTCATGCATTGGAGAAGGAAATGGCAACCCACTCCAGTGTTCTTGCCTGGAGAATCCCAGGGACAGGGGAGCCTGGTGGGCTGCCGTCTTTGGGGTCACACAGAGTCGGACATGACTGAAGCGACTTAGCAGCAGCATACCTATCTTTTGGTGAACATTTCTCTATGATATACTCCTATAAGTGGAATTTCCGGGTCATAGTGCTACTTGTACTGTGTATATTTTCAAATAATTTTCTCACACAGTTGTACTAATTTGTCCTTCTACCAATGATGGACGTATATTCTACTTTCTCCATGTTCTTAACATACAGGATAGTCAGTGGTTTTAATTTCAGATATTCTGATGAGTATATAATGGTATCACTATGGTTTTAATTTGTATTTCCTTAATGACTGATGAGGTTGAGCATAGGTTTATTGGTCATTTGGATATCCTCTCTTGTGAAATGCCTTCTTTGACTATTTTTATTTTAGATGGTCTGTATTTTTCTTGTAGACTGGCAGGAATTCGGTATACATTTCAGATATAAGTCCTTTGAATATTATACATATTGTATGCATCTTTTTCCACTCTGCAACTTTTGTATTCATAATCTTTCTTAAAAATCAGGAGTTTTAAACTTTAGTATAGTCTAAAAGGTTTCTGTTTTTTTCCTTTATGGTTAGTGTTTTTGCATATTATTTAAGATATTTTTATCTACTTCAAGATCGCATATATCTGTTGTAGCTTCTTCTAAGAGTGCTATTACTTTGCAATTCACATTTAGATCTAAAATCTATCTGGAATTCATTGCTAAAAGAGTGTAATAGAAATCAAAATTCATGTTCTTCCACATAAATATCCAGTTAATCCAATGCAACTAATTGAAAAGACTATAACTTTTCCATTCTTTTGTCTTTGTCTTAATCAAGTGTCCATATACATGGATGTCTTTCTGGATTCTTTATTGTGTTGCATTAGTCTTTTATTAGAATCTTGTACCAATATCACTGTATACTATATGTTGTAGCTTAATAATATCCTTAAATTCAGTTATGTCAGAATTTCAAAGTTTGTCTTCTTTCAGACTATCTTATATATTCTTGAACTTTTATGTTTCAATATATATTTTAAAATATTTCTTGCAGTCATACACATACACACTGCACACAATTTGAGACCCTGATTAGAATTGAATTAAATCTGTAGAATAATTGGAGTGGTTTGATACATAAATATGGCATATGTTTTCATTTACTTTTATCTTCTCAATATTTATTTTTACTGTGAATACGCTACGCTACGCTAAGTCACTTCAGTCATGTCCAACTCTGTGTGACCCCATAGACGGTAGCCTACCAGGCTCCCCCGTCCCTGGGATTCTCCAGGCAAGAACACTGGAGTGGGTTGCCATTTTCTTCTCCAATGCATGAAAGTGAAAAGTGAAAGTGAAGTCGCTCAGTCGTGTCTGACTCTTTGCGACCCCATGGACTGCAGCCTACCAGGCTCCTCCATCCATGGGATTTTCCAGGCAAGGGTACTGGAGTGGGGTGCCATTGCCTTCTCCAATAGGTGCTGTTTATTTTTCATTAGCTTTATCCTAATTTATTTGTCTTTAAGGCTATTATAAATGCTACTTTTATAGATTTTATTTTACCAATTTGTTGCTGATAAATTGAAAACACTTAATTTTTGCAAATTGATCTTATACATGGAAAGTGAAAGTGATAGTTGCTCAGTCCTGTCTGACTCCTTACGACCCCATTGACTGTATCCTGCCAGGCTCCTATGTCCCTGGGATTTTCCAGGCAAAAATACTGGAGTGTGTTGCCATTCCCTTCTCCAGAGGGTCTTCCTGACCCAGAGATAGAACCTGTGTCTCCTGTATTGCAGGTGATTCTTTACTGTCTGAACCACTAGGGAAACCCTTATGCATGCAAGTCATGATCAATTTACCAGGTAGCCCTGGTGATAAAGAATCACCTGCCAATGCAGAAGACGCAAGAGATGTGGGTTTGATCCCTGGGTCAGAAAAATCCCCTGGCAAAGGAAATGGCACCCCACTCCAGTATTTTTGCCTGGAAAATTTCATGGGCTGAGGAGCTTGCTGGGCTACTGTCCTTGGGGCCACAAAGAGTTGGACATGATTGAGAAACAGTACACACACATTTGTTTTTGTTGTTCAGTTGCCCAGTCATGTGGACTGCAGCACACTAGGGCTCCCTTTCACTCACCATCAGTTGTTACCTAGTCTCTAAATAAAGACAATATTACTTTCCCTAATTATCTTGCCTTTTACTTGTTATCTTGTTTGATTTACTCCACCATAGGACCTTTAGCACAATGTTCATTAAAAACAGGCATAGTGATATCTTTTCTGTCCTGGTCTCAATAAAAGTCTTTCAATACTTAATTTTGAGGCATATATATGTTTGCTGCAAGATTTTTTTTTTTTTTACTATTTTTGTATAATCACATTTCTTTCTTATCTTGTTAATATGATATGTTTCACTTGTTGATTTCTACAAGTAAGCTTCATAATCGTAGAATAAAGCCAGCTTGATCATAACATATTTTCTGAATTTGAATTTCACTGAATATGAATTTTTAATATTTTGTTTAGATTCTGAAATATGCTTATGAGGGAGATTGTTTTGTAATTTTCTTTTCTTATAACTGTTCTTAGCAGGTTTTGGTGTCAGTGTTATGTTGGCCTCATAATGTTACTTAGGAAATATCTCTTTGTTTATTCTTTAAACAATTTTATCTAGAATGGCACTTAATTCTTCCTTAAACAATTATAACATTTCCTGGTAAAAGTATGTAATTGTGGAGTTTTCTTGTGGGAGGGTTTTAACATATCAGTCAGTTCAGTTCAGTCACTCAGTCATGTCCAACTCTTTGCGACCCCATGGACTGCAGCACACCAGGCCTCCTGTCCATCATCAACTCTCGGAGTTTACTCAAACCCATGTCCATTGAGTCAGTGATGACATCCAACCATCTCATCCTCTGTCTTCCCCTTCTCTTCCTGCCCTCAAACTTTCCCAGCACCAGGGTCTTTTCAAATGAGTCAGCTCTTAGCATCAGGTGACCAAAGTAGGAGTTTTGGCTTCAACATCAGTCCTACCAATGAACACCCAGGATGATCTCCTATAGGATGGACTAGTTGGATCTCCTTGCAGTCCAAGGGACTCTCAAGAGTCTTCTCCAACACCACAGTTTAAAAGCATCAATTCTTTGGCACTCAGCTTTCTTCACAGTCCAATGCTCACATCCACATATGACTACTGGAAAACCATAGCCTTGACTAGATGGAACTTTGTTGACAAAGTAATGTCTCTGCTTTTTAATATGCTGTCCAGGTTGGTCATAACTTTCCTTCCAAAGAGTAGCGTCTTTTAATTTCATGGCTGCAATCACCATCTGCAGTGATTTTGGAGCCCAAAAATAAAGTCAGCCATTGTTTCCACTGTTTCCCCATCTATTTGCCATGAAGTGATGGGACCAGATCTTCGTTTTCTGAATGTTGAGCTTTAAGCCAACTTGTTCACCCTCCTCTTTCACTTTCATCAAGAAGCTCTTTAATTCTTCTTCACTTTTTGCCATAAGGGTGGTGTCATCTGCATATCTGAGGTTTTTGATATTTCTCCCAGGAATCTTGATTCCAGCTTGTGCTTTATCCAGCCCAGCATTTCTATTGATGTACTCTGCATATAAGTTAAATAAGCAAGGTGACAATATATGGCTTTGACATACTCCAATCCTATTTGGAACTAGTCTGTTGTTTCATGTCCAGTTCTAACTGTTGCTTGCTGACATGCATACAGATTTCCCAAGAAGCAAGTCAGGTGGTCTGGTATTCCCATCTCTTTCAGAATTTTCCACAATTTGTTGAAATCCACACAAAGGCTTTGGTATAGTGAATAAAACAGAAATACATGTTTTTCTGGAACTCTCTTGCTTTTTCCATGATCCAGCGGATGTTAGCAATTTGATCTCTGGTTCCTCTGCCTTTTTTAAAGCTTAAACATCTGGAAGTTCACTGTTCACATATTGCTGAAGCCTGGCTTGGAGAATTTTAAGCATTACTTTACTAGCGTGCGAGATGAGTGCAATTGTGAGGTAAGTTTGAGCATTCTTTGGCATTGCCTTTCTCTGGGATTGGAATGAAAACTGACCTTTTCCAATCCTGTGGCCACTGCTGAGTTTTCCGAATTTGCTGACATATTGAGTGCAGCACTTTCACAGTATCGTCTTTTAGGATTTGAAATAACTCACCTGGAATTCCATCACCTCCAGTAGCTTTGTTCATAGTGATGCTTCTTAAGGCCCACTTGACTTCACATTCCAGGATGTCTGGCTCTAGGTGACTGAGCACACCATCATGATTATCTGGGTCATGAAGATCTTTTTTGTACAGTTGTTCTGTGTATTCTTGCCACCTCTTAATATCTTCTGCTTCTGTTAGGTCTATACCATTTCTGTCCTTTATTGAGCCCATTTTTGCATGAAATGTTCCCTTGGTATCTCTAATTTTCTTGAGGAGATTTCTAGTCTTTCCCATTCTATTTTTTTCCTCTATTTCTTTGCACTGATCACTGAGGAAGGCTTTCTTATCTTTCCTTGCTATTCTTTGGAACTCTGCATTCAAATGGGTATATCTTTTCTTTTCTCCTTTGCTTTTCACTTCTCTTCTTTTCACAGCTATTTGTAAGGCCTTCTGAGGAAGCCATTTTGCTTTTTTCATTTTTTTTTTTCTTGGGGATGATCTTGCTCCCTGTCCCCTGTACAATGTCAAAAACCTCCATCCATAGTTCATCAGGCACTCTGTCTATCAGATCTAGTCCCTTATATCTATTTCTCACTTCCACTGTATAGTCATAAGGGATTTGGTTTAGGTCATACCTGAATGGTCTAGTGGTTTCCCTACTTTCTTCAATTTAAGTCTGAATTTGGCAATAAGTAGTTTATGATCTGAGCCACAGTTTTAACATATAGATGCAATTTATTTAACAGACAGGATTGTTTATATTTTTTAATTTCTCTTTAGATATTTTTGTATGTTGTATTTTTCTAGGGATTATTATATTTTTTATACATTTTCAAATGTATTAGAACAATATTCACACTAATATAAAATCTGTAGAAATATCTCCTTTATGTTTCTGATATTAGTAGTTTGTACTCTTCTCACAGTTCTTATCAGAAGTGTATTAGCCTTTTTAAAGAAACATTCTTTTTTCCTTGTTTTCTATTTTAATTTTTAAAAATTTTCTTCTTTGATGGTTTTCTATTTCACCAATTTTAAATTGTATCCATGTTATTTATTACATGTTATTTTTAAATTTGCTATTATGTTTAACTTCTTGAGATGTAAACTGAGAACATTGATTCTCAACCATTTTCTTTTTAAAAATATATACAAAAGTCTATAAATTTACTTCTGAACAAGACACTATCTATAGCATTTTCATATCTTATTTTCAATGTAGTTTTCTTATAAAAATGTTTTTAAATTTCCTTTTGATTTTGTCTGTGATCCATAGAGTTATTTATAAATTTATTTCCTAATATTTGGAAATTTTCTTTGTTTTTCATTGATTAACTAAAACACCATTTTGGTTATGAAATAATTTTGATTTGATTTGATTTTTTAATTTATTTATTTTAATTGGAGGCTAATTACTTTACAATATTGTATTGGTTCTGTCACACATCAACATGAATCCGCCACTGCCGTACACGTGTTTATTTATATATTTATTTTACTTTACAATATTGTATTGGTTTTGCCATACATTGACTTGAATCTGCCATAGGTATACATGTGTTCCCCATCCTGAACCCACCTCCCTCCCCATCCAATCTCTCTGGGTCATCCCAGTGCACCAGCCCCAAGCACCCTGTATCATGCATCAAACCTGGACTGGCAATTCATTTCACATATGATAATTTACATGTTTCAATGCCATTCTCCAATATCATCCCACCCTAGCCCTCTCCCACAGAGTCCAAAAGACTGTTCAATACACCTGTGTTCCTTTTGCTGTCTCTCATATAGAGTTATCATTACCTTCTTTCTAAATTCTGTATATATGCGTTAGTATATTGTATTGGTGTTTTTCTTTCTGGCTTACTTCACTCTGTATAATAGGCTCCAGTTTCATCCACCTCATTAGAACTGATTCAAATGTATTCTTTTTAATGGCTAAGTAATATTCCATTGCGTGTATGTATCACAGCTTTCTTATCCATTCGTCTGTTGATGGACATCTAGGTTGCTTCCATGTCCTGGCTATTATAAGCAGTGCTGCAATGAACATTGGGGTACATGTGTCTCTTTCAATTCTGGTTCCCTCAGTGTGTATGCCCAGCAGTGGGGTTGCTGGGTTATATGGCAGTTCTATTTCCAGTTTTTTAAGGAATCTCCACACTGTTCTCCATAATGGCTGTACTAGTTTGCATTCCCACCAACAGTGTATGATGGTTCCTTTTTCTCCATACCCTCTCCAGCATTTATTACTTGTAGACTTTTGGATAACAGCCATTCTGACTGGAGTTGAATGGTACCTTATTGTGGTTTTGATTTGTGTTTCTCTGATAATGAGTGATGTTGAGCATCTTTTCATGTGTTTGTTAGCCATCTGTATGTCTTCTTTGGAGAAATGCCTGTTTAGTTCTTTGGCCCACTTTTTGATTGGGGCTTTTATTTTTCTGGAATTGAGCTGCAGGAGTTGCTTGTATATTTTTGAGATTAATTCTTTATCCGTTGCTTTGTTTGCTATTATTTTCTCCCATTCTGAAGGCTGTCTTTTCACCTTGCTTATAGTTCCCTTTGTTGTGCAGAAGCTTTTAATTTTAATTAGGTCCCATTTGTTTATTTTTGCTTTGATTTCCAATATTCTGGGAGGTGGGTCATAGAGGATCCTGCTGTGATTTATGTTGGAGAGTGTTTTGCCTATGTTCTCCTCTAGGAGTTTTATAGTTTCTGGTCTTACATTGAGATCTTTAATCCATTTTGAGTTTATTTTTGTGTATGGTGTTAGAAAGTGTTCTAGTTTCATTCTTTTACAAGTGGTTGACCAGTTTTCCCAGCACCACTTTTTAAAGAGATTGTCTTTTCTCCATTGTATATTCTTGCCTCCTTTGTCAAAGATAAGGTGTCCATAGGTATGATGATTTATTTCTGGGCTTTCTACTTCATTCCATTGATTTATGTTTCTGTCTTTATGTCAGTACCATACTGTCTTGATGACTGTGGCTTTGTAGCAGAGACTGAAGTCAGGCAGGTTGATTCTTCCAGTTCTATTCTTTCTCAAGATTGCTTTGGCTATTCAAGGTTTTTTGTATTTCCATACTAATTATGAAATTATTTGTTCTAGTTCTCTGAAAAATACTGTTGGTAGTTTGATAGGGATTGCATTGAATCTATAGATTGCTTTGGGTAGTATACTCATTTTCACTATATTGATTCTTCCAATCCACGAACACGGTATATTTCTCCATCTATTTGTGTCCTCTTTGATTTCTTTCACCAGCGTTTCATAGTTTTCTATATATAGGTCTTTTTTTTTCTTTAGGTAGATATATTCATAAGTATTTTATTCTTTTCATTGCAATGATGAATGGAATTTTTTCCTTAATTTCTCTTTCTGTTTTCTCATTGTTAGTGTTTCAGAATGCAAGGGATTTCTGTGTGTTAATTTTATATCCTGAAACTTTACTATATTCATTGATTAGCACTAGTAATTTTCTGGTGGAATCTTGAGGGTTTTCTATGTAGAGGATCAGGTCATCTGCAAACAGTGAGAGCTTTACTTCTTCTTTTCCAATTTGGATTCCTTTTATTTCTTTTTCTGCTCTGATTGCTGTGGCCAAAACGTCCAAAACTATGTTGAATAGTAGTGGTGAGAGTGGGCACCCTTGTCTTGTTCCTGACTTTAGGAGAAGTGCTTTCAATTTTTCACCATTGAGGATAATGTTTGCTGAGGGTTTGTCATATATAGCTTTTATTATGTTGAGGTATGTTCCTTCTATTCCTGCTTTCTGGAGGGTTTTTTTTTTTATATCATAAATGGATGTTGAATTTTATCAAAGGCTTTCTCTGCATCTATTGAGATAATCATATTGTTTTTATTTTTCAAATTGTTAATGTGGTGTATTACATTGATTGATTTGCAGATATTGAAGAATCCTTGCATCCCTGGGATAAAGCCCACTTGGTCATGGTGTATGATCTTTTAAATATGTTGTTGGATTCTGTTTGCTAGAATTTTGTTAAGGATTTTTGATCTATGTCCATCAGTGATATTGGCCTGTAGTTTTCTCTTTTTGTGGCATCTTTGTCAGGTTTTGGTATTAGGGTGATGGTGGCCTCATTGAATGAGTTTGGAAGTTTACCTTCCTCTGCAATTTCCTGGAAGAATTTGAGTAGGATAGGTGTTAGCTCTTCTCTAAATTTTTGGTAGAATTCAGCTGTGAAGCCATCTGGTCCTGGGCTTCTGTTTGTTGGAATATTTCTGATTACAGTTTCAATTTCTGTGCTTGTGATGGGTCTGTTAATATTTTATATTTCTTCCTGGTTCAGTTTTGGACAGCTATATTTTTCTAAGAATTTGTCCATTTCTTCCAAGTTTTCCATTTTATTTGCATATAGTTGCTGATAATAGTCTCTTATGATCCTTTGTATCTCTGTGTTGTCTGTTGTGATCTCTCCATTTTCATTTCTAATTTTGTTGATTTGATTTTTCTCCCTTTGTTTCTTGATGAGTTTGGCTAATGGTTTGTCAATTTTATTTACCTTCTCAAAGAACCAGCTTTTGTTTTTGTAGATTTTTGCTATGGTCTCTTTTGTTTCTTTACAATTTATTTCTGCCCTAATTTTTAAGATTTCTTTTCTTCTACTAACCCTGGGGTTCTTCATTTCTTCCTTTTCTAGTTGCTTTAGGTGTAGAGTTAGGTTATTTATTTGACTTTTTTCTTGTTTCTTGAGGTGTGCCTGTATTGCTATGAACTTTCCCCTTGGACTGCTTTTACCGTGTCCCACAGGTTTTGGGTTGTTGTGTTTTCATTTTCATTCGTTTCTATACATATTTTGATTTATTTTTTGATTTCTTCTGTGATTTGTTGGTTATTCAGCAGCTTGTTGTTCAGCCTCCATATGTTGGAATTTTTAATAGTTTTTCTCCTGTAATTGACATCTAATCTTACTGCATTGTGGTCAGAAAGATGCTTGGAATGATTTCAATTTTTTTGAATTTACCAAGGCTAGATGTAGGGCCCAGGATGTGATCTATCCTGGAGAAGCTTCCGTGTGTGCTTAAGAAAAAGGTGAAATTCATTGTATTGGGGTGAAAAGTCCTATAGATATCAATTAGGTCTAATGGGTCTATTGTATCATTTAAAGTTTGTGTTTCCTTGTTAATTTTCTGTTTAGTTGATCTATCCATAGGTGTGAGTGGAGTATTAAAGTCTCCCACTATTATTGTGTTATTGTTAATTTCTCCTTTCATACTTGTTAGCATTTGTCTTAAATATTGTGGTGCTCCTATATTGGGTGCATATATATTTATGATTGTTATATCTTCTTCTTGGATTGATCCTTTGATCATTATGTAGCATTCATCTTTGTCTCCTTTCACAGACTTTGTTTTAAAGTCTATTTTATTTGATATGAGTATTGCTAATCTTGCTTTCTTTTGGTCTCTATTTGCATGGAATATCTTTTTCCAGCCCTTCACTTTCAGTCTGTATGTGTCCCTTGTTTTGATGTGGGTCTCTTGTAGACAGCATATATAGGGGTTTTGTTTTTGTATATATTCAGCCAGTCTTGGTCTTTTGGTTGGGGCATTCAACCCATTTACGTCTAAGGTAATTATTGATAAGTATGATCCCATTGCCATTTCCTTTATTGTTTTGGATTCGAGTTTATACACCTTTTCTGTGTTTCCTGTCTAGAAAAGATCCTTTACATTTGTTGGAAAGCTGGTTTGGTGGTGCTGAATTCTCTCAGCTTTTGCTTGTCTGTAAAGCTTTTGATTTCTCCTTCATATTTGAATGAGATCCTTGCTGGGTACAGTAATCTTGGCTGTAGGTTATTTTAATCCATGAAATTTGTTGAGAATTTATGTAGGGGTTAAGATTGCTGTGTGCATTTTTTTTTTTTAATGAGAGGAAAAAATCATGTTTTACAAACTTTGCATGCAATGTTCTCTATATGCCCATTGGGTTAAGCTTATCAATTCATGTTTGCTTATCTATACTCTTGGTAATTTTTATCTGTTTTTCCTATAAGTTACTAAGAGAAGTGTGTTAAAATCTCATAATATGTTTGGCTTTGTGTCTCATTTTAATTCTGTCATTTTTGGTTGTATAGGTTTTCACTTTATGCAATTTGATCCAAGCACCTTAAGAATTGTTTTACTTTCCTGAAGGGTCAAACTTTGTTAAAATATGAAACATCCCTTTTCATCTCTGGACCCATTTTACCTTAAAGACTAAATTGTCCATTAGTATAATTATGTCACCTTTCTTTAAATTATGCTTTTCAGGATATACATTTTTTCTTACATAGCTTCATAAGCTTTCTCTATTTCTTCCATTTAAAGTGTGCTTTTGTGAACAACATATAGCATGATTTTGTTGCAGTTGTTTTTTAACCATTTTGATCATTTTGTTTGGATTGTTTAATATAATTATATTGAATGAAATTATTGATAGATTTGGCTTCAGTTCAGTTCGGTTCAGTCGCTCAGTCATGTCTGACTCTTTGTGACCCCACGAATTGCAGCACACCAAGCCTCTCTGTCCATCACCAACTCCCGGAGTTCACTCAAACTCACGTCCATCAAGTCAGTGATGCGATTCAACCATCTCATCCTCTGTTGTCCCCTTCTCCTCCTGCCCCCAATCCCTCCCAGCATCAGAGTCTTTTCCAATGAGTCAACTCTTCGCATGAGGTGGCCAAAGTACTGGAGTTTCAGCTTCAGCATCATTCCTTCCAAAGAAATCCCAGGGCTGATCTCCTTTAGAATGGACTGGTTGGATCTCCTTGCAATCCAAGGGACTCTCAAGAGTCTTCTCCAACACCACAGTGCAAAAGCATCAATTCTTCAGAGCTCAGCTTTCTTCACAGTCCAACTCTCACATCCATACATGACCACTGGAAAAATAGCCTTTACTAGATGGATCTTTGTTGGCAAAGTAATGTCTCTGCTTTTGAATATGTTATCTAGGTTGGTCATAACTTTCCTTTCAAGGAATAAGCGTCTTTTAATTTCATGGCTGCAATCACCATCTGCAGTGATTTTGGAGCCCAGAAAAATAAAGTCTGACACTGTTTCCCCATCTATTTGCCATGAAGTGATGGGACCAGATGCCATGATCTTAGTTTTCTGAATGTTGAGCTTTAAGCCAACTTTTTCACTCTCCTCTTTCACCTTCATCAAGAGTATAGAACAGTCTTTTGGACTCTGTGGGTGAGGGAGAGGGTGGGATGATTTGGGAGAATGGCATTGAAACATGTATAATATCATATATGAAACGAGTCTCCAGTCCAGGTTCGATGCATGATACCGGATGCTTGAGGCTGGTGCACTGGGATGACCCAGAGGGATGGTACAGGGAGGGAGGAGGGAGGAGGGTTCAGGATGGGGAACACATGTATACTCGTGGCAGATTCATGTTGATATATGGCAAAACCAATACAATATTGTAAAGTTAAAAAAAAATTTAAAAAAAATTAAAAATTAAAATTAAAAAAAGGCTTTTTCTACCATTTATTATTTATCATATATTTATCTCACCTATATTATAGACTATAATATTTTTCTCTACTTTCTGGTTTCTTTAGCTAAATCAATTTTATTGTTTTATTAATTATTTCCCCTTTTCATCATGTTAGGTATACACTGTTGAGATGGCAATAAGAATTTTAATTTATTACAGTTTATTAGAATTTATTCCTTTATGACTTATCAAGTGTTGAAGGATCTTAGGACTCTTGAATTCCAGTTCCTTCCTCCAACATCTTCCCTATTTTTTTTTTCAAATATCCTAATTCTATATATATATTTCAAATCCCCAAAACTGTCATTATTTTATTTCTGTAATCAATATACATTTATGCTTAATACATACTCACCATTTCCATTACTTTACCATCCTTCATTGATCTCCATGTTTCCATATAGGATTTCTTTCCTTTTTCCTAAAGAACTCTGATTAACAGTAGTATTTAATTCTTAATGCAGATGTGCTGATAAGCAAAAAAAAAAATTTATGGCTTTGACTGAAATACTTTTATTTTAATGATTTTTAAAAGACTCCTTCCTCATAGGACAGAATTCTTGCTTAGTAATTTTTTTTTTAGCACTTTAAAGATGTCATTCAATTACATTTAATTTATTATTATATCTGACTCATCTTGGTTTTGTCTTTATTATTGATTATACACCCATTTACCACAGTATACTTAGGAATGTTTTCTTTGTGTAGTTATCCTTTCTGGGATCCATTACTCTTCTTGAATCTTTGACTTGATATTGTCCATCAAGACACTGATATATATATATATATATGTCTTGCCAGCTGGTGCTAGTGGTAAAGACCCCACCTGCCAATGCAGGAGATGTAAGAGATGTGGGTTCGATCTCTGGGTCAGGAAGATTCCCTGGAGGAGGAGATGGCAATCCACCCCAGTATTATTACCTGGAGAATACCATGGACAGAGGAGCCTGGCAGGCTACAGTCCATAGGGTCACACAGAGTTTGACATGACTGAAGTGACTTAGCATGCATATATATATATATATTTATATTTATACAGTCAGTATATGTTCATATGATGCTTCTTCCCAATTGTTTCTGATTCTTTTTCTTGGCATTCAATTACATGACTTTTTTTTTTTTTTTTTTTTTACTAAGTCCAAATGTCTATTATGCATTTTAATTTACTTTTATTCTTCCTTTTTTCTCTGTGCTTAAGTCTGGGTACTTAGAAATGCCTGTTTTTCCTTTCATTATTGTGTCTATTTATCTATGTTTAGTTATTAATTACATCTATTGAACTGAATTATTTACTTCAAATAGTGTGTTCTTGAGTTCTAGACATTCTATTTAATGTTTGAAGTATCCTAAATATATGTACTAATGCTTCATTTTGTAATCTATTTTCTTAAAAATATTAACTTGAATACCTAGAACTCTTGTAGCTTTTTCTTAATATCTCTTTTTTCTTTGTTATTGATCATTTCATCTTTTCTAATGGTGTTCAAAATAATACAGGAATATATGAAAAAGTATAGAGACAAGTTGAGGTGATATTTGCTTCCTCTAGAAAGGATTTATGTTTGCCTCTGGCAAGTAGTTTGGATACACACACAGAAGTATCTGACTCTTTGCAACCCATGGATTACAGCCTACCAGGGTCCTCGGTCCATGGGATTTTTCAGGCATGCGTACAGGAGTGGGTTGCTGTTTCCTTCTCCAGGGGATCTTCCTGACCCAGGGATCGAACCTGGGTCTCCTACATTATAGGGAGATACTGCTTTACCATCTGAGCTACCTGGGAAGTCCTGGATAGTAGTTCGGATAGCTGTGGTTAAATCCAGGTGAGAATGGGTGGAGTTGCCTTGAGTTTAGTCTTTGTAATGGTTTGTTTATTTATAATCAGGATTAACTACTAGGTTTTAACTCATCTGGCCTCACTGGAAGCCTGTGGTGATATCAGGTCTCCTTTCTTTCTTTCTTTTTTTTTTTAATTTTATTTTATTTTTAAACTTTACATAACTGTATTAGTTTTGCCAAATATCAAAATGAATCCGCCACAGGTATACATGTGTTCCCCATCCTGAACCCTCCTCCCTCCTCCCTCCCCATTCCATCCCTCTGGGTCGTCCCAGTGCACCAGCCCCAAGCATGCAGTATCGTGCATCGAACCTGGACTGGCAACTCATTTCATACATGATATTTTACATGTTTCAATGCCATTCTCCCAAATCTTCCCACCCTCTCCCTCTCCCACAGAGTCCATAAGACTGTTCTATACATCAGTGTCTCTTTTGCTGTCTCGTACACAGGGTTATTGTTACCATCTTTCTAAATTCCATATATATGCGTTAGTATACTGTATTGGTGTTTTTATTTCTGGCTTACTTCACTCTGTATAATAGACTCCAGTTTCATCCACCTCATTAGAACTGATTCAAATGTATTCTTTTTAATGGCTGAGTAATACTCCATTGTGTATATGTACCACAGCTTTCTTATCCATTCATCTGCTGATGGACATCTAGGTTGCTTCCATGTCCTGGCTATTATAAACAGTGCTGCGATGAACACTGGGGTACTCGTGTCTCTTTCCCTTCTGGTTTCCTCAGTGTGTATGCCCAGCAGTGGGATTGCTGGATCATAAGGCAGGTCTATTTCCAGTTTTTTAAGGAATCTCCACACTGTTCTCCATAGTGGCTGTACTAGTTTGCATTCCCACCAACAGTGTAAGAGGGTTCCCTTTTCCCCACACCCTCTCCAGCATTTACTGCTTGTAGACTTTTGGATCGCAGCCATTCTGACTGGTGTGAAATGGTACCTCATAGTGCTTTTGATTTGCATTTCTCTGATAATGAGTGATGTTGAGCATCTTTTCATGTGTTTGTTAGCCATCTGTATGTCTTCTTTGGAGAAATGTCTATTTAGTTCTTTGGCCCATTTTTTGATTGGGTCATTTATTTTTCTGGAGTTGAGTTATAGGAGTTGCTTGTATATTCTCGAGATTAGTTGTTTGTCAGTTGCTTCATTTGCTATTATCTTCTCCCATTCTGAAGGCTGTCTTTTCACCTTGCTAATAGTTTCCTTTGATGTGCAGAAGCTTTTAAGGTTAATTAGGTCCCATTTGTTTATTTTTGCTTTTATTTCCAATATTCTGGGAGGTGGGTCATAGAGTCCTTTCTATTAGAAACTTTGAACCAAATCTTTGATCTTGAGAATAGCACTGGATGATGATAGTTCTATATGAAGTAATTCAATTTTTAACATTTTGATTTCAAAGTCTTTTTTTAAGGAGTTTAATTTTCTAGGATTCAGTAGAATGGCTTTGGTGTCATACTTAAATGCATGTTCTAGGTTAAAGTTAAAGTTCAAACAATTTAGGAAAATTAAGCAGAAGAATTTTGCCCTTCAGTAAGGATTATTGAACACACATGTAGAGCAAGGCAAGTTCCTGAGTGCAAGACTTGAGAGGTTACTAATGGTCTTTTATTGCTAATTATTTTCTGCTTGTCATCTTTTATATCTTTTCCACAATACTTTTTCCTGCTTTATACCTTGTGGAATTGACTCTTATAGTCTTCATCACTTGCATTTTCTTTTCTTTCTAAATGTATTTAACTTGAGGTATCACTTACATATAACAATGATAGCAATTTCAGGAATATAGTGAAACATTTTGACATTTGTATATATTGCAAAATGATCACCACGGTAAGTCTAGCTAAAATTTGTCACTCTACATAAGTACAATTTCTTTCTTTTTTTTTTTTTTCTGATGAGAATCACTTGGGTTTTCTTGCCTTGCAGCTTCTTATCGGTTCAACCAATGAGGTACTAAGAGAACATGGAAGAATAGAATAAGGTGCTTCTTCTCATGTACCTTGGGAAGTAAGTTCAGAGGTTCTAGTAATAATATATCCTTCTATGACTATAGCTTCAAATTTCTGTGATTCTGGTATCAATTCCTCCCCATTGTCCCTTCCTAGTGACAGTTCTCTGGGTCTTTGCATATTCTATCATTGATTGGCTGATTACTAGCTACATCCAAATTGATAATCTTTTCATTAAGGACTCTTCTAGCACAAGGAGAGGGCACACAAGAGGATTCCAGGTAAAAAGAAGATCAAAGTGTTGAGGGTTGAAAAGGCTTGGCATATTCTAGGAAGGAGTGTAAACCCAATGAGTTTGAACAGTGTGAGCAAAAGGGGAAGTGGCAGGACATGTGCTTGAAGGAACAAAAGGTGCAGAATCACACAGAAACAGGTAAGTCAGAATAAACAGCTTGAATTTAAGTGCAATAGGAAGACATTCTAGGTGACAACTGGATTGGTTAAGGACAGGACTGAAGCAGGCAGACCACTCTGAGGACTACTATAATATTTTCAGAAATTACACTGTTTTGCAACATGTTGCAGATGGAAATGGAGATCATGGAAGGAGATAAACTGCATAACTAAACCTGACAGGAGATGAAGTCCCAGGTTTATTCATTTACTTATCCATTCAATTTATATATGTTAATTAAATGCTCAATTTATGCTATGCCTTGTGTTAAGATATGGCAATGGATGTTACAGATACTAAACAAATAACTACACAAATAATTATATTATTGCCTTGTTATCAATGCTATGGAAGATCTTATGATAAGATCCTTTACTTCCTTTACAGAAGTATAAAAGATCCTTTACCTTATAGAAATCAATGATATTATGAAAATGCATACCAGGGAGTCCTAAACATCCAAGCATGGATGTTTGGATGCATATTTGGAGATGTCCTCAGTGAAGTAGCTATCTCTAAGATAAGACCTGAAGGATGAGTATAAGTTACAAAAGCAGTAAAGGGTATCTAAATTTGGGTTTCCCCTGAAGTTCACCCTAAGAAAAAAATTCCAGTGCTAACAAATTTTTTTTGGGGGTGGGCAGAAATACCTACAAAATACCTGTAGGGGAGTGGGGAATAAGTTGGGGAGAGAAGACAGCCAATATAGGCTGTGGAATCAAATAGCTATCTGTGGGCAACTGGGGCCCAATCCTATGGGAGGAAACTTGGAAATTCTTGTGGAGAACATGAGTCTTAGTATTATCCCACCAGGAAGTGAAAGAGTTTGGGTGTTCATAATCAACTCCCATCAGTTATTGGACAGAGACTATGTCAGTGGTGTTAATTCTCCAGATATGAGAGGCAGAGTAGAATTTCCTGGTTTTGAAGAAAATCTTCATATGAAGATGCACATGCTGGCAGTTGGCAATCATTTGTTTGCAAATTATTTATCTCTGTTAAAAATATATATGCAAATGTATGACATACATTTTAGTTCTTAACTTTTTTTATGGTTTCTAATGTGTATTACAAATATAGCCATTACTTTCAAATGTATCCATGATCATTGAAGCACTATTTACAATTATTCAGGAATTGAAAGCAACCTAAATGTCCATCAACAGAGTAATGGATAAATAATATGTGGCACATATATACAATGGAATATTACTCAGCTATAAAAAGAACAAAACAATGTCATTTGTAGCAACATTGGTGGACCTAGAGATTGTCATACTGAGTGACATAAGTCAGACAGAGAAAGACGAATATCGTATGATATTGCTTATATGTAGAATCTAAAAAAAAAAAAAATGGTACAAATGAACTTATTCACAAAGCAGAAATAGTATCACAGGTGTAAAAAAAAACAAACATGAGACCCGGGAGGAAGGGTGGAGGGATAAATTGGGAAATTGGGATTGACATATACACACTTCTACATATAAAATGGCTAGAAAAAAGGAAAATAAAATGCAGAGAAACATGGATAATTCACCAACAGCAACTGGCTACAAGGCTTGAAAGAGACTCATGGAACCAGAGTGGCAAAGAGTTTGGGTTAGGACAAAGATTGCTATAGTCTTGGAGCAACAACAAGGCTGTCTTTTAGAAGGCAAAATAGGTAGAGGTTTCAGGAATAAAATGGAGGGCAGCTCATCTTCAGAATCAGAGAAGATACTATTGAAACAACCATCATACCCAACAATCTGTGAGCTACAGATTGGAAACACAGTTGTTATACAAGAGATACCAAGAAGCTAAAGATTACCAAGGGAGACAGGGCATCTGCACAGGTAAATAACAAAACCAGGTAGTTCATACTGGCAAAATGGGAGCTGTGCAGTAATGAGTGAATTGTCATCAGTAAATGAGAAGGCTGGAATGGATTTGGAGAGTGAGATGGTTCTTTATGTGGGCTTTGAGGGATAAGAAAGGCAAAACATGTTTCCAGAAAGAGGATGTCTTGAACAATGTTCTGTCAAAGAAGTAGATATGGCCTTCCTGACAGTTAAAGGCAGCTGAATGCAATGTTCACTAATGAATAAGCAAATACATATCTTGCACACCTTCTCTTGCTGTTGCAGAGGAGAACTTCTTTGTTTCAAGGTCATAATTAGCATTGAAACATGAAGATATTTGGAGCCAGCAAAGAAGAAAGGGACAATACAGTCAGAAAATACCTGATTCTACCCTATAACTATTATTTGAGAAAGAAAAACTGGGTGGCATTAGTGTTGGCAGAACTCTGGAGAAAAGGGGGCTTCTCAGGTCATAAGAAACAGTAGCAGAGTAAGTCTGAGATTTCACAAAATATTTTCCTGACAAGTGTAGTGACCCCAGTCCTACCTACCAACCAAAGTAGCAAATAGATACACTTTTGCATACCAGCTCTCATCAGTTTGTTGCCCATCTCTAGATCTATCTTAATATCAATTGAAAGGAGATCTTGGATTCATCACTGATATCTATCATGAACATGGGATATAGAGTATAGGCATTATGTTTGTGATGACTGTGTAATTTTTAGAAATATGTACAGCTGCATATGACAGACATCCAGTACCAGTGAGCAAATATGGATTCATTTATTGCACATAGAGAAAAGTCTGGAGGATTTTTGTTGTTGTTCAGTCATTAAGTCAAGTCTGTTGATGGGCGGAGCTGTGTTCCCTCCCTGTTGTTTGACCTGAGGCCAAACTATGGTGGAAGATAATGAAGATAATGGAGACCTCCTTCAAAAGGTCCCATGCACCCACTGCTGCACTCAGTGCTCCCAAACCTGCAGTCAGCCACCACCGACCCATGCCTCTGCTGGAGACTCCTGGACACTCACGGGCATGTCTGGATCAGTCTCTTTTGGGGTCACTGCTCCTTTCTACTGGGTCCTAATGTACACAAGGTTTTGTTCATGCCCTCCAAGAGTGTGTTTTCCCAGTCCTGTGTAGGTTGTGGTGGCTTTACACACAGAACACACACAGAAGTCACTCACTCATGTCCGACTCTTTGCGACCCCATGGATTATAGCCTACCAGGCTCCTCGGTGCATGGGATTTTCCAGGCATGAATACTGGAGTGGGTTGCCGTTTCCTTATGGTGGGGTTAACGGCAACCTTCGCCAAGAGGGCTTATGCCATACCCAGGTCTACTGCACCCAGAGCCCCTGCCCTTGCAGCAGTCCACTGCTGACCCATACCTCCTCAGGAGACACTCAAACACAACTCTAGCTCAGTCTTTGTGGGGTCTCTAGGTCCTGGTGCACACAAGGTTTGTTTGAGCCATCTGAGTGTCTCTGGTGGGTATGGGGTTTAATTCTAAATGCAATTTTGCTCCTCCTACCATCTTGCTGGGGCTTCTCCTTTGCCCTTGGACGTGAGTTATATTTTTTTGGTGGGATCCAACATTCTCCTGTTGATGTTTGCTCAGCAGTGAGTTGTAATTTTGGAGTTCTCACAGGAGAAGATGAGTGCACGTCCTCCTGTTTCACCATATTCTATTCTAGGAGGACAAACGATGTGAAAATGCACAAACCAGCACAAGGCCAAGTCCCAGAAGGACTAGAGTCCTCACTGCAGATGGTGACGGCAGCAAAAAAAAAAAAAAAAAAAAAAAAAAAAAAAATTAAAAGATACTTTATTTTTAGGGGCTTCAAAATCACTGCAGATGGTGACTGCAGCCATGAAATTAAAATTTCCCTATAGATGTCCTTCTTTGCCTTGAAGGACAAGATGTTCGAACTGGATTTAGAAAAGGCAGAGGAACCAGAGATCAAATTGCGAACATTCACTGGATCATCAAAAAAGCAAGAAAGTTCCAGAAAAATATATACTTCTGCTTTACTGACTACACCAAAGCCTTTGACTATGTGGATCACAACAAACTGTGGAAAATTCTTAAAGAGATGGAATATCAGACTATCTGACCTGCCTCCTGAGAAATCTGTATGCAGGTTGAGAAGCAACAGTTAGAACTGGACATGGAACAACAGAATGGCTCCAAATCAGGAAAGGAGTATGTCAAGGCTGTATACTGTCCCTCTGTTTATTTAACTTATATGCAGAGTACATCATTAGCAATGCTGGGCTGGATGAAGCACAAGTTGGAATCAAGATTTCAGGGAGAAATATCAATAACCCCAGATATGCAAATGACACCACACTTATGGCAGAAAGCAAAAAACAGCCTCTTGATGAAAGTGAAAGAGGAGAGTGAAAAAGTTGGCTTAAAACTCAACATTCAGAAAACTAAGATCATGCCATCCAGTCCCATCACTTCATGGCAAATGGGTGGGGAAACAATGGAAACATTGACAGACTTTACTTTTCAGTTCAGTTCAGTCGCTCAGTCATGTCCGACTCTTTGCGACCCCATGAATCGCAGCACTCACTGCAGATGGTGACGGCAGCAAAAAAAAAAAAAAAAAAATTAAAAGATACTTTATTTTTAGGGGCTTCAAAATCACTGCAGATGGTGACTGCAGCCATGAAATTAAAAGATGCTTACTCCTTGGAAGGAAGTTATGATGGAAAGTCATTTGAAAAGACCCTGATGCTGGGAAAGATTGAGGGCAGGAGAAGAAGGGGATGACAGAGGATGAGATGCTGAGGTTCATGGAGTCACAAAGAGTTGGACACAACTGAGCGACTGAACTAAACTGAACTGCTCCTTGGAAGAAAAGCTATGACCAACTTAGACAGCATATTAAAAAGGAGAGAGATTACTTTACCAACAAAGGTTCATCTAGGCAAAGCTATGATTTTTCCAGTAGTCATGTATGGATGTGAGAGTTGGACTCTAAAGAAAGCTGAGCACCAAAGAATTGAAGCTTTTGAGCTGTGGTGTTGGAGAAGACCCTTGAGAGTCCCTTGGACTGCAAGGAGATCCAACCGGTCCATCCTAAAGGAGATTAGTCCTGGATGTTCATTGGAAGGCCTGATGCTGAAGGTGAAACTCCAATACTTGGGCCACCTGATGCAAAGAACTGAGGGATTGAAAAAGACCCTCATGCTGAGAAAGTTTGAAGGTGGGAGGAGAAGGGGACGACAGAGGATGAGATGGTTGGATGGCATCACTGACTGTATGGACATGAGTTTGAGTAAGCTCCGGCAGTTGGTGATGGACAGGGAATCCTGGCATGCTGCAGTCCATGGGATCACATAGAGTTGGACACGACTGAGCGACTGAACTGAAATGAAGTCAAGTCTGACTCCTTGCAACCCCATGGACTGCAGGACCCCAGGTCCCTCTGTCTTCCATTATCTCTTGCTGCTGCTGCTGCTGCTACGACGCTTCACTTGTGTCTGACTCTGTGAGACTCCATAGACAGCAGTCCACCAGGCTCCCCTGTCCCTGGGATTCTCCAGACAAGAACACTGGAGTGGGTTGCCATTTCCTTCTCCAATGCATGAACGTGAAAAGTGAAAGTGAAGTCTCTCAGTCGTGTCCGACTCTTGGCGACCCCATGGACTGCAGCCTACCAGGCTCTTCCATCCATGGGATTTTCCAGGCAAGAGTACTGACTATCTCTTGGAGTTTACTCAAATTCATGTCCTTTGAGTCACTTATGCTATCTAACCATCTCACCCTTTGCTGCCCTTTTGCCTTTAGTCTTTCCCAGCATCAGGGTCTTTGCCAATGAGTTGATTCTTTGCATCAGGTGGCCAAAGTATTGGCGTTTCAGCTTCATCATCAGTTCTTCCAGTAAATATTCAGGATTTATTTCGTTTAGGACTGACTGGTTTTATCTCCTTGCTAAAGAGCCTTTTTTTTTTTTTAATGCTCATTCCTTATTGCTATCAAGGATCCAAGTCCATTTTCCTTCCTGCCTTTTCTTCTTAAACTATGCTTGTAATTTATTTGTGATGATGAATTAATTTTATATGTTAGCTTGTCATGGGCATCTGTTCAGTTAGTTCAGTCACTCAGCTGTGTCTGGCTCTTTGCAACCCAACAGACTACAGCATGCCAGGCATCCCTGTTCATCACCAACTGCCCGAGCTTGTTCAAAGTCAGTGATGCCACCCAACCATCTCATCCTTTGGCATCCCCTTTTCCTTCTTCCTTCAGTTTTTCCCAGCATCAGGGTCTTTTCAAATGAGTCAATTCTTCGCAAAAGTTAGCTAAAGTATTGGGGTTTCAGCTTCAGCATCAGTCCTTCCAAAGAATATCCAGTACTGATTTCCTTTAGCATGGAGTGGTTGGATATCCTTGCAGTCCGAGGGATTCTCAATAGTCTTCTCCAACACCACAGTTCAAAAGCATCAATTCTTTGGCACTCAGCTTTCTTTATAGTCCAACTCTCACATCCATATGTGACTACTGGAAAACCAATAACATTGACTAGACAGACCTTTGTTGGTAAAGTAATGCCTCTGCTTTTTAATATGCTGTCTAGATTGGTCATAGCTTTTCTTTCAAGGAACAAGCATCTTTTAATTTCGTGGCTGCTGTCACCATCTGCAGTGATTTTTGAAGCCCAAAAAATAAGTCTGTAACTGTTTCCATTGTTTCCCCATCTATTTGCCATGAAGTGATGGGACTGGATGCCATAATCTTAGTTTTCTGAAAGATGAGTTGTAAAACAGCTTTTTTACTCTCTTCTTTCACTTTCATCAAGAGGCTCTTTAGTTGTTTGCTTTCTGCCATAATGGTGGACATATGACAAGGCCATAGGCTCTTAGATATTTGGTCTAATGTAATTTTGGGTGCATCTCTGAGAATTTTTCTGGATGGGCAGCCTGTCTCTAAATACACCTGGGCTAGCTGTTTGGACCATGGGCATGGGCCTTTTCTGAAATTACATTGTGACCTCTGGCTGTGAGGTGCATGTGACTGAGAGGTTAGCTATGCAGGCATATACCCAGATCATCTGATTCACAAACTGGAAAGAAGAAGTTTGTCTTCTAACATCATCACTACTCTCCTCTTACCAGGGAAGACCTGATAAATGACTCTACTCTTGCTTGTTACAAAGGATATAGGTTCTTCCTCTGTGAGATCTATGGACAATGTCTATTATTGCCCTATCCCTGTGATGTAGGTCTTTCTGATCAGTAGCATTTTGTACCTAAATCAAATCCCTTATGACTATACAGTGGAAGTGAGAAATAGATTTAAGGGACTAGATCTGTTAGACAGAGTGCCTGATGAACTATGGACAGAGGTTCATGACATTGTACCAGAAACAGGGATCAAGACCATCCCCAAGAAAAAGAAATGTAAAAAAACAAAATGTCTGTCTGAGGAGGCCTTACAAATATCTGTGAAAATAAGGGAAGTAAAAACCAAAGGAGAAAAGGAAAGATATACTCATTTGAACGCAGAGTTCCAAAGAATAGAAAGGAGAGATAAGAAAGCCTTCCTCAGCAATCAATGCAAAGAAATAGATGAAAACAATAGACTAGGAAAAACTAGAGATCTCTTCAAGAGAATTAGATATACCAAGGGAACATTTCCTGCAAAATTGAGCTCATTAAAGGACAGAAATGGTATGGACCTAACATACACAGAAGATATTAAGAAGAGGTGGCCAAAATACACAGAAGAACTGTACAAAAAAGATCTTTACGACCCAGATAATCACGATGGTGTGATCACTCACCTAGAGCCAGACATCCTGGAATGTGAAGTCAGGTGAGCCTTAGGAAGTATCATTGCTAAAAAAGCTAGTGGAGGTGATGGAATTCCAGTTGAGCTATTTCAAATCCTGAAAGATGATGCTGTGAAAGTGCTGCACTCAATATGTCAGCAAATTTGGAAAACTCAACAGTGGCCACAGGACTGGAAAAGGTCAGGTTTCATCCCAATCCCAAATAAAGGCAATGCCAAAGAATGCTCAAACTACTGCATAATTGCACTCATCTCACATGTTAGTAAAGTAATGCTTAAAATTCTCCAAGCCAGACTTCAGCAATACGTGAACTATGAACATCCAGATGTTCAAGCTGGCTTTAGAAAAGGCACAGGAACCAGAGATTAAATTGCTAACATCCACTGGATCATCAAAAAAGCAAGAGAGTTCCAGGAAATCCTTTGACTGTGTAGAGCACAATAAACTGTGGAAAGTTCTGATAGAGATGAGCATACCAGACCACCTGACCTGCCTATTGAGAAACCTGTATGCAGGTCAGGTAACAACAGTTACAACTGGACATGGAACAACAGACTGGTTCCAAATAGGAAAAGGAGTATGTCAAGGCTGTATATTGTCACCCTGCTTATTTAACTTATATGCAGAGTACATCATGAGAAACGCTGGGCAGGAAGAAACACAAGCTGGAATCAAGATTGCCGGGAGAAATATCAATTACCTCAGATATGCAGATGACGCCACCTTTATGGCAGAAAATGAAGAAGAACTAAAGAGCCTCTTGATGAAAGTTGAAAGAGGAGAGTGAACAAGTTGGCTTAAAGCGCAACATTCAGAAAACGAAAATCTAAGCATCTGGTCCCATCACTTCATGGCAAATAGATGGGAAAACAGTGGAAACAATGGCTAACTTTATTTTGGGGGGCTCCAAAATCATGGCAGACGGTGATTGCAGCCATGAAATTAAAAGATGCCTACTTCTTGGAAGAAAAGTTATGACCAACCTGGACAGCATATTAAAAAGCAGAGACATTACTTTGTCAACAAAGGTCCATCTAGTCAAGGCTATGGTTTTTCCAGTAATGTATGGATGTGATAGTTGGACTATAAAGAAAGCTGATCACTGAAGAGTTGATGCTTTTGAACTGTGGTGTTGGAGAAGACTCTTGAGAGTCCCTTGGACTGCAAGGAGATCCAACCAGTCCATTCTAAAGGATATCAGTCTGGGTTGTTCATTGGTAGGACTGACGTTGAAGCTGAAACTCCAATACTTTGGCCACCTCATGTGAAGAGTTGACTCATTGGAAAAGACTCTGATGCTTGGAGGGATTCGGGGCAGGAGGAGAAGGAGATGACAGAGGATGAGATGGCTGGATGGCATCACCGAGTCTATGGACATGAGTTTGAGTGAACTCCAGGAGATGGTGATGGACAGGGAGGCCTGGCGTGCTGCAATTCATGGGGTTGCAAAGAGTCGGACACGACTGAGCGACCGAACTGAAATGAACTGAACTATCAAGAGTAAAATCTGAGATTTTGATAACTGAAGACCAGCAACTGAATTCAATATGGGACAAAGCTAGACTGAAGCTTGAGAGAAAGGATTATGATTGCAGGTTAAATGAGTACATTTTGCTGACTATTCACTGTTGTTTTCCCTCAGCTTATAAGATTCAAGTATTTGAAACTATCTTTTTTGTTCTCTTCCCCCATCCATGGAAATTAGATGCAGTACCCCAGGTAGGATTGCCAGATAAAATATAGAATATGCAGTTAAAATTGAATTTCAGATAAACAATAAATAGCATACATTTAACCCACATATCACATGGGGGTATTCTTATACTAAAGAGTTACTCATTTTTTATCTGAAATTCAAATTTAACTGGCATTCTGTTGTTTTCAAAGTATTTTACTTTGAAATAATTGTATCTGTTCATAAAGTTGTAAAGATAGTTCAGAGAAGTCCCATGTACCCTTTACCCAGTTTATTCCAATGATTGCTCTTATATTGTTACAGTACAATATCAAAACTAGGAATTTTATGTTGGAACACTGTGTGTGTGCAGTTCCATGTCATTTTATAACATGTTTAAATTTTTGTAACCACAACAAGATCTTCTTCATGCTATCCTTTTGTTATTGTACTCTCCCCTCCCTGCCCATCTCGAAATATCTAACCCCTGGGAACCACTATTCTATTACCCATTATATAAATGGAACCATGAACCTTTGAGATTGGTTTTATTCATTGAGCATAATGCCCTTAAGATTCATTAACATTGTTCCATGTATTAGAAAACAAAATATGGGAAACAAACTGATGGAATAGAGAAAAGAAATTGACAAATTCAGAATTATGGCTAGGGATTTTAAACCCGTATTTCATTAGTTGATAGAACAACCAGACAGAAAATCAGTTAGAATATAGAAGAATTCAAACCCACCATCACCAAAAGTGGTCTACACTTTCTTTTCAGGCACCAATATAACACATATTGGTAACAAAATATAACACAAGACAGAACATATTCTGGGCCATAAAACAACCTTCAATAAATTTAAAAGAATTTAAATAATGCAGTCTGTGTTCTCTGACCATAGTAAAATCAAACTAGAAATCTATAACAAAAAGATAATAGGAAAATCTCCAAATACTTACAAAAGAAATAGCACATTTCTCAGTAATCTTGGTATCAAAGAGGAAGTTGAAAGAGAAGGAAGCTTGACAAATAAAATTAAACTCAAAGCAAGAAGGAACTGATAAAGACAAGAGCAGAAATCAATGACATTGAAAACTATATATTTATTTTTTAATCGATGAAATAAAATTAATTTCATAGAAAAGATTAATTAAGTTGACAAGTTCTAGCAAGAATGACAGTGCTCAGTGCTCAGTTGCTCAGTCGTGTCTGACTCTGTGGCTCCATGGACTGTAGCCCACTGGGCTCCACTGTCCATGGAATTTTCCAGGCAAGAATAATAGAGCAGGTTGCCATTCTACTCCAGGAGATCTTCCTGACTCAGGGATTGAACCCATATCTTCCACATTTCCTGCATTGGCAGGCAGATTCTTTACCCCTAGTGGCAAATGAGATACAAAAATGACAAAGATAAACAAAAGAGAGAAGACATGAATTATCAATAGTAGAAAAGAAGTAGGAGATATCACTACAGATTCTGAAGTCACTTTAATCCTCAGAAAAGGCATTATATTTCATTTTTTTCTTATTCCCTACAAAAGAACATAGTGAACTCTTTACCTGTAATAGGAATTTTGAAAGAGAATTTCATCCATAGTTGTGATGCCCCACTAGTTGACAGGGAAGATTGTGTGGGCATGAGAGGTACAGAAGCTACAATTAGTCTGAAGCTTTTGTCTAGAAATTTGTATGTGTCTCAGTAGGACACTGAATTTGTTATTAGTGTATTGTAATGTATTACTATTATCTTTTATTGCTACTATCATTATCATTATTATTTTAGAATACAGGTTCTTTTTTATTATAATAAAATATCCCTAAAGAGTCAACTAAAATGTCACTTATCTCATATTCAACTGTGTATATGTGTAGGAGTAATTTATTGTATTTCTATAGATTCACTTTTTGTTGGCTTAGAAAGGATGGGTATGAATGGAACTAGCCTAAAAAAGACTCTGTAGAAAGTTTCCCTTTGAAGGAGAAATTTTCTCAATTTTTAATTTCCTTTGCCACTCATTAGAAATTGGTGGGACATTTCTGTCCTATGAGAAGTGCTGACATTAAATTTCTGTAAAATATCTAGAAAAACTGGTATTACTTGAACCAGGCCCAGTCAGCTCTTAATATAAAAAGCTCCTGAGAACAGGTAGAGAAGAACAGGCTTACAGTAAAAGGAAGTGAACCCATTATTTTCTCTTTTAAACTAGGAGTTTATAAAGAAATAAGATCACAAGGTCAGAAAAGACTACTTTGGAATAAAAAGACAAATCACACATTTATGTTCCACATCCTTTATAACTGATATGTCCAAGATCTCTAGTCTGGGCCACCTTCAGTCGCCTTCCCTGGCCAGTCCGCACCACTCTTCAGCACTAGCCTTCTGCTACCCCACCCCACCCTGCCACATTTTACAAAATTTATCTCATGTTTTTGAGCCACTAAGATAATGATAGAGAATAAACCTAATCAACCTTGTTTAGAGAGTCTAATTTGTGAAAATTTACCAAAATACATTATATCAGCTAAGGCTATATATACAAATACATTCCACTCAAATCACAATTTACCTACTGTACTTATAATGATAGGTATTCACTGTCTAGTCAAAGTTGATTTTCAAACAGATAAGCTTTAATTTCATGGATTCCCTTAACTAGCTTCACTGCTTGCTCTGTTTCCTTGATTTTTTGTGTAACATAATGAGTAACTTGATATCTGCCTCATATTTATGGACACATAATTCATCTCAATTCCAGATGCAGGAGAGTTACTCCTGCTTGACTTCCCAATGTCCTGTCCACAGCCACAATTAGATGATTATTTAACAGCCAGTTGAAATCCCAGCCCAAGCCATCAAGGCCTAGGTCTTTAATTGCCTAAACTGTTTGTTCTAACTTTTGGCATTCAAACATCCTGCTGGGTCAAGTTTAACTGAAAAAAGATGGTTTTACTAGCCTAAGAAGATTTTAGAGGATAGAATATAAGCAGTGAGTCAATGAGGTAATAAAACATTTCTAAGATATTAATTTACCTAAAATATTGGACCTTGCATGTGTGTGTGTGCGCGCATGTATGTGTACACTAAAAATAAAGCAAACAAACAAACAAAACTAGATTTTATCCAGGTTAAAATTCTTGGGAATTTAGATTCCCTCAATGTGAAAAATCTACTTTTAATCATAACTAAAGTTGATGAAGAGGTATTGTTGTTTTTGATTCACGTAGTTGTGTCTCTTTGCAACCCCGTGAACTGCAGCACGCCAGGCTTCCCTGTCCTTCACCATCTCTAGGAGTTTTTTCAAATTCCTGTTCATTAAGTCAGTCATGCTATCTAACCATCTCATCCTCTGTCATCCACTTCTTTTGCTTTCAATCTTTTCCAGCATTAAGGTCTTTTCCAATGAGTTGGCTCTTTGCATGAGGTGGCCAAAGTATAGAAGCTTCAGCTTCAGCATCAGTCCTTCCAAAGAACATTCAGGGTTGATTTCGTTTAGGACTGACTGGTTTTATCTCCTTGCTCTCCAAGGGACTCTCAAGGGTCTTCTCCAGCACCACAATTCAAAATAGCATCGAAACATCTATGTTATCATATGTGAAACAGATCACCTGTCCAGGTTGGATGCATGAGACAGGGTGCTCAGGGCTGGTGACTGGGATGACCCAGAAGGATGGAATGGGAAGGGAGGTGGGAGGGGCATTCAAGATGTGGGACACATGTATACCCATGGCAGATTCATATCAATGTATGGCAAAACCACTACAATATTGTAAAGTAATTA
This sequence comes from Bubalus bubalis, assembly GCF_019923935.1. Lineage (NCBI taxonomy): Eukaryota > Metazoa > Chordata > Mammalia > Artiodactyla > Bovidae > Bubalus > Bubalus bubalis. The sequence continues at coordinate 34,184,986 of NC_059170.1, read as the reverse complement.
GCCTCCAATTAAAATAATTTTTTTAAAGCATTAATTCTTTGGTGCTCAGCCTTCTTTATAGGCCAACTTTCACATTCATAAATGACTACTGGAAAGACTATAGCTTTGACTATATGGACCTTTGTCGGCAAAGTGATGTCTCTGCCTTTTAATATGCTGTCTTGGTTTGTCATAGCTTTTCTTCCAAGGAGCAAGAATCTTTTAATTTCATAGCTGTAGTCAGTGTCTGCAGCGATTTAAGAGCCCAAGAAAATAGTCTGTCATTGTTTCCCCATCTGATTGCCATGAAGTGATGGGACTGGATGCCATGATCTTAGTTTTCTGAATGTTGAGTTTTAAGCCAGCTTTTTCACTCTCCCCTTTCACTTTCATCAAGAGGCTCTTTAGTTCTTCTTTGCTTTCTGCCTTTAGGATGGTGTAATCTGCATATCTGAAATTACTGATATTTCTCCTGGCAATTTGATGCAAGCTTGAGCTTCAGGCAGACTGGTATTTCACATGATGTATTCTGCATATAAGTTAAATAAGCAGAATTACAATATACAGCCTAGACATACTCCTTTCCCAGTTTTGAACCTGTCCATTGAGTGGAGCTGATGGAATTCCAGTTGAGTTATTCCAAATCCTGAAAGATGATGCTGTGAAAGTGCTGCACTCAATATGCCAGCAAATTTGGAGAACCCAGCAGTGGCCACAGGACTGGAAAAGGTCAGTTTTCATTCCAATCCCAAAGAAAGTCAATGCCAAAGAATGCTCAAACTACTGCACAATTGCACTCATCTCACACGCTAGTAAAGTAATGCTCAAAATTGTTCAAGCCAGGCTTCAGCAATATGTGAACCATGAACTTCCTGATGTTCAAGCTGGTTTTAGAAAAGGCAGAGGAACCAAAGATCAAATTGCCAACATCTGCTGGATCATAGAAAAAGCAAGAGAGTTCCAGAAAAACATCTATTTCTGCTTTATTGACTATGCCAAAGCCTTTGACTGTGTGGATCATAATAAACTGTGGAAAATTCTTCAAGAGATGAAAATACCAGACCACCTGATCTGCCTCTTGAGAAATTTGTATGCAGGTCAGGAAGCAACAGTTAGAACTGGACATGGAACAACAGACTGGTTCCAAATAGGAAAAGGAGTTGGTCAAGGCTGTATATTGTCACCCTGTTTATTTAACTTATATGCAGAGTACATCATGAGAAACGCTGGACTGGAAGAAACACAAGCTGGAATCAAGATTGCTGGGAGAAATATCAATAACCTCAGATATGCAGATGATACCACCCTTATGGCAGAAAGTGAAGAGGAACAAAAAAGCCTCTTGATGAAAGTGAAAGTAGAGAGTGAAAAAGTTGGCTTAAAGCTCAACATTCAGAAAACGAAGATCATGGCATCCAGTCCCATCTCTTCATGGGAAATAGATGGGGAAACAGTGGAAACAGTGTCAGACTTTATTTTTCTGGGCTCCAAAATCACTGCAGATGGTGACTGCAGCCATGAAATTAAAAGACGCTTACTCCTTGGAAGGAAAGTTATGACCAACCTAGATAGCATATTCAAAAGCAGAGACATTACTTTGCCAACAAAGATCCGTGTAGTCAAAGCTATGGTTTTTCCTGTGGTCATGTATGGATGTGAGAGTTGGACTGTGAAGAAGGCTGAGCACCGAAGAATTGATGCTTTTGAACTGTGGTGTTGGAGAAGACTCTCGAGGGTCCCTTGGACTGCAAGGAAATCCAACCAGTCCATTCTGAAGGAGATCAGCCCTGGGATTTCTTTGGAAGGAATGATGCTAAAGCTGAAACTCCAGTACTTTGGCCACCTTATGCGAAGAGTTGACTCATTGGAAAAGACTCTGATGCTGGGTGGGACTGGGGGCAGGAGGAGAAGCGGACGACAGAGGATGAGATGGCTGGATGGCATCACTGACTCGATGGACGTGAGTCTGAGTGAACTCCGGGAGTTGGTGATGGATAGGGAGGCCTGGCGTGCTGCGATTCATGGGGTCGCAAAGAGTCGGACATGACTGAGTGACTGACTGATCTGATCTGATCTGATTGTTTCCTGTTCGGTTCTACCTGTTGCTTCTTGACCTGCATACAGGTTTCTCAGGAGTCAGGTAAAATGGCCTGGTATTGTATCTCTTTAAGAATTTTCCAGTTTTTTGTGATCCAAACAAAGTCTTCAGTGTAGCCAATGAAGAAGTAGATGTTTTTCTAGAATTCCATTGCTTTTTCTATGATCCAACGGATGCTGGCAATTTGATCTCTGGTTCCTCTGCCTTTTCTAAATCCAGCTTGAATATCTGGAAGTTTTCAGTTCAGGTACTGTTAAAGCCTCACTTGAAGGATTTTGAGCATTACCTCGATAACATGTAAATGAGCTCAACTGTGTGGTGGTTTGAATATTCTTTGTCATTGTCCTTCTTTGGGATTGTAATGAGAATGAACATTTTCCAGTCCTATGGCCACTGTTGAGTTTTCCAAATTTGCTGGCATATGAAGTGCAGTACCTTAACAGCATTGTCTTTTAGGATTTTAAATAGCTAAGATGGATTTCCATCACCTTCACTATCTTTGTTCATAGTCAGGCTTCCTAAGGCCCACTTGACTTCACACTCCAGGATATCTGGCTCTAGTTGAGTGACTACAGCACTGTGGTTATTTGAGTCATTAAGACCTTTTTTTGTACAGTTTTGCTGTGTATTCTTGCCACTTCCTCTTAATATCTTCTGTTTCTGTTAGGTCCAAACATTTTCTGTCCTTAATTGTGCCTATCTTTGCATGAAATATTCCCTTGGTGTCTCTGATTTTCAGGAAGAGATCTCTATTCTTTCCCATTCTATTGTTTTCCTCTGTTTCTTTGCACTCGTCTCTTAAGAATGCTTTCTTATCTCTCGTTCCTGTTCTTCAGAGCTCTGCTTTCAGATGAGAATATCTTTCCTTTTCTCCTTTGCCTTTTGCTTCTTTTCTCAGCTATTTGTAAGGCCTCATAGGACAACAATTTTGCCTTTCTTTTTCTTGGAGATGGTTTTGATCACCACTTCCTATACAATGATACAAACCTCCATCCATAGTTCTTCATGCAATTTGTCCATCAGATCTAATCCCTTGAATCTTACATCAGTTCTACTGTATAATCATAAGAGATCTGACATAGGTCATACCTGAATGGCCTAGCATTTTTCCTATTTTGTTCAATTCAAGTTTGAATTTTGCAATATGGAGTTCATAATTTGAGCCATAGTCAGCTCCTGGTCTTTTTTTCCTGATGGTATAGAGCTTCTCTTTTTTTGGCTGCAAAGAATATGATCAATCTGATTTCAGTATTGACCATCTGGTAATGTCATTGTGTAGAGTCATCTCTTGTGTTGTTGGAAGAGGGTGTTTGCTATGACCAGAGTGTTCTCTTGGCAAAACTCTGTTAGCCTTTGCCCTACTTCATTTTGTACTCCAAGGCCAGTTCAGTTCAGTCCAGTCACTCTGTCATGTCCGACTCTTTGAGACCCCATGAACTGCAGCATGCCAGGCCTCCCTGTCCATCACCAACTCCCAAAGTCCACCCAAACCCATGTCCATTGAGTCGGTGATGCCATCCAACCATCTCATCCTCTGTCATCCCCTTCTCCTCCTGCCTTCAATCTTTCCCAGCATCAGGGTCTTTTCCAATGAGTCAGCTCTTATCATCAGGTGGCCAAAGTACTGGAACTTCAGCTTCAACATCAGTCCCTCCAATGAACACCCAGGACTAATCACATTTAGGATGGACTTGTTGGATATCCTTGCAGTCCAAGGGACTCTCAAGAGTCTTCTACAACACCACAGTTCAAAAGCATCAATTCTTCAGTGCTCAGCCTTCTTTATACTCTCACATCCATACATGACCACTGGAAAAACCATAGCCTTGACTAGACGGACCTTTGTTGACAAAGTAATGTCTCTGCTTTGTAATATGCTCTCTAGGTTGGTCATAACTTTCCTTCCAAGGAGTAAGCGTCTTTTAATTTCATGGCTGCAATCACCATCTGCAGTGATTTTGGAGCCCAGGAAAATAAAGTCAGCCACCCTGTCCACTGTTTCCCCATCTATTTGCCATGAAATGATGGGACCAGACGCCATGATCTTAGTTTTCTGAATGTTGAACTTTAAGCCAACTTTTTCGCTCTCCTCTTTCACTTTCATCAAGAGGCTCTTTAGTTCTTCTTCACTTTCTGCCATAAGGGTGGCGTCATCTGCATATCTGAGGTTATTGATATTTCTCCCAGCAATCTTGATTCCAGCTTGTGCTTCTTCCAGCCCAGAGTTTCTCATGATGTACTCTGCACATAAGTTAAATAAGAAGGGTGACAGTATACAGCCTTGATGTACTCCTTTCCCTATTTGGAACCATTCTGTTGTTCCATGTCCAGTTCTAACTGTTGCTTCCTGACCATGCTCAGTAAATGTTTAATCCAATTTTCTGCTGATGGGTGGGGCTGTGTTCTCTCCCTGTATTTTGACACGAGGCCAAACTATGGTAGTGATAATGGTGATCTCCTCCAAAGGACTTATGCCAGCATGCTGTGCCTCCCAGGTCTGCTTCAGTCAGGGCCCCTGACCCTGTGGCAGGCCACTGTGGACCCACACCTCTGCTAGAGACTCCCAAACACAGGCAAGTCTGGCTCAGTCTCTTGTGGGGTCACTGTTCCATTCTCCTGGGTCCTGGTGTGCATGAGGTTTTGTTTGTGCCCTCCAAGAGTCTTTGTTTCCCTAGTCCTGTGGAAGTTCTGTAATCAAATTCTACTGACTTTCAATGTCAGATTCCCTGGGGAGTCCCCATCCCTTTGTCAGGTTGGGAAATCTGTTGTGGGGTCTATTATTCTGCAGCTTGTGGATTGCCCACCCAACAGCTCTATAGTGGGATTAATGGCAATCTCCTCCAAGAGGACTTATGCCATCCACCACACCTGCTAGGACTGTTGCTATCAGTGCCCCTGTCCTTTTGGCAGGTGACTGATGACCCACGCCTCTGCAGAAGACCCTGAAACACTCACAGGAAGGTCTGGCTCAGTCTCTTGAAATAAGGTGAATAAAATAGGTATCAGTTCAGTTGCTCAGTTGTGTCCGACTCTTTGTGACCCCATTGACTGCAGCACCCCAGGCTTCCCTGTCCATCACCAACTCCTTGAACTTGTTCCAACTCATTTCCATTGAGTTGGTGATGCCATCCAACCAGCTCATCCTCTGTTGTTCCTTTCTCTTTCTGCACATTAAAAAATGAACATTTTCTGGTAGGAAACAGTAAACTCAACCTGAAGTTATTGCAGTCACTAAGCTTTAAATCTTCCACTAAGTATCCAATTATCCCTAAGACAGGTGTTGGCATGACAGGGACAGCAGCCTGGAGGATTACTATTTTCTTGATGAAAGAGTGAATATTTATTTATTTATTTTTCTTTCTTTATTTATTTTTAATTTTATTTTTAAACTTTACAAAATTGTATTAGTTTTGCCAAATATCGAAATGAATCCGCCACAGGTATACATGTGTTCCCCATCCTGAACCCTCCTCCCTCCTCCCTCCCCATACCATCCCTCTGGGTCGTCCCAGTGCACCAGCCCCAAGCATCCAGTATCGTGCATTGAACCTGGACTGGCAACTCGTTTCATACATGATATTATACATGTTTCAATGCCATTCTCCCAAATCTTCCCACCCTCTCCCTCTCCAACAGAGTCCATAAGACTATTCTATACATCAGTGACTCTTTTGCTGTCTCGTATACACGGTTATTGTTACCATCTTTCTAAATTCCATATATATGCATTAGTACACTGTATTGGTGTTAATGTAACTTAGTATCTTAATTCTTTAGGAAGTGATATTATATTTATCCTAGGATGTGGTGCATCAGATGAAAATGTTACATAGTTAGAAGTCTATAACAGACACTTATAAAAGTGCTGGACCACTACCAAAATGAATCTTAGAAAAGATAACATAAAAGAAGGTCATTAAATAATGTCAGTTATACTCATGCTGATATTGTTGTCCAGTTACTAAGTCATGTCCAACTCTTTGTGACCCCACGGACCTCAGCATGCCAGGCTCTTCTGCCCTCTACTCTCTCCTGGAATTTACTCAGATTGATATCCATTGGGTCAGTGATGTTATCAAGGCATCTCATCCTCTGCCATCTCCTTGTCCTTTTGCCTTTGATCTTTCCCAACATCAGGGTCTTTTCTGATGAGTCAGCTGTTTACATCAAATGGACAAATTATTAGAACTTTGGCATCAGCAACAGTCCTTCCAATGAATATTTGGGGTTTATATTTAGGATGGACTGGTTTGATCTCCTTGCCGTCCAAGGGACTCTCAAGAGTCTTCTCCAGCACCACAATTCAAAAGCATCAGTTCTTCAGTGCTCAGCATTCTTTATGATCCAACTCTCACATCCATACATCACTACTGGAAAAGCCATAGCTTTGAGTATATGAGCCTTTGTTGGCGAAGTGATGTCTCTGCTTTTTAATATGCTGTATAGATTTGTCATAGCTTTCCTTACAAAGAGCAAGTATCTCTTAATTTCATGGCTGTAGTCACAAGTCTGCAGTGATTTTGGAGCACAAGAAAATAAAATCTGTCACTACACTCCCCTTTTATCCTTTCATTTGCTGTAAAGTGATGGGACAGATGCCATGATCTTAGTTTTGTTTTGTTTTGTTTTTTTTTAATGTTGAATTTCAAAGCAGCTTTTTCACTCTCTTCTTTCACCCTCATCAAAAGGCTCTTTTGTTCCTCTTCATTTTCTGCTGTTAGAGTGGTACCATCTGCATATCTGAGGTCATTGATATTTCTCCTGGGAAGCTTGATTCCAGTTTGTGATTCATCCAGGCTAACATTTTGCCTGATAGATTCCTCATGTAAGTTAAATAAGCAGAGTGACAATATACAGCCTTGCTGTACTCTTTCCCCAATCTTAAGCCAGTCAGTTGTTCCATGTCTGGTTCTAACTGTTGCTTCTTGGCTTGCATACAGGTTTCTCAGGAGACAGGTAAGATGGTCTTGTGCTCTTATTTCTTAAAGAATTTTCCACAGTTTGTTGTGATCCATACAGTCAAAGGCTTTAGCATAATCAATGGCACAGATGTTTTTCTGGAACTCCTTTGCTTTCTCCACGATCCAACCAATGTTGGTAATCTGGTCTCTGCTTCCTCTGCATCTTTGAAACCTAGTTTCTGCATCTGGAAGTTCTTGGTTTGCATACTGCAGAAGCCTAACTTGAAGGATTTTGAGCATAACCTTACTAGCATGTAAAAGGAAGACAAATAAGTAGAAAATAAATCATTGCAAAGTCATTTGAACCCAAGTCTCAACAAACATAAGAAGGGAGATTTAATCAACCAGAATGGCATAGTTTTCCTTACAAAAGTGGTTGGAAAATGAGTCTAATTTTTTTCCCACCTTCCAGCCTCATGTGAGGGCAAGGATTGGTGAAACTGATACTCCATTCCCCTTGATGCATGGAAACCTGGGAAGCAGTTAATTTTTGTTTCTGATTTGTTTGTTTGTTTTGATTTGCTTTCTTTTTTAATATACATTTATTTATTTTAATTGGAGGCTAATTACTTTATAATATTGTATTGGTTTTGCCAGACATCACCATGAATCTGCCACGGGTGTACACATGTTCCCCATCTTGAACCCCTCTTCCACCTCCCTCCCCATACCATCCCTAGTGGAGCCTGAGTAATTCAATAAATAATGGCTGCACCTAGACTAAAGGGGAAACATTTTTCCTAGGGAGATGGTTTTAGCTCCCCTTCTCTGGTACCTACGGTCATGTCAGATGAGTCTTACCAGAAGCATATGCTGTGATGGAGTTAGGAGTGTAAACAATTTATTAGGGAAAAACACTTGGGAATCAAAAAGAGAGGAAGCCGATTGGGAGAAAGAGGCATCTGACTAGATCTAATTGAATATGGTCCAACAGAAGGCTTCAGGACAAAGATGGCTAATTAAAGGACTCCCACATGGTATGGGAGAGGTCATGCCCCTATGCCACAGGCTGGCTTAGTCATTGGCTGCAGCAATCTCCAGGCTGTAAATCTGAGGGGAGCCTGATGCAGTTAAACAACACCTGAAGGCTGTCTGTTCATGAAACACCGTGCAGCTGGGCAATATGCTTTTTCTTGAAGGGAGATCTCGCCAGGGCCTCACTGTGTCTGCCAGAGATCACTTGACCTGTCACCACGTGTACATAAACCCTTGCTCCCACCTACTAGGACCTACCTCTACTCTAATACCCAAATGCACTGCACAGCATTAGCTCTTACTTACTTCTCTAATTCCTTCTGCATTCTGGGCACAGGAAAATTGTCTTTTTTTGGTTTTTCCTTCAAGCTTGGCTATACCATCAGAATTTTTAAGTGTTAATTGTAGGCAGACAGCTGTTTCTTTTCATCTCAATCTGTCTTTTTGCATCACTCAATTTCTTTGCCTCCAAGACATCATTACCTTGAGACTTACTAGGGTCAATCAGAATATTTGAGGCAATTATGACTATGTAACTCAGACAATTAGAAAAAATGATCTTCTAGTTGCAACAGATTTCACCTGTATTCTGTTCAAGTTGCTGTGAGTAATGGTATACTACTGCCCTGCTTCTAGCAGAGTCAACTGGCAACTACATATTTTTCATCGACAGTATTAATGATCACTATACTAGGAGATGGAGGTAAAAAGAAAATGGAAAAGAAATTGTTTCTGTATTTAAGAGTCTCTTAGTTGACATACTAATACACAAAGAAGAGTTGAAAAACTATTAGTGCAAAAATATATGGTTTAAACAATTCCTACTCAAAGTGTGAACTGTGGACTACCAGCAATGGCTACACCAGAAAACACAAAATAAATGCAGATTCTCAAGCCATACTCCAAACCTACTGAATCATAATCTGCACTTTAAAAAGATTCCCAATGATTCACATGTACTTTATGGTTTGGAAAGAACTTATTTATACAAAAATGCCATTGTTGATGGACTTGGGAGAAAAAAAAAACTCAACAGGAGAAGAAACCGGGCTATTAAATGGTTGTATGAGATTTCACCTTAAATGAGACTAGTTATTTGAAAGGGACTTCAGTTTGGTGGAACAGAATTTGAAAAAACAATTTTAAGCTCTTTCAGAGAAATTTACAATATTAATCTAAGAATCTGCTGTAAGATTTTATGGCACATATAATAATTATTATTTTAATTGATATTGATATTTATGTTGTATGTTTTCCATGCTGTGGGAATTTTCATGAAATGCATGAAGTCCTTTTGATAATTCATTAACTAGAACTAGAATTGTCTGAATTTATAATAAATTTTGAATATGTAGTAAAGTTTTCTAAGATCCTTTATGACCAAAATGTGTAGTTTTATTATAAAGCAGTCTTAGTAAATTCTATCACATGTGTTTCTCTGCATTATAAAGAGGCTGACATTTTTATAAAGTGGGTTTTCCCAACAATATTTTAAAGTGTCTTTCCCCTTTATTCCTCTCTTCTATGAAGTGGAAATTGTAACTTCACAAAGCAGATTCACATGCTCGGAAACAGTGGAAATGGAGGCTTTCATTATAAATTAAAACGTCTCTTTTTGATTTCAGCAAAGAGATCAGTCCTGGGTGTCCATTGGAGGGACTGACGTTGAAGCTGACACTCCAATACTTTGGCCACCTGATGCAGAGAGCTGACTCATTTGAAAAGACCCTGATGCTGGGAAAGATTGAGGGCAGGAGGAGAAGGGGACAACAGAAGATGAGATGGTTGGATGGCATCACTGACTCAATGGACATGGGTTTGGGTGGACTGTGGGAGTTGGTGATGGACAGGTAGGCCTGGTGTGCTGTGGTTCATGGGGTTGCAAAGAGTCAGACATGACTGAGCGACTGAACTGAACTGAACTGAACTGAGTATTATTAAGACAGATAAATTATAGTTTCATGAAATGTTTCCATTTAAAAAAAAACTCTGCTGATAGACACTATAATTTCAGAGACTCACTTTAGCTGCCACTTTTTTATTTCTAATTCCAAATCAGAGAGAGGGGACAAGCAACATTTCAACCAACATGAGTGATTCCAAATCTCAGTGTTGTGGAGAGAAGGAAAATACCTCTAGATGTGACTTCCAGGTGATTTGTAAAAATTGTCCTTAGAGATTCTGATTCGTATAGATTGAGTTAAAAGACACAATGGTGATTGATACTTGAGAGGTGGAATCTCAGTTGTGAGGAGTGTAGTTTACATGGAGTGTATTAGGAATGAAGACCTTAGCTCAATTCCAGTTTGTTTATTTAAATGGTTCTTACCTCCCTTTAAAAGACACATTTATTTATTTATTTTTGGCTGCTCTGGGTCTTCAATGCTGCACATGCTTTTCTCTAGTTGTGGCTAGTGGGGGCTACTCTGTAGTTGCAGTGTGCAGGCTTCTCATTGCGGTGGCTTCTTCTTGCAGAACACAGGCTCTAGGGCATGCAGGCTTCAGTATTTACAGATTTGGGGTTCTAGAACACAGCTCAGTAGTTGTGGCACACAGGCTTAGGTGCTCTGCAGCACGTGGGATCTTTTTGGACAACGGATTGAACATGTGTCTCCTGCACTGGCAGGTGGATTCTTTACCACTGAGCCATCAGGGAAGCCCCTTACCTCCTTTTTTATGAAATCAATTTCCTTATTTATTTCCTTAGTGAATGTTGCTCAGTCATGTCTGACTCTTTGCAACCACATGGACTGTAGCCTACCAGGCTCTTCTGTCCATGGGATTCTCCAGGCAAGAATACTGAAGTAGGTAGCCATTCTCTTCTCCAGAGGATCTTCCTGACCCAGGAATTGAACCAGGGTCTCCTGCATTGCAGGCAGATTCTTTATTATCTGAGCTACCAGGGAAGCGGGCAAGTTCAAATATTTAGTAATACTGAAAAAAAGACAATAGATTAATCATTTTAGTGAGTAAACAATCAGAGTTCACTTTAACAACTTCATTGAGATATAATTCACATACTGTAAAATTCACTCATTTAATGCCTACATTGTAGTGGTCTTTAGTACATTTAGCATATTAATTGTGTAACCATCACCACCATTTTAAAACACTTTAATCATCCCCCAAAGGAACCTAGTACCCTTTAATAATTACAACATATTTCTTCTCTCTCAGTCCTGGCAAACACTAGTCTACTTCCTGGCTCTATGGATTTGCCTGTTCTAGACATTTTATATAAATAGAGTCACATAACACATGATTTTTTTTGTGACAGGCTTCTTTCATTTAGCATGTTTTTAAGGTTTGTCTATGTGGCAGCATATGTTAGTACTTCATTCCTTCCTATTGCTATGTAATTGAATGGATAAAGCAATTTGCTTATCCATTCATTTTTTGATGGACATTTTTGTCATTTCCATTTTGTGGCTATTATAAATAATTTTGCTAAGCATTTTGATATAAAGTTTTCTGTGAAGTCACATATTTTCATTTCTCTTAGGAGTGAAATTTCTGGGTCATATGGTAAATCTACTTTTAACCTTTTTAAGGAGCTGCCAAAACTATTTTCCAAAGTGTTTGCAACATTTCACATCCTCACCAGGAGTGCAGGAAGGTTCCAAGTTCTCCACATCCTTATACCAATACTGTTATTTTCTGTCTTTTTTATTACAGCCATCCTAGTGGGTGTGAAGTGGCCCCTTATTGTGGTTTTAGTTTGCATTTCCCTAATGGCTAATGATTATAAGCATCTTTTCATATGTGTATATATTCCTTGGAGAAATAGCTATTGAAGTTCCTTGTCCATTATTATACTGTATGGAAATTGATGGGGAGTATTAGGAGCCTGGTTGTCATTGTTGCTGTTATTATGTAACTGAGTTCAGTTCAGTTCAGTCAGTTCAGTCGCTCAGTTGTGTCTGACTCTTTGGGACCCCATGAACCACAGCACACCAGGCCTCCCTGTCCATCACCAACTCCCACAGTCCACCCAAACTCATGTCCATTGAGTCAGTGATGCCATCCAACCATCTCATCCTTTGTTGCCCCTTCTCCTTCTGCCCTCAATCTTTCCTAGCATCAGGGTCTTTTCAAATGAGTCAGCTCTCTGCATCGGGTGGCCAAAGTATTGGAGTGTCAGCTTCAACATAAGTCCTACCAATGAACACCCAGGACTGACTGGTTGGATCTCCTTGCAGCCCAAGGGACTCTCAAGAGTCTTCTCCAACACCACCGTAATATTCAATATTTCTGTACTGCCTTGAAATATATTAAGAACTATCATGGAATATCCTGGTGGCTCAGTGGTAAACAATCTGCCTGCAATCCCTGCGAAGGTAGGAAATACAGGTTCCATCCCTTGGTCAGGAAGATCTCCTAGAGAAGGAAATGACAAAAAACTCCAGCATTCTTGCCTGGAAAATCCCATGGACAGAGGAGCCTGGCAGGCTACTGTCCAAGGGGTCTCAATGAGTTGGACACAGCTTAATGACTGAAAAATAACAACAAAATCATTCACACACACACAAAAAGGTAGCTTAACTTTCTTTATATAAGAAAAATGATAGATTTTTTGCAGATTTAATTCTTCCACCAAGATTTCAGGTCTTGTTTCAAGAGTTTCTCTCTGGTGTGAGTATGTATGGATGTGTGTATCTATGTGTGTCTGTGTATGAGATCATTAGAAATTTACCCTTTTGCTTAGTTTATTGAGTTTTAGTGAAGAGTGATTATCTACCAAGGATCTACTCTCTCTTTCTGTTGTGTTCCTTGGTGAACCAAGTGATGCCTTGAAAGCTGATGTTAATGCTTAAAAACCTGGCATTTTCTAGCTCTGTCTGCTTACCAGTAGAGCTTGGAGCAATAGCAAGATTGTGGACTGATCCATACCACTCCAGTCATTTTTGGGAAAGAACTGATATTTATACAAATGAATTATAATTTTTGCACTAGTCCTTGCCAGCATTTTCTTCTTATTTTTCTGACTTTGCATTACTTAGTTTTCTGTGATAAATGTATACAATGACTTAACCTTAAATAAATTAGATAAAGGATTTCATACAAACTAGTAAGAGCAAGGAAAAAGTAATTACTTAAGAGAAAATTAAACAACTGCAGACTTAGGAATGGGAGTCAGATATTCAAGGGTATCTATAATATTGACTTAAAAATGTGTTTGGCTACCTAAAAGTCATCAAAAAATGTGAAAATCATTTTTAGAAATCAAAGTATTTTAAAGATGGAGTTGTTTCATCTGAATTTCAGTTAAGGACATTCAGCTATTTCTATTTAATTTTAATCATGAGACAAGGCTTAATTTTTAAAATTTGGTCAGAGATGTTTGGATTTCCAAATAATTGTGTAAATGAATCTGGTATAGCAGGGTTCTTCATGGTGTCTTGCATCTGTACCTATTGCAGTAAATGTGTTCTTATCCAGCATCCATTTTTTAAAGTTTACTTGCATTGTCTACACTGAACTGTGCAAATAAATTAACTTTATCAAATGAGTGACACACAAAGATAGAAGTTCTGACTGAAGTATGATGGGTCTAAAATTATTTTCCTTACTTGTCTCTTTGATATTGTATAATTCTTGTGGCTCTAGAAGACATATGTATTTGCTTACATATTTGACATATTAATTTAAATTTGCTATTAAAAATCATTTATTTATTTATTTTTGGCTGTGCTGGGTATTTGTTGCTACCCACAGACTTTCTCTAGTTGTGGTGTGCAGGCTTCTCATTGCGGTAGTCTTTTTCATGGTGGAGCACAGGTTCTAGGTACATGGGCTCAGTGGTTGTGGTCAAGGGCTTAGTTGTCCCATGGCATGTGGGACCTTCCTGAACTAGGGATCAAACTGGAGTTCCCTGCATTGCGAGGTGTATTTTAAACCACTGAACCACCAGGGAAGCCCTAAACTTGCTATTTTTATTTGGAAGGATTCTCCACCTTCTTTTATATTTGTCTTGTCTCTTTCATTAAGATGGAAACTGCACCAGGGGACTTGGTTTTCCCCATGGCTGAAAGAACTAGCACTGTGTTAAGTCCTGGGCTGCTTCTGTATTGTACGATGATTGATAAGCAGAGCATGCATCATTGTTTATATTTTCATTAGGATGATGAATTCCAGAAGTTATTTTCCTGTGTGGGACATCCTCCTCCCCACCCTACCCCCAAGTCTCCCATCCCTGTTTCTCTTAGTAGGAAGAGGATCAGGCAGTCCTGCACTGAGCAACTGAGCTATGCACCCCAGAGCATGGGATCGCAGAAGAAATACTATGCAGTTTAGTTCAGAACAAAATGATTTTCGATTAATCCAAACAGACGGGAAGAACTGTTATTAGTGTAAAAGCAAAGGCTAAGTTTTTTGTTTCAGTGTAAAACATAGTATTTTTGCCAAAGTTTTGCAAGCGTTCAACATGTGAATGGGTCTTTGCCTGTGTGCTCAGTCATTCAGTCAAGTGTGACTCTGCATCCTTGTGGACTGCAGCCCATCAGACTCCTCTGTCCATGGGGTTTTCCAGGCAAGAATACTGGAGTGGGTTGCCATTTCTTCCTCCATGGGATCTTCCTGACCCAGGGATTGAACCTGTGTCTCTCTCAGGCACTGGCAGACAGATTTTTTACCACCGAGCCATGAGGGTAGCCTGAATATGTCTTTATGCAAAATTAAATGATAGTGGAGATGGGCTGTATTTATTTATCACATTCTCAAGCCCCTCATTGTTAAGGCAGTGTAAATATATGACTCTTACCTAACAAGTATATTTAGAAAGCATGCTGAAGAACTAAGTAAAGTGAAAAATGGAGAGGTTTCCTAAAGACAACTGAAAGCCAATGGAAGCTACACTATTTGAAAATCTTAGTCTCCCAACTTGCTAATATGAAGTGCAGCATATTTTAAGTTTTAAATTTATGTTTTTATTCTTGACAATCTGTACCCTCCTTCAGCCAAATTCTAATTTATTTGTTTGCTCTCATCTTTCCTAGAACATCCATATTTTATAGCAAGTAAAATGCCTGGTTAACCAAAGCTACTGATCCAGGAGGAAGAGTTCCAGCAGGAAGCATTTATAGACCAGGTTAGTAACAGACAAAATGAGCAAAAGAAGCAGACTGGCTGAACAACCTTTTGGCTAGGACTGTTGGAAGCAACACTCAAAACCAATTTACAGCTTTGCAAAGTTTGGGTTTTAAAACAATCCTTGTCTCCTCATTCATTAGTAAGGTTGCAGGATTAGCAACTGGGTGATCCTGCCAGGTACACGTGTATCAGTCCCAAAGGCAAGACTCTGTGTGCTGAGAGCATCCACCAATACGATGAAAAAAGTATAACTGTTAACATTTTAACTGGCTTCTCTTTCATTTGTAATGGCTACTAACTGTCTTGGTCAAGGGCATTCTAAAAAGAAGTGTATAGGGGCCGAGATTGTTCTAATGATCTATTTCTCAAGTAAATGGCAGGATAGCTTTTATGGAGCTGGGTGAATTGAGATAACCCTAGATAAATAAAAAGGATTTAATTTCATAATAAACTTCTCTTTAAATTTTTATTATTTTTTATTATGGCAAAATATACATAACAAAAATTTTGCTATCTTAGTCATGTTTGAGTATACAATTCAGTGGTATTAAAGACATTCACATTCTGTGCTACCATGACCACCATCTAACTCTAGAACTCTTCATCTTGCAACATTGAAGTCTGCTCATTAAACAACTCTCCTCCCTACCCGCAGTCCCTGACAACCACCATTTTACTTCCTGTAATACTTTCTGCTCTATGAATTTGACTACCTCTTATAAATGGAATCATGTGGTATTTGTCCTTTAGTGACTGGCTTACTTCACTTAGCATGATGTCTTCAAGGTTCACTCAAGTAATAGCATGTACCAGAATTTCCTTCCTTTTAAAGATTGTATAATATTATATTATACTGTTACATATATACTACAGTTCATCCCTTTGTTTATCCATTCATTTACCTATGGTCCCTTGGGTTTTCCACCTTTGGGCTAAGAAAAGAGTCTCTGTACCCAAAGTGTTAAGGTTTCATCACAGTGTTTCATGGTGGATTTGAGGATAGCAAAATTCATTGAAAAACTTAGATCTGGATATACAGTACAGAAATCATAGATATTATTTATTTATTTTTTTGTCCAGAAAACAAAATATTCCTAGAAATTTTTATAATATGCAGAATGTCCAGTCTTTCAAGCGCAGTGTTTTTGGGTCCTCTAACTGTGTTTACAAGACCAAGGTGACTGCAGTTCTCTTCTGAATGGAGTGATGCATGCTCCCTTTGCCTGTGATATTTCTGGTAAGGACTCTGTTTCAGGGATTCGGGGTTTTATGAGGTTCTCCTCAGTGGGATGCCTTTTAATTGCCTGAGTTATATTAGTCCTTGAGGTAAGCCTTTCCTCAAGTGTCCAACCAAGTCCCCTGATCAACCCTCCTCAAAGCCACAGTAAAATTGGCATGCTTAAGTAGGGCAGGAATGCTAACATCCCAGATCTGAGAGAGGTAATTTGGTCCAAAATGCACTCCAGTGATGTTTATATTTCAGATAAAGTGCTTACAGCACTGTTGCTGCCCTTTTGACCCCTGTTTCCTTATTCCCGTGCTTCTAGGAGAAAGTGATACTTAAAACTCAAATCTTTACTTTTATTAGCTCCCAGAGTGAACTAGGATTTCAATTCATTCTTATCTCTGGTATAAACATTGTTATCATTCATACCTTGGAGATATCTTAGAGAAAACTATTAAATACATTCCATCAAGGGAACAAATGGAAACTCCTGGGAATCTTTCCTTCCTTCCTTCTTCCTCCTCTCCATTTTCTCCTCCCTCCCCTCCCTCCTTCCTTCCTTCCATCCTTCCTTCATTCCACCCCCTTTTTTCTTTCTTCCTTTTCAAATTCATGAGCATGTATTTTGCAAACTCAGAGCAAAGCATTTTCACAGTAAAAGTTCACTCTCTGCAGTGGCTGTTGGCTGTTGTCGGGAGGGTATGGGGAGGGGGTAGCCTGTGAGGTGAGTGAGGGAAAGGGAATGAGAGCATATGCTTAAGTTATCTTTCAGGTTTGACTTTTCTGAACCATAGAGGTTGAAAAACAACCTTTTAACATATTGCAAAACACAGCAGCCAAGATGCCCTTCTCAGTTCTTTTAAAAGCAAAATCTACATAAGCCTTTAGAGATTTGACTTTTAATAAGTAGGATCCCACTTCCTATGGTTGGTTGTATTCTCCTAATCCTCATCCCCTCGAATACAACAAGTGAAGGGGTATGAACAAAGAGTAGGGAGAGCTTCAGGTCACTTAGCTGATGTAGCCTCTGAAAGTATGATAAGAAACCATACATTGAAACTGAGGCCAAAAGACAGCTAAGCTTTAATATCTGAGAGAAGCCTTGCACAGGTAATTTTATCTATTGAGAATATTAAAATGGCTTAAACAAGTAGATTAAACAGCTCAATAAAATGGAATTCTGCACATAATCAAACTTCTTTTCTGCAATAAAACTTATCTGTTTGTTTCACAGAAATTAGTGAGCTAGTAATAGGAAGGCATGAAGCAAACTGAAGCAAAATGCCATTGAAATAATTGTCAGCATCTTACACTCAGGTGGTGCTTTTCACATGAGGAGTGTGAGATGGGGTGCCAGCAGCCTCACCATGAGTGTGGATCCTAACAAAATCCTATCAACCCAGAGTGCCACACAAATCCCACAATAGCCAGTCATTTCCAAAGACAAGGAGCCTTGTATGATGAAGACTGCTTGCATCTTACTGTGACTTTCTGAGGGTGCTTTATTTATTTATATATTTTTAATTAAGTGGTTTTTCTTGAGTAAAGGGAGAATCATATGTTCAACTTCCATCAGCAGGGAAGTTTCTTGTAGAACCAGAACAACCCTATATTTTTCTAATTGTGAATGTATATTATTTTAACATCTGGATGTCATCTTTGCACATTTAAATTGCTTTTACTATTTACATATAATAAAAAAATCCTGGGCAGTGGAAAAAGCAAAGAAACAAAATTAGGAATATAAATGGGAATGTAGTCAAGGCATAAAGGAAAAACAAAGATCATGTAAATCTTATTTATAAAATTGAGGAGAACCATACCTAATATGGGTGAGGTGACTATGGACTTCTTAAGTGCCACAGAACTGAGTACATCTAGTCTGAGAACAGCTTAAAAGTAGTAACTCTATTTATAAGAAATGCTCCATTTATAAGAAAACTTTATTATCAGAATCACAGTGTTACCTGGATGTTTCTGTCTAAATGCCTTGCAGGCTTTCACCTGTTCTTGGCATAATGACAATTTCTGGAAATTGCCATTCATTCATGTAAAGAACTCAGCTACTTGTTATTAGTGTGTGTATATGTCCTATTTAGTTTCCAAATGATGATTAATATCCAAAGCAGAAAAGGAATATTCAGTAATGAATTATTTCTGTCTATATATCTATTTCTGAAGTGAGTTGTTAACAAAAGTTTCTTCCTAGATTTTCAATCTTTGCCAAAGAACATCAGCTGTTTTAACATGGAATAATTTGCATTTCATACCAGAAAACCAGACATATTAAAAACTGCTTTAAGTACTCTTTGAGACTGATTTCTTCCTGTTACTGTTGAAGACTTGCTTTCTATGGTCATTTGGTAAATAAATAGCTTTAAGAATCTGCCTGCAATGCAGGAGACCTGGGTTCAATTTCTGGGTCGGGAAGATTCCCAGGAGAAGGTATGGCAATCCACTCCAGTATTCTTGATGGAAAATCCTATGAACAAAGGAGCCTGGCAGGCTACAATTCATGGGGTTGCAAGAGTTGGACATGACTTAGTGACTAAACCTCCACCAAGGGGGAAACAAACAAACAAAAAATTGAAATAGACACTAAATTTGAATAAGCACTCATAGATATTTTAGTTATGTATTGTTACCTAAAAAATTGCCCTGAATTTTTTTTTTTTCTAGTTTACAAGAACAATAGTTATTAAATATCTCTTAGCATTTCCTTGGGTCAAGAACTCAAGACTGGCTTGGCTGAATGGTTTTTTCTCAGTCTCTCATAAGTTTACACTCAGGGTGTAGCCAGGCTGCAGTCAACTGAAGGCTTCACTGGTGGGAGGGTCAGCCATTCACTTGGCTGGCAAGGCCTGGCTATTATTGGGAAGCCCCAGCACCTCATGGCAAAGGCAAAGGGCTGCTGGAGTGTCCTCACAGCATGGTGACTGGTTATCCAGAGCAACCAGGAAGGCACAATGCTTTATATGACCTCACTTCAGGAAGGATGCTGTCACTTCCTCTATATTCTGTTGGTTACACGACCAACCCTGATTGAATGAGGAAGAGAACCACACAAGGGCATGAAGACCAAGCTCTGGGGCTTCTGGAAACTATCTATGAGGGTGGCTACCATTTTAGGCATCTTCAGTAATTAATATATGTATATGATGCTCATCACATATGTTCTCTGAGAAAGATCTTCACATGTAGTAGAGTCATTGTAAATATATATTGAAAGGCTTCATGAAATATCTATTTTAATGTTTAGTCCAAGAAGAGTAAAAATAGATACTTTTTTACTAGTATTTGTTATTAGAGTATGAGCTTGACTCCGTATGTAAATTTGACTTATTCGAGCATGTTTAGGAAACTGGAAGGCTGGGAATCCACTTGTGTAGGACTGAAGAAAAACTGGAAAACTTAACTAGAGAAATGGGCCTGACCAAAGAAATAAATAGGGCACTGGGGGACAGTCTGACACTTCGCTCTGTAATAGATTTCCATCCTGAATGCCACTGGACTATTTTCTTTTATTTTTTTAACCCCCAATGCAAACAATATGGTAGTATTACTTTAGGTGGCAATTTCTCGATTACTAGTGAGGTGGATCATTTTTTTCATGGATTTATTAGTCCTATCTAGTTCCTCTTTTGTGAAATTTCTGATCATAGATTTTAGCACATTTTTATAATTCAATTGCTTGTCTTTTTATATCAATGTTTCTTATTTATGATTTTTGCAAGCTCTTCTTTAAATTCATTATGTATTTATACAAACACTTTTTTAGATGTACTTGTTTGTATTTTGCTAAAAATAATCCATTTTTAGATTTATTAACAGAAGATTGCATATTCTATTCCAATCAATTCTAATTTTAAAAATATTTCCCAATATATATATTAAGTCCAAAATGCTTTATATTTTATTGACTCACTGTTGAAATTTATATCTTCTATCTTTTAAAAGCTAATTTTGCTTTTCCTAGATTCCTTTATTAGCATTTTTTCTAATCGTTGTGTTAAAGATTCTGAATGCCTCAGTGTTATTCTGGCCATGCCTGTAACTAAAATGTTATGTATATTGTACTCACTTTTATTTCTATATGATAGTTAATTTCCATTTAAAATTTTCTCCTTACATGTAAACTTAAACATAGAATGTTTTTGCTGAGTGGGTTTATAAATAGAATGTGGTCTCTGTAATTTATAATATATGGAATTAGGTAGTATTTTCTCTGTGGATTAATTGAGGGTTTGTCTTTTTAAATGTCTAACAAATATTTAAAGTATGATTGTGTTTTCTTCCTTAAAACATTTATTATAGTCTCTCTGCAATCTCAAATCATTCAGTGTAAAACCAGCCTCTTAAATTTTCCCAATTATTTCATGCTTTTTGGCAACTTTAGGGGCTTTGCTCATGAGAGTTCCTATTTCAGGTTTGCCCTCTTTCTTTACCTTAAATTGACTAACATCTACTGTTCCTTCTATTCAGTTTAGAAAATTTAGCCTGTGCACTTTCTCTAAATTAGTAACTTCAAATATCATTTTCTCTGCAAAAGATTCTCTAATCTCCCTCAAAACTGTACCAAGCCTACCTGTGGCCTCCCTCTTCTGAGTATGGTACTTGCCTATTTAATTGTCATTGGGCTACCGACCACTTTCAAGCAGGGGTTGTATCCTGTTCCTTAATATGTCTCCCATTGTTAGCAAGTTGACTGGCATCTAGGAGGTGGTAAGTAAATATGTGTTGAATGACTCAGGAAGAAAAGAAACTATACAAATCATGAAGGAGAGCTAATGTTACCATATAATATGGAGAGCTATTGAAATTCTTCATGACAGATATTGTGCTGTGTCATACAATATAATTAATCTCCCAAACCCTGAAAGAGAAGTGGCTCTATAATAATACACAGGAAAACTGAGAATTAAGGAGGTAAACTATTATTGATCAAAAGTGCACTTGTGTTGACTTAAAGGGGCAAAACGAGAGTAACTGAGAATAATTTGAACATCATATAGAGTAAAGCTAGATCACTGTTAGAGTGACATCAATGAATATTTAAGCAAAGATGGTCACAATCGACTTTATCATACCTCTGAAAAATTGTAAAAAAAAAAAAAAATACAGCAATGAAAAAAATGTTGAAGAAAGAAAAAAGCTACTCATAGCTAGAGTCAAATTTCAGCATGCTTCAGGGTGACAATTAGGCACTGTAATCCAGGAAAAATAATGTTGCTATCGTGTATTGGCAGAAACCTGGGGAACAGGTGTGCAAATGGTTTCCAAGGGTATTAGATCAAAAAGAAAGGACTATAGCATTAGATTAGACTGAATTAACTGACATGAAAATACAGCCCTATTCCGGATTCATCTTGAAAGACATTGATGAAGGAAAATCCTCCTAGGAGGCATAAGTCTATTTTATTCACTGCACCTGAAGTGAATGCTGGCCAAGTGAAGAACTGATTTAGGGGAATAGTTGATAATTCAGTTCTTCCCAGGTGGCTCTAGTGGTTTAAAAAATAAACAAACAAATGAAAAAAAAAAAAAAAAAAACCCTGCCTGCCAATGCAGGAGTTGCGGAGGCGATGTCGGGAAGGTTCGACCCCTAGGTCGGGAAGTCCCCCTGGACTAGGAAATGGCAACCCATTTCAGTAGATAGTTCAGTTCAATCAGGGACTTAAAGAAATAAAACTGGAAGATTGATAACAAATATGCTTTGGGGAAACATGTATATGGGCCTCTCAGAATGCACAGAGAATGTGAGAAATTTTTTGTTCTATGTGAATGCTAACCAAAAGGCATCCACTGCAGAAGAGATTCACTAACAAGTAGACAAAATAATGCCTTCGTGTATATCAGTCAGCCTCTTTTCCCGCCAACCCAATTCTTGCTCAATGGACCCATGAACAAATTGTCCATGATGGTTGGAATGAAGGCTATGCAGAGACCCAACATGAACGTTCTCTTACTAAGGCTAACCTTCTTTCTTCAGAGCACGACTGAGGTTTTCTGTTTGTCTGTCCTTCCATGCTGTGCCTGTGTCCTTAGTTGTGTCCGACTTTTTGCAACCCTATGGGCTATACACAGTCTCCTGTGTCCATGGGATTCTCCAGGCAAGAATACTGGGGCCAGTTGCCATTTCCTTCTCCAGGGGATCTTCCTGACCCAGGAATCAAACCCGTATCTCCTGAGTCTCCTGCATTTCAGGCAGATGCTCTACCTGCTGAGCCATCGGGGAAGTCCTTTAAGGCTAACCTGGCTGTCACAAATCTATAGCCTAATCTGCTAACATTGGGAGATCAACACCAAATTCCCAACATGGCACCATTTCTGAGTACCACCCTGCCACCTAGTGGCAGGTCAATTACACTGTCCTTCCCTTATGGAAACAATATTTGTTCTTATTGGAATATGCAAATATCCTGGATATGAATTTATCTTTCCTAACTGGTAATATTTCTTCTAACATCATCTGTGGATGTACAGGGTTCCTGATCTACCATCATGATATTCCATAAAGCATTTCATCAGATCAAGAAATATATTTCACAGCAAATGTGGTGCAGCAGGCTCACGCCTGAGAATCGAGTGGCCTTATCATGTACCTCATTACCCAAAAGCAGCTGGGCTAATTGAAAGATGAAATGGCTTATTAAAGTTATGGTGTCAATTGGGAAATAACACTGTGAAAGGGTGAAGTTCCATTTTACAGAGTGGAGTTTATGTTTTTAATCAGAGGTTGTTGCACAGCGTGTTTTGTTTTGTTTTTTTCCTTCCCCATAATCAGAATCAAGGAATGGAAGCAAAACTGGTTACTCTCATTATTATACCTAATAACCGCTTGCAGATTCGTTGCGTCTCTTTCTGGCAACTTTGGGCTCTGCTCGTTTGGAGATTTTAGCACACAGGAGTGTATTGCTTCCACCAGGGCATATGATGGCCCCACCAAATTGGAAGATGAGAATTTCATTTTTGGTTCCCTATGCTACAAAGTAAAGAAAGAAAAAAGGGAGGTGAGCTAAAAAGGAGGAAACCTAGTAGTTGATTTTGTTTTCTAAGGGTAAGGGGTAAATCTGGTTATTGCTGTACAATAAAGACAAGGAGAACTACGTCTGAAATTCACAGGATCTCCAGGGACCCACTTAGCATTTCCACATCTAGCTGTAAATATTGTGGAAAACTATACCAACTTATGGTTGGTAAGATGACTGAGGACTCAGGCTCTTCAGAAATGACGATCTCAGTCAGTCTATTAAGTAAAGAACGCAGAACAGTTGAGGTTCTGGCTGAAGTCAAAGGAAATATGGGTATGATGGGTGAAAGATGCCATAGATATCAACTATAATCCTGTGACCATTTACAAAAATTAGGGCTGTAGTAGTTTTGCAAAAGTTTTTTTATGCTTTTTAAATGCATGCACTTATTTGTATATACAATTCATTCTCTTCTTTCTGCTTGTTGTGTATAAAATCAGTTATATATAAGTTATAGGAAGTTAATATAATTTATTGGAAATAATAAATAATTGGAATTATTAGAAGTAATAAGTATAAATTGATTTAAATTGAGGTTGCAGAATATTTTGAGACAAATATGTAATTGAATATGAGGAGTAATTAATACAGCTTATGATGGACATAGTGACTATTGGGACTGTATATCTTCCCATTTAGGGGAAGAATAAGAACTTTACTTGTAAAACGGAAAGTTGTGTCTGTTTCTGGAGAGGTCAAGTGTGTAGAAGAGAATGCATGGAAGCTAAGTAGCCAAGGGTGGGAACTGTTTTCAATTATTTGTCTCTCATCCCTGAATATATCCTTTAATATGTGTTCTGTGATGAACAGCAGGATTTGTTCAAGCATTCCCCCTTTAAAATGAGCATGAAGTTAAATTTCTCGGCAGAGTGTGCTGGAGAGACACTGCAGGAAGAGCAAGTAATTTCATTTTTTGGAGAGGAGGTGGTGGCAGTGGGCTTGTGAGGCCATCCAGTGGAGCCTGCCCCAGCCATGATCCCTCTGGGGCCTGGCACCTCTGCCTGGTGATCACTTTTCTGCAGTCCTCTCAACAGAGAAATCATAGCTCCCACACTGTCTGCTTGCAGCACTCGTGATGCAAGCTGCTGCTGC
This sequence comes from Bubalus bubalis, assembly GCF_019923935.1. Taxonomy (NCBI): domain Eukaryota; kingdom Metazoa; phylum Chordata; class Mammalia; order Artiodactyla; family Bovidae; genus Bubalus; species Bubalus bubalis. The sequence continues at coordinate 34,160,536 of NC_059170.1, read as the reverse complement.
TGCTGCTAAGGCGCTTCAGTTGTGTCCGACCCCGCAAGGGTCACGTCCTGAGCTGCATCTCCTGTGAGCCCACACACAGCCTATGTGTGCAGTCAGAGGGCTGCAGAGTCCACCCAGAACTGCTGCTCCTTCTTCAAGTTCATGCGCTCCTGGACTCTTACTGCAGGCCCACGTGGCCAGTGCCTCTCTCCAGACCTGTTTAGGCTTAGCTGAACTATTGAACTCTGTCATCTGGTGGCTGAACCATACCTTCTCCTCGAAGGTGTGCACTCCTTCATGTTCTTCCTTTCTTGGGATACTGTTCTTTAATCCTACAGTGTCTTGTAGACTTCCCTTAGATCTTACACTTACTCCTTCACTATGGTTAGTGTTTTTAATTTTTTTTTAACCTATACACTGGAAATCACTCAATCTGTGTGCTTTTTTTAAAACTTTTCTCAAGGCTCAGGTAACAAAAGCTTGAAAAATATTATTTTTATCATTATTCCAATGGAATATTATCTTGGAAAATATTGAATTCATAATTATGTGGTTTCAGATATATTACTGTCATTTTAAAGAGTTTATAATTTTTCTATATTTAATACTTGTGTTAGAAAATCATTATAAAAATTTAATAGTTCATCTCTGGTATAGCTTCTTCATTATACAGGTGCACACATACATACAGGAATGCATTGATGTATTATCATAGTAGGTTAAAAGTTTGGAAGTTGAGAGATTCTAGACTGTCAATATACTGGATTTCCAAAGATACTTTAAGAAACATCCAATTTGGAATTTGCTTAAAGGACAATTTCCCAAGTAAGTTTATCCAAGAGAAAAGTAGAAAGGAAAAAGGAGGAAGAGGCTTAGGTATGGTGGAAATTGTTAAATTCTCTATCTTTTTTTAATTCCCAGATCACCAGCCAATAAAACATCTAATTAAAATGTAGAATTCACTGCAATCACTATTTCAGTCTGAGTTATGCACATCTCAGAGTGGAAATAAGTCAAAATATTCCTGTTAAAGTGACAACTGAACAATATGAAAACTTACAGTTGACCACCTGCTCATGCAATGAAATCTCCATCTATTTTGTTGTATTTTTGTTGCCTGTTTAATCAAAGATGATAATATGGGATTAAAGACAATATATGGAAAAAGAGAGAAATCATTTTCTGAAAGATTCATTATGATTTGCCTTGCTATATCAAGGAGTCAACTTTGAAGGTAGATATTATAGAGCCATATTTTGGTCTTTGAATGTAGAAAGAAGAAAATAAGGAAAGAAGAAAGAAAAGAGAGTAAGGAAACTGCTACTTATTTTTCTTAAAAGAAAACTAAAAGAATGAGGAGTGTTATTTGTGAATGAAGTGGCCTTGTGTTGATTGTTACTCCCTAAATTTGGCCAAAGAACTGTGTGTCCCACTTAGGGCTTTGCAGTTCAAGGTGTATCACTACAAGAACAAGAAATTTGCTTCACATGAGATAGTATAAATGCATGAAATAGGGTCCAACTTATATCTGAGGACATATGAGTTATCAAGAATGCGCAAATGAAAATCTATTGAATATTAGTCAAGGCATAGTGAGTAACAAAATTAGTTCCAAAAGTTTAGAACTGTTGGAACTCACAGAATTGTACTGTCAAAGAAATGGGCAGTTCTGCAACTCTTCATTCTAGACATTGGATTTGAGATAGATTAACAAAGGTGGTAATCACCTAGGTAAGAGGTGTGTAGATAGGGGATGTGAGCACATACTCAGTGGGAGAGACAGAATAAAGAAAGGCAAAGGAAAAAAAAAATATATATATATATATAAAGAAGAAAAGATTTAACATATAATGCTTGTTAACCTTGTTCCACATATTAAGATATATTTATAATTTATTTTACACAAATTAAATCACGTTCACTGTAATCAACAACCATTCTACATATCCATTGATTGATAAAAATGGATGTTGCCCATTGAAAGTAACATTACAATTTATATTCTTTTCATCTGCAAAATGATTCAGTAATATTTGTCTCCCATGGCAGTTTGAGAGTAAACTGGACTCAGTATTAATTAAATTAGGCAGAGAAGTCATACTTCAGCTTCATAGCATGTGAGACTCTGACCTATACCTTAGCAAACATGAGTTATCACAAGAGGTGTCACTGCTAATTTAGTTCAGAATGTGGATTGTCTGGAACTCTAAAATACTGCCAGCCAGAGTATAAAAAAAGTACAGCATTTTGAAAAACTAATATAGTAACTAAATCTACCCTATGACTCAGCAGTTCCAGTCCTACATATATACCAAAGAGAAGGGAGTTCATGCACCCACCAATAACACATACAAAAATGTTCATGAGATCCTTAGTCATAATAGCTAGGTAGTAAAGAAACGTCCACCGACAAACAAGTATCCATTAACAGAAGAATGGAAAGACAAACTGTGGTACATTCTCATTGTAGATGCATCAGAACAGACTGATAGATACAAAAACATAGACAATAAATCTTTAAAAATGAACATTGAATGACAAGTAAGCCAGTCACAAAAGTTGGCAACCTGAAGGATTGTGCCTATATTAAGTGGAAAAGCAGGCAACGTTAATCTACCAGGGACAGAAGAGTAGGCCTGATTCTGAGAGTGGGGTGGGGAATGATTGGGAAAGGGGATGAGGAAACCTTGTGGGGACTTAGAGTCTTTTGTATCTTGATTAAAGTGTCAGTTACAAGGGTGTATACATTTGTGCCAAATAATAGAGTTATAGTTTGTGTTTTGCTGCCCAGGAGTAATATTCATGAGTATGAGTACTATCAATAGAGTACTATTATCCAAATAAATGAATGAATGAATGGCTAAACTAGTGAATATATAGCATCAATTTTAAAATATTTGCCAATTGTACTATTACTATTACTATTGTTCTTACTACTACTACTATTACTATTGTTGTTACCACTAGTGTTTTTCTATTTAGTCATTGTTGTTTAGTCGTGTCCAACTCTTTTGCAACCCCATGGACTGTAGCCCACCAGGCTCCTCTCTCTATGGGATTTCCCAGACAAGAATATTGGAGTGGTTGCCATTTCCTTCTCCAGGGGATCTTCCCCACCCAGGGATCAAACCCACATCCCCTGCATTGGCATGCATATTCTTTACCCCTGAGCCATCTGGGGGAAACTGAACACCAAATGGCTATGTCATATCTGCAAATGTGGTGGACTTAAGGGTACAAAAAAAAAAGTAAGGTGAGTTCTAGAGACTCACTGCAGTTGAATGCAGGCTCAATTCTTTGCTGGCTCTTGAATTTAGGCAAGTTTGACTAAGTTCCCTAATCTTGATCTCCATTGTAATACATGGATATTAATTGTACCTCCCACAGTTCTGTAAGAATCGAAACACTTGTAAGATAACCTATCACATACGTCAACCCCAATCTCCCAATTCACCCCACCCCCTCTCCCCCAAGCCCACGTGTCCCTTTTCTATGTCTCTATTCTTTCCCTGCAAATAGGTTCATCTGAACTATGTCCCAATGAAAAAAAGAAAGGAAACATCATATATTAAACAATACATGTTATCTATCCTTTTTATTTTCATCATTAAAATTCTTGCTAATTTTTGTCAGGCTATGTTGAAAGTAAAGTTTTAACTTACTTTTGGCATTATACTTTTAGTCTTGCTAAAGTACTTTTTAATGTTTTTTACTCAAGACATAAAAACTCACTTTCATATTAATTTATTTTATCTTTAAATTGCTATGTATGGTTAATTACTCTGGTAACTGGTTGGCTTTTCTGAAGGTTATTGTTACTACAATTAGCAGGATTAATATAATCTCCTAGGAAATTAAATCCTTCTTGTAGTAAAACGTAAACTTCTTGAGAGCAGATACAGAGCAGTCTGTATTCATGACTACAGACATGTGTGACATACACAGCCTAGCATATAGCAATGCTTAATAAATATTTGTTGAATACATAAATTAATATGTCTGGTAAATAAAAACTTATTCCTTAGATATGAATATGCCCAAACAGGTCCAAACTTTGTGAAAATTCAGCAGGTTGCAATTTCAAAATTCTACTAGTATGTATATATATATTTCATGGAATGCACCAAGATTTTCTAATATAGAAGCCTGAATATATGATAGACTTTGCTTCCAGGAAAGCATTTTGCACCTAGGTTGTAAATGATTTTCTTTGGCTGTATGGGACTTTAGAGGATCACAGGACACAGCAGCCTTGTTTTGGCATGACTGGGGGTGAAAGGAGAGATGCAAGTAGGATGTAAGAAATCTGTTAGATAGAAAGCAAAAAACCCCAAAACTTCCTTACTAGTGGCAGCAGGCCAAAAAGAGTGTTGGACCAATTTCTGGGCTTCTGCAAATTTCTGTGAAGTTTGTCAGATTATTTTCCCACAAGTGTTGTACTTGTTTGAATGGAACTTGAAATCAAAACCACCCGATCGCCCTTCTGACACCTTTGCTTTTATTCACTTCTTTCCCTATTTTGATGTTAATGGCATGGCATCCTATCCAGTGCTTTACTTCTATAGCAGATGATAAAACCCAGACTTAAAATTCAACCACTGATTAATATTGAAGCATTCTGGATTAAATATCCTGTCGAAATAAGCAAAATTGAAATGTTAATTCTGTAGGAGCATTTAGACCAGGGAGTCATGAGGAAAATAGACTGAGTTGTGAGGTGTGTTAAAATGAGAAAATGTTTATGTTCACTGACTGGAAAATAGAATACAAAGGAAAGTTCATGTAAAGTAGTTTTGTGGAGAAAATATTTGTGAGATTCATTTTTATGCTATAAATGGTTGAAAATAATTATAGAATCAGATTCTGTCTGTACCTATCTGCCTGGTTTTTCACTCAGAGAAGCAGTGCCTGCCCACCCCCAGTAGTATTTGAGAATGTGTGGGGGTGTTCACTATGTAAAAAAATGAGGCACTACTGGGATTGATGCACATATGTATGTTTTTTATATTTTATATATCATACATTATGTATTATAGCATTTTTTTATATATTTAACTCAATGTTATCTTATTTATAAATATGCATATATGTTTTATATATGCATAAATTATCCTTTGGAAATACTAATATTCTTCTGTAAAGATATGGTATTAAGGGAAACACTGTTATACATAACTTTGAAAATGATATTGAATAGAATCACAGTTCAGTTCAGATGCTCAGTTGTGTCCAACTCTTTGCTCCATGGACTGCACATGCCAGGCCTCCCTGTCCAACACCAACTCCTGGAGTTAACCCAAACTCATGTCCATTGAGTCGGTGATGCCATCCAACCATCTCATCCTCTGTCATCCCCTTCTCCTCCTGCCCGCAATCTTTCCCAGCATCAGGATCTTTTCAGATGAGTCCATTCTTCGCATCAGATGGCCAAAGTTCTGGAGTTTTGGCATCAGCATCAGTCCTTCCAATGAATATTCAGGACTGATTTCCTTTTGGAAGGACTGGCTGGCTCTTCTTGCAGTCCAAGGGACTCTCAAGAGTCTTTTCCAACACCACAGTTCAAAAGCATCAGTTCTTCAGTGCTCAGTTTTCTTTATAGTCCAACTCTCACATCCATACATGACTACTGGAAAAGCCATAGCTTTGACTAGATGGACCTTTGTTGGCAAAGTAATGTCTCTGCTTTTTAATATGCTGGTTGTTCATAACTTTTCTTCCAAGGAGTAAGCGTCTTTTAATTTCATGGCTGCAGTCACCATCTGAAGTGATTTTGGAGCCCCCCTAAAATAAAATCTGTCATTGTTTCCATTGTTTCCCCATGTATTTGTAATGAAGTGATGGGACCAGATGCCATGATTTTAGTTTTCTGAATGTTAAGTTTTAAGCCAACTTTTTCACTCTCCTCTTTCACTTTCATCAAGAGGCTCTTTAGTTCTTCTTTGCTTTTTGTCATAAACATGGTGTCATCTGCATATCTGAGGTTATTGATACATCATGAGAAATGTTGGACTGGATAAAGCACAAGCTGGAATCAAGATTGCTGGGAGAAATATCAATAACCTCAGATAGAATCACAGGGAAACTAGCAAACAAGCCTAAACTGAAAGTCATTCTACAAAACAACTGACATGTCCTCTTTCAAAATATCAATTTAATGAAAGGCAGTGAAAAATAAGGACTGATGCAGATTTAGAGAGAATAAAAAGACTTATCAACTACATGAAATGAGCTGGATTTGGGACCATTTGAAAGAAAATACAATATTGGGACAATTGGCAAAAATTGAATTTGGACTGAATATAAGTAATAGTATTGTAACAATGCCAGATTTCTTAAATTTGATCATTGTTTCATGATTGTGTAAGATAATGTCCTTGTTCTTGAAAATACATGCTGAAGTATATAAAAGTGAAGAGTCATGGAGAACGCAGCACTCAAATCATTCAACACATCACACAGAAGAAGAATAAGTACATAATAAATATGTGCCCACATTGGTGCTGCTAGCCATATCCATATGCATATCTATAGCACTACACAGAGAAATAACAATTTCAACTCTAGGTGAAAGGTCGGTGATAATTCATTGTACTTTTCTTGCAACCTGAAACATTTTTTTAAATAAAGATTTTTTTTGTTCTGCTTCAAGATGGTGCAGTAAAAGGACCTGTGTTCATCTCCTCCTATAAGAGCACCAAAATCGCAACCTACTGTTGAACAACCACTAACAGAAGAATACTGGAACCCATCAAAAAGACAAAAAAAAAGATACCCTGTTTCCAAAGACAAAGAAGAAGCCACAACAAGATGATGGTAGGAGGTGTACAATCATGATAAAATCAAATCCCATACCCACTAGGTTGGTGACCTACAAACTGGAGAATAATAATAACAAAGAAGTACTCCCACTGTTGTGAATGTTATGAATCCCACAGTTTCCCAGCCTGGGAAGCTGGCAAAGGGACTGGGAATCCCCATGGAATCTGACCTTGAAGGACACTGGGATTTGATTACAGAACTTCTACAGGACTGGAGGAAACAGAGACTCCACTCTTGGAGGTCACAAACAAATTATTGCATGCACCAAGACCCAGAGGAAAGGAACAGTGGCCCCACAGGAGACTGAACAAGATCTACCAGCTAGTGTTGGAGGGTTTCTTATGGAAGTGTGTATTCATCTTACTGCAGGGAAAGGGGCACTGGCAGCAGCAATCCTGGAGGGTGCCCCATTGGCATAAGTCCTCTTGGAGGTCACCATTAACCCTACCATAGACTCTGTAGACCTCAGGGCTAGGTTGCTTCAGGTCAAACAACCAACAGGAAGGGAACCCAACCTTACTCATCAGCAAATAATTTGATTAAAACTTGACTGAGCACAGTCCTGCCCACCAGAGCAAGACCCAGTTTTTCCCACTGCAAGTCCTTCCCATTAGGAAGCTTACATAAGCCTCTTAGCCTCATCCACCAGAGGGCAGACTTAAGAAGCTAGAAAAACCACAATCCCATAGTGGCTACAATGAAAACCATATCACAGAAAGTTAATCAGGATGAAAAAGCAGAGGGTTATGTCCCAGATGAAGGAACAAGATAAAACACCAGAAAGACAACTAAATGAAGGCAAACTTCCAGAAAAATAATTCAGAATAATGATAATGAAGATGACCCAGGATCTTGGAAACAGAATGGAAAAGATGCAAGAAATGTTTACTGAAGACCTAGAAGAACTAAAGAACAAACAACCAGAGATAAACAATACACTAGAAGGAATCAGCAGCAGAACAACTGAGGTGGAAGAACAGGTAAGTGGCTGGGAGGACAGAACTATGGAAATCACTGACACAATAGACTGTAGAAAAAAAATGGAAAAAAAAAAAAAGAAAACAGCCTAAGAGACCTCTGGGACAACACTAATATGAACTAACATTTGCATTCTAGGGATTCCAGAAGAAGAAAGAGAGAAAGGACCAACGAAAATATTTAAAGAGATAATAGCTGAAAACTTCCCTAAGATGGGAAAGGAAATAGTTAACCAAGTCCAGGAAGTGCGGAGTCCCTGGTAGATAAATCCAAGGAGGAACACACTGAGATACATAGTAATCAAACTGATAAAAATTAAAGACAAAGATAAAATAGTAAAAGCAAAAAGGGAAGACCACAAATAACATACAAGGAAACTCCCATAAGGTTATAAGTTGATTTTTCAAAAGAAAGCCTACAAGCCAGAAGGGAATGGCATGATATATTTAAAGTGATGAAAAGGAAACTTAGAACCAATAATACTCTACCCAGCAAGACTCTCATTTGTATTTGATGAAGAAATCAAAAACTTTCCAGATGAGCAAAAGTTAAGAGAATTCAGCACCACCGAGCCAACTTTACAACAAAAGCTAAAGAATATTCTTTAGGCAGGAAACACAAGAGGAGGAAAAGACCTACATGAAATAAACATGAAACAATTAAGAAAATGATATTGATAATTAACTTATGGATTAAATGTAACAACCAAAAGATATAGACTGGCTGGACAGATGAAAATACGTCCCTGTATGCCCTTCCACTTACCACATTACTCTACATAATCCCCCCAAATTGTATCTATTATTTTATCAGTTCAGTCACTCAGTCGTGTCCAACTCTTAGCGACCCCACAAACCACAGCACTTCAGGCCGCCCTATCCATCACTGACTCCTGGAGTCCACCCAAACTCAAGTCCATTGAGTCAGTGATGCCATCCAACCTTCTCATCCTCTGTCATCCCTTTCTCGTCCTGCCCTCAGTCTTTCCCAGCATCAGGGTCTTTTCAAGCGAGTCAACTCTTCGCATCAGGTGGCCAAAGTATTGGAGTTTCAACTTCAACATCAGTTCTTCCAATGAACATTCAGGACTGATCTCCTTTAGGATGGACTGGTTGGATCTCCTTGCACTCCAAGGGACTCTCAAGGGTCCTCTCCAACACCACAGTTTAAAAGCATCAATGCTTTAGCACTCAGCTTTCTTGAGAGTCCAACTCTCACATCCATACATGACCACTGGAAAAACCATAGGCTTGACTAGATGGCCTTTGTTGACAAAGTAATGTCTTTGCTTTTTAATATGCTGTCTAGGTTGGTCATATCTTTCCTTCCAAGGAGTAAACGTCTTTTAATTTCACGGCTGCAGTCACCATCTGCAGTGATTTTGGAGCCCAGAAAAATAAAGTCAGCCACAGTTTCCACTCTTTCCCCATCTATTTGCCATGAAGTGATGGGACCAGATGCCATGATCTTCGTTTTCTGAATGTTGAGCTTTAAGCCAACTTTTTCACTCTCTACTTGCACTTTCATCAAGAGGCTTTTTAGTTCCTCTTCACTTTCTGCCATAAGGGTGGTGTCATCTGTATATCTGAGGTTATTGATATTTCTCCCAGCAATCTTGACTCCAGCTTGTGCTTCATCCACCCCAGCGTTTCTCATGATGTGCTCTGCATATAAGTTAAATAAGCAGGGTGACAATATACAGCCTTGGCATACTCCTTTTCCTATTTGGAACCAGTCTGTTGTTCCATGTCCTGTTCTAACTGTCGCTTCCTGACCTGCATACAGGTTTCTCAAGAGGCAGGTCAGGTGGTCTGGTATTCCCATCTCTTTCAGAATTTTCCACAGTTTATTGTGATCCACACAGTCAAAGGCTTTGGCATAGTCAATAAAGCAGAAATAGATGTTTTTCTGGAACTGTCCTGCTTTTTCGATGATCCAGCAGACATTGGCAATTTGATCTCTGGTTCCTCTGCCTTTTCTAAAACCAACTTGAACATCTGGAAGTTCATGGTTCATGCATTGCTGAAACCTGGCTTGGAGAATTTTGAGCATTACTTTACTAGTGTGTGAGATGAGTGCAACTGTGTTTTAGTTTGAGCATTCTTTGGCATTGCCTTTCTTTGGGATTGAAATGAAAACTGACCTTTTCCAGTCCTGTGGCCACTGCTAAGATTTCCAAATTTCATGTTTCCATTATGACTTGCAATTGTAATTTTTTAAAAAAGATTTTTGTCTGGCTATTGAATGTGAAAACTGATAAACATCTTTTACTATTGTGATTATGTAACTATTTTTCACTAATACCATTGTTTCATGATTGATCAACAGAAAATAATAGAATTCTATATCACTAAAGCTACCATTTAATAGAAAAACCTGTAGTCATTTTTTATTTATTTTATTTATTTATTTTATTTTTTAACTTTACAATATTGTATTGGTTTTGCCATATATCAACATGAATCTGCCACAGGTATACATGTGTTCCCCATCCTGAACCCTCCTCCCTCCTGCTTCCCTGTACTATCCCTCTGGGTCATCCCAGTGCACCAGCCCCAAGCATCCATTATTGTGCATCAAACCTGGACTGGCGACTCATTTCATATATGATATTACACATGTTTCAATGCCATTCTCCCAAATCATCCAGATGTATATTAGAATTATCTTGGAGTTTTTTAAAAAACATAAATGCCTAGGTATAGCATTTTTTCTCCATAGTTTCAGGTCTATTTCTAGTGAATAGCCATGTTTAAAATCAACTGCACTATTTGATGATCTTTTACTTTTATCTGGTTTGTTTCGCCTTTTCTGTTTCATTTTCAGTGTTCTCATTTCATTTAGTCTGTTTTTTCCATTTTTTCCATCCCTTTTTCTTTTTGAAGTTCTTTCTGGAGCCTATATCAAGTGTAGTAAGAAAGCTTTTGTATACATATATACCAAGTGGCAGTAATAATAAAGAACGCACCTGCCAATTCAGGTTACATAAGAGACACAGGTTTGATCCCCGGGTCAGGAGGATCCCCTGGAGAAGGAAATTGCAATCCACTTCAGTATCTTGCCTGGAGAATCTCATAGACAGAAGGGCCTGGTGGGCTACAGTCCATAGGGTTGCAAAGAGTTGGACATGACTGAAGCAACTCAAGTGAAGTGAAGTGAAGTGTTAGTTCTTCAGTTGTCTCCAACTCTTTGTGACCCCATGGACTGTAGCCAAGCAGGTTCCTCTGTCCATGGGATTTTCCAGGCAAGGATACTGGAGTGGGTTGCCATTTCCTTCTCTAGGGGATCTTCCCGACCCAGGGATTGAACCCAGGTCCCCTGAACTATCAGCAGATTCTTTACTGACTGAGCTATGAGGGAAGCCTTATGTAAATCATATGTGTAATATAATATATATATTTTAGAAAACATGAAATTTTGCCTAGCTAAAAATTAATGACATTTTGATTCCACTTGTTTGACTTAGTGTGAATAGAATGCTGGACTTCTTATTTATATTAATTCAAAACTTTGATATAGTTCCATGTATTTTGGCATCTAGTATTACTGCTAGAAGTCTAGAAAGTTTATTATCTCAATGCTAAAAAAATTTGAATGAAGCTTGAAACTCCTAATCCAATTCTGAGAATATAAAGAAATACTATGCTTTAAAAAAAAAAAAAAAAAGTAAAGTAATGGGATATAAAAAGAAAAGGAAATATGAAATTTAAAAAAATATGTTTTAGAGGAATAAGATTGGGAAAGAGCAGCTTTGATTAAAGGCTGTTGGGATACCGAGTCGTCAGTCCAGGTTCGATGCATGATACTGGATGCTTGGGGCTGGTGCACTGGGACGACCCAGAGGGATGGTATGGGGAGGGAGGAGGGAGGAGGGTTCAGGATGGGGAACACATGTATGCCTGTGGCAGATTCATTTCAATATATGGCAGAACCAATACAATATTGTAAAGTTTAAAAATAAAATTAAAAAAATAAAATAAAATACAAAAAAATATAAAGTGTAAATATAATTCTGAAAAGGGACAATTACAATGTTATCTGTTGCACGTGATGATTTTAATCAAACAGGCTTTTGGAATGTACTGTTAACTAGAACAGTGATATCTTTGAGACTCAGGGAAGTGATTCACTGTTTAAAAAATAATTTTATATGTCTATGTGGCATTTTCATATATCACTAAAATTCAATTTTAAAATAATAAATATGGTGGTCTTCCACTTTAACGAAAATAACAACAGCTTGTTTGAGTTTTTCAGTTTCTAAAATGCTGTTGGGGATCATGTAGCCTATTAAACCAATCCAGATTATTGAGTGGGGTTGAATTTAAGTTGGAATCAACTTAGTACTATTTGTGTAGTAGACACAACAAGACACTCTGAATACATTTTGGTTCCTGATCAGCATGTTACTGTTTTGTGGTTAATATGAGGAAAAGAGTCCTAAAAACCATTTATTTTGTATCACAATCTCTCCCTGTCTCTCTCTCTAAATTTGTACTCATGTGAACCTGTGCTCCTGTTATTATGTAGCGGTAAAAGTATATTGACAGTGTCACTGTCACTTCGTGCTTTTTGTTTCTTACAGGAGCACATATACCACTTTGACCCCTGGCTGTGCCCCTGAGATGTGGTAGCCTTTTCAGTGAAGGGTAATTGGCAGTAGAACACACTTTGTTCTGTACAGTGTTAAAAAAAATGAACCCCTTGTTTGGCCAACCTTCATGAACTTCCGTTTACTTCAGTGGCAAGTGAAACATTTATGTAAGAAAGAAATATTGTCTTCAATGGGAAATGCATTCCATGTGTGCTATATTTCATATTATGACAGATTTTTCTTGAGCCTATACTATTCACTGTGTGAATATATGACTTTTTCAGGGGTCAGTATTTTGAAGCAACCATTATTTGCATTTGTGAGAATAGTTAATTTTAAATATTTTTATGGTTAAGTACCATTTTTAACTCTAGTTCACAGTAAGAGACTCCCACTTTTTATAAGAAAAGTACTTGAGCAATTTCCTTTCGAATAAAGAGAAAATCTGTTTTTAAGAGGCACAGGAACAGGGGAATAAAGATGGAAGATGCAGGAGAGAGTCAGTGTTCATATTCTTTCTCATTAATCTGGTCAGTTCTTCTTCACTTAGTCTTTCCACTTTAATCTTGCCTTGCTCAGCAAGTGATGTCACAAGGCCCAAACTTTCAGAGATGTGCTAATGTCATCTCCAAGTGGTCTGACGTGATTATCATTTGGAGAATATTTGAGCATAGAGCAGAATTCTGGAGACATTTTTGGCAAAGAAAATAGAATTTTTCTATTAACAGATGTTTTCTGGTAACAGATGTCCCAGAGAAGGGGTAAGCTGAAGGGTCAGGATGGCATTGATTAGTTGTTAATAGATAGAAACATAGAATTTATGAAGGAAGAATAAAGGCAGTAAATGAATGGACTCATTTTGATACCATAAAGAAATGTATAGACTCTGCTATCAGAAATGCATGAATGTGCATGCATGTGCCAATTTTAAGAATCTAGATCCCCGAGGAATGTTCATGGACCCCATGTTTGGAATCTCAGCAGATGACAGTGCCGTGTATTTACAGAGGCCTCTAGCCTATCTATCTCCTAGCCTTTCTTTCTTAAGAAGCACCAATGTCTTCCCAGTCATTTTAAGAAGTCAACCTCTAGCCCTTTGGGACTTTATTAAGTACAATAATCCCATTGCCCTAAACATAAGCCCTTTGACACATCCCTTGACAGTAATCCATTCCTTGCAGAGCCTAGGGGCCTGAGCAGCCACAGAATGTTTTCATTATAAACCTCTGGGCTTCCTCTTGTCTGGAGCTTTTTAAGTACTGATGTTCAGTCACTTAACAAAGTCCACATTGTGATCCTTAGCTAAGTTTGCAACGAGGGAGTACAGTGTCCTGGGCTTACAGTTGGTTGTATCCAAGGGATCTTGGATTTAATATTTTCCCTTCTCCTTTTCCCTGATACTTCCTTTCATTTTCAATTTCACTTTCACTTCTCATTTTCAATTCCCCCATTCCCACTAAAACATTCTAAGCTTATTTTCTAAATTGTTTCAATATAAGGTCAGAAACTGAAATTTCATTGCCCAGAGGGAGCCCAGCATTTGTGAAGGCATTCAACTGTTATGGGAAGTAAATGACTAGTGTTACAGAATCTGTGTGTTTCTCCAAGAGCATCATCCATCTTCTTTCCTGGATTTTAACAATTCTTGTGCTCAGAGATATGCCATTCAAAGTGTAGCCCAGAACCAGGGCAGTACAAGCATCCACTGGAAGGTTATTACAAATGCAAAATCTTAGGTTATGCATCAGACCAGCCAAATCAGAATCTGTTCCTTAATAAAACCCAAAGATGATTCTCATGCATTTTAGAGTTTGGGAAGCTCTGGTCAAAAAGGATTTAGTTAGTCAATGGTTCTGAATTACTTAGCCTATGAAGTAGGAATCTGACTAGCACATTTTTCTACCACAAAAATAGCTACGTGGCTCAGCATTAAAGATTATTCAGATAAATGAACTTCTTTCTCCCCAAAATTTATTTGGGTAACTATATTGTATTTTTCGTGTCAAATTGTTAGTAAGTCAAGTATATTTTATCCCTTAGCCATAAATCTTTAAGAAGTGAGGATCTGAAAAATCAGACTTTAAGATAAGTTCTGAGGTACATTGGGTCATGATGGGTACCTGCACTATGTTTGGTGCTTCATATACTTATTCTAAACAAAAACAACCTGACAGGAGTATCATGCACCATATTTCCCAAGTGAAAAACAGGAGTCCCACTGAGACAATGTATGCAGTCACAGCACCACATTCAGAGAGCCCACACTCAGGGTTCAGTTCAGTTCAGTTGCTCAGTCATGTCCGACTCTTTGCGACGCCATGAATTGCAACATGCCAGGCCTCCTTGTCCATCACCAACTCCCGGAGTTCACCCAGACTCACGTCCATCGAGTCAGTGATGCCATCCAGCCATCTCATCCTCTGTCGTCCCCTTCTCCTCCTGCCCCCAATCCCTCCCAGCATCAGAGTCTTTTCCAATGAGTCAACTCTTTGCATGAGGTGGCCAAAGTACTGCAGTTTCAGCTTTAGCATCATCCCTTCCAAAGAACATCCAGGATTGATCTCCTTTAGAATTGATTGGTTGGATCTCCTTGAAGTCCAAGGAACTCTCAAGAGTCTTCTCCAGCACCACCATTGAAAAGCCTCAGTTCTTCGGCACTCAGCTTTCTTCACAGTCCAACTCATCCATACATGACCACTGGAAAAACCATAGCCTTGACTAGATGGACCTTTGTTGGCAAAGTAATGTCTCTGCTTTTGAATATGCTATCTAGGTTGGTCATAACTTTCCTTCCAAGGAGTAAGCCTCTTTTAATTTCAAAGCTGCAATCACCATCTGCAGTGATTTTGGAGCCCCAAAAACCTAAAGTCTGACACTGTTTCCCATCTATTTCCCATGAAGTGATGGGACCAGATGCCATGATCTTCGTTTTCTGAATATTGAGCTTTATGCCAGCTTGTTCACTCTCCTCTTTCACATTCATCAAGAGGCTTTTTAGTTCCTCTTCACTTTCTGCCATAAGGGTGGTGTCATCTGCATATCTGAGGTTATTGATATTTCTCCCAGCAATCTTGATTCCAGCTTGTGGTTCTTCCAGCCCAGCGTTTCTCATGATGTACTCTGCATATAAGCTAAATAAGCAGAGTGACAATATACAGCCTTGATGTACTCCTTTTCCTATTTGGAACCAGTCTGTTGTTCCATGTCCAGTTCTAACTATTGCTTCCTGACCTACATATAGGTTTCTCAAGAGGTAGGTCAGGTGGTCTAGCATTCCCATATCTTTCAGAATTTTCCACAGGGTTACCTCCTATGAACTTCTTCCTCTTTCCACTATTTTACATAAAAGACAATTCCAAAAGTTGAGAAGACTTAATTCTAAGCCATTATCTAGAGCCAGTTTCTCAGTCAGTGCTATTAACTTTTGAGACTAGAGAATTCTTCATTGTGGAGGCTGTCCTGTGGCATGAACCCATTGTGGGATGTTTGGCAGCACCCTTGACTTCTACCCACAAGATGCCAGCAGCAAGTTGCCCTCTTCTCACTGCACCTGATCTTCCCTGCCCCTGCCGCCTAACTCTTCTGCCTCTTCTATTGCTCTGCCCTCCCCTCCACACTCCAGCCCCACTTTTCCCGCAATGTGGAATCTAAAAATGTCTCCAGACAGTGCAATATGTCTGCTGGGGGCAAAATCACCTCTAGTTGTGTACCAGTGGTCTAGAAATATATGTCCTTCTATTTATTCTTAGTTTTAATCTGATTTTCTCTATCATGTAACTCTTTTTTAATGAGACCACCTCATTCTGGTTAATTAAAGATTCCAGGTAAGGAAGGCTTTAAACCTTCCACAGTTGATGCCAGCTTGTTTTCTCTCCTTTCTCAGTCTTCCATACTTTCACAAAATGACATTTAGTTTCTGCTTGATTATCCTAACAGGTATGCTCACAGTTTATGAGTATTTTTATTCTTCCATGGTTGCATTAGAAGCACTTCCTGTAGGAAGGTAGATATGCCCTGCAATGGAAGCACATCAGTCCAGTGGATCAACATTCAGGCCTTCCAGCCCACATGCTTCTGCACACTTCTTATCTGTGTGATCTTGGGTAAATTACCTCCACTTTGGTTTCTCTGTGAAATGCATTCCTACCTGATAGGGTTATTGTGAGAATTGAATGAAATGTTCCAGTGTTACTTGAACAGTGTCTAATACAGAGAATGTCAACAAATGTTTGTTACTATTATTCCTTTGGGCATTATTTATATCTCAGGGTCTTGTCAGGAACAGAAGAAGGGCCAGACTCTCACTCATAAACACATACTCTGTCATTTTGAAACTTTAGTCAGAGCAAAGTTTTAGCCTATATTTTACATATTTAAAATGTGTAACATTTCTGCCATAGATTATTTCTACCACAGACTTTTCCACATAGGAGGTGAGAATATCACTGAAATACTGTGAGATGTTTGTTAACATTGGCTACTCTTCATTAATTCATACAAACTTAAAACATGAACAAAACTGATCAGAGTGAGAAAGGGTTACCGTTGGTGTGTGGAGATAGGGTTAAACTGAAAGGAGCCTGGTGAGAATTCTGAGATAATTTGAGTTCAGTGTTTGGAGGTGGTAATGTGAGTGAGACTGATCAGTTTGTGAAAATCCATTGAGCTGTTCACTGATGATTTAGGCATGTTTCTTTAGCTATTTATACTTAAGTAAAATTTCAAGCATACAGCACAGATCAATTATAGAAAAATAAAAGTTCATTCTACCTCTAACAATGTTGTTTTTGAGAAAGGTAGAGACTCTGGGAGTTAAAATATGTTTGACATTTTCTTTCATTATGGTTCCTGAATTATTCAAATGGTTTTCTTAGGGAAGCTTGATCCTTAAACTCTGTCTGTGCTTGTGTTATAAATATGGGGTGGAGTATGAAAAGAAGTTATTATATGGTTGTTTATGTTCACATAGCCAAACATGAACCTGATTTTTTTTTTAACTCAGACATAATATTGAGAAGTGCTACTTGGATGACTTCAACTATATTTTTAGTTACTCATACTATTGTTAATGTGAGAAATATAAAACTAAATTACAGGTCCCCCTATTTTCATTATGGAACAATTTTATAGTCGTCAAAAAAGTTGTGTTTCACACTTCCCGCTACACCAGGCTATGTTGGTACTAAAGTTTATAAGTTTTTCCTTGGATTTTTTCTTAGTAGCTGAAAAGTTGATATAGTAATGATTTTGTTGCAAAGTTATAAAAATAAATAGAGCACACAAAGCAAAGACAAGAACATTTAAATTACAGAAAAAGATGAAACTTAGGTTATGACTGTGCATGGTAAAAAGAGGAGCCATTAGTGAAGTCACCACATCATGCCCAAACCTCTTTCAAGCCGAGTCTTGACACTTTTCACCCCATTTTCCACCCAAAGCTGCTGTAGGGGAGACAGTCTGACTGAGGGTGTTTCATACTTTTTATTTCTTATGCCCTATCTCCTATAGAAGTGCCAATAAGCAGAGAAATAATAGTATGGCTCAAGAGCACAGAGCAGGTGGAGGGGGAGGTTGAGAAACAAAGCAGTTACACCTTGATTAAACCTTCAGTAAGACAAGCAGCACAAAAGCAGTTTAGCAAAGATTGTTTATGAAAACTTAGTAGAATATAACAGCATCTTTAAATGAATAAAATTCTCTAGAATGATATCGAAAATGTAGTATGATTCATAATTCCAGGAAAAAATCGCTATTCTAGAGCATAAAAACAATTAGAAATTTCCTAATAGTAATATAGAAATAGCTTTGGTCCTTTTAAATTATACATGGATTTAACAGTAGAAGATTTGAAAATTTGTTTACCTCAGCCTATCTTTACAACATTAAGAAACATATAATGGGTTGGTTAGAAAAAAATCTGAACAAGTTTTTGGCCAACCCAATATTAATTTCATCCAGGAAAAAAAAAATCATCATAAATTTCAAGGAAAATTCACTTTGAGGCTCAGATGTGATCACAAGTGACCTTCCACTTTTCTTTCTAAATATGTTATGTTTGTTTCCCATAAAAGAAAGGTAGCTTGGCCTGAGGGGTTGTCATTGGTCTAGTCAGTTAATAATGCCTATAACTAACTTTTCTGCTTAAAAGTGTGATGCCTTTTCCCCATTCTGTGTGTGGTAGGCCAGACTTCTTCAAAAAAAATTTTTTTTTTCCACAGAGATAGGCAGAGAAACTGTATATGTTTGTCTTGGGTTCACAGCCTAAGAAACAGCTTCGTCCCTAGGGTAGAAAGTAGAATTCTGGTGACAGCAATGGGAACTCTTGTTTCCTCTGTTCACTTAGAGTCTTCGTAAGATTCTCATTAAATGCTATTAAGAAGTATTAATATAAAACGTCAGTACAGAATTCCAGGGAGAGTCAAACAGCAGAATGAACAGTAAGGAAAATATAAGACAACCTAAGCAGCTGAAATCAGACATCCCCAGCTCAATGAATCTCTGATGGCAGACAGGTCTTGAGGGTCTGAGTTTGGCTATAAAAGGGATCAGGACCACCAACTATTACTTATGCATTGATCCCATAGATCCTCCCACATGTGAGAGAGATGCTTGTATATTAGAAACAAGTGATATACATTTATCCATAGAACAAAGTGTGGCAACCATAAGAATAGGCACCAAAACCCCCAAATGAATGAAAACAGTCACATGGGTAAGGGGGTTTTAAAGGGGGCATCTTTAATAACTAAACCCAAGACAAATTATTCTCTGGTAGAAGTTATGCCGTGTGTGCCATTTGGGAGATGATTTCAAATGGTATTCCCAGAAATACTCTCTTCAGATGCCTTAGTTCTGCCAATTCTTCCATCTTGGAGTTTCTTAATCCTTGAAATTGTTATTAATCCTCTATATCCAGTTATCAGCTTTTATACACTTGCAATTTATTCTCTCAAGATAGAGGACAACACAAGGCAAGCAAAGTGGACTTGAGACTAACTTTCCTCCCAAGGTCAAGCTGATTGCTCAGTGACCTGCTGACAACTTTGGGGGACTGCTCAGTGACCTGCTGACAACTTTGGGGTAGCTCAACCAGCAGTCAGTTAGCCCCTGGAGCTATCCTCACAAAGCTGAATAACCTCTGTCTAAACCTGCCAAAAGGTTTCTCAGCTCAATGCTACCCTTACTGGAACTCTATCATTATGCTATATTTAGATTATGAAAGTTGTAATTAGCTTTGTTCTACCTCAAATCCAGCCTCAGATCCAGCCTCACATGCAGTATAAAAGGTAATAAAATAGGTAGGCAGATATAAAAACCTGAATAAGCATCTTATGTAGGAAAGTTTCATGGTTCTCAAAATGATGAAAGAACCAAGAGAAGGGAATGTTCATGGCTTCAAAAGCAGTAGAAGCCAGCTAAGAAGCAATATCTAGGTATGGCCAGCTTGCTACACAATGTTTGGTCATCCCCCATCTCTTCCTCCTCCCCCTAGTCCTGTCTACTGATGAGACTGTTCAGTAACTTGGTGATATTTAGTGGTAGCTTTTTTTTTAAATCATGGCACCTCATATTTCTTTAGGGAGGTAATTTTGTTTAAAAGTGGACTTTTCAAATTCCATTGTTCAATATCTCTGTATTATCCATTCTAGATACTGTCTGGGATGTGAGCCCTGCATTTTTGTCACACACAACCATATGTGTTTGCAGGAATGGATGCTACTTATAAAAAAAGAACTGGCAAGAAAATACCAAAACGCAAGGTCCACAGTGTCAAAATCGTCATTAAGAGTTGATGAATCCCCTCTTACTCTCTAATTGGTTATAAGCTCCTTAAAGGTGATATCTTCTATTGTCTCTTTCACAGGTTTTAATTAAACATGGGCTAACTGTGGATTATTAACAAGTAAGTCATTAAAGAGGTGCATTTAGAAAAAAAATATACTTTCTCAAGATCCAGGTTAAACCTTTCTAAATATTCTTTATTACACTATTGACAAAGTTTTTTTGACATTATGTAGGACGTTAGGGAAACTTTTATATTTGTCAGTTTGTTCAATGGACGCAAATTCAAATAAAAGAAATGAATGAATACGTGTAAAGATTTTTCAAAGAAAGAAGTATGAATTTTGTGTATCCAGAAATATAAGGAGGGAGAAAAGGCAAACAAAGAAAGGGGAGCCAGAAGAAAGATATGAAAGTATCTTGATGAATTGGGATATAATAAATAACAGTGAACCTGAAGGCAGGAATTGTTATAGTTACTGTGTCTTCAGAAATGAGCTCTTTCTTGTATTTCTTGAACTTTGTGAGTTTTGGGAGATGAAGTGGGTGGGGAAGCGCTCCTCATCCATCTTAAAGGAGGGTCCTAAGAATAAAAAGAGCAAAGGGTATCATACAAACAAGAAGTGGCCTAGATATCAGGTAGATATAGGTACTTTATCTCTCCTCTTCTGTTGGATTTGTATATAGTGAGACAAGCTAGATGCAAGGGAATATCTGAGACCAAAAATTCAAATAATATATCTGTGTAGCTTTTAACAGTTTATTTGCCTCGTTTTGTACTAATGTTCATATTTAATCTGCCTAGCTCTTTGAAGTAGGGATGACCAACTTTAGTTTTCAGATGAGTAAACCAGGTACAAGAAAAGTCAGGAAACTTGATTGACCAACATCTCAGCTAGCTAAAAGCAAGGTAAGATTTAAACCTAAACCCATCTCCCAGTTTAATCATCATTTAAGTCCTCACTCCCTGTCCTGTAAAGAGTCTTAACAGACTTGAAGGGAAACTAGACATTAAAGATGTTTGCAATTTCCAATAGGCCTCAGAGAAAGTAATTATTCAGTTCAGTTCAGTTCAGTCACTCAGTCGTGTCTGACTCTTTGCGACCCCATGAATTGCAGCACACCAAGCCTCCCTGTCCATCACCAACTCCTGGAGTTCACTCAAACTCACGTCCATCAAGTCAGTGATGCCATCCAGCCATCTCATCCTCTGTCGTCCCCTTTTCCTCCTGCCCCCAATCCCTCCCAGCATCAGAGTCTTTTCCAATGAATCAACTCTTCGCATGAGGTGGCCAAAGTACTGGAGTTTCAGCTTTAGCATCATTCCTTCCAAAGAAATCCCAGGGCTGATCTCCTTCAGAATGGACTGGTTGAATCTCCTTGCAGTCCAAGGGACTCTCAAGAGTCTTCTCCAACACCATAGTTCAAAAGCATCAATTCTTCGGCGCTCAGCTTTCTTCACAGTCCAACTCTCACATCCATACATGACTACTGGAAAAACCATAGCCTTGACTAGACGAACCTTTGTTGGCAAAGTAATGTCTCTGTTTTTGAATATGCTATCTAGGTTGGTCATAACTTTCCTTCCAAGGAGTAAATGTCTTTTAATTTCAAAGCTGCAATCACCATCTGCAGTGATTTTGGAGCCCCCCAAAATAAAGTCTGACACTGTTTCCACTGTTTCCCCATATATTTCCCATGAAGTGATGGGACCAGATGCCATGATTTTCGTTTTCTGAATGTTGAGCTTTAAACCAACTTTTTCATTCTCTTTCACTTTCATCGAGGCTTTTTAGTTCCTCTTCACTTTCTGCCATAATGTTGGTGCAAACGTAATTGCAGTTTTGGACCATGAATTTTAAATCATTATAACTAGGCTCACACACATCTTTATTAATCAGGATAGGAACAATTACAATCAACACATTTTTGCCAAAGGGAAATAAGTTTGTTTACTCTTGCACCATAAAAATTCATGCTTTGGGATTCAACAAATGGTTGGAAAGCATTTTCTGCCTCCTACTGGTTGTGGAAATGTTTTCCATGCAAAAAAGTCATTGAGATGCTTGAAGAAGTGGTAGTTGGTTGGTGAGAGATAGGTGAATATGGTGGATGAGGCAAAATGTTGTAGTCCAGTTTGTTCAACTTTTGGTTGTGTACCCTGTGGATCAGGCATTGTCATGGAGAATTGGGGCTTTCTGTTGACCAATGCCGGATGCAAGTGTTTCAGTTTTTGGTACATCTTATCAATGTGCTGAACATACTACAAAGATGTAATGGTTTCACAGGGATTCACAAAGCTATAGTGGATCAGAAAGGCAGCAGATCACCGAACAGTGGTCATGACGTCTTTTGGTGCAAGTTTGGCTTTGGGAAGTGCTTTTGAGCTTCTTCTCAATCCAGACACCGAGCTGGTCCTCAGTTCAGTTCAGTTCAGTTGCTCAGTCGTGTCCGACTCTTTGCGACCCCATGAATCGCAGCACGCCAGGCCTCCCTGTCCATCACCAACTCCCGGAGTTCACCCAGACTCACGTCCATTGAGTCAGTGATGCCATCCAACCATCTCATCCTCTGTCGTCCCCTTCTCCTCCTGCCTCCAATCCCTCCCAGCATCAGAGTCTTTTCCAATGAGTCAACTCTTCACATGAGGTGGCCAAAGTACTGCAGTTTCAGCTTTAGCATCATTCCTTTCAAAGAAATCCCAGAGCTGATCTCCTTCAGAATGGACTAGTTGGATCTCCTTGCAGTCCAAGGGACTTGCAAGTCTTCTCCAACACCACAGTTCAAAAGCATCAATTCTTTGGTGCTCAGCCTTCTTCACAGTCCAACTCTCACATCCATACATGACCACAGGAAAAACCATAGCCTTGACTAGACGAACCTTTGTTGGCAAAGTAATGTCTCTGCTTTTGAATATGCTATCTAGGTTGGTCATAACTTTCCTTCCAAGGAGTAAGCGTCTTTTAATTTCATGGCTGCAGTCACCATCTGCAGTGATTTTGGAGCCCCCCAAAATAAAGTCTGACACTATTTCCACTGTTTCCCCATCTATTTCCCATGAATTGATGGGACCGGATGCCATGATCTTTGTTTTCTGAATGTTGAGCTTTAAGCCAACTTTTTCATTCTCCTCTTTCACTTTCATCAAGAGGCTCTTTAGTTCTGTTCACTTTCTGCCATAAGAGTGGTGTCATCTGCACATCTGAGGTTATTGATATTTCTCCCGGCAATCTTGATTCCAGCTTGTGCTTCTTCCAGTCCTGTGTTTCTCATGATGTACTATGCATATAAGTTAAATAAGCAGGGTGACAATGTACAGCCTTGATGTACTCCTTTTCCTATTTGGAACCAGTCTGTTGTTCCATGTCCAGTTTTAACTGTTGCTTCCTGACCTGCATACAAATTTCTCAAGAGGCAGGTCTGGTGGCCTGGTATTCCCATCTCTTTCAGAATTTTCCAAATAGAATCCACTTTTCATTGCATGTCACAATCCAGTCAATAAATAGTTCATTGTTGTTGCATAGAAAAAGAGATGACACTTCAAAACGGCTATTTTTTTTGATCTTTGATCAGCTCATGAGGCACCCATTTATTAATTTGCTTCAAATGTTGAATGACCATAGGATGGTCAATATTGAGTTCTTCACCAACTTCTCGTGTAGTTGTAAGAAAATCAGCTTTGATGATCTTCTTGATTGGTCCTTGTCAACTTCCAATGGCCAGCCACTGCTCTCCTTATCTTCAAGGATCTCATTTCCTTTACAAAACTTCTTGAACCACCACTGCACTATACATTTGTTAACAGTTCCTGGGCCAAATTGCTTGAATTTTCTTTTTTTTTTTCTAACATCATATTTCTAGTCTAAAATCATTATAAAATAAACAGCAAGTAATACGTTATTAGCTAAAAAATATATATAAAGCGAGAAATGTGCATTACAATGATGTGTAACATAGCCACATTTATTTAAGAAGGCATTCCAATATCAAATGGCAAGTTTCAACAGTGTAAAACTGGGATACTTTTGCACCAACCTAATATAATCCACAACTAAAATTTCATCTGCATTTTTTACAACCAGTGTGTGCAAAATTCCAGCGCTAGCAGTGTCAGCTTCCACTTTTGGATCATCTTCAGGAGGTAAACTCTCCGCTTTTTGCCACTGATTAGAAAACATGGGATTTAAGCTGTCAAAGTAATTATAAAGGGAACTCAAGGACCTTGATAAGTGAGGGTAAAATAAAGACTTTAAAGGATGGTTACTCATTTCCCTGATGACTGGTGGCAGTTTTGCCATTGTGTCTAGGGGAAGTTATACAAAGTTCTACTGTACATTTATTCATGCTAATTGAGTGGGTTCATATTATTATATTAAATATATATTTTATTTGGCGAGGATGAGAGACTTGGCTTGTATTTTCCTTTTCTGAATCTTGCATTTTTTTTTTTTCAGCTTAGATGTTGAATACAGTTCATTCTGTAAGGAGAGGAGAAGCAAAAAAAGAATATATGAAAGATTGAATTACATTTATTTATGGAGCTTAGTCTTAACTTTTAAATTCATTGATTTTTTTAAGATAAATAATTGCTTTTAAAAAATGTAATGTAAAAACTTAACTTTATAACATGATAACAAAAAGTCCAGTTATAAATCTTTATACTATTCATAACAAGTGGCATTTTTTTAATTCACAAGAGAGCTTCATTTGTGTTCCCAAAGTTGAGTTTTTTATATTCAGAACCAGGCATTTGAAGGATTTGACATTTTACAGTTGATGACAGAAAATGGAAAAAAAGCACAAGCTTTTTCCTCTCCTCTTCTGCTTTCATAATTCTATCCTGGCTCAAAACATTTTTTTTCTCCCCTTAAAATTTCCAAAACTGTTTATATTGTTGTGATAACACCAAAGTCAATGAGTTTTAGACTGGAAAGAATCCTTATTAAGAACATGTTAAAAATGTGATTGGGAGGAAAATGGGTAGATGGAGAGCAAACACTCGGGATACTCTTTCTTTGACAAGGTGTCAGTTCAGCTGCCTTTGTACCATTTAAAATAATGGGAAGTCAATCAGGCCATACTTTTCCACTCCAACTCAGATTTCAATATTGTGCACTTTTTTTTTTTAAAGAGGTATGAGGTTTATTTTTAAGAAGACTCTTTCTAAATATATATAGAAATTTCCATATGTTATGTATAAAATTACATTATGTAAAATATATGAAGAAAATAAAGATTAAAATGAAAAACAAAGCAAACAAAAAAAAAAACCAACAGAACACAAGAACACTTCTAGCAGAAATCTGAAGAAAATCACTTTTAAAAATGTGGGAGGTTTTCAGAAAGTCTCATTATCAGGCCTAAAACAAAAAATGAGATTAAATCTTGTAATCATTATGAACATGAGCTTTCATTCTTTCTTTTTGACACAAAATTCTCACAGGTGGTTCTAATTAGGCATAAGTAGTGACAGTGGCCAGTTTGACTAAATCCAGATCCTAGCCAAGAGTAATGGAAAAAAGTCTCAGCTTGCCTGCTTAGAAAACGGAATCTATATTGAGACAGTTCAAGGAAATGACGCCCACGACAAGATGTAAAAACCATGGCTAGAGTCCTTTTGTGTTTTCTTCCTTTAGGGAGCCAAACACCATAAAACACCTAATGCCATGTTTCTTGCTACCCATATTAAATTCCAAGTTTCTTAAAGAAGGCTTGTGTTCCTCTAAGACAAACTCTGTCCACTTTGCCATCTTGTAGGAAAAGTACAAGCATGTATGTTATATATATTGTCAGTCATTTTTATCCTTTTGTCTGGCATGGTTGAATAGCTAGTTGATAATTCTGTCAAATCATTTCTTAAATAATTTATTGTTTTCATTAAAACTCTCTATCACCTTTAGTTTAGTTGAGCCATACAGGAAAGGAAAAAAGTCTCTTTGGAAATAGTTTTCAAAAATCAGTAGGTTAGTAAAACTTGAATCATTTAGCTTACAAGTTTTGTGATGATAAAATTTCTCCCTAGTCATATTCTCTTTCTTATTAGTTAACACTAGTGTCCTAAGAAACTAACACACTCATCCTTGGCTAAGAAATGTCTTTTAAAAGTCCCACAGGTATTTATTGGCCATTCAGAGTAATTTTTTAATCTTCTTAAGCAGGATCATTGAACACAATGGTGCCAGTACTCTAGGATATCCAGTCCATGGGATGAATGAGGTTTGAAATTCAGGTCTCCTTCACAAGGGACTATGTCTACCTGAAAGAAATTGTAGATTTTCTGATATGCAGAAGCTGAGCTTCCTGCATTCCACTAGTAAGTCATTCTTGGAAATCCAACCAAAATTTTTTTTTTTTAAGAAAAAGATTATTTACTAATATAATTACTTTTTCCCCTACTCTCTAAATATCTTAGTATATGACTTTCAATCAATGAATCTGAATTATCTTCATATTTTTTTCCTTCAAATATGGTAAGGCATGATAAACCAGTCACAGACAACTCACTTTGTGATTTCTTAAGCATGACACCCAAGCTCACTGAAACATAGGTTTTCTTGGTTGATTCAATGTACAGTGATAAGGTAGATTAAAAATTGGGGAGTGAGAGTACAGGAAGAAATACTCAGAGATGCCCATCTACACTCTCTTCCACATGGTGGAAAATATGCTCTTGACTAAACAATTTTCAGAGCAGTTGGGGATAGGTCATTTCTTTCTGTACACCTGTCCCCAAGATACAGTGAAAGAGCAGCAGGGCTTCCCAGGTGACATAGTGGTAAAGAATTTCCCTGCCAATGCAGGAGATGCAAGTGATGTGGGTTTGATTCTGGGGCTGGGAAGAACCATGGAGTAGGAAATGGCAACCCACTCCAGTATTTTTGCATGGAAAACTCCATGGACAGAGGAGCCTGGCAGGCAACAGTCAGTGGGTTTACAAAAAGTTGGAGGTGGCTGACTGAGCACATAAGCAAAATAGCCTTTAAAGCATTGCCTTTTATGAGACATATCTTAATTTTGTACATTTTGATGATAATAATTATTATTACTATTTTTCTTTTATCTCATAAAAAACTATGCTTGAATTCACAGTATTCACAATTCCTGGATATCTTGGAAAAATGATTTCTCCTGAGTCAACAAGATTAAATGTGTGAAGGAAAGCAAATCAAGACAGCAATTTGTAAACAGCATGCATTTGTGAATTTTACTTTTCAGCAGTTCAAACTGATCTCAACTGAATACTGCTTGAAGCTTTTGTCAGCTCCTACCATTTGCAGATGTAAAATATTTTTTTCGTATCAGTGCAAAAATTGCTCTTTTTTGGTGATAAGATTTCTAATGACATGGACTTTGTACAGAGAAAGCCCTAGAATGTCAGTCCCACCCTTTTAACTATTAGTCACAAAATAGATATTCCTGTCATATTGCTTTGGGGGAAATGTTTGATCTTAGCAGGGGATCTACTGATACGGAGAAGTGTCTGGAGAGAAATATCAGAATTAAAAGATAGAACATACTATCCATTTTGCTTATATGACCACCAATCTAAGGAATCCCTAGAGGACTGGGATTGTTGTAAAAGATTCCGTTGCTTATTTCCCAAGGCTTTTCCAATTCAAGGGAGGTGACATATATAGAAGAACTACTTGTCTTGGGGTTTTATCAGGATTTAAAGAATAATTTTCCAAGTGAGGTTCAAGATTGGACACTTTTAGAAAGGAATCATTTTTTAGCAAACTTATTGCTTAACTCCAGAGAATGCAATGGCAACCCACTCCAGTACTCTTGCCTGGAAAATCCCATGGACAGAGGAGCGTGGTAGGCTGCAGTCCATGGGGTCGCTAGGAGTCGGACATGACTCAGCGACTTCACTTTCACTTTTCACTTTTATGCCCTGGAGAAGGAAATGGCAACCCACTCCAGTGTTCTTGCCTGGAGAATCCCAGGGACGGGGGAGCCTGGTGGGCTGCCGTCTATGGGGTCGCATAGAGTCGGACACGACTGAGGTGACTTAGCAGCAGCAGCAGCATTGCTTAACTCCTACCTACCTCTTGAGGCTGCAATTGGTATTCAATTCACCTTGGAAGAAATTTCAGGTATGTATTCAATTTGCCTCCTTCTCATGTGTTTCACTCAAACCTGCCTTTAACAAGTCCGGGAAAGTTTCAGGCAGCTGGTTTTGTAGTAGGAAATCCTGGATAGGAATCTTAGGAACCTAAATGCACCTTGGCCATATTATTTTCTTTCTACTTTCTTACCCCCTCTTTCTCTTTATCCTTTTCTCTGATTGTTATTTTCTGTGTTTTTTTTTTTTTTTAATTTCATGTTGCTATTGTTATTATTATTATTATTATTGTCTCTCTATAGAATAGCAGCAGCAAAAAAAGTTTCCTTGACTGTGTGTCAACCTTCTTCTCCTTCATTACCCAGCTGAGGGGGGCAGGGCCCTACAGTTCTTGTAACTAGTAGGACCTACTGGCATAATCAACCAGTCTAAGAAGATAGCCCAGTCCTTCTCAAACCCCTAGCTTCCCCTAGCTACAAGTGATATTCCTTCTTTTACCTGTGGAGCTACCTATTAAAGCCATCCCTTATTGTCTTTAGAGTCATAATATTGCAACTTTTAAACACGTCAGTTCAGTTTTCTTGTCTTTAAGTGCTAGAAACAGCCCACTGGGGCCTCTATTTTCTTGTTGACATTCTTACTGTCTCAAGTGAGGAGGTGGGGAGGGGACTTCAAGTTGGTGCTGTAATCCTAGAGCTACTTCAGATTTTACCTATATAGTTATACTGATTGGTTTCTTCATCAGCAACCATGGGCTTCCCTGGTGTCTCGGGGTAAAAAAGAAAACAGAAAACAACTCATCTGCCAGTGCAGAAGACACAGTTTGAATCACTGGGTCAGGAAGATGCCCTGGAAAAGGAAATGGCAATACACTCCAGTATTCTTGCCTGGAAAATCCCATGTGGGCTACAGTCCATAGGGTTGCAAAAGAGTCTAACACGACTTAGCAACTAAACAAGTTAACCTTGGATTTTCTCCCTCAAGTTTGTCATGAGCTCACTTAAAAAATCTATTAGCATCACCTTTTTTTTTCCCCCTTAAAAACATTAAAAAGGGCCATTCACTGTGAATTAATATAGGTAGTGCAAAAGCACAGTTAACAAGATAGGATCCCCCAGCACAACCATTAGGTCAGCATTCCTGTTGCTCTCCTGGAAGATGACAAAGTGAAAAAAAATTCGGTGCAGCTAACTTTGGACCCTGCGTAAATTTCACCTCTGCTCCTCATTTTTCCATTTGTAATCATGGCAGTGGGTAGTGACTATCTCAAAGTTCTTCCAGTTCTAATGTGATATGAAATTACAGTTTTCAAGTATAAACCTTTCCTTTGAATGTCCCTCAAAAGATGAAATGATATGAATATTTCAACATAAAAATTGTATTTTGGCTCACAATGGCAACACCCTTTTTAAATCACTGTGTAAATACTTCTACTAGTAAGACGTTTGTAATAGTGAATAAAATCCATGGAATTGGAAGGGAGCAGCTGGCAAGTCAGTGTTCTCTTGGTCCCAGGAGTCATATTTATTGAGGGGAGATGAGTGGATAGGCCTGGTGATTTCACATATCAATATACTGCAAAGATATAACTAGTCAGGTCATAGTATAAGGGGAACAGTAGAATGTATCTCTCATCTCTTTGTGATATTTGCATACTGTACTCATCCACTGCGAGGTATGAGTATTCTGCAGGGAAGAATTAGCTGATTACTAAACTAACTTCCAGACCTTATGCTGGGAGCCCAGCACTATTAGTGTAAGAAGTGATTCAGGGTGTGATCAGTACAGTCTCCTAATGCTATAGTGGAAAATTCCCTGCTACCCAAGTGGGAGGAGAATGCCAGAGCTTAGGGGAGCAGGGATAGGAGCATCATCTGAGGATGAGTGGCTAGAAACACCAGGTGTGCTTATCCTCCTCGTCACTCTTCCTCTCTCCTAACAAGGCAAGTTTCATCCTTGTGTGTAGCCTCTCATCTGGCCACTGGGTCAAAGTCACAACCAAACTTTTAAACCTTCTAGAGAAAAGGACAAGAGGAAAGTGAGTCCTTCTTCTGTCTTCTCTCTCTTCCCTGTTGAAAAATACATTAAAATAATAGCTCCTCTTCTTAGCAGAAACGGAGAAAATACATGAAATCTTAACATTTAAGAGTGCTGATGTATGTCACCCTAACATATAGTCTGACAGTTAACCCAGAAATCTATTAAGAAGGGAGAGTGGAGAATCACATCCCTTGGTTTTCAAATAAATTGGTTTTGTAATTCTTGGAGATTTTGAGAAATGAACAGCAAATCAACACTGAATGTTGTGGAAGGACAATTATGATCCTTCCTCTTGAATATTTCATCAAAACTGAACATTGAAACTCACTACCACCACACACACCACTTCTGTGCTCCTCCAAACATTTCAGATATCTGCAAGGAAGGCTTGGACCCAATAGGCTCTTGCAGCTTTGTACTTCTAACTCCTTGAATATTTCCTGAGAGAGAAGAAATTTCATCAATTTTTGTTGAATAAATGCATGGCTAAATGCTCATTGAAAGAACTGAACTCCCCACTTGTTGCCAAGTGATCAGCAAACAAATGATAGGCAGAGATTAGTCTGATATGAGGCCTTTTCAACACAAAAGATGTAACTCAGCCTGGTTTTGGAAATGATGCAACAATTCTATGCCAAAAAAAATAAAAGAAAAAGAAATAAAACAAAATGCAGAGGCATCATGTCTAGTGAACCATTTTTTAACGCATAAATTCTCTGTATTGTGTACTAAAAGAAGACAAAATATCTTCATAAAAATAAAAGCTTGTAAAGCTATTTTTTTTTTTTAGATTTGCTTACTTATTTTATTTTATTTTTTTTTTTTAATTTTATTTTATTTTTAAACTTTACATAACTGTATTAGATTTGCCAAATATCAAAATGAATCTGCCACAGGTATACATGTGTTCCCCATCCTGAACCCTCCTCCCTCCTCCCTCCCCATTCCATCTCTCTGGGTCATCCCAGTGCACCAGCCCCAAGCATCCAGTTTCGTGCATCGAACCTGGACTGGCAACTCGTTTCATACATGATATTTTACATGTTTCAATGCCATTCTCCCAAATCTTCCCACCCTCTCCCTCTCCCACAGAGTCCATAAGACTGTTCTATACATCAGTGTCTCTTTTGCTGTCTCGTACACAGGGTTATTGTTACCATCTTTCTAAATTCCATATATATGCGTTAGTATACTGTATTGGTGTTTTTATTTCTGGCTTACTTCACTCTGTATAATAGGCTCCAGTTTCATCCACCTCATTAGAACTGATTCAAATTTATTCTTTTTAATGGCTGAATAATACTCCATTGTGTATATGTACCACAGCTTTCTTATCCATTCATCTGCTGATGGACATCTAGGTTGCTTCCATGTCCTGGCTATTATAAACAGTGCTGCGATGAACATTGGGGTACTCGTGTCTCTTTCCCTTCTGGTTTTCTCAGTGTGTATGCCCAGCAGTGGGATTGCTGGATCATAAGGCATGTCTATTTCCAGTTTTTTAAGGAATCTCCACACTGTTCTCCATAGTGGCTGTACTAGTTTGCATTCCCACCAACAGTGTAAGAGGGTTCCCTTTTCTCCACACCCTTTCCAGCATTTATTACTTGTAGACTTTTGGATCGCAGCCATTCTGACTGGTGTGAAATGGTACCTCATAGTGGTTTTGATTTGCATTTCTCTGATAATGAGTGATGTTGAGCATCTTTTCATGTGTTTGTTAGCCATCTGGATGTCTTCTTTGGAGAAATGTCTATTTAGTTCTTTGGCCCATTTTTTGATTGGGTCATTTATTTTTCTGGAGTTGAGCTGTAGGAGTTGCTTGTATATCCTCGAGATTAGTTGTTTGTCAGTTGCTTCATTTGCTATTATCTTCTCCCATTCTGAAGGCTGTCTTTTCACCTTGCTAATAGTTTCCTTTGATGTGCAGAAGCTTTTAAGGTTAATTAGGTCCCATTTGTTTATTTTTGCTTTTATTTCCAATATTCTGGGAGGTGGGTCATAGAGGATCCTGCTGTGATGTATGTCAGAGAGTGTTTTGCCTGTGTTCTCCTCTAGGAGTTTTATAGTTTCTGGTCTTACGTTGAGATCTTTAATCCATTTTGAGTTTATTTTTGTGTATGGTGTTAGAAAGTGTTCTAGTTTCATTCTTTTACAAGTGGTTGACCAGAGTTCCCAGCACCACTTGTTAAAGAGATTGTCTTTAATCCATTGTATATTCTTGCCTCCTTTGTCGAAGATAAGGTGTCCATATGTGCGTGGATTTATCTCTGGGCTTTCTATTTTGTTCCATTGATCTATATTTCTGTCTTTGTGCCAGTACCATACTGTCTTGATAACTGTGGCTTTGTAGTAGAGCCCGAAGTCAGGTAGGTTGATTCCTCCAGTTCCATTCTTCTTTCTCAAGATTGCTTTGGCTATTCGAGGTTTTTTGTTTTTCCATACAAATTGTGAAATTATTTGTTCTAGCTCTGTGAAGAATGCTGTTGGTAGCTTGATAGGGATTGCATTGAATCTATAGATTGCTTTGGGTAGTATACTCATTTTCACTACATTGATTCTTCCAATCCATGAACATGGTATATTTCTCCATCTGTTAGTGTCCTCTTTGATTTCTTTCACCAGTGTTTTATAGTTTTCTATATATAGGTCTTTAGATTCTTTAGGTAGATATATTCCTAAGTATTTTATTCTTTCCGTTGCAATGGTGAATGGAATTGTTTCCTTAATTTCTCTTTCTGTTTTCTCATTATTAGTGTATAGGAATGCAAGGGATTTCTGGGTGTTGATTTTATATCCTGCAACTTTACTATAGTCATTGATTAGTTCTAGTAATTTTCTGGTGGAGTCTTTAGGGTTTTCTATGTAGAGGATCATGTCATCTGCAAATAGTGAGAGCTTTACTTCTTCTTTTCCAATTTGGATTCCTTTTATTTCTTTTTCTGTTCTGATTGCTGTGGCCAAAACTTCCAAAACTATGTTGAATAGTAATGGTGAAAGTGGGCACCCTTGTCTTGTTCCTGACTTGAGAGGAAATGCTTTCAATTTTTCACCATTGAGGATAATGTTTGCTGTGGGTTTGTCATATATAGCTTTGATTATGTTGAGGTATGTTCCTTCTATTCCTGCTTTCTGGAGAGTTTTGATCATAAATGGATGTTGAATTTTGTCAAAGGCTTTCTCTGCATCTATTGAGATAATCATATGGTTTTTATTTTTCAATTTGTTAATGTGGTGTATTACACTGATTGATTTGCGGATATTGAAGAATCCTTGCATCCCTGGGATAAAGCCCACTTGGTCATGGTATATGATCTTTTTAATGTGTTGTTGGATTCTGATTGCTAGAATTTTGTTAAGGATTTTTGCGTCTATGTTCATCAGTGATATTGGCCTGTAGTTTTCTTTTTTTGTGGGATCTTTGTCAGGTTTTGGGATTAGGGTGATGGTGGCCTCATAGAATGAGTTTGGAAGTTTACCATCCTCTGCAATTTTCTGGAAGAGTTTGAGCAGGATAGGTGTTAGCTCTTCTCTAAATTTTTGGTAGAATTCAGCTGTGAAGCCGTCTGGACCTGGGCTTTTGTTTGCTGGAAGATTTTTTATTACAGTTTCAATTTCCGTGCTTGTGATGGGTCTGTTAAGATTTTCTATTTCTTCTTGATCGAGTTTTGGAAAGTTGTACTTTTCTAAGAATTTGTCCATTTCTTCCTCGTTGTCCATTTTATTGGCATATAATTGTTGATAGTAGTCTCTTATGATCCTTTGTATTTCTGTGTTGTCTGTTGTGATCTCTCCATTTTCATTTCTAATTTTATTGATTTGATTTTTCTCCCTTTGTTTCTTGATGAGTCTGGCTAATGGTTTGTCAATTTTATTTATCCTTTCAAAGAACCAGCTTTTGGTTTTGTTGATTTTTGCTATGGTCTCTTTTGTTTCTTTTGCATTTATTTCTGCTCTAATTTTTAAGATTTCTTTCCTTCTACTAACCCTGGGGTTCTTCATTTCTTCCTTTTCTAGTTGCTTTAGGTGTAGAGTTAGGTTATTTATTTGACTTTTTTCTTGTTTC
Source organism: Bubalus bubalis (assembly GCF_019923935.1). Classification (NCBI taxonomy): domain Eukaryota; kingdom Metazoa; phylum Chordata; class Mammalia; order Artiodactyla; family Bovidae; genus Bubalus; species Bubalus bubalis. The sequence goes on along the minus strand of NC_059170.1, from coordinate 34,126,213 downwards.
TTGAGGTGTGCCTGTATTGCTATGAACTTTCCCCTTAGGACTGCTTTTACCGTGTCCCACAGGTTTTGGGTTGTTGTGTTTTCATTTTCATTCGTTTCTATGCAAATTTTGATTTCTTTTTTGATTTCTTCTGTGATTTGTTGGTTATTCAGCAGCGTGTTGTTCAGCCTCCATATGTTGGATTTTTTAATAGTTTTTCTCCTGTAATTGAGATCTAATCTTACTGCATTGTGGTCAGAAAAGATGCTTGGAATGATTTCTATTTTTTTGAATTTACCAAGGCTAGCTTTATGGCCCAGGATGTGATCTATCCTGGAGAAGGTTCCATGTGCGCTTGAGAAGAAGGTGAAATTCATTGTTTTGGGATGAAATGTCCTATAGATATCAATTAGGTCTAACTGGTCTATTGTATCGTTTAAAGTTTGTGTTTCCTTGTTAATTTTCTGTTTAGTTGATCTATCCATAGGTGTGAGTGGGGTATTAAAGTCTCCCACTATTATTGTGTTATTGTTAATTTCTTCTTTCATACTTGTTAGCATTTGTCTTACATACTGCGGTGCTCCCGTGTTGGGTGCATATATATTTATAATTGTTATATCTTCTTCTTGGATTGATCCTTTGATCATTATGTAATGACCATCTTTGTCTCTTTTCACAGCCTTTGTTTTAAAGTCTATTTTATCTGATATGAGTATTGCTACTCCTGCTTTCTTTTGGTCCCTATTCGCATGGAAAATCTTTTTCCAGCCCTTCACTTTCAGTCTGTATGTGTCCCCTGTTTTGAGGTGGGTCTCTTGTAGACAACATATGCAGGGGTCTTGTTTTTGTATCCATTCAGCCAGTCTTTGTCTTTTGGTTGGGGCATTCAACCCATTTACGTTTAAGGTAATTACTGATAAGTATGACCCCGTTGCCATTTACTTTATTGTTTTGGGTTTGAATTTATACACAATTTTTGTGTTTCCTGTCTAGAGAATATCCTTTAGTATTTGTTGGAGAGCTGGTTTGGTGGTGCAGAATTCTCTCAGCTTTTGCTTGTCTGAAAAGCTTTTGATTTCTCCTTCATACTTGAATGAGATCCTTGCTGGGTACAATAATCTGGGCTGTAGGTTATTTTCTTTCATCATTTTAAGTATGTCTTGCCATTCCCTCCTGGCTTGAAGAGTTTCTATTGAAAGGTCAGCTGTTATCCTTATGGGAATTCCCTTGTGTGTTATTTGTTGTTTTTCCCTTGCTGCTTTTAATATTTGTTCTTTGTGTTTGATCTTTGTTAATTTGATTACTATGTGTCTTGGGGTGTTTCGCCTTGGGTTTATCCTGTTTGGGACTCTCTGGGTTTCTTGGACTTGGGTGATTATTTCCTTCCCCATTTTAGGGAAGTTTTCAACTATTATCTCCTCAAGTATTTTCTCATGGTCTTTCTTTTTGTCTTCTTCTTCTGGGATCCCTATGATTCGAATGTTGTAGCGTTTAATATTGTCCTGGAGGTCTCTGAGATTGTCCTCATTTCTTTTAATTCGTTTTTCTTTTATCCTCTCTGATTCATTTATTTCTACCATTCTATCTTCTAATTCACTAATCCTATCTTCTGCCTCTGTTATTCTACTATTTGTTGCCTCCAGAGTGTTTTTAATTTCACCTATTGCATTATTCATTATATATTGACTCTTTTTTATTTCTTCTAAGTCCTTGTTAAACCTTTCTTGCATCTTTTCAATCCTTGCCTCCAGGCTATTTATCTGTGATTCCATTTTAATTTCAAGATTTTGGATCAATTTCACTATCATTATTCGGAATTCTTTATCAGGTAGATTCCCTATCTCTTCCTCTTTGGTTTGGTTTGGTGGGCATTTATCCTGTTCCTTTATCTGCTGGGTATTCCTCTGTCTCTTCATCTTGTTTAAATTGCTGAGTTTGGGGTGTCCTTTCTGTATTCTGGCAGTTTGTGGAGTTCTCTTTATTGTGGCGTTTCCTAGCTGTGTGTGGGTTTGTACAGGTGGCTTGTCAAGGTTTCCTGGTTAGGGAAGCTTGTGTCGATGTTCTGGTGGATGGAGCTGTATTTCTTCTCTCTCCTTTCGAAGAGTTGGGCTGCTTTTCTGGGTGCCTGATGTCCTCTGCCGGCATTCAGAAGTTGTTTTGTGGAATTTACTCGACGTTTAAATGCTCTTTTGATGAATTTGTGGGGGAGAAAGTGTTCTCCCCGTCCTACTCCTCCGCCATCTTGGCTCCTCCCCCCTGTAAAGCTATTTTTTCCAGAAATTTTCCATCAGCTTTCTTCCTAGGGGGTTCACTTGCACCATACTTGCTATGTGCATATGGAAATCTATATATTCTTTCTGGACTGTTTTTTCCAATTAGGTGGCTGTCTGGAGAGCTACATGTAATCTTAATAATGCTCAGGTTTTACATAAGCCATTTTAATAGAGAAAGACTCTTTGAAGGTAAGCAAGAGGCATAATAACTGTTGGCAGTATTGTTGTTCCGAAATTTTCAATTCTTTCATAGGAAACTGAAAATACATAGAGGATTAAAGTGAATAAAATACACAGATGAAAAGCCCCACTTGTAAGCTGGCTTTTCTCAAATAATTTCTCTACATTGACTGTTCTAACAATTGTCCCACTTAGTTTTAGGCCCTTCATACTATACAGTAGAGCATTGTTTAAAAGATAGTTTAGTCTGATAAATCGAGTGTTGAGATAGGGCACTGTATATGATGAACTTCCCTGAAGTATTCACAAGTACCCTGTTGAACATTCACTCCTGGCCAAGTATTTTTCAAGTACTATAGTCCTTTACTTCGATGTCAGGACCCCAGATTTCCCTGCCATCTCAGTACCATACACAGAGACCAATGATAGATGATCCAAAGACCAAGCAAGCATGTGTGCTGTTTACAGTAAGGCAATCTTTAAACCACTGGTGCTTAAATCTAGTGGGCTCCGTGTTCAATGGAAGAGTGCATCATTTAGTGATTTCTCAAATTTCAGATTTTCTTTCTTTTTTTATCTTTTTAATTGGTTTTTAATTGTGGGACAATTGCTTTACAACATTGTATTGGCTTTTGCCATACAACATCATGAATTAGCCACAAACACACATATATCTCCTCCCTTTTGAACTTTCCCCTACTCCCATCCCCAACCCCATCCCACCCCTCTAGGCTGTCACAAAGCACCAGGTTCTTTTGTGTGATATCAGCAGTTGTTTGAATCCCATGAGAAGTATAAAACCCAGGTATTGCACTTGAAATAGAATCATGGGTCCTCAGCTTGGGAGGATTTTAAAAGCAATCTGAGATGATGCTTTGTAAATGTTAACACACATAAGAAATTCCTGAGAATCATGTTTAGGTACAGATACTTGCACACTCAACACCCCAGTGTATTTCCATGATATACACTGTTATTAATTTGAAGAGACTAATTACATTTATTTTACAGTTTTCATCTATGCCTTGGATTATCTCTTTTCTCTTGAATTAATTTATTTGTTCAGTTTGAGCCTCTCTTGGAGACTGGTTTCTTCAATGGATTACTCTGGCATGTCAATTTGCATTTGCAAATGATGGTTTGCTTTATTGATATCAGTAATCGAAAGAGGTATACATGACACAAATGAGGAAAATATTGTACTCTGAGACTAATTGCAAGTTCTCAGGCTCTGAAAAGAGGCAGGTAGGATGGGAGGGAGCAGGCAAGGAGTGGGTATGTAGCAAGGTTGCTTTCCTTTGAGATGGAGGAAGTGTCAGGGACGAGCTCTCTTGCTCTTTGTAGTAACAGAAACTTGCCTACCATACTGCTTACATCCCTAATCCCCAGTACACCTACGGAATTGCTGCTGGGCAGATCCCCACCTTTATTCAGAAAGACTGTCTTTTGGCTTTTGCCCGAGGGAAAATGCTTTAGTTGTCAGCTACCTAGAGCATCAGATTGCCCCACCACTAACATACTCCACTGCTCCTATCACAGTCTGCCTCTGAAGCTTCAATATCAGGTGAGTATAAAGTTCTGATGAGAATTTTTACTATTTTAAAAAACATTTCTGTCTAAACCTGTGTTGTCCTGTGGGCTTCATCATTTGGATTTCCACATCTACTTTGTAAATCTTCTGGATATTTCTCATTCTTTTAGTTGATTGGTGTAACCCTCTCAGTTTTTCACTACTGCTTTAAATTTATTCTCCTCATATTTTCTTTTTCTACAGAAATTTGCAAGGGAAGAGACAAATGTGTGTGCTCAGTAGCCACCTTCAATGTGAAACTGTCAACTGGTGTTGATATATTCCTTTCCTCAAAATAATTTCTGAGCCAACTAGGATTTCCCACTGTGGATTGCAATTCAATGGCATTGCTGATTCAGTAGTTCAAATCAAATGATAGCTTCTTCTAATACCATAGTCCAGCAATAATAATCTACCAATCATTATGTGTCACCCCAATTCTTAAGCTCTCAGGTCAGGTTGGGACTAATGTGGCCAAGCCAAGCTAGTTACACTTTGAAATTACTTGATTTTCTTATATTTTATCAGGAGGAATTGAGGGGTGGTGTTATAGGTTTAGAATTTATCCAGCAGTAGTCATTGAAATATCTGATGTAAGAGAAGTCACATATTAAGTAACTATGGATATCATAAGGATCTTCTGTGGTGGTTCATATGATATAGAATCTGCCTGCAATGCAGGAGACCAAAGTTCAGTCCTTGGGTTGGGAAGATCCCCTGGAGAAGGAAATAACAACCCACTCCAGTATTCTTGCCTGGAGAATTCCATGGACACAAGAGCCTGGTGGGCTACTGTCCATGGAGTTGCAAAGAGTTGGACACAACTGAGCGACTAACACTTTCATTTCACTTTTTGATATTGTAAAGACTATAATAAAATGATGAGATGGGAGAATCATAATGTTTTTATTTTGACAGTGATATTAGAAAAGTTTCACTCTGATTCCTCTTCAAGCATTCTTTTAGCTTTACAGTGTCTGTTGGCTTTCTTCATTGAGCAGAATAACATTATTGATAATTTATGTATTAGAAAAGTCTCTAAGCTTTTGGAAGTTCCTCTTTTAAACTCATGCAGAGAGAAAGAAGCAGAATATAATAATATAATTATGATACAAAATATAATAATAAACATTTATTAATAAATTATGTTGCCATATTCTATACTATATTATGTAGTAAAATATAAATAGTAAATAGATAGTGCAATATAGAATAATATAATAATGCAGGACGTTAGTAGAAATGTAGCATAGAAATTCCAGTTCAATATTAAGCAATTTTATTATTTTAGGGCTGCTTGTAACTGTAAAATACTTTTAATGTTTCTAAACTTCAATTTTTAATATAGTTTTTCTTCCTTATTCTGCATCATTAAATTGTGGAAAATGAATCCCATTGCATGAGTAGTTCTACCCAGTAATTTCAGAACAACTATGATTCTGTAGTACTGCCAATTCTTCTACTCTTTTCTATAACTAATATTATAGCTTGAAAGATGATAACAAGAAGCACCCAAGAACATGGAGTGCTGCTGCTGCTACTGTTTGGTCACTAAGTCATGTCCAACTCTGACACCATGGACTATAGCCCACCAGGCTCCTCCAAACATGGGATTTCCCAGGCAAGAATACTGGAGTGGGTTGCTATTTCCTTTTCCAGCTGATCTTCTCTACCCAGGAACTGAACCCAGGTCTCCTGCTTGGCAGGTGGATTCTTTACCACTAATCCATCTGGGAAGCCAAAATCATGGGATACACATGGTTAAATCCATTTCACAGAGTCAGTTGCTTGCCACTGACTGATGTGTGGAGTTGCCATTTTTCTGGCATGTGAATCATTCATTTTCTCTCCTTTGTTTGCACTTAGTCTTACCTGGGAACTCATCCTTATGTTTCTTAGAACAGCACTGATCCTTTTATAATTTCTTTGATAGTAGCATGGAGCTTCCATTGTAACTTCATGTCCTCCCCCAACCCCCTGCTCAGCAATTCTCCATCCTTTGGCTTTTAAATCAAATGTGTTGTTCTTGGTGGATGGTGAACTGGAAGTATGGAAGTTAGGCTATCATTACCTTCATACATAGTACCATGAACTTTGTTGTCATTCAGGAGACATGCTTTGTCCCTGGGCATTTCTGAATCTGTACTGAATCATGGACTACAATCATAGGCCGTATAAAGTGGGTCTCACCAAGAAGCTGGCTAATCTAAGAGTGAAAATGAAGCTTCGATTAAAGGGAAGTGCAGTTGTGGAGGCTGGAGAGGAGCCAAATGTTGACATTTGAGGCTGCTCCTGGCAATGCAGGATGAAAAGGATAATTGCACTTTATTCTCATTACCTCTGGTTGACTCGTAAATTGCTTAGATGGCCCTTAAATTAGTTTTGAGATTGAGATGGCCTTTCAGTGGAATTTAACCTGGTGATCTCTGGTGGCCTTGGCCTGCAGTGGCTTGAAACAGCACTTCAGTTCCTGGACAGAGATTGAGGTACGGTCATGGCACTAAGAGCACTGAATCCTAGCCACTGGACCAGTGGTCAGTGAGAAGGCCCTGGCCTGTTGTCTTTACAGAAAAGAATTCCCACAAAGACAGAAGTAATGAAGTAATTAAAGTGTTTTCTAGGGGGAAAAGGAATACCTGTAGATAGACACAGATGGGCTCAGAGAGAGAGTTGCTGAGTTACACCCTCGTGGCAGTTTAAGTTAATTTATGGGGCATTTCTTTCAGTATTCCTGTGGCCAATCATTTTGATTTGCCTGGTTCTGAGGCCACATTTGGTATTTATCAGGAACCTCCCATATGTGCATGTTCATCTCTTAGCCAAGATGGATTTTATAGTGAAGAAGCTAAGAGGGAATTGTCATCAGGTAATATGAAGTGATACCCCTCCATTTTTGACCTCCAATGAGACTTTCTGTGCACATGTAGTTGTATTCCTCACTCCTTAACTTCAAGAGTGAGGAATATGTGGCCTTTTTTCTCATCTGCACAGGGCCCAGTCACTTTTATCATCTTGTGTCTATGGAATTTCTGCTATTATGGAGTTTCTGTCCACAGGAGAGAAATTGTTCAAGACCCATCTATCTCTGGCCTCACTGGGACTTTCCAAGATCTTGCAAATGATAACTCACTCATATGATGAATTAGAGAATTATTTGACTTAATTTTAACCAACTATTTTCAATTAAGTTCAGTTCAGTTCAGTCGCTCAGTTGTGTCTGACTATTCACGACCCCATGGACTGCAGCACGCCGAGCTTCCCAGTACATCAACAACTCTCGAGCTTATTCAAAGTCATGTCCATTGAGTTGGTGATGCCATCCAACTATCTCATCCTCCGTCATCCCCTTCTCTTCCCACCTTCAATCATTCCCAGCATCAAGGTCTTTTCAAATGAGTCAGCTCTTCGCATCAGGTGGCCAAAGTACTGGAGTTTCAGCTTTAACATCAATCCTTCCAATGAACATAGAGGACTGATCTCCTTTAGGATGGACTGGTTGGACCTCCTTGCAGTCCAAGGGACTCTCAAGAGTCTTCTCCAACACCACAGTTCAAAAGCATCAATTCTTCAGCGCTCAGCTTTCTTCACAGTCCAACTCTCACATCCATATATGACCACTGGAAAAACCATAGCCTTGACTAGATGGACCTTTGTTGGTAAAGTAATGTCTCTGCTTTTTAATATGCTGTCTAGATTGGTCATAACTTTTCTTCCAAGGAGTAAGTGTCTTTTAATTTCATGGCTGCAGTCACTATCTGCAGTGATTTTGGAGCCCAGAAAAATAAAGTCTGACACTGTTTCCACTGTTTCCCCACCTATTATTTCCCATGAAGTGATGGGACCAGATGTCATGATCTTAGTTTTCTGAATGTTGAGCTTTAAGCCAACTTTTTCACTCTCCTCTTTCACATTCATCAAGAGGCTCCTTAGTTCTTCACTTTCTGCCATAAGAGTGGTGTCATCTGTATATCTGAGGTTATTGATAGTTCTCCTGGCAATCTTGATTCCAGCTTGTGCTTCTTCCAGCCCAGCATTTCTCATGATGTACTCTGCATATAAGTTAAATAAGCAGGGTGACAATATACAGCCTTGACGTACTCCTTTTCCTATTTGGAACCAGTCTGTTGTTACATGTCCAGTTCTAACTGTTGCTTCCTAACCTACATATAGGTTTCTCAAGAGGCAGATCGGGTGGTCTGGTATTTCCATGTCTTTCAGAATTTTCCATAGTTTATTGTAAGCCACACAGTCAAAGGCTTTGGCATAGTCAATAAAACAGAAATACATGTTTTTCTGGAACTGTCTTGCTTTTTCCATGATCCAGCGGATGTTGGCAATTTGATCTCTGTTTCCTCTGCCTTTTCTAAAACCACCTTGAACATCTGGAGGTTCATGGTTCACGTATTGCTGAAGCATGGCTTGGAGAATTTTGAGCATTACTTCACTCGTGTGTGAGATGAGTGCAATTGTGCAGTAGTTTGAGCATTCTTTGGCATTGCCTTTCTTTGGATTGGAATGAAAACTGATCTTTTCCAGTCCTGTGGCCACTGCTGAGTTTTCCAAATTTGCTGGCATATTGAGTGCAGCACTTTCACAGCATCATCTTTCAGGATTTGGAATAGCTCAACTGGAATTCCATCACCTCCACTAGCTTTGTTTGTAGTGATGCTTTCTAAGGCCCACTTGACTTCACATTCCAGGATGTCTGGCTCTAGGTCAGTGATCACACCATCGTGATTATCTGGGTCGTGAAGATCTTTTTTGTACAGTTCTTCTGTGCATTCTTGCCACCTATTCTTAATATCTTCTGCTTCTGTTAGGTCCATACCATTTATGTCTTTTATCGAGCGCATCTTTGCATGAAATGTTCCCTTGGTATCTCTAATTTTCTTGAAGAGATCTCTAGTCTTTCTCATTCTGTTGTTTTCCTCTATTTCTTTGCATTGATCGCTGAGGAAGGCTTTCTTATCTCTTCTTGCTCTTCTTTGGAACTCTGCATTCAGATGCTTATATCTTTCCTTTTCTCCTTTGCAAGGCAAATTGGAAGTGGTCAAACAGGAGATGGCAAGAGTGAACACTGACATTTTAGGAATCAGCAAATAAAATGGACTGGAATGGGTGAATTTAACTCAGATGACCATTATATCTACCTTTGTGGGCAAGAATCCCTTAGAAGAAATGGAATAGCTATTATAGTCAACAAAAGAGTCCGAAATCAGTACTTGGATGAAATCTCAAAAACAGCAGAATGATCTCTGTTTGTTTTCAAGGAAAACCATTCAATGTAACAGTAATCCATATCTATGCCCTGACAACCACTTCATGAGGATAGAATAGATTTATAACATATGTGGGATATGAGGTCTAAATGAGTGACATGGTCAAAACAACTCACAACTTTCCCACTTCTTATGTCCATAACAAAAATGGTTGCTCTACAGTCTGCCCCCTGGACTCTTTACCATCAAAGGCAAGAGGTAGTTTGGGGTGACTCATGAAATTTTAGCCATGTCCTCACTGATAAAGATAGGACTTAAGCCTCAAAAGTTCATCATGACCTCAGTCACTGTCATTATTCCAGCATCTGAAAATTAGTAGCATGATGGATATGACTAACTGAAGATTGCACAGACTTTAGCTATCCAGGAAACTTGCAGAAGGTAAAAATAGCATCTATGACTCTAAATGGTGAGGAGGTAAAATATAAAATATTTTCAGCATAACATGTCCATGTAAGAATACATTTCCTAAATACTATTCTGCCTGATAAGGTTTTCATGTGTTTCCTGGATTAGTTCTGTTGGATATATGAGTATATTGGCAACAATTTATTAAATCTTTGGGTATTTTATGTGCTTATGGAGAGTTAAGTGGTAAAGGTTTCATCACGCTTTATTGTTATTATTGTTAAGTCATGTCCAACTCTTTGGGAGTTCATGGACTGTAGCACGCCAGGCTCCTCTGTCCTCCACTATCTCCTGGAGTTTGCTCAAATTCATGTGCATTGAGTCAGTGATGCCATCTAACTATCTTATGCCTTTAATCTTAGTAACTCAACATTTTTAAATTAAAATGTGTTATTTTCTAGCCACAAAATAGTGTCCTTTCAGCAAACTGATCAGTGGTATAGAGGAGTAGCTTGTGTCTTTCAGCAACTAAATTTCTTTTCTTTATAATATCTGTGCTGGATGTAACATATTGTCAGTTAATAGGATGATTTTGCTAAGGTATGGTGTGCCCTGAAACTTCTCACTTCTCTCAACACCAGTATGTTCTTTTTGAGGGCTTCTTTTTTTGTCATATGTAATGAGAAACTCCATATGAGACATTTGGAGTTTTTCAACCATTGACTCATTAAATAATAGGCATGGGAGAGATCAGATCCCAGACACAGATGAAAGGTTACTTATTGATTTTTTTTTTTAGGTTATTTTTGATGTTTCTGCTCTGTGGATAAAACAGAAACCAACAAAGGCAGTGAGTAATTCACTTACTTCCTGGGCTGTCAGCTGCCACCCTGTCACCTTTGACAGTGTTCATACACATGGAGACATGTCTCTCCAGCTCCCAGGTGGTTTTCCAAGGGGAGGTCCTCAGTTTAGTATCTTTTCAGGCAATCTTTAAAAGAAAAGGAAAAATCAAATTATAAGAGATACTCCACTTGGGGCATATTAGCTCCAAGTGAAAGCAATGTGAGTAAATCTGTGCTTCCCTTCCTCTACCCAAGGCTCCAGGGTAAAAAAATTGACTATATTTAAATGAAAATGAAGGTAGGTTTTCCTTTCCTTCCTGTTCTGAGACAATTAGATAAATCTCCCTGAGGGCCTGCCAATCAACAGGACAGTCAGTTTGGAGATACTACTTGTACTATGATAGTGGTATTTGCAAGTCTGGCTGGATCTGATTTGGAGACAGCTGGGCTGTGGGTGGTCAATCTTCCCTTCTTTTTGAAATCTTATCATTGTCAGCCTGGCTGAGATAAAGCTCATTCCTAACTTCTTGAAGTTGTGGATATAAACTCACAAGGGATTTTTTTTTTTTTTTTTTTTTTGTGGTAAAGATTTCTCTGGCCCTTTATTTGTAGTGGTTCCTCAAAAGCCTGGTCCTACAACAGAGGTGGCTACATTACTCTGGGAAAGAAATAAATGACAAATAGTTCTTTAACTTTTTTTCATCTACATTAAGATTGAAAACAATGGTCATATAAGATCTAAAGTCTCATGATATAGAAGGCTACACAAATTATTTCACCATTTTGGTACTTTTCCTAAGATTACTTGTGTAATTTTTCACTTAATTTCCAAAATTACATAATGTTAAATGATGGATGTGAAATAGTAGTTCTATAGCCATAGGATTACTTAAAGGTTGTGTGTGAATGCATGTGTGTATGTATATGTATGAATATAGAGACAGATCTATAGATATAGATTAGAATCACTTTTTTTTTTTTAGAAAATCTGACATACTACAATATTTTGAGTGTTAAGATCTTAAACTTCAAGCTATTCATGGATGTGTTCTGTAAACTTCATTGGATATAAAGCATTTGAGGTGGTTTTAGAACTGAGCCCTTCATTGTTTATTAAAGAATAAAAATAAAGCCTTTGGGAACCATTTCTGAGGAATAGCTAGTGTGATTTAAAGAATAGAAATTGGAGGCCAGATCTGATTTGATATTGTAAAACAATAATTCTCTGAATTTTTTGTAATAGCAAATGACTTAAATTACTTTTAAATTTGGATGGTAAATAGAACACTGTATCATGTATTAGGGAACATTTATATATTTTGCTAGCATTTTTGAGGCAAATATGACTTGCAAAAAGTAAGTGAAATGGTTTAGAAATTAAATTATTTGCCTCTAGGCAACCATACTCTACAACATCCCCTTAGAATAAGGTTAACTTCTTCCACATGAGAGACTCAATGCCAGCCTTTTCTTATACCACAATTAGGTTGCCCAAAATTCTCCTCAGAAGATATCCAGGATTTCACCCTTGCCTCCAAATATCAAAGCATTTGGAGTGCTATTAAAAAGACTGAAGCCAGCCCCAAAGTCCCAGTCACTCGAAAGAAAGTCAGAAGGGAATGTGTTACAAACATACTCGGCAGTTACTTTCACACAGTTTCAACATAATCCCCCATTCTGCTTCTTTGTTTTATTTTGATCCAAAAGAATTTAGAAATAACTGGGTGTATGTTTTATTTATACTAGTGGAGGTGTGTCAGTAAATAAATGAATAAAGGTGTTCTTGGAATCATCATAATATGCCAGACATTCTGTAAGCTCCTTTTCTAATATAAATATTTTATTTAATCCTCATCATTAACATCTACACTTTACAGATCAGGAAACTGTCCCTCAGAGTGTCTTTCCCAAGTTCATATAATTTAATTAATGGCAAAAATGGAATTCAAACCTAGGGTTCTTCAGTTCTGAGTCTACTCAATTATATGGGACTTGCCAAAAATCTTAAGGGAGCCAAAAGTTTTATGATAATTTTGTACGATTTCCTTAATTTAAGTGTCTGTATGCATGCCAACCTCCTTGAGTTTTTGCCACTTGATTTTAAGTGGAGAGAAGGAAGATAAACTGAAAAATAAATTTTTGGAGAGATGTTTAACATCTCTGAGTATAGTAGAAAAAATGCATTTAAATTGTATATCTATGGCTATTATAGCTGTTAGCCTATCAGCTAGAAAGTCTGGACTTGAGACTAAAGCAAACTTTCCTTTTAAATCAAAAGCAGATTGACTACACCTTTTTGCCCTACATGGCATATGTGAACACAATTCCAGAAAAGTTACAATAAGATGAGAAATTTAGGTATCTGACCACCGATAGATATTGAAGGAACAGAAATGTAAAATATGCTTGCAATACATGCTTTGGATAAGAAAAGTTTTTCATTTATACGTAGAAATTTTATTTTATTTATTTATTTATTTATTTTTTACTTTCTAAATTTAATCTAGTGGTTGAATTATGGAAGTCTGCAATACTTTTATTTTTCTAATTTTCTTAGCATTTATAGCATTTCTTTTTTTTTAACCATATTTATTTTTTTATATAAAAACATTTTTTTTCTTTTCTTTTTTCTTTTTTTTAATATTTTATTTTATTTTGTAACTTTACAATATTAAATCTAACAGGTCTAAATTGTTTTAGGTAAGATGTTTCTCAAAGAATGCAAATTTCATACAAGTATTATACATTTATTTCTCCTTTATTTTCAATTAGCTTTATACTTGCTTGATGTGCCATACAACTGTCCAAAGCAAGTATAAAGCTAATTGAAAATAAAGGAGAAATAAATGTATAATACTTGTGTGAAATTTGCATTCTTTGAGAAACATCTTACCTAAAATGATTTAGACCTGTTAGATTTTTTAAATGTCGTGCACATCACTCCATTAGTAAATATTTTTTTATCTGTATCACTGATGTCTACTAAGTGCTCTTTTGTGTTTGACATGCAGTTTATCCAAAGCCCTGCAATTGTCTTACCTCCTGCTCTTCCTTCTGCTGCATCCGGGGGAGGTTCTCTATTTTACTTCTGTTTATCTAGTCTTGTTTCTCTCAGTGTTGTCTTCCTTACTTTTCCTGTCTTTTAGACCCTTAATGCTATTGTAAGCAGAGCCATAAGCTCCTTTCAGATTGATGCTAGCTTTTAATTAATTGTTAGTTCTGCCTTTCCCCTTAGATTCCCTCTTCTTAAATGCTGGAATTGTGTTATATACTTGTTCTATGCCGGTTATAGCTATCCTCAAGGGTCTAGAACGAGGGATTATCTTTGCCATTACTTACTAACAAGTAGATATATGTTATAATTAGAAATAATTTGATGCAACATGAATTAAAACTTTCTAATGGACATAAAGTTTCAATGAAACTTTCAAGTTTCCATGAGAGGGGAAAAGATGTGTTGAGAACCAGTGAGTATGTTTGAGAGTGAATGAACACTTAGGACAGACTGAGGAAAATTGGCTTGCAATTGACAAGTTATAGAGGCCTAGGTGTCAGTGGTGTTATTACATGGATATTCCAGGAAATAAAAAAATAAAGGAGGAAGAGTAAAATCAGTTCCATCTTACTTTTTGTGAAAGTGCAGCCTTCCCTTCCCACAGACTATTGTCTAATGCAAAGTCAGGGTCTCAACAGTGCCTTAGAAATTGCCTACTACTTATAAATCTCAAATACTGTTAATGGAGATGCTTTTACTTCACATCTGTTATTTTAGTGAGTATAGATTATTGCCCTAGATAGTGGAAACCAAATAAAACTTGTCACCAGATTGCTCATTTTACTTCAGTCTGTTTCTTCCCTCACTGAAAATATGATTCTTTGATATATCAAGTTTTTATTTACAAAAATAATTATTAACTTTAGCATTCAGAAAAAGATGTTTTAAAATTTTCTGGGCTGTGGTGGTATGTTCCCTTCACTCCCCATAGAATAAATTAAAGATAAGCATGGATGCAATGCCTTATCTTTGCATCAAGGCACATGTGGTCTCATGGCCTGTCTGCATGCCTCAGCTGCTGGCTGCAAATGTACAGGTTCTGGTGGCTTCCTTTATAGGAATGAAAGTAGGTAGAAGAAGGACATTTTGAGTCTAACCCACCATGAATGCAGATACAACCACCTAAAGAAGCATTCAATGAATATAAAAAGCGTGCTGTAGCTTTTAAATGCAAGAAATTAAGTATGATTCCACAGAAAAAGACAGGCAATGTAATGATCTCTTCCAGCCAGGTATGTTAGCTACTATATTACTCTGAAAACTTCTAGTTCCTTGTAAAATGCATCCAAGTAAAAGGGTCTAAAAACTTTGACTAGTGCCTAACTCTAAATACGAGTATGTATGTGTGTATATATAAATTCATTCGTTCATTTCCTAAAATGTTGGTTTGGTTGAGAAAAATCTTTATGCTTATTTAAGTCCTTGCTATTCATATATTTACCTGCCTGTGTGAAGATGTCAAAAATTTGTTTCTGACTTATTGTCAGTCCTTGATTGCCCTATAAGAGGTTTACAGGCTCTGGAAGATAGTGAAGTCTTCACTGTGTTTCTAGAAAATATATTTTCATTGGTCATACTGTAGGAAAAAAGGATTCTAAGCTAGACGTTCTGACTTGGCATTAAAAGATCCATGGATTATTCCTCCTGTCTGAGGATGTTTCTATACTTGTGATACCATTCTGTCTGTCTTTGGATAGTGAATTAGTTCAGAAAGTGTTCCTTCAGTTCAGTTCAGTTCAGTCGCTCAGTCGTGTCCGACTCTTTGCGACCCCATGAATTACAGCACGCCAGGCATCCCTGTCCATCACCAACTCCCAGAGTTCACTGAGACTCACGTCCATCGAGTCAGTGATGCCATCCAGCCATCTCATCCTCTGTCGTCCCCTTCTCCTCCTGCCCCAAATCCCTCCCAGCATCAGGGGCTTTTCCAATGAGTCAACTCTTCACATGAGGTGGCCAAAGTATTGGAGTTTCAGCTTTAGCATCAGTCCTTCCAATGAACACCCAGGACTGATCTCCTTTAGGATGGACTGGTTGGATCTCCTTGCAGTCCAAGGGACTCTCAAGAGTCTTCTCCAACACCACAGTTCAAAAGCATCAATTCTTCGGTGCTCAGCTTCTTCACAGTCCAACTCTCACATCCATATGTGACCACTGGAAAAACCATAGCCTTGACTAGATGGACCTTTGTTGGCAAAGTAATGTCTTCTGCTTTTCAATATGCTATCTAGGTTGGTCATAACTTTCCTTCCAAGGAGTAAGTGTCTTTTAATTTCATGGCTGCAATCACCATCTGCAGTGATTTTGGATCCCCTCTAAATAAAATAAGCCACTGTTTCCCCATCTGTTTCCCATGAAGTGCTGGGACCAGATGCCATGATGTTAGTTTTCTGAATGTTGAGCTTTAAGCCAACTTTTTCACTCTCCTCTTTCATTTTCATCAAGAGGCTTTTTAGTTCCTCTTCACTTTCTGCCATAAGGGTGGTGTCATCTGCATATCTGAGGTTACTGATATTTCTCCTGGCAATCTTGATTCCAGCCTGTGTTTTTCCAGCCCAACGTTCCTTACTTAAATCTATCCATAATTGGCAAGAGTATTGCAGTTTCAATTGCAGTTAAATTGTAGTTGTAAAAATGATGTTAAGGTTGACTTTGGAAAAATCATTTAAATTAGCATCATCAGTTCATGTCACCTTGCCTGAGAGGTTCACAAAGCCTCTCAGCTTGAAAAGATTTGGGTCATCATGCGCATCCCAAAACATTCAGGTAACAATGATGCTGATGATGCTGATGCAGAGCCTGGGGGTCAGGAGCCAAGTGATATTTCAGGTGCCTGCCACCTCTGCCCTTATTGTGATGCCAAAGGGATCATTTCACCCTCCTGGCTATGGTTTTCTTATCTGTAGCCTGACAATACCAAGATATATATATCCCTTGGCACCCAACTGCAATCTTTTCATAGAAATTCTCCTCCTTGAGATTGTTCTAATTATTTAAACACGAAAAGGTAAGTCCATATACAGACATTCAGGGGTCCTGAAAAATACTTTAAGGATAATTTTATTGTCTTTGTACAGCTTCATCTTTTTTTAGAACTGGAATAAAAAATCAGCTTTTAATTTTCCCTTTTTTTAAATGTGTGTATCCTTTTGGTTCCAAGTGTAATAAGGCAAAGCACTGAAGCCTCAAAGAAAAAAAAAGTCCATGAAGCTATTAAAATGTGGTTATATTTTCTCAAAGGTCAAAGTTGCCATTCTTATGCTACATTGTTGCAAATCTTTGAGCAGTTATTAGCCTCTGATGGCGCAGGAACAGCCGAGAGGAGCTACCCCGCATCTGAGGTCACGGGGGGCGGCTGAGAGGAGCGACGACGAGAGGAGTTACCCGGCGTCCAAGGTCAGGGGCGGCGACAACAGGAGTTACCCCGCGTCCGAGGTTAGGGGTAGCGGCCGGGAGGAGATATCCCACGCCCCCACACCCGAGGCCAAGGGTGGTGGCCTGGAGGACCAACCCCACATCCGAGGAGCCTTGGCTGCCCGGGCACAGGAGGGCCTAGAGGAGCTATTCCACGTTGAAGGTCAGGAAGGGTGGCGGTGAGGAGGTACCCGTCGTCCAAGGTAAGGAGCAATGGCTGCCCTTTGCTGGAGCAGCCGTGAGGAGATACCCCATGCACAAGGTAAGAGAAACCCAAGTAAGACGGTAGGTGTTGCAAGAGGACATCAGAGGGCAAACACTGAAACCATACTCACAGAAAACTAGTCAATCTAATCACACTAGGACCTTGTCTCACTCAATGGAACTAAGCCATGCTTGTGGGGCAACCCAAGACTGGCAGGTCATGATGGAGAGATCTGACAGAATGTGGTCCACTGGAGAAGGGAATGGCAAACCACTTCAGTATTCTTGCCTTGAGAACCCCATGAACAGAATGAAAAGGCAAAACGATAGGATACGAAAGAGAAACTCCCCAGGTCAGTAGGTGCCCAATATGCTACTGGAGATCAGTGGAGAAATAACTCCAGAAAGAATGAAGGGATGGAGCCAAAGCAAAAACAATACCCAGCTGTGGATGTGACTGGTGATAGAAGCAAGGTCTGATGCTGTAAAGAGCAATATTGCATAGGAACCTGGAATGTCAGGCCCATGAATCAAGGCAAATTGGAAGTGGTCAAACAAGAGATGGCAAGAGTGAATGTCGACATTCTAGGAATCAGTGAACTGAAATGGACTGGAATGGGTGAATTTAACTCAGATGACCATTATATCTACTACTGCAGGCAGGAATCCCTCAGAAGAAATGGAATGACCATCATGGTCAACAAAAGAGTCCGAAATGCAGTACTTGGATGCAATCTCAAAAACGACAGAATGATCTCTGTTCGTTTCCAAGGCAAACCATTCAATATCAAGTAATCCAAGTCTATGCCCCAACCAGTAACACTGAAGAAGCTGAAGTTGAATGGTTCTATGAAGACCTACAAGACCTTTTAGAACTAACACCCAAAAAAGATGTCCTTTTCATTATAGGGGACTGGAATGCAAAAGTAGGAAGTCAAGAAACACCTGGAGTAACAGGCAAATTTGGCCTTGGAATACAGAATGAAACAGGGCAAAGACTACTAGAGTTTTGCCAAGAAAATGCACTGGTCATAACAAACACCCTCTTCCAACAACACAAGAGAAGACTCTATACATGGACATCACCAGATGATCAACACCAAAATCAGATTGATTATATTCTTTGCAGCCAAAGATGGAGAAGCTCTATACAGTCAGCAAAAACAAGACCAGGAGCTGACTGTGGCTCAGACCATGAACTCCTTATTGCCAAATTCAGACTTAAATTGAAGAAAGTAGGGAAAACCTCTAGACCCTTCAGGTATGACCTAAATCAAATCCCTTATGATTATACAGTGGAAATGAGAAATAGATTTAAGGGCCTAGATCTGATAGATAGAGTGCCTGATGAGCTATGGAATGATGTTCGTGACATTGTACAGGAGACAGATATCAAGACCATCCCCATGGAAAAGAAATGCAAAAAAGCAAAATGGCTGTCTGGGAAGGCCTTAAAAATAGCTGTGAAAAGAAGAGAAGCGAAAAGCAAAGGAGAAAAGGAAAGATATAAACATCTGAATGCAGAGTTCCAAAGAATAGCAAGAAAAGACAAGAAAGCCTTCTTCAGCGATCAATGCAAAGAAATAGAGGAAAACAACAGAATGGGAAAGACTAGGGATCTCTTCAAGAAAATCAGAGATACCAAAGGAACATTTCAGGCAAAGATGGGCTCGATAAAGGACAGAAATGGTATGGACCTAACAGAAGCAGAAGATATTAAGAAGAGATGGCAAGAATACACAGAAGAACTGTACAAAAAAGATCTTCACAACCCAGATAATCACGATGGTGTGATCACTGACCTAGAGCCAGACATCCTGGAATGTGAAGTCAAGTGGGCCTTAGAAAGCATCACTACAAACAAAGCTAGTGGAGGTGATGGAATTCCAGTTGAGCTATTTCAAATCCTGAAAGATGATGGTGTGAAAGTGCTGCACTCAATATGCCAGCAAATTTGGAAAACTCAGCAGTGGCCACAGCACTGGAAAAGATCAGTTTTCATTCCAATCCCAAAGAAGGGCAATGCCAAAGAATGTTCAAACTACCGCACAATTGCACTCATCTCACATGCTAGTAAAGTAATGCTCAAAATTCTCCAAGCCAGGCTTCAGCAATATGTGAACCGTGAACTTCCTGATGTTCAAGCTGGTTTTAAAAAAGGCAGAGGAACCAGAGGTCAAATTGCCAACATCCGCTGGATCATGGAAAAAGCAAGAGAGTTCCAGAAAAGCATCTATTTCTGCTTTATTGACTATGCCAAAGCCTTTGACTGTGTGGATCACAATAAACTGTGGAAAATTCTGAAAGAGATGGGAATACCAGACCACCTGTTGTGCCTCTTGAGAAATTTGTATGCAGGTCAGGAAACAACAGTTAGAACTGGACATGGAACAACAGACTGGTTCCAAATAGGAAAAGGAGCTCATCAAGGCTGTATATTGTCACCCTGTTGATTTAACTTATATGCAGGGTACATCATGAGAAACGCTGGACTGGAAGAACCACAAGCTGGAATCAAGATTGCCAGGAGAAATAGCAATAACTTCAGATATGCAGATGACACCACCCTTATGGCAGAAAGTGAAGAGGAACTAAAAAGCTTATTGATGAAAGTGAAAGTGGAGAGTGAAAAAGTTGGCTTAAAGCTCAACATTCAGAAAACGAAGATCATGGCATCCGGACCCATCACTTCATGGGAAATAGATGGGGAAACAGTGGAAACAGTGTCAGACTTTATTTTTCTGGGCTCCAAAATCACTACAGATGGTGACTGCAGCCATGAAATTAAAAGACGCTTACTTCTTGGAAGGAAAGTTATGACCAACCTAGATAGGATATTCAAAAGCAGAGACATTACTTTGCCAACCAAGTTTTGTCTAGTCAAGGCTATGGTTTTTCCTGTGGTCATGTATGGATGTGAGAGTTGGACTGTGAGGAAGGCTGAGTGCCAAAGAATTGATGCTTTTGAACTGTGGTGTTGGAGAAGACTCTTGAGAGTCCCTTGGACTGCAAGGAGATCCAACCAGTCCATTCTAAAGGAGATCAGCCCTGGGATTTCTTTGGAAGGAATGATGCTGAAGCTGAAACTCCAGTACTTTGGCCACCTCATGCGAAGAGTTGACTCATTGGAAAAGACTCTGATGCTGGGAGGAATTGGGGGCAGGAGGAGAAGGGGACGACAGAGGATGAGATGGCTGGATGGCGTCACTGACTCAATGGATGTGAGTCTCAGTAAACTCCGGGAGTTGGTGATGGACAGGGAGGCCTGGCGTGCTGCAATTCATGGAGTCGCAAAGAGTCGGACATGACTGAGTGACTGATCTGATCTGATCTGATGAACTAACAATGGTCCATGTCTGTGATATGACATTATTTATTAATATTTTATTTTTGCATATTTAAGAGAAAATTGTTGCTAACAGGAAATTGTATATGCATATTCTTAAGCTCTGATGTCTACTGCAGTAGCCATTATTCACTTGTGGCTTGTGAACACTTGAAATGTGACTAGTCTAACTGAGATGGAGATGACTATACATCAAATTCAAAATTTTAATATTAAACAAAAGTAAAAGATGTCATTAATAATTTTAATATGTTTATCACATGTTGAAATAAGAGGATTTTAGAAACACTGACCTAAAATAATATTTTACTAAAATTAATTTCACTTAAAAACTTTTCATTACTAGAAAATGTAAATTTACATATGGGGTTTACATTATTGTTTCTACTAGACAATCCTGTTCTCAGGAGCTTGTTGGGGCCAGGCAATAAATAAAGCATCTTGGAAATATCATCTGGTTCAAAAAGTAGCAGAGCTCTTGCCCATCCACAAGCTCCGTGGGGGTCAAGATGCTTCAGGAGCCCACAGATCCAGGCTATGCATGCATTTCTTTCATGGTAGTGGTTCTCATGGTAAGTCGGTCCTCTGTGCCCAATGCTGATCAGTATTACATGAAAACCTTTTTTTCAATTTCTACACTTTATGACCAGAGTGAGCATCATTCTGGTTTTCCTCCTATTCAATAGAATATCATTTAAAGGAATGTATTGGAAAATGAAATTGCTTGTGTCTGGTGATGACTGCCAAACTTTCATTTGAAAAATTTAAATAGCCATTTAAATCATGATCTTTTATTGTCCTAAGAGAAACATGCCATTCTTATTTGAAGTATATTTTGGGATGTGAAATTCTGTTGAAATATAGACTGGTAAGCACTAAGAGGAAGAGACCATGAGTGAGTTTTGTGAGCTTTTCTTCTGTTAGTGAGTGGGCAGAATTCATTAGATAGAAAGAACCAATTAATCCTCAAACCAGAAAGTTTTGAATGCCCCTTCCCTTCATGTGTGACATTCTTCTTCTCAACAAAAAGTTACCCTTGTTACTAAAATAAAGTCTATCCTACAAGCATTGACTCATATTTTCACTGCCATGACTCCTGTACAAGCACAATTTTTGCTTGTCTGAACCACTGTGATAACAACTTCTCTTTTCCACCATGTCCCCCTTTAATATACTGTGGCATAGCAGCCTGAGTGATTTTTCAAAATTTTAAACCATATTGCCCCAGTTAAAACCCTCCAGCACTTTGTTATGGCATTAAAAGAAAAACCAAGCCATCCTGTAGGCTCCTGGGGCTCTGCATACTCTGGCCCTTGCTTGTCTCCAGTATCATTTCTCCTTTATTACAAGGCAGGAACCACACAAGCCCATTCCACATTCCCAGAAGAGACCAAGCTCATTCCTGCCTTTTGGCCTTTACAGTTGCTGTTTTCTCTCCCTGCCCTCTTACCTCAGTTCTTAACATGGTTTACACCTTCCTGTCCTTCCGGTTACAGCTCCAGTATCACCTCCCAAGAAAGATACTCCATGACAATCCATTCAAAATAGTCATCCAGTCAATTTCTGGCCATCACTATGTTTCTTATGTGATTTGATCTAGTTGGCTTGTTTATTTTTTGGTTTGCTCTCTATTCCCTACCATCCTCGAAAACACTCTAGCCCACTTAAAGAAAAATCCTAAGTATTTTATCTGCCTTGTTCTCTAACATGTTATCAGCACAAGAACAGTTTCTGGGCATACAATATACTTCCAGTGGTTATTTATGAAACGAAGAAAAGTATCAATTGCAAAACTATTTTGAGACAGCTTGACTTGCTTCCATATCCACAAGTTTCTCTTAGTAGTTGGAAGATGTCCTGCTTCAACGTTTTTCATTTCATCACAAGTTGATGAGCTTTTTCTTAGAGAAGACCTCATGTTTAAAGATTTCAATATGTAGAGATTATGCTCAATTTCAAATGTCCAACTTGAGAAATAGGTGATGCACTGGTCAGAGGAGTACAGAGACTAACCCTCTCCTGATTTTTACCTTCCAGTTGATATCCTCAGGATCTATTTCTCTGCAGTGTGCTTGGGCTTATCTGCCTGGGATTTACAGTCTCTACAAATGTGGGTCAAGACCACTGAGGGTTATGCACTAATATTTTTATCTGACTTTGAATGAGTGCAAAAGTGTAAACCTTCTGATTTGTGGCTTATCCCATACACTTAACTGATAGCCCTGCCTCTCGTTGCCATTTAAATGGTAAATTGCAAAATACATCTTAGGGTCAGGGCACCCTGGTGAGCAAGCAGTGAATTCAGTTTATCTTCTCTGCTCTGAATGTGTTTGGTTAATAGAAGGCTCTGACTCCTCTTCTTGCTTACTCACTTCAAGGGAAAGAAAAATTACAGTTAAGAAAGCAGGTGAGTCTTTGATTAAAGAAATGCCTCATTTGACATGAACACCTTGCATGAAAGTTTATATGTCAACTACTTTATTAGTCTTCCCAATTAATAAAAAAAAATGCATTTCAATCATTTTAAGGAATTTCTTCAGTGTGTTTTAAAGTAATTTCTTTAGTGAGATTTTTTGTTTGTTTGTTTAGAGCAGAGAATTCTGTACTTGGAATAGTCAACCTGTTGTTACATTCTGTGAATTCAAATCTAGGGATGTAACAACAGCATTACTCTTTAAGTTCACCTGGAAACAGAAAACAGGAGATATAAAAAGAAAGTTGCACAAATCAACCAACTCTATTTGCATAGTCTTTTTTTGAACTCGGTGATATATATAAAATGTAGTACTTTAATTCTAAATTTACTTTTGAATTGTTATTGTAGTCTTTGTAAAAGCATCTTTGTTCTATTTCTGCAGAATCATTTTCTCCCTGAATTAGTAAACCTTTTTTTCAGACCTGCCTGTGATGTTTAGTGAATTCACAAAGCAGGCTTGACTGTATAGAGAGAGTAGCTACTCATAAAATCTAAGCATCCACAAATCTTGCAAATAAAAATGAAGTTGGCATTTTTGAGGTTACTTCAAAGACAGCTGGAGAAGAGGCACATTTTAAAATTCAGATTCCTAGATGGAGGCTGTGAATCAGGTTTCTAAGAAGAGAAACAAGATTTTTAACTTCAGAATGTAGCCCAAATAAGTAACATCATTCTTAAAATGGAGGGAGAGAATGTAAAAAAGTACCTTGTTTTAGGCAACCTGTTGATTAGGCATAAAGAAAACTTTTAGTTTATTTATAGACTTCTGGAAATATTCAGTGCAGCTGAGGAATTCAGCTATTTCTCAATTAAAAAAAATCCATAAAAATAAATATTTGGCCAAAGAAAAAGAGATGTCCTCCCAAACATATCAATCTTCCAAATGTCTTCTACTTTTAAGGTGTTTTGTTTTTAATGTGCACTAAAAATGGAGCGGATTCCAGTCTGTAACTAGATTCACAGACCAAAAACAGAAACAAAAACAAACCAATAAGAGAAAAACATGTGTGTATTTGTGATTATTTCATATATCAGTTTAATAACTGGGAATGAAACTGAAGCATTCTCTTAAAGTTTATCTTTGGCTTCGATCCCATCCTGCACTCTTGGAAAGTCTGGTCTGCCCCTTGGTGAAGAACACTCTAGCAACCTCAGATTGATATGAGGTAGATTCACTCTTTCCCCACAAACACCCCAAAATGTGCATCTGAAAAAAAAAAAACTACGACAGGAACTGAGCCCCAGAGATATTCGCAGGAACTCTACAAAATCTGTGGCACAATATGTGGTCAGAGCCAGCTGGGCACCCGACCGGCCTTGGCTGCCATCCCTCTGGCTGGACTCTTCCCCAAGGTAGGGCTCACCCTCACATGAAATTGCCAACCAGGGCCCACGTGGGTAGAGAACTAATTTAGCCTCCTGGACACTTGATGAATGAAGAATTTCCTCTTGGGCCTAAATTATAGGGCTCGTCAGAGTTGCTCTTTCGTGATCTGTTATTTGGAGGTAATTTTCCAAAAGGGCTGGAACACAGGGCCGTGAGCTAGAATAGGATTCACCAAGCACAGCTGCCACACACTGGCCAGCACATCCCACTGTGCCCAACCTCTCCTCTATTCTCCTCGCCTCCACCCTTCCTTCCCCAGGGAGGAGGCCCAGTCAACAGAGCTGGTCTTAACTTAGATCTTTACTTTCCTTCTTAATTAAACCACAAGAATGGCATCTGCCCACTTTTTCTGCATCCGGGTTTCTAGAAATTTAACATCTTGTCCTAACACGCTTGCAAACAGATGAGCAGGCTTTCCCCTCATTCCCCAATGTGGATGATTACAACCTTCTGTCAAATTCCACCTACCCTCCCTCCCCTGTTGGCTGGAAGATAAGCTTCTGATCTTCTCTTGGCTTTTTGAACTGCTGGAAGCTGTGTAAACACAAGCTGTAGGTTAGTCAGATTCTGTTTGACCCAGGGCCTGCCGAGTGCAAAGAGATTACATTTGAAAACTCCCTTGTCTAATTAAGCGATGGTAACCTATTATGGGGTGGTTGCTGATGAGGTCAAGTAGCAAGAGGTTTCAGGCTGACCTGCTGCAGCTGGTCATTTGCTGATAAATAAAGAACAGCTAGTTTTTAGTGGGCTACATTCTCTACCTTGAGAACTCTCATTTCATGAAACCTTTGAATTTTGTTCTTTTTCTGAATTTTGCATGTGCATTTAAGCACTTTAGAGAATTTGCAATAGCACAAGTGACAAGGATTGTTCAATGATGGCAATTCTTCTTCTCTGGTGGCTCAGATGGTAAGGAATCTGCCTGCAATGTGGGAGACCTGGGTTCCATCCCTGGGTTGAGAAGATACCCTGAAGAAGGGAATGGCAACCGATGCCCATATTCAGGCCTGGATAATTCCATGGACAGAGGAACCTGGCAGGCTACAGTCCATGGGGTCACAAAGAGTTGGACACGACTGAGTGGTTAACATACATACACACACACACACACACACACACACACACTTTTCTTCATCTTTGCACATTGGTGCCCCATCCAGTGGTTCCCAAACTAGTGTGCTGGGTTTCTAGCTCTATTTGGATCACTGGCTTCTTGCAAATCCTAAAAGTTAGATGAGGACCACTTCAAACACTGACAATGGATGGGCTATGGTGGTGAAGTCAAGAGAGAAAGCCCCAAGAAATACATCATAAGACTTGGACTAGACTGTGTAGAGTAATCATGATCATTTATTGAGCACCAACCATGCAGACCTGTTGCACGATTTCTCATGTGTCTCCGGACCTTACCATGACCTTCAGAATAGATGATTTTACTCCTATTTCCCTGTGAGAATTCCTAAGGCAAATAGAGGTTAGCAAGTTTCATAAGGGCACAAAATCACCCAGTGAAAGGCGTGGGATATGACCCCAAATAGCTTCATACTTAAGGTTCACCTGTTCCAGGGAACTGTGCAATTTTCCCGTGGAATTAGAAGTGTCTGGAGGTCCCTGGATGAGGGGAAAATTTAATGAGTGCAGATTCTCTTTGTGAGTAGATGATAAAAGTAAAGATAAGGACTTTGGAACTATAAACCCTGGAAAATTTATCAAAGAAACCCTCCCACTAGCTATCAAGCCCTCAGATAGGTTTATCACCAAGTTTCTTGTGGACATCTATTGTTTCTCTACCAGCATCTAGTTCCTGAGTTTTGGAAAAGCATATGCAGAATTCCTCTGGGATACCATTGCTCCTCCAAAATTTTGCTAAAGTCTTTTGTTAGGGTCTGAGTCCCTAGGATGCATCACGATTGCATTTGGGCCAATCAGAAACAATGAAATAAGATGCATGTTTTTTATTGTGGAAAGTTGTAGAATAAACAGAGTTGTCATTTCCCTCCATCCTTGAGTCAAGAAGGACAGGCTGGAGTTATCCTTGCCGTTCCTCTACTGAAAAGGGACATCTGGATGTATCTGAGAAAGAGAAAGAAACTGGGTCTTGGTAATACGGTTGGAATCCTGATCAAGCTGTTTGTGATCTCCCTCTGTGCTGCACTTTAGGGATTTGAGAATGTTTTATATATTTCTAAAGTAAAGACTTCAAGAGGTTAATGTTATTTTCTTGCCAAATCCATGCGTTCACCCATCTTGTTATGGAACAAGAGTATAGTGATGTCTTACTGTCTCCAAAGCTGGAGAAGGCAATGGCAACCCACTCCAGTACTTTTGCCTAGAGAGTGCCATGGATGAAGGAGCCTGGTAGGCTGCAGTCTATGGGGTCACTACGAGTCAGACACGACTGAGCGACTTCACTTTCACTTCACTTTCACGTGTTGGAGAAGGAAATGGCCACCCACTCCAGTGTTCTTGCCTGGAGAATCCCAGAGACAGGGGAGCCTGGTGGGCTGCTGTCTATGGGGTCACACAGAGTTGGACACGACTGAAGCGACTTAGCAGCAGCAGCAGTCTCCAAAGCCACTTTTTTGCCATTGAATCACACCACTTCTGAATTAGAAAGAGGGCATTGGAAAGGAGAGGCCACATATTTTTATCAATGTGTTTTTTTCTGTGTTTTTTCTGACCAAAGTTGGATGGTGTGACAATTTTAAAATTACATCTCTTGCAAAATCTTTCAACCTGTCCCACAGTTCATTTTTCATCCTTCTCATAATTTGAACATATCAAAAGCTGGTGAATACTTTTATTAATTATCTTTCATAAAATAATGCAAAGTCTCTAATAAAAACATTTTCTGATGCCTTACAACTTTAATTCAGACAGTTCCTTACAATAGTGTGCATACATTTCTCAATGCTCTATCTTCAGTCTCATACGTAAAACAATTTTGCGTGTTCCCTAAAAACTGTAGCAAACCCACAATTCTCATGAAATTATTGGAATAGTGAAAAATCTTTTATTTTCACAGGGTTTCAGAGTTTATAGGGCCCTTAATCCAATCTGACTGGTATCCTTACAGAATACTTTTATGTAATTTATCTCATTTTTTTTCCTCATTTCAACCCTATAAGGTTGATATCATTATCCACATTTTAGAGATTAATATTAAAAGGTTTAGGGATTAAGTTATTTGTCTAAATACCACCCCCCCACACACACATTCCACCAACCTCCAATGGTGGGACTGTATTTTACATTCAAGTGTTCTAATCTAAGTTCAGACTTTTCATGGTTCCCAATAGTCTATTGGTACTTGGAAATCTCTGAATAGAGACGAGGAGTTTGAAATTAGAATGCCACCATACTGCTTCTTTTCTCTAGGTTAAAGAAGTGAGCTTGATTCTCCAAATAGCTGAGAAAGACTTTTAATGCTTCTGTTCATAGTTATCCCTTTTGGGAACCACAGGAATCTTGATTTTCCTGATCATTTGTCCTCCATTGGGCCCAAATGTTTAAAGGACATTATTTTTATATGCCAATGATTGCAGTATTTGTATGTGCAAATCAAGTAATTACTTAACTACCCAAATTGTGCATGCAACTAAGGTAATTATGAACTTAGAAAACTGCTATAAGAATCTGACCCTGGAAAAACTGTGATAGCAGAAAATGAGTGTTGGAGTGGAAATTTCTTGCAAGGCTGATTTTGTTGTTGTCGTTGTTTAGTGGAAAAATAAGATGATTAAGTTGCTTGCTTTGCCTCAGTTTTGACATCTGAAGAATGAAAATAATAATGTTTGTACTATCTACTTCCAAAGGGCAATTTCCATGTGAGGGAAATTGGGACAATACATGCAAAAGATCTGGAAAAAAAAAATGACAAGAAGTTTAAAAAGGAGATACTATTTTTAAGTGGCCTATTAACCCCTACTTTGAAATCAGCAGAAATACATATTTTTACATGACTCTTTGGTTCATCAATCCAAATAAATGTCAGGTTGTAATTAAATAAAATGTAAAAAATTATCTCAAGTTGTGTAAAAATAAAATAAAATTGTTATTCTCTACCTCTAGATTGCCAAACAATTTCTCATGTGGCTTTCCTAACAATTACATGTGGTACATGGAGAAAGAAAGATTAATCGTGGTTATTAAATATGGGAGAAACTGAAGCTTGATAAATTTAAAGCGAAAATCTAGCAACAGGGTGTCTGACTCCAATTAATAATTACTGCCAGAGAGACCACAGTACCTTGACACTGGTAGTTATAAACATGAATAGGTCAAGCTGTTAAATGAGTTTAGAAATGTATCTGCTTCCCAATAATTTCATGAATGTAATCACTTGTATTAGGTTGACTTGCAGATTACTACCACATTATATGCAAGAAAAGGACTTGCTAGGAAAGCTGATGATATGCTTAAGAAGTTGAAGGCTTTTAAAATTCACTTAAGAGATCAGATAAATCAGCAGGTTGTGATTATACTTTGTTTGTTGAAACAAACTGGTGGAGACTGGATCCAATTCTGTGAGCAGTTAGCTTGAGTTCCTGGCTCACTGAGAAGAAACTCATCAGAATTTCCTATAATTCACCCAGCCTCTCCTCCCAAATGTTCATTACAATGAGGTTATTACTATAATTGTTAGAATATCATCTGATAAAAACATGCATGCTTAGATAAAGTTCACTAACATTCACCTTAGGTTGCCAAGCCTCTGAGTTGCTATGTTCTAAAGAGCATGAAAGATGGATGGAGTTTGAAGGGCCCAGAACCCAATGACATTTGAAGGTGATTCTGAGAGTCAGTGGTGGGGTTGGAGCATCTGTCATTTTTTGACCCCACATTTTGTTCTCTAACCATCTTCCTCTGTCAGCATTGATGTCTCCAGAGAGACAAGAGATGCCTTGTATAGTAAATGAGGGTGTTTCAAAGAATAAGGGCCACCAAGTCATCTTTCTGTACCCAAAGACTTGGCAGGTAGTAGAATCACCACCTCCTTTTAGAGTGACAGTGTGTCTCAAATTGTGTTTATTGTAAAATTTTTCATGTGTAAAACACAAAAAATTGTGTTTATTGTAAAAAAATTAAAAATTGACTTTATTGTAAAATAAAGTCATCAGTATGATTCACATTTCTTTCCAACTTTAGAAGAGGACAGATACATTATCTATCATTATTCTGCTCCACCATTTACCTCATTTAAAAATAATCAAACAAGTGTGTATGTATAGCTACCATTTCTCAAGTGTTTACCATGTGCCTATCCCCATGCAGAGGAACCAGAGATCAAATTGCCAACATCCACTGGATCATCGAAAAAGCAAGAGAGTTCCAGAAACATCTATGTCTGCTTTATTGACTACACCAAAGCCTTTGACTGTGTGGATCACAATAAACTCTAAAAATTTCTGAAAGAGATGGGAATACCAGACCACCCGACCTGCCTCTTGAGAAACCTATATGCAGATCAGGAAGCAACAGTTAGAACTGGACATGGAACAACAGACTGGTTCCAAATAGGAAAAGGAGTATGTCAAGGCTGTATATTGTCAGCCTGCTTATTTAACTCATATGCAGAGTACATCATGAGAAACGCTGGGCTGGAAGAACCACAAGCTGGAATCAAGATTGCCAGGAGAAATATCAATAACCTCAGATATGCAGATGACACCACCCTTATGGCAGAAAGTCAAGAGGAACTCAAAAGCCTCTTGATGAATGTGAAAGAGGAGAGTGAAAAAGTTGGCTTAAATCTCAACATTCAGAAAACTAAGATCATGGCATCTGGTCCCATCACTTCATGGGAAATAGATGGGGAAAGAGTGGAAACAGTGGAAACAGTGTCAGACTTTATTTTTTTGAGCTCCAAAATCACTGCAGATGGTGACTGCAGCCATGAAATTAAAAAACGCTTACTCCTTGGAAAGAAAGTTATGACCAACCTAGACAGCATATTAAAAATCAGAGAGATTACTTTGCCAACAAAGGTCCATCTAGTCAAGGCTATGGTTTTTCCTGTGGTCATGCATGGATGTGAGAGTTGGACTGTGAATAAAGCTGAGCACTGAAGAATTGATGCTTTTGAACTGTGGTGTTGGAGAAGACTCTTGAGAGTCCCTTGGACTGCAAGGAGATCCAAGCAGTCCATCCTAAAGGAGATCAGTCCTGGGTGTTCTTTGGAAGGAATTATGCTGAAGCTGAAACTCCAATACTTTGGCCACCTCATGTGAAGAGTTGACTCATTGGAAAAGACTCTGATGCTGGGAGGGATTGGGGGGCAGGAGGAAAAGGGGACGACAGAGGATGAGATGGCTGGATGGCATCACCAACTGGATGGACATGAGTTTGAGTGAACTCTGGGGGTTAGTGATGGACAGGGAGGCCTGGTGTGCTGTGATTCATGGGGTCGCAAAGAGTTGGACATGACTGAGCAACTGAACTGAACTGAACTATCCCCTTGCTAAGCATGATCTATACCTTATCTAACTTAGCCTCTGTTACATACTGTGAATTAGGCATTACTCTTTTCCTAAGTTCACAGATAAGGAAATGGAGGCTGAAAGAGCTTAAGTATTGCCTCAACTTACACAGACTGACTTATATGTATTTTTTTGAGCACACCTCTGTACCCTGAAAATTCATCGTTGATGACTCCAGGATGGAAATGCCAATGACAAGACTCATATATTTAAATAGATTTTCATTAAAAAATAATGAAATAATGCCATCTGAAGCAACATGGATGTACCTAGAGATTATTATGCTAAGGAAGTCAGACAGAGACAGACAACTATCACATGATACCACTTATATGTAGAATCTAATTAGAAATGATGCAAATGAACTTATTTACAAAACAGAAACAGACTCACAGATCTTGAAATCAAACATGATTGCCAAAGGAAAAAACCTGGGGGAAATTGATAAATTGGGAGACTGAGATTAACAAATACACACTACTATACATAGAACATATAACTAATTAATAGGGACCTACTATATAGCACAGGGAACTCTATTCATGTTCTGTAATAACCTATATGGGAAAAGAGTCTAAAAATAATGAAAATATACATATACACATATGTATAACTGATTCACTTTGCTGTGCACCTGAAAATAACACAGCATTGTAAGTCAATATACTCCAATTTTTTTTTTTAATTGAATGAAGTGAAGTGAAAGTTGCTCAGTTGTGTCTGACTCTTTGCGACCCCATGGACTTATACAGTCTGTGGAATTCTGTAGGCCAGAATACTAGAGTGGGTAGCTTTTCCCTTCTCCAGGGGATTTTCCCAACCCAGGTATCCAATCCAGGTCTCCTGCACTACAAGTAGATTTTTTACCAGCTGAGTCACAAGGGATAGTTACACACACACAAAAATAGATTTACCTCCTTCTTCTCTATATTTGTCCATCAGATAAAGACATAAACTGTATGTTGCCCTCTCTTTGAAAAGTTATATTCATGTCTTTAGCTTTTCCACAGAAGAATGTGACATTAATGATAACAATTGCTAACATTTTTATGGTACCCGTGAGATATCATTTTGAGCACACCGTTGTGACAGTGAAAGAATACTTTAACAGTTGGGAAATTTCAAATTTTTTAGGAAATAAGATTTTTGTTCACTGAGTAAGACTATATCAAGAGGTTGAATAAGCTTTCCCAGGATGGAACAGGGAACTTGATACAGAAGGTTTTCCTGAACAATGTCCCTGCCTATCAAGAATAAATTTTATTTTCACTGAAGAGATACAAAGTTCTACCTTTTCCATTCCTATTTAGAGATTAACTGAGATTAGTGTAACAGACACAGGTATCTATCAAGGTGTAGCTATGTGCTGGGGATTCGGGATACTGGGATAGTTTTTCAGGTTAAAGCAAACCCAGAGGGCAGATGGAATTTGAGAACTTGTGCTGAGATAAGGCCTCCAGGAAAGTTTCAGCTGGGGGCAGGTAAAGGAAATTCAGTCTAGATCTGAAATTAGGGACCCTAATTTCCCTAATATTGCTTTTCTCCATTTAAACTATATATAACAACCAGTTGATGACTATTAAGAAGTAAAGATTCTTCACCCCTCCCCCCAGCAGCAGCAATGGTGAGAGAAGGCCATTGTGCCCTAGTGGCTTGTTGTGGCATCACAAGGGTCTTGACTAGTTCCAAAGTGCTACTGGAGTCCCGCCAAGCTCATGGTTCATTACAATTAGCCATCCAAAGTTATGCTGTCCAAACCAGATGTCACTAGCCACAGGTGGCTAAATTCTTGGAAGGTGGCTAGAATGAGTTGAAATGTTCAGTGGGTACAAAATACATGCTGAATTTCAAAGACTTAATGTGAAAAAATAACATAATATTTATTAACAACTTTATATTGATTACAGTGGTGGAAAGAGAGCATGTTGGATGTATTGGCTTATGAAAAATATATCATTAAATTTAATTTTATATGTTTCTTGTTACCTTTTCTTAATGTGACCATGAGAACATTTAAAATTACATATTTGGCTCACATATCTCTATGGAATAATGCTGATAAGAGCTTTTCTACTCTCATTGATATAGTTCCTTTTCAAGATATTTACTTTGAGGAGAGCATTTATGTTTTATAATAAATGATGCCCCAAATAGCACAGTAACATTTTGATCCAATGCATTTTCCCTCTTACTCTTACCCAACTGCCACCCAGAAATTTGTAAAGCACTTAAAATGTACTGTATAATTTGTCAAGAAATTGCGTAAAAATAGTGAAAGCAAATCTTATAATTTAGAAAACTGATGAGTGACAAAATTAGCAGACAATTAAAAAAATATTTCTTTAAATGCAACTTCATATATTTTTCATATCTAAATTTTACTTGAAATATAACTGAATGTGGGATTTTTCTAATTTTGCAATCTCTATAATGTTCACTTCAAAGTACATTTAACTTAAATGATTATGATTAGAGGTTTAGTATTCCAAAAACATTTCTCTCAGGGGACAGATGCTCTGGGCCTATGCATTCTCCTGTGTGCCATTCATTGTTTCCTGAACTGTAAAAAGGAGGGAATGAAACAATACAAATTTTATATATTTTTTGAATTAAATTTATTTTGAATTTGACAATAATTTCCCTATAATATTATGTTGGTTTCTGTCATATATCAACATGAATCAGTCATAAGAATTGGAATACATATGTTCCCTCCCTCTTGAACCTCCCTCCCACTTCCCACCCCATTCCATACCTCAACGTTGCCACAGAGCACTGGCTTTGAGCTCCCTGTGTCATACAATAAATTCCCACTGGTTATCTGTTTTACATATGGTAATGTATATGTTTCAATGCCAATCTCTCCATTTGTACCATGATCTCCTTCCCCTACTGTATCCACAAGTCTATTTATTATGTCTGTGTTTCCATTGCTTCCCTGCATATAGGTTCATCAGTACTATCTTTTTAAATTCCATACATGTGTTACTATATTTGCTTTTCTCTTTCTGACTTACTTCACTCCATATAATAGGCTCTAGGTTCATCCATCTCATTAGAACAGATTCAAATGCATTCTTTTTATGGCTGAGTAATATTCCATTGTACATATCTACCACACTTCTTTATCCATTCTATGTTAGTGGACATCTAGGCTGCTTCCAGGTCCTATTTATTGCAAATAGTGCTGCTATAAATATTGTGGTACATGTGTCTTTTTGAATTAT
Source organism: Bubalus bubalis (assembly GCF_019923935.1). NCBI lineage: Eukaryota > Metazoa > Chordata > Mammalia > Artiodactyla > Bovidae > Bubalus > Bubalus bubalis. The sequence goes on along the minus strand of NC_059170.1, from coordinate 34,092,151 downwards.
GGTTTCCTCAGGGTATATGCCCAGTACTGGGATTGCTGGATCATATGGTAGTTTTGAGAGGGAAAGTTACATCCAATTAAACATAGAGTTTCAAAAAATAGCTAGAAGAGACAAGAAGGCCTTCTTCAACAAACAGTGTTTAATAACAGAAGAAAATAGTAAAAGGGGAAAGACTGGAGATCCCTTTAGGAAAACTGAAAGCATCAAGGGAGCATTTGGCCCAAAGATGGGGCACAATTAAGGATGAAAATGGTAGAGAACTAGTAGATGCCAAAGAGATCAAGAAGAAATGGAATGACTACATGGAATAACTGTATAAAAAAAGATCTTAATGAACCAGGTTACTATGATGGTGTGGTTAGTCAACCAAGAACCAGACATTCTGGAGAGTAAAGTCAAGTGGGCCTTAGGAAGCACTGCTGTTAGTAAAGCTAGTGGATGTGATGGAATTCCAGTAGAACTACTAAAAAACCTAAAGGAAAATGTCATCAAAGTTTTGCATTCAGTATGTCAGCAAACCTGGAAGACCCAGCAGTGGTCACAGGACTGGAAAAGGTCAATCCTCATCCCAATTCCTAAGTAGGGTAGTGCCAAGGAATGTGCATTGGACAATTGAACTCATCTTGCTAGTAAGGTCATGCTTAAAATCTTGTATGTTAGGCTTCAGCATTATACAAACCAAGAACTTCCAGGTGTCCAAGCTGGGTTTAGAAGAGGAAAAGGAAACAGAGATCAAATTGCCAACATTTGCTGGATTATAGAAAAATCAAGAGAATTTCAGAAAAACATCTATCTCTGTTTCAACAACTACACTAAAGCCTTTGACTATATAGATCATGACAAACTGTGGAAAGCTCTTAGAGAGACGGGAATATCAGACCATCTTACCTGTCTTCTGAGAAAACTGCATGAGGGTCAAGAAACAACAGATAGAACCCTGTATGGAGCAATTGTTTGGTTCAAAATCGAGAAAGTAGAACAGTGCTGTTTGCTGTCACCCTGTTTGTTTAACCTATAGCATATCATGAGAAATGCTGGGCTTGATGAGTTAGAAGCCAGAATCAAGTTGGGCATGAGAAATATCAACAGCTTCGGATATGCATATGATACCACTCTAATGGCAGAAAGCAAAGAGGAACTAAAGAGCCTCTTGATGAGGGTGAAGGAGGAGAGTGAATGAGCTGGCTTAAGACTAAATATTAAAAAAACTAAGATCATGGCATCTGGCCCCATTACTTCATGGCATACAGAAGAGGAAAATGTGGAAGCAATGACAGATTTTCTCTTCCTGGGCTCCAAAATTACTGAGGATGGTGATTGCAGCCATGAAATCAGGAGACAATTGCTTCTTGGCAGGAAAAGGATGACAAACTTAGACAGCATGTTGAAAAGCAGAGACATTACTCTGCCAACAAAATCCGTATAGTCAAAGCTATGGTCTTCTCAGTGGTCACATATGGCTGTGAGAGCTGGACCACAATGAAGGCAGAACACCAAAGAATTGATACCTTCCAACTGTGGTGTTGGAGAAGACTCCTGAGGGTCCTTTGGACAGCAAGGTGATCAAACCAGTCAATCTCAAGGGAGATCAGACCTGAACATTCACTGGATAGACTGATGCTGAAGCTCCAGTATTTTGATCATCTGATGGGAATAGCTGACTCATTGGAAAAGTTCCTGATGCTGGGAAAGATTGAGGGCAGAAGGAGAAGAGGGCATCAGAGGATGAGATGGCTGGACGACATCACTGATACAACAAACATGAACTTGAGCAAACTCCAGGAGATGATGAGGGACAAGGAGGCCTGGCATGCTGCAGTCCATGGGGTTGCAAAGTGTCAGACATGACTGGACAACTGAACAACAACAACATGGTAGTTCTATTCTTAGTTTTTAAAGGAATCCTATACTGTTCTGCATATTGGCTGTATCAATTTACAGCCCCACCACCAATACAAGAGGATTCCCCTTTCTCCACATACTCTCCAGCATTTATTGTTTGTAGATTTTTTTGATGGTGGCCATTCTAACAGTTGTGAGGTGATACCTCTTCTTAGTTTGATTTGAAACACCTCATTTACTGTATAAGACATGTCTTGTCTGTCTGGAGACATTGATGCTGACAGAGGGAGATGGTTAGAGAATAGAATGTGTTTTCATTACTCTAGGAGGTGGGTCAAAGAAGATCTCACTGTATGTCAGAGGTTAGAGTTTACTGCCTATATTTCCTCCAAGAGCTTTATAGTTTCTGGCCTTACATTTAAATCTTTAATCCATTTTGAGTTTATTTTTGTGTTTGCTGTTAGAAGTGTTCTTTCATTCTTTTACATGTAGCTCTCCAGTTTTCCCAGCACCATATATTGAAGAGGGTGTCTTTTCTCCATTGTATATTCTTACCTTTTTTGTCAAAGATAAGGTTCCGCAGATGCATGGACATATCTCTGGTCTTTCTATCTTGTTCCACTGGTCTATATTTCTGTTTTTCTGCCAGTACCACACTGTCTTGATGACTGTAGGCTTTGTACTATAGTCTGAAGCCATGAAGGTTGACCCCTGTAGTTCCATTTTTCTTCCTCAAGATTGCTTTGCCCATTCAGGGTCTTTTATGTTTTCATACAAATTATGAAATTGTTTGTTCTATGAAAAATACCATTGGTAGTTTGATAGGGACTGCATTGAATCTATTGGAGAAGGCAATGGCACCCCACTCCTGTACTCTTGCCTGGAAAATCCCATGGATGAAGGAGCCTGGTGGGCTGTAGCCCATGGGGTTGCTAAGAGTCAGACACGACTGAGTGACTTCACTTTCACTTTTTCACTTTCATGCATTGGAGAAGGAAATGGCAACCCTCTCCAGTGTTCTTGCCTGGAGAATCCCAGGGGCAGGAGAGCCTGGTATGCTGATTTCTATGGGGTCACACAGAGTCGGACACGACCGAAGTGACTTAGCAGCAGCAGCATTGAATCTATAAGTTATGCATACTATTGTCATTTTCACAATAATGATTCTTCCAATCCAAGAACATGATATATCTCTCCATCTGTTTGTGTCATCTTTGATCTCTATCATCAGTGTCTTATAGTTTTCTGCCTACTCTTTTGTCTCTTTAGGTAGGTTTATTCTATAGTATTTTATTATTTTTATTGCAATGATCAATAGGTTTGTTTCCTTAACTTCTCTTTCTGATTTTTCATTGTTAGTATATAGGAATGCAAGAGATTTTTGTGCATTAATTTTATATCCTGCTATTTTACTATATTAATTGGTTAGTTTGCATAATTTTCTGGTGGAATCTTTAGGGTTTTCTATATATATTGTATCATGTCACCTACAAACAGTGAGAGTTTTGCTTCTTTTCTGATCTAGATTTCTTTTATTTTCTTCTCTGATTGCCATGGCTAGAACATTCCAAACTATGTTAAATAATAGTGGCATGAGTGGGCACCCTTGTCTTGTTCCTGAACCTAGAGGAAATGCTTTCAGTTTTTCACTGTTGAGAATATGTTTGTTGTAGGTTTATCATAAATGGTCTTTATTATATTGAGATAGGTTCCTTTTATGCATACTTTCTGGAGTTTTTATTTTTTATCATAAATGGGTATTGAATTTTGTTGAAAGCTTTCTCTGCATCTATTGAAATGATTATATGATTTTTGCCTATCAGTTTGTTGATATGATGTATCACATTCCTTGATTTGCATATATTGAAGAATTCTTGCACCCCTGGGATAAATATCACATGATCATAGTGTATAATTTTGGGTTGTGGGATTCTGTTTGCTAGAATTTTGTTGAAGATTTTTACACTTATGTTCATCAGTGATATTGGCATGTAATTTTCTTTTTTGTGTGTCATCTTTGTCTGGTTTTGGTAACTGGGTGATAGTGGTCCCATAGAATGAGTTAGGGAGTTTTCCCTCCTCTGAAATTTTCTGGAAGAGTTTGAGTAGTACAGGTGTTAACTCTTCACTAAAACTTTGTTAGAATTTGTCTATGAGGTCATCTGGCCCTGGGGTTTTGTTTGTTGGAAGATTTTTGATCACAATTTCCATTTTGGTTCTTGTGGTTGGTCTGTTCATGCTTCTTATTTCTTCCTGGTTCAGTTTTGGAAGGTTATACTTCTCCAAGAACTTGTCCATTTCATCCAGGTTGTCCATTTAATTGGCATATAGTTGCTCATAATAATCTATTATGATCCTTTGTACGTCTGCATTGTCTGTTGTAACTTCTTCCTTTCTATTTCTCATTTTATTGATTCAAATCTTCTCCCTTTTTTTTTTTCTTGACAAGTCTGGATAGTACTTTGTCAATTTTGTTTATCTTCTCAAAGAATCAGCTTTTTGTTTTATTGATCTTTGCCATTGTTTCCTCCATTTATTTTTCATTTATTTCTTCTCTGATCTTTATGATTTTTTTCCTTCTACTAACTTTGTTTTTTGTTGTTGTTGTTGTTCTTCTTCTTCTTCTTCTTTTTCTAGTTGCTCTAGGTGTAAGGTTAGGTTGTTTATGTATTTTTCTCATTGCTTGAGGTAGGCTTATATTGACATAAACATCCCTCTTAGGACTGCTTTTGCTGCATCCCATAGGTTTTGGGTTGTTGTGTTTTCATTTTCATTTCTTTCTAGATACTTTTTCATCCCCTTCTTGATGTCTTCAGTGATCTGTTGGTTATTTACAGACATGTTGCTTAGCCTCCATTTGTTTGAGGTTTTTTTTTTTTTCGTGTAGTTGGTATCTAGTCTCATACTGCTATGGTTAGAAAATATGCTTGATACAATTTCAATTTTCCTAAATGTACCAACACTTGATTTGTGCCACAAGATGTAGCCTATCCTGGAGACTGTTCCATGTGTACTTGAGAAGAAAGTGCATTTTTCTGCATTTGGATGGAATGTCCTGATGATATCAATTAGGTCCATCTAGTCCAACGTGTTGGAGAAGGCAATGGCACCCCGCTCCAGTACTCTTGCCTGGAGAATCCCAGGGATGACGGAGCCTGGTGGACTGCCATCTATGGGGTTGCACAGAGTCGGACACGACTGAAGCGACTTAGCATAGCATAGCATAGTCCAACGTGAGACTTAAGGTTTGTGTTTTCTTTAAAATTTTCTGTCTGGAAATCTATCCATTGGTATCAGTGGGGTGTTAAAGTCCCCTACTATTATTGTGTTACTGTCAATTTCCCCTTTTATGGTTGTTAGCATTTGTCTTATGTATTGAGGTGCTCCTATGTTGGGAGTACAAATATTTATAATTGTTATATCTTCTTGGATTGATCCCTTGATAATTTTGTAGTGTCCTTCTTTATTCTTGTACCAGTTTTTATTTTAAAATATATTTTGTCTATAAGTATTGCTACTTCTGCTTTATTTTTATTTTCATTTGCACGGAATATCTTTTCCCATCCCTTGACTTTCAGTTTGTAAGTGTTCCTAGGCCTGAAGTGGTCTCTTGTAGGCAACATATACACAGATCTTGTTTCTGTACCCATTCATTCAGTCTCTGTCTTTTGGTTGGGCCATTTAATCTATTTACATTTAAGGTAGTTATTTATATGTATGTTCTTATTGCCATTTTATTAATCATTTAGGATTTGTTTTGTGAGTCTTTTACTTCACTTGTGTTTCCTACCAGAGAACTTCCATTAGAAGTTCCATGGTAATGAAATCTCTTAGCTTTTGTTTGTCTATAAAGGTTTTGATTTCATTATCACATCTGAATGAGATCCTAGCTGGGTAGAGTAATCTAAGTTGTAGATTTTTCTCTTTCATCACTTTAAATATATCCTGCCACTACCTTCTGGCCTTCAGAGTTTCTGTTGAAATATCAGCTGTTTAGCTTATGTGGATTTCTTTGTATTTTATTTTTTTGCTTTTCCCTTGCTGATTTTATTATTTTTTGTGTTTAATTTTTATTAGTGTGATTAATATGTATCTTGATGAGTTTCTCTTTGGGTTGATCCTGTACAGGACTCAGCTTCCTGAACTTGTATAGCTATTTTCTTTCCCTTGTTAAGGAGGTTTTCAACTATAATCTCCTCAAATATTTTCCCATACCCTTTCTTTTTCTCATCTTCTTCTGAGATCCCTATAATTTTGGTGCATTTAACATTGTCCCAGATGTCTCTGAGATTGTCCTCAATTCTTTTCATTCTTTCTTCTTTATTCTGTGCCTCAGCAGTTATGTTTATCATTCTATCTTCCAGCTCACTTAATCATTCTTTTGACTCTGTTCTGTTCAGTTCAGTTCAGTTCAGTTGCTCAGTCGTGTCCGACTCTTTGCTACCCCATGAATCACAGCACGCTAGGCCTCCCTGTCCATCACCAACTCCCGGAGTTCACCCAGACTCACGTCCATCGAGTCAGAGATGCCATCCAGTCATCTCATCCTCTGTTGTCCCCTTCTCCTCCTGCCCCCAATCCCTCCCAGCATCAGAGTCTTTTCTAATGAGTCAACTCTTTGCATGAGGTGGCCAAAGTACTGGAGTTTCAGCTTTAGCATCATTCCTTCCAAAGAAATCCCAGGGCTGATCTCCTTCAGAATGGACTGGTTGGATCTCCTTGCAGTCCAAGGGACTCTCAAGAGTCTTCTCCAACACCACAGTTCAAAAGCATCAATTCTTCAGTGCTCAGCTTTCTTCACAGTCCATGATTCTGTTAATCTGCACCAATTCCTTTTAGAGCATTTTTAATTTCAGTAAGTGTGTTGTTCATCACTGTTTGTTTATTTTTTATTTGTTCTAGGTCTTTGTTAAGTGTGTTAAATATTTCTCACATTTTCTCCATTCTATTTTTGATATTTTGAAACTTCTTTATTCCCATCATTTTAAATTCTTTTTCAGATAGGTAGCCTATTTCCTCTTCATTTAGTTGGTCTTGTGGAGAAGGCAATGGCACTCCCCTCCAGTACTCTCGCCTGGAAAATCCCATGGATGGAGGAGCCTGGTAGGCTGCAGTCCATGGGGTCGCTAAGAGTCGGACACGACTGAGTGACTTCACTTTGACTTTCCCCTTTCATGCATTGGAGAAGGAAATGGCAACCCACTCCAGTGTTCTTGCCTGGAGAATCCCAGGGATGATGGAGCCTGGTGGGCTGCCATCTATGGGGTCACACAGAGTAGGACACGACTGAAGCTACGCAGCAGCAGTTTTTTACCTTGCTCCTTTATCTGTAACATATTCTTTTGTCATTTCTTTCTTTCTTTCTTTTTCTTTTTTTTTTTTTTTGATAAGTGGGACTGTGTTCCTATCTTGTTAGTTGTTTGGCCTGAGGTTTCCAGCTATAGAGTTTCTGGGCAGTTGGGTAGAGTTGGAGCGTGGTGTTGAGGTGTGGACCTCTGGGATACCTCACTCTGATTAATATTCTTTGGGGTCTGAGGTTCTCTGTTACTTCAGCAGTTTGGACTCAGTGCTCTTGACTAAGGTCTTATCTCTCTGGCCCATGAACTGGATCCCACACAATGTGGGGTGCGGAAGAAGAAACAAAAGGCAGAGAGAGGAGAACAATAACAAAGAATAAAAAATAAGAACCCCCAGTCACCCCTGGGCCTCCTGCCGTCCGCCAGTCCTCCAGAGGCCTCCCACACGTATCTGGTGAGTATCCTCAGTGTGGGACCACATGGAGTCCGTGTCTTCTCTCACTGCCATCTGGACTCCACCCACATATTGGTTTTTATTTCTATTCTATGTTTCTACATGTGCTATAAACCAAATTACACAAAATTCTCATAGTTATAATGTGTAATAAAAATTCTACTCCTCATGCTGTTATCCTTCACAGATGGTATCTCATTATTTCCTTTTTTTGTTCTAAAAGTTGTGTTTATTTAATTTTCCTCTGTAGCCAAGGAAAAGTTGCAGTTTATAGATTATAATATTTGAAAATAATTCTATTTCTGTACTTATTATCCAACATTGAATGTTTTCCTTCATAAAATAAAGGGAAATATGCTGTTCAGTTCAGTTCAGTCGCTCAGTCATGTCCAACTCTTTGTGACCCCCTGGACTGTGGCACACAAGGCTACCCTGTCCATCACCAACTCCCAGAGCTTACTCAATCTCATGGCCATTGAGTCAGTGATGCCATCTAACCATCTCATCCTCTGTCGTCCCCTTCTCCTCCTGCCATCAATCTTTCCCAGCATCAGAATCTTTTCAAATGAGTCAGTTCTTCACATCAGATGGCCAAAGTATTGGAGTTTCAGTTTCAGCATCTGTCCTTCCAATGAATATTCAGGACTGATTTTCTTTAGAATTGACTGATTGGAACTCTTTGCAGTCCGGAGATTAGATCAGATCAGATCAGTCGCTCAGTCGTGTCTGACTCTTTGCAACCCCATGAATCCCAGCACGCCAGGCCTCCCTGTCCATCACCAACTCCTGGAGTTCACTCAGACTCACGTCCATCGAGTCAGTGATGCCATCCAGCCATCTCATCCTCTGTCATCCCCTTCTCCTCTTGCCCCCAATCCCTCCCAGCATCAGAGTCTTTTCCAATGAGTCAACTCTTTGCATGAGGTGGCCAAAGTACTGGAGTTTCAGCTTTAGCATCATTCCTTCCAAAGAAATCCCAGGGCTGATCTCCTTCAGAATGGACTGGTTGGATCTCCTTGCAGTCCAAGGGACTCTCAAGAGTCTTCTCCAACACCACAGTTCAAAAGCATCAATTCTTCAGTGCTCAGCCTTCTTCACAGTCCAACTCTCACATCCATACATGACCACAAGAAAAACCATAGCCTTGACTAAACAAAACTTTGTTGGCAAAGTAATGTCTCTGCTTTTGAATATGCTATCTAGGTTGGTCATAACTTTCCTTCCAAGGAGTAAGCGTCTCTTAATTTCATGGCTGCAGTCACCATCTGTAGTGATTTTGGAGCCCAGAAAAATAAAGTCTGACACTGTTTCCACTGTTTTCCCATCTATTTCCCATGAAGTGATGGGACCAGATGCCATGATCTTCGTTTTCTGAATGTTGAGCTTTAAGCCAACTTTTTCACTCTCCACTTTCACTTTCATCAATAAGCTTTTTAGTTCCTCTTCACTTTCTGCCATAAGGGTGGTGTCATCTGCATATCTGAGGTTATTGATATTTCTCCTGGCAATCTTGATTCCAGCTTGTGTTTCTTCCAGTCCAGCGTTTTTTGCAGTCCAAGCCCCTCTCAAAAGTCTTTTTTAACACCACAATTCAAAAGCATCAATTCTTTGATGCTCAGCTTTCTTTATAGTCTAACTTTCACATCCACACAGGAGTACTGAAAAAACCATGGCTTGACTAGATGGACCTTTGTTGGCAAAGTAATGTCTCTGATTTTTAATATGCTGTCTAGGTTGAACATAGCTTTTCTTCCAAGGAGCAAGCATCTTTTAATTTCATGGCTGCAGTCACCATCTGCCGTAATTTTGGAGCCCCAAAAATAGTCTCTCACTGTTTCCAGTTTCCCCATGTATTTGCCATGAAGTGATGGAACCTGATGCAATGATCTTAGTTTCCTGAATGTTGATTTTAAGCCAGCTTTTTCACTCTCCTCTTACACTTTCATCAAGAGACTCTTTAGTTCTTCATTTTCTGCCATCAGGGTGGTATCATCTGCATATCTGAGGTTATTGATATTTCAAAATTTTTCAAAATTTGTAAAAATAGGGTTTGAAATTGGTTGATAAAAAGAAACAAGAGACTGTTGGAGTGACTAATAAAATGCATAACTAATTCAAATTTTGTTAAGTAGGAAGGCTTTTGCTATTTTTGTTACCAGTCTATAGCTACTATATGAAAATGCAACAAAATTAAGATTTTACAGCTAAAATTGCTCTGGAAATATATATTATATAGCAATATATGTAACAGAAAAATGTCAGATCCTAGAGTTGTATGTTAGATGTATTTCATATCATTCATTATTAATAATAATAATAATTTATAAGGCTATATTAATTAACACCTTTCCATTGGCCCAATGTGAATGCTTCATACTCCATGATCTCATAGTCCTATAATAACTATTGTATTAGAAATACTAGTAATTTGAGTCTATAAAGACAATGCAAGCCTGGTAGAGCTGTAATTTCATTCTTTAAACTTGCCACTTTTTAAATGTAGACATTAAACATATGACTCAGATGTCTGCAATATCATGGTTTTGTCGTTCCTTAAATATCATATGTACAGAGAGAAAAGGTATACTAAAATAGTAGTTCCATGGTAAAAGTATGACTCTATATATTCATAAATATGAACCAAAGTATTCTTTGAACAAGATTTATGAACAGTATGGCACAGTTTTGATAGATTATAATCATAAGAATTTAATTAAAGCAAAATTAAGGTGATGCTCCAATATTTCCAAAGATTATCTCTCCAAGTGTCACTGAATGCCAGAAAGAGTGCTGTTTACTGCCTTGTTGATCCAGTTGTCTGGTTCGAACTGGTTAAATGAATAAAAGGATGCATATTAGAGTCAATAGAGGCATTGGTGCTGGGGAGGTTGTTGCAAATTTCAGCCTTATTTGAACTGTAACGGTTGCAAAAATTTCAATCACTGACTATGAAATGCCTCCTTTTGCTACCCAAGAGTCGTGTCCGACTCTTCCTTCCATGGACTGTAGCCTGCCAGGCTCCTTTGTCCATGGGATTCTCCAGGCAAGAATACTGGAGTGGGTTGCCATGCCCTCTTCTCTTTTCAAATACATGTTAGGGTAAACTCTTGGAACTTCCCCGCCTGTCCAGTGGTCAGGACTCCATGCTTTCACTGCTGAGGGTGCAGGTTCAATCCCTGGTAGCGGAGGAGCTATGATCCTTCAAGCTGAAAGGTCCGGCCAGGCCAAAAAAACAAGACAAAAAAACCTCAAAACGCCAATTCTCTTGCGATATAATAAGTAGCTAATTTATGCAATGAATGAATAAAGAGCCAGGTGACAGAAGCCCTGAGGGCAAGTTCCTGGGCTTATAGACAGCACCTCCACCACCTCCGCGGGTCAGAGGACGCGCAAACAGTCACCCATGCTTCGTGGGAAGTAGGGTTTTCCTTTACATGTCAAAGCTAGAGGGTCCATGCAGGTTAGAAGTAGAAATGGAAAAAAGAAAGTATATGGACAACATTTTGAAGGGAAAAGTAAGAAACCATACATAATTTTCTGTAGACTCTGCAACACTGATCAGAGGGGAGTTGGAGGCTGAGAGGTCAGCACCTTAAAAAAAAGAAAAAAAAAAAAAAAATAGCATGCATGCCTTGCACAGCCCAGGTAGCTACACTGAACATCTGTATCACAGCTTTGAGTTATCCCTAAAATTAAGAACTTTGGCCTGGTATGTCAGCCTGAATTGAAATAGTTGTGACAATTTTGGACAATGACCAGGTAATAAAGCCAAAATAAAGACTGGGATGTTGAACTGAGTTTACTGCTGGCCAGAGCAGGGAAAATTTAGCCAACATACAGGGGTGAGATTCTGCGGGATAAGTTATCAGAGTGTCAGAGGGAAAGTAAAAGAGAATTGTAAATTGGCTTGCAAATGGGTACAAGCACAGGGAAATATTCCTTGAGAATACCATGTCCCCAGCCAAGGCAAAGGTGTGACTTACAAGGCTTAAGATTTCACAAGGAACAGAAACTGATTGGTTCAAACACATCTTTGACTTGTCAGTTCTGGATTGGGGGTTTTGTAGGGTGATTTGGTGCTGGTCAGTTGCTGAACCCCAGATCTATTTGTGGTTTGAAGGAGCTGTTTTGACCCACAAAACCCATTAAGGTTAAGTTCAGATAGTTCAGTTGAGTCACAGACCACAGAGAGTGGTTAACTATGTGGTCGCTTTTCTGCTGATTCTCATCAGTTTTCTATAGGGGCTGCTCTGGTTTCTTCTAGCAGCACAATACTCTCATTCTTTTCAGGCACAAGTTAAATCACAGGCTCATTATGTATGTATTCAAAGCAGAGCAAAGACTTCTTTTATTACATGTAAAGTAAGAGCTTCTCAAGGGCTTGCTAAGAAATAGCCATGTGAAAATGTTAGCAATGGAAAGGAAAGTAATGAGGTAAAATCAATGAGAAAGAAATGGAATGTGAACATTCCTCTTTAAAAATAGTATTCTCATAATCACTATTAGTAGAGCACTATATGGATGGCTTGGGTCATTGCTTCAGGTCTCATGTGATTCTTGAATTCTCTGTCTCTATGATATATTGGGACAATAGCACTTCCATGCTTTTAAGTGTGGTGTGGAAATAGTCCAAACACAGTCATTTTCATCCTACATTATTGAAACATAGCCATTTTCTCAACCACCTTATCAGACCTCAGGGACATACATCAGTGTTTTTATGGGACATTGTTAATTAGTCTTTTGGTGTGGGTCTTTGTGTTTTGTTTTTTTTTTTTTTTTTTTTGACAGTGTATTCCTCTATGGAAACATTCAGGTAATGATAATTGTGCTAATTAAAGTTTTGCATAAAACAGTTCTCTTTACTGAACAGTGGAAACCATGTGTAAGGTCTAGTCTCTGCTCTTAAGGAATTTAAAATTTACTGAGTGGAAAAGTAACACATCATAATACAGTACTTATTATCATTGTGGTGTAAAGCATTAAGGAGATGAGTCATAATTTAATCATCTTAGCTGGCACAATTAGAAAAGTCCTCACAGTGTGCTAAAAAGCTATTTTTGAACTGTGTCATGATGTAGAGGTTAGGCAGGTGGAAACAAGAGTGAAATAATTTCCTGGCCAAAGTGACCAGATGTACAGTTCCATAGAGATATGGAATGGCATAATACGACCTGACAATAGTGAGCAGCATAAACAGAGTCAGCGAGAGAAAAACTTGGAAAGAAGAGAAAAGAAAGGTAAAAGTAGGGTTTTAAATATTAGACTAAACATTCTGTTTGTTTTGTTGTTGTTCTTTGTTTATTTTTTACAATTTGGATCCACAAATAAATGTAGAGAAGAAAAGTGATTTGCTCCTACATGAAGGTTTAGGTAGGCACCATTAATAGTAGTATTTGAATCAGAGAGCAGTGAACCATATTGGAAAGTGATCCCGATAGTCTTGGGAAAAAAGATGCTTGCTCCTTGGAAGAAAAGCTATGACAAACCTAGACAGCATATTAAAATGCAGAGACATCACTTTGCCAACAAAAGTCCATATGGTCTAAGCTATGGTTTTTCCAGTAATCATGTATGGATATGAGAGTTGGATCATAAAGAAGGCTGAGCACCGAAGAATTGATGCTTTCTAACTGTGATGCTAGAGAAGACTCTTGATAGTCCCTTGGATTGCAAGATAAAACCAGTCCATCTTAAAGGAAATCAATCCTGAATATTAATCAGAAGGACTGATGCTGAAGCTGAAACTCCAATATTTTGGCCACCTGATGTGAAGAGCCGACTCTTCGGGAAAGACCCTAATGCTGGGAAAGATTGAGGGCAGGAGGAGAAGTGGGCAATGGAGGATAAGATGGTTGTATGGCATCATCAACTCAATGGACATGAGCTGAGCAAACTCTGGGAGATAGGGAAGGACAGGGAAGCCTGGCTGTGCTGCAGTCCATGGGGTAACAAAGAACTGGACACAACTTAGTGACTGAACAACAATAAAGCCTAGATAATGGTAAGTGGTGAGAACCATGCAAGGAGGAAAATTGATTTGGGGAGGCATTCTAGAGGAGAACAGACAGAAATTGATCATCATATGAAGACTCTGTGGGGAGAAAAGAGAAAAGAAATCAAGGCAGAGTCACTGTTTCTATTAGGGCTCTCTGAGAAGGATTGAAAAACAACTCAGCCGTATACCCAAGGACATACATTCTTGGGTTGAAGGCTGTGAGTTAGAACAATGGAGAGGGCTTCTTAGAGAAAAGATGGAGTCCTGTTTCCAAGAAAATGAAGAACAGATTCTGGCTGAGCAAAAAACTGCAAATCTCATCTATAGATTGTAAAACCATTAACTAAGGTAATGAATACAAAAGGAAGGAATGTTCAGGTGTGTGAATGAGACAGAGGAGTGAGGTGATAATAATGCTTTATATCTATTGCTAATTATTATAATAACTGTATCTATATTGTATGTATATATTGTATCTATTGTAATTATTGTTGTATTACAATAATTATTCATAACGATCAAACATAATTTACTTATAGTCCCCATTCAGAGACTGATTCTTCCAAAAATAGGCAATATAGTAGTTTATCAATATACAGCAATATTCATGCAATATAGTTTAGCAATATAGATGCAATATATAGCATATGAGATATGGCATTGTTCAGTATTTGTCCATAGTAAGAGCTATTACTCCCAAAGATTTTGATATGCACAGGGCAGGCACTTAATGGATCAATCATAAGTCAGACAATTATTTTCAGGTGTATTATAATAATACGTTTAATACTTTTATTAATGTATGTGCTGCTGCTGCTGCTGCTGCTAAGTCGCTTCAATTGTGTCCGGCTCTGTGCGACCCCATAGATGGCAGCCCACCAGCCTCCTCTGTCCCTGGGATTCTCTAGGCAAGAACACTGGAGTGGGTTGCCATTTCCTTCTCCAATGTATGAAAGTGAAAAGTGAAAGTGAAGTCGCTCAGTTGTGTCCGACTCTTCACGACCCAATGGACTGCAGCCTACCAGGCTCCTCTGCCACGGGATTTTCCAGGCAAAAGTACTGGAGTGGGGTGCCATCGCCTTCTCCAATTAATGTATGTAAGATGGGTCAATTAGTCAAACACTTGTAGTATTTCATCTTTAGTAACAAGATACTTTTGTTTTTGTTCAAATATCTGAGGATTGTACCAGATGACAATTTTTTATTTTTTATTTTTTCTTTCTTTGTCATTTTTTTTTCCTGGAAATTTCAGTTAAGTTCACCATATGGAAATAGACCTTATACTGGCACATATCATAGTCTAGACATTTTGTAGAAACTCTCTATTATCTAGAATAATTGGGAGCACATATTCTAAATTAATAATTATTTTAGCTAATGGATAATTTGTCCTCATACTATGCATGAGTATAAACAAAGGCAATGTGAGTATAATATATTAATAATGCTAAAAATTTGTTTTTAAAAATAAAATATTTATTATTAAACACCTTTCAATAACCAATGACAATATTATAGATATATTTTGAAATACTTGTATCATAATTTTAAATTGTAGAAGTTATAAATCAGAGAAGATTTATTTGTGCAGACCCTGTGATATAAGCTGTCAAATGACAAATTAATCTTATTTGTCAATTTCAATCAAATTGTCAACATTTAATTCTCAATATTACTTATTGCGCAATGGTCTAGGCATAATTTTTACCCTTTCACATACATATACACACTCTGTTTGGCTTACCCAGGGGCTCAGCAGTAAAGAATCTGCTTGCAATACAGGAACCACAGGAGATGTGTGTTCGATCTCTGGGTCAGGAAGATCCCCTGGAGGAGGGCATGGCAACCCACTTCACTAATCTTGCTGGGAAAATCCCATGGGTAGAGGAGCCTGGCGGGCTGCAGTCCATAAGGTCACAACAAGTCGGACATGTATGAAACTACTTAGCATGTACACATGTACACTATCAGGATTCTGAATAGGATTCTAGTCAGCATTCCTTGCAAGATTTTGTCAGGAATTGAAACTAGCCATATGAATGGAGAATTTAAATAAAATTCAGTTCAGTTCAGTTCAGTTGCTCAGTCGTGTCTGACTCTTTGCAACCCCATGAATCGCAGCATGCCAGGCCTCCCTGTCCATCACAAACTCCCAGAGTTCACTCAGATTCAAGTCCATTGAGTCAGTGATGCCATCCAGCCATCTCATCCTCTGGCATCCCCTTCTCCTCCTGCCCCCAATCCCTCCCAGCATCAGAGTCTTTTCCAATGAGTCAACTCTTCGCATGAAGTGGCCAAAGTACTGGAGTTTCAGCTTCAGCATCATTCCCTCCAAAGAAATCCCAGGGCTGATCTCCTTCAGAATGGACTGGTTGGATCTCCTTGCAGTCCAAGGGACTCTCAAGAGTCTTCTCCAACACCACAGTTCAAAAGCATCAATTCTTTGGTGCTCAGCCTTCTTCACGGTCCAACTCTCACATCCATACATGATCACAGGAAAAACCATAGCCTTGACTAGACAAAACTTTGTTGGCAAAGTAATGTCTCTGCTTTTGAATATGCTATCTAGGTTGGTCATAACTTTCCTTCCAAGGAGTAAGCGTCTTTTAATTTCATGGCTGCAATCACCATCTGCAGTGATTTTGGAGCCCCCAAAAATAAAGTCTGACACTGTTTCCCCATCTATTTGCCATGAAGTGATGGGACCAGATGCCATGATCTTTGTTTTCTGAAGGTTGAGCTTTAAGCCAACTTTTTCACTCTCCACTTTCAGTTTCATCAAGAGGACTTTTAGTTCCTCTTCACTTTCTGCCATAAGGGTGGTGTCATCTGCATATCTGAGGTTATTGATATTTCTCCCGGCAGTCTTGATTCCAGCTTGTGTTTTTTCCAGTCTAGCGTTTCTCATGATGTACTTTGCATATAAGTTAAATAAGCAGGGTGACAATATACAGCCTTAGGAGGCATGTTTTGCAGCAAAAAAAAAAAAAAAAAAGAAAAGAAAAAGATAAAGAAGGGGAAAGTGCCTATTGATCCAATTATTTTAGTCAATTTAGTGGAAAGGTCAGGCCAACTCCTACTTGCTTCAGATTGACAGAGTCAAACATCTATGTAGGTATCTGTAGTGAGCTTGTGAGGTTTAATGAAATGTTTAGGTGACCTGTGGCAGATTCATTTTGATATTTGGCAAAACTAATACAATTATGTAAAGTTTAAAAATAAAATTAAATTAAAAAAAAAAACTATAGCTTGTGGATTCTCAAGAGTTTTGAAAGCTTATTCTCTCAATTTACCATGGAACTAGCTAAGAATGCCTTCAGTGACAGTATACACTGATAGAAAAGGAAAGCCCCTATGGAAAAATACAGCCCCTTAAATAATGGTTGCTGGTTGTATAACCATTAAAAGTTAAAAGTGAAAGTGTTAGTTGCTAAGTCATGTCTGTTTCTTTACGGCTCCATGGATGATAGCCCTCCAGTCTCCTGTGTTCATGGAGTTTTCCAGGCAAGAATACTGGAGTGGGTAGTCATTCCCTTCCTGGGTATCTTCCCAACCCTGGGATCAAACCTGGGTTTCCTTCAGTGCAGGTGGATTCTTGACCATCTGAGCCACAAATAAAGCAATTAGTTAATAGAGTCTCTTAAAAATTGGTACTTAATTTTGATAACATTTTAAAGAATACTTTGATAGGTATCAAAATTAAGAAGCCTCATGGCATAATTTAACTTTTTTTCAATTAGCTGTTCCAGGTCTTAGTTGTAGCATGTGCGGTCTAGTTTCTCAACCAGGGATCAACCCCAGGGCCTCCTGCATTGGGACCATGGAGTCTTAACCACTAGGCCACCAGAGAAGTCCCTATTAATATTTAATTGAAATACTTTTGTTGAAAATTAAAAATATAATAAATTTAAATTAAAAAATAATCAAATTAGTTGAGATTTAAAAAATATATATGCCCAATGTTAGTGAGGACACTTAAAAATGGAAACCTACATTATCATTAAGCAGTACAATTTGGCAATAGTATTAAAAGTTTAAAAGATTTTCTACTCACAAATTTGCCCCAAGAAAGGGTTACTTAAAGATTTAAGTATAATAGGGGAATGTTTCAATAAATTAATTACAATCATTTGACAAAATAATAGGCAGAATTAAAAGCTCGCCTTCTGGATTGTTATGTAAAGATATTTAAAAATATAGACTTTTTGCTGAATTTTCTCAGTTAAAATGCAAGTAACAAAACAGCATATTGAGTGTCAGAGTATAGAATAAATATAGCGTGAATAGTTAAACGCTGAAAATTGGGGAAAAGGTGGCTGGCTGACACTGGTTTTGGTAAAAACAGGACTTTTTCTTTCCTTCTTTGTATTTTACTGCAACTTCTGCATTATGTAAAGTGTATGTTATCATTATAATTAGAAAATGAATATTATAAAAATTATTCTGCAACAGTCAATTATTCCTGTTTACACTTCTAACCTCCAGCTTTCTACCTCTGGAGTTAATGCACTTTTCCCTCCAGTGTACCTTGCTTATAGATTTTCTTCACAAACACAAGAAAGAAAAAGGTGAAAGCAAGTAATGTTGACATCATCGTAACATAAGCTAATCATTTTCTATCCTGGTCTTTCTTGATTTTCAACATTCTGAAATTTTCTACCAACTCCTTCTGCTCATTGGTCAAACATTGTGATCACATTTCATTCCAAGACCCAAATCCTCACAAACTGCTGAGGGCTCACAACCAGAAGTCCGTTTAGATAAGAGGACTTTTCTCATAGGATTAAATGGTGGGAAATAACTCTGAATAAAGATTTTGGAGTGCTCAGCTCACCCTGCCCTATCCCATCTCCCTCACAATATACTAATATTTTAGGTCTTCTGAGACTGTGAACTCTTCTAGTTTTCTAACCAGCTCCACCTGCTGGTACTGACCTGTTTCTTTGTGATCTGAACACTTGCCTCACATAATGTTGGAGTTCACCTCAAAATATGACCTCCTTTTCATATTTTATTATTTCTGCATCACTTAGCTCCTGACATGAGAAAAAGGCAGTGAGATCTGTTTTAGAATATTTTGTTTTGGTCTTAAACTGTTTCATTTGAGTCCTATTTAACTGCTCTTAGGTAAATTGATGAACAGTCCTAGAATATATACCACAGAAGAGTAAGCTGAATTGAGGGTTTGGAGCAATGAACTGCCAGTTCTAAGGATAAACTTAACAGGCCTTTACTTTTGGAAGGACAGAACATTTTATTTGGGAATTCAGCAGATATGACTCGTATTTTGAATGTCATATATCTTTTCTGACACTTGACAAGCAGTTATGAGGCCCACACCTGCTTTGAAAAGTGTGACTAGAGGTCAGCTGGTTGTTTTTTAGAAGCATCTTGTTCTCTCATGAGGTCAATTGGATGGTTCTAGCCATATTTCTGGTAATTTCGCATCTAGCCATTCCCGGGGTCTTTATAAGCTGACCATCCTCTAAACTCATCCCTTAAAAGTGTAAATCAGTGTTAAAATACTCATCGGCAATTCTTTTGAGGACCAAGGGGGAAAAAGGGCACAGGAAGTGAGTAATTTGATTTCAGTTCAGTTCAGTTCAGTTGCTTAATCGTGTCCGACTCTTTGTGACCCCATGGACTGCAGCACACCAAGCCTCCCTGTCCTTCACCAACTCCCAGAGCTTACTCAAAATCATGTCCATTGAGTTGGTGATGCCATCCAACCATCTCACCCTCTGTCATCCCCTTCTCCTCCCACTTTTAATCTTTCCCAGCATCAGGGTCTTTTCAAATGAGTCTCTTCTTTGCATCAGGTGGCCAAACTATTGGAGTTTCAGCTTCAGGATCAGTCCCTCCAATGAATATTCAGGACTGATTTCCTTTAGGATAGACTGGATGGAATTCCTTGCTGTCCAAGAGACTCTCAAGAGTCTTCTCTGACACCACAGTTCAAAAACATCAATTCTTCAGTGCTCAGCTTTCTTTATAGTTCAACTCTCACAACCATACATCACTACTGGAAAAACCATAGCCTTGAGTAGATGGACCTTTGTTGACAAAGTAATGTCTCTGCTTTTTAATATGCTATCTAGGTTGGTCATAACTTTTCTTCCATGGAGCAAACATCTTTTCATTTCATGGCTGCAGTCACCATCTGCAGTGATTTTTGGAGCCCCCCCAAATTAAGTCTGACTCTGTTTCTAGTGTTTCCCCATTGATTTGCCATAAAGTGATGGGACCAGATGCCATGATCTTAGTTTTCTGAATGTTGAGTTTTAAGCCAACTTTTTAACTCTCCTCTTTCACTTTCATCAAGAGGCCCCTTAGTTCTTCAATTTCTTCCATGAGGGTGGTGACATCTGCATGTCTGAGGTTATTGATATTTCTCCCGGCAATCTTGATTCCAGTTTATGCTTCATCCAGCCCAGCATTTCTCATGATGTACTCTGCATAAAAGTTAAATAAGCAGGGTGACAATATACAGCCTTGACGTACTCCTTTCCCTATTCGGAACCAGTCTGTTGTTCTACATCCAGTTCTAACTCTTGCCTCCTGACCTGCATACAAATTTCTCAGGAGGCAAGTCAGGTGGTCTGGTATTCCCATCTCTTTCAGAATTTTCCAGTTTGTTGTGATCCACACAGTCAAATGATTTGGCATAGTCAATAAAGCAGAAGTAGATGTTTTTCTGGAACTCTTTTGCTTTTTTGATGATCCAATGGATGTTGGCATTTTGATCTCTGGTTCCTCTGCCTTTTCTAAATCCAGCTTGAACATCTGGAAGTCCACAGTTCATGTACTGCTGAAGCCTGAAGTAATCTTGAGCATTAATTTACTAGTGTGTGAGATGAGTGAAATTGTGCAGTAGTTTAAGCATTCTTTGGCATTGTTTTTCTTTGAGATTGGAATGAAAACCAACCTTTCGCAGTCCCGTGGCCACTGCTGAGTTTTCCAAATTTGCTGGCAGATTGAGTGCAGCATTTTCACAGCATCATTTTTAAGGATTTGAAATAGCTCTGGAATTCTATCACCTCCATTACCTAATTCTATCACCTCCATTAGCTTTGTTCATAGTGATGCTTCCTAAGGCCCACTTGACTTCGCATTGCAGGATGTGTGCTGCACTGGCTGTTGTTTCTCTTAGGAGCCCATTAATAATGATCACTCATTCATTTTACCATCTTTTTGCCCCATGCACAGTTCTGCCAGTAATTGGCTTTGGACTTGATACCATTGGCTGGATCAGCTTGTGCCTGGTGAGATAGGAGGAGGCAGGTGCCAAGAATCTGGGATAGAGGCTGTGTTTCCCAGTGTTTACTCTTTGATCTTACTCTTCATGTTCTCAGCCCTTTACCTGAATGGGAAAAAGTCTGTTGTAGTCAATCCAAGGCTTCCTTCCTGGTTCTTTTCCCAGAGACTTTCCCTCAAAAATTCGCTCTGGATATATATATATATTTTGTCTTCTTGTACATTTGTTCAGTGCCCTTTAGCAAAGTTGTTTACATACACATGCACACATATACACAAGTTCAACTCTTGATTCACTAGAGATTTCAAAACCATAAATCATATTGAGTCACATCTACTAACAATTCACTATGGGCCCTTTCTTCACATTTGCTGTAACTAGGATGTTATCCTGAATGCTTAATTAAAATTGGTACTGTTTTAAGTACATAAAACATAGGAGAATAAAAAAAAAAGGCTGAAGATATAACACGGTTACTGACATAAACTTTTGATCATTTTTTGTCTGCTTACTAGAATTTAATATTTAAACTATAGGACCTGGACATAATGAATTTTGAATCTATTATCCATTAGAATATTTTATATCTAAGTAAACCTTATAACAATTCCTGAAACACAGGAATTGTTTTTGCTCTGCTCTCCAGATTTTTGTATTGAAGATCATTTTTTGCTTATGTGAAGGTAATCAAGTAACGAGAGAAATAGAAGCCCAAATTATTTATGAATCCTTCCAAATGCATTTGCATATTTCTCTCAGTCTTCTCCTACTTATTACTAAATGGAAGGGGCAGTTGCTGCTTGTGAGCAAGTTCATTCTGGATATCTTATTAGTGTTCACTAGGGATGATACCAACAAAGTTAATTATTTCCAGATATCTTCAGACCTATGGTTGTAAGTATCTTTGTAACATTTTTCTTTATTTTTCTAATTTTGTACAATCAGAGCTTTCACACTGTCCTGGATTCAACTTTTTTTCTTCTATAGCCACTTGATTTTTCTGCTGGAAAAAAAAATTTCCTTTTAATCTCTCTTACTTTCTAAACTTCACTGTGTTTGATTCTACCCTTCATTTTAAATAGTTTTACCTATATTCATGTTCTGCTATTGCTGCTGCTAAGTCACTTCAGTCGTGTCTGACTCTGTGTGACACCATAGATGGCAGCCCACCAGGCTCCCCCGTCCCTAGGATTCTCCAGGCAAGAACACTGGAGTGGGTTGCCATTTCTTTCTCCAATGCATGATAGTGAAAAGTGAAAGTGAAGTCGCTCAGTTGTGTCTGACCCTCGGCGTCGCCATGGACTGCAGCCTACCAGGCTCCTCCATCCATGGGATTTTCCAGGCAGGAGTACTGGAGTGGGGTGCCATTGCCTTCTCCAATTCATGTTCTAGGTTTCTCCAATTAAGTTGCTTTAAGATTATCAGCTTCAAAGTGGATATAATTATAAATATTATACCTTAATAGGGTTTAGTCTATATTCACTGGAGTGTATACTTCTCTTGTTTTTACTGAAGAATAATTTATTTACAATGTTGTGTTAATTTCTGATGTATAGCAAATTGATTTAGTTATACACATATATATTCTTTTTTAATATTATTTTTCATTATGGTTCATCACGGAATATTGAGCATAGTTCCCTGCGCTATACAGTAGGACCTTGTTGTGTATCTATTCTATATTAGCAGTTTGTTTTTCTCTTCCTGACTTACTTTACCTAGTACAATAACCTCCTGGTCCATCCATGCTGCTTCAAATGGCATTATTTCATTCTTATTAATGGCTGAGTAGCATTCCAATGTGTATATATCCCACATCTCCTTTATTCATTCATCTGTCAGTGGGCACTTAGGTTGTTCCCTTCTCTTAGCTATTATGAATAGTGCTGCTGTAAACATAGAGGTGCACAGATCTTTTTGAATTATTGTTTTATCTGGATTACATGCTGAGGAGTGGGATTGCTAGATCATATCAGTTCAGTTCAGTTCAGCCACTCAGTTGTGCCCCACTCTTTGCAACCCCATGGACTGCAGCACACTAGGCCTCCCTGCCCATCACCAACTCCCAGACTTTACCCAAACTCCTGTCCATTGAGTCGGTGATGCCATCCAACCATCTTATCCTCTGGTGTCCCCTTCTCTTCCTGCCTTCAATCTTTCCCAGCATCAGAGACTTTTCAAATGAGTCCATTCTTCGCATCAGGTGGCCAAAGCATTGGAGTTTCAGCTTCAACATCAGTCCTTCCAATGAGCACCCAGGACTGATCTCCTTTAGGATGGACTGGTTGGATCTTCTTGCAGTCCAAGGGACTCTCAAGAGTCTTCTCCAACACCACTGTTCATAAGCATCCATTCTTTGGTGCTCAGGTTTCTTCACAGTCCAACTCTCACATCCATACATGACTACTGGAAAAACCATAGCTTTGACTAGACAGACCTTTGTTGGCAAAGTAATGTCTCTGCTTTTGAATATGCTATCTAGGTTAGTCATAACTTTTCTCCCAAGGAACAAGCATCTTTTAATTTCATGGCTGCAGTCACCATCTGCAGTGATTTTGGAGCCCCCAAAATAAAGTCTGACACTTTTTCCACTGTTTCCCCATCTATTTGCCATGAAGTGATGGGACCAGATGCCACGATCTTAGTTTTCTGAATGTTGAGCTTTACGCCAACTTTTTCACTCTCCTCTTTCACTTTCCTCAAGAGGCTCTTTAGTTCTTCTTCGCTTTCTGCCATCAGAGTTGTGTCATCTGCGTATCTGAGGTTGTTGATATTTCTCCTGGAAATCTCTAGTTCTTAGTTTTTTGAGTAACCTCCTTACCATTTTCTGTAGTAGCTGCACCAATTTACATTCCAACAAGCAATGCTGGAAGGTTCTCTTTTCTTCACAACCCCTCCAGAATTTGTTATTTGTAGACATTTTTAATGATGACTATACTTACCTCTATTTTTGATTTGGGCAATAATTTAGTGCCATTTAATGATGATGCTTTCATTTTATTAAAAAAAAACACAACTCTACTTTAAAATTTAAAAATATACCTGAGTAGTTGAGAGATTATATAAATGCTAAAGATTAAAAGCAGAAACATTAGCTTTATTTCTCAATTACCAGCTATGACATCTATAGAGTGGTGTGCTAGTTAAAGTTCAACAACCAATTAGGACAAAAATAGGCGCTGATGTATAGAGTTTGCCAATTTCCATGCAGTTTTTTCAAGTCCACCGTGACTAGTTTTAAGCTACAGACTGGAAGTAGCTGAACTCAGGTTAAGAAGCCAGGTGCTCAATTATTTCTCTCTAGCCTGTGAGCTAGGGTCTAGTCCCTGACCAGACCTTCTCCAAGTCTTAGTTGCAGTATAGAAATGGACTGCATTAGGGTGGAATGAAATAGTCTATTGGAAAACTATGAAATATGGACTGTAGCTCATCAGGCTCCTCTGTCCATGGGATTTCCCAGGCAAGACTATTAGAGTGGGTTGCTCTTTCCTTTTCCAGGGGATCTTCCCTACCCAGGGATCAAACCTGCACAGAAGGTGGATTCTTTACCAACTGAGCAACCAGGGAAGACCTGAAATACAGTAGAACAAATAAATATTGTACTTTAAATTGTCCTTTAGTGTAGTTATCAGCTTTCAGGTATATACTGTATATATAAAATGAATATACTTTTTTCTTTAAATTTTTGTGATAAAATTTAATATTTTATTTCAATTTTACTCTTTATCTTTTAATATTCAGCTTTTAGTTTTTTTTTTTCCTGAAGTCAACTATGACTAAAACATATAAAAGTTAGAATTTGAAAGATTATGAAACAAACTCCATTCCTGGATGAGTTTTATTTCACAGCAGCACTTGGTTATTAGCATTGATAAGTTGATATTGCAGCTGAGTTTGCAACCTTCTTATTAAACTATAGAGAGTGAAGAAGGTTTGAGAGTTAACATCAGGTCTGGTTTTTGCCCACTGTTCTCAAAGATCTAGGAAAAGTGTAACATTTCTGAACTATATTACTGAAATGATTTATTTCATTGAGTCAAAACATATTTCCATAGTGTCTAATGAATATTATTATTTTAGCTTTAATTATTTTTAAGAAAGAATGTCTTATCTCTTTAACTTTCTCAGGTTATCTGCCCTTGTTCCTTCCTGCCCAGGAGCGTCAATAATGTGAGTATCCTCCAGCTATAGTTTGTCTTTTTCTGTGACTTGACTGCTGACTGATTCAAATGTCTGTCACTTCCCTCTCATAAAAAATGCTGGAAGGATAAAGAGGAGGGTGACAGGAGAGTGGATTAAAATGATCAACAATCCATCAATCAAATGAGTACTTGCCCAGCACTCTGAAGTAATAGACATTATGTTGTAAGACCATAAAATCCTCAGAGGGAGAGAAAAAGAGGCAAAGTAATGAAATTACTTATTAAGTAAGTAATTAAGTGCTTAATTAAGAAAAGTATTTAATAAGAGGTCCACAGGTGCAAGATATAAGAGGAAACAATAGTAAAGGAAAGCGCAACATATATGAAATAGGTAAAAGGGAAAGGCTTTATACATTTATTTCGGATTAAAGTGCATACAATATCCACAATACCCAAAAGTGAATATGGTGTACATTTTTTTATATTTTAGCAGAGACATTACTTTGCCAACAAAGGTCTGTCTAGTCAAGGCTATGGTTTTTCCAGTGGTCATGTATGGATGTGAGAGTTGGACTGTGAAGAAAGCTGAGTGCTGAAGAATTGATGCTTTTGAACTGTGGTGTTGGAGAAGACTCTTGAGAGTCCCTTGGACTGCAAGGAGATCCAACTAGTCCATCCTAAAGGAGATAAGTCCCTTGGTGTTCTTTGGAAGAAATGATGCTAAAGCTGAAACTCCAGTACTTTGGCCACCTCATGCGAAGAGCTAACTCATTGGAAAACACTCTGATGCTGGGAGGGATTGGGGGCAGGAGGAAAAGGGGATGACAGAGGATGAGATGGCTGGATGGCATCACTGACTCAATGGACATGAGTTTGAGTGAACTCTGGGTGTTGGTGATGGACAGAGAGGCCTGGTGTGCTGTGATTCATGGGGTTGCAAAGAGTTGGACATGACTGAGCCACTGAACTGAACTGACTGACGTATTATTTCATTTTGGAAAGTTAATGAAGACTCTCTCTGGTTTTCCTTATTCAGGTCTGGAAATTGCCCATCCAGTCCAATCTCTATTTAGTGAAATTATGTGAAATAAATGTGAATGGCAGCAGGTGTATTTCCCCACCCTAGTTCTCTCCCATTCTGACATGCTAAAAGATGACTTCATGGATTTTTATTTGATGTTAGAGCTGTGGGATTTGAAGTTTGAAACTTTCTATTTTTTCTTTTACTGAAAATGAAAATTAGAGGAGGCAGATGACACAACATAGGAATCAAGCATCTCAAAGTAGGTAGACATCTTTTTACATTTCAGCAAATTACTCAGTTCTGCAATGGCACAAGGAGTGTTGTCTCACCGTCAAATTTCTAGGAGACCACTTAATCTCTTAAACTTTACAAAAGGATCTTTTTTAATATTTATATAGTTTTCAAAATGCATATTCTCTGTATCATGCTAAAAATTTCAGTTTTCATTTTATGCAAAGTGTTGGTTTGCATAAGTTGGGGAATTGATTAGTGTTATAGTGTGTGGCTAGCAAAATTTAGGGGTATATAGTTAGTTTCTGAAAGGTATTATCTTACCTATCTATTAGTCTTCCAATCATTTATCTCTAATAGATTCCATGTTATTCAAGCAACATCAAATCTATCTAATTAAATTCATTTTTATAATTTTTATATAGCTGATGCTTTATAAAAATATGGAACTAATTATAAGGATAATTTGAGTGTTTTCTTATCTCTTTCACATGCTATACAGGCTCTATTTCCCTAACTTTCTGATTCAGACTAATTCAAGGAAAAGAAAGATATTAAATGACTAGCTTTGGGGATTTAATCAGTATCTTGCAAATCTATATGGGAAGTGTCTATAAATAGTGTGACATTTGAGTCCTACAGCTCTGGGTCTAAACAGCAAGTCCTCCACTTTCTAGAGTGTTTGATAAAATTACCAAAGCTTTCTGGGCTTTAGTTAATGCATCAAGAAAATGGGGTTAATTATGTCTTTTGCAGGATTATGCTGAGAATATTGAGGACTAATAAATAGAAGTGTTTGGGAGTCTTTCCCTTAGTAGTTCCTGTAGTTCTCATACAGACATTCATTCTTGACATTTCTTTCCTTTTCCATCAAGAAGGGTGAACAGGAAAGGAGGTCTCCTGGAGTGGGGTTGATAAGAAGCCACATGAGTGTTAGTTCTGTCTTGAGGTCTTACAGCTGAGATTCTGAGATTTGGCAGAGCAAAGGTCAAATAAAACAGCTGCTTTATATCCCTATTGTGGTGATGTGGCTGTCTGCATCAGCATCCTTTTATAATGATTACAGCTCTTCAGGTACATGACAAGACTTTGGATTTAAGATAAGGGCAGAAAATCTCAAGAGGACTCATGTATTCCATTAACATTTATAGACTGAAAAAATCCAAGCCATGGCAAAGGGCTGCAAGCACAAGATTGAGAAGTTACTTCCATCCAAAATGAAGACAGTGTAGCAATAAAAAAGCATCTACAGGGAATCAGCTTGGGGTTCTCCTCTCATTATGTTTCAGATCCATGTTCTATCAGTAGATAGAAAAGAAGTTGATGACTGTTAAATACGTATAGAGCTTAAGAATGTCAAAAGCACTAGTGACTCTTATGGGGGCATGGAGTGTCCATATTTTTATGTGCATGCTTTGTCACTTATTGTAAAGCACTTTAACTTATTTTTACACTTTTGAATTTAAGTAGAGTTTATGTAAATATGTTAAAGGTATACAGTATAGTGATTCATAAATTTAAAGGCTATGCTACATTTATAGTTGTCATAAAACATTATACACTGTTATATTATGTATACTTGTAGCTTATTTTATACATTAATTCCCCAATCCTATTTAGCTCTTCCCCTTTCCCTCTCCTTTCTGGTAACCACTAGTTTGTTCTCTGTATCTTTGAGTCTGTTTCTTTTTTGTTATAGTCACTAGTTCATTGTATTTTTTAGGTTCCACATATTCAAAAGCAGAGACATTACTTTGCCAACAAAGGTCCGTCTAGTCAAGGCTGTGGTTTTTCCTGTGATCATGTATGGATGTGAGAGTTGGACTGTGAAGAAGGCTGAGTGCTGAAGAATTGATGCTTTTGAACTGTGGTGTTGGAGAAGACTCTTGAGAGTCCCTTGGACTGCAAGGAGATCCAACCAGTCCATTCTGAAGGAGATCAGCCCTGGGATTTCTTTGGAAGGAATGATGCTAAAGCTGAAACTCCAGTACTTTGGCCACCTCATGCGGAGAGTTGACTCATTGGAAAAGACTCTGATGCTGGGAGGGATTGGGGGCAAGAGGAGAAGGGGACGACAGAGGATGAGATGGCTGGATGGCATCACTGACTTGATGGACATGAGTCTGAATGAACTCCGGGAGTTGGTGATAGACAGGGAGGCCTGGCATGCTGCGATTCATGGGGTTGCAAAGAGTCGGACACAACTGAGCGACTAAACTGAACTGAACTGATAAGTGAAATCACACAGATTTGCCTTTCTCTGTCTGACTTATTTCATTTAGCATAATGCACTCCAAGTCCATCTGTAGTACTGCAAATGAAAAAAAAAAA
Organism: Bubalus bubalis; assembly: GCF_019923935.1. Lineage (NCBI taxonomy): Eukaryota > Metazoa > Chordata > Mammalia > Artiodactyla > Bovidae > Bubalus > Bubalus bubalis. The sequence goes on along the minus strand of NC_059170.1, from coordinate 34,063,577 downwards.
AAAACACATTCTTTTTATGGCTGTGTAGTATTGCATTGTGTGAATATTCACACACATAAGTTGTTTCCATATCTTCCAATTGTAAATAATGCTTCTATGAACATTTGGGTAATAAATATTTTTAAATTAGTGTACTCAATTTTTCAGATGTATACCCAAGGGTAGAATTACTGGGTCATGTGATAGCTCTGTTTTTACACCCCTGCAATGTACTTAACAGGGACATTGAGGCTCATAACATTTGAGCAGCTAGATTAACAGATTTGGACTGACAGATCAAAGGAGCTGACATCCTTTCTCTTAACTTGGCTCTGAGAGTTGGACTATAAAGAAAGCTGAGCACTGAAGAATTGATGCTTTTGAACTGTGGTGTTGGAGAAGACTCTTGAGAGTCCCTTGGACTGCAAGGAGATCCAACCAGTCCATCCTAAAGGAGATCAGTCCTGGGTGCTCTTTGGAAGGACTGATGTTGAAGCTGAAACTCCAATAATTTGGCTACCTGATGAGAAGAGCTGACTCAATTGAGAAGACCCTGATGCTAGGAAAGATTGAAGGTGGGAGAAGGGGACGACAGAGGATGAGATGGTTGGATGGCATCACTGACTCAATGGAAATGAGTTTGGGTGATCTCCAGGAGTTGGTGATGGACAAGGAGGCCTGATGTGCTGCAATCCATGGGGTCGCAAAGAGTCGGACACGACTGGGTGACTGAACTGAATAGTGCAACAGGTGAGTGCTACAGGATCTTAACAAATAAATGAATATGTGCATGAATAGAACACAAACATATCACATTGAGTATTGTCTGAGTTGTCTAGAAGTAGAGTATGAGACAGGGATTAAGTACTTATTATTTATTGAGGGAGTGCTTTCAGGTGAATGATGTAAGGCAGTGAGAAAAGCTGAAGACCAGAAAAGATTCTAAACAAGAATGTGTTCTCAACCGTAGAGTTTTATTTTTATTTTAGATTTGAAGGATTTGTTAATAGAAGAAACCACTCATTTTACATGGATAAAACAGTTTCAATTTTTTATAAACATTATTTGACTTAATTTCAATATATAGAGTTATTAAAATAAAATATGCAAAAACAATAGCGAGAAGTAACAGCATATTCATCACTAAATTGGCCAACCTAAATCCAGACTTAAGCAACATGGAAAGTCCCAAGTAACAGCAATCTGGAGTCTCAAATGGGAAAGCATTCTGGGTGGTACATCCACCCCCACAGGTGAGACTTCAAATTGCAGTTTTCAGCGTTCTTGCCTATAACCCCAGGCTGCAAACTGATACCATCATCAGTTAAATCAGAGCTGATTTGGTTTAACATTTACAATGCTGTTTGTTTCACATTGTGAATCATAAGACTTCTTAGACCCTGGGGCTTGGCTAGAGCTCTAGGGTCTCAAGAATTACAAGACCCACTCCTTTCTTTATCTAAAGTGTCACTTGACTTGCTGTGCTTGCAAGCAGGCACAGAATCCTGGCAGTGTCCAGGCAGATCAGATGCAGGTCAGAGGCTTGCTCTCCTGCTCTGAAGCCTGAATAAAACTTTCTCCATTTTAACATCACTAACAGCCTGATCCCATGGGGAACCCTGGAGCTTGAATGACACCCCAGTTCAGTCAGTTCAGTTGCTCAGTCATGTCCAACTTTTCATGGCCCCATGGACTGCAGCAGGCCAGGCTCCCCTGTCCGTCACCAACTCCCAGAGCTTGCTCAAAATCATGTCCATCTAGTCAGTGATGCCATCCAAACATCTCATCCTCTGTTGTCGCCTTTCCCTCCCACCTTCAGTCTTTCCCAATATCGAGGGTCTTTTCCAATGAGTTAGTTATTCTCACCAGGTGGGCAAAGTATTGGAGCTTCAGCATCAGTCCTTCCAATTAATATTCAGGACTGATTTCCTTTGGAATTGACTGCTTTGATCTCCTTTAAGTCAGTTCAGGGGACTCTCAAGAGTCTTCTCCAACACCACAGTTCAAAAGCATCAATTCGTTGGTGCTTAGCTTTCTTTATAGTCCAACTCTCACATCCATACATGACTACTGGAAAAATCATAGCTTTCACTAGATGGACCTTTGTTGGCAAAATAATGTCTCTGCTTTTTAATAATGCTGTCTAGGTTGGTCATAGCTTTTCTTCCAAGAAGCAAGTATCTTTTAATTTCATGGCTTCAGTCACCATCTGCAGTGATTTTGGAGCCCCCCAAATAAAGTCTGTCACTGTTTCCATTGTTTCCCCATCTATTTGCCATGAAGTGATGGGACTGGATGACATGATCTTCATTTTTTGAATGTTGAGTTTTAAGCCAACTTTTTCACTCTCCTCTTTCACTTTCATCAAGAGGCTCTTTAGTTCTTCTTCGCTTTCTGCCATCAGGGTGGTGTCATCTGCATATCTGAGGCTATTGATATTTCTCCCGGCAATCTTGATTCCAGTTTGTGCTTCATTCAGTCTGGCATTTTGCATGATGTACTTTGCATATAAGTTAAATAAGCAGGGGGACAATATACAGCCTTGATGGACTCCTTTCCCAATTTGGAACCAGTCTGTTGTTCGATGTCTAGTTTTCACTATTGCTTCTTGACCTGCTACAGATTTCTCAGGAGGCTGGTGAGGAGGTCTGATATTCCTGTCTCTTGAAGAATTTTCCACAGTTTGTTGTGATCCACATAGTCAGTTCTTTGGCATAGTCAATAAAGCAGAAGTAGACGCTTTTCTTGGAGAAGGCAATGGCACCCCACTCCAGTACTCTTGCCTGGAAAATCCCATGGACGGAGGAGCCTGGTAGGCTGTAGTCCCTGGGCTCGCTAAGAGTCGGACACAACTGAGCGACTTCACTTTCACTTTTCACTGTCATGCATTGGAGAAGGAAATGGCAACCCACTCCAGTGTTCTTGCCTGGAGAATCCCAGGGATGGGGGAGTCTGGTGGGCTGCTGTCTATGGGGTCGCACAGAGTTGGACATGACTGACACGACTTAGCAGCAGCAACAGCAGCAGATGCTTTTCTGTAACTCTCTTGCTTTTTCTATGACCAAAATGATGCTGACACCCCAAAGATGATCTCAATTTGAGGCAAGATGACTAGATTTTTCACCCCCTTAATCAGTTATTGTGGAGAAGGAAATGGAAACCTGCTCCAGTATTCTTGCCTGGGAAATCCCAAGGACAGAGGAGTCTTGTGGGCTACAGTCCATGGGGTTGCAAAAGTCAGACATGACTTTATGACTAGATCACCACCACCAACACCAATCAGTTATTGACTGTGCTTTAGCCCAAAGATAGTTAGGCACTGGCCTCCTGATCATAGTGGCTCTTTTTTGGTCAAGGAGAATTCTGTGCAGAAGGAAGTAGCTTTGAGTTAGCAGCTAGGGCCTTGGGTGTACCATGAGTGACCACTACTTATCATATGTGTGGTATGTCTGAACCAAAACAGGAAATTAAATGCTATTTAATGCACTCTCTACAACATAGAGTTACTAACCTAACTCTGGTTTCAAGTTAAGTCTCCAAGTCACATATATAAATCTTAAATTTCACCTGAAGGCCCCAATGATACAAAGCAGGAAGGTGAGTGGCCACTCACAGATCCCCTACTTGTTTTCTCCAAACTTTAACTGATTTAGATCTCACAGACATCCCTTACATGTGAAACCATTAAAAAAGAATTCATTTGATGGCAAAATGTCAACTGTATATAGGTTTGTTTATTTTATAGACTTTATTTATTTAAAGTCAAATGCATTAATGAAGAAATATTAGTTTTATTAGCATGTACTATTCCATGTACTAGTAACAGTATTATGTGATGTACACAAAGTACAATATTTGCCATTATAAGATATGGAAAATTCTGAATTCCAAACCATGTGTCCCTGAGGGTTTCAAAGAAATGACTGTGGCCCCACTATTCTCCCATATGGGTGAGGCATAGAAGCCCAGAAGCTTAGGATGTCTTGTCCAAGATGGCTTGGTTAGTAGAGTATTCTCCATTCACCTATGTGATTGCACCTATGTGAACACACGGTCTTCTATCCTGCATCTCCTTATATCAGGATCCAGAGATGCTAAAGCAAGGCCTAATTCAGAAGAGTATGCCTGTTTTTCTTCCCTGTATACAAGCCATAAAAAGCTCTGGATCTTGAAAATAGATAGGACTTTTTAGAATCAATCAGATAGTATAACCAACTTAATATAGGAACTTGTTTTACAATAGCTAATCAGATTATCTGGTAGACATTTTACATATGTTCACGTTCTTTGTTTTGCAAGGGTTTTAGTTTATAATCCAATTATGAATCATTTCATCATTCAGTGAACTCCAGTGTTTAGAAAGTCCTACATTGACTCAGAATCTTTGTGACCAGTCATGTCTCTTTGCAACCCCATGGACTACAGCATGCCAGGCCTCCCTGTCCTTCGCTATCTCCTGAAGTTTGCTCAAGTTCATGTCCATTGCATCAGTGATGCCATTCATCCATCTCATCTTCTGACACCCTCTTCTCTTTCTGCCCTCAGTCTTTCCCAGCATTACGGACTTTTTCAATGATTCAGCTGCTCACATCAGGTGGCCAAAATACTGGAGCTTCAGCTTCACCATCAGTCCTTCCAGTGAGTAGTCAGGGTTGATTTCCTTTAAGATTGACTTGGTTTGATCTCCTTGCTGTCCAAGGGACCCTCATGAGTCTTCTACAGCACCACAGTTCAAAGGCTTCAATTCTTTGGTGCTTTGCCTTCTTCATGGTCCAGCTCTCACAACTATTCTTGACCACTGAGAAGACCATAGCTTTCACTATACAGACCTTTCTTGGCAGAGTGATGTCTCTGCTTTTCAATGCACTATCTAGGTTTGTCATAGTTTCCTGCCAAGAAGCAATTGCCTTCTGATTTCATGGCTGGAGTCATCATCCACAGTGATTTTAGAGCCCAAGAAGTGGAAATTGTCACTACTTCCTCTTTTTCCTCTTCTACTTACCATGAAGTAATGGAGCCAGATGCCATTATCTTAGTTTTTTTGTATTTTTCTTTAATATTTAACTTTAAGCTGGGTTTTTCATTCTCTTCTTTCACCCTCATCAAGAGGTTCTTTAGTTTCTCCTCACTTTCTGCCATTAGAGTGGTATCATCCACATACCTGAGGTTGTTGATATTTCTCCCACCTACCTTGATTCCAGCCTGTAACTCATCCAGCCTAGCATTTCTTTTGGTTCTAAACAAACAGGACAACATCTGACAGCTCTGTCTTACTCATTTCTCAATCCTGAACCAATCAGTTGCTCCATACAGGGTTCTAACTGCTGCTTTTTGACCCACATACAGGTTTCTTAGGATACAGGTAAAATGGTCTGGTATGCCCATCTCTTTAAGAGCTTTCCACAGTTTGTTATGATCCACACAGTCAAAGGCTTTAGTGTAGTCGATGAAACAGAGATAGATGTTTTTCTGGAATTACCTTGTTTTCTCTATGATCGAGTCAATGTTGGCCATTCAATCTCTGGTTCCTCTGCCTTTTCTAAACCCATTTTAGACATCTGAAAGTTCTTGGTTCACATAATGCTGAAGCTTAGCATGCAAGATTTTAAGCATGACCTTACTAGCATGGGAGATGAATGAAATTGTCCAATGGTATGAACATTCTTAACTACTGCCCTTCTTGGGAATTGGCATAAGGATTGACCTTTTACAGTCCTGTGGCCACTGTTGGGACTTCCAGATTTTCTGACATATTGAGTGCAGCATTTTAACAGCATAATTTTTTAGGGTTTTGAATAGCTCTACTGGAATTCCATTGCATCCACTAGCTTTATTTACAGCAGGGCTTTGTAAGGCCCACCTGACTTCACACTCCAGAAAGTCAGAATTCATCAGAGTCTATCTCCTTATATACGCCACCCATGGGCCCTAGTCCTGGTCCCCAGAATATTATAGACCATAAGTATTTTGCCTTCCAGTTTGTCCTGCAATACATGAATAAATTGCATATTCTACTTCCCTAAGATTTTTCTTTTTCTTTTTTAGCTTGGATCTTTTTTTTCCATATATATATTTTATTGAAGAATAGCTGACACAACATTTCAGGTGCACAGCAGTATATGTTATTACATTTCCATTGTAGGCTATTACATTATTATATTATATGTTATTATAAAACATAGTTCCCTGTACTATGCAGTTTTTACAAGACAGAGTTCCCAGTGCTCTATAGTAAACCTTTGCTGCTTGTTATGTATCTATTTTTTAAATTAGAAATCTAGAATTCTATTCATACTAAGTCAAGCAAGTGGAATCAAAATATCAAATTTTTTAATTAGGCAAAAATTCATAAGATTTCTAATATATATATATAATACATATTATTTATATATGTATACAAAAGCTTTTCTACTATGCTTGATAAAGACTTGAGAAAAAAACATCAAACGGGGGCAGTCCTAAGATGGCAGAGGAATAGGATAGGGAGACCACTTTCTCCCCCCACAAATTCATTGAAAGATCACTTGAATACTGAGCAAATTCCACAAAACTGAATGTTGGCAGAGGACACCAGGCACCCAGAAAGGCAGCCCATTTTCTTTGAAAAGAGGTAGGACAAAATATAAAAGATAAAAAGAGAGATAAAAGAGTTAGTGAAGGAGACCCATCCCAGGGAGGGAGTCATGAAGGAGGAGAAGTTTCCAAACACCCGGAAACCTTCTCACCGGCAGGTCTGTGGGGAGTTTTGGAATCTCAGAGGGCAACATAACCGGGAGAAAATAAATAAATAAATAAATAAATAAATAAATAAACCACAGATTATGCACCTAACCACAACTCCCAGCAGAGAAGTAGCCCAGATGCTTGAGTCCACCAGAAGAGAGTGGGTGCTGAACAGGAAGGCGCAGGCTGCAAGCTTAGGGTAAGGACTGGGCCTGATGCCCTGAGGACAATCTGAGGGAGCAAATGAGAGATAACAACTCAAACTGTAGGATAGCCAGAGAGAAAAAAAAAAAAAGAGATAGAGAGAGAGAGAACTTTCCTGGGAAAAGCTCTAACATAAGGCACTGCCTGGCCTGCTCACAGAACAAAAGACTGAGCTAATACCAGAGGAGAGCTAGGAGGCTGAGGACTGGCCCCTCCCCCCACTGGTGGCAGAGAGGAAGGCAGGCGGCATCCAGAGCCAGAAAGCGGGGGACAATCTTGGCCCCAGAGACGGCATTCTTCACCAAACTGTGAGCAGGCTCCCAGTTGCTAACCACGTCTTCCTGGGATCCTAGACAGTTGACATCCACCAGTAGGGTCACAGTCAGAGATCAGCTCCCCAGAGGAGACACATGGCACACCTGAGATGAAGGCTGGGACCAGGGAGGTGATAAGATGCACCCCAACCTGGGAGAGTGTGCTCACCAAGCATCTGGTCGCTTGAGCTGCTTGGACCTGGGAAGGGCACAAAATGCAAGCCCAACCATGTCTGCACCTTTGTGGAGTACCTGAGAACCTGAACCTGAGTGGCTTAAATCTGAGAAGTGCATGTAACCCAAGGCCCAATTTAGACAGTTCCCCTGCAGAGCAACCTGGAGCCTGAGCAGTGTAGACCGGGAAAGCACACATGCAGTGAGCGGGGGCAAACCCACTGTGGTCCATACACTGCGAGCACTCCCCACACACACCAGAGATACTTGTTTGCAGTGTTCCTCCCTTGCCATAGCACTACTGAACAAGTGTGCACCTAAATAAGTGATCACCTTCGCCCCCTGGTGTCAGGCAGAAATTAGACACTAGAGACTTGCAAACAGAGGAAGCCAAAATAAACGAAGATGTAATAGTTTTGGAAATGACAGGCGTAACAGATTAAAGCCCTGTAGTTAGCGTCAACTACATTGGAAGGGGCCTATAGATCTTGAGAAGAAGTATAAGCTGGAACAAGGAACTATCTGAAACTGAACTGATCCCACACTGCCCTCAACAGCTCCAGAGAAATTCCTAGATGTATTTTACTATTCAGTTCAGTTCAGTCACTCAGTCGTGTCCGACTCTTTGTGACCCCATGAACCACAGCATGCCAGGCCTCGCTGTCCATCACCAACTCCTGGAGTCCACTCAAACCCATGTTCACTGTGTTGGTGATGCCATCCAACCATCTCATCCACCATCGTCCCCTTCTCCTCCTGCCCTCAATCTTTCCCAGCATCAGGGTCTTTTCAAATGAGTCAGCTCTACAAGATTTTTTAGAACTAACACCCAAAAAAGATGTCCTTTGCATTATAGGGGACTGGAATGCAAAAGTAGGAAGTCAAGAAACACCTGGAGTAACAGGCAAATTTGGCCTTGGAGTACAGAATGAAGCAGATCAAAGCCTAACAGAGTTTTGGCAAGAGAACGCACTGGTCATAGCAAACACTCTCTTCCAACAACAGAAGAGAAGACTCTACACATGGACATCACCAGATGGTCAACACAGAAATCAGGTTGATTATATCCTTTGCCGCCAAAGATGGAGAAGCTCTATACAATCAGCAAAAAAAAAGACAGGGAGCTGACTGTGGCTCAGATCATGAACCCCTTATTGCCAAATTCAGACTTAAATTGAAGAAAGTGGGGAAAACCACTAGACCATTCAGGTATGACCTAAATCAGGTCCCTTATGACTATACAGTGGAAGTGAGAAATAGATTTAAGGGACTAGATCTGATAGACAGAATGCCTGATGAGCTATGGACAGAGGTTCATGACATTGTACAGGAGACAGGGAGCAAGACTATCCCCAAGAAAAAGAAATTCAAAAAAGCAAAATGGCTGTCTGTGGAGGCCTTACAAATAGCTGTGAAGAGAGGTGAAAGGCAAAGGATAAAAGGAAAGATATACCCATTTGAATGTAGAGTTCCAACGAATAGCAAGGAGAGATAAGAAAGTCTTCCTCAGTGATCAATGCAAAGAAATAGAAGAAAATAATAGAATGGGAAAGACTAGAGATCTCTTCAAGAAAATGAGAGATACCAAGGGAACATTTCATGCAAAGATGGACTCAATAAAGGAAAGAAATGGCATGGACCTAACAGAAGCAGAAGATATTAAGAAGTGGCAAGAATATGCAGAAGAATTGTACAAAAAAGAGCTTCACAACATTAGATAATCATGGAGGTGTGATCACTCACACTCACCTAGAGCCAGGCATCCTGGAATGTGAAGTCAAGTGGGCCTTAGAAAGCATCACTACCAACAAAGCTAGTGGAGGTGATGGAATTCCGGTTGAGCTATTTCAAATCCTAAAAGATGATGCTGTGAAAGTGCTGCACTCAATATGTCAGCAAATTTGGGAAACTCAACAGTGGCCACAGGACTGGAAAAGGTCAGTTTTCATTCCAATCCCAAAGAATGGCAATGCCAAAGAATGCTCAAACTACTGCACAATTGCACTCATCTCACACGCTAGTAAAGTAATGCTCAAAATTCTCCAAGCCAGGCTTCAGCAATACATGAACCATGAACTTCCAGGTGTTCAAGCTGATTTTAGAAAAGGCAGAGGAACAAGAGATCAAATTGCCAACATCCACTGGATCATCAAAAAAGCAAGAGAGTTCCAGAAAAACATCTATTTCTGCTTTATTGACTATGCCAAAGCCTTTGACTGTGTGGATCACAATAAACTGTGGAAAATTCTGAAAGAGATGGGAATACCAGACCACCTGACCTGCCTCTTGAGAAGCCTGTATGCAGGTCAGGAAGCAACAGTTAGAACTGGATATGGAACAACAGACTGGTCCCAAATAGGAAATGGAGTACATCAAGGCTGTATATTTTAATATTATCATTTTTTTATTTAAAAATATTTTTTTGTTTTAAGTTCTTTATTACTCCTTTAAATTTCATTTTTATAACCTACTATTACCTAGCAAGAAAATGACGCCATTTTAAAAGCAAATTTCATATATATAATTTTTGTGGGTTTTTTTAATATTGTATTTTTGAGAGTCTAACCTCTACTCTAGATTTTTATTCTTTGCTTTTTGGTATTTGTTATGAATTTTGTACATTTGAGAATCCAATCTTCAGTACCCATTTTTACTTAGAAGTGTAATTACTGCTTCATTGCTCTCTCCCCCTTTTTAATTTTCCTTTTTATCCCCCAGGTCACCTCTGTCTCCTCCCTCCCCCTTCTCTTCTCTACTTAACTTTGTGAATCTCCCTGGATGTTCTGGGCTGTGGACAACACTTATGGAACTGATTACTGGCTAGATCTCTCTCTCTCCTTTTGACTCCAGCTCTTCTCCTTCTGGTCACTTCTATCTCCCTCCTCCCTCTTCTCTTCTCTGTGTAATTTCATGAGCCTTTCTGACTGTTCCAGACTGTGGAGAGCACATAGGGAATTGATTACTGGCTAGATTGCACTCTCCCTTTTTGACCCCCCCCTTCTCCTCTTGGTACCTCTATCTCCCCACTCCATCTTCTCTTCTCCATGTAACTCTGTGAACCTCTCTGGGTGTCCCTCACTGTGGAGAATCTGTTCGCCATTAACCTAGATGTTTTATCATCAATGCTGTATGGGTGGAGAAATCTTGAGGGTACTGTAAGAATGAGACTGAAAGCCAGAGGCAGGAGGCTTAAATCCAAAATGGGAATACCAGAAAACTCCTGACCCCAGGGAATATTAATCAATAAGAGCTCATCCAAAAGCCTCCATGCCTACACTGAAATCAAGCTCCACCCAAGAGCCAACAAGTTTCAAAGCAAGGCATACCAAGCTAATTCGCCAACAACCCAGGAACATAACCCTGAGCATTAAAATACAGGCAGCCAAAAGTCACACCAAACCCATAGACACCTCAAAACTCACTACTGGACAGTTCATTACACTCCAGAGAGAAGAGATCCAGTTCTATCCACCAGAATACAGACAAAAGCTTCCCTAACCAGGAAACCTTGACAAGCCATTCGTCTAATCCCACCCACAGGGAGGAACCCCCACAATAAAGAGTAACAACGAACTTCCAGCATACAGAAAGGCCAACCTAAACACACCAATCTAAAAAAGATGAAAAGAGAAATATTCAGCAGGTAAAGGAACATGATAAATGCAAACCAAACCAAACAAAAGAGGAAGAGATAGGGAGTCTACCTGAAAAATAATTCAGAATAATGATAGTAAAAATGACCCCAAATCTTGAAAACAAAATGGAGTTACAGATAAATAGCCTGGAGACAAGGATTGAGAAGATGCAAGAAATGTTTAACAAGGACCTAGAAGAAATAAAAAAAGAGTCAATCAATGATGAATAATGCAATAACAGATCAAAAACACTCTGGGGGGAACCAACAATAGAAGAACTGAGGCATAAGATAGGATAAGTGAGGTGGAAGATAGAATAATGGAAATAAATGAAGCAAAGAGGAAAGAAGAAAAAAAGAACTAAAAGAAATGGGAACAGCCTCAGAGACCTCTGGGACAATGTTAAACACCCCAACATTCGAATCATAGGAGTCCCAGAAGAAGAAGACAAAAAGAAAGGCCATGAGAAAATACTTTAGGAGATAATAGTTGAAAAATTCCCTAAAATGGGGAAGGAAATAGCCATCCAAGTCCAAGAAACCCCAAGAATCCCAAACAGGATAAATCCAAGATGAAACACCCCAAGGCACATATTAATCAAATTAACTAAGATCAAACACAAAGAAAAAATGTTAAAAGCAGCAAGGGAAAAGCAACAACACACAAGGGGATTCCCATAAGGATAACAGTTGATCTTTCAATAGAATCTCTTCAGGCCAGAAGGGAATTACAGGACATAATTAAAGTGATGAAAGAGAAAAACCTACAACCCAGATTACTGTACCCAGCAAGGATCTCATTCAAAATGAAGGAGAAATCAAAAGAGACACAGATGTATAGAACAGTCTTTTGGACTCTGTGGGAGAGAGGGGGGGATGATTTGGGAGAAAGGCATTAGAACATGTATACTATCATATAAGAAATGAATCGCCAGTCCAGGTTCAATTCAGGATACAGGAAACTTGGGGCTGGTGCACTGGGATGACCCAGAGGGATGGTATGGGGAAAGAGGTGGGAGGGGGGTTCAGGATGGGGAACACGTGTTCACCGTGGTGGATTCGTGTTGATGTATGGCAAAACCAATACAATATTGTAAAGTGAAAAAAAAAAAAAAAAAAAAAGCTTTACAGACAAGCAAAAGCTGAGAGAATTCAGCACCACCACACCAGCTGTTCCACAAATGCTAAAAGGATCTTCTCTAGACAGGATACACAGAAAAGGTGTATAAAATTGAACCCCAAACAACAAAGTAAATGGCAATGGGATCATACTTATCAATAATTACCTTAAATGTAAATGGGTTGAATGCCCCACCCAAAAGACAAAAAGTGGCTAATGGATACAAAAACAAGACCCCTTTATATGCTGTCTACAAGAGACCCACCTCAAAACAAGGGACACATACAGACTGAAAGTGAAGGGCTGGAAAAAGAGATTTCATGCAAATAGAGACCAAAAGAAAGCAGGAGTAGCAATACTTTTATCATATAAAATAGACTTTGAAATAAAGACCATGAAAACAGACAAAGAAGGACACTACATAATGATCAAAGGATCAATCCAAGAAGAAGATATAACAATCATAAATATACATGCACTCATAATAGGAGCACCTCAATATGTAAGGCAAATGCTAACAAGTATGAAAGGGGAAATTAACAGTAACACAATAATAGTGGGAGACTTTAATATCCCACTCACACCTATGGATAGATCAACTAAACTGAAAATTAGCAAGGAAACACAAACTTTAACTGATACAATGGACCAATTAGACCTAATTGCTATCTATAGGACATTTTACCCCCAAACAATGAATTTCACCTTCTTCTCAAGTGCACACGGAACCTTCTCCAGGATAGATCACATCCTGGGCCATAAATCTAGCCTTGGTAAATTAAAAAAAAAATGAAATCATTCCAAGCATCTTTTTTGACCACAATGCAGTAAGATTAGATGTCAACTATAGGAAAAATAAATATTAAAAATACAACCATATGGAGGTTAAATAACATGCTTCTGAATAACCAACGAATCACAGAAGAAATTAGAAAAAATCAAAATATGCATAGAAATGAATGAAAATGAAAACACAACAATCCAAAACCTATGGGATTCAGTGAAAGCAGTGCTAAGGGCAAGGTTCACAGCAATACAAGCTTACCTCAAGAAACAAGAGAAAAGTCAAATAAATAACCTAACTCTACACCTAAAGCAACTAGAAAAAGAAGAAATGAAGAACCCCAGGGCTAGTAGCAGGAAAGAAATTATAAAAATTAGGGCAGAAATAAATGAAAAAGAAACAAAGGAGACCATAGCAAAAATCAACAAAGCTAAAAGCTGGTTCTTTGAGAAGATAAATAAAATAGACAAACCATTAGCCAGACTCATCAAGAAAAAAAGGGGGAAGAATCAAATCAACAAAATTAGAAATCAAAATGGAGAAATCACAACAGACAACACAGAAATACAAACGATCATAAGAGACTACTATCAGCAATTATATGCCAATAAAATGGACAACTTGGAAGAAATGGACAAATTTGTAGAAAAGTATAGCTTTCCAAAACTGAACCAGGAAGAAATAGAAAATCTTAACAGACCCATCACAAGCATGGAAATCAAAACTGTAATCAGAAATCTTGCAGCAAACAAAAGCCCAGGACCAGACGGCTTCACAGCTAAATTCTACCAAAAATTTAGAGAAGGGCTAACACCTATCCTAATCAAACACTTCCAGAAAATTTCAGAAGAAGGTAAACTTCCAAACTCATTCTATGAGGCCACCATCACCCTAATACCAAAACCTGACAAAGATGCCACACACACACACACACACACACAAACAAAAAACAAAACTACAATCCAATATCACTGATGAACATAGATGCAAAAATCCTTAACCAAATTCTAGAAAACATAATCCAAAAACATATTAAAAGATCATACATCATGAGCAAGTGGGCTTTCTCCCAGGGATGCAAGGATTCTTCAATATTTGCAAATCAATCAATGTGATACACCACATTAACAAATTGAAAGATAAAAACCATATGATTATCTCAACAGATACAGAGAAAGCCTTTGACAAAATTCAACATCAATTTATGATAAAAACCCTCCAGAAAACAGGCATAGAAGGAACATACCTCAAATAATAAAAGCCATATATGATAAACCCACAGCAAACATTATCCTCAATGGTGAAAAATTGAAAGTATTTCCCCCAAAGTCAGGAACAAGACAAGGGTGCCCACTCTCACCACGACTATTCAAAATAGTGTTGGAAGTTTTAGCCACAGCAATCAGAGAAGAAAAAGAAATAAAAGGAATCCAGATTGGAAAAGAAGAAGTAAAACTTTCACTGTTTGCATATGACATGATCCTCTATGTAGAAAACCCTAAAAACTCCACCAGAAAATTACCAGAGCTAATCAATGAATATAGTACAGTTGCAGAATACAAAATTAACACACAGAAATCCCTTGTATTCCTACATACTAACAATGAAAAAACAGAGAAATTAAGGAAACAATTTCATTCACCATTGCAACGAAAATCATAAAATACTTAGGAATATATCTACCTAAAGAAACAAAAGACCTATATATAGAAAACTATAAAATACTGATGAAATAAATCAAAGATGATGCAAATAGATGGAGAAATATACCATGTTCATGGATGAGAAGAATCAATACAGTGAAAATGAGTATATTACCCAAAGCAATCCATAGATTCAATGCAATCCTTATCAAGTTACCAATGGTATTTTTCAGAGAACTAGACCAAATAATTTCACAATTTGTAGGGAAATACAAAAAACTTTGAATAGCCAAAGCAATCTTGAGAAAGAAGAATGGAACTGGAGGAATCAACCTGCCTGACTTCAGGCTATACTACAAAGCTACAGTCATCAAGACAGTATGGTAGTGGCACAAAGGCAGAAATGTAGATCAATGGAACAAAATAGAAAGCCCAGAGACAAATCCACACACCTAAGGACACCTTATCTTTGACAAAGGCAAGAATATACAATGGATTAAAGACAATCTCTTTAACAAGTGGTGCTGGGAAAACTGGTCAACCACTTGTAAAAGAATGAAACTGAACATTTTCTAACACCATACACAAAAATAAACTCAAAATGGATTAAAGGTCTAAACGTCAGAACAGAAACTATAAAACTCCTAGAGGAAAACATAGGCAAAGCACTCTCTGACATAAATCACAGCAAGATCCTCTATGACCCACCTCCCAGAGTAATGGAAATTAAAGCAAAAATAAACAAATGGGACCTAATTAAACTTAAAAGCTTCTGCACAACAAAGGAAGCTATAAGCAAGTTGAAAAGACAGCCTTTAGAATGGGAGCAAATAATAGCAAAGGAAGCAACTGACATAGAATTTATCTCAAAAATACACAAGCAGCTTCTGCAGCTCAATTCCTGAAAAATAAATAAATGACCCAATCAAAAATGGGCCAAAGAACTAAACAGACATTTTTCCAAAGAAAACATACAGATGGCTAACAAACACATAAAACGATGTTCAACATCACTCATTATCAGAGAAATGCAAATCAAAACCACAATGAGGTACCATCTCATGCTGGTCAGAATGGCTGCTATCAAAAAGTCTACAAACAATAAATGCTGAAGAGGGTGTGGAGAAAAGGGAACCCTCTTACACTGTTGGTGGGAATGCAAACTAGTACAGCCGCTATGGAGAACAGTGTGAAAGTGAAATCACTCAGTCGTGTCCGACTCTGTGATCCCATGGACTGTAGCCTACCAGGCTCCTCTGTCCATGGAATTTTCCAGGCAAGAGTACTGGAGTGGG
Source organism: Bubalus bubalis (assembly GCF_019923935.1). Lineage (NCBI taxonomy): Eukaryota > Metazoa > Chordata > Mammalia > Artiodactyla > Bovidae > Bubalus > Bubalus bubalis. The sequence continues at coordinate 34,047,707 of NC_059170.1, read as the reverse complement.
TTGCCATTTCCTTCTCCAGGGGATTTTCCCGATCCAGGGATTGAACCCAGATCTCATGCATTACAGGCAGACGCTTTACCATCTGAGCCACCAGGGAAGCCCAGAGCAGTGTGGAGATTCTTTAAAAAACTGGAAATAGAACTGCCATATGACCCAGCAGTCCCACTGCTGGGCATACACACTGAGGAAACCAGAATTGAAAGAGACACGTGTACCCAAATGTTCATTGCAGCACTGCTTACAACAGCCAGGACATGGAAGCAAGCTAGATGTCCATTGACAGATGAATGGATAAGAAAGCTGTGGTACATATACACAGTGGAATATTACTCAGCTGTTAAAAAGAATGCATTTGAATCAGTTCTAATGTGGTGGATGAAACTGGAGCCTGTTATACAGAGTGAAGTAAGTCATAGAGAAAAACACCAATACAGTATACTAATGCATATATATGGAATTTAGAAAGATGGTAATGATGACCTTATATATGAGACAGCAAAAGAGACACAGATGTAAAGAACAATCTTTTGGACTCTGTGGGAGAAGGCAAGGGTGGGATGATTTGAGAGAATAGCATTGAAACATGTATATTATCATATGTGAAATAGATTGCCAGTCCAGGTTTGATGCATGAGACAGGGTGCTCAGGGCTGGTGCACTGGGATGACCCTGAGGGATGGGATGGAGAGGGAGGTGGGAGTGGGGTTCAGTACGGGGAACACATGTACACCCGTGGCTGATTTACGTCAATGTATGGCAAAAACCATTACAATATTGTAAAGTAATTAGCCTCCAATTAAAATAAAGTAATTAATTAAAAAAAGAACATCAAACATAAAAAAAGAGAAGAGATGGAGAAATTATAAAACAAATGAAATGGGAATGCTGACTATGAGAGAAAAGAGTGAAACAATTTTTCTTTTATTAAATTGCTGTCTCCATGCCTTTTACCATTCAAATCAATCTTTTTTTTAAGATTCTTTCCATAGAGAGCTGCTCCTGGGCCTGAAGTTTCAGGTACTTTAGCATAAAGTGAGGAGAAGGAAGAAGAAAGTGAGGGAAAGCAGGGCTGGAGAAAGGACCCGTGCTTAGAGCCTTTTTCCTACTGAGAACCAGCCTTTTTGCTGCTGTATAGAATCCAAAGGCCAATTCAGCCACAGCTTGGTTTGGTGAGTGTTGGAGATTCGGCTCAGCTGGTGGCATTGAAGTAGGAGAAATCAACAAGATGGTAGGTTATTGGTTCCACGAAGTTCAGCTGTTCACTGTAGAACTGCTTGTTAATAACTGGAAAATCCTAGGTTCATATTCCAGTCCCCCAACAGAAATTAAGTAGAACCTCAGATCCACATCTGGCAGGGCATTTTGCAAAATTTCTTCCTAGTGATTCCAAGTTGGACTTTTGTCTTTTAAAGTATGTGAAGATTTGTCTGGTACTTAGTAAGAACTATGTAAGTTTTCAATATATGTTTGTTGAATAAATTAATGACACTATATAAATTTTCAGTGTATATTTTTAAAATAAAGAAGCAAATGAATACATTTTTGAATTATTGGAGAACTGTATAAATTGATTTTTTCTGATATTAAAGCACCCATTTGGAATATACCTCTCTTCTGTTTTTCAACAACTGTATGTTTGCTCATCTCTCAATTTCCTATTATTTCTGATCTTGAAAGTGTATTCTCTGTGGAATAGAGGCTCTAGAATAAAGGTGGGAATGTAACTTTTGTCTGAGACATGGACTAATGCAAACAATATTACTAATTTCTCACAGGCCAGTCTTGTTTGGCTGTACTCAGGGTCATAGAAACTTAACCTGGGACATTTTAAGACAAAGCAATCAAGATAGAGAAAACCAGTGAGAATCACTTAGCTAACCTCAATAACCATAAGACTAAGACAGAACCAAAAGAAATAAAATTCACATACTTTGTTTGTTGTTCCTCTGCCAAAATAAGTTCTCTAGACCAAATCTTGTTCACTAGAAATCTGCCCAAGGCTTACAGAAGATACAAATTCTCTTTTTCAGTTTTTATTTGTTTTCTTTCCCTAAGATATTTTATCTTTAATATGTTTTGAATCTTATCTTTGAGTTACATAGAAAGATTTCCTGTTTCCAATTACATATTTTATAAAATGAATTAAGATCTTAAGTATCTAGTTTTATATTTCCAATAAGAAAGAAAATGAATTTATTAATAAGGTGGGATACTAACTTATAAACAGAAACCCTTTTTGTAAAAAGTGAAAACTGATTATGATTAATTCTTTTTAATTAATTTTGATTAATCTTTTAATATATTGGAAAGCTGGCATGGGAATGCTAGCTCAAAAAATAATTGCCTTATAACCTACCCTGATCATATCATGTATTACTTTATTTTTAAATATATTCCTCCTATCTCTTTAAGATAAATGCATGTGCTATATGATAACATATTACCTTAAATACTATACTATACTGTTTGTTCCCCCCAAATTATTATCTCCCCACAATTTTTTCTGCCCATGAATGAGACAGTGCATTAAAAAAACTGCAAACTGGAGGCACAGCGAGAAAGGCTTTGTAACTCTAGATAAATTTTCCAATAACTTTGTTAAACAAGTATCTGCTGCATGTTTGGTATAACATTTGGGACAATAGTCACACTTTCTTGGACTTAATTGTGACCACAGCCTTTTGATATAAAATCTGGGCTTTAGTGCTTAAGGGATCTTAGCTTAGACCAGTATTTGCAGTCAATAGGCAGCAATTTATATATTATTTTCCTTCACTCTGAAATTTGTAATAAAAATGATTGCAAACAAATTTATTTTTGTAATAAAATAATAAATGTTCATGTGGAAAAATTTAGGAATTCAAAAAGAAAAGAAAATCACTTTCATCAATTATATTAATATAACCCGGGCATAATATTATTGACATATGGATTCCAAGTCTTTTACTTTTATTCCAAGTCTTTTAAAAATATGTCTAATCATTAAAAGATAAAAATGCAAATTCATGTGTAAAAATAAAATAATAAAATGGTGATGAAATATTAAAATTCTCTTTCCCTCTGCTCTCAATTCACCTCCTTACTTCTTGTTCTTAGTTTTCTCTGTGAAATCATATGCTTATTGATTTGTCTTCTCTAGATCATGTTTTAATTCTTTACTATAAAATTGAAGCATTTATTCAATTTTTATCACATCAACTCCCACATTTTTTTAAATCTTTTGATTTTTTTCATTCACATTTTATTCTTCTGATGAGATTGAAGAATTAGATTAAATTTTCTAAGGCTTTGAATCTGAAATTATTGAGTCATTCTTTATCTTATTTTAGGGTTTTATTTCTTAATTATTGAGGATGATGGTTTAAGTGTTCATGAAAGTTAGGTTCTTATTTCTGCTACTTGGCCCCCAATTAATAGAAAGTCTTAGAAAATCACTTATATTTTCTGGTTCTTAGGTTGTATGCTTATGAAATATTAGGTGTAAATTAAAGGTCTCATAGCTTTAAAATTTTACTATCTGTGGTTATTGAGAAGAGAACAGCTATTTTTTCAGCCCATTTAATTAGAAGGCAATTGATTCAATCATGGAGACTGAAGGGTTATCTCTAATACCTATGATTTATAACTTATTTTCTCTTTTACTTTGACTATAAAAGGATGTAGATACATATTATTTATATAACCCAATGATTAATGAAGAGTTTATTGGAGGCACACACTCTTAGGAAATATGTCACAAATAATGATATTTCCAGTATTGTGCTAGAGATATTGGACTATGGAAAGCCAATTGTTTGAATATTTTCCCAAATCTACATTCACTGTCACCATATTAGTAGTTTGAAATTGGCCATTAAAAAAAAAAAAAAAAAAGAAATCGGCCATTAGAAGTATTTATACCATGGAAATGAGTAAACAGTTACAAATCTGCTTTTTTTTTCTTTCTTTTTCCAGAGAGCCCAGTGTGCAGAAAAGAATTAATTTAACAGGCCTGTGACTGCTATCCTTAGAAAGACCTGCTTGCTAGGTTGGCCTTTGGTCAGTGTCTGGGAAGTTGGATTTTGGGAGACTTCTCGCCATTTCCTAACTGATAAGAAACCTCACTTGCCTAAACTATTTGTGCAAATCATGTGGGTTATGCAGAATGCCTGTTTCCTTCTGAGAATCTGGAATTTTGGTATTCACTGGCAGAAGACTACCTAGAATTCCAGAAAAACCTTGGAAAAGGTAATTATCTTCACAAATAAAATGTATTTCACATGTGTTGTCCAAACTCAATATTGCAGGAATTAGGTGTGTCCTCTGTGACTATACTAGAGAGAAGGATCCTCAAGCTGGCTTCTGGTTTCTTCTCGACTTTGCCCCATGTACTATTTTCTTTTGCTGGTTTGCTGTACACTTTTGCTGTAATAAATCATACCTTGGAGTTCAGCTATGTGTTCAGTCCTGAACACATGAATTTTCTTAGTAAATTGCCAAACTTGGAGGTCATCTTTCTTTTTTTTTGGTGGTGGCAATTTTTTTTTTTTTTCCTGTTAGAACTCTTTATTAAATACGAGACACACGGCCAAACCAAAGCAAAGAAACTGTTAGTACAATATTGGTATGATATATGGAGGGGATCTTAAGACCTTCAACACAGCCAGTATATCCACACACCACTGGTCATATCAAGAAATCTTATTCAGCCAGTAATGTGAAGTGTTACCATATGAAATGTCCTGGGAAGAGTCTCATGATATACTGATAAGGAGAAACATAGAAAAGTGTAATTATGTTTGTGTGTGTGTGTGTTTAAAGTATACAATTATCTGAATGATTATGTATGAAAACATTAATATGGTTACTTTTGGATGATGATACTGGGTAGACAGAATACAATATTAATACTTCCATCATACTTTGTAAAATAATAAAAAATAAAATGAAATATTGGGATTTATAAATGACATATTTTCAAGTAATACTGAAATAAAATACAGATTAGGCAAAATTATATTTCTGAATAGTACTATCAATAATGTATTATTTCAGAGTTCTGTATCATAGAAACTGCAAATTTGAGTCAGACATAACAAAATTTGATAGATTAAGGAGGCTCTAGAGCTAATGATAATTGACTAATAACATTGCTAATGGACATTCTGGATGTAGGACCCTTGATTGGTTCTGTAATTTGTCATGGTCTCCTGTTCCAAATGTCAAGGGGTATTCAAGCCCTGCATTTAATTTTCCTACACAGGTAGTCAAATTTGTCTTCTCAAAGTCTGTTGGTTCAAATTTGTCAAGTCCACTGCATTTAGATTCTGGTTGTTAAGTGGTTTTTCTCTGATATAGATTTGTTAACAGAGATGGATAATTACAGGTCAATTCGGTAACAGGATAACAGGTATTCAATTAATTGATATAGGCATATTGAAATTAAAAAGTAGAAGTATAGTATTTACAAAATTGAAGTTTAGATTAAACCTAATAGCACTGTTGAATAATGACTTGTTTTTCTAGATTTTCCTCAATTCACTAATACATAATTCAAAAGGTATTATTTTCTCCATTTACCTCAAATATTTGTTGGTAAAATCATCCCCACATTCTTCCTCTTGGCCCCCACCTGCAACCCCTCAAGGAGCTATTGCATTCTAGTTAAATATTAGGTCATTATAGTTGCATTCAGGCATATTTGCACAGGAGACAGTTAAATCAGCTCCGTTACTATGTTCTATAAAACTGCATAATTACAGACCTTTCAAAGTTCATCTTATTAACTTGGGGCATGACTACTTCAAAGCAGACATGCTGCAGATCGGTTGAGTCAATATTCCCATGGTACTTTTAGCTTTCAGTCTTGGAAGGAAACAAACATATAGAGGCTCCTGGGTATGTGCTAAAGAAAGTATTAGTCATAACTAAAAATTTCACACAATCATCCAGGATTTTTAAATATCCAGATGCTGGATGCCTTATTTTATAACATTATGTGTAAATGACATATCTAGTGATATCATTTTCATATGCTAATTGAGTCAATTTATAAATACACTCTTGACAGGTGCAGCAGAAGCCAATTGACTTTTAAAAAATTATTTCATTATAATATATATTATATATATATATACACGTATATATTTTTCCAGTGTATTCACATCTAGATCACAATATCCACACCTGATACTCAAAATGATCCTAATTTCTGACTCCTAGGTTTCTAGAAAACTCCATTCATTGGCAAAGATTTCCTTGGACATTGTAGAATAGAAGTTTAGGGATGTGAATAAGGTTAGACTTTAGCATGCTGCTGCTGCTGCTGCTAAGCCACGTCAGCCGTGTCCGACTCTGTGCGACCCCATAGACAGCAGCCCACCAGGCTCCCCCGTCCTTGGGATTCTCCAGGCAAGAACATTGGAGTGGGTTGCCATTTCCTTCTCCAATGCCTGAAAGTAAAAAGTGAAAGTGAAGTCGCTCAGTCATGTCTAACTCTTAGCGACCCCATAGACCACAGCCTACCAGGCTCCTCTGTCCATGGGATTTTCCAGGCAAGAGTACTGGAGTGGGGTGCCATTGCCTTCTCCAGACTTTAGCATAGACTCAGGTAAACCTTAGGAAACATCTTCAATCCTCATAGAAAACACCTGTTTCATTTTCAAATTCTTTTCATCCCCTAATTGTGACTGCTGAGGAAAAACCAGAGGTGTACTGTTGGCTCTTCTTTCCTGTTGCCAGGTTGATCATATTTCTTCAAACTGACACACATTTCCTTTAGGAGTTTCAGTTTGACAGTACCACTCTCTTTAGTTAAATAAGTCTCTTCCCATAGGGAATAGAATAGGTTGGTCATCCTCCCCACTTACCAAGGCCATGTCCACACCAGGACCATGCCATAGAACACCCAACCCTTACCATTGCCACACTCTTGTTCCTACTGTTGTCCTTTCTTCCTTTCACTGAAGAATGAGCGCACTGTCTCCTCCATCCAAACTGCTGCCATCATCCTCTGGGACTTCAACATCTCCATGTACAGCTTATTCAACCACCTGATCCCAATCCGTGAGCTCATGTTCAGGGACTTTTTTGCTAAAATAGTTATTTTCATTTTATGTTCAAAGAATTTGTCAGTAAAAGAAATCACATATTACAAATAAAACTTTCAATTGTTGATAGATGATTATTAAATCTAATTTCAAATACGGCTAGAAAATAAATAGAAGCAGTGGGGAGAAGTAACAGCAAATTGTTGTTGTTCAGTCATCCAGTCATGTCCGACTCTTTGTGACCCCATGAACTGTAGCACGCCAGGCCTCCCTGCCCTTACCATATCCCGAAGTTTGCCCAAGTTCATGTTCATTGTATCAGTGATGCCATCAAGCTATCTCATCCTGTGATGCCCAGTCCTCCTTCTGCCCTCAATCTTTCCCAGCATGAGGGACTTTCTAATGAGTCAGCTGTTCGCATCAGATGACCATATACTGAAGTTTCAGCTTCAGAATCAGTACTTCCAACAAATGTTCAGGGTTTATTTCCCTTAATATTGACTGGTTTGATCTCCTTGATGTCCAAGGGACTCCCAGGAGTCTTCTCCAGCACCACAGTTTGAAGGCATCGATTCTTCCGTGCTCTGCCTTCTTCATTGTTCAGCTTTCACAACCCTATGTGACCACTGGGAAGACCATAGCCTTGACTATATTGACCTTTGTCAGTGCAGTAATGTCTGCTTTTTAACATACTGTCTAGGTTTGACAGATTTCCTGCCCAGAAGCAGTTGTTGTCTGATTTCATGGAAGCAGTCACTATCCGCAGTGATTTTATAGTCCAAGAAGAGGAAATCTGTCACTACTTCCACATTTCCCCCCTTTACTTGCCATGGAATAATGGGACCAGATGCCATTATCTTAGTTTATTATTTAGTCTTAAACGAGTTCTTTCACTCTCCTCCTTCACTCACATCAAGAAGCTCTTTAGTTCCTCTTCGCTTTCTGCCATGAGTGATATCATCCATATATCTGAGGTTGTTGATGTTGAAACATGAACAGCATATACATCACCAAATAAGGCTGATGATCTACATCCAGACTTGAACAGTGCTAGGAAACCCTACAATCTGGAGTTCTAATTAGGAAACAGTCCCTGCAGTGTGTCCACAGCATACATGAGACCTCAAATTGCAGTTTTGGGGACTCCCACTTATAATCCCAGGCCACACCGTGATATCATCATCAATTTGCGTACAAAAATGCAGCTCTGGATTGTTTTCAGAAAAACTTTCACAATGTTATTTTTTTTACCTTGAGAGTAGTGAGATTTCATCAGATCCCAGGTGTTTAGCCAAATTTCCAGAGGCTCAAGAGTTCCAAAACCCACTCCCATTCTTATCTAAAGTGCTGCTTGACTTGCTGTGCTTGCAGGCAGGCACAGAATCTGGGCAGTGTCCAAGCATATCAGAAGAAGGTCAGAGGCCTGCCCTCTTCCTTCTGAAGCCTAAAGAGATTCACATCCTCCCTACTTCCTCCCTACCTCAGTCACAGTCTCATGGCTGCTACCAGCAAGACCTGCTGTTTTCTGAAATATTGAATTAAAGTGTCCACTCTGGATGACCACATTCTATAATTGCACCTTCTCTCTCTGCTTCATTTATGTCCATAACACCCATCTGATAAAAGTATAAGGCTTAGACCAACCCAGACTTTTGTCTTTGTGACCACAGTGAATTATCTGATTGTTTCTGGGAAACATACCACACATGTTCCAAATACAAAGACATGTACAGATGCAATTCTAAATGTGTTCTCTTAAAACCAATTTAGGCACTCGGCTCTCATGTGATCCTATAGGCAGCTTTCTCTTCCCTTCTCTATGAGAGCCATTTCAAATTTTATTAAAACATTTCTCCCCATTGAAATCGGTATTCTTACCTCTATAGATATTCTTACTCCTTAGTTCAAAGATAAAACAAGTTACATCACATAAAAATAACCTCCATTTCCAGTCACTTCCCTATTCACACTTACATCTATAATTGACTCTGTTGACTGTTTCTTCTCTGCCTTGTTTACATAGCTTTTTCTGTCTTCTGACTCTTGTCCAACATTATTTCACTTTATTTCACAATATTTCAAAATATTTCACAATTATTTCAACATTATTTCATATTACTCCTAGATTAGTAATTAAAAAGGAAATAACAACCTACTTCAAGTACCAATTATCTCACAATAATGGCTCCATTTCTCTCTTCATTCAAGCCAAGTTTCATTTTCTCTCTTTTAAAATATTAAGGTGAAATTCACATAGCACAAAATTAATTTATTTTAAGTGATCAATTCAGTATCTACTAGTTCATTAACAATACTGGACAACAATCACCTTGACCTAGTTCTAAGCTTTCCTACTTTTAACACTTCAACCCCACCTAAACAGTTCTTTCCAAGTTCTTCATGTATAGCAGTAGGTAATCTCTTCAAGCTTAAATGATTTAAAAAAAAAATCTTCCTTTTTTTGACAGCTCAAGTACATTCAACTATTCCTCCTTATTAAAACCTGTTGCTTGCTTGAATTTTATTAATTAATGTCCTCATTCATTATACAAATCTTTGTTTGTTTCTCAGTTGTTAAGTCACGTCTGACTCTGCAATCCCATGGACTGAAGCATGCAAGTCTTACTTGTCCTTCACTGTCTCTTGGAGTTTGCTCAAATTTTGTCCATTGAGTTGGTGATGCTATCTAAGCATCTCATTCTCTTTCACTCCCTTCTCCTCTTGCCCTCAATCTTTCCTAGCATCAAGATCTTTTACAAGTGGCCAAAGTATTGGAGCTTCAGATTTGGCATCATTCATTTAACTTCCAGTGAATATTCTGGGTTGATTTTCTGGCTTGATCTCCGTTCAGTCCAAGAGACTTTCAAGACTCTTCTTCAATACCTTAATTTGAAAGCATCAGTTCTTCAGCACTCAGCCTTCTTTATGGTCCAGCTCTCACATTTGTACATGACTACTGGAAAAACCATAGCTTTGACTGTATAGACCTTTGCTGGAAAAGTAATGCCTCTGCTTTTTAATACACTGTCTAGTTTATCATAGCTTTCTTTGCAAGGATTAGGTGTCTTATAATTTCATGGCTGCAGTCATATCCACAGTGATTTTGGAGCCCAAGAAAATAAAATCTGTCATGGCTTCCACTTCCCCCGCCTCCATTTGCCATGAAGTGATGGGACCAGATGCCATGATCTTAGTTTTCTGAATGTTGAGTTTTAAGTCAACCTTTTTCACTCACCTTTTCACTTCCATCAGGACATTCTTTAGTTCCTCTTCACTTTCCACCATTAGAGTTGTATCATCTGCATATCTGAGGTTGTGATATTTCTCCCAGAAATCTTGATTCCAGCTTATGATTCATCCAGCCAAGCATTTCACATGATATATTCTTGCCTGGAGAATTCCATGGATAGAGGAGCCTTGAGGGCTACAGTCCATGGGGTCACAAATAGTCAGATGTGACTAGGCAACTAACACTTTCACTTTCACTCTGCATATAAGTTAAATATAAATAGGGTGACAATATACACCCTTGTCATACTCCTTTCCCAATTTTGAACCAATCAGTTGTTCCATGTAAAGTTTTAACTGTTGCTTCTTGCTCTCACATAGGTTTCTCAGAAGACAGGTAAGGTGGCGTGATATTCCCATCTCTTTAAGAATTTTCCACAGTTTGTTGTGATACACACAGTCAAAGGCTTTAGCATAGTCAGTGAAGCAGAAGTATCTTTATAGGACAGCTATTGTTGACCCAAGAATGTGCAAGGTGCTAAGGACACATTAACATGTAAAAGTAGACTAAGATCTTCTATTGTAGTGGCAGAGGCTGCCATTAATCAGAAAATAACACCAAAACATGTAAAATTGAAACTATGACAAAACTGCAAAAGTGAGATACATGGTGCAAATGGCAGAAGATTACATTGGTGGCTAATGTTCATATAGTGCTTAAAATGTACCAGACATTTCTAAACACTTTACACATATTAACTTACTTAATATTCATAGCAAGTCTGTGATATGGATATTATTACAAGCCATACTTTCAGATGAGAAAGCTTAGATGAAACTAGTTTACTTAACATCAGTAAGGTTACATCAACCCAAATACTGTTGCAGAAGTTTGAATACAGGTAATCTGGTGTTACAAACTCTGCATATGATCATATAAACTGGAGAGGTTAGGTGGAATGGAGGGATATTTTTCACTTTCCAAGAGTGAGGATTTTTTATGCAGAGCCCTGTGGGCATGATGAAAAGTTTGTTCGTCATCTTATAAGAAAGAAAATTTTAAAATACTTTAAAATCAAGTATAATTTGTAGGGTAATAGTTGGTGGATTACCATGAAACTAATTTATTGAAAAGGGACTAGAATAGTTGAAAGAAGACCCATTTAACAACCAATGCAGTAGTGAACGCATCAAAGAATGAGTGATACATGAAAGAAAGATAATGCTTGAAGAGACAGAGAGAAACAGACAGACTTCAGAAATTTATAGGCTGTAAAAAATCGTTGGTACTTAGTGATCAATTGGGTGTATACAATTCTTTAAAAGGTAATGTCAAGGATTACTTCTAAATGCATGATTTGTTTCACCAGTTGAGTTGAGACAGAGATTGCTTGATAAAAACCAGGTTGGAAGATGGAAGTTTGGTTTTAGACATGACGAACTTGAGAGGCCTGTGGGTAGAATCCAGAGGAGAGATCTGATAGAGAAATAAATCTCTGATTATTTCTTATAGGCAATTCAAATCATGTACTAGGATGTGATAATCTGAGAAGGAAAAAAAAAAAAAAAGACAAAAACAAGGAGAAGACAAGGGGCTCTAAGGTACAAACCTCAAGCTCCAGCATTTAAATAGGATAAAAGAGGTTGATTAAGTGAAGGACAGAAACAACCCCAACCCAACAAGCAGCAAACCTGTATACCCACATAAACAAACATAGCAAAGAAATAAATGCATTACCTGAGCACTACTGAACAATTATTTCTATTAAGAATGATGAAAAATCCTACTCTGATTTACTTGAGGTTAGGATGTGGAAATGTTGGGGTCAGTTTTAGTGAGCCCCTTAAAATCTAGTCTGATATAAGAAAATCACGAGCTAACATTCATAGTCCACACAAAGGAAGGATTTATTAAGCAGCCAGTTAATAATTAGAAAAGCAGGGAAAAAACTAGGATTATGTTGTGCCACTAAAGTCTAGAAAAGATGTTCCCAAAAGCAGAATATTCCACAAAAGCAGTGCTCATTACTGTCTAATGCTGCTGAGAGGCCAGGAAAGACAAAGACTGAAAACTATTCTCTAAACATAATGGTGTCAAGTTCATTGAAGATTTTATTCAGATCATCCATAAAATGTCCTTGAAACAAAGATATGGTGAGGGCCTCTTGTGGTAGCACTTGCCGTCATCATAACTTCAATTTTTTCCAGTGATGTGTTGATTAGTGTGTCTGCACCACTGGACTTTAAGTTCCAGGAGTGCAGGGGTTACATTTGCTTCACCAGCCTATGTGTTCATTTGCCACAGGACAGTGCTTACCCTAAAGTCTGGGTCATTGTGGGAATAGTGTAAGTGTGTTTCATATAAATGACTTGGGAAAGAAAGATTAAGTGTTAAAATAGCCCAAAATCCTATTCCACTTTGTTTTCTCTTATATTAGGCCAAAGCTCCTTTGATCACTGCTAACAGTTACTAAAAGGGCTTCATTATTCCACATGATGGTACAGATCATTGCTATGTGGGAAGTTTTGCTTTAATATTTAGAGAAAATTTTCTAATTTCATCAAAGAACAAAATATATTTTTACATTACAATGCTCTTTCATACATGATACAGTCTTTCTAATTTTCAGAACTTTTTTTCTGAACATCCATTCTCCCTGAATGTGGGAGACTGAACTTTGGATTGACTGAACTTTGATTTGACTCTCCTGGACTTTCTAATATTATAATTTCCCAACAAATCTGTAGTCTAAATAGTTTTTTTTTTCCCCAAAGAATTGAGTTTATAAGACTTCAATCAGGCCCATTATACCTCATTGATTTTGATGATATATTTATCTAACAGGATGGCAGACTAAACCAACTGGTGATTCTGAAAGGTTTTTCATGGTATATATTGACATTTATATTCATTTTCTTTTTTTTGGCTTCTAATACCTAGATTTCTCTCTCTCTCTCTCTCTCTTTTTTTTTTTTTTTGCCTTGGGAGTATTTGGGGAATTCCCAGGTGGTGCAATAGTAAAGAATCCACCTGCCAATGCAGGAGATACAAGAGACAGCTTCAATCCCTGGGTCGGGAAGATCCCTTAGAGAAGGAAACGGCAAACCACTCTAGTATTCTTACCTGGAAAGTCCCATGGACAGAGGAGCCTGGTGGGCTACACAGGGTGACCAAGAGTCACACAGGACTGAGGACAGCATAGCACATACACATATATGGGAAATAGTACATGGTTTAAGTACTGTTGTACCAGTACTATTGTACTGGTAAAAAAAGAACAATGTGCTCAGTGGTCTAACTCTGTAAAGCATTTCCATTGTACAAACTGTCAACATCACAACCAAAAAGAAGATAAATACTGCAAAAGAAAAGATTCATCATGGATTGAATAAAAGGTTAGAGACTCATGATTACAGAGCAGAGAAGTACCATAAGGAAATTACACACTGAAACCCAGGTACCCTAAACCTTTCACTATTGCTTTCTCCAGAAAAAGAAGTGGCTTTTTGTGTAGCTCTCATTGATGCGCTTTGCTCTACACACAATCCATCCTTTACTGTGCTGATAACCTGAGCACTGTGCACTTTCAGAGTCTCACCCGTTCATTTTCTGCCCATTGTGTTTATCCACTCTTGTACCATCATATTAGTCTTTCCTCCCTCTGCTCTTTTTCTCACCACTCTAATATTTAACATGAACATTAGGGAGGCTTGATTTCAGGTTTGTTCCACGCTGGCACACTGGAAAAGTCTCCTTTTCATGGCGAGCAGTTTGGATCACTCCAAGACAGGATTTATTTTTAAAGTTCCACATTGCACATTGTTGGCTCTCCAATATCTTCTGGCAATAAGACACCAACAAGACAGAACACATAAAAAAAAGAAGAAAAACACCCAAACATTTTCTTTCCCCCTTTCCGTATTCTCCCTAAGCCAAGTTTGGAATGACTTAAGGGAGGGGTTTTTCTTTCCTTTTCTTCTTTGCCTAAAACTGGCTGCTATTAGGCACCTTTTTGGATTCCAACATTTTCCTGTTGGCCTCTCCTGACGGAATCTACAACTGAGTTCTAGCACATTTTACGTATCCAAGAAACCACTACTTAGGGGAGAAATGGGCCTTTGGTTGAAGAACAACAGGCTCTACATTTTAAGGATTCTCTCTTTTGGGTGGAACTAACCACATTCCTTAGGATTTAACCCATTCTGACCACTTCCGACATCATAAAAAATAAAACTGTCAGCTGTGGTTGTAATAGTTTATCACCCTGTAAGGTGAATCAGCACTAGTGGAAGGCAAGTGTTTGGTCTTTGAAGATGGTTATGAGCAACAAACCAAATGTCTTGAGTCTTTCTTTGAAGAGAACTATTCCCTTCTAAAGGTTATCACTGAACTTCTTTTTCTTTGTTTCTCTGTTTCTTTCATGATAGACATCTGTGTCAAAAGTACATGATCATTTGTAATGTACGTTTCCATACCCCAACCATCCCCGGTTGTTACCACAAAGAAAGTTATGTTTGTGGACAGATTTCTTCCCAATGAAGTGTGCGTAGGTCTGTGTAGGTCTTCACACCCTGCGGTTTTACTCCAGTCTCAGAGCATCTGTGGGCTGAGGAATGGAACTGTGTAGCATAGTGTTTACCCACTTACCTTCTCAGTAAAATGGAGAAGAAATAGGTAAATTCTGTTCACTAAGAAAAGTTAGCTACTCAGGACAGGTATCAAAGTTTTATACAGTGTTTATACAGAATTTAACTGAGAATTTCAATTAGAAAGTGAGTTGGCAGATGCTAATAAGTGAAATTTATTGGAGAAGGAAATGACAACCCACTCCAGTGTTCTTGCTTGGAGAATCCCAGGGATGGGGGAGCCTGGTGGGCTGACGTCTATGGGATTGCACAGAGATGGACACTACTGAAGTGACTTAGCAGCAGCAATAAGTGAAATTTAATTGGGATTCTACAACTGGGAGAATATCTTCTTTGTGTTTCCTACAGATTCTAGGAATCGAGAGCTACATTAAACCCTCCCAAATTTTTAAAACCATCAAAGACAAAAACAAACAACAAACAACCCAACAAGCAACAAACCTGTATACCCACATACACAAGCATAGCAAAGAAATAGATGTACATTACCTGACCATTACTGAACAATTCTTTCTATTAATAATGATGAAAAAATCCTACTCTGATTTACTTGAGGTTAGGATGTGGAGATGTTGGGGTCAATTTTGGTGAGCCCCTTAAGAGCTAGTCTGATGTAAGAAAATCATGAGCCAACATTCACAGTCCACACAAAGGAAGGATTTATTAAGCAGCCAGAAATCCAGACAGCTAGCAAGCTTGGCTTTATTCTGCTCACCACAGTAGAAATTACCCCAGACTTTGTTAATGCTTGCTTGGTTGCAAATGCCTCACTTGTTGCTTATACAGTGTTCCTTGGGCAGTGATCCTTATTTGGAAGAGCTGTTGGCAGCACACATTTTCAAAAAAAGAATAAACTACCAAGCACCAAATACACTCATCACCATGTAACAGTGATGACAGAAAAGCAAAACAAGGATTAGAATCGTCTGATAGTCACTCTCTTTTTTTTAGCCAATAGGCTTATTTCCATAGCCATTTATAGATAGGGTCTTTATGCCTTTTCCATAAGTCTATTTTAATTATTTTATCTCAGAAGGCATCAATTACATTTGTTCTGTCTTAATACTTCTTAGCCTCTAATTTTTGCCTGTTTGTGTTTTCTTCACCAAGAATTACCAGAGGAGTGGAGGTATGGAGGACACCAGCCTCACCTTCATGCCCCTGAAGACACTGGATACATTTCCAAAAACTCAGCTCAAGTGCTAAGAATAATGATCCATATCCGTATCAGGATCTGGGTCTATTTATTTATCTCTCACTTACTGTATACCCCTGTCTCTGCACCGGAAGCTTTAAGTTGAGAACATACAATTCAGGATTCAGCTAATCAAGTGAATGTTTCTTGTTTCTGCCTGCCTGAGAATCTTTTCCCTTTTTCCATAGGGACAGCACCCTGGTTTTCCTTTGTAAGCATCATCCCTCTTCCACACTTATTATATGTGGTTTGGGTGGGTCTAACACACTAATTCCTGCATCTCCTGAGCAAGGGGGTGGGAATGGGACCTATAGCAGACTTTGTTGGTGGTCTTTCCATGTTCCTTCAGATCCCCTCTACATTTCTATGCCTATATTTTGGCTTCTTCAGCCAGCAAAAGCATGATTGATAGAGGGCTACCTTGATCTTGATGAAATCTATTGTGTCCACACACAAGGCAGGTGGGAAATATCCAAGGGGGGGGGCATTAAAATTTACCCTGAATGTAGTTTTTACCTAATAACTAGATTATGTGGGAGTATAAATGCCCCAAATATACCTCAAATACTTCACTTCTTGATGGGGATAATTCTTCCATGTTTGTTTTAGCAGGAAATATTCTTGCAATATTAAGTGCCACTCTCTCACTTGTACCTGACTTAACATCCCTGTATTGGCTGACTTCTTTGTCACCCACTCACATTCCTTGCAACTTCCAATAAACTATTCTCACAGATATCCTTGGCTTAGGTCTACTTCTGGAGGAACCTGAACTAAGACACAACCAAGTCCTGGAAACATAAGAGCATTCCATCCCTTCAGTGACTGATTGTGGACGCAAACCTGACCCAAGCCAGACAGTGACAAACTCAACCTTTTCTGGAACCATTGAATGAGAGGTGTTTCCTTTCTATTGAGATTCCTTAGTGTACGAAATATAAGCTGGGGTCTCTCCCTCATGAGAGGAGTGCTTTTGAAAATAAATCCAGCACTCAAGAAAGCAGTGCCTAGAAGTGAAGAGGATGATTTTCTTGATGGGTTCAGCTATACCTGAAAGTTTGATCTACAACTCGTCTCTTCAAATTTTTGCTTGCTTTTCAGTTGCTGAGTCATGTTTGACTATTAGCAATCCCATGGACTACAGCATGCCAGGCTCCTCTATCCTCCACTATCTCCTGGAATTTGATCAAATTTATGTCCATTGAGTTGGTGATTCTACCTAACCATCTCATACTCTGCTGCCCCTTTCTCCTTTTGCCTACAATCTTTCCCAGCAACAGGGTCTTTTCCAATGAGTCAGCTCTTCACATCAAGTGGCCAAAGTATTGGAGTTTCAGCTTTAGCACCAGTGCTTCCAATGAATATTCAGAATTAATTTCCTTTAGGATTGATTGGTTGAAGCTCCTTTTAATCCATGGGACTCTCAAGAGTCTTCTCTAGCATGACAATTTGAAAGCATCTATTCTTCAGCACTCAGCCTTCTTTATGGTCCAACTCTCACATCCGTACATGACTACTGGAAAAACAATAGCATTGACAATATGGACCTTTGTTGGCAAAATGATGCCTCTGCTTTTTAATATGCTGTCTAGGTTTGTCATAGCTTTACTTCCAAGGAGCAAGTGTCTTTTAATTTCATGGCTGCATTCACCCTCTGCAGTAATTCTGGAGCCCAGGAAGATAAAAATCTGTCACAGCTTCCCCTGTTCCTCTTCTATTTGCTATGAAGTGATGGGACTGGCTGCCATGATATTAGCTTTTTGAATGTTGAGTTTTAAGCCAGCTTTCTCACTCTCCTCTTTTCACCCTCATCAAGAAGCACTATAGTTCCTCTTTGCTTTCTGCCATGAGAGTGGTATCATGTGTATCTGAGGTTGTTGATATTTCCCTAGCAATCTTGATTTCAGCTTGTGATTTACTCATGAACCTATTTTCCTCCTCTCATCATTTTACAAGCCAAAATGAGTTGTTTCTTTTTCTTTAAACTGACAGAGCTGTGATTAATTGAGGTAAGAGATAGCCAGCTCCATGTTCACTTGCTTTCAATGTAGTGCTGGCCAGCAAGGAGGGGTCAGGTGCTCTGGTCTCTACATTTATGATATATGTGGTGCTCAGACATTAGATCTGAATGGAAAGCAGAAGCTCTGGAATCTGAATGCTAAGGGGCTGTCTTTTCTCTACTTTTACCACAAAAGTTGAGGCAGACCATACTCTAATTTTTGTTTGGATAAAGGAGAAAAAACTGTCTGAAATATTTTACTGTCTTCTTACGTGAGAATTTTTGCTGGATATAAACAGATGGTCATTTGAGAACAAAGTATTAGGTAATGAAATTTGTCCACATGACTTAAATGACTGTCTTATTTTTTTATTTGTAAATTGCAGGATGCATTATTTGTTTTAATTAAGCAATGTCAAAAATGGCTTTGTGACATTTTCCTTCTAGGATTTGGAACCTATACACATCAGGTTTGTGCATGAGAACCAGAAATTAAAATTGACCACAGCTAATGGGAACCTGCTCAGGCCTATTTTATAGACTCCGCTGAGTGAAGTGTTAAGAGAAAACAGGCTAAGTGAAGAAGGGAAAGCCCAATTCTGCCTTTTCAACAAGATTTAATAATGTATAACCCTCAGAAAGTAACATATGATCAGAATTACAAACTCTGTTTTGTTGCTTTTCTAGCATAAGGATTTGTTAAGCACCCAAAAGGAATTTGTTTGTCTTCATATTTTTAATTCAACTTCAGTGTCTTCAATTAGAGCATGCTGTCTGAACAAATATATGGTCAAGGAGTTCTGATGCTATATCTTAAGGTGTACATACCTAATTGGAGATTTTAGGGTTGATGGTTACAGAATGAATTCTTGTTGGCAAGGTGACGAGTGTAAAATATCTTTCTATTTTGTTTTTATTCTGTGTATGAAGCACATAAAAACATAAGGGAATCCAGGAGATGCTTGCCTTGTTATTAGCCTTTTTCAACGTTCCCAGAAGGCATCTTCTGCTTCCATTAACTGAGTCTCTTTTTATGGGTTCCACCTTCCTTCAAGTTTAATTTTGTGAGGTATTATGAATACTCTTCTTTGAAGACATATGGCAGCCTTCAGGTATTCCACGGCTCTGAGGAAGGGCATAAAATATGCAGAATGAGATCTTTTATTAACAACTCTATTGACACTAGCAAAAAAAGGTTGGGATCCTTCTAGTTTGATCTCTGGAGACTGCTCTTTCCTTTAGGATATGGATATATATATATATATATATATATTTTTTTTTTTTTTTCAGAATTCAGTGGCCAGCTGCAGTTGTATGTGTTTAATTTTTTTTAAGTTTTTTTTTTTTAAATTAAACTTTTTAAAAATGATTTTCTGTTTACTCAGTTGGCTCTCCTACATTGGACTTATCTCCATTATACATGTGGTCCCATCCTGGGTTTGTCTTTTTTCCTATGGCTGAAACTTCCCAAAGATACAGTCCTTTAAAAAAAATAAGAGATGCCCTAAAGTCAAAGAAAGCAGCTCAGGACTTGGTTGTTCGTAATTCAGTTGTAAATACTTTTAGTGGAGAGATGTTCTATCAATTATACACTGATTTGCAAAAAAAAGGCCTCAAAACTTTATGGATTGAGACAGGATGTATTGCTTATTAAAATTATGTGGGCTGCAGAGTAGTTCTTCTGATGCTTTCACCTGGGCTCACTCCAATGGCTGCATTTATTTGTGGGTTGGCTGGAGTTAGAGTGTCTACAGTAGCCTCATCTATCTTAGAAACAAGGAAAATGAGAGTAGTAAATGCCTGCAAAACACTCAGCAGCTGCTTTCTTTGCGTTAACAGGTGTGAGCCTGGAGAAATGGCCCAGGTACAACTGTCTCATCCCGATTTATGGAACACAGGAATGTTTAAGCTTAAGTAGCAGATCAGTTGTTAAATAATTACATTATTGGAGGTGTTATAAGTTAGAGCCTCATCCTAAATTTTCGGCAAAGATTAACAAAGTCATCTGGAGTAAGGAGGTGTTTTGATGAAATATTTACTTTCATTTCAGGATCAAAGGACTCATTAACAAAAGAAATCACTCATTACACACAAATAATTTCAATTTTTATAGATTATTTGACTTAATTTCAATATGCAATCATTAAAAGAAAAGAAATAGAAACAATAGAAGTAACAGCTTGCATGTACGCATGTGTGCACAGTTGTTCAGATGTACCCAATTCTTTGTGATCCCATGGACGGTAGCCCTCTAGGCTCCACTGTCCATGGAATTTTCCAGGCAAGAATACTGAAGTGGGTTGCCATTTCCTCCTCCAGGGAATCTTCCTCACCCAGGGAATTGAACCCAAGTCTCCTGCATCTCCTGCTTTGGCAGGTGCATTCTTTACCACTGAGTCACCTGGGAAGCCCCAAGGAACAGTGTTCAGTTCAGTTCAGTTCAGTTGCTCAGTCGTGTCCGACTCTTTATGACCCCATGAATTGCAGCACGCCAGGCCTCCCTATCCATCACCAACTCCCAGGGTTCTCTCAAACTCACATCCATCGAGTCAGTGATGCCATCCAGCCATCTCATCCTCTGTCATCCCCTTCTCCTCCTGCTCCCAATCCCTCCCAGTATCAGAGTCTTTTCTAATGAGTCAACTCTTCGCATGAGGTGGCCAACGTACTGGAGTTTCAGCTTTAGTATCATTCCTTCCAAAGAACACCCAGGACTGATCTCCTTTAGAATGGACTGGTTGGATCTCCCTGCAGTCCAAGCGATACTCAAGAGTCTTCCCCAACACCACAGTGTATGCATCAATAAATTGGGCTGACAACATATATCCAAACTTGGACAGTGAACGAAAGTCCATTGTTAGCAGCAATCTGGAGTCCCAATTGGGAAAGGGTCTCAGGTGGTGCATGCACCACTCAAGTGAGGCTTCAAATTGCAGTTTTGAGGGTCCCTGCTTATAATCCCAGCCCTCAAATTGATATTGTCATCAGTTTATGTGCAAAAATGAAGCTCTGGTTTAACTTTTACAATGTTGTTTGTTTCACTTTGTGAGTCATAAGACTTCTTAGACTCTGGGGGGTTGGCCAGACCTCCAAGAGCTCAAGAATTCCAAGACTCATTCCCTTTCTTATCTAACATGCTGCCTGACTTGTTGTGCTTGCAAGTGGGCACAAAACCTGGGCTGTGTCCAGGCAGATTAGAAGCAGGTCAGTGGGCTGCTTTCCTGTTTCTGAAGCCTGATAAAGACTTCCTCCATTTTAATATTCCTAATAGGAGGCTTCCTTTCTTCTGAGGGGTCAGAAAGTAGAGGGTATTAGGAAATGAAAAGGGTAACAATTTGGCTCTCTGCAAATTATACCTTAATAAAGCTGTTATTAAGAAAACTAAATAACATAATGAAACGACTGGCTTTAAAAAAAAATAAAAATTGCTTATTTGTAGCATTTGCCATCTTCTGCCATTGTGTAAATCTTCTACACTGGTCAATATCAACCATTTGTTTAAACTGGGAAAACACATGCACAGTGAACTCATATGAGCCTGGACAAGCCTGCTCTAGCACACTAACCAGGAATACTTTTTTAAAAAAATTGAGCATTACCAGGAAATGGAAAAGAAGTTTATGGTTTCTAAACACATTGGAGGAATGATATTTGAACATGTGGATGGGAGATAAGGCAAAATCATTGGTGAAATCTTTTACTACCTATGAAGGAAAACTAGTCAATCTAATCACACTAGGACCACAGCCTTGTCTAACTCAATGAAACTAAACCATGCCCGTGGGGCAACCCAAGACGGGTGGGCCATGGTGGAGAGATTTGACAGAATGTGGTCCACTGGAGAAGGGAATGGCAAACCACTTCAGTTTGCTTGCCTTGAGAACCCCATGAACAGTATGAAAAGGCAAAATGATAGGATACTGAAAGAGGAACTCCCCAGGTCAGTAGGTGCCCAATATGCTACTGGAGATCAGTGGAGAAATAACTCCAGAAAGAATGAAGGGATGGAGCCAAAGCAAAAACAATACTCAGCTGTGGATATGACTGGTAATAGAAGCAAGGTCCAATACTGTAAAGAGCAATATTGCATAGGAACCTGGAATGTCAGGTCCATGAATCCAGGCAAATTGGAAGTGGTCAAACAAGAGATGGCATGAGTGAATGTTGACATTCTAGGAATCAGTGAGCTGAAATGGACTGGAATGGGTGAATTTAACTCAGATGACCATTATATCTACTACTGCAGGCAGGAATCCCTCAGAAGAAATGGAGTGGCCATCATGGTCAACAAAAGAGTCCGAAATGCAGTACTTGGATGCAATCTCAAAAACGACAGAATGATCTCTGTTCGTTTCCAAGGCAAACCATTCAATATCACAGTAATCCAAGTCTATGCCCCAATCAGTAACGCTGAAGAAGCTGAAGTTGAACAGTTCTATGAAGACCTACAAGACATTTTAGAACTAACACCCAAAAGAGATGTCCGTTTCATTATAGGGGACTGGAATGCAAAAGTAGGAAGTCAAGAAACACCTGGGGTAACAGGAAAATTTTGCCTTGAAATATGGAATGAAGCAGGGCAAAGACTAATAGAGTTTTGCCAAGAAAATGCACTGGTCATAACAAACACCCTCTTCCAACAACACAAGAGAAGACTTTATACATGGACATCACCAGATGGTCAACACCGAAATCAGGCTGATTATATTCTTTGCAGCCAAAGAAGGAGAAGCTCTATACAGTCAGAAAAAACAAGACCAGGAGCTGACTGTGACTCAGACCATGAACTCCTTATTGCCAAATTCAGACTTAAATTGAAGAAAGTAGGGAAAACCACTAGACCATTCAGGTATGACCTAAATCAAATCCTTTATGATTATACAGTGGAAGTGAGAAATAGATTTAAGGGCCTAGATCTGATAGATAGAGTGCCTGATGAACTATGGACTGAGGTTCCTGACGTTGTACAGGAGACAGGGATCAAGACCATCCCCATGGAAAAGAAATGTGAAAAAGCAAAATGGCTGTCTGGGGAAGGCTTACAAATAGCTGTGAAAAGAAGAGAAGCAAAAAGCAAAGGAGAAAAGGAAAGATATAAGCATCTGAATGCAGAGTTCCAAAGAATAGCAAGAAGAGATTAAAAAGCCTTCTTCAGAGATCAATGCAAAGAAATAGAGGAAAACAACAGAATGAGAAAGACTAGGGATCTCTTCAAGAAAATCAGAGATACCAAAGGAACATTTCATGCAAAGATGGGATCGATAAAGGACAGAAATGGTATGGACCTAACAGAAGCAGAAGATATTAAGAAGAGATGGCAAGAATACACAGAAGAACTGTACAAAAAAGATCTTAACAACCCAGATAATCACGATGATGTGATCACTGACCTAGAGCCAGACATCCTGGAATGTGAAGTCAAGTGGGCCTTAGAAAGCATGACTACAAACAAAGCTAGTGGAGGTGATGGAATTCCAGTTGAGCTATTCCAAATCCTGAAAGATGATGCTGTGAAAGTGTTGCACTCAATATGCCAGCAAATTTGGAAAACTCAGCAGTGGCCACAGGACTGGAAAAGGTCAGTTTTCATTCCAATCCCAAAGAAAGGCAATGCCAATAAATGCTCAAACTACCACACAATTGCACTCATCTCACATGCTAGTAAAGTAATGCTCAAAATTCTCCAAGCCAGGCTTCAGCAATATGTAAACCGTGAACTTCCTGATGTTGAAGCTGGTTTTAGAAAAGGCAGAGGAACCAGATATCAAATTGCCAACATCTGCTGGATCCTAGAAAAAGCAAGAGAGTTCCAGAAAAACATCTATTTCTGCTTTATTGACTATGCCAAAGCCTTTGACTGTGTGGATCAGAAAAAACTGTGGAAAATTCTGAAAGAGATGGGAATACCAAACCACGTGACCTGACTCTTGAGAAACCTATATGCAGGTCAGGAAGCAACAGTTAGAAATGGACACGGAACAACAGACTGGTTACAAATAAGACAAGGAGCTCATCAAGGCTGTATATTGTCACCCTGTTTATTTTATTTATATGCAGAGTACATCATGAGAAACGCTGGACTGGAAGAAACACAAGCTGGAATCAAGATTGCCCGGAGAAATATCAATAACCTCAGATATGCAGATGACACCACCCTTATGGCAGAAAGTGAAGAGGAACTCAAAAGCCTCTTGATGAAAGTGAAAGTGGAGAGTGAAAAAGTGGGCTTAAAGCTCAACATTCAGAAAACGAAGATCATGGCATCCGGTCCCAGCACTTCATGGGAAATAGATGGGGAAACAGTGGAAACAGTGTCAGACTTTATTTTTCTGGGCTCCAAAATCACTGCAGATCGTGACTGCAGCCATGAAATTAAAAGAAGCTTACTTCTTGGAAAGAAAGTTATGACCAACCTAGATAAGATATTCAAAACCAGAGACATTACTTTGCCAACAAAGGTCCATCTAGTCAAGGCTATGGTTTTTCCTGTGGTCATGTATGGATGTGAGAGTTGGACTGTGAAGAAGGCCGAGCACCGAATAATTGATGCTTTTGAACTGTGGCATTGGAGAAGACTCTTGAGAGTCCCTTGGACTGCAAGGAGATCCAACCAGTCTGTTCTGAAGGAGATCAGCCCTGGGATCTCTTTGGAAGGAATGATGCTAAAGCTGAAACTGCAGTACTTTGGCCACCTCATGTGAAGAGTTGACTCATTGGAAAAGACTCTGATGCTGGGAGGGATTGGGGGCAGGAGGAGAAGAGGACGACAGAGAATGAGATGGCTGGATGGCATCACTGACTCAATGGACGTGAGTCTGGGTGAACTCCAGGAGTTGGTGATGGACAAGGAGGCCTGGCGTGCTGTGATTCATGGGGTTGTAAAGAGTCGGACACGACTGAGCAACTGATCTGATCTGATGAAGGAAAATCTCCAAACATTCTTGAAATGAAGATCCAAATGCACACACACAAAGACACACACACACACATACACAAGAAGCACAATGCACAAAAGAGAGGAAATAAAACAAAAATGTTCATTTTGTCCCCAAAGTCCTTATTAGATCATGAACTAAACAAATTAGGTCCTGAGTTTAGTTAATCAGCACCTCTGGGAGATTAGACCAGAGGTGGGATATGGCAGGAGATGCACACTTTATGAAAGATGCCTAAGGACGTTGATGAAATGAAAAAAGCCAGTTGAAGAATTCAGGAAATACATGGCTCTGGTTCTATTTTTAGCCCAACTCTGTAGCCCTGAATATTTGACTTGTACACGTTCTAAACTTTGAAACAGCATAGACCTAACATAAGCAGAAGAGATTAAGAAGAGGCAGCAAGAATACACAGAACTGTAAAAAAAAAAAAAAAAAAGGTTTCAATGACACGGGTAACCATGATAGTGTGGTCAGTCACCAAGAGCCAGACATCCGGGAGTGTGAAGTCAAGTGGGGCTTAGGAAATATTACTACAACCAAAGCTAATGGAGATGATGGAATTCCAGATGAGCTACTTCAAATCGTAAAAGATGATGCTGTTAAAATGCTGTATTCATATGTCAGCAAAGTTGGAAAATTCAGCAGTGGCCATGGAACTGGAAAAGGTGGTTTTCTTTCCAGTCCCAAAGAATGTCAATGTCAAAGAATGTTAAAACTACCATACAGTTCAGTTCAGTTCCATTCAGTCACTCAGTCGTGTCCGACTTTTTGTGACCCCATGAACTTCAGGCCTCAGCAAGCCAGGCCTCCCTGTCCATCACCTACTCCTGGAGTCCACCTAAACCCATGTCCATTGTGTCAGTGATGCGATCCAACAATCTCATCCTCTGTTATCCCCTTCTCCTCCTGCCCTCAATCTTTCCCAGCATTAGGGGCTTTTCAAATGAGTCAGCTGTCTGCATCAGGTGGCCAAAGTATTGGAGTTTCAGCTTCAACATCAGTCCCTCCAATTAACACCCAGGACTGATCTCCTTTAGGATGGACTGGTTGGAAATCCTTGCAGTCCAAGGGACTCTCAAGAGTCTTCTCCAACACCACAGTTCAAAAGCATCAATTCTTCGGCACTCAGCTTTCTTCATAGTCCAACTGTCACATCCATACATGACCACTGGAAAAACCATAGCCTTGATTAGATGGAACTTTGTTGGCAAAGTAATGTCTCTGCTTTTTAATATGCTGTCTAGGTTGGTCATAACTTTCCTTCCAAGGAGTAAGCATATTTTAATTTCATGGCTGCAATCACCATCTGCAGTGATTTTGGAGCCCAGAAAAATAAAGTTAGCCACTGTTTCCACTGTTTCCCCATCTATTTCCCATGAAGTGATGGGACCAGATGCCATGATCTTAGTTTTCTGAATGTTGAGCTTTAAGCCAACATTTTCACTCTCCTCTTTCACTTTCATCAAGAGGCTCTTTAGTATATATCTATATATACTATATATATGGTATATATCTCATGATATATTCTGCATATAAGTTAAATAAACAGGCTGACAATATACAGCCTTGACGTACTCCTTTTCCTATTTGGAACCAGTCTGTTGTTCCATGTCCAGTTTGAACTGTTGTTTCCTGACCTGCATACAGATTTCTCAAGAGGCAGGTCAGATGTTCTGATATTCCCATCTCTTTCAGAATATTCCACAGTTTATTGTGATCCACACAGTAAAAGTCTTGGCATAGTCAATAAAGCAGAAACAGATGTTTTTCTGGAACTCTCTTGGTTTTTCAATGATCCAGCGGATGTTGGCAATTTGATCTCTGGTTCCTCTGCCTTTTCTAAAACCAGCTTGAACATCTGAAAGTTCAGGGTTCATATATTTCTGAAGCCTGGCTTGGAGAATTTTGAGCATTACTATACCCCACGTCCAAGGTAAAAGAAACACAAGTAAGATGGTAGGTGCTGAGAGAGGGCATCAGAGGGCAGACAGACTGAAACCACGATCACAGATAACTAGCCAATCTGATCATATGGACCACAGCCTTGTCTAACTCAGTGAAACTAAGCCATGCCATGTGGGGCCACCCAAGACGGATGGGTAATGGTGGAGAGGTCTGAAAGAATGTGGTCCACTGGAGAAGGGAATGGCAAACCACTTCAGTTTGCTTGCCTTGAGAACCCCATGAACAGAATGAAAAGGCAAAAAAAACCCTTGCACAATATTGTAAGATGAACAGTGCTAACTGCAGTTAAACTTGCATTTCTGATTGTAGGGCATATGTCCTGGCATTGAGGGAGTATAAAAATCAATAAAATGTAAGGGTATTTCTATAATTCTGTGAGCACAATCTATCTTGTGTCATTTTGTGAGTGTTCATTTCTGTTGAAACAAAGAAATACTGGTGACTTTCAGAAAGAAGTTTTACTAAACAAGAGTAAATGCCATGAAGTGAAAATTTTATAAACACAGCATCAAATAAGAGTGGATGCATGCTATTTTTCAAGTGAAAGACTGTAGTCACAAAAAATTAAGCTTCTGAAGTACTCAGACCCTCAGTTATTTTATTTTCCTTTGATTGCTTCCAACCTGGGCTTCTACAATCAAAGTAAAGAGGACCAGTTGAATAAATGATCCAGTTCATTACATCAAAACATCTGAAAGATTTACAAATATTCCTGGATAAGGATAATATGATTAAATGATTAAGTCTGGATTTACATGGAGTACCTTTCATCCCTATATTCCACTGTGGTTCAGATCTACGTGAGGTCAAAGGAATAGCAGAGATGGTGATTGTTTCTTGTATGGCTTCTATCTAGTGTTTAGAAAGATGATTCAAAGTAAGACCAGTGATAACAAGATAAATTAGTGTATCTGAATAATTTTTATTATATTCTAATGCCTATTGATATAAAAGTTCCTATTTACTTTTTGAGATGTAATTGACTTGTAACATTGGGTACATTTAAAATGTGCAGTGTGATTGGATACATTTATATTATATTCCAATTTAAAGAATGACTATTAAGAGTCACTGTGGTCACTGAATTATGTACTCTGGGTTGCTTTCCTTCTTAGGCTTTATATCCTTTATATCAGACCAGTATTTAGAATTAATAGCCACAGAATTTTTTAAGAACAGCTTCATTAAGGTAAATAGACAAAGTATATATATTTAAGGTATACAACTTGATGTTTTTAATAGTCACACATTTTTTTTGAGTCAAATTTGAATAAAATATGTCAAGTCTATTTACATTAAAAAAAAAAAAAAAAAGAAAAGGCAAAAAGATAGGACACTGAAAGATGAACTCCCCAGGTCGGTAGGTGCCCAATATGCTACTGGAGATCAGTGAAAAAGTAACACCAGAAAGAATGAAGGGATGGAACCAAAGCAAAAACAACACCCAGTTGTGGATGGGACTGGTGATAGAAGCAAGGTTCGATGCTATAAAGAGCAATATTGCATAGGAACCTGTAATGTTAGGTCCATGAATCAAGGCAAATTCGAAGTGGTCAAACAGGAGATGGCAAGAGTGAAC
This sequence comes from Bubalus bubalis, assembly GCF_019923935.1. Lineage (NCBI taxonomy): Eukaryota > Metazoa > Chordata > Mammalia > Artiodactyla > Bovidae > Bubalus > Bubalus bubalis. The sequence continues at coordinate 34,019,128 of NC_059170.1, read as the reverse complement.
ATCGACATTCTAGGAATCAGCGAACTAGGATGGACTGGAATGGGTGAATTTAACTCAGATGACCATTGTATCTACTATTGTGGGCAGGAATCCGTTAGAAGAAATGGAGTAGCCATCATAGTCAACAAAGAGTCGAAATTGCAGTACTTGGATGCAATCTCAAAAAGACAGAATGATCGCTGTTCATTTCCAAGACAAACGATTCAATATCAGGGTAATCCAAGTCTATGCCCTGACTAGTAATGTTTAAGAAGCTGAAGTAGAACGGTTCTATGAAGACCTACAAGACCTTCTAGAACTAATACTAAAAAAATATGTCCTTTTCATTATAGGGGACTGGAATGTAAAAGTAGGAAGTCAAGGAACACCTGGAGTAACAGGTAAATTTGGCCTTGGAGTACAAAATGAAGCAGGGCAAAGGCTAACAGAGTTCTGCCAAAAGAATGCACTGGTCATAGCAAACACCCTCTTCCAACAACACAAGAGAAGACTCTACACATGGACATCACCAGATGGTCAACACCAAAATCAGATTGATTATATTCTTTGCAGCCAAAGATTGAGAAGCTCTATACATGGCAACCCACTCCAGTACTCTTGCCTGGAAAATCCCATGGACAGAGGAGGCTGGTAGGCTATAGTCTATGAGGTTGCAAAGAGTCGGACATGACTGAGCGACTTCACTCATACATACAGTCAGCAAAAACATGACTGGGAGTGGACTGTGGTTCAGATCATGAACTCCTTATTGCCAAATTCAGACTTAAATTGAAGAAAGTGGGGAAACACTCTAGACCATTCAGGTATGACCTAAACCAAATCACTTATGACTATACAGTGAAAGTGAGAAATAGATTTAAGGGACTAGATCTGATAGTCAGAGTGCCTGATGAACTATGGACAGAGGTTCATGACATTGTACAGGAGACAGGGAGCAAGACCATTCCCAAGAAAAAGAAATGGAAAAAAAAAAAACAAAAAACTACCATACAGTTGAGTTCATTTCACACATTAGGAAGGCAATGCTCAAAATCCCTTAAGCTAGGCTTCAGCAGCACATGAACTGAGAATTGTGGGGAGCTGCCCGTGAGAACGGGGTCCTTTGTCTGAAGGACACAGCTCTGGGAGCTGCCTCAGTCCTTGAGGGTTTGCTTGCAAACATAGCTCTCTGTCCGGCCACCCCAGAGATTAGGTGATTATTTACTGCAGACACCTGGAGTTCTGGACAAACTTCTCATGCACAGAGAAATGTTATCTGGTGTAAGAAGTAATAACAGGGTGCCATTCCCATGCTCTCAAGATTTCTTGTGACTTTTTGTAAGATGTATAGGTCAACCAAGAAAAATGCTAACTGTCTTGTCTTTCTCACACTCTCCTGTATCAATATAAGATGCTGAATAAAGTCATGGTCAGACTGCGTCCCTTCGTGGAGACGTGTCTGATCCTCTTGACCCCATCTTTGTTGTAGTATTCTTTGCTGTAGTTTTCTTTCTCAGCTGCGCCGTGCACGTTCTTGGGACCTGATCGACTTTGCTGGCTGGTACTGGCAGGTGGCGCCCGAACAGGGACTCGGGAATCGGAGCACGACGACGGCCGCTGCCCACCAAGATTGAAGTAAGTAACGAGGAATTCCTAATTATTTGAAGTAAAGGGCAGGGAATGTTACTGTCGAGAGTAATAAATCATGGGACAAGGCAATAGCCACCAGTTATTTCTACATATGTTGAAAACTATGTTAAAAGGTAGGGGAATTCATGTAAATAAGTTACAGTTAGAGAAGTTTTTACTTTTTATAGAAGAAGTTTGTCCTTGGTTTCCAGAGGAAGGAACAGTTAGTCTGGAAACTTGGAAAAAAGTAGGAAAACAATTGCAGGCATATTACTCCTTACATGGTCCCAATCGTGTCCCTGTGGATGCTTTTTCTTTGTGGACTCTCATAAGAGACTGTCTGGATCCTGAACATGAGGGGCCTAAGATTCAAACGGCCCTCTGGGATTCCACAGGACCCGAAGTTGCAGAGCCTTCCGCCCCTCCGCCTGAGCCGCTTTATGCTGTGCCTGAGGGAACAGCTTATAAGGCTGGAGGGAATGATGATGTGTTAAGCTCTGATGAACAGGAAGAGTTAAATGAACAAGCGGCTCAGTACCATAGAGAGGATATGCCTTGGGAGATAATGGTTAGCATGCAGCCCCCCATAGGAAAAGGGGAATTAAAGCATTCAGGGCTTTCCGAAGAACAGCTGGAGAATTTAATTCAGAAAATTGTTATAGCAGTAAAAAAGGAAGCACAGGGAGACTCCCACTCCAGCCGGCCTGTGCCTCCAGCATGTCCTCCCTCGGTTCTTGCTGGGCTCGATCCACCTCTGCCTTTCATAGAACCGCAAGAGCTTATATCTATCCCTGCTTCTTTGCCCGGTGAAAACATAAAAATTAGAAGTGAGATATTATTATCTCTTCTTCAACAAGCGATTAAGCGAGCTAATGATGAAGGAGAACATATTCCCGGGTTTTCAGGAATCTATCCAGTATTTGAAAATGCTCAACAGCAGAGGTATTATGAACCGCTATCCTTTAAGCAACTAAAAGAGCTAAAAATGGCTTGTGCACAATACGGCCCGACTGTGCCGTTTACTCAGGCTATTATAGAGGCTTTAGGAAATCAAAATCTGCCACCTAATGATAGGAAACAGGTTGCTCGGGCTTGTTTATCTGGAGGAGATTATTTACTATGGAAATCTGAGTTTGCTGAGCAGTGTGGAATCACAGCCGATATCAATTGGCGACAGGGACTGAATACCACTTATGAAATGATGGTGGGAGAGGGGGATTATCGAGACACTAATAATCAACTTAATTATTTGCCTGGAGCCTACCCTCAGGTTAGTGCTGCAAATTCTGATAAAAAGACTGAAGATTTATCTAAAATTCGCCAGGGGCCAGATGAACCATATCAGGATTTTGTTGCCTGCCTGCTTGAGGCAATTAGTAAAATGATAGGGGATGAGCAGGCAGGAATGGTGTTGGCTAAACAGCTTGCTTATGAGAATGCCAATTCAGCTTGTCAAGCTGCCCTGAGACCTTACAGAAAAAAGGGAGGCTTATCTGATTATGTATGGATTTGTGCCAATATCGGCCCTTCGTACGTTCAAGGCATAACTTTGGCCGCGGTATTACAGGGAAAGACAGTCACAGAAGTACTGTATCAGCAACAAAAGCGGGATAAAACTAGTGGTTGGCCTCGAGTCCCTGGCTCGCTGGGGAGCTGCTTCTCTTGTGGCCAAACGGGCCATCAGGCCGCCCACTGCCCGCAGAAGCAGGCCCAGAAACCTACTCAAACCCCTAACATTTGTCCTAGGTGTAAGAAAGGCAAACACTGGGTGAAGGATTGCCATTCTAAAACTGACTTACAGGGAAAGCCACTTCCTCCGGTGTCGGGAAACTGGGTGAGGGGCCAGCCCCAGGCCCCGAAACAATGTTATAGGGTGATGCAAAATCTGACCACATTGGAGACGCTTCAGGGCCAAAACTCAGAACTGTTACCGAGTTGTTCAGAGCAACTGCAGGGAGTGCAGGATTGGACCTCAGTTCCTCCACCTACACAGTATTAACTCCAGAAATGGGCATGCAGGCTTTACCAACTGGAATTTTTGGCCGTCTTCCGAAGAACACTATGGGCCTCCTATTGGGGAGAAGTAGTACTACGATGAAAGGTTTATTAGTAGCTCCTGGAGTCATAGACTCTGATTATATGGGTGAAATAAAAATTATGGCCCATTCACCACAGGGCATAACAGTAATACAATCTGGTCAACGTGTTGCTCAATTAATTCTACTTCCTACAATTCCAGTTGGAAAAGCTGTTAAGCGAGAACGAGGATCCCGACGTTTCGGGTCTTTGGACGCTTATTGGATTCAGGCCATTGATAAGCAGCGCCCTGAGCTTCTACTGTATATTCAAGAAAAGCCCTTTAAAGGTATTTTGGATACTGGTGCAGATGTTTCCGTCATATCTCAAAAACATTGGCCTGATGAATGGCCTAAGCAGGTTGTAATTTCTACTTTGCAAGGCATTGGGCAATCACATAACACAGAACAGAGTTCAACCTTTTTAAAATGGAGGGACGAAGAAGGACATGAAGGACATTTTCGACCTTATGTTTTGCCAGGACTGCCGGTTAATCTATGGGGGAGAGATGTTATGATGAATATGGGGGTATATCTTTATAGTCCAGATAAAAAGATTAGTAATCAATTGTTAGACCAAGGCCTTTTACCCCATCAGGGGTTGGGGATAAATTCACAAGGGCCTTTACAACCCCTGATCCCTGCAGTTAAGAATGATAGAAAAGGTATAGAATGTTTTTAGGAGGGGTCATTGATCGTCCTGCAATCCATGCTGATCCGATAAAATGGAAGTCTGACGATCTGGTATGGGTTGATCAGTGGCCCCTATCAATAGAAAAGATCGTGGCTGCCAATCAGCTTGTGCAGGAACAGCTTGCTCTCGGCCATATTACCCCCTCAAATTCACCTTGGAATTCACCTGTTTTTGTCATTAAAAAGAAAACAGGTAAATGGAGGCTACTACAAGATTTACGAAAGGTTAATGAAACAATGGAATTGATGGGCCCCCTTCAGCCAGGATTGCCTACCCCCATGGCCATTCCAAAAAATACTTACAAGATTATTATTGACTTAAAAGATTGCTTTTATACTATTCCCCTTGCCACTAGTGACTGTCAAAGATTTGCTTTTAGTGTCCCTTCTACAAATTGTAAAGAACCTATGAAAAGATATCAGTGGCAAGTTTTACCTCAGGGAATGGCTAATAGTCCTACTCTCTGTCAGAAATTTGTTGCTCAAGCTTTAAAAACCACTAGGTCCTTGTACTCCCAAGTATATATTATTCATTATATGGATGATATTCTTTTGGCATACCAAGATGAGGAGTTGCTATTAACAACATTCACTTATATGCAAACTGCATTACAGGATTATGGTTTGATTATCGCAGCAGAAAAGGTGCGGTGCTTCCCCCCTATTCTTATTTGTGTTTTTTTCTGGAAAATGAACGGTTTCGAGCTCAGAAGATAGAGATTCATAAAGATAACCTGGCTACCTTGAATGGATTCCAAAATGAATCCAAAATGATTTTTGGAGATATTAATTGGATAAGACCTTACTTGAAGCTAACTACAGGGGAAATGAGGCCTCTTTTTAATATTCTGAAGGGTGACCCTGATCCAACTTCCCCCGGAGCTCTGACTCTGGAGGGAAGGCAAGCCTTAGATAAAGTCGAACAGGCCCTGTCTAAACAACAAGCTACTTATTGCGACTATACTCAAGAATGGGGTTTATATATTCTTCCTACTAAACATGCTCCTACAGCAGTCTTATTCCAAGGATTGCCTTTAAGATGGCTTCACTTGCCTGCCTCTCCCTCTTGGGTACTAACCCCCTATTATGATTTGGTTGCTGCCCTAATAGCTCTTGGGCGGTCAGAATCCAGTGTATATCTAGGAAGAGACCCACATTTTATATGTGTTCCATTTTCTAAAACTCAGCAGGATTGGCTGTTTCAGTTTAGCAACAATTGGGTTATTGCTTTAGCTGGTTTTAGTGGATGGCTTGATAATCATTATCCCTCGGATAAAATTTTGCAATTTGCTCACTATCACCAATTTCTCTTCCCAAAAATCATTGTTTCTCAGCCCCTTGCCGACGCCCTAACTGTATTTACTGATGGCTCTTCTAATGGAATAGCTAGTTTGATTGTGCAGGACAGTACCGCCGACTGGCATACTAATTATAAGTCAGCTCAAGAAGTAGAACTATTTGCCGTTTTTCAGGCTTTATTACAAATCTCTGCTCCATTTAATTTATATTCTGACAGTCAATATATCATAAGAGCCTTAAACACTATTGAGACTGTTCCATTTATTGGTACCCTGAATCCTACTATTCAAACTCTTTTTCATGATATACAACATTTAATTTGCTCCAGAGTTAATAAATGCTATTTCGGTCATATTCGTGCTCACTCTGGACTTCCTGGACCTTTAGCACGAGGCAATGCTTTGGCTGACGAAGCTACACGTATGATATTTCCTTCATTGGAACAAATGGCAAAAACTTCCCACAGCTTACACCATCAAAACAGCAATAGCTTAAGACTTCAATTTGGCATTACTCGAGAAGCTGCCAGACAGATCGTTAAGCAATGTCAAACATGTCCTCAATTTTTTAGCGTCCCCCATTATGGAGTTAATCCCCAAGGATTGCCAAATGACATATGGCAAATGGATGTTACCCATATTCCTGAATTTGGTAAACAAAAATTTGTTCATGTTACTATTGACACCTTCTCCGGCTTTTTACACACCTCTCTACAATCCAGAGAAGCTAGCAAACATTGTATAGCTCATTGCATTAAATGTTTTGCTGTTATGGGAATCCCTAAAACCATAAAAACAGACAATGGTCCGGGATACATTGGGAAAAATTTTCAACTATTTTGTACGCAATTGTCTATCTCACATAAAACAGGTATCCCTTATAATCCTCAAGGTCAAGGAATCATTGAACGGGCACATCAAACTCTCAAACATCAATTGCAAAAACTAAAGAAGGGGGAATTGTATCTCAATACCCCCTCCAACTCTCTAAACCATGCTTTGTTTGTTCTAGATTTTTTACAATTAGATATATGTGGCCGTTCAGCAGCACAACGATTTTGGAACTTTGATGCGCAAACAATAAGACCTAAAGTCTTTTGAAAAGACCCACTTGTGGGAAAATGGTATGGACCAGATCCTGTAATAATTTGGGGATGAGGGCATGTTTGTGTTTTCCCACAGGATGCTGAAGCACCGCGCTGGCTGCCGGAAAGGTTGGTACGCACGGTGGAGACGATCTCTAGTAAACCAGATGAGGAGATTGACGATTCAAGAACATGATGATTTTGATATTTGGCAAAACTAATACAGCTATGTAAAGTTTAAAAATAAAAAAAAAAAAAAAAAAAAGAACATGATGAATTACCATCTCAGCAACAACTTCAGGCATTGATGCGAGAGACACAGAATCGTGTTGCTGTGCAGGGCGATCCGATATCGCCCTTAAGCTTCCTGATAACCTTATTAATTATCTTAAATCAGATTAATACTGCACATTCTAAAGAATATTCAAATGCTTACTGGGCTTATTTTCCCGACCCTCCCCTTCTCCAACCAGTGGGCTGGGAGGGTCGGTCCATTCCCATATACACTAATGATACTGTAGCTTTGGGTGGTTTTTCAGATAAACATATTATTCCTAATCAAGATAATTTCTCTTATCATGGAGTGTTTGATCATTTACCTATTTGTCTGTCTAGATATTTTAATTCAACACGATGTCTTTTTGTTGGGGAATCAGGATATGCTGATTATGACAGTGGTTGGAGCCTATATATTCCTGGAGTAACAAAATAATCTGGAACTCCTCAACGTCGTAATGGAACTGGTCCTTTAGATATCCCTTTCTGCGACTTTGGAACAAGGGGAAGAGTCACTGCTGCACCATGGAAACTGTGTCGAGATGGAACTGCTATGGTTTATAACATATTTGGGACAAATGAGTCATTGTGGGACTGGTCTCCAGACTTGGCCCGAGACCCTGGAGCTCAGGACAATAGATACTTTGCATCCCGTATTTGGAATTTAGGCGGCTCTAAAGTGTTCCAAACAGAAATCTGGAAATTAGCTGCCGCCCTTGGATGTGAGGGTTCCTACCTTCAGGTGGGATCGAAAGTGAGACAGGTTATTTATGGAATCTCACCATGAGGTACCCTCGTGCATGTGTGCCTCACCCTTATGCTTTACTAGTAGGATCTGTAAAAATACAACCTGGGTTACAAAATTATGATATAACTTGTAACAATTGTACTTTTAACTAACTGCGTCAGGGAAATTACTAATCAAACTAGGGTTCTAGTCTTAAGACAGCCTGCTTTTGTTATGGTTCCTGTAAAGATTAATGGGTCTTGGTATGATGAAAAAGGACTTGAACTTTGGAGAGAAGTAGAGGGTACTTTAATGCGTTATCACAGGGGAATAGGGTTAATAATTCTGGGATTTGTAGCTTTGGTAACCCTTATTGCCTCCTCGATTACTGCAGCCCTGACCTTAGCACAATCAGTGCAAACTGCAACTTTTGTTAATAATCTGGCACAAAATGTATCCGTTACCCTGGGGACTCAAGAAGATATTGACAAAAAGCTAGAGGATCGATTGAATGCCCTTTATGATGTTGTAAAATTTTTAGGTGAAGAGGTTCAAAGTATAAAGTTGAGATTATGGGTGCAATGTCATGCCGATTTTCGATGGATCTGTGTTACCCCCCAAAAATATAATGGTAGTATAACTACTTGGGATAAGGTGAAAGCTCATTTAGAAGGTATTTGGCATAATGAAAATATTTCCTTAGATTTGCTGCATCTACATCAGGAAATAATGAACATTGAAAATGTGCCCAGACCTGATTTGGATGTTGCAAAAAGAGCTGAGTCTTTTGTTAAAGGACTTTTTCGACATGTACCTAACATCAATAGTATTTGGTACTTGGGAGCAGCCATAGGAGGACTATTCTTAATAATTTTAACTGTTTTATTTCTTGCACCTTGTTTAATTAAAAAACTGATTGATGATCTATGGATAATAAAGGCTTCCATCTATGGAAATTGTCTGCGGTTAAAGGAACATAAGCGTACGCCTATATAAAAAGAAAGGGGGAGATGCGGGGAGCTGCCCATGAGAACGGGGTCCTTTGTCTGAAGGACACAGCTCTGGGAGCTGCCTCAGTCCTTGAGGGTTTGCTTGCAAACATAGCTCTCTGTCCCACCATCCCAGAGATTAGGCGATTATTTACTGCAGACACCTGAAGTTCTGGACAAACTTCTCACGCACAGAGAAATGTTATCTGGTGTAAGAAATAATAACAGGGTGCCATTCCCATGCCCTCAAGATTTTTTGTGACTTTTTGTAAGATGTATAGGTCAACCAAGAAAAATGCTAACTGTCTTGTCTTTCTCACGCTCTCCTGTATAAATATAAGATGCTGAATAAAGTCGTGGTCAGACTGCGTCCCTTCGTGGAGACGTGTCTGATCCTCTCGACCCCATCTTTGTTGTAGTATTCTTTGCTGTAGTTTTCTTTCTCAGCCGCGCCGTGCATGTTCTCGGGACCTGATCGACTTTGCTGGCTGGTACCGGCAGAGAATTCTATGTACAAGCTGGATTTAGAAAAGGCTGAGGACCCAGAGATCAAATTGCCACCATCTGTTGGATCATAGAAAAAACAAGAGAATTTTAGAAAAACATTTACTTCTGCTTCATTGACTATGCTAAAACAATTGTGTAAATCACAACAAACCTTGGAAAATTCTTAAAGAGATGGAAATATCAGACCACCTTACCTGTCTCTAAGAAACCTCTATGTAGGTCACAAAGCAATGGCTAGAAATGGACATTGAACAACTAACTCAAAATTGGAAAAGGATTATATCAATGCTGTATATTGTCACCCTGCTTATTTAACTTATATGCAGAGTAAATTATGTGAAATGCTGGGCTGGATGAATCACAAGCTGGAATCAAGATTGCTGGGAGAAATATCAACAACCTCAGCTATACAGATGATATCACTCTAATGGCAGAATTTAAGATGAACTAAAGAGCCTCCTGATGAGGGTAAAAGAACAGTGAGAAAGCTGGCTTAAAACTCAACATTCAAGAAACTAAGATCATGGCATTTTGTTCCATCACTTCATGGCAAATAGATGGGGAAGCAGTGGAAACAGTGACAGACTTTATATTTTTGGGCTCCAAAATCCCTGCAGATACTGACTGTAGCCATGAAATTAAAAGACACTTGTTCCTTGGAAGGAAAGCAATCACAAACCTAGATAGCTTATTACAAAGAAAAGCCAAAACTTTGCCAACAAAATCTGCATTATCAAAGCTATGATTTTACCAGAAGTCATGGTTTTTCCTGTGGTCATGTATAGATGTGAGAGTTGGACTGTGAAGAAGGCTGAGCGCCAAAGAATTGATGCTTTTGAACTGTGGTGCTGGAGAAGGCTCTTGAGAGTCCCTTGGACTGCAAGGAGATCCAACCAGTCCATTCTGAAGGAGATCAGCCCTGGGATTTCTTTGGAAGGAATGATGCTAAAGCTGAAACTCCAGTACTTTGGCCACCTCATGTGAAGAGTTGACTCATTGGAAAAGACTCTGATGCTGGGAGGGATTGGGGGCAGGAAGAGAAGAGGACGACAGAGGATGAGATGGCTGGATGGCATCACTGACTCGATAGACGTGAGTTTGGGTGAACTCCGGGAGTTGGTGATGGACAGGGAGGCCTGGCATGCTGCAATTCATGGGGTCACAAAGAGTCAGACACGACTGAGCAACTGAACTGACTGATGCATGGATGTTAGAGGTGGACCATAGAGAAGGTTGAATGTTAAATAACTGATTCTTTCAAACTGAGGTGCTGGAGAAGACTCTTGAGAGCCCCTTGGATTGCAAAGAGATCAAATCAGTCAATCCTAAAGGGAATCAACGTTGAATATTCTTTGGAAGTACTGATGCTGAAGCTGAAGCTCCAATACTTTGGCCACCTAATGTGAAGAGCTGACTCATTGGAAAAGACTCTGATGCTTGAGGCAATAGGAGAAAGGGGCATCAGAGGATGAGATGGTTAGATAGCATCACCAACTCAATAAACATGAATTTTAGCAAACTCTGGGAGGTACCAAAGGACAGGGAAGCCTGCTGTGCTGCAGTCCATGTGGTCACAAAGAGTCAGGCATGACTGAACAACAGTATGCTTTGAGTCACTTCTCTGCCTATCTTGCTGTGTAAATATATCCCAAAGTAACAACGATCACATGAAGACAATCATGCTAAGGCAATAATGAATTTCTCTATTTTTGGCATAGAATCCAGGACAATCAATCAGAGAAGAGGAGTGTTGCACTGGCTTGACCTAAAACAATGGGGAAGGAGAGCATACAGTTCTCAGAAACCTCTTTGTCAATGATAGATATTGGTCCCATGAGGGGACATGATGTCTTGGCCACAAGTGTGGCATTATACAAGGTAAACCAGCATGGGATAGGAGGAAATAATGCCTTCAAACTGATCCTGGATCAGTTGGTGATGGTGTGGCTTGGCTTACAGTGAGAGCAAGCAGAGTGGCTCTACTTCCCTCAGGGAAATAGAATAGAAGTGTTGACTGAAGTCCAACCTGCCCTCACCCCAGCCTCCTACACTGGTGTTTCCTTGTCAAGTGGAGATAGTGTTCATAGGGATCTGATGACAATTTATTTCCAATGGAATTATTTTCCCTCTGAGATATTTTTTTTAAGTGCAGATTACATATACCATTTCTGTGATGTTTCTTCCTTGAACAGCTAATTAAGCAACAAGTTTTAACCCAAATTCTAGAAGCATATCCTATGAGGTTGCTCAAAATTGATTCATTGACAAAGTCAAACATGGTTAGGCCAAAATTATCAAACATCTATTTATCTTCAGTTCAGTCACTCAGTCATGTCCGACTCTTTGCGACCCCATGAATCACAGCATGCCAGGCCTCCCTGTCCATCACCAACTCCCTGAGTTCACTCAGACTCACATCCATCGAGTCAGTGATGCCATCCAGCCATCTCATCCTCTGTCGTCCCCTTCTTCTCTTGCCCCCAATCCCTCCCAGCATCAGAGTCTCTTCCAATGAGTCAACTCTTCACATGAGGTGGCCAAAGTACTGGAGTTTCAGCTTTAGCATCATTCCTTCCAAAGAAATCCCAGGGCTGATCTCCTTCAGAATGGACTGGTTGGATCTCCTTGCAGTCCAAGGGACTCCCAAGAGTCTTCTCCAGCAGCACAGTTCAAGAGCATCAATTCTTTGGTGCTCAGCTTTCTTCACAGTCCAACTCTCACATCCATACATGACCACTGGAAAAACCATAGCCTTGACTAGATGGACCTTTGTTGGCAAAGTAATGTCTCTGCTTTTCAATATGCTATCTAGGTTGGTCATAACTTTCCTTCCAAGGAGTAAGCATCTTTCAACTTTATGGCTGCAGTCACATCTGCAGTAGGGTTCCTTTAAAATAGTCATTAAATACTAAAGTGGGTCTCTTTAGCACCTGTGTTCCATTTCAGATAATGTTCTGAACTGGTCTTTGAAAACTGAGTTACATTAAACTCTCTTATTTATCTTCTTCTGGACTCATGGTTCATCATCACATCCTTCATTAGGACTTTGGCTTTGCCACTTTGTGGAATCAAGTGCAGAAGTGCTGTCTCGACCTTTCAGTTCTGCCTTCAGAGATACAGATGACTGCCCAGGAACACCAGCCAAGCCCATTTATTCATGTAACAGCTATATATGCTTCTATTTCTTCAGCACAAGCTTTTATGGCCGCCTCGTGGCTTTTGGATGCCACTGAGTGTGATGGCATCTTGGTTTCTTTCTTGACACATTATTTAAAGAAACAGTTGTATGCATGTAAAGTCCATCAATGGGAATAGTTATATTCCTGAGGTTCTATGAGAACTGTGAAAATTTAAGACATTTCATAAGAATGGGGATCCTATCTATTTATCATGGCCTCTAATAGAGGAGGGAGGTCTGTCTTGAGAGATTTCAATTTCAACTCTAGACTATTGGACTGTACTTGAAAGTATCTTCACTAGGAAAGTGATTTCAAAAACGTTTAGTTATCTCTTTGCCATGATGTGTCCAGCATCAAAACCAGATGGTCTGTGTCAATGACCAGATGAGTACAAGGGACTGGTCATAACCAACCTAGTTATGTTTTTAGTTCAAGGCCTTTCTAAAAGAAAAGAATTAGCTGTTCAAGAGGAGTGATTCCTCCATCCTCATTCAAGAAAAAGTCCAATTCAAACTTCATCTCTTCTCTTACTCTAAAGTGTATTTTGACCACCCATCATTTTGGTCTTTGGAACCAACCTCTATATCTTGCTGATAATAGACTCTAAAAAAGCAGGTACATTTAACAGTGACTAGAAAGCCTAGTACTCTTGCCTGGAAAATCCCATGGGCAGAGGAGCCTGGTAGGCTGCAGTCCATGGGGTCCCTAAGAGTCGGACACAACTGAGCGACTTCACTTTCATTTTTTGCTTTCATGCATTGGAGGAGGAAATAGCAACCCACCCCAGTGTTCTTGCTTGGAGAATCCCAGGGATGGCGGGGCCTGGTGGGCTGCTGTCTACGGGGTTGCACAGAGTCGGACACGACTGAAGCGACTTAGCAGCAGCAGCAGCAGCAGCAAGTACCCTGATGGCTGTAAAAGTCTGAGAAGGCTTCAGGTGTTCATAATAAATGAATTTCCACAACCTCAAAAGGGAGTTGAACATAAAGTTCATTGTCAAGTTAAATTCATCTGTTCTTTGGTTTTGTAATTATATTTGGCCTGTGTAATGTCCCCACAGTATTTCAGCCCTAAATGAATCATATCTTCTACTATCTTCAGCTTATGGGATAATTATCTATTTCAAAGATACTTTGATCCAGTCTTCCCTAAGCTTATGATCTGAGATGTCCTAACCCAACTACATTTCAGGGGTTGGGCAATGTGTGATTAGAACCATGATTGGGGAAACCAGTACCATGGCCTTTCAGGTCTGGCCTCAGTCAGGGACTCATAGCCTTGAGATTTAGAAATTAATAAGACATCTTCTGGGTTGGGAACCAGAAGAGGCAGTGGGATCAAACCCAGATGCTCACAGAATGAAAGGTAAGATTTGAATTTAAATAAGAATGGGGAAAATCTGTGGGGTTGGTTTTAAAAGCTGTAGCTTAGTCATGGAAAGCCATGGAAGAAACTAGTAATGCTGAAAACTGGCCCTGGATTAGGGTATGGGATACATGGTCTTGCTGTACCCATTTAACAGAGTCTTTCCTCAAGGGAGGTAAGACCTTATATTTGGTCCAAGGGAGGTGTGTGGGACCTGATTGTTGAAGATGATGTCTAATAGATGGTTTCTTCATTTTGAGCAAAACAGGGTATTAAATAGGCACCTCTGAACTCTACAATGGTGAATGGGAATCCTGAATTAGGATGAAAACAGCCACATCAATATGTAGTTTATCAATCTCTTCAGTTCAGTTCAGTTCAGTTGCTCAGTCGTGTCCGACTCTGCGATCCCATAAATTGCAGCATCCCAGGCCTCCCTGTCCATCACCAACTCCCGGAGTTCACCCAAACTCACGTCCATCGAGTCAGTGATGCCATTCAGCCATCTTATCCTCTGTCATCCCCTTCTCCTCCTGCCCCCAATCCCTCCCAGCATCAGAGTCTTTTCCAATGAGTCAACTCTTCGCATGAGGTGGCCAAAGTATTGATTGGAGTTTCAGCTTTAGCACCAGTCCTTCCAAAGAACACCCAGGACTGATCTCCTTTAGAATGGACTAGTTGGATCTCCTTGCAGTCCAAGGGACGCTCAAGAGTCTTATCCAACACCACAGTTCAAAAGCATCAATTCTTCGGTGCTCAGCTTTCTTCACAGTCCAACTCTCACATCCATACATGACCACTGGAAAAACTATAGCCTTGACTAGATGGACCTTTGTTGGCAAAGCAATGTCTCTGCTTTTGAATATGCTATCTAGGTTGGTCATAACTGTCCTTCCAAGGAGTAAGTGTCTTTTAATTTCATGGCTGCAATCACCATCTGCAGTGATTTTGGAGCCCCCCAAAAATAAAGTCTGCCACTGTTTCCCCATCTATTTGCCATGAAGTGATGGGACCAGATGCCATGATCTTAGTTTTCTGAATGTTGAGCTTTAATCCAACTTTTTCACTCTCCTCTTTCACTTTCATCAAGAGGATTTTTAGTGCCTCTTCACTTTTTGCCATAAAGGTAGTGTCATCTGCATATCTGAGGTTATTGATATTTCTCCCGGCAATCTTTATTCCAGCTTGTGCTTCATCCAGCCCAGCATTTCTCATGATGTACTCTGCATATAAGTTAAATAAACAGGGTGACAATATACAGCCTTGACGAGCTCCTTTTCCTATTTGGAACCAGTCTGTTGTTTCATGTCCAATTCTAACTGTTGCTTCCTGACCTGCATATAGGTTTCTCAAGAGGCAGGTCAGGTGATCTGGTACTCCCATCTCTTTCAGAATTTTCTGCAGTTTATTGTGATCCACACAGTCAAAGCCTTTGGTATAATCAATACAGCAGAAATAGATGTTTTTCAGTTGTTCTTAAATCTACATAAGTTTTGCAAAGTGTGAAAGACAATTTTTGGACTAAGTATAAGTAAGGGAAGACATGATATTGATAAATAGTGTTCACTGTTATGTGACTCTTGTCAGTTCAGGCAGTTCAGTCATGTCTGACTCTTTGAGATGCCATGGAATGCAACACGCCAGGCCTCCCTGTTCATTACCAACTTCTGGAGTTTACTCAAACTCATGTCCATTGTGTCAGTGATGCCATCCAACCATCTTATCCTTTGTCTTCCCCTTCTCCTCCCACTTTCCATCTTTCCCAGCATCAGGGTCTTTTCAAATGAATCAGTTTTTCGTACAGGTGGCCAAAGTATTGGAGTATCAGCTTCAGCATCGGTCCTTCCAATGAATATTTAGGACTGATTGCCTTTAAGATGAACTGGTTGGATCTCCTTGCAGTCCAAGGGACTCTCAGGAGTCTTCTTCAACACGACAGTTCAAAAGCATCAATTCTTCGGTGCTCAGCTTTCTTTATAGTCCAACTCTGGTATCCATACATAACTACTGGAAAAACCATATCTTTGACTAGATGGACCTTTGTTGGCAAACTAATGTCTCTGCTTTTTAATATGGTATCTAGGCTGGTCATAGCTTTTCTTCCAAGGAGCAAGCGTCTTTTAATTTCATGGCTGCAGTCACGATCTGCAGTGATTTTGGAGCCCAGAAAAATAAAGTCTGACACTGTTATCACTGTTTCCCCATCTATTTCCCATGAAGTGATGGGACCAGATGCCATGAACTTAGTTTTCTGAATGTTGAGCTTTAATCCAACTTTTTCACTCTCCTCTTTTACTTTCATCAAGAGGCTCTTTAGTTCTTCATCACTTTCTGCCATAAGGGTAGTGTCATCTGCATATCTGAGGTTATTGATATTTCTTCTGGCAATCTTGATTCCAGCTTGTGCTTCTTTCAGCCCAGCATTTCTCACGATGTATTCTGCATATAAGTTAAATAATCAGGATGACAGTATACAGCCTTGACCTACTGCTTTCCCGATTTGGAACCAGTCTGTTGTTCCACATCCAATTCTAACTGTTGCTTCCTGGCCTGCATACAGATTTCTCAAGAGGCAGGTGAGGTGGTCTGGTATTCTCATCTCTAAGAATTTTCCAGAGTTTGTTGTGGTCCACATAAAGGCTTTGGCATAGTCAATAAAGCAGAAATAGATGTTTTTCTGGAACTCACTTGCTTTTTTGATGATTCAGTGGATGTTGGCAATTTGATCTCTGCTTCCTCTGCCTTTTCTAAACACCTTGAATATCTGGAAGTTCACGGTTCATGTACTGTTAAAGCCTCGCTTGGAGAATTTTGAGCATTATTTTTCTAGTGTGTGAGATGAGTGCAATTGCATGGTCATTTGAGCATTCTTTGGTATTGCCTTTCTTTGGGATTGGAATGAAAACTGACCTTTTCCAGTCCTGTGGCCACTGCTGAGTTTTCCAAATGTGCTGGTATATGGAGTGCAGCACTTACACAGCATCATCATTTAGGATTTGAAATCGCTCAACTGGAATTCTATTGCCACCACTAGCTTTGTTTGTAGTGATGCTTCTTAAGGCCTACTTGACTTCATGTTCCAGGATGTCTGGCTATAGGTGAATGATCACACCATTATGATTATTTGGGTTGTGAAGACCTTTTTTGTATAGTTCTTCTGTGTATTCTTGCCACCTCTTCTTAATATCTTCTGCTTCTGTTAGGTCCATACCATTTCTGTCCTTTATTGTGCCCATCTTTGCATGAAATGTTCCCTTGGTATCGCTAGTTTACTTGAAGAGATCGCTAGTCTTTCCCATTCTATTGTTTTCCTCTGTTTCTTTGATTGATCAAAGAGGAAGGCTTTCTTATCTCTCTGTGCTATTCTTTGGAACTCTGCGTTCAAATGGGTATATCTCTCCTTTTCTCCTTTGCCTTTTACTTCTCTTCTTTTCACAGCTATTTGTAAGGCCTCCTCAGACAACCTTTTTGCCTTTTTGCATTTTTCCCCCCACTTGGGGATGTTCTTGATTACTACCTCCTGTACATTTCATGAACCTCTGTCCATAATTCTTCAGGCACTCTGTCTATTAGATCTAATCTAAAGTATAAACATTAAACCATTTTCCTGAGTTTTCCTTAGTTTAGTCCTGTTGCTTTACGACTGAGTTTTGTGTTTTTGTTCATTCACTAAGCTGTGTACGACTCTTTTCGACCCATGGACTGCAGCACTCCAGGCTTCCCTGTCCTTCACTGTCTCCCAGAGTTTGCTCAAACTCATGTCCATTGAATCAGTGGTGCCATCCAACCATGGAACACTATATTTTTTAGAGTATGAGGAGCTACTATAGAAAACAAGAGAGGTGCTAAATGCTGAAGACATTGGGTCTCAATTATGTTTCAAAAATATTTACCCCTCTATTACCATCTTTATGTATAAGGGTTACACTTTGGAGGAAAAATTCTGTTATTAAAAGCAACCAGTTAGAAGACCATAAGCTAAGTTATTACCACCTGAAAGACTTGAACGTTTGAATTTTCTCAGAAATTATGACTGTTACAGCCTATCATCTCTCATCTCTTAAAAAAAAAAAAAAAAGAGTCCTAGCCCCAGTTAATACCTTTAAGGAATGACTGTTGTCCTTGAGGAACAAAGTCTTGTGGATTAAAAAAGACCTTATTTTTCATGCAACATAACAGCATGTCCCCAGGTGGATAAATTTTCTATAAATAATATTTCAATAGAAGTGGTTTATTAGATGATGAGGAAGATTAATCAAAGTGGCTAAGACAGGCTATAAATATAAGACTGTATCTTTGGAGACCAAGTCCTAGAGACCTTTACCTTTCCCTGTTAAATTTTCTCTGACAGCATACCTCTTAATACATTTAGCAATTTAAAGAGAAAAATTACTTCTTTACATTATGGAATGAACACAAGGTTCAGACTGCATGCTGTCTAGGTAAGAACTGGCATGCTGTCCTTGGCTATATCATTTGGATGGACACCATGGCTTACCTGGGCTTGTCATTTACTGATCTCACTTTAAAAAAAAATTAGATTCAGACACCAAAATGGCTGATGTTTATCTCTGGAGGTCCCCCCAACCCAACCAATCTAAGACATTTTAGAAAATCACAATAATCTTGCCCAGTGGGGGCTTTGAATTTCCATAGGATCTGATCTGGGGGCTCAGATTATTATCATCTACATGTCAAGTTGTGTGAAGATCCTATTAAGGATCTGGTTTACAGCAGAAATAATTTGGCCCTAAAACTTAGAATTTTAAATAATTGCATGCTATCTGCTCTATATGTATTTACCTGCAGTTGTTTTCACTAATGTAATGTTCCAGCGGTTTCAAATGACACTAACAAATAAACATGCTACTCTATATTCCAAGCTGATATTTACCACTCATCACACTATTTTATTGTTTCGAATTCAATGCATCAAAAAAGATCAGCTCTGAACTCTTACTATTCCTCTTGTCATTTATGGTTGTATTTTTGGTGGGTGGAGTGGGGGTGGAGTATTAACATATAATTTAGATTTAGCACACTTTTGGTTTTCACATTTCTTATAGGGTGATTTAATAAAATAATTAAAGAACGAAATTGAATTAAAAATAAAAGAAATAATTTATTTAATAAAATAATTAAAGCTGAGCATCAGAGAATTGATGCTTTGGAACTGTGGTGTTGGAGAAGACTCTTGAGTCCTTTGGACTGCAAGGAGATCCAACCAGTCAATTCTAAAGGAAATCAGTCCTGAATATTCATTGGAAGGATTGATGCTGAAGCTGAAACTCCAATATTTTGGCTACCTGATTTGAAGAACTGACTCACTGGAAAAACTCTGATGCTGGGAAAGATTGAAGGCAGGAGAAGAAGGGGATGACAGTGGATGAGATGGTTGGATGGCATCACTGACTCAATGGACATGAGTTTGAGTAAACTCCAGGAGTTGGTGATGGACAGGGAAGCCTGGGTGCTGCAGTCCATGGGGTCGCAAAGAGTTGGACACGGCTGAGTGACTGAACTGAACTGAAAGGAAGAAAAGATAAAACAAAACAAAAACACCCTTTTCTACTTCTTTCAACTCAAACCGACTGTGGTTAATTTATCATTGTTTCTGAATCTGTTTATTTATACTTTAGAATCAACTTTTCAAAGAAGGAAAGCGTCTTGTATTTAAGATAACTCTATGTTGCCATTTTCAATAGATTTGGTTAATTTCTAGTAATAGAATCATTCTATGCTTTCAAGATTTAAAATTGTCTGACTGACTGTGGCACCCAAACAGGTCAGGCTATCTCTCTCAAATACAAGATGCCTGGAGGGGATCTACTTGTCAACCCTGAGTAAGAAAGAAATTATCAAGCTTAAGTAGATTAAATAGACTTACCTCTGATAACCTCCTTCAAATATGACAACCTTTCCTTTCTCCATTCTACAGAGAGATGTGCTCTTTAGGCTGAGTTTACATTTCTTATAGGATAGGGATTCAAAAGAATAATAAATTAGAATCAATTAAATGAACAGGACCAAATCCTTGGGGTCTTCACTCCCTTTAAACTGTAATTCTGAAAGGAGAAGGCCAACTGTGGGGAATGTTAGCATGCCATTCAAGCTCTGCAACCTCTCATTTAGCAGATTCTATGGATTCTCTCTCTCATAGGAGACGTTGAGTTGAGGTCCTGTTTGAAGAAATGCCCATAGTAGTGGGTGCAAAAGACTCAGTGGTCTCAGCCACGAAAAAGTAAAATTCTTTTAGAAAAGGAACCATGCTTGAACTCGGCAGCCTATGCAAAGTCTCCGCATGATTCAGACTTAGTCAGTCCAAAGTTTACTGGCTAATACTGCTCCCATGGCTCTTCCAAGTTAAAATGGAGTGAAGGATATCGAGAGAGGAAAATTCTTTGAGACACATATGAAATTCACAGGATGAATGAGGCCTGATTATGGCCTAACATTGGGAGGCAGGCATTTCACTATTTGTGCTAAACTCTATTTATTGCCTTTGGTAAGCATTTTTATGCTTTCTTTCTTTCTCTTCCAAGATAATTATGAAATTTAAATAAAATTTATTGAAAGTGAATTTTTATATTCTTTCTTAACATGATGTCTTTTTTTTTTTTTAATTTGGGCAAAGTTTTAATTTTTTCCTATGAGCATACAATTATTTACTGGAAATAAAGTGCCTGCCCTTTAAATCAATAAATACCCTTGGCAAAACAAAGTGGTGCCCAAATTCTACTCAGGATAGGTCAGAAGCTTCATGTTTTTTGAAGCAAAGCACACAAGTCCAGAACCTTAAATTATCTCCAAGGTCTTCACTCTGCAAGTATCTCTGAGGATGTGCTAGGTGCTAAGCATGTAGTAAGCATTAAGGGTATGAAGCAGACACACAATCATCTTTGATTTTAAGAAGCTTGCTGTTCTTGTGAGGAGGGAAGGCAAAGCCATTACAAGTAAGTGTTATACCTGGAGCATGCAGAAGGAAAATAATAAGGGGCTCAGGTGGAGGACTAGAGCTACCCAGGTCAGGTAACAAATGGTAAATGTGTAGCAGAAAGCAAATGGGAAAAGCCGAGCAGAAATAATCAGGAGCAAAGATAATAAAACAAGGAGCAAAACACGAGGATAATTGAGAATATGTCACATTGTGAGAAACTCAAGTCATCTGGTACCTGGAGCAAAAGATTCAGGTGGAACAGGAGATGAAACTGGAAGGATATGGGAGGGTTCCTCTCCATTATAAACCCCTGAATCCTCTGCAGATTTCTTGGCAAGAAATGTCCCAAGAGAAGATGGATAGAGAGTAATTGGCTTTTTTAATGATGAAGCTCTCAGCCATTACTACAAACCAGGTTTTCTGCCCCTAAGATCCTTTTAGAAAATTAGTGTTTTTATCTTCAGAATTATCAATAAAAAGCTAGTGGAGAAAAAAAAAAAACTAAAGTAAGAATACATAAAGGTCTCTGAGACTATAAACCTCATGTTTTTGCCTAATTTATTCATTAAAATCATACAAGAAATAATTGAGGACATATTTACTTTTATAAAACTCAGAATATTATAATCCAGATGACAGCATATGATTTCATTGAAGGAGAAAAGTTTCTATGTGACCCCATTTTACACCCATTTAACACGTGGATAGTGAAAAATAAGGGAAATGTTTTGGCCAGAACTTTCACTCCAAGAATCAAAGTTGTACCAGTGTCTTTGAAACTTTTATTCATACCATTCCAGCTTCTTCAGTTTGTGAAACCTGTACATTGTAACTCCCAAGAGACTAGATTCAAATAAGATCTGATACAACTTAAATAATTCTCTTTCCTCATACAATGTTTTTATCCTATACTATCCTCTTGATTTGACTTTGACTTCTAAATCTTTAGAAGTTTCAAGGAGACACAAATAAGTATGAGGCAGTTAGAATAGTGCTCCATATTTTATCACTTACATGTAATTAGACACTTACATCATCCCCTTATAGAAAGAATAGTGAGATCATCCTCTTGTTCTTGTATTATTTCTTATAATAATGCAACATTGTATTTTTCATGTTTCTAGCAATTTTATTCTAAAGAAGAGACAGCAGAGGAGGGACAGAGCTAGGATATAGGATTTGAATTCAGAAAAACATCATTTCAATCTAATTCATCCATTGACTGATAGTAGGATATATGTAAGGTGAATATTATAATATTTTTTAATAGGACTGTCCAATTACTTCTAAGTATTAGTAATTATACATGTATTTATAGTGTGACAGGGCTTCCCTGGTGGCTCAGCAGTAAAGAATCTGACTGCAGTGCCGGAGACCTGGGTTTGATTCCTGAATTGGGAAGATCCCCTAGAGGAGGGCACGGCAACCCACTCCAGTATTCTTGCCTGGAGAATCCCATGGACAGAGGAGCCTGGTGGGCTACAGCCCATAGGGTCACAAAGAATTGGATATGACTGAAGTGACTGAGAATACATATATAGTCTGATATATAGCAGGGATCACTAAGCAGCTACTCATTAAGTGATATTCAAGACTGTAACCTAGGACCATAAAGTAAGAATATTACCAATAGCAAAGCTGAGACTAAACTTTCTTGCTCAAGCATTTCTACTGCATGCAGAAGTTCAGTCATATGAGTTAGGAAATGAAATAAAGCAATGATACTGTTTGAGAACTGTTTAGGGGACTGAGCTTGTTAGGTTCTGGTTTAAGCTCTGAGGATATGGCAAAACAAAACTTGAGATAAGCAATGAATTTGTGGACTGAGAAGTTTTTGAAGTGTATACTATAATATACTTTTACTGACTAAGTCAAATTTTTATAATTGCTCTATTTCCTCTCAGTCAATTAGTGACCATTCCATACTGCTGTCACAGTAATTCTTAATATCTTCATGTTGACTTGAGGTAGACATGCAATTAGGAAGTATTCGGTTTTCAACAATATTGTTGTTTATGCTGGACTTGGCTTTAGTGTCTAAGCATGCATGCAATCCCATTGCACATTCACTTCAGTATGCAACCAAATATGTATGTATATGCAACTAAACTACATGTTTTTGAAACAAAGTAAAACCACTAACATTAAACTATAAACCCAATCAGTTCAGTTCAGTTCAGTCACTCAGTCGTGTCCGACTCTTTGCGACCCCATGAATCGCAACATGCCAGGCCTTCCTGTCCATCACCAACTCCCAGAGTTCACTTAAACTCATGTCCATCGAGTCGGTGATGCCATCCAGCCATCTCATCCTCTGTCGTCCCCTTCTCCTCCTGCCCCCAATCCCTCCCAGCATCAGGGGCTTTTCCAATGAGTCAACTCTTTGCATGAGATGGCCAAAGTATTGGAGCTTCAGCTTCAACATCAGTCCCTCCAATGAACACCCAGGACTGATCTCCTTCAGAATGGACTGGTTGGATCTCCTTGCAGTCCAAGGGACTCTCAAGAGTATTCTCCAACACCACAGTTCAAAAGCATCAATTCTTCGGCACTCAGCCTTCTTCACAGTCCAACTCTCACATCCATACATGACCATTGGAAAAACCATAGCCTTGACTAGACGGACCTTTGTTAGTAATGTCTCTGCTTTTCAATATACTATCTAGGTTGGATATAACTTTCCTTCCAAGGAGTAAGCATCTTTTAATTTCATGGCTACAATCACCTTCTGAGGTGATTTTGGAGCCCCAAAAAATAAACTCTGCCACTGTTTCCCCATCTATTTCCCATGAAGTGATGGGACCGGATGCCATGATCTTAGTTTTCTGAATGTTGAGCTTTAAGCCAACTTTTTAACCCTCCTCTTTCACTTTCATCATCTCTTCAGTTCCTCTTTACTTTCTGCCAGAAGGGTGATGTCATCTGCATAGCTTTTATTAAATAATTTAATGTCAGTTTATTGCTTCTAACATGCTATGTGCCCAGTAAGTGGCTGAATGACTTAGGAGATCATCAGTATTGGTGTAGAGATTTTTGAGAACATGCATTTTGTAACTTTGAGGATTTCTTTCCTCTCAACTTGGAAACTGCATAGTTCTACAGAATAGAAATAAGCTGTACACATTAATAATTAAATGTTTCTATGATTTATTATTGTTTAGATATGGACCCAATCCAAGAGACAGAGGGTATCCCAGATGAAGAAAAATGGAACTGTTCCATTCACTCCTCTCCATTATATTGTTATTTGTCCTCCTGTTGTTGACATATTTTAAAGGTGAGGTGTACATACAAATGTCAGTGTTTTATCACAAGATTTCTTAACACTGAATAATAGTTAATAGACAAAGATGTAATTGCATGGTTTAAAGTTTTTATGTAGTTCCTAATAGAGTTTATATATATATATATACCTCTATTAATGTAGCCAGATATCACTGAAGTGAGTCTTATAAACTCTTAATCTTTCCCAACTAGGATACCGGAAAATCACTTTATTGTTGTTGTTTGGTGATGACAGAGGGGATTCTAAGAAAACATCTGGCCATGATCTGTTTTCCTCTGTCTTCCATATCTAATGTTAACTACTTCCATATGTGTTTGTGTGTATATCTGTGTGTATAATTTATTCAGACAGCCTATATCTTCAACTTATCAACCTCCTGGAATGTTGCTGTTACCATTTGATGCCTTTTCTTTTATGCTCTTACTACAATGACAGGGACTTTATTCATACTTAGGCTTCACTTTTAATGTTAAATATATAAATAAACCACTATTTCAACATTTTTTAAGAGATGATTTAATGAGAATTCATGAAACCATTGTTTTATTAGAGGAAGACCAAATCCACTCACATGACATTTTGAGTATAATACCAAAAAAAAAAAAAAAAAGAATTGATTGTTTTTCTTCTTCTGTGATAACCCCCTGATACTTTATTGCCTTTATATGTTTACCTCTGTCTCCCTTCAGTTCAGTTCAATCGCTCAGTTGTGTCCAACTCTTTGCAACCACATAGACTGCAGAACACCTGGCTTCCCTGTCCAACACCAGCTCCTGGAGCTTATTCAAACTCATGTCCATTGAGTCAATGATGGCATCCAACCATCATCATCCATCCATCCATCGATCCATCCATCATCCTTTGTCTTCCCCTTCTCCTCCTGCCTTCAATCTTCCCCAGGATCAGGGTCTTTTCCAATGAGTCAATTCTTCTCATCAGGTGGCCAAAGTATGGAAGTTTCAGCTTCAGTATCAGTCCTTCCAACGAATATTCAGGACTGATTTCCTTGAGTATTGACTGATTTGATCTCCTTGCAATCCAAGAGACTCTCAAAGAGTCTTCTCCAACACCACAGCTCAAAAGCATCAATTCTTTGGTGCTCAGCTTTCTTTATAGTCCAACTCTCACATCCATACATGACTACTGGAAAAACCACAGCTTGACTAGATGGACCTTTGTTGGCAAAGTAATGTCTCTGCTTTTTAATATGCTGTCTAGGTTGGTCATAGCTTTTCTTCCAAGGAGCAAGCATCTTTTAATTTCATGGCTTCAATCACCATCTGCAGTGATCTCAGAGCCTCCCAAAATAAAGTGTTTGACTCATTCCATTGTTTCCCCATCTATTTGCCATGAAGTGATGGGACCAGATGACATGATATTCATTTTTTTGAATGCTGAGTTTTAAGCCAACTTCTTCAATCTCCTCGTTCACTTTCATCAAGAGGTTTTTTAGTTCCTCTTCACTTTCTGCCATAAGAGTGGTGTCATGTGCGTATTTGAGGTTATTGATATTTCTCCCAGAAATCTTAATTCAAGCTTGTGCTTTATCCAGCCTGGCATTTCCCATGATGTACTCTGCATATAAGTTAAATAAGCAGGGTGACAATATATATCCCTGATGTACTCCTGTCCCTATTTGGAACCAGTCTGTTGTTCCATGTCCGGTTCTAACAGTTGCTTCTTGACCTGCATACAGATTTTTCAGGAGGCAGGTGAGGTGGTCTGGTATTCCCATCTTTTGAAGAATTTTCCACAGTTTGTTGTGATCCACACAGTCAAAGGCTTTGGTGTAATCATTAATCAGAAATAGATGTTTTTCTGCAATTCTATTTTTTTCTGTGATCCAACGGATGTTGGCATTTTGATCTCTGGTTCCTCTGCCTTTTCTAAATCCAGCTTGAACATCTGGGACTTCATGTTCACATATTGTTAAAGCGTGGCTTGGAGAATTTTGAACATTACTTTGCTAGTGTGTGAGATGAGTGCAATTCTACGGTAGTTTGAACATTCTTTGACATCATCCTTGCTTGGTATTGGAATGAAAACGGACCTTTTCCAGTCCTGTGGCCACTGCTGAATTTTCCAAATTTGCTGACATATTGAGTGAAGCACTTTCACAGCATCATCTTTCAGGATTTGAAATAGCTCCACTGGATGGAATTCTATCACCTCCACTCGGCTCCCTTACCATGGGGTATTTTCTTGGGTTTCATTCACCTTGTATCTTTGGCTCCTAGCACACAGTCTCAGTGGGCAGGATGTGTTTGATAAATAAACGGGTGTTGTCAGAGGAGTTACAGGTTAATGCATCGAGCAAACATGATCTGGGCTTCAAAAAAGCTTAGGAACTTGATATGACAAGGATGAGCTTAGAGAACATGCTAAGCATAGAAGGTGTGAAGACATGAAGGTGAGTGTGTCAGGAAATGTTCAAATCATCATGTAAGGTTGATCAGCACTTGAATCCATTTTTAAGTGTTTACCACATATTGATTCTAAAATGCATTCAAAAGAGTCCTTTCCTACCCTGAGGATAGTGTGAAGTTTTTCTCTATCAGTCTACCATCAAAGTTATAATTAAGTCATTGAGTTTCTGGCCTATGTTTATGATTACAATATATGATCAAGGATTCTAAGTACCGGGAGTACTGTATTATTATACTAATTATCATGTTCAGAGAATGACAGCAGAAAATATTTCATCTCTTACTAGAAAGAAAAAATCGGACAGACCCTGGGAGTTCACTTTGATGCCAGATTTGTAGATGAATGTATCAAAGATTGAATTATTTTCAAACAGAACATCCAAGCATCCAATGTTGGTTTCATCTAGGAAGTCGACTTTTAGCTACATTGCCATGATTTCTTTGAAGTGGCATAGCTTAGAGTTTGTTATCAGGATATATTTATTGCAGGTGGAGCAATGAAAATTGAAAAGGTGAAAGAAAAAGCAGAATATCTCAAAGTCAACAGCAGGTGTTATAAGTTGATCTCTGAAAAGTGTAAGGTGTTAACAGAGCCAGCCCAACAGTGCAAATAGCCTAGATATTAATAGATCAGAGGTTATTAAAATATGCTCCTTATACTAGTAGTATCAGAAGCACCTGGGAAAAAATTTCTCAGGCTGTGTTCCACACCGACTGAATAAAAAACTCTAGAGATGTGGCACAGCAACATATGCTTTAACACGCTCTTCCTCCAGGTGGATCTGTTCTCTGCCAAAGTTTGAGAACCACTGGTCTACAATAATGTACCAAAAGGATCTTCTGTATCCCTTTGACTTTTCTAATCCTATTGGCTCCAGTATATCTTTTACAATCTTTTTAAATTGAAGTATAGTTGATTAATAATGTCATGTAAGTTTCAGGAGTATGACACAGTGATTTAATTATACACATACATATATATGTATATATATACATATACATTATATATATATATATACACATATATATTACATAGTATTGCATATAGTTCCCTGTGCTATACAGTAGGTCCTTGTTGGATATCTATTTTATACATAGTAGTGTGTATATTTTCAGAGAAGGCAATGGCACCCCACTCCAGTACTCTTGCCTGGAAAATCCCATGGAAGGAGAAGCCTGGTAGGCTTCAGTCCAAGGGGTCGCGAAGAGTCAGACACGACTGAACGACTTCACTTTCACTTTTCACTTTCATGCATTGGAGAAGGAAATGGGAACCCACTCCAATGTTCTTGCCTGGAGAATCCCAGGGACGGGGGAGCCTGGTGGGCTGCCATCTATGGGGTCGCACAGAGTCAGACATGACTGAAGTGACTTAGCAGTAGTAGTGTGTATATTTTAATCCCAAGCTACTGAGTTATCCCACTACCACCCAACACCATGAACAGAATGAAAACGCAAAAAGATGTGACACTGAAAGATGAACTCTCCAGTTCAGTAACTGCCAACTATGCTACTGGAAAAAACAGGTCCAGAAGAAATGAAAAGGCTAAGACAAGATAGAAACAGGACCTAGTTTTGGATGTGTCTGGTGCTGAAAGTGAAGTCTGATGCTCTAAAGAAAAATGTTGCATAGGAACCTGGTATGTTAGGTGCATGAATCAAGGCAAATTGGAAGTGATCAAACAGGAGATGGCAAGAGTGAACATCATCATCATCTTAGGAGTCAGTGAACTAAAATGGAGAGAAACAGGTGAATTTAATTCAGTTGACCATTATATCTACTACTGTGGGCCAGAAACCCTTAGAAGAAATGCAGTAGCCATCATAGTCAAAAAAGAGTCTGAAATGTAGTACTTGGGTGCAATCTCAGAAATGACAGTAACATCTCATTTTGTTTCCAAGGCAAACTATTCAATATCACAGTAATATAAGTATATGCCCCAACCAGGAATGCTGAAGAAGCTGAAGTTGAATGGTTCTATGAAGACTTACAAGATCTTCTAGAACTAACACCCACAAAAACATGACCTTTTCATCAAAGGGGATTGGAATACAAAAGTAGGAAGTCAAGAGATAGAAAGTCTGGAGTAACAGACAAGTTTGGCCTTGGAGTACAAAGTGAAGCAGGGCAAAAGCTAACAGAGTTTTGTTAAAATATGCACTGGTCATAGCAAACACCCTCTTCCAACAACACACGAGATGACTCTACACATGGACATCATCAGGTAGTCAATACCAAAGTCAGATTGATTATATTATTTGCAGCTGAAGATGGAGAAGCTCTATACAGCCAGCAAAAACAAGACCAGGAGCAGACTATGGATCAAATCATGAACTCTTTACTGCAAACTTCAGCCTTAAATTGATGAAAGTAGGGAAAAGAAGTAGGCCATTCAAGTATGACCTAAAATCCCTTATGATTATACAGTGGAAATGACAAATAGATTCAAGGGATTAGATCTGATAGAGTGCCTGAAAAACCATGGATGGAGATTTGTAACATTATATAGGAGGAAGTTATCAAATCCATCCCAAAGAAAAAGAAATGCAAAAAGGCAAAATGGTTGTCTGAGAAGGTCTTACAAATAGCTGAGAAGACAAGAAGGGAAAGGGAAAGGAGAAAAGGAAAGATATACTCATTTGAATGGAGTTCTAAAGAATAGCAAGGAGAGATAAGAAAGCCTTCCTAAGTGAACAATGCAAAGAAATAGAGGAAAACAATAGAATGGGAAAGACTAAAAATCTCTTCAAGAAAATTAGAGATACCAATGGAACATTTCATGCAAGGATGGGCACAATAAACTAAATGGTATGGGTTTAACAAAGCAGAAGTTATTAAGAAGAGGTGGCAAGAATACACAGAAGAACTATACAAAAAGATCTTAATGACCTGGGTAACCATGATGGTGTGATCACTCACCTAGAGCCAGACATCCTGGGATGTGAAGTCAAATACACCTTATGAAGCATCACTGAACAAAGCTAGTGGAGGTGATGGAATTCCAGGTTAACTATTTCAAATTCTAAAATATGATGCTGTTAAATTGCTGCACTCAATATACCAACAAATTTGGAAAACTCAGCAGTGGCCACAGAACTGGAAAAGGTTAGTTTTCATTCCAATCACAAAAAAGGGCAATGTCAAAGAACATTCAAACTATTGCATAATCATACTCATTTCACATGCTAGCAAGGTCATGCTCAAATCCTCCAAGCTAGGTTTCAACATTACATGAACTGAGAACTTATAGATGTTCAAGCTGGATTTAGAAAAGGCAGAGGAACCAGAGATCAAATTGCCATCACCTGCTGGATCATAGAAAAACACAAGAGAATTTCAGAGGAAAATCTGTTTCATGACTATGCTATGAACTTTGACTGTGTGATCACAACAAACTATGGAAAATTCTGAAAGAATTGGGAATACCAAACGATCTTACCTGCCTCCTGAGAAACCTGTGTGCAAGTCAAGAAGCAACAGTTAGAACCAAACCTTGGAACAACAGACTGGTTCAAAACTGGGGAAAGAGTGTACCAAGGATGTATATTGTCACCCTGTTCATTTAACTTATATGCAGAGCACATCATGAGAAATGCCAGGTTGAATGAATCACAAGCTGGAATCAAGATTGTCGGGAGAAATATTAATAACCTCATATATGCAGATGACACTACCCTTTTGGCAGAAAATGAAGAGGAACTAACGAGACTCCTGATGAAGGTGAAAGGCGAGAATGAAAAAGGTGGCCTAAAACTGAACATTCCAAAAACTAAAATCATGGCTTCTGGTGTCATCACTTCATGGCAGATAGATGGAGAAACAATGGAAACAGTGCATGACTTTACTTTCTTGGGCTCTAAAATCACTGTGAACATTGACTGCAGCCATAAAATTAAAAGACACCTGCTCCTTTGAAGAAAAGTTTTGACAAACCTAGACCGTGTATTAAAAAGCAGAGACATTATTTTACTGACAAAGGTCTATAGAGTCAATGTTATGGTTTTTCCAGTAGTCATGTATGGATGTGAGAGTTGAACCATAAGGAAGGCTGAATGTTGAAGAATTGATGTTTTCAAACTGTGGTATTGGAGTAGACTCTTGAGAGTCCCTTGGACTGCAAGGAGATCAAACCAGTCAATCCTAAAGGACATCAACCCTGAATATTCATTGGAAGAGCCAATACTGAACCTGAAGCTCCAGTACTTTGGCCATGTAATGTGAAGTGCTGACTCATTATAAAAGACCCTGATGCTGGGAAATATTGAAAGCAAAAAGATAAGAGGGCAGCAGAGGATGAGATGGTTAGATAGCATCACCAACTCAGTGCACATGAATTTGAGCAAACTCTGGAGACAGAGAAGGACAGAGAAACCTGACGTGCTACAGTCCATCTGGTTGCAAAGAGTCAGGCATGACTTAGCAACTGAACAGCAACAAATATATATATATACACCTAAATACATTCTTTTTCAGATTATTTCCCATTATAGGCTACTACATGATATTGAATATAGTTCTCTGTGTTATAGAGTAGGTCTTTGTTTATCTATGTTAAGATACAATAGTGTTTATCTTTTAATCTCAAACTCCTTTTTTATCCATTCCACTCTTTATCCTTTGGTAACCATAAGTTTGTCTTCTATGTCTGAGAGTCTGTTTCTATTTGTGGAAAAGTTTATTTGTATCATTTTTTTTTTTTTTTAGATTCCACAAGTAAGGGATATTATTTAGTATTTATCTTTCTCTGTCTGACTTACTTTAGGTAGTATGATCATCCCTAGTTCCATTCAGGAGAAGGCAATGGCACCCCACTCCAGTACTCTTGCCTGGGAAATCCCATGGACAGAGGAGCCTGGTAGGCTGCAGTCCATGGGGTTGCGAAAAGTTGGGCACGACTGAGCGACTTCACTTTCACTTTCAATGCATTGGAGAAGAAAATGGCAACCCACTCCAGTGTTCTTGCCTGGAGAATCCCAGGGACGGGGGAGCCTGGTGGGCTGCCGTCTATGGGGTCGCACAGAGTCGGACACGACTGATGTGACTTAGCAGCAACAGCAGCAGTTCCATTCATGTTGCTACAAATTGAGCTTAGATAATCTTTAAAGAATCAAGGAAGCAGGTTTTTGTTTAAGTTTTAGTAGGAAAGATTAAAATAAAACTGTTATTGTCTTAACATATTACTGTGATTAATTTCACACACCAGAAATGAAGCTGTATTCAGATTGAAAGGGCAAGTAATTTCACTTTCAGGGAAGTGTAGTGTCAGACTAAGGGATGGAGGCTACTGGGTTTCTGTAGTGTGTGAAATAGGGTGTCAGGAATATAGAGAAGAAACCTAACCGGTTTGCTTAGGTTGTTCCTCTGGCTGATTTTGCCTCCAGTGGATGTGATAAGAAAGATTTTATAAAGGGAAATACCAAAATATGTGTAGGTTGCAGAGATGGTTACTGAATGGGAATGAGAATAAACAGAGGAGAGAAGGAGAAAATTCATAAGCTTGTCAAAATGCATTATCAATACATAAATACTGCATAGTATAAATACAAATTGTGGTGTCATGTGCCAATGTAGATCAAACCACATGAGTTTCAGATTCTAATGAAAAAGCTCACTATTTTGATCTTTCTAATATTTTTGGAACAGCTTTGATGTCAAGTGCAAGTCACTCAGTCATGTTCAACTCTTTGTGACCCCATGGACTCCATGGAATTTTCCAGGCCAGGATACTGAAGTGGGTGAAAGTGAAAGAAAGTGAAGTTGCTCAGTCGTGTCTGACTCTTTGTGACCCTGTGGACTGTAGCTCACCAGGCTCCTCCGTCCATGGGATTCTCCAGTCAAGAGTACTGGAGTGGGTTGCCTTTCCCTTCTCCAGGGGATCTTCCCAATCCAGGGATTGAACCCAGGTCTCCTGCATTGCAGGTGGATTCTTTACCAGCTGAGCCACAAGGGAAGCCCGAGAATACTGGAGTGGATAGCCTATCCCTTCTCCAGCAGATCTTCCCAACCCAGGAATCCACCAGGGTCTCCTGCACTGCAGGCAGATTCTTTACCAACTCAGCCATCAGGGAAGAACAGCTTTAAGGGGTTTTAAATATATATATATATATATACATTTTTTAATGCAAAGTCATTTATGTAATGCATGTTTATGTGTTTGTGAAAGAAGAGGGAAAAATAAGGTGAAAAGAGAAAGAGAGAAATAACTAGGATACCTTTCCCTCCTTCCATTCAGACTAAAGCCCTAGGAATATAAAAACTGAAGAAGAGAGGAACTATTTCCTGAGTAGTCCACAAGCAAAGGACTTTCAACCATCAAATGAAGTTATCGATTCCTGTTCTCTCTGCAGTAAGCCAAGAGGTCAACAATAATGTTGGAAAATACTTTCTCCAACTTTGAATGCATTTGTTAAGCCATTGCCTGAGTTGAATTTCCTTGAGATGTTCATGGAACTCTGTCAAGATGTGCCAGAAGGAGCAGCAAGACTGTGCTTTTCCATGGCACCTGTACAGTGAATTGAAACATTTCTGTGAGATCTCGAGAACTAACATATCAGTAGGGGGAATCCACAGAGCATCTGTGTTAAGACATTGTATTCAGTAATTAAGCATTTCTTCCAAATTCTACCATACTGCTTTCATTTAGGCACCCTCCTTCTTGTGGAAGGCATAGGGATGTGCAGACAAAATGCGGATGCCACATCAAAATGGTAGTGATCATGCCCAGGAGGCCTTTCAGATTATGTGAATGAATAAAAGCTGATTTTCAAAAACCAAGCTTCTCCCCCTTTCCCATTGATGTGCTGCCCTAGATTGAGAGTGGCAACATTTTGTTTTCTGTTGCTGAAATTGTGGGATTCTTGTGGGGCAGGAAAAGTGAGCACTGGGGTTATACTGTATGAAATGGTGCCTTGGGTTTGACCAGTTCCACTCAAATTTAAGTCTTTGTTTCTGAGAAATTCCTGATTATTCAGAAGCAGTGCCTTACTCTGGGTTTTGAAACACATTTTATAATCATTTAATTTATTCTAGGAACAAGAACCTTGTTGGCAAAGAGAATGGGTGGTCACCATAAATGGGGCACAGTGGTGCCAAATATGGCAGCAGAAGAAAGTCTGGGGCTTCAGAACTCAATATTGAGGTAAGATTTTTCCCAAGGATCAAATGATGTAGCAATTAATATTCAGCTATATCTTTATAAACAGCTTTTCCTGTTTTCATTTTCTTTCCCACCTCACTAATCCTCAGAGTGTAAAATCTCAGGTCTTTTTGTTGTTACTCTTGCATTTTCCCCCTTTAATGCATGTTCTCTAAGCACCTATTAACCAGGTTATTCAAATGTATTCTATTTTCCAAATCCAGGGTCACAGAGTCTGCTGAGCTAATGCAATAGATCCTTTTCTCACCTATAAACCTCTGATCTGGGACCATCTCCCATTATTGCCACTGCACTTTCTCAAACCTGTGAATCTTCCCATTTCTCCCCTTCTCAAAATCTTCCAATGGGTTTAACTTGTCTTCAGTTGCAAATCTAGTTCTTTGGAAGGTGAAGGAGGCTTTTGCATAATCTGCTTACTAACAAATTTAAGCCTTGCCATTTCCTTGATTGCACAAGAAACCACACAGCACTCAGGTTTGTGAAATTCTTCAGACAAGCTTTGCTATGTTTTTAGCCTCTTGCTATTAGTAATGTTGCCCCCCCACTTGTCTTCTAGATACACTCAACTTCATATTGGTGTCCCTGCCACCAGTTTCCCGTAAAATTACCCTTCTTCAAATTTCATCTGAAAGCTAAAGTTTCAATTTAAATGTTTAAGTAAAGGAAGATTTTTTTGATGCTACACAGATAATCTGTCATATATTCCCATGGAATAGTGCTCAGCTTATAACTCCCTTGTAGCAATTACTATGCATGTTTTAATTATATGTAGTCCTATATGTAACCCTCTAGACTTCATGAGTTTGTTTTAATCTCTCTCATTTTTAACACTTTAAATTTTTAGTGGGCTTTCGTCTTTGCTTACATATTGCTATTCATCATTTAATTACTTTAATAAGTTCACTGTATAGTATAAATATTTCTCTCATGAAATTCTTTCATGGGGACCCATGGAGACTGATTCTTCATGTATTTTGTAATTATGTTTTTATTTTGAGTTCATTTGCAGCAGGGAATAACATTCAGTCTGTTTGGAAGATGTGTCTTTCCAAGGAGGCTTAGCATTTGCTTTCACTAGGTAGTCTAGGTATCACTGACATGGAAATATCCTGTGCTTGTTTCTTGGCTTGAGATGAATGAATTAGCTCATGTATCAATAGGTGTTTTTAGATAAGTACTATGAGATCAATTATGTTTCTTCATTGTGAGTTAATTCCAACTCCAAATCTCTCTAAGAGCAAAATTGAAGTTAACAATTCTCAGGGGAGATTTTTTTTTTTTAACCCAGTTCATAGGCCAAAAGAATAAAGGTGATTAATTTATCTTTCCTGCTGTTTAATAGATTTTCTTCAATTCATCCTTTTACTAATCCCTGAAGTATATAATCTCAGTTACCTTCCTGGTACTGAAACCGAGCAGAACTCTGTGTGGTTTCTGGGTAGAGAAGTCCTCTGTTTCTTGTTTATAGGGAATTGGCTTCAGTTTTCATGACTTTCTCTGAGTTCCAAAGAGCAGGTTCAAACAGTTGCTTAAACAGGGAAGGGAGAAGATGCCGAGATAAGGGAGGAGCAGTCAAGAAACAATAGCTCAGCCTTGGGACAGGATCCCGGTTCTACCTCGAGGGATGCACATAATGATATCTTTGAGTTCTTCTGAAGAATTAAATTCCCCTAAAATTGGAAGATGCTAACTACTTGATATTATAAAGTTAAAAAATAAGATAAAATAAAATAAAATAAAATTGCTAATAAAATTTATGATCCAGTTTTCACAAAAAAGAAAAAAAAAAAAAAAAAAAGAAAGAAACACTCTTCAGAGAAAATCAGGAGACCACCTAAGGCCAGATTGAAGGAACTACAGAAGCTCATTAGGAGAATACAGGCCCTGAACACACCATGATCCTTATCAACAATCCCATCCTTGAACCACTGCTACAAACCTTCTCACCAGATTCTTCTAGGTTGGGACATAGTTTTTGAAGGGCATGAGTCTGCTCTATCCTCTCCTTGGCAAAGCAATAAAGCTGTTCTTTTCTACTACACCTAAAACTCTGTATCTGAGACTCAATTTGGTACCTGTGCACAGAGGCTGAATTTTGGACATCAGTATCCTCAGACTCTTGTATTTTTGTCCCTATATTGTGTAGATTCATTAAGTCCCTAGTAACTAGGTCATGCAACTGTATGCAATGGGACCATATATTTGAAATGTATGCTGTATTTAGCAAATCAAGAATGCTATATCTAGCAAAACTGTCCCTCTAAAATAAGAGATAAATTAAGACAATTTCAGGTTTGCTAACTCCTCTACCAGTTCAAATCTACTATTAACTCACTTTGGAGAATTTTTAATTTTAGTTGTGTTTTTCAACTTCTAAATTTCCACTTGGTTCTTTTTTATTCTATTTCTTTATTGTTATTTGCTATTTGATACCTTGTCATCTGCCTACAATACAGATGACCCAGTTTCAATCCCTGTGTTGGGAAGATCTCCTGGAGGAGGGCATGGTAACTCACTCCAGTATTATTGCCTGGAGAATTCCATGGATGAGAAGTCTGGCAGACGACTGTCCATACAGTCCATAGGGTCACAAAGAGTCAGACATGACTGAGCGACAAACACTGTCACTTTCTTTACTTCTATAATGATGGATTCCTTTGAACATATTTATAATGACTACCTTGAAATCTTTATTTGTTAAGTCTGACATCTGCTTGTTTTCAGTATTTTCAGGTGTCTGCTTTGGGGGGTGTATTGGTGACACTTCTATTTCTTTGCACATCTTTTAATTTTTATAGTATGTGAAAAGTTAGGTCATATATTGTAGCAATTCTGGGTATTAATTCCCCACCACAGGCTTGATATTGCTTTGATTGTTTATTTGATTAGCGATTGACTAGATTACTTTAGTAAGGCCTATTTCATCCCCTCCACTCCACACCCCTAGTATAAAGCATTTAACCTAGCTCCTCAGGGGATACAGTTTCTGATATGCCCAAGAGCACCATGGAATGACATGGCTTTGGTCTTGATCTTTGTTTCTTTCCCTGGTCACATCCAGTTGTCAAAATTCACTAACTGCTCACTGTTTGTTTCTCTTGTTTTCAGTGATGTCTGAGAGTATCTCAATTGTTATAGGAACTTGTCCAATCAAATTTTATTTTTTTCAGTGGGACAGTTCCCAAGGTTAGTATTTGAGATTTATTCTTATCCCAGGAGGGCTCCTTCCAGCTGTCTCTTTCCCAGTTCTCTTTGGCAAACTAGCCAGCCTACAGTTTAACCTGTATTGCCAATGAGTCTACCAACATCCTCCCAATTGTACAACTTCCACTGTATTTGAAAGCTTCCTCAGGTTGGAACTTCATGCTCTGCTGCAATTGAAGTCGGTTCCATTGAGAAGAAATTCAGAGCAATCAAGATAGAACATTTACAATCTTCAAAGACATAGGATGTTGGTGCTCTTTTCCTGTCATGATTATTTAAAAAATGTAAACTTCCTATGTTCCATGGTAAAAATTTCCTCTTTGTGTATATTTTATTTATTAAACATATATTTTGATAAAGGTTTTTAAGTCTCAGGCACTGTTCAATGTGCTTGAAGAATACTAACTTGCTTAAACTTTATGCAGCCTATGAGGTGTTTATAAAGATGAATGTAGTAGAGGTTGAACACAGGAATTCTGACTTCAAAGGCCCAACTTTTATTCACTACACTATGAATATTATATATACACATAGCGATGCAAACTATATGGTAATAAGGTGATGCAAAAGTTGATAACAGCTTTTATAGAATCAACTCTGTAAAATGTCATGGTTCAGACACAGACTCAGCTAGTACATACCAACTTGAGCCTCCCTGGTCCCATTTGTGAAATATCAAGAAAATCACCTAATCACATTGTAAGTCATAGAAGGCAATGGCACCCCACTCCAGTACTCTTGCCTGGAAAATCCCATGGATGGAGGAGCCTGGTAGGCTGCAGTCCATGGGGTCGCTAAGAGTCAGACATGACTGAGCGACTTTACTTTCACTTTTCACTTTCATGCATTGGAGAAGGAAATGGCAACCCACTCCAGTGTTCTTACCTGGAGAATTCCAGGGATGGGGGAGCCTCATGGGCTGCTGTCTATGGGGCTGCACAGAGTCAGACACGACTGAAGTGACTTAGGAACAGCAGCAGCATGTTGTAAGTGTTAAGTGTTAGTCACTCAGTCATGCCCAACTCTTTGCGACTCCATGGACTGCAGCCCACCAGGTTCCTCTGTCTATGAGATTTTCCAGGCAAGGATACTGCACTGGGTTGCCATTTCCTTCTCCAGGGGATCTTCCCAACCAAGGTCTCCTGCACTGCAGGCAGATTCTTTACTGACTGAGCTACAAGGGAAGCCCAATCATGGCATAGAATCAATTAAGTGAGATCATGTGTATGAAGTCCCTGATAAGAACCTGGCTTAATATTATCAATCATCTTACTTTGAGAGCATTTTGAGAGTATTTTGCTATTAATTTGTATTTGTTCTTTATAGACAGTCCTATAAATATAAAAGTAATTTTATAAAAATTAAAAAGTAATTTTAAGAAAAGATAAAAAGTAATTTATCTTTTTCTATTTGCAACAACGTAAGGAAGATCAAACCCTGATTAAAGAATAAAGCTAAAGATAAAAACATCTCCTTAAAATGCCAAAGTCATTGCACATCTATTTTGCTTACAACACATCACTGAAACAGGAATAAGCTTTATGGAACAATGACGTAATATTTACATATTGCAGAGCTTCCCTGCTGGCTCAGTGGTAAAGAATCCACCTGCCAATGGAGGAAACATGGGTTTGATCCCTGGCCCAGGAAGATCCCACATTCTACAGAGCAACTAAACCTATGGGTCACAACTACTAAACCTGTGCTCTGCTGCTGCTAAGTCACTTCAGTCGTGTCCGACTCTGTACGACACCATAGATGGCAGCCTACCAGGCTCCTCCGTCCATAGGATTTTCCAGGCAAGAGTACTGGAGTGGGTGGCCATTGCCTTCTCCAAAGCCTGTGCTCTAGAGCCTGGCAACGGCAGCTACTGAAGCCTGCACACTTAGATCCCATGCTGTGCAACAACTGAAGCTACTACAATGAGAAGCCTGAGCACTGCAATGAAAAGTAGATCCTGCTCCTGACATCTAGATAAAAGCTTGTGCAGTAGTGAAGACCCAGCACAGCCAATAAATAAAAAAATATATTAAAAAAAATTAAATATTGCAAAGAAAAAGGGAGATTTCTGGTATTGATAGATAAGGCCTGGAATGAAAGATCTCTGTGCTATAGTTGTCTATATTATCCTGTCACTTCCTAGTAATCTGTATCCTTATCTCTAAAACACTTGGAGATCTAATTTGGGTTTTTTAAATCAGTAGTTCTTAAAGGGTGGGCTGTGGACTAGCAGCTTCATCATCACTTGAGAACTTGTTTGTAACACAAGCCTGCTAAGGTGGAAATGTCAGGGGGTAGGGCCAAGTAATCTCCTTTAATAAAGCTTTCAGGTGGTTATGATGAAATCTACTGTTTGAGAAACACTGTTTTATGCAATTACCATTGCTACCACCGGGAAGAGCTCTTTATTCATGGATTTTTGCACAAGAACCCTGTGTGGGGCCACCTTTGAATCAAGTGCCCACTTATGGTCACAAGAATGGCCTAGTGCTGCATTGGTCAATAGTAAGCTGATTCAACATTGCCAGAATCCCACCATAAACAATTTTTTTCTGAAAGAAAAAGATTTTTCTTCCGGTCCAAAGGATGTAGAAGGTGACCATCATCCTCCACTCTGTAGATTCCAGACACATTAGCTCTCTTTAGTTTCTTGTTTGCTACTGTCCTTGGCCTTTGTCCAGCCTGTTCCCTGTGCCTGAAATGTTTTCTCATTCTCTTTATCTAGTTAAAAGTAACTTTTCCTTCTGATCTCAACTTCAATATCAGTTCCTTGAGTGTGGCAATTTTTGAGCCAGAGATTGAAGCTAAGTTCTTCTTTCTTTCCTTCTTTCTTTTCTTCTTTCCTTCTCCCCACCTATCCTTCTTTCTTTTGTTTCATTGTTCATAGAATGATTTCCTTTTGCATTCATCATACTTTCATTTATGGGATAGTTGGACTCATCTGTGTTCCTTAGGAGACTGCTGTCTCCATTAGGACTAAGAGTGAACTTGCTTTTGTTCACAAATGCATCCATAATTGGGACATTCAACAAATGTATAGAGATTTTAAAATTAAAGACAAAGTACAAGTTTATTAATATTTTGTGTTATTTAGTAGTCAATTCATGTCCATGAATTGTTGTCTTCCCTGGTGGCTTAGACGGTAAAGCGTCTGTCTACAATGCGGGAGACCTGGGTTTGATCCCTGGGTTGGGAAGATGCCCTGGAGAAGGAAATGGCAATCCACTCCATGACTATTGCCTAGAAAATCCCATGGACAGAGGAGCCTGGTAGGCTACAGCCTATGGGGTCGCAAAGAGTCAGACACGACTGAGCGGTTTCACTTCACTCACTTTCATGTCCGTGAAGAAATACCATTTGGTTTCTGATTATTTAATTTGACAAATTTTTATTGAGTACTTGTTATATAGCACACATTTCTTTAGTGCTAGAGATGGAGCAGTGAGATAAACAGACAAAATGCTAGCTCTCAGAGAGCTTACATTCTAATTTCTGTCAAAGGCCCATAAGTAAAGCTATGAAGTGAGGTTGCTGAAAATTCCACTTTTAACTTCTACAACAGAATTTTAAAAATCTGAATTACAATTAAATTATGTTGAAGAAAATACATTTAGTATAATTAAAGAGAATATGTGGGACTACATAAATTGAGATAGTTATTAAAATTGAAATATCTTGTTAAAAAATTATTCTGAAACAAACAAGAGGACTTCATCTCCACTTACCTTCCCAAATAAAAAACAAATCCTTAAATAATAACAAAAGCCTCAGTGAAAAATATATATTTGTACTTCAAACATAAAGTTTTAATTGAAAATACAATAACTTATATGCAGAGTACATCATGAGAAATGCTGGGCTGGAGGAAGCACAAGCTGGAATCAAGATTGCTGGGAGAAATATCAATAACCTCAGATATGCAGATGACACCACCCTTATGGCAGAAAATGAAGAGGAACAAAAGAGCCTCTTGGTGAAAGTGAAAGAGGAGAGTGAAAAAGTTGGCTTAAAGTCAACATTCAGAAAACTAAGATCATGGCATCTGGTGTCATCACTTCATGGCAAATAGATGGGGAAACAGTGGAATCAGTGGGAGACTTTTATTTTTCTGGGCTCCAAAATCACAGCAGATGATGATTGCAGCCATGAAATTAAAAACGCTTGTTCCTTGGAAGGAAAGTTATGACCTAGATAGCATATTAAAAAGCAGAGACATTACTTTGTCAACAAAGGTCCATCTAGTCAAGGATATGGTTTTTCCAGTAGACATGTATGGATGTGAGAGTTGGACTATAAAGAAAGCTGAGCACAGAAGAATTGATGCTTTTGAACTCTGGTGTTGGAGAAGACCCTTGAAAGTCCCTTGGACTTCAAGGGGATCCAACCAGTCCATCCTAAAGGAGATCAGTCTTGGGTGTTCATTGGAAGGACTGATGCTGAAGCTGAAACTCCAATACTTTGGCCACCTGATGAGAAAAGCTGACTCCTTGGAAAAGACCCTGATGCTGGAAAAGATTGAGGGCAGGAGGAGAAGGGGATGACGGAGAATGAGATGGTTGGATAGCATCACTGACTCAATGGACATGGGTTTTGGTGGACTCTGGGAGTTGGTGATGGACAGGGAGGCCTGGCGTGCTGCGGTTCATGGGGTTGCAAAGGGTCAGAGACAGCTGAGCGACTGAAATGAACTGAACTGAACTGACAATAATTTTGTTTCTTAGTAATGAAATGCTAATGATATACTTTTAGAAGTGTAATTTAAAACAAATGGGGAAAGTTTGTGATTTGTTTGGGGAAGTATATTTTTAAAAGGAATTAGCTGGAAGAAATTTTGAAGGAATGAAAAGAGATAGGAGAGGAAACTTGCAGATTTTGCTGACAAATGCACATGTGCATAATTTACATTATCAAATGCATTACCTTCAATTTTGGAGCAGAATAATTAATGTCTGTAGAAACTGGCTACTCTGATATTGGCTGATTCAGCCCTACTTCAGATGTTTATGTATTGTCCTCCATGGCCAGAATCAGAGGTAAAGAAGAAACTGCTGGAGGAATATTAGATCCATTGTTTTCTAGAGTTGTAACTTAAAGTGCTTGGTAACTTTCCTATGTTTGGTCAGGCTTGATTATTCCTACATCTATGTAGCAGCTGCCCACAGCTCCTAATGAGAAGCAGACAGAGAAGTGCAACTGAGCCTCCTTTATTAGTTGGATCTTCTTGCACCTAATTTGCATTTCTCCCCTACTTTTTCCCTCTGTTTGGAAGTGGCTTATTGTTCTTAATTAATATGGTGTCTTATTGTTACCAACCAAAAGGAATTCTCCAAATCAAGGAGTAACTCCTCCTTCATGAAAATTAAAGAATTAAAGATTTAAAGATGATTTAATCTTTCCTAAGTGAGGAGCATTTTTAGCTTTTTAAACAGGTCACACTGGAGAATTGGTACTGTTGATTTGTCAGTCATTGTTAACTAAGTCAGATACACTAAAGAAAGGAAAACAGAAGAGGGAAGGAAGGAAGGAAGGAGGGAGGAGGAGAAGAAAGTGGGAAAGAGGGAGAGGGAAGGAAATGAAGAAGAAAGAAAGGAGAGAAAGAGAGAGAGAAGGGGGGGAACCTCCGACCACATCCCTATGTCAGTCCAAGCCCTTTTGTAAGCTTTAATATGATCTCTCTTCTTACTGTAACTCCTTTTTTTTTTCTTTTTATACAAATAAAAACCTGGCATGTCTTTGAAGTCTTAACTGCATCAAAGACTTGCTCCCATTAATTTTGAATTACTCTCCTAAAAGTCTGTCTACAGTAAGCAGTTCATGAAAAGGATACCCTGTTTTGCTGTCCCCTGGGTTCTCAAAGCAGAACCTCTTAATTGATCTTCCTGCATTTTTTTTTTTTTGCATCAAATAATAGTGAACAAAAAAATGTCTTTTATCTTGTAAAATAGCCACACTTTTGAAGATTCTTGAGGCAGACAGCACTAAAGAAACACCTCAAAAAAAAAAAAAAAAAAGAAAAAGAAAAAGAAACACCTCTGGCTCATGCTCTGAGGTTCTGGATTTAGAACTGAACTAGAAATTGAGGAACTGAATTACACTTGAAGTCAGTAAAGTCCTGACTTTTGATTGGTTTCCATGGCATTCAGAGAGACAATGAAATATTTTTGGCCATAAACTGGCATTTTTAGGGCATTTAAAAAATGTTATGTTGTAACAGAAGGAAATTAAGTATATACTGAACTTATTAAACAGATCTGTTTGTTTCACATTTTTATGTTCTTCCTGTACAAAATGTCCATATCTGTATATATCACTATCTAATCACTTTTATATCAAGAAAATTTCCCTATATCTTAATTTTATTCTCCCTTCAACATGTCTTGTATCCTTGGGTAGATCAAAGTAGTAGACCAGTGGCAACCTAAAAACAACTCATCAAATAGTAGATGGCTAGTATTAAGTAACCTACTAAATTTGTCTTCTAAACAAAAATCATTCAATAGCCTTTAAACATGAGGCTTTTGCACATAAAAATAAATTCAGGAAAACAATTGTAAAAAAAAAAATCCCCAGATTTGTGGTATTCTATCAAAATGATTATCTAAAAATATAAATCAATTTAGTCTTAAGAAGACAGCCAATTAAGCTGCATTATTTGCTATAATTTTTAATTTAGCAAATTAATACTGTTAAAAAGTTTGGTTGCCTAACAAGTTGAAGAGATTAAATTGTTTTTTTTTAACATCTGTAATTTTAAAATGTATAGCCTCAATTGTTTCATTCATTTTCAGAATACAAAATTAAGCAAGTGATGCCAGCTATAAGGACATTACATCTCCTAATGTCTCCTCTGAGTTAATACTTGACAAAATTATGGGAATGAGAAGTCTAACAGAATAATGTTTTTATTGTATTGTTATTGATAACCAAGAATTCCATGGTAAGCAAAATTTATTTCATACTATGAGAGCAGCTTGTCTATACCAAACTGAGAATAGCTACTTAATATTTTTAAACAAGGATTGTAAAAGAAAATTATAGCTAGTGCAGGGTAACATGTGGCTTCCTTGTGGACAACTGCCAAGAGACTAGCTATCCAAATAACTGATTTAGACATATGATTTATCACCGGTGGGGTCCCCTCCCCTAATATTCAAGTATTTATGGCTCTATCCAACATACAGTGAGACAAAACATTTTTAGTCT
The DNA here is from genome assembly GCF_019923935.1 of Bubalus bubalis. Lineage (NCBI taxonomy): Eukaryota > Metazoa > Chordata > Mammalia > Artiodactyla > Bovidae > Bubalus > Bubalus bubalis. Next base: position 33,975,113 of record NC_059170.1, on the reverse strand, counting down.
TCTTTATTTCAAATCTGAAAGTAAATCTCTCCTGGTATTATCTAATCTTGCTGATAGTTTATAATGTCACCCAAGAGGTTACCATGTAAGTACTTGTAAAGAAAACATAGTCTTTTGAAATTGACAAATATCTTGGAGGTCATTTTGTTCAACTGCCTCATTTTAGAGACACTAAAAATGAGGACCAGAGAGGTTGATGACTTTCTCAAAGACACCAAATTTAAGCATAAATAGATGAAGAATAGTGCTTGGCTAAGGCTGGAAACTGAGAGTCAGCCACTGAATAATACAAACAAGCTTGGATAATAGAACAATTGGAATTCAGAGGAAATCTGATCCGAGGAACAGCAAAAGAACAAGAAGCAAAGCAATGAATTGGCTTAACAAATATTGTCAGCAAGATCCTATGGGTGTACCTGTTAGCATTGTGCAGTGATTTGGTTCATTTTTACGGTCCATGTATTAGTCCCATTGGAATGATTCTGCTGACTTTAAACCGGCCATAGAAGAGCCAAGAGCAGTGCCAGCTTTCCTGATATGGGTTTTAAATGCGATCCTTTTTTTCCCCAGCCAGCTATTGATATCTTTCATCCCACAGCAAAGATTTTTGCTGTCCTCCACCCTATTCACTGACACAAAGCTATGAAGATGATTAGGAACAATAGAGCTTAGGCACCCGTAGATTCAGTGGAAAATCCCACTGAAAATGGGTATGTATATCTAACAGAGGAAGTTTAGCATACTAGTTAAAAGTATAGGATGTGGGGACAGATTATCAGGATTCAAATCCAACTCTGTTCCTAGCAGTTTGACCTTGCACAAGTTGTTTTCCATGCTTTGGTTCCTTAAATTCATCTATAAATTTGAAGTAAGAAATGATAAGATTGTGATGAGTATCAGTGCCAAATGAGATACCACATATAAATCAAATAATGCTAGGTACAAAGTAAACAACACCATGATATTTAAGGTATTACAATGAAATTTGTCTCTCCATACATTTAGAAAGAGCTTTCTTTTTATTAATTTATTTTTTATCAAAAGATAATTGCTTTACAGAATTTTGTTGTTTTCTGTCAAACCTCAACATGAATCAGCCATAGATATACATATATCCCCTCCCTTTTGAACCTCCCTCCCAGCTCCCTTCCTCTTAGAAAGAACTTATATTTTTTAACTGTATTTTTTGTAGAAAAAATTAACCTATTCATTTAGTGTTACATAAAGTATGAAGAGACTTCACAAAATTTGGAGAGATAGACTATAGATAACTTACAAAAGAGGATTTGCAGAAATTGAATTTTGCTTAATAATGCAAATCAAACAAATTCAAATATAAACTTTTAGACTGTTAAAATAATGCAATGAGTCATCTTGGTTCCAAATATGAAAGGATTTGGTTTTATGATTCTAATATTTGTATGAAACCAAAAGAGACTCTGAATAGCTAAAGCAAATTTAAGAAAGAAGAAAAAAACAGAAGGCATCATACGTCCTGATTTCAAACTATACTGCAAAGCTATATTCAGGAAAATGGTATGCTACCAGCACTAAAACAAGCACAAAGATCAATGGGACAGATTAGAAAGGTCAGAAAAAAAACCTGTGCATATATGGTCAATCAGTTTATGAAAGGAGCCAAGAATATACAGTGGGGAAGACACAGTCTCTTCAATAACTGGTGTTAAGAAAACTGGACAGCTCTGTGCAAAAGAATGAAACTGGACCACTTTCTTATAGCACACACAAAAATTAACTCAAAATGGATTTAAGACTTAAATGTATGACCTAATACCATAAAACTCTAGGAAGAAAACATAGGTAGTCTTCTTTTATACATTGTCTTAGAAATATTTTTTCAATCTTTCTCCTCAGACAAGGAAAACAAAAATAAAAATAAAAAAGTAGACTACATCAAACTAAAAAGCTTTTGCACAGTGAAGGAAACCATCACCAAACAAAAAGGCAATCTACTGAATGAGAAAAGATATTTGGAAATGCTATATTTGATGTGTCAATACCCAAAACATATAAAAAACTCACACAAGTCAGTACCTGTGTGAGTATATAGACAAAGAATGTAGTCCAATTGAAAAATACTCAGAGGATCTGAACAGTTTCCCAAGAAAGATATATAGATGGGCAGCAAACACATGAGAAGATGCTCAAGATCACTAATCATCAGAAAGAGCAAACTAAAACCACAATTAGGTATGATTTCACAATGGTTATTATCAGAAAGATGATAATAAACAAGTGTTGGCAAGGATGTGGAGAAAATGGAACTCCTGCGCACTGTTGGTGTGAATGTAAGTTGGTGTAAAGAGTATGGAGATTCTTTGAAAAGTTAAAAATAGAACTACAATACAATCTGGTAATTCCACTTCTGGGTAGTTATCCGAATAAAATGAAAACACTAATTTGAAAAGACATATGCAAATATATCTGATGCTGAAGCTGAAACGCCAATACTTTGGCCACTTGATGCAAAGAACTGACTCATTGGAAAAGACCCTGATACTGAGAAAGATTGAAGGCAGGAGGAGAAGGGGACAACAGAGGATGAGATGGTTGGATGGCATCACCGACTCAATGGACATGAATTTGAGCAAGGTCTGGGAGTTGGTGATGGACAGGGAGGCCTGGTGTCCTGCAGTCCATGGTGTTGCAAAGAGTTGGACATGACTGAGCGACTGAACTGAACTGATGCATATATACATTTATTGCAGCATTATTTACAATATCCAAGATATGGATGCATCCTAAGTGTTCACTGATAGATTAATAAATAGAAATGTGAAATATATGCAGTGGAATATTATTCAGCTATGAAGAAGACATGGATGGACCTAGAGAGTATTATGGTAAGTGAACTAAATCAGATAGGGTATGATTTCATACTGTATACTTTAACTTATATGTGGAATATATTAAAAAAAAAGTAAAACAGAAACAAAGTTACATATTCATAGATACAAAGACATAATTGGTGATTACCATCAGGGAGAATGGTGGGGAGCTAGGTAAAAGTTGGGTGAAATAGGTGAAGGGAATTAAAAGGGAAAAATAATTAGTTGGGGATATAATGTGCAGCATGAAGAATATAGTCAATAATTCAATAACTTTGTATACTAATTGATAGTTACTAGACTTATCTTGGTGATTAATACATAATTGTATATAAAATTTTAATCACCATATTGTACACCTAAAACATGTAATGTATGCCAACTGTACTGCAATCAAAAAATAATTACAAAAAATAACACAGGCAGCTCTCTAGGGAATTATGTTGAGTGGGGAAAAGTCAGTCTCAAAAATGTTATATACCTTCTGATTCCATTTATATAACATTCTTGAAATAACACAATTATAGAGATGGAAAACAAATTAGTGGTTTCCAAAGGTTAGGGAGGGAGGTGACTGTAGGTGTATAATAGTAGCAGGAAGGATCTTTGTGTTAATGGAATAGCTCTGTATCTTGATTGTGATGGTGGTTACACAAATCTACATGTGATGCAATTGGATGGAACTAAACACATACAAATCAGTCAATCCTAAAGTAAATCAACCCTGAATATTCATAGGAAGGACTTTTGCTGAAGCTAAAGCTCCAATACTTTGGCCATGATGCCAAGATCTGACTCATTGGAAAAAACCCTAATGCTGGAAAGGATTGAGAGCAAGAGGAGAAGGGGGCATCAGAGGATAAGATGGTTGGATAGCATCTCTGACTCAATGGACATGAGTTTGAGCAAACTCAGGGAGATAGTAAAGGACAGGGAAGCCTGGTGTGCTGCAGTTCACGGGACCACAAAGAGTCAGACGCAACTTAGCAACTTAATAACAACAGAAAACACATACACACACATGCAAATGTATGAATAAAAATTCGTGAAAATTTGCACGGGCCAAAAGGTATGATCATGAATGAATAAAATAAAATCTCAAAATACCACATATAGTATTATTTCAACTAATGTTAAAATAGCAAAATTAATATTTAATGTTATATATCAAATTGATTTAAAATATCTTTAAAAAATTTATGAATGTGATAATTATAAAAAAGCAGGATGTGCATGCATGCTCAATTGTGTCCAACTCTTCATGATTCTATGGACTGTAGCCAGGTTCCTCTGTCCATTGGATTTCTTAGGCAAGAATACTGAAATGAGTTGCCATTTCCTTCTCCAGGGGATCTTCCTTATCAAGGATGGAATCCATATCTTTTGTGTCTGGTACACTGACAGGTGGATTTGTCACCACCTGTCACCACTTTTGGGGGCTTTTGGAAGCCTCCAAATCAGGATAGTAGTTACTTAAGCAAGAGGAGGATGAGTTTGTGTAATGGAGAAGGGATAAATGGGAAGCATGGGTTCAGAATTGTCCCAAAGGTTGAATGTGTACTTATACACTGTGTCTATTTGCTTTTGTACTGTAGTTTTACTTTTCAGAAAAAAAAAAAATAAACAACTAAACTTGAGGCAAGCATATGTAAATTGCCATAGTTTCCAGAGACTATAATGCCTTGCTGGAAAGGCTAATAAATGAGACCTGATTCAACCTGCATATCAAACATCCATCTTAGCAACAAATGCCTGATTCCATGGGCAATTTGTAGACAGGAAGCATATCGCAAATTGATCAGTTCAGTTCAGTCACTCAGTTGCGTCTGACTCTTTCTGACCCTATGGACTGCAGAACATCAGGCCTACCTGTCCATCACCAACTCCTGGAGCTTGCTCAAACTCATGTCCATTGAGTTGATGATGCCATCCAACCATCACAACCTCTGTCATCCCCTTCTCCTCCTGCCTTCAATCTTTCCCAGCATCAGGGTCTGTTCTTCACATCAGGTGGCCAAAGTATTTTGGAGCTTCAGCTTTAGCATCAGTCCTTCCAGTGAATATTCAGGGTTGATTTCCCTTAGGATTGCAGATATGTCTGAAAAGTTTAATAGAGATGGCAATATTTCAATACCAAATGAGGAATGAAATGTGTCAGAACCATGGTGTCTATGAAGTGGAATGATATATGAAACATTTCATCATCCTCATCATGTCTTACTAAAATAATTATCTGCCTTTTAAAAATTAAGCAGTTAACTTGGAAGCAATACTTCAACTTGTAGCCTTAAAGTAATAGAAACCAAGGGAATAATGATGTAAAATATACTTAATGATGAGTCAAAAGTGAAACTGGTTTGGCAAATCTATCTCATTTCAGTGGCCAATAAAGTTACAATGAAAACTGAAACCAACTACACTAACATGTAACTGAAGGTCAGTTTTTCAAAGCACCAACTAACTATGAATTTCATGGACTATAGATTTTATGGAGAATGAAACACACTTATTAGTTCTCATTGAGTGATATTAATATATCACATTCATTAACTCCCCAAATATCCAATAATTGTTAATTAAGTTTCTACTTAGGTGCCATATATTATTTTCCACAAATGACTGTGACATTGTCTCTGTTCCCAAACACTTTTCTAAGATCTTTTCATTTCCCCATCTTGAAGTAGACTCTGATTCTCTCCATATGAAATTAAGTGAGAAGATTGCTCACTTATAATCAATAAAATGTTATAAATATAATGCCGTATGATTTTTGAGGCTGAATCTTAAAAGACAATGACACTTGTGTCTTACTTGCTGGAATACTCATTCTTGGGCCCTTCAGATGCCAGATAAAACATTGACTGCTCTGAGGTCACCATGTTGTGAGGAAGCCAAAACTATCCATCATACAAATAGCATGTGGTTATCCAACCAGTCCATTCTAAAGGAGATCGGTCCTGGGTGTTCTTTGGAAGGACTGATGCTAAAGCTGAAACTCCAGTACTTTGGCCACCTCATGTGAAGAGTTGACTCATTGGAAAAGACTCTGATGCTGGGAGGGATTGGAGGAGGAGAAGGGGATGACAGAGGATGCGATGGCTGGATGGCATCCCCGACTTGATGGACGTGAGTTTGAGTGAACTCCAGGAGTTGGTGATGGACAGGGAGGCCTGGTGTGCTGCAATTCATGGGGTCGCAAAGAGTCAGACAAGACTGAGCGACTGAACTAAACTGAACTGAGGGGATTATTCTACAGGGATAAAAAAGATGCCTAGGCAGATGCCAGTTGTTTGTTGCTCCAGCCATCCCCCTCACCAACTTTGAATATTGTATCTACAGCTATCATCTAAATGCAAACACAATTCAAAGCCAAAAATCTTTCCTGGTTTCTTACCCAGAATATTTATGAGAGATAGATTTGTCACACAGTGATAATTAAATGATCAGCTGGGTTATTCTCTGGAACTTCAGGGCAATTTGTTCTCATTGAAAGATTGCATACGATATTCAGAAGACGTTATAGATATATCCACATGGCATTTGCAATTGATTAGATCACACTATTTGACCATCTCTTGGAAAAGTTCAATGTCTTGTATTTGATTTCTGAGGTGGCTACCCAGGATCACTACGATAAACCCATGAATGCAGACTTTGGGACCACAATACATAATCTAAGGTGACATCAGCAAAGCAGTAAAGTTCTTCTGAAAATTCACTCCTCTTTTAAGGCAATGAGAACATTGGTAAACATTGTTATAATTAAATTTTTCAAAACCATGGAAATAAACCAAAAACTTGCAGCAATTCCTGGAGTATTTATTTTAAAAAATGGCTGAATCTTAGTAAGAATAGTGAGTTATATGGCATTTTAAATTGCTTTATTCTCACCATCACCTCCACAATAGCCTTAAAAACAAATGACCTGCAATTGTCTTGAAAACTAACAGCCTGAAAACCACTGTGGTGGCAGAAAGGATTTATAGTTCCTTCAAAATCCCATTCCTAGAGAAATATCATTATTTGACCTGCCTACTGGGTCAATAGGCTTAACTTCTTGAAGGGCTTTCTTGATTTGGCCTGACTGGGAGTTTGGCTAATATAAACCACCTTTGCCCCTAGGATTATTTGTTGAAACAGAGGCAATTGTATAGCATCACAGTTTGTCTGTGGTGGTGGATAATGATAGCTAAAAACAATAAGCAAACCAAAAAGTTTGAAAAGAAAAGTGGAGAAATGGGATATCTATAAGGATTTAAGAAGAAACATTCTTGAGAATCTCGGACATAGGCAAGACTGTGTGCATGCCCAGGACTGTGAACACACTCAGAAAAGAACTGATAAGTTGTAACCTCTAACTAACCTCTAGGCTCTGTGTAAATAGGAAGTGAAGGCTAAGGCAGAGTTGTGAACTACCGGACTATTGAAGATTTACCCCAACACACACAAAATGCTTCAGGAAAGACAGGAAGATTTAATGGTTTCTCTGTCCAATTATTAGCTGTCCAGATTACTGAGCAGAGACCTCAGTGGACACACACAATAAAACATATAGGCTAGAAGCACTATAAAGTTTTATTTTCTATAATTTCTATGGATATCCAAAATTCATTTCTAAGTATACTATTGTTTGTTTTTTTTTTTTTTTTTTTTTTTTTCTTCTCATATAAATGGCATTTTTCTTTCTGGTTAATATTTTCCTAGCTTTTTTGGTTGCTTTTTACTTTATCAAAAAAAGCTTTTCATTTACCTCTATTAATTATTCTAACCTCTTTAATGCTTCTTATTTTTATAAGTTTTTCATTCATTCTGCCTTGTTTTCTAGGAAAATTATACAGTGGAAGTGAGAAATAGATTTAAGGGACTAGATCTGATAGATAGAGTGCTTCACGAACTATGGACAGAGGTTCGTGACATTGCACAGTAGACAGGGATCAAGACCATCCCCATGGAAAAGAAATGCAAAAAGCAAAATGGCTGTTTGGGGAGGCCTTACAAATAGCTGTGAAAAGAAGAGAAGCAAAATGCAAAGAAGAAAAGGAAAGACATAAGCATCTGATTGCAGAGTTCTAAAGAATAGCAAGAAGAGATAAGAAAGCCTTCCTCAGTGATCAATGCAAAGAAATAGAGGAAAACAACAGAATGGGAAAGACTAGAGATCTCTTCAAGAAAATTAGAGATACCAAGGGAACATTTCATGCAAAGATGGGCTCGATAAAGGACAGAAATGGTATGAATAGAAGCAGAAGATATTAAGAAAAAGTGGCAGGAATACACAGAGCAAAGTTGCTAAGTCATGTTGGACTCTTTGTGACCACATGGACTGTAGCCTACCAGGCTCCTCTGTCCATGTAATAATCCAGGCAAGAGTACTGGAGTGGGTTGCCATTTCCTTCTCCAAAGAATGCACAGAAGAACTGTACAAAAAAGATCTTCACAACCAAGATAATCAAGATGGTGTGATCACTCACCTAGAGCCAGACATCCTGGAATGTGAAGTCAAGTGGGCTTTAGGAAGCATCATTATGAACAAAGCTAGTGGAGGTGATGGAATTCTAGTGGAGCTATTTCAAATCCTGAAAGAAGATGCTGTGAAAGTGCTGCACTCAATATGCCAGCAAATTTGGAAAACTCAGCAGTGGCCACAGGACTAGAAAAGGTTAGTTTTCATTCCAATCCCAAAGAAAGGCAATGCCAAAGAATGCTCAAACTATTGCACAATTGCACTCATCTCACATGCTAGAAAAGTAATGCTCAAAATTCTCCAAGCCAGGCTTCAGCAATATGTGAACCGTGAACTTCCAGATGTTCAAGTTGGTTTTAGAAAAGGCAGAGGCACCAGAGATCAAATTGCCAACATCTGCTGGATCATAGAAAAAGCAAGAGAGTTCCAGAAAAACATCTGTTTCTGCTTTATTGACTATGCCAAAGCCTTTGACTGTGTGGATCACAATAAACTGTGGAAAATTCTGAAAGAGATGGGAGTACCAGACCACCTGACCTGCCTCTTAAGAAACCCATATGCATGTCAGGAAGCAACAGTTAGAACTGGACATGGAACAACAGACTGATTCCAAATAGGAAAAGGAGTACATTAAGGCTGTATATTGTCACCCTGCTTTTTTAACTTATATACAGAGTATATCATGAGAAACACTAGGCTGGAAGAAGCACAAGCTGGAATCAAGATTGCTGGGAGAAATATCAATAACCTCAGATATGCAGATGACACCACCCTTATGGCAGAGAGTGAAGAGGTACTAAAAAGCCTCTTGGTGAAAGTGAAAGAGGAGAGTGAAAAAGTTGGCTTAAAGCTCAACATTCAGAAAACGAAGATCATGGCATCTGGTCCCATCACTTCATGGGAAATAGATGGGGAAACAGTAGAAACAGTGTTAGACTTTATATTTTGGGGCTCCAAAATCACAGCAGATGGTGATTGCAGCCATGAAAGTAAAAGACACTTGCTCCTTGGAAGAAAAGTTCTGACCAACCTAGATAGCATATTCAAAAGCAGAGACATTATTTTGCCAACAAAGGTCTTTCTAGTCAAGGCTATGGTTTCTCCAGTGGTCATGTATGGATGTGAGAGTTGGACTGTGAAGAAGGCTGAGCACCAAAGAATTGATGCTTTTGAACTGTGGTGTTGGAGAAGACTCTTGAGAGTCCCTTGGCCTGCAAGGGGATCCAACCAGTCCATTCTAAGTGTTCATTGGAAGGACTGATGTTGAAGCTGAAACTCCAGTACTTTGGCCACCTCATGGGAAGAGTTGACTCATTGGAAAAGACTCTGATGCTGGGAGGGATTGGGGGCAGGAGGATAAGGGGACAACAGAGGATGACATGGCTGGATGGCATCACTGACTTGATGGACATGAGTTTGAGTGAACTCTGGGAGTTGGTAATGGACATGGAGGCCTGGTGTGCTGCGATTCATGGGGTCGTAAAGAGTCATACACGACTAAGCAACTGAACTGAACTGAACTGAAATCTATAAACTGAGGATAATATATTTCAGTTCACGTCTCTTAAATGTATATCTCCTTTTGTATTTTATGTTTATATTTATTGTTAGTTTGCCAAAGGAATATTAAGTAAGTGTAATGAAGAGGATATTCGTGCCTTGTGATATATAGGGATGTTTCTACTATCATAATTTTGCAAGATGTTGATGTTGACTTTGAATATACATGTGTTAAAGAATTGCTGTCAATTTTTTTCTAGTATATGAGCCAGAAATATACACAAAACTTTGTTATTTACCTTTTTGACATAAATGCAATGATAATATACTATTATATGTTAACTAAAATTAATAGATTTTTCTAACCTTGATCATCTATACTTTTTATTTTATATAGCATTATTTATAGTAAAAGAATGCAGACTATTACCAATATACTTTAAAAAATATATTGGAATTTGTTTTGTGGCCTAATATATGATTGTTGTTGAGTTGCTAAGTTGTGTCTGACTCTTTTGTGACCCCATGGTCTGTTGCCTTCCAGGCTCCTCTGTTCATGATACTTTCCCTAGCAAGAATATTGGAGTGGGTTGCCATTTCCTTCTCCAGGGAATATTCATGATCCAGGGATCGAGCCCATGTCTTCTGCATTGCCAGGTGGATTCTTTATGACTGAGCCAATTGGGAAGCCTAATACATGGTAAATAAACTAACCATTAATACACATATCACTAATATTTCTTTGTGTGTGCATGCTAAGTCGCTTCAGTCATATCTGACTCTTTGCAACCCTATGGGCTGTAGCCTGCCAGACTCCTCTGTCCATGGTATTCTCCACAGAAGAACACTGGAGAGGGTTACAGTGCCCTTCACCAGGGGCTCTTCCTGATGCAGGGGTTGAGCCCAAGTCTCTTACATCTCCTGCATTGGAAGGCAGGTTCTTTACCACTAGCACCACCTGGGAAGCCAGGATATCTCATTAATTCCCTATAAAGAGAATGTGTACTCTATATAGTTAAGGTATAAAATTTGACCTATATCTAATGCATCACCCTTATGCATTATTCAACTTTGATCTATTATTTCTTTTTTCCTATATTTTGCCATGAGCTGATAGTATTAATGCCAAGTCTTTTTTTTTAATTTTTGTTTTATATTAGAATATAGTTGATTAGGGTGAAGGAAGAGAGTCAAAAAGCTGGCTTAAAACTCAACATTATAAAAACTAGGGTCATGGCAGCCACTCCCATCACTTCATGGAAAAAAGAAGGGGGAAAAGTGGAAGCAGTGACAGATTTTCTACTCTTGTGCTCCAAAATCACTGCAGATGGTGACCACAGCCATGAAATTATAAGACATTTGCTTCTTGGAAGGAAAGCTATGACAGCCTAGACAACATATTAAAAAGCAAAGTCATCACATTGCTGACAAAAGTCCATATAGTGAAAGCTATGTTCTTTTTAGTAGTCATGTGTGGATGTGAGAGTTGGACCATAAAGCAGGCTGAGCACTGAAGAACTAATGCATTCAAATTGTGGTGCTGGAGAAAATTCTTGAGAGTCCCTTGTACTACAAGGAGATCAAACCAGTCAATCCTATGGGAAATCAAACCTGAATACTCACTGGAAATACTGATGATAAAGCTAAAGCTCCAAAATACTTTGGCTACCTGGTGCAAAGAGCTCACTCACTTGAAAAGACCCTGATGCTGGGAAAGATTGAAGGCAAAAAAAGAGGGTGGCAGAGAATGAGATGATTTTATGGCATCACTGATTTAATGGACATGAACTTGGGCACACTCTGGGATATGGTGAGGAACAGGGAAGCTTGGTGTGCTGTAGTCCAATGGGTCTCAAAGAGTTGGACACGATTTAGTGACTAACAGCAACAACATAGTTGGTTAACAATGTTATTTTAAAGTGTCCAGCTAAGTGACAAAATGTGGTCCACTGGAAAAGGGAATGGCAAACCACTTCAGTATTCTTGCCTTGAGAACCCCATGAACAGTATGAAAAAGCAAAAAGATAGGACACTAAGAGATGAACTCCCCAGGTCAGTAGGTGCCTGGTAAACTACTGGAGATAGATGGAAAATAACTCCAAAAAGAATGAAGAGACTGAGCCAAAGCAAAAACAACACCCAGTTGTGGATGTGATTGGTGATGGAAACAAGGTCAGATGCTGTAAAGAGCAATATTGCACTGAGAACCTGGAATGTTAGGTTCATGAATCAAGGCAAATTGGAAGTGGCCAAATAGGAGATGGCAAGAGTGAACATTGACAGTTTAGGAATCAGCTAACTACAGTGGACTGGAATGGGGGAATTTAACTCAGATGACCATTTTATCTACTACTGCGGGCAAGAATCCCTTAGAAGAAGTGGAGTAGCCATCATAGTCAACAGAAGAGTCCGAAATGCAGTACTTGGATGCAATCTCAAAAACGACAGAATGATCTCTGTTCGTTTCCAAGGCAAACCATTCAATATCACAGTAATCCTAATCTTTGCCCTGACCAGTAACACTGAAGAAGCTAAATTTGAATGATTCTATGAAGACCTACAAGACCTTCTAGAACTAACACCCCCAAAAGATGCCCTTTTCATTATAGGGGACTTGAATGCAAAAGAAAGAAGTCAAGAAACACCTAGAATAACAGGTAAATTTGGCCTTTGAGTACAGAATGAACCAGGGCAAAGGCTAATAGAGTTTTGGCAAGAGAATGCGGTAGTCATAGCAAACACCCTTTTCCAACAACTCAAGAAAAGACTCTGCACATGGACATCACCAGATGGTCAACACCGAAATCAGATGGATTATATTCTTTGGAGCCAAAGATGGACAAGCTCTATACAGTCAGCAAAAACAAGACCAGGAGCTGCCTGTGGCTCAGATCATGAATTCCTTATTGCCAAATTCAGACTTAAATTGAAGAAAGTAAGGAAAACCACTAGACCACTCAGGAATGACCTAAATCAAATCCCATATGATTGTACAGTAGAACTGAGAAATAGATTTAGGGGACTAGATCTGATAGAGTGTCTGGTGAACTATGGACAGAGATTTGTGACATTGTACAGGAGACAGGGATCAAGGCCATCCCCAAGAAAAAGAAATGCAAAAAAGCAAAATGGCTGTCTGACAAGGACTTACAAATAGCTGTGAAAAGAAGAAAAGTGAAAAGCAAAGGAGAAAAGGAAAGAGATATCCATTTGAATGCAGAGATCCAAAGACTAGCAAGGAGAGATAAGAAAGCCTTCCTCAGTGATCAGTGCAAAGAAATAGAAGAAAACAATAGAATGGGAAAGACTAGAGATCTCTTCAAAAGAATTAGAGATACCAAGGGAACATTTCATGCAAAGATGGGCTCAATAAAGGACAAATATAATATGGGCCTAACAGAAGCAGAAGATATTAAGAAGAGGTGGCAAGAATACACAAAACTATACAAAAAAGATCTTCATGACCCAGATAATCATCATGGTGTGATCACTGACCTAGAGCCAGGCATCCTGGAATGTGAAGTCAAGTGGGCCTTAGGAAGCATCACTACAAACAAAGCTAATGCAGGTGATGGAATTCCAGTTGAGCTATTTCAAATCCTGAAAGATGATGCTGTGAAAGTGCTGCACTCAATATGCTAGCAAATGTGGAAAACTCAGCAGTGGCCACAGGACTGGAAAAGGTCAGTTTTCATTCCAATCCCAAAGAAAGGCAATGCCAAAGAATGCTCAAAGTACCACACAATTGCACTCATCTCACACGCTAGTAAAGTAATGCTGAAAAATCTCCAAGCCAGGCTTCAGCAATATGTGAACCGTGAACTTCCTGATGTTCAAGCTGGTTTTAGAAAAGGCAGAGGAACCAGAGATCAAATTGCCAACATCCACTGGATCATGGAAAAAGCAAGAGAGTTCCAGAAAAACATCTATTTCTGCTTTATTGGCTATGCCAAAGCCTTTGACTGTGTGGATCACCACAAAATGTGGAAAATTTTGAAGAAGATGGGAATACCAGACCACCTCACCTGCCTCTTGAGAAATCTGTATGCAGGTCAGAAAGCAACAGTAAGAACTGGACATGGAACAACAGACTGGTTCCAAATAGGAAAAAGAGTACGTTTAGGCTATATATTGTCACCCTGCTTATTTAACTTATATGCAGAGTACATCATGAGAAATGCTGGACTGGGTGAAGCACAAGCTGGAATCAAGTTCACCAGGGGAAATATCAATAACCTCAGATATGCAGATGACATCACCCTTATGGTAGAAAGTGAAGAAGAACTTAAGAGCTTCTTGATGAACGTGAAAGAGGAGAGTGAAAAAGTTGGCTTAAAGCTCAACATTCAGAAAATGAAGATTATGGCATCTGGTCCCATCACTTCATGGCAAATAGATGGGGAAAAAGTGGAAACAGCAGTATATTTTATTTTTTTGGGCTCCAAAATCACTGCAGATGGTGACTGCAGCCATGAAATTAAAAGACGCTTAGTCCTTGGAAGAAAAATTATGGCCAACCTAGATAGCATATTAAAAAGCAGAGACATTACTTTGCAAACGGAGGTCCGTCTTGTCAAGGGTATGGTTTTTCCAGTAGTCATGTATGGATGTGAGAGTTGGAGTATGAAGAAGGCTGAGCACCGAAGAATTGATGCTTTTGAACTGTGGTGTTGCAGAAGACACATGAGAGTCCCTTGGACTGCAAGGAGATTCAACCAGTCCATCCTAAAGCAATTCAGTCCTGAATATTCATTGGAAGGACAGATACTGAAGCTGAGACTCAAATACTTTGGCCACTTGATGTGAAAAACTGACTCATTTGAAAAGACCCTGACACTGGGAGAGATTAAAGGCAGGAGGAGAAGGGGATGTTAGAGGATGAGATGGTTAGATGGGGCATCACTGAGTCAATGGACCTGAGTTTAGGTAAACTCCGTGATTGGTGATGGACAGGGAGGCCTGGCATTGCTGTAGTGCATGGAGTCACAAAGAGTTGGATACAACCGAGCGACTGAACTGAACTTTCCAGCTAAGTGATTCAGATATATATATATTCTTTTTCAAATTCCTTTCCCATTTAGGTTATTACAGAGTGTTGAGGAGAGTTCCCAATGCTTAGGACCAACAAGGACCCAATAGGTCCTTGTTGATTATCTGTTTCACATATTTCAAATATATGAGTGTGTACTTGTCAATCCCAAATTCTCAATCTCTCTGCTCCCTACCGTTCCCTCTGTTAACCATTAGTTTGTTCTCTGTGTCTGTGAATTGCTCTGTTTTGTAAAGAAGTTCATTTGCATCATTTTTAGTATTCCATATATAAGCATTTTCATGTGATATTTGTATTTGACTTACCTCACTTAGTGTGATAATCTCTGAATCCATCCACATTGCTGTAAAGTACGTTATTTCATTCTTTTTAATGGCAGAGTGATATTTCTTTGTATATGTGTACCACATATTCCTTATCCATTCATATGTCAATAGACATTTAATTTGCTTCCATGTCTAGCCTATTATAAACATCACTACAGTGAACATTGAAGTGCATGTATGCTTTTCTCTGGATATATGACCAGGAGTGTTGGATTATGTGGTAATCTATTTTTCGTTTTTTAAGAAACTTCTGTACTGTTCTCCATAGTGGCTGTAGACATTTACATTCCCACCAATAGCAGTTGTTTTCTGAATCTCAAACACTGAAGCAGAACTAGATTACCTTGTAACCCACAGAATTCACACTTGGCTTGCTGACTTGTAGACTGATGGCTATTATAGCAATAAAGACAATATAGACCTTCCTTTCCCCTTCCATTTTGTCCTTCACACTGTCACATTGTAAAGCAAAAGTAATGGCACATCTCTAGGCAGACATCTTAGCGACAGGGATTGATGTCTCCACAAAACAACTGCATGATGCTGAGATGGTGATTTCTACCAGTTCTCATTTAACTTCCCTCTTTGACCTTTGCAAAAGTGAGATAGACAATGTTTTTAAATATCTGCATACTTCATCAAGTAGAGATATCAGTCACACTTGTAGTTTAAGAGTGCTCAGTTCAGTTCAGTTTGTGACCCCATGAATCGCAGCATGCCAGGCCTCCCTGCCCATTACCAACTCCTGGAGTTCACTGAGACTCACGTCCATCTAGTCAGTGATGCCATCCAGCCATCTCATCCTCTGTCATCCCCTTCTCCTCTTGCCCCCAATCCCTCCCAGCATCAGAGTCTTTTCCAATGAGTCAACTCTTTGCATGAGGTGGCCAAAGTACTGGAGTTTCAGCTTTAGCATCATTCCTTCCAAAGAAATCCCAGGGCTGATCTCCTTCAGAATGAACTGGTTGGATCTCCTTGCAGTCCAAGGGACTCTCAAGAGTCTTCTCCAACACCACAGTTCAAAAGCATCAATTCTTTGGCGCTCAGCCTTCTTCACAGTCCAACTCTCACATCCAAACATGACCACAGGAAAAACCAGAGCCTTGACCAGATGGACCTTTGTTGGCAAAGTAATGTCTCTGCTTTTGAATATGCTATCTAGGTTGGTCATAACTTTTCTTCCAAGGAGTAAGCGTCTTTTAATTTCATGGCTGCACTCACCATCTGCAGTGATTTTGGAGCCCAAAAAAACAAAGTCTGACACTGTTTCCACTGTTTCCCCATCTATTTTGCATGAAGTGATGCAACCGGATGCCATGATCTTTGTTTTCTGAATGTTGAGCTTTAAGCCAACTTTTTCACTCTCCACTTTCACTTTCATCAAGAGGCTTTTTAAACCTCAGTAGACAACCATTTTTCCTTTCTGCATTTCTTTTTCTTTGGGATGGTTTTGGTCACTGCCTCCTGTACAGTGTTATGAACCTCTGTCCATAGTTCTTCAGGCATTTTGTATACCAGATGTAATCCCTTTAATCTATTTGTCACTTCCACTGTATAATCCTAAGGCATTTGATTGAGGTCATGCCTGAATGGCCTAGTGGTTTTCTCTACTTTATTCAGCTTAAGCCTGAATTTTGCAATCAGTTCAGTTCAGTTCAGTCGCTCAGTTGTGTCTGACTCTTTGCGACCCCATGAATCACAGCACGCCAGGCCTCCCTGTCCATCACCAACTCCCAGAGTTCACTCAGACTCACGTCCATCGAGTCAGTGATGCCATCCAGCCATCTCATCCTCTGTCGTCCCCTTCTCCTCCTGCCCCCAATCCCTCCCAGCATCAGAGTCTTTTCCAATGAGTCAACTCTTCGCATGAGGTGGCCAAAGTACTGGAGTTTCAGCTTTAGCATCATCCCTTCCAAAGAGTGTTAATTTAAAACAAATCAATCCAGTCCCTGACAATTGACATGTGGCCATTGAGTTAGCAAGTGCTTTCTCCCTTGTACTTAATAACAGAATAATGAGAAATAGTTTGCCTATACTTGTTAGCACCAACAATATTTCTTTAGCATCTTGCTGCAATGATAAGTCTGCTCTCCTGTTTCTAACATAAACTTATATTTGCTTAATGACTGTTAATCCACCCATGACAACTCTGCTGATAAGTGAAAAGCCATTAAATATATATGTTATATTTATATATATATATATAATATATAACATATATAATAAATTTCAGTGGGAAATTTGGGACTCTTTCCATACTAATGTAATATTACTAATAACTCTGAGATACAAAAATATATTAATTGAACAATTAAAACAACTGTGTCAGTAATACATTAGAATTGGGAAGTAAATAGACAAAGGTTGTAAATAAAATGCAATGTTCTGAAAGTTTATTATATTAGCCAAAGAAGAAGGTAAGACTTGATAGTGGTTGCTGAACAAATGTATGAGTGGATCATTCTTTGAAGGTGATAGAAAGTCAGATTGATTGATATTCAGGAAGGCATTTGATAATAGAATCAGGTGTGCTTATGATAATAGTCTTTCCCTTGATAACATGACACTGGAAGAAGCATCTAATGTTTTGAAATGAAAGTTGCTCACTTGTGTCTGACTCTTTGCCACACCATGGTCTATGCAGTCCATGGAATTCTCCAGGCCAGAATACTGGGGTGGGTAGCCTTTCCCTTCTCCAGGGGATCTTCCTAACCCAGAGATTGAAACTAGCCTCCTGCATTGCAGGCAGATTCTTTACCAGGTGAGACACAAGAGAAGCCCAAGAATACTGGAGTGGGTAGCCTATTCCTTCTCCAGCAGATCTTCCCAACCCAGGAATCGAACTGGGGTCTTCTATGTTGCAGGCAGATTCTTTACCAACTGAGCTACCAGGGAACACATCTACTGTGTTAGGCATTGGCATTTATCTCGAAAGAATAGAATCTCTGGATAATTGAAAAACTGCTTGTTGAAGCATGTGGAAATAGTATTTCTTCCTGAAGCAAAGAAGGGGCTTAGATGTATCCTCTTTATCACTCTCATTTGGCCTACATAGGCAAAAAATAAATAAATAAATAAAACAGGTTCTTCCAAATATGCTCTGCAATTCAGATATGCTCCATGTGGTATTCTCTGACTGCGTAATGTTGGCTAGTATAAACTGGTCGGTGTGTCTTTGCCTGAAATATTATTATTGAGTTGTCATTTCTTATTGAATATTTATTTAGTGTGTATGGGGCAAAAAAAAAAAAAAATCCCCAATGACAACAGTAAAAGAAGTCATTGTCCAAAGATTGGCCATATTTTTCCAGAGCCATGATAGCAAAAGGTAATTAATTGAATTCACATTCTATGAGCTAAGCTTCTACAGCTCTGAGGGGCCCTGGTCATCTTCACATCTCAAAGAATATCACCCTGGTCTACTGCATTGATGACATTGTGCAAATTCAATTCACTGAGCTCAAGCAGTAATCTCACCACTTAGAAGACTAGTGCATGGTCAAAAGTGGAAAAAAAACAAAACAAAACCAAAGTTCAGGAACCTATGATCTGAGAGATTTCAAGATATCCTTTATAAAGGGAGAAATAAGTTATTATAGTTACACTATCCACTATCCAAGAAAGAGTCACAGCCCTTTTAGATCTTTTAGATATAGCACATTTGGCATGAGGATCACTGGACCCATTTTATCCTTAAGGCTGCCTTTTTGAGTATGGTCTAGAATAAGAAGGAATTATGCAGCTGGTTAGGTTTTGCCTATCATCTGAGCTGCCATGATAATTGGACCTTATCACCCACCAGACCCAATAGTGCTGGGATATTGGAGGCAAAAATCGATGTTTTGTTAAACTTATGGCAATAGAGTCCTAGGTTTTTAGAGTAAGACCATTTGATCTTCAGAGAAGAGTTATTCTCTATTTGAAACTTCTGGCTTGCTATTGGACCCTGATAGACTGAATACTTAATAACAGAACATCCAGTGATTATGCAGTCTAAATTACCTATCATGCTTTGAGAATTATCTGATCCAGTGAACCATAAAATTGGACGTGCAGAGAAACATTCCATTACAAAAGATGAATCATATTTGTGAAACCATGACTGAGCAGACTCAAAAGTTATAAATAAAATGGCATGAGTAATATTCCCATTTTGTCTCCTTTTTCTATACTGCCTCTCCTTAATTCCATTACTATGAACTCAAGGTTAGCTCATTATGACCAGCTAGCAGATAAGGAAAAGGCCAAGGCTTGGTTTGTGGACAGGTGGGCATGGAATGCTGGTACAAATTAGTGTTTTCAACTCTACTCAGGACCGGTCTTCCAAAAAAAGTGGTAGCCATTATATGTTGTTGCCCTCTTTTAATAACCAGAGTACAAAAAATCTAAGACTTCAGTGTTTGAGCTAGAAATGACTTCTTTGACTCTTCTGCATGAGGCCAACATAAAGAATCTTTGATTCCTGTCTTCATCAACTTTGGGCTTAAGAACTTTGGAAATCCCAATGACCATCATGGGGAAGCTTCTTCTAGGCATCTAGCCAGGGTTCTGATGAATTGATACTCTCCATTATGGATCAATATTTTAGATTTATCATGTCATCAAATAGAATAGGAAACTAATGTTTGGGGTAGAATTTTATTATAAGGTAAGATTAGGATTAATATTATACAATGTGGACAAAGAAGGCCAAAGGAATTTCTGATAGCACCTTTTACTATTTTCTTTGCAAATAAGTCTAATCATTGAAAAATTATGGTAACCCAAGATTCAGATCCCATAGGAATGAAAGTTTGGGTCACCACATAATATCCTGATCATCTAAGGTACTAGCATAGGACCAGCAAAAATAGAATGAGTGTAGGACAAAGGCAGCTTTAATTAGCATCTTAAGTAGTATGCATGATCAGCTCTAGACCACCTAGCAATCTCTTTTCTGCCATGACTCTGGCTAATACATCATATTTGATATGCATATCTCTCTTTGGATCTTCAGTTTTCATAAATGAAGCATAGCTGGACCTCCTTGACTACCTATATACCTATCAGGGTACTGTTTTTGATCTCCCCTCAGTACTCAGTTTAAAGCCTCAGTTTAAAGTCCTCAGTTTATTGATGGTCATGTTACCTCAACTTTCCAGTTGTCTCTGGGTGGGGGATCCTACCTGAAGTTGTGAGTAGCTGTAGCTTATAGATTGAGTGAAAATTTCTCCTACAATGTTTATTTTTCTTGTAATAGAGTTTCTTTCAACAGCACAGCTCTTTAGATGTTGTCTTGGTTGAGGTGTTTTTCAACCATGAATTATTCCCAAATTCAACAGTTCTATCTAGATTTGCTTCTGACAATGAAGATAACACAGGGCTTTCATAATATTGTTTATATAACCTCTTCTGAGAAGTCAAACTCACTGTCAGATGACCTAAGAGAGAGAGGAACAAATGTGAGAAACTTTTGTGAAATATGCATCTTAATTATTGTGTTCTTTGTGTATATGAGAGTCAGATTTGTATAGTGGATTCTATTAATTAAGTTTATATTTCTTTTGTTTTCAGTACTTTTGATTTATAAATCCTGTTGGTTATTCTGTGAAACTTTACTATCTCTCTCTTTTTGTTTTTTATTTTGCATTTTCTCTGCCATGGAAATATAATATACATTGTCCAGACAGGAAACCAAAAACTGAGTAAAGATGCAGTTGAAAAATTAAATAGGCAAATAATTGGAATAAAAACTGTCAAAATGCCTCTTCCTCAATAAATAATATGTCATCTGGCTCTATTTTCAATTATTAAAAGTATTCCTTAGTGTACAGAAAATATTCCAAATTGATTTCATGAAGGCTCTGTAGCCATGATATTTAAATCATTGTTCATTATGTAGTTTATCATTGGGCAATGTTATATGCATTATCTCTTTATATAGCCAATTTAACCATTTAAGTATCAAATACTATTTTATGAATACAGATGAGGCAAATAAGATTTAATGAGGTTGAGAAATTTGTTAAGAGTGAGTTAGGATGTTAATTTACCTACATTTGATTTCAAAGACCTAATCATTTCTCAATATGCAACATTGTATTCTACCATTATTCTTTTTTTCCTTATTTGTATGTCATCAAACTCTCCTAGGTACCTTTATATCTTCTCTGTCTCTTTCTTATCTTCTTTACAGTTTCACCTTTTTATATACTTTTAATGTTCATGTTTTCCAGGATTCTGTCTTTAATCTTTATTTAATCATGTCATCTCTGGGCTATCTCTTCTCAATTATTATATTTTATTTACAGTATGAGAATAAAAATTGTTAGATACTGGACAAGGATTATCACCCTTATTTTGGTGCTTAGGGCTGGTGCACTGGGATGACCCAGAGGGATGGGATGGGGAGGGAGGTGGGAGGGGGGTTCAGGATGGGGAACACATGTACACCCATGGTAGATTCATCTCAATGTATGGCAAAACCAATACAATATTGTAAAGTAATTAGCCTCCAATAAATAAATAAATTTTTTTAAAAAAGGATTATCACCCTCCTTTCTCCTTATTGTAATATTGCATAAGAAATATTCAATACATAAGAGGGCGTCCACTTAGTGATCACACAATGGGAGGAAAAAGTCAAGATCTTGCTTTGAATTTCATAACAATCTCCTGAAACTCATACCAGGACAGTAGTATTAAAAATATAGGCTGTTTATTAGCAAAATCCAGATATTGTGTAGTTCCAAAAACAAGACTTGAAGGCAAAGTGGCACACCAATTACACCTGAAACAATATTACATTAGACAGTTGAAAAAAGTTTTGTGCTTGCTCCTAAATAGTAAATGAAGTTTCATTTGATTGGAATGAGAGGGAATTTTAGAGAACAAGAGGAGAGCTTTAACATGAGGTTCCTAAAATGAAATTAGAGAATCTGCCTCGTGAATGACTCCTGGATGTGGGCTAAAGAAAAGAAAGTCTGGGCAGAAATGAGGGCCTTCTGAGGGTAGAAGAGACTTGCTCCCAGGTCAAATATTGGCTAAGATCCTGAGATTACTGCAATAGAAAGAACCAAACAAATATGCTTTATGCCAAACGGGACCTATAGAGATGGAAATAAGACAGGTAATATGCAACTAAGTTGTTCTCACTTTCACACTCTAGTCTTCGGATGTCTCAGAGACATGTGGGAAACTATATAAATATTTCCATGCCAGAAGATGCATGACAGAAGATCTAAAGGCTCCAGATACTGTGGACAAAGAGAAGGTAATGAAATTTGCATTATCTGTTCAACTGAGGACATCTTGGCAAAAAGCCCTATGAATAGAAGGTGATGTCCAAAGGAGAGTGTGATAAAGTGCATTACAGATTACAGAAGATGCCAACAGAGGAAAGAGTCCTTCAACTGACCAGGTAATAATACTCTACACTGACACAACACAAACCATCCAACAAAGATCTCTCATCAGGGAGAACAGAAGAGGGAAGTAACACCAAGTTACCAACATTTCCTTCCAAAGATGCCTAGCCACTTGCATGTTGATTAGGTGGCACTGTTGATCTTGACTCTTTCGGCTTATATGTTTGGGTGTTGGCTGGCTATTGATTGATCTAGTATCTAGTATGGACTTGGCTGGAGAGTAATAAATGATGCAATTCTGTTCCACATCTCTTATCCTCTAGTAGGCTAGCACAGGCACGTTCCTACAATTTATGTAAGAGCAACGAAAGAAGCAGAAATACACATGCTATTCTGTAATCCTCTGCAAACATCAATCTTCTAATATTCTATTGGACAAAACAAATCCCATGGCTTACACTGAGAACCAAGATGGAGGAAAATAGACTCTGTCTCTTCAGGGAGAAGAAGTCACATGACACATGGGCAAGTTTGGGGGAAAAGACTATAGGAAGTGATGAAACATTGGAACCATTAGTACTCATTCTAGTTCAAGAGGGAAGGAAAAGGGTGGATGGGAGAAACTGGAAGTTTCTGGAAGGCTGGCCAGAAGTGGTTGTACATGAGGCCTTAATTAAGGAATAAACAGCAATAAAGAATTGTGAACAATTTCAGATGCAGAGATCGAAAATTTTGAAATTTCCATCTCCCATTAAAAATCTAGATCTAGAGGAAATTTTCAAAACCATTCAGTTCATTCCTAATTAAACATCCATTAGGAAAAAATTTGTGTCCTCTGCCTCCTTCATTGTCAAATTTTCCCTAACATCAAACTGCCATTGTTTTTTCCTTTAAGAACATCCTTTTCTTTGCTAAGCTAGAGAAAAGCAGATCTATAATCCTCCATTGGCTCAAAAAGCCATTTCCTGTCTTCATTGGCTACACCAATTTTTAATTAGTTTATTTCTCAGAAGGGTCTGTCTGAGAAACTTTGATCATTTATATAAGGTTGTCTAAGAGGAGAGTGAAAAAGCTGGCTTAAATCTCAACATTCAGAAAACTAAGATCATGGCATCTGGTCCCATCACTGTGTGGCAAATAGATGGGGTAAGAGTGGAAACAATGGCTGATTTTACTTTTCTAGGCTCCAAAATCACTGCAGATGGTGATTGCAGCCATGAAATTAAAAGACACTTATACCTTGGAAGGAAAGTTATGACCAACCTAGACAGCATATTAAAAAGCACAGACATTACTTTGCCAACAAAGGTCTGTCTAGTCAAGGCTATGGTTTTTCCTGTGGTCATGTATGGATGTGAGAGTTGGACTGTAAAGACAGCTGAGCACCGAAGAATTGATGCTTCTGAACTGTGGTGTTGGAGAAGACTCTTGAGAGTCCCTTGGACTGCAAGGAGATCCAACTAGTCCATCCTAAAGGAGATCAGACCTGGGTGTTCATTGGAAGGACTGATGTTGAAGCTGAAACTCCAATACTTTGGCCACCTCATGCGAAGAGCTGACTCATTTGAAAAGACCCTGATGCTGGGAAAGATTGAGGGCAAGAGGAGAAGGGGACGACAGAGGATGAGATGGTTGGATGGCATCACTGACTCAATGGACATGGGTTTGGGTGGACTCCGGGAGTTGATGATGGACAGGGAGGCCTGGTGTGCTGTGGTTCATGGGGTCACAAAAAGTCAGACATGACTGAGTGACTGAACTGAACTGAACTGAATACATAAGTAATTAGCCTACAATTAAAATAAATAAATTTATATAAATAAATAAAAGAATCAAGAAAAAAAAATTTTCCCCCAAATCCTTTCTAGGTGCTAAGAGAAAAATTATTCTTAATATGCTTAAGAACCTGGTAACTGTAGTGAGAAGTTGAAAGATTACTTCCTGTCTTGCCTGGCATATTTTTCTTTACATAATCTAGGATCAAATTATTATATTAGTGGTCTCATTACCAGGCTGTTTAAGAAACTTGAGATTCAGTCTGGCTCCTGGATCCTTTCCTGTTGTCTCTATGCCCAGGCAGGCACTCTTCTTTTTGACCCATATAATTTCCCCCGAAATTAAGGAACATCTTTCACTAGTAAGAGTGAAACATTAATTTTAACATTCCATTTGTGGATTCCAGTTCACTTATAAGCAGGTGTGAACTTCTTGTCAAATTATCTGTTCTATAACCCAAATGCTGAAGAAAACATAGGCTGATATTAATCTTGATACAACTACCTCTTTCTTTGGAACAGTTACTTCCAAACACTTTTATAAGCACCACTTTCATCATATTCTGGAACACAGTATATTTGCTATAGTTTCATTTGCTCTCAATTATCAGTCTCTCAGCTCCAACTAGGAAATGAGTGTTCTAGAAATGTCTTTTATTTAGAGAAGTGGATAGCCATTTAAAAAGACAATTGCAATTCAATAAAAAAATGAAGTGAATGAGATTTTCCTGAGGTTTTAACAGGTCTTGGGAAGAGCTGGAGAAGAATAGAGATGGGGAGAAAGTAGGAAGAGAGAAATGGTGACATTTCTAAATTGAATTTTTAAGAATGAGCCACATAAAGATTGCTGAAGCTGTTTCAAGCATAGAAATGAATACAGGCAAAGGCATACAGTGAGAAATGTTCTTCTTTATATTAGATTCATTATTTGATTTGTTAATATCAAATGGGCATTGGATTTCTGGAATGAACCACACTGAGTTGTGATGTATTATTCTATCTTTATTTTTTTTTAAAACTTTACAATATTGTATTAGTTTTGCCAAACATCAAAATGAATGCGCCACAGGTATACCCGTGCTCCCCATCCTGAACCCTCATTACCAGATTTGGTTTGATTTGCTATTGTTTTGTGGAGTGTTTTTTGTGTCTGTCTTCATGAGGGATATCGGTGTATACTTTTCTAGAACTGTCTTTATCTGACTTTGGTATTAGGATAATGCTGGCTTTATAAAACTACTTCAAAAGTGTTTCTTCATTTTCTATTTTATAGAAGAAAATATCTAAAGTTGCTATGATTTCTAAAATTATTTAAAAATTCACCAATAACACCATCTTATTTTAAAATCTGGGCCCAGGTTTTAAAATAATGGATCGAATAAATATTTTAATAGTTGTAAAACTACTCATATACTCATATTATCTATTTCATCTTATGTGAGCTTTCAATATTTGTGGTTTTCGAGAAATGGGTTCATGTCATCTAAGTTTTCAAGTTTGTGTGTATAATTCAAGTATTTCATTTATCTTTTTATAGTCTATGGGTATCTGTAGTGATAGTGCCTCTTTCAATACTAATTCTTTGGTAATTTGTGTTCAATCTTTCTCCTCTCTCTCTGTCTCTTGCCATTGAAAGAAATTCATCCATTTTATTCTCCCTCCTCCTCAAAGGACTAGCTTTTAATTTCTTTGATTTTTTTTCTGAAATTTCATTATTTCTTTTTCAATTTCATTAATTTTAGTACTTTTAAATTAGTATTCCCTTCCTTCTTTCTTTGAGTTTGATTTGTCTTCTAAGGCTAAACAGTGGGAAGATTGGAAGGAAAAAAATAGTAAATTTATCTGCAAGTTTGGTAATACTTTAAATTATAGTCTTCTTTCTAATATGCCTGCTGTGACTTATCTATCAGAATCCTCAAATATCTGACCTATGTATTCTTCCCAGGATTTTTATTGTATTCAGTGTAAAACACAGGGTGCCCTTTTATTGGTTATTCAAACACCATGAGCTATGTTTCTGTTTATGGTGTGATTTTCTAAACATCCAGCAAAGTAAGTGAATTTACAAAGTACTTGGATTTACATGATACATGCATTCCAGGGCATAAAGTATATATTAGAACTACTTTTGCCCTGTATTTTACAAAGTTTAAGTCTAGACTCAGATAATAATAAATAGGTTTTTTGTTTATTCAAATATCATAAAGGATAATGAGAAAATATAACAATTCTCTATTGCACAACATTGTTCTGTGCAGTCATTGTGAAAACTGAAAATGCCCCAACAGATTTTCAAAATGTCCCCTTTAAAGTATGGTGGCTCAGGAGGTAAAGAAACTGTGCAATGGGGGAGAACCAGGTTCAAGACCTGAGTTGGGAAGATCCCCTGGAGAAGGAAATGGCTATCCACTCCAGTATTCTGGCCTGGAGAATTCCATGGACAGAGGATCCTAGCAGGCTACAGTCCATGGGGTCCCAAAGAGTCAAACAAGACTGAGTGACTAACACTTTCACTTTCAGGGTAGTACTAGGCCAACTGATAAGCACTCCTTTACACTGGTGGTGTTCAATAGAACTTTCTACAGTGATGCAATGATATCAGCCACATCCAGTGTGGTAGCCACACTGAAGCTTGGTGAGAGTGTCTGAAGAACTAAACTTTTAATTTAATTTGATTTGTAATTTGATTTTAAGTTGAAATGGCCATCTGTTGCTATGGACTACTGTAATTGATATGATAATTCTTAGAGATATGAGGTAACACCCTTGAAAGTCTCAGAAAGCAGGGAGAGGGGAAAGACTATGGGAAAAGACCATGAACTTTGGTTCAGAAAGCTCTAAACTGAGGTCCTAGCATAGTCAATTCTAATCTATTAAAGGTAAAAATTAGAGATGAAAATACCAAACTGTCTTGCAAAGATGAGCCATAATAGGTTTGCTCAATTCTCAATCCTAACTGACCTTAAACTTTTGTGCTTGTTAAATAGTTTATTAAGCTCACTAAGTCACTCACATCTGTTAATATAATTTTATCTTGAATATGTTGTCCAAACAATTAGCTATTCTACTTTTGTGCCATGCATAAACTTAATAATCTCATCACTAATGCCCTCATTCAAGAGGTTTATAAACTTACTGAATGAGAAAGAAACAGAAATATATATTTTTATACTAGCATTAAAAGCTTTTATCAAGTGGACCCTGTTTTACTGGATAGCCCTAAATCTTCAGTTTATATTATTGTCTTCAAACATATCAAGTAGTTCTTGGTCATATACTTTTTCAAAGCAAAAACTATATATATATATATGTATATAATTACCAATTGTACTTACCAATACTATATATATATATAAATGGGCCAATATTTTACTTAGAAAAAGACATGAGATTAATTTGATATGATTTGTTACGGAGGTAATGTTATTCCAATTTATAAGTAAGGAAACTATAACACAATGAGATTTTTCAGTTTCCTTAAGGTCAAATAGTGAGGAAGTAATGGACCTGGAAGAAATGAGAAACATCTAACTCCAAGGCCTGTGACATTTCTACTATTGTTGTTACTCAGTCACTAAGTTGTGTCTGACTCTTTGTGGCCCCATGGACAGCAGCACACCAGGCCTCCTTATTCCTCATTATCTCTCGGAGTTCACCCAAGTTCATGTCCATTGAATCAGTGATGCCATTCAACCATCTCATCCTCTGTTGCCCTCTTCCACTTTTGCCTTCAAGGAGGGAATGGAAAACCACTCCAGTATTCCTACCACAAGAATCCCATGAATAGTATAAAAGACATTTCTACTAGGCCACTGTAATAAGCAACCTTTAAGAAAGTCCTCAATGAATCCTGTCTCCTAGTATCATTGAGTAACTTTCTTCTAAACAATAGAGTACAATGACACAGTACAAGTAAAATGCTTAGTTATTCAACCATGTTGCTGAACTGGAATCACATCAAAATTTTATAATTTTAGAACTTGTGATGTTCTAAATGTTCTACATGCTACTTGTTATAAGGACACATTTACCTTCTTGTGTTAAAATTTCAAAGGTGCTCATTCATTGCTGTTGCTGCTGCTAAGTCGCTTCAGTCATGTCCGACTCTGTGCGACCCCTGAGACGGCAGCCCACCAGGCTCCCCTGTCCCTGGGATTCTCCAGGCAAGAATACTGGAGTGGGTTGCCATTTCCTTCTCCAATGCATGAAAGTGAAAAGTGAAAGTGAAGTCGCTTAGTGGTGTCCGACTCTGAGTGACCCCTAGACTGCAGCCCACCAGGCTCCTCCGTCCATGGGATTTTCCAGGGAAGAGTACTGGAGTGGGGTGCCATTTGCTCATTCGTTATGTGTATTCTAATCTTTGGTACATACATACCCAGAAGAGTCCCCTGTGTTTAGGTTATCACTGTGGTGTTTCTGGCTATGGATTACTGAACATCGTCCATCTATGTCATGCTTATTATGCTGTTCCCTTTCCTAGAATGGAGTTTTATCATTTTATTTGTATTGAGCAAGGTGTTAAATGCATATGCATCCCCATGCTGCTGCTGCTACTGCTAAGTCGCCTCAGTTGTGTCCAACTTTGTGCGACCCCATAGATGGCAGCCCACCAGGCTCCTCCATCCCTGGGATTCTCCAGGCAAGAACACTGGAGTGGGTTGCCATTTCCTTCTCCAATGCATGAAAGTGAAAAGTGAAAGTGAAGTCACTCAGTCATGTCCAACTCTTAGCGACCCCATGGACTGTAGCCTACCAGGCTCCTCCATCCATGGGGTTTTCCAGGCAAGAGTACTGGAGTGGGGTGCCATTGCCTTCTCCATGCATCTCCATACTGACATATAATTCTTTATGTTTCCGCTTCTCACAAGGATGCTCTAGCAAGATCAGTAGAAATTATGTTTGGGGTGTTTCTCATTCAAAACCTCCCATGGGGATGGAGATGTCCCTGAAAGAGAGTCTTCTTCCCAATAGACATTTTTGGTAGAGAAACTTACAGGGAAGGGTCCTGGAGTTCAGTTGTAGTCAGAAGTATAATCTCATATACAATATGCCAAGTAATAGGAAATTATCAAGTGGTCAAGTGGGTTACTAAGAAGAGGAACACATGAGAGTGCCGTTGGCTTGCCTGTTGGAAAGGCTTGAGCAGCTTCCTTCCTGAATTGAGTTAGTCAGTAGGAAGGGAAAGTCAAAAACAATGTGAGTGTGGGTGTTCCAGGGCTGGGATGGAGTACTCTGAAGTTTAAGATAGTATGTTTCTGAAAACTAGAAGCAGGCAGTTAGCTTGTCTGAACAAGGCTGGATACAATCAATCAAATACTATTCTAGGTGCACATTTGTTAGTATCTACTAATGTTTTTCTGCTCCCCCTGCCCTTCTTTAATTTATGACTCCTCAAGGCACTCAACATTGAAATTGGGCTTTCAGTTGATGTAGTTAAAGAGGAAAAACAGCCTTCATTATATTAGAAATCTAAGCAGAACTTAGTTTTAACTAATCTCCTCTTCAACTTTTGTAGGCCAGATGTTTTTCTAGTAATCCTCATGAAACTGTTCATTGTACACAGACCTTATAATCTATTAATACAATAATTTTTCCCCTTTTCATTTTGGCTAGAAATAGTTATCTAGGAGCAACCTTAACACATGAGAATGAGAAGCTACATCTGTTTTGATGCTTTTTTTTTCATAAATGATCTAAGTGAACAGGGCTATGGCAGAGAGCTCCCCTCACCAAGACCAACTTGGTAGCAGGCCACCTCAATGCTATCAATTTTGCATTCCCAGATGGTATCCCAGTGTAGTTTTAATAGAATCTTCTGCGCGTGGCCCTAACAAACTCCCCACTGCTTCCTGAGGTGGATTAAAAGATGCAAACTCACTGAAATATGCCAAAGAATATAATGGTCTCTACAGAAGATCTGGCTGTGTCAACCAACAAAAAGTTCCAGCTGTGGCCGCTGTGTGGAACAAAGGGAACTCTTGGCTTAACATGGAGTGCATGCTTCTGACGTTCCAGTTCAGGCAAGAAATAAATAAAGCTATTACAAAGCCCTTGAACAGATGTGTCTGACATAGTCTAAAATGTGTTTGTACAGAAACTTTGCTATCAACGTGGCTCATTCTTATAGCAACGGACATCTGTTCCTGAAGGCTAAAGTGGGGTACAGTCCATAATCACAGTCCAGAGCTGATCTGGCTGGCCTCTTTGAACTGCCTTTTCCCTGGGCACTGTTGTTCACATTTATCTACATAGTCTCAGTCATGTGTGGGTCAATGATTTATTTAACACAGAATCTGAATGCCTCTGTGTCAAGGAATCAAATTCTGTCCAATAGTCAAAGACTTGAAAATTTCCATTTGTTTTCCAGGAGCAATTGTGCACATTCCCCATAGATAACTTGACACTGTTATGCCCTGTCACAATTTACATCTGTCTTGGACTTATATTGTTTCTAAGGTTGGCTATTGATCATTGTTCTCACATGAATCCTTCATTATTCTATTAAGAACCATTTATAAACACATTCCTTGGACAGATGACAAAAGGATCCATGATGGACAACTTCTTATTCAAAACAGCTGCCCAATATGTAAATCAAAAGCTGTTAAAGATTGTATTGAGCTGAGAACAATTATACAAGGTTCTAGCCTGTTGTGAATTAAAATGACTGCATTAGAGCTTAAGGGATTTGTAAACCAAGTCTTTCAAGAACACCAGTTCAGACTCAGCTCAGGTCATTGACAAGAAATATCATGTGAGAATAATGTAAAACAAATCTATGCTCCCTATTTTATTGTTAATAGATAATATTTTCCAAAAGCACTATTTACTGCTCTGGTTATCTTATCTGAAAACCTAAGGAATGAAAGATTAAAACTAAATTAAGTTCATAACTAAAATAAGTTACTTAGAATTTATTTTAAATTTAAGAATTCAGAATTTATAACATTTTCATCATTTTGGTGGTAGTGGTTTAGTCGCTAATTCATGTCCGACTCCTGTGATCCCATGGACTGCAGCCTGCCAGGCTCCTCTGTCCATGGGAATTCTCCAGGCAGGAATACTGGAGTGGGTTGCCATTTCCTTCTCCAGGGTTCACCATTTTAGGCACTTTTTAAGATTTTCTTCAAGTTATTCTAGTCCTACTTATACACAAACACACACACAAAAGATTTCTTCTTTCCCTTTTTATCTGAAAATAACAGTAAAAACTGAATAATCAATAGGAGGCTGTGGAAATATTAATAACAGCTAATGTTTATTGACTCTTTGCTATATATGTCAATTACTGTTCTAAATATTGGCACATTTATTCCTCACAATAACCTCATGAAGTAAGAACTATTACTGCCCTCATTTCATAGTTGAGAAAACTAAAACCAGTGAGATTAAATACGATTACTTAATGTCACATCATATTCAAACCTGAAATGTCCAACTCAGAAGCTCATATTTCTTTACTAAAATTTCTCCAAGAAAGGCACATTGAAATGCCAGTACTTAGTCAGGTAAATTAACATTGGTTGCCAATCTACAATATAGATAGATAATGCCAATATTTATTAAACCTCTTATTTTAAATACCTAGATTTTTTCATTTAATGTCCCATTTTTGAAAGGTAAATTTGGTTAGCCCATTTAAGATGACTTCAATTAGCTCCATTTGTTTTAATCTGAAGATATTTACATATAGCAACCAAAGGTTAAATTTCTAATTCCTCTCCCCATATTCTAAATCACAATGCAGGACAGAAGAAGGTTAACTAAGCCTTTGCAGGGAGTTGATGTCTTTGTGTGACTCTCATTTCAAATACAACTTAGGCATATGGAATCAGTGCTTATGTAATATAAAGATTCAGTATTTCTGAGACTCAAAACATTGAAATTTGATTTCAGGATATTTTTATATGATATATTTTCATGCATGTGTGGTATAACAGAGGGTTAAAGAGGGTTTTAACCCTAAAGAGAGTTTTGACCCTAAAGAGGGTTTTGTCCAGAATTTATTTCCAATAGTAAAGATGAAATTAGTGTCAGAATTATATTTGTCAGAGTCTAGGTCTTGTGATAACCTGTTATCTCTAGCCTCTGTCCCAGAGAAGGTAAGCAATGGGACAAGGGTAAGAAAATCAAATTTGAGATAAATGGAATGGGGAAGACATTTTTTTTTACTTTAATACATTTTATCTGAATGATCTGTTTATGTAACGCCACCATTTCAGTACTTACCTATGTAGCCTATTTATACATATAAAAAACCTATGGGAAAAATATTTAATTCCAGTTGACATACTACGTCAAAGATACAAGGAAAAGTAGGAATATGCAAAGATAAAAGGTAAATAAAAGAGATAGTCTATCACTATTCTTCCTCATCTTCTCATTGAATTTCTTTCCTCTTCTCAGTTAATTTGTCTCTGATCCAAACTCAGTAGAGACATGCCCTCCTGAGGCAGAAAGTAAAAGAGCCACCCAGGGTAAAGTGATAGGAGATTCATTCCTGTGGACTGGAACTCCAAGACGAAAAAAGCAGGACAATTAAGAGAGGAGGCTGGACCCTACCCGGACCACATCTCATTCTCAAAGTCAGCAGACCTTCCCAACCACATATGCACAGAAAGGCTCCTTGGAGGCCAAAAGGAGAGATGACAAGAGATGCTTATTACCCATTGGCCTTTGTGGTAGGTTCCATCTTGGCTGAGAGATGTGTGCGTACACATGGGACGATCTTGAGATATACTGAATAGGAACTGTGAACCAAGCAAATCAATATGATTGGCCAAAAGAAATGCCCATGAGGGGGTGACTCAGGGACTTGCTTTTTGAGTTTGCCCATGTGTCTATCCACATGTATTATACTCTTTTTCCTCCTAATAAACACTTTACTTGCTTCACTACTTTCCATCTTTGTGGAAATTCTTTTCTGCACAGCCCAAGAGCCACGCCCTGGTCACTGACCTCTAGTCTGTATGTCCTTAGCCACTCAGTCATGTCCAACTCTTTGTGACCCCATAGACTATAGCCCACCAGGCTTCTCTCTCTGTGGGGATTTTCCAGGCAAGAATACTGGAGTAGGTTGCCAGGTACTCCTCCAGGGGATCTTCCCAACCCAGGGACTGAACCCAGGTCTCCAGCATTGCAGGCAGATTCTTTACTATCTGAGCCACCAGGGAAGCCTGACCTCTAGTCTAGTGGCTAGGATTTGGTGCTTTCACCATCCTGACCCAGCATCAATTTCTGGCTGAGAACCCAAGTCTTACTTCAAGCTGCTGAAGGTCAAGGCCACTCGAGGTCACTCTTGGCATCAAGAATTAGTTCTTTTAGCCCTCTTATTGAAATGATTACATTTCTGTTTCACTCCAGTACTCTTGCCTGGAAAATCCCATGGACCGAGGAGCCTGGTAGGCTTCAGTCCATGGGGTCTCGAAGAGTCGGACACGACTGAGCGACTTCACTTTTACTTTTCACTTTCATGCACTGGAGAAGGAAATGGCAACCCACTCCAGTGTTCTTGCCTGGGGAATCCCAGGGATGGCAGAGCCTGGTGGGCTGCCATCTATGGGGTCGCACAGAGTCGGACACGACTGAAGTGACTTAGCAGTAGCAGTAGCAGCAACCCTCTGATTGAAATGATTACATTTCTGTTTCACTCTATTCCTAAAGGTTGAATCTTAAGATCTAACTATGTCATTCATTCATTCAGTATTTTGGCATACCTACTTCATGCCAAGCACTGAGCTTGCTAACAAGGGAGGCAAAAATATCTGTTTTCAAAGAAGTCAGTAGAAGAGACAGGAGCATGGAGTGATTACAGCGATGTAGAAAAGCCATAAAATTTTTTTACCATTATTTGTTACAGAAGCTTAGAGGAAAGAAAGATCACCTACCTGGGAAGATCAGAAAAGAATTTACCAAGTATACAAGGGAGAAGAAAGTCCTTTAGATAGGGACATACCAAATTCAAATATCTTTTCAGGATGGATGATCTCCTGCAAATTAATTATTCAACTTAAAATATGCATTCAGAGGGGACATGGAGACTTTTAATCCAGTAGCAATTATTACAGTGTAAGTGTATTAATGACAACATACTTATAATCAACTCTTAATCTCCAGTTTAAGGAAGGGATAACATTAATGGATTAAGCCTACTTTGATTAATACAGCATATAATCTCTTCTTTCTCTCATTCTCTGAGGTGGTTATTAACTGAAAACTCAGTTTCTCAATTAATTATGTCTGGCTTATGACAATATTTCAGTCACTGTTCCAATTTTAGTTAAATATGTGATTAGATAACATCTTCTTTTCACTTTTGGTATCATATTATGAATACCATGTCAGGAACAAACATTTCTGATATGTCTTTCTATAGTATATGAGGCCTTAGTCCATTTTAATTTCATTTGACTTGATAAGTGAAACTGAAGAAAGAAAAAGGGAAATTAAGTGAATTGCTATTTACTGAGCACTTACTAGATACCAGAGAATATATAGTCACATTTAGCTACATCTAGATGGATAAAGCAACTTAAAACATGGGTTTTAGAGACATACAGATTAGAATCACACCTTGTTTTGAAGGTATGAAAACCTTCTTTCCTACTCTGGGTCTCAGCTTTCAAACATGTAGAATAAGGATATGAGTTGTGTCTGGTTTATGGGATTGTGTTCAGGATTAAGTGAAATCTCCTATGTTACAGTCCTTACATATAGAAGTCTCTAAAAGTAAAATACTGTTAGTTCATGGCTAGTTGTATCAGTAGGTTGTTTTCTCAATAATGGTACTCAACAAAACATACATAACTCGTTGGCTTATAGCAATGAGCCCTAATACTCCCACCTTTCCAGGCCATCATGGAATCTGCCAAATCTAGACTGTTTTTGACTGGGTGTGGCTCAAAGGTGCAGGCTGGACACAGGTCAGCTGCAGCAGTTTCCCATCCTTGTCTTAGCCAGTGGCTACCAAGATATGTTCCTCTTATGGCAAAGGCAGTAGAGCTACAGAACAATCCCAATGCACAAGCATATATCAAACCTTTGTTTAAGACACATCTGCTAACATCTCATCGACCAAAATAAGTTACACAGTCAACTTGAAAGTCATGTCATGAATATTTGTTAAAAATTATTCAACTTGCCATAATATTTTAGCTTATTATCTGAGTGTTTAAAATTTGACTATCTAAATATAATCTGCTCTCTACATATTAAAATGTGTAGCTTGACTAATTTTTTTAAATTATACAACTAATTTTAAAATTGCTTAACAGAAAAAGGAAGGCCTGAATAAGCTGTAACTTATTAACTTATAACAGTTAACTTATTAACTGATTAACTGTGAAATTCCACAAGATGAACAATGATGTCGAGATAGACAAATGATAATCATGAATAATATATTAAATAATTCACCATTCTAGAACTTCATGAAATTTTGTGCTAGATGGAAACATTTTGGCTGTGTATTTTGGAAAAGTCAAAGGAAGCAGAAGACACAGACCCAGTATTTTGGGTCATTATGGCAGTTTGAAGTCAATTGTTGTTGCTTTTTTCTCCATTTTTTGGTTTACTATTCATAAATGTGATGGAGATTGGCCGTTTTCACATCCATTAACTTTAGTAGCAATTTATTCATCCTTTCAAAAAAATACCGAGTGCCTACTATATTCCAGGCTCTATGCTTGTTATTAGAGAAACAACCATGACTGTAAACAGCTTTCCAAATTGGAAACTTCCATTACATGAGTGTAAAAAATAATTTATTTCTTAAATTCCACAAAGCCATGATGGAAAAAAGACATAATTTGGAAAAGGTTACCCACAACTCTGAACATTCCACATGTCTACATGGAATAGAGTCCCAGGAGAACATGGAATGGGACTAAGATGAGGGGTCCTTAGGTAGATATGAACTGTTTGCTGAATGAGCAGGCATTTCTTACAGCTTGAGGACACTGTTAATCCTCTCACTTAGGTTATTAGAGAGACATTTCATCAATTTAGAATTCTTACCATTCTTGCTTCTAGTGAAAAATGTTAATCAGCAGGTATGTATCAATTTTAAAGACTTGTGCTAAGCATTTCCACCCACCTTAATTTGAGTCTAGAATCATTACACTTAGAAAGGCTAGAAACTGCTGAGACTGGACTTCTGCTTTTGCTTTCCAAGCTGATGGGATATGTGTGTAGACAATAAGGGTAATTCCTCCTCTCTATATTAAAACATTCTAAAGATACATTGTGACAGACAGCTCTTCTGGGCAAAGACAGAGTGAAACGATGGCTCTCCTGGAATAGAAAGGTACCCACACTGAGATGCTGAGTGGGGAACTACACTTTCTTATAGTTCCTTTTTTCTTTTAAATAACCTCAATTAAGTTACAGTTGTTCAGTGACAATTAGTGAAGGCATGAAAGTTTGCACCTTCGCTCTAAGCTGTTGGTTTCTGTCTTATTGTCAGCCTCAGAACTGCCTTGCAGAGAGAAAAGAAGAGGGTTGTACAGAGCATCTTCTAGAACTGTGATTAATGGTATACCTTCATCACCCATTTTACCACCTTGAACCCACAACCTGACTTTAAGTGCACCCTACAAGCACACACCCCATGCTACATTTCTGCAAGTTTCACCAAAAAGGCTAGATTTCTCTTCTAATTACTATCACAACAGCTCCCATTATGGTTTGACCCTAGTAATTTAGTTATATTTATGCTACTACAATGCACCAAATAGATAATAATGAATACTGATGCAGCCTTGGGTTGAAGCAAACTATCATTACACAGGCTTAATGAAGTTACCAGAAAAGGCAGTATGTAAAAAACATACTCAGATTAAGAAAAAAACAAAAACAAAAAACATGAACATTTCACATTCCTAAAGCTCTGCTTTATACTTAGAAACTCCTGGAGAATTAACATGTGCTTTTCACTTCTCTTCCTTGATTTCTGATCTACGATTTCCAGCCTTATGCCATCACATTCCAAACTTTCATCTTTTACCTCTCAGCGTCTAACTGTGTTTGTCAAATCAAAACAAACAGTGGTGTGATTTATAGCATGGATCAAATGGGATACTTACTTGGTAACCCAATTTTGTACTAAATATGCTAAATTAAAATTTAAAATTTTGGAGCTTAGTCAAGATGTTGGCCATCAGACCCATCAAATGAGGCAGAGACCATGGCTGGATCTCCTTAGGATAGCAGATAACAAAGTGACTGCACCTATAACTTAAAATCATAACCAGCTGGCATCTCAGGATGAATGAATTTGAGCCAGAAATTGCTTTTGTGAAAGTCAGTGCTTAAACAGATAGTGTGCAATATGAAAAAGTAGAAGGGGTGTTGGTAAGGTCATCATATATTGAAAATAGAGATTCTTTTCCAGAGAGATTTAGACTAACTTTGAGAATCAGTGAAAGGAGACTAAAAGGCATTCCCAAGTGTTCAAAGTGAGTTGGACAACATTTTCAGTTCTTGAATGATGAGATATGATATAGAGGACACACACCTCAGTATTTCATATAACATTTTTATAATTATTGTGGAACTTTCCCTGAGGGAAATGAAGACACAAGAAGAAATGTGGTTTAACCAGACTGCTATGACTTTGAGAAGTGAGAGCAGGAGGTCTTGAGGTATTCACATCCCTAACCTTTTTCTTACTTACCCTAATCCCTTAGAGACATGAATAACACTCATTCTTACCTTATCTCACAACATAACTTCTACAGTTATCAATTTTGAAAAAGGATGATAACCTTAGTACAGAGTCAAGTTCTCATAATAAAAATTCTCCTCCGGGTTTAGGGATCATGGTAAATTATCTGTGGCTATTCAAGTTCAACTGGCTTAAATTCCAAAGGGCCCTTCTAAAGAGATTTCCCTGATTCTCCTCATTGTTG
Organism: Bubalus bubalis; assembly: GCF_019923935.1. NCBI lineage: Eukaryota > Metazoa > Chordata > Mammalia > Artiodactyla > Bovidae > Bubalus > Bubalus bubalis. Next base: position 33,936,896 of record NC_059170.1, on the reverse strand, counting down.
AATAGTTCTCAACTATTTCATGCCCCAGTAGGCCCGCATTCCTATTTTAAGTGCATATCTGGGTAACAGATTAAGAGAGAAATGATGGAGATGAAGTTTAAACTTGCCAAAAGGATTTTTCTTTTAATTTGACATCATTTTCCCTGTGTCTCCTCATCAATGCATAACTAGAAAAAACTTGTGGGTCAAACGGCATTTTTATGCTCTTAATATATTCCATGTCCACATCACTTACTCTCTGTTATCTCTACCACCTCTTTGATCTATCAACTGTTCCTTTCTCTATACCAGGTGAGCTAGTTTTTAGCTGAAGATAGGGCCTGTTGTTCATCTGGGAATCATTTGACTATCCAGTGTTAAGTAATGGAGCTGCTGTATTTTTGCTTCACCTGTTATATGTGTTTCTATCTTTGTAATTGAATTTCCTGATGAAAGTGAAGTTGCAGTGGGGACAGATGTTCTTAAAATTAAAAAAGGAAAAAGGTTAAGGACAAAAGAACATGTATAAACATGGGGGTGACTTGCATTGTTAAAAATGAAGTTTGTGTGCCTTGGATTTCATACATATTTCTGATTAAAATAAACCAAAGTGAATCTCGGATTCCAGTGAAACTTAACTTTCTTGCAGAGACAGGAGAGAAGTGGGTGGGAGAAACACATGCTGGTAATACCTGGCAGATCTTCTCTGCAACTAGTCCCAGTACTATCAGCGACTCTTCAGGAAAGTATCATGCTGAACTCAATCAAGGGATTATAGCAAGAAACGTCTTTGAACAGAGAGTTGAGAAATGTAGGTTCTTTCTCCACTTCTAATGCTCTGACTCTGGCCCAAATAGGATGTATTTGCCTTCAATCAGATTCTTATTGCTATGCCATAAATTAAAATACAGTAAAATAAAATAAATTAAAAATAAAATAGAACAAAAGCTCCCCTGTGATCTCCTAATCACAAAATACATTTTAAGTATTAGTCTTTCTCACCATTCACATTGGTTCCACCCATCAGTTTTATCTGAATTTGGCTTAAAGCTAAGAATACATCTTGTCTTTCACTATACATGATGGATTCCAGATGTTTAGATTAAGTAATGGTTCTCCCCTGTAGATATAACAGACCATAGCATCAAGGTAACTAGGCAAAATGAGCAAACCAGGGCCTGCAAATTATCTTAATTATTTCAACTATGAGAAAACAGAAAAGCACTGGGTAATACAACAGACAGCCCTTTCAAAGAGCAAACAAAAAATCCTGGTTATTTACTTTTAAGCCAAACCTGCTCCCTGCAAAGTATAGTGTGTGTGGAATAATTCAGAAGAAATATTGCATACCATTTTCATGATTGGTATTCTCTGCCTAGTCTTTAACATTGCTGCTGCTGCTGCTAAGCTGTGTCAGTCGTGTCCGACTCTGTGCGACCCCATAGATGGCAGCCCACCAGGCTCCTCCATCCCTGGGATTCTCCAGCCAAGAATACTGGAGTGGGTTGCCATTTCCTTCTCCAGTGCATGAAAGTGAAAAGTGAAAGTGAAGTCGCTCAGTCATGTCCGACTCTTCGTGACCCCATGGACTGCATAGCCCACCAGGCTCCTCCAACCATGGGATTCTCTAGGCAAGAGTACTGGAGTGGGTTGCCTTCTCCGAGTCTTCAGCATTGAGTAACATACAAATAATAATGCTAATATTGATCTACTATTCATTTTTTTAAATGATGTTCTATAGCTCAAATATCGTTGCTGAAAATATAGATGTGCTTTTACATCATTCAAGATTGCTTCCAGCATTTGAAAAGTCAGTTACAAATACCACCACTGAAGTGAGTCAGATTTATACATCAGACACATATACAGAGATGTATGGAAACAAATCTATATATTTATTTCTACTTTCCATGATTAAGAGAAAGTACAGCTGATATTCCACTTGACATAGAATTATCCAAGTATGGTCTTCCAGGCCTTGGAAATTGGAGTTAAATTGTAGTTTATGTCAATGCTGTACCAAAAAGTGAATTCTGCCCCAGCAATCTCCTGTGGTTCTCGACTATGCTGTAAATTAATCTGTCCAAATCATTGACACTCATCCACAAAGCACAGTTGGCAGTCTCCTTTCATGCACACCAAAGAGCGTAATATAAAAATAAATCGTAATGTCATTAAAAACATGCTAAAATAATATTTTTCCCATCTGCTAAGCCCAGCCCCTGTGGTAAGTGAACTAACAGGTATCCACACTCACATTTGATGAACAGATACTGAAAGCAATTAATTAACATGAATATGACAGGAGTTGATTGGATTTCTCTCTTTTAGACATTAATCAAAGCCCAAAACAGAACACATTCCTTGTATAACATTCAGACTTGTGGGTCTTCAAATGTGGCTGCTGTAAAGCCCATTTCTGTCTAAATATTTACAACAAAATGAGTCTGCTCAAAAGGGATACTCTATGTGCCAGGTTCTACACTGCCAAAGTCATGATCAGCAGACCCATCAGCTTGACCTGCCTCATTTTCCTGATATGCAGACTACAAACAAGGACAATCCAAGGGTAAAGTCCAGTTTTTTTTTTTTTTTTTTGCACTCAACCTGTCAGTTAAAAATAAACTTTACTGCTTCCTCCCCTTTAAAAATTATAGACAAATATGTACGTCTTAAAATGTTATGGTGAGGAGTATTAGAAAATTCAAAAAGAGATGAATCTTGGCATTAGAAAGCCCCTAATTATCTTTAATATCATCATAAATACTTAGGGGGAATACTAAACTTTTATAGAAATAATTGGAGAATGGCTTTAAAATGTTTCAATAAATTAGTAAGTTAGAAAATAAGAAATCTAGCAAAAGTATCCTTCCCAAAAGCTCAGGCCATGAGAATTTTACTGGTGAATTATTTCAAGCTTCCAAGGTAGAAATAATTCTGCTCTTACCTTTTTTTTTAAAGACAGAGAAATAAGTTAACTCCTTAAAGACCTTTCAGAAAATCATCTTAACAGTGAGTTTTCATGACTTCTAATGTGGAGAGAAATCAAGTTAGGGCATGAGAGACAGTGGAGAAAAATAAATTAACTGATACCCCTCTGTATTTAGTGCTCTTCATTTTCAATTGACTCTCAGGAGGTAAACCTAGGTAAAGGGGAAAAGAAATGCAGACCCAGTTACACACTAGTAGAAAAAAAGGAATGAATATAAAAAATGAGATGTGTGATTATACTTAAAAATAGTATGTCTATGTCTCTGAGAAAAAATAGTCATGAGTCCGTGCTCAGTTAAGCTGTTGTGTGCTGAGGTTGTTCTGATAGTGCAGGCAGAATTGAAGGACCTCGCAGGGAGATGAAATACCAGAAGGAAGAGAGTTCCTTGGCATTATCTCTCCTCTCCTCCTCTCTCCTACTTCTCTTTCCTATCTATCCCTCTCTCGCACACCTTCTTTCTGTGTTCTTCCTCTCTCTTTTCCTTCCTTTCATAAGCTTTTCTTGGGGCTGTACTGGATGTAATTGACCCTGTGAATAGAACAATCTCTAACTGACTGCTTCTGTCAACTCTTCCTACTGAATGGATATCAGGAGGGGAACCCATCTTGAGTGGAGGCTCAACCCATGGGCATCACTACAGGCAGATCTTCAGTTGCTGTCATGCACCTGATTTAACTGAATTCTGTCTATCTATCTAGTTACCTCCATTTGAATCCTTTCTATGTCAGTTAAGCCCATTGGTGTCTGTGGCAGTAGTATTTTCCAAAGATGACTAAATTAATATCTCCAGTGTTACATGTTCTTCTAGAACTCCTATTCCCTCCATTAAGAGATGAAATTTTGTTGCCTTGTTGTTGTTCAGTCCCTAAATCATGTCTGACTCTTGGTGACCCAATGGACTGCAACATACCAGTCTCCTTTGCCCTTCATTCTCTCCTGGAGTTTGCTCAAATTCATATCCATTGAGTTGGTGATGCTATATAACCATCTCAACCACCACTGCCCCATTCTCCTCCTGCCTTCAATCTTTCCCAGCATCAGAGTCTTTTCCAATGAGTCGGCTTTTCATCAACCAAAATATTAGAGCTTCAGCTTCAGCATCCATCCTTTCAATGAATATTCAGAATTGATTTCCTTTAGGATTGATTGGTTTGATCTCCTTGCAGTCCAAGGGACTCTCAGGAGTCTTCTGCAGCACCACTGTTCGACTGCATCAATTCTTTGGCACTCAGCATTCTTTTATGGTCCAACTCTCACATCTGTATGTGACTACTGGAAAAACCATAGCTTTGGCTGTATGGACCTTTGTTGGCAAAGTGATATATCTTATTTTTTTTTTTTTTTTTTGAGAGAATGCTCTAGTTTTTGTAATCAAACCCATGTAGATAAAACCTTACATTTACAGTGAGCTGTGTGTGTTAGCAGCTCAGTCATGTCTGATTTTTTGCAACCCCATGTACACTCACTAGACTCTTCTGTCCATGGAATTCTCCAAACAAGAATACTGGATTGGATTGCCATTTTCTTCTCCAGGAGATTTTCCGCACCCAGGGATCTAAGCGGAGTCTCCCACATTGCAGGGAGACTCTTTACCATCTGAGCCACCAGAGAAGCCTTATTCAGTGAGTTGCCTCTGTACAAATAGAGAAAATTATGTTTAGCCTTTCTAGACCAACATGACTATTAATTTCTGTACAATGCCAAGCTGACAAGGTACAATGGGGACACATTTTCCAAAGTTGACAGCACAGCTAAAGTTTACAAAAATGCATATTATATATTTTTATACACACACACACACACACACACACATATATATATGCACAGAGAGAGAGAGAGAGAGATGGACTCATGAACTGTAACTCACCAGACTCCTCTGTCCATGGAATTCTCCAGGCAAGAATACTGGAGTGGACTGCCACTTCCTAATCCAGGGGATCTTCCTGACCCAGGGATTGAACCCAGGTCTCCCACATTCAGGGCAGACTCTTTACTGACTGAGCCATCAGTTCAGTTCAGTACAGTTCAATCACTCAGTCTTGTCTGACTCATTGGGAGCCATTAGGGAAGACCTATAGATTTATTTATTTATATAAACAGATCAATAGCAGTATGCTATGCACCAATAGCCACAACAGGTTTTCCAAGTTTTGAAGTTATATGAATAAAATTATAGAGACATTCAACATGCTCCAGAAGAACTATACAATAAAAGATCTTAAGGATCCAGATAACCATGATGGTATAACCACTCACCAAGAGCCAGACATCCTTGAGTGTGAAGTCAACTGGGCCTTAGGAAGCATCACCATGAACAAAGCTAGTGGACATGATGGAATTCCAGCTGAGCTATTTCAAATCCTAAAAGATGATGCTGTGAAAGTGCTGCAATCAATATGCCAGCAAATTTTTAGAACTTAGTAGTGGCCACAGAACTGGAAAAGGTCAGTTTTCATTCCAATCCCAAAGAAAGGCAATGCCAAAGAATGTTCAAATTACTACACAATTGCATTCATTTCACATGTCAGCAAAGCAATGCTCAAAGTTCTCCAAGCTAGGCTTCAACAGCACACGAACAGTGAACTTCCAGGCATTCAAGCTGAATTTAGAAAAGGCAGAGGAGCCAGAGATTAAATTGCCAACTTTCGTTGGATCATAGAAAAAGCAAGAGAATTCCAGAAAAATATCTACTTCTGCTTCATTGACTACGATAAAGCCTTTGACTGTGCAGGTCACAGCAAACTGTGGAAAATTCTTAAAGAGATGAGGATACCAGACCACCTTACCTGCCTCCTGAGAAACCTGTATGCAAGTCAAGAAGCAACAGTTAGAACAAGACATAGAAAAAAGGACTGGTTCAAAATTGGGAAAGGAGTATGTCAAGGCTGTATAATGTCACCCCACTTATTTAATTTATATTCAGAGTACTTCATGCAAAATGCTGGGCTGGATGAAGCACAAGTTGGAATCAAGATTGCCAGGAGAAATATCAATAACCTCAGATACACCCAAGACATTGCCCTTATGGCAAAAAGCAAAGAGGAACTACAGAGCCTCTTGATGAAAGTGAAAGAGAAGAGTAAAAAAAGCTGTATTAAAACTCAACATTAAAAAAATGAAGATCATATCTTCTGGTTCCATCACTTCATGACAAATAGATGGGGAAACAATGGAAACAGTGAGAGACTTTATTTTCTTGGGTTCCAGAATCACTGCAGATGCTGACTGCAGCCATGAAATTAAAAGATGCTTGCTCCTTAGAATAAAAGCTATGACAAACCTAGACAACATATTAAAAAAAACAGAGACATTACTTTGCCAACAAAGGTCTGTATAGTCAAAGCTATGGCTTTTCCAGTAGTCATGTATGGATGTGAGAGTTGGACCATAAAGAAGGCTGCACACCAGAGGATTGATGCTTTTGAACTGTGGTGCTGCAGAAGACTCTTGAGAGTCCCTTGGACTGCAAGGAGATCAAACCAGTCAATTCTAAAGGAAATCAGGAAATCAGTCCTGAATATTCATTGGAAGGACTAATGCTGAAGCTGAAACTCCAATACTTTGGCCACCTGATATGAAGGACTGACTCATTGGAAAAGACCCTGATGCTGGGAAAAATTGAGGGCAGGAAGAGAAGGGGATGACAGAGGATGGGATGTTTGGATTGCATCACCAACTCAATGGACATGAGTTTGAGCAAGCACTGGGGAGATGAAGGACAGTGATGCCTGGAAGGCTGCCATCTGTGGGGTTTCGTAGAGTTAGGCATGACTGAGTGAGCAACAACTACAAGCACACTCCAAAAAAAAAAAAAAAAAAAAAAAAAAGGTTAAAAACAAAAACCTCAAAAATAGCTAAGTTCTGTTACTGTTTTTGTACCTGGTACCATTTTTTAAAAATTAGCTTCTCAATCATCATCTGGAAAGAAAACAGTCTAGAATACCTTCATTTAAAACACATGTGATAAAGCATGGTCACTACTACTTATCATAAGGATCACTGGAGATGACTCAGCCTCTAGTTTTTAAAATCAAACTTGTTCTGCCAAATACAAGACCCTGAATTTATCCAAATTAAACATGTTTTTTACATGTTTTACATGTAAAATTACAATGTGGGAGACCTGGGTTCAGTCCCTGGGTGGGGAAGATCCCCTGGAGAAGGAAATGGCAACCCACTCCAGTGTTCTTAACTGGAAAATCCCATGGAGGGAAGAACCTGTTAGGATACAGTCCATGGGGTCGCAAAGAGTTGGACATGACTGAGCGACTTTCTTTCTTCTTTCTTAAACATTCTTTGACTACCTGGCCACCAAAACTTTTCCCATTCGGATCAACAACAGTTTTAATTGCTGCCTCAACCCTGTCGAATTCTAAGTATATTCACACTGCTTCATCAACAGGGCCATCAAGAATTTCAAATATCACACATTTTCCAACTTTGCCATATTTTTCACACTCTTCCTTGGTTTCAACTTCTAAATCTTCATCCAACTCTCCTGCACCAACCCTGTTCCTGACTAGGATCACTTTGGTAGGACACAAGTATTTTAGCTAGTGGATTTCAATTCAACTTCTTGGTTGCCTCTATCTTGGTGGCTTGGCCCACGATGATTGCTGCCCCACTTGGTGGTCTTCTCCACTGACGGTGCTGTGCTCAGACCCTGCTCTTGCTTCCTGATAACCTGGCCTTCCCAGAAGCCTTACTTCTGCATGAATTTATGTACTACCTTGCCCCCCATGTTGGCGAGGAAAGAGTTGCCAATGCTGGTTGTCTGGGATCTCAGTCTGTCTTATTCCTTGTACACTGTGGAAAGGATAGAAACTTTGGAAGACTGTGAGCGAGGTGGTGAATCCTCTTCATAAGGGACGTCTTGGGGTAACTCTGTCCTTCTCCACAAGAGACGTGGCGGGGTGTGATGGTGGCTCCGCCCTTATTCTTTTCGTCCTCTCTCACTCATAATCTACATCTTAATCTGGATCTGGTGCACCTGGAAAACCCACTAGTTTCATGTCTATTTATGCCTTTTTTCTCCCTCTTCTGTTTCCTTCTGTCTTTCCAGTTCTTGCTGTCTCTGTTGCTCTTCTCTTTGGTGTTTCACTACTTTCTTATAATCATTAGGAAACATGGGATCCTATACATCAGCTGAGGGGATAAAAACTTATCCTGCAGAAAACTGGCTGGAAACAGGGTCGTTGATACCCATGGTCATGTGTAGTGGGGGGGTCCACTATTTGTTGCTCATGAAGAGCCACTTCGATTCAGGCCGATTGCTGGAGGAAGGATTGCACTTTGTTTTGTCCTCTGGCTCTTGGCTTGAGTGAGAGCTACCTTCTTCACCTGGTGCTGAGAATGCAGAAGTTTGAAGTATTTGGACCAGCCTTCTGTTTTTGAGTCACTGGTTGCCACTCCCAGGTTGCCGTACAGGGACATCTTCTCAGTTCAAGGCAAGCACACCTGGCAGATGCTTCTGGCACCACAGGTGTGCACAAGGCCCACCATGCTGCATTGTTGCTGGGCTGGGCAATCATTGTCAGCCCTCAATGGCCTGACCCCTCTGGAGGCCATCTCTTTGACTTCTAATACACTGTCTAGGTCTATCACAGCTTTCCTTTCAAGGAGCAAGTGTCTTTTAATTTCATGGCTGCCGTCACTGTCCATAGGGATTTTGGAGCAGGCAAAAATAAAATCTATCACAGCTTCCACTTTCCCCCCTTCTATTTGCAGATGACACCACTCTTAAGGCAGAAAGTGAAGAGGAACTAAAAAGCCTCTTGATGAAAGTGAAAGAGGAGAGTGAAAAAGTTGGCTTAAAGCTCAACATTCAGAAAACTATGATCATGGCATCCGGTCCCATCACTTCATGGAAAATAGATGGGGAAAAAGTGGAAACAGTGGCAGACTTTATGTTTTTGGGTTTCAAAATCACTGCAGATGGTGATAGCAGCCATGAAATTAAAAGACACTTACTCCTTGGAAGGAAAGTTATGACCAACCTATATAGCATATTAAAAAGCAGAAACATTACTTTGCCAACAAAGGTTCGTCTAGTCAAGGCTATGGTTTTTCCAGTGGTCATGTATGGATGTGAAAGTTGGACTATAAAGAAAGCTGAGCGCAGAAGAATTGATGCTTTTGAACTGTGGTGTTGGAGAAGACTCTTGAGAGTCCCTTGGCCTGCAAGGGGATCCAACCAGTCCATTCTAAAGGAGATCAGTCCTGGGTGTTCATTGGAAGGACTGATGCTAAAGCTGAAACTCCAGTACTTTGGCCACCTCATGCAAAGAGTTGACTCATTGGAAAAGACTCTGATGCTGGGAGGGATTGGGGGCAGGAAGAGAAGGGGATGACAGATGATGAGATGGTTGGATGGCATCACTGACTCGATGGACATGAGTCTGAGTAAACTCCGGGAGTTGGTGATGGACAGGGAGGCCTGGCGTGCTGCGATTCATGGGGTTACAAAGAGTTGGACACGACTGAGAGACTGAACTGAACTGAATGAACTGATGGGACCAGATGCCATGATCTTAGTTTTTTGAATGTTGAGTTTTAAGCCAGGTTTTTCACTTTCCTCTTTCACCTTCATCAAGAGGCTCTTTAGTTCCTCTTCACTTTCTGCCATTAAAGTTCTCTAATGGCGCAGTCAGTAAAGAATCTGCCTGAAATGCAGAAGACCTGGGTTAGATCCCTGGGTCATGAAGATTGCCTGGAGAAGGAAATGGCAACCCACTCCAGTATTCTTGCCTGGGAAATCCCAAGGAGAGAAGAGCCTGGAGGGCTACAATCCCTCGGGTTGCAAGAGTCAGACTTAACTGAGTAACTTAACTACATCTGCATATCTGGGGTTGTTGATATTTCTCCCAGCAATCTTGATTTCAGCTTGTGATTCATCCAGCCTGGGATTTTGCATGATGCACTCAGCATATAAATTAAATAAGCAGGGTGACATTATACGGATTCTTCATACTCCTTTCCCAATTTTGAACCAGTCCATTGTTCCATTTCCAGTTCCAACTGTTGTTTCTTGACCTGCTTACAGATTTTTCAGGAGACAAGGAAGGTGGTTTGGTATTTCCATCTCTAATTCTCCACAGTTTGTTGTGATCCACAGAGTGAAAGGCTTTAGCATCGTCAATGAAGCAGAAGTAAATATTTTTTTCTGAAATTCCATTGCTTTCTCTATAATCCAACAAATGTTGGCAATTTGGTCTTAGGTTCCTCTGACTTTTCTAAACCCAGCTTTAAAGTGAATCTGTTATACACTCACATATATCTACTCTTTTTAAAAATTATTTTCCCAAATAGACAATTACAGAGTATTGAGTAGAGTTCCTTGTGCTATACAGCAGATCCTTATTAGTTATTTAGTTTTATGTATTAGGCTTCCCTGGTGGCTCAGATGGTAAAGAATCCGCCTGCAATGTGGGAGACCTGGGTTTGATCCCTGGGTTGGGAAGAGTCCCTGGAGAAGTGAAAGGCTACCCACTCTGGTATTGTTGCCTAGAGAATTTCATGGACAGAGGAACCTAGCAGGCTACAGTCCATGGGGTCACAAAGAGTCAGACGAGACTGAGGAACTTTATATATATATATATATATATATCTGATCTGATATAAATATATTTATATCAGATCAGATCAGATCAGATCAGTCACTCAGTCGTGTCTGACTCTTCGTGACCCCATGAATTGCAGCACACCAGGCCTCCCTGTCCATCACCAACTCCCGGAGTTCACTCAGACTCACGTCCATTGAGTCAGTGATGCCATCCAGCCATCTCATCCTCTGTCGTCCCCTTCTCTTCCTGCCCCCAATCCCTCCCAGCAGCAGAGTCTTTTCCAATGAGTCAACTCTTCGCATGAGGTGGCCGAAGTATTGGAGTTTCAGCTTTAGCATCATTCCTTCCAAAGAAATCCCAGGGCTGATCTTCAGAATGGACTGGTTGGATCTCCTTGCAGTCCAAGGGACTCTCAAGAGTCTTCTCCAACACCACAATTCAAAAGCATCAATTCTTTGGTGCTCAGCCTTCTTCACAGACCAACTCTCACATCCATACATGACCACTGGAAAAACCATAGCTTTGACTAGACAAACCTTTGTTGGCAAAGTAATGTCTCTGCTTTTGAATATGCTATCTAGGTTGGTCATAACTTTCCTTCCAAGGAGTAAGCGTCTTTTAATTTCATGGCTGCAGTCACCACCTGCAGTGATTTTGGAGCCCAGAAAAATAAAGTCTGACACTGTTTCCACTGTTTCCCCATCTATTTCCCATGAAGTGATGGGATCGGACGCCATGATCTTCGTTTTCTGAATGTTGAGCTTTAAGCCAGCTTTTTCACTCTCCTCGTTCACTTTCATCAAGAGGCTTTTTAGTTCCTCTTCACTTTCTGCCATAAGGGTGGTGTCATCTGTATATCTGAGGTTATTGATATTTCTCCTGGCAATCTTGATTCCAGTTTGTGCTTCTTCCAGTCCAGCATTTCTCATGATGTACTCTGCATATAAGTTAAATAAACAATATACAGCCTTGACGAACTCCTTTATATATATATATATGTAATAGTGTATGTCAATCCCAATCTTCCAATTTGTCCCTCTTCCTCTATAACCCCTGGTAACCATAAGTTTATTTTCTACACCTGTAACTCCATTTTTGTTTTGTAAATAAGTTCATTTGTAGCCTTTTTTAAGATTCCACATATAAACATTATTATGTGATATTTGTCTTTGACTTACTTACTTCACTCTGTATGACAATCTCTAGGTCCATCTGTGTTGCTGTAAATAGCATTATTTCATCCTTTTTTATGACTGAGTAATATTACATTGTATATATGTACCACATGTTCTTATATATCCCCCTGTTGATGAACATTTAGGTTGTTTACATGTCCTGACTATTGTAAACAGTGCCGCAATAAACATTATGGTGCATGTATCTTTTTACATTATGGTTTTCTCCAGATATATCCCCAAGAGTGAGATTGTTGTAACATTTTTAGTTTTTAAGGAATCTCCATACTGTTTTCCATAGTGACTATACCAGTTTAGATTCCCACCAACATGTTCCCTGTTCTACAAACACTCTCCAGCAGTCATTGTTTGTAGATTCTTAATGATAGTCATTCTGAACAATGTGAGGTGATACCTCATTATAGATTTGATTTGCATTTCTTGGATACTTGCTTTTGAAGATTTCGTATGTGATCTTCAAAAGCAAGTACGAACCCTGACTACCTTGAAACTGCCATGCTAGAGAGAGAGTAAGACTTCTGGTTAGCAGCCCCAGCTGAATTTCAGTCAATAGTTATAACCGACTACAAGCCAGGCATGAGAGCCTGCTTGAACAGCTCACCCAGATATTAATAACTGCAGACCCAGGTGACATCTACTGCAGCTGTATTTGTGACTCCCAAACTAGAGCTGCTTAGCAAAGCTATTCTCAAATACCTGACCCACAAAATCCCAAGCATTTTTTAAAGTTTCAGTGTTTTGGGGTAATTTGTTATTCATCAATGGTAGCTGGAATAGTCCTCAATGTTTCAAGGGATGACTTCTAATTAAAGCTCATTGGAATGAAGTACATACAACTTGAGGGAGAAGAGTATACATAGAAAGTTAAATGTAGTTGTATTTTATAGAAGAAAAGTTTGCAATCTTGTATACTTTTCTGTAAGCATCTTCTTCAATAAAGGCATGCTAGTAATATTTCCTGTGTTCAGTTCAACTCCTTTCTTTTCTCTGATCTTCTCATAGAGGAAACACTTGAGTTTCCTCTCCCACAGTACTCCTTATCCATTTTGATTTATATTCTGACCTCCATTCAAAGCACCATTCCTTCTGTCTGAACTGGCATCATTGGCCTCTGGAAATAAAAATAAGGGAAAGAAGAAAGTGAACATCTTAGAAGAATAGGTGAAGAATTTGAATGATATTTGAGAATGTCTCAATTTTCATTTCATTTCCAAAAAACCTTCAATTAGCCATTTCATTTTATCTAGCACATTTTTAATAAAAAATCAAATAGCTACATATAAATATTACTGTGGGTCTTCTCAATGGACATGAGTTTAAGTAGCCTCCGGGAGTTGGTGATGGACAAGGAAGCCTGGAGTGCTTCAGTCCATGGGATCGCAAAGAGGTGGACACAACTGAGCGACTGAACTGAACTGGATTGAACGGTTTCCTAAATGTCCAATTTATCTTTGTTTGTATTTTTCTTTTATTTTTTAAATTGCTTCATAGTTAATTTAAAATGTGTTGGTTTCAGGTTTCAGGTTTACAGAAAAGTGTTTCAGTTACACACACACACACATATATACATATATATATTCTTTTTAATGTTCTTTTCCATTATAGGTTATTATGAGATACTGCATATAGTTCCCTGTGCTACACAGTAGTCTTTATTGTTTATATATTTTATATATAGTAGTATTTGTATGTTAATTCCAAACTCCTAATTTACCTCTCCCTATAAAATTTACTTTTTAAAATGTTTTTAAAGAATATGTTAAAATATATTTTAGTTAGAATATTATTTATACATTAACCAATCCTTGTTTTCTTAGCACATGACTTTGAGTACCTTTACATAATCATTGAATATGTAAGACTTTCTTTATATATATGTATATAATGAAATTGGTTAAAAAGTAAATATATGTCTAAGTATATCATCTTGAGCTTAGAAAATAATCGCATTAACCTTCAAGTATGTTATTTTACTAGCTATAAGCTGTGAAGTAATCTATGATTCAGCTTACTCATACTGCTCTGCCCTTGTACGGGGATGATCTAGCTGATGACAATCTGGCAGATTTATGTCCAGGGAGAATTAGTCCCACCCTGTGTGGGTGTTGGCTTGAATGCCTCTAGTCCCCATGGGGCAAAGAGGTCCTGTCACCTCAGCAAGCAGAGAGGGCAAGTTGGAGCCAGCTAACATCCGTCAGGAACTCCATGGCCAAAGGCATGATCTGGAGGGAAGAACTGAGTTCACTGTCAACTACACTAAATTGAAAAGGAAAAATAATGTAAGTTAGGTCATCAACTTGGTCCCAATCATAAGGAGAAAACTGCTAGCTGTAAAATAGCACTAGTAATTTATCTTTTAATTGTGAAACCAGTTTAGCAAATGTATGCTATTGTTACTTACTCTAGAATGAGTGGTATGTACATTGTACTGATTTGGAACAATAATGAAGAAAAATTGACATTTATCTGTTGAATTCTTTGATGGAGGCTTCTAGGGAAAATGACTAGAGCCAGAGGCTCTAAAATCTAGCTCAGTCCCTCAATGATCTTACAATCTCAATTTTTTTAACTGTACAATGCAGAACCTTTAAGGACATTTTCAGATATAAGATTCTGAGTACTGAAAATCATCTTCATTTATTTAAAATGCTTTTGCATTTATAAGGTATTAACTTTTAACTTATATAGCTGCTTTTTTGATGGGAGTCTTAATTACCTTTAATCTAACAAATTTGTGAGAAGAAAGAAAGTACTCTGTTTTGGAAAACAATGTTCCCATGAATTCACATAAGTGATTTGGAAACATAAAGATTTAACTTCATGTATGAGGAAGGTCAATGCACACTTAAGATTTTATCGAAACCCTTAAAACTGGAACAAAGAAGTGGGTATATTTGAGAAAAGCAGAATTAATGTTGGAGTCATGTGTTTTCAGACAAATGCCCTTGTGATGCATGGTGTGAACACAGCAAAATGCTTGGTGTTTATTTTTATAATTGGATTTGCCTTGTGATCAGAGTGAGTAACTAATGGTGTTTGATAAGATATGGCTTAAAGCATAATAATGCTTTGACTTAAGGCATCTTAAAGACATTTTGCAGTGCTGTATTTTAAATCTGGAAGAGTTAAAAGCAATTTATTTTAATAGTATCAGTAGTCGTAATTAGATGGATAGAATGAAAGATCTATTTGAAGGTAAGAGGTCCTTAGTATCAGCAAAGACCCAGTGAATGAGGTAAGGTAAGGAGGCCCTGCCCTGTAGGTAGGAGTATATTTGCAAAGACAGGTCAGTTCTGAGTCACCATTTTTGGGTGCTGGCAGGCCAATGAAATCAGTCCACCTTTGTATTCTCCTGACTAGAGCTAGATCTGGGTCAATTCCAAACTCTGCCTATGTGGAGAGGAAAACAGGCATGGGCAGGCCAAGTAGTGAGCATAGGTCTAATGGGAGCTCAAGTATATGACTCTCCAGAAAACAGTAAGGGCCATATAAGCTAGTTTAGACTCGGAGTGAAGGAGAGAAGCAGTCAATTTCCTCACCAGAATGTAAGCAAACCATTCCTGAAGCTGTCAGAAACTTTCAGTTCAGTCACTCAGTTGTGTCTGACTCTTTGTGACCCCATGGACTGCAGCACACCAGGCTTCCCTGTCCATCACCAACTCCGGGAGCTTACTCAAACTCATGTCCCTCGAGTTGGTGAAGCCATCCAACTATCTTATCTTCTGTCGTCCCCTTCTCTTCCAGCCTCCAATATTTCCCAGCATCAGGGTCTTTTCCAATGAGTCAATTCTTTGCATCAGGTGGCCAAAGTATTAGAGTTTCAGCTTTACCACCAGTCTTTCCAATGAATATTCAGGACTGATTTGCTTTAGGATTGACTGATTAGATCTCCTTGCAGTCCAAGGGACTCTCAAGAGTCTTCTCCAACACCACAGTTCAAAAGTATCAACTCTGGGTCTCAACTTTCTTTATAGTCCAATTCTCACATCAGTACATGAATATGGGAAAAACCATAGCTTTGACTAGACAGACCTTTGCCTGCAAAGTAATGTCTCTTCTTTTTAATATGCTGTCTAGGTAGGTCAGGAGAAGGCAATGGTAACCCACTCCAGTACTCTTGCCTGGAAAATCCCATGGACGGAGGAGCCTGGTAGGCTGCAGTCCATGGGGTCGTGAAGAGTCGGACATGACTGAGCAACTTCACTTTCACTTTTCACTTTCATGCATTAGATAAGGAAATGGCAACCCACTCCAGTGTTCTTGCCTGGAGAATCCCAGGGATGGGGGAGCCTGGTGGGCTGCCGTCTATGGGGTCACACAGAGTCGGACACGACTTAAGTGACTTAGCAGCAGCTTAGCAGCTAAGTTGGTCATAGCCAGGAACTTAGGGATATGTTTTGATTTGTGCAGCAACCTCTGGATTTTCTGGTTTGGACTGAGGTAGTTGGACAATTCTTGGAAACTATGTGATAGGATAATCTAGGCCAGTGATTTTCAAACATCAGTGTGCACATGAATACAAGAGGATTTTGTTAAAATAAAGTCCCTAAGCCAGTAGATGTAGAGTGGGTCCCAAATATTTGCAATTCTAACATGCTCCTAAGTTGAAACTGACATTACTTTTCTGGAGACCCCACAATGAGTAGCAAGGGGACCAGCAGTTCTTTTCTGGCTGCATATTGTAGGGTTACCATATGTAGGGCTATCACATTTGGCAGGATACAGGATACCCAGTTAAATTGAGGTTCAGATGAACAACAAACGATGTTTTAGTGTACATATATTCCTTGCAAATATTTGGGACACATTTATTATTAAAAAAAAAAAAATCCCTTGTTTATTTGGAATTCAGTTACATGAGCACCCTCCATTTTACCTGGAATCCAACATGAAGAAAATTTTAAAACGCCCATGCCTGAGTTCTTACCCCAGATATTCTGGTTGAATTGGTCCAGGGCACAGCTTGGGCAAGTGGATGTCACAGAAGACCCTATATGACTTTAACGCACAGCCGAAGTTGAGAGTTACTTGTAAAATGTCATCCCCTTATCAGTTAGGTGAGGACATTGAAACCTAGGGGATTATATAGCTTGGCCAGTGGTAGAATGGGGAGGACAATCTAGTGTTTTGGGCACTCTTTCTTATACGCTTCCTTCATCTTGGGTAGAAAGTTTATTTCCTTCCTTAGGAACCTAAATGGAACCTTAGGAACTTTATTGGTTCCCAGATCCCTGAGGTTGGAGGTCATCTCTCTTATCTAAGTCACTCTCTTTAACCCTGCAGACCTCATCTCAGTGAAGTATTCAGAATGCATTTAGAAATCTGCCTATTATGAATCTTAATTCATGGATGCTTTAAAATTCATTTATTCTCATTCTTAACCTCATATCTGGTTGCTTTAAAAAAAACATTTCTGGGTGTCTTAGTGCCAACCCCAGAGGTTCTGATTTAATTGGTCTGGGGTGCAGCCGAGGCACTGGGAGTATTGGAAAGCTCCCTGAGGGATTCAAGTGTATAGACAGGGATGAACAGTACTGCTCTATCAGACTGTTCAAATGCAGTGGACCTGGGGCCTGTTCTCTAAAGTTGTGGTGGGTCCAGCAGAGCCCATAACAGATGTGTGTAAATCAGCAACTTCAAAGGCTGGAAACACTGAGCTTGACTGCAGGGTAAACCTGGAATGCCTCATATGTTATTCTTTCAAGACTTGTCAAAGCATCTGAATCTGTTCTAATTAAGAAACACATAGTTTCCTTAGATTCCAGCCTCTTAAAATACCTATATGAGCCTTATGTGTATTTCCACATATTGGTCCTAGGATATCATGTTTCTCTGTTGAAATTCAGAGTAGATAGTTATTTAAAATAATAATAATAAAGAAAGAGGTAGGAGGTGGGTAGTGGAAGAGAAAACCGGCATTTGCTTAATCTGAACTTTCTAACTAGAAGTTTTCAAGGTGCTAGAAATATTTCCTTAGCTCCAGTCCTTCCCTGTGATCTTGTACTTTTTCCACTCATCAGAAAAAAGTGGACCAGATTCCTACTTTAGAAACAGCTGCATATCAGGCCTTTTGTGAGGAAGGAAGATTTCTTAGGCAAAGTATGTTGGCAGGAACTAGGACAATAAACAGTAAGACTTTGTACTTTCTTTCCACTTTCTTTTTCAGGAATTGAAATGTACTCAGATCAAGACAGGGATGAATTGCTACTCTTTAAGACAGACAGATGAGGGTCCTCAGAAGTCTCAAAATTACAGAGTGTTATTTTCCATACTTCTGAAGGTTATTCATGGCTTTTCAACAGGGAAACACAGTCTTTCTACCCATCAGGGAATGATGAATAATTAGAATAATAATTAGGCTTATTAAGTAACCTGATCCCATTATATTGAATACCATTTTGTGTCTGCAAGATTATTGAATTAGATTTAGGTAACTAGATCATATGATTGGAGGTTCACCAGCTTGTCCAAGCCAGACTTCCCAAATTCCTTTTCAAATGTTCTTCACACTAAGACAAACCACCGTGATTTTGTTGATGGTTCTTATTTTATTCTTTATATTAGATAGACTTTGATTTACTTCCTCTAGGTCAACTGAGAAAAAACTAGGTTATACAGATGGAAAGATTTATCCATAGTACAAGGCAAGGCTAATCAACCCATCAGCTTTAAAGCACCTGTAAGTCCTTAGAACCATCCTATAAAGCTGAGAAGTATCGTGACTCATTAGTGGTTTATTCAAGAGTACTGTAATTTTCACCAACCTATGATATGTACTTTGCAGATCTAGAAAAGAAGCAAAAGAGAAAGATGTCCATATTTATTATGTAGAGCATCTCTTTTTAAATCACTACTTGTCAGAAATATCTTTATGATATTTATTATTATATTGTGATATAATTTATATTAATAAATTATAATTATAAATTATATAATTGTGATTATAAATAAATTCTTTTTATAATTTATTAATATTAAAAACTAGATATTAATTTATAATATGAACCCTTTTACTTTTCCTTTCCTCTCTTCCAATCCTTAAACACTTCTTTGTCTCAGAGGAATTTTATATGAGATGGTTAAAAACAGAAGTTATTTTTAGATTAATTGTGTTCTAAGCTGGTATTTTACATAAGACTTAAAACCTTCCAGACAAGTGTCATAGATATGAGAGATATGAGCAAAAAAGCTTAGACCAAAAAAAAAAAAAAGGGTTACCCTGTGTTGCACCCAAGAGACTGGAACTCTAGCATTGGTTGTGTCTCTCAGAATTTGCAAAACTTGAGTTTGGGCAGAACAACATTCAGAGTTCGGAGCCGACATTTATCAAAGTATTCACAGGTTGGACAGGAAGTATGGTTGTAAGATTTAACAAATAAAAAATATAGGACACAATTAAACTTGCATTTCTGGTAAATATTGAATTGCTTTGTAGTACAAGTATGCTCATGCAATATTTGTATGAGCTATAAGTTATTTATTGTTTATCTGAAATTCAAAGCTAGCTGGGTGTCTTGCATTTTAGGTGGGAAACCCAGCAAGGTGGGTTTCTTTATTGATTATGATGAATTGACACTCAGATCCTTGCTCCACTTCCCAGACAGCACAAGCCTCCTTAATTCCTGGCTGACACTAGGTCATAGGACGGACTCCTCTTTAATGACTGAGATACATTTTCCATGAACTAGATCAGATGAAGTCTCAGAGTAAGATTTAATTATTTTAAATGGCATTTATTACACATCAAAGTCTTTGATTATAAATGCATACTCATTATAACGATAATCCCTGTCTATCACAGACATGTTTCCTAGGAGATCTGGGAATCTGGTCACATTCTTACAGGGAGATGGGGAGGTGGAATGAGAGAATCGTATGGGTTTGCTCATATTTTTTGTGAATGTGAAAAGAGCTCATTTGTCATGTTTTAAAAAGAGATTGGGAGACTCCTGATCCCATGTTTCTAAAATAGAAAATAACTGATATCATCAGAATGCTATCAGTGTCAATGGAAAGTAAGACTTAATATTTTTTTTCAAAGAGATTAAAGTTGGGTTTTGTTTGGCAAAGAGAATCATGCCATGTAAGTATATCACAAATACAATAAAACAAGGAGGACAAGGATTTCATGAAAAGGCAAACCCTACTGACATTCTCAGAGAAATGGCTTATCCTTTCCGCACATGTCTAACCATATAGGGAAAGGAACTGGATACAAGAGGTTCAGGAACATGGCCTACTAAACCAACCATGGCTCACATTGCATATGAGAGGCAGTGAAGGTGCAAAAATGGGTGAACTCTCTGTTTCAGGGATGTAGCCTGGCTGCTGGCTAATGGGACAAGGAGGAATCACAGGCTGGGATAGGGAGTTAAGAGGGACCCTTGTTCAGCTCAACCTAAAGGTGAAGACGAGGCAGGCAGATTATAAGGTTCCAAGAATCAGTTCAGGCCAGACAAGAGGATTAACATCCCATTTCTCAATGACACTATGCCAAAGACTTTCTTGTTTTATTTTATTATTTTTTAAAAATGAGCAACAGCCTTCAGATCCTGAGTTTAAAAGCCTGATCCAGGCCTGAGTCATTGGCACCACTCCCTAACTCCTCTCCACTGCAGGTGTGCTGCGGGTTCCTTCCTCTCACACCCAGCCCTGCCCCCTCCCCACACCCTCCAACTCCCCCTGACAATTGTGAAACTGAAGGAGATCCTCTCAGGGTGGTATAGCTGCAGGCATATGAATTCCTTCCGGGGCTCTCTGAGCTTGGAAGCAGTTTAAAGGTAAAAAAGTTTGAAGAGTGAATGAATAAACATGTTTCAAAGGAACCTGAATGAGGGACTTTGTTTTTGTGGGATTTTTTTATGACATTTGCTTACTTAATGTAATAACTCCTTGAACATATTGCCTTGTATGATATAATTTATTTACATAATTCTGGATTGGAAAACCATGAGCAAATCCAAAGAAAACTTCTGGAAAGAAGAAAACTTGTTTTTGTGAAGATTTCAGAATGAAAGTATATATGTATGTATATATATATGGTAGTGTTTAAGGTAGTGTTTAAGGCCATATTAAGATGGTAGTGTTTAAGGCCATGTTTCTAGCACCTGACAGAATTTACAAACAAGTAAATGTTGAACGGGGAAAGGATGGCCTCCCTCTGGACTGTTGCTTTGGGTTCTTAAAATCTTACTTGAAGTGACCCTTAGGAGTGGAGTCTACCTGTTATTTGAAAGAAAGCAGATTTCAATCCAAAGTGTTAATGTCGAACTTACTAATTTTAAGTAGATTAATAGACAGCCAACTTTTCTTTAATAATATATTCCATTTTTCCTAAAAAATAAAAAATACATTTATATACACACATATTTCTTTCCTAAAATTCTCACAAAACAAGTTTTGCTTCTGTATGTGTATATTACATGTGCACAAACATACATGTATAGATATATGCAGATGTAGATATAGATCATATACATATATAGGTATAGAGAGATTTAGATATAGATATTCGAAAAAGAGGACAAAGTTAATTTAGATCATAAGTCAATTTCCAGCATGTTTTAATTTATGTCAAATAATTTCTTATAGAATTCAAATGAAGATGGTGGTTTATAGTTATTTCAATCCAAGTTTCTGCTTTGTTAAAATATCTCAGCTTTTGCTACATTGAAAGTTACAAAGGGAGGGAAGTCCTTTAAGTACTGAATGTTCTAAACCTAACTGAGTTTAGCTGCACCTAGATCCCAAGACTATTGTTCAATCAGAAAGTGAAGAGTGAAAAAGTTGGCTTAAAGCTCAACATTCAGAAAACTAAGATCATGGCATCCGGTCCCATCACTTCATGGGAAATAGATGGGGAAAAAGTGGAAACAGTGTCAGACTTTATTTTTTGGGGCTCCAAAATCACTGAAGATGGTGATTGCAGCCATGAAATTAAAAGACGCTTAGTCTTGGAGGAAAGTTATGACCAACCTAGATAGCATATTCAAAAGCAGAGACATTACTTTGCCAACAAAGGTTCGTCTAGTCAAGGCTATGGTTTTTCCTGTGGTCATGTATGGATGTGAGAATTGGACTGTGAAGAAGGCTGAGCACCGAAGAATTGATGCTTTTGAACTGTGGTGTTGGAGAAGACTCTTGAGAGTCCCTTGGACTGCAAGGAGATCCAAACAGTCCATTCTGAAGGAGATCAGCCCTGGGATTTCTTTGGAAGGAATGATGCTAAAGCTGAAACTCCAGTACTTTGGCCACCTCATTCGAAGAGTTGACTCACTGGAAAAGACTCTGATGCTGGGAGGGATTGGGGGCAGGAAGAGAAGGGGACAACAGAGGATGAGATGGCTGGATGGCATCACTGACTCGATGGATGTGAGTCTGAGTGAACTCGGGGAGTTGGTGATGGACAGGGAGGCCTGGCGTGCTGCGATTCATGGGGTCGCAAACAGTCCGACACGACTCAGTGACTGATCTGATCTGATCTGATGAGGGATTTATATATTTATTGGACATAGAAAAGAAACGTTGATGAGAAAACTAGGAGTTATCTGCTCCAGATTTGATGTCAAAAGAGAATCATATGGTGACTTTTGTTTTCTGTTTGATTTTTGAGGAGATAACATTGCCAAACCACTCTAGAAGCCTCTGGAGTCACTAAGGGTTATCTACTGGGAGTAGCTGGCTGAGTGTAGCCTCCAGCTTCAATTATTTTTTTCAAAGTTTCATTTTCCATGTCAGAATTCTTATCTGGCTTCTTTCTGCCTAAAATAAATATCTCCCTCCACCCAAAATAGTTGGTAGCAATTCTGTTTCTAATACTGGAATAAGAATGGCAGAATAAAAGCAATAAAAACAGATTAATAATTGAAGCAGTTCTTATGAGGATTTTTTCTTATGTGAACCCAATCTGCCTTGAAATTCAATAAGAGGAGAGTTTTAGTCACTAAAAATTATCTACTGGATGTCTTCTGGAGGTTGGGAGTGGTGGAAGTAGTCAGAGTATAGAACTAGACTTTTCAAAAGGCATGGAAGACTTCCTTTTAAAGGCATCAAATAATAGACTTATATTGCTGCTAAATTTTTGGCTCTCCTAGACTCACCTCCCAGCACAGGTAGCACACATGTCCCTGCTTGGCAAAGCATCAAGGGGTAAATTCAAAGACAGACTTGAGAAATGTGGAGGAAAAGAATCTCTCACTAGATTTCCTGAGAGATACTTAGTCAGTAAAGAATCTGCCTTCAATGCAGGAGACCCAGGTTTGATTCCTGGGCTGGGAAGATCCCCTGGAGAAGGAAATGGCAACCCACTCCAGTATTCTTGCCTGAAGAATCCCATGGACAGAGGACTCTGTTGGGCTATAGTCCATGGGGTCACAAGAGTTGGACATGACTTAGCGACTAAACCACCACAAGATTTATAGAAAAAGATGAGCCAAATTATTTTCAGGAGTGCTCTTATAGGTGGTAAAATGCACATCTTTTAATTATTTTATTGGGAACAAGTACTTTGAAGTTGCATTTGACTAGTATCCTGTGTTTTTACAAATGACACCCTAAGGTGAGGCTGAGCCATTTGGCATACCCAGATTATTTGGGTTACATAGCCATACTTTTGGAGAAAGTAATGGCACCCCACTCCAGTACTCTTGCCTGGAAAATCCCATGGACAGAGGAGCCAGGTAGGCCACAGTCCATAGGGTCGCTAGGAGACAGACATGACTGAGCGACTTCACTTTCACTTTTCACTTTCATGCATTGGATAAGGAAATGGCAACCCACTCCAGTGTTCTTGCCTGGAGGTTCCCAGAGATGGCAGAGCCTGGTGGGCTGCCGTCTTTGGGGTTGCACAGAGTCGGACACGACTGAAGCGACTTAGCATAGACATACTTTATAAGCCTAGATGGAATATGAGTTTTATAAATACAAGAGTTATAAATTTCTTCTCTGAATCACCATGTCTCGTTGGTTCATACCCAATAATTGAAGCAGGAATGATTTCTAAACTTATTTAGATATAGGACTCCTATGTAAATCCCTCAGAATATAATATTACCAACAGTAATAGCAACTTACATGTAGAGTATTTTACAATGTAGAAAAATTATTTTACAAAAATTTGCTTTCCCAAATTATCATCTTTGTAATGTATCATTTTATTTCTGCTCTGTAATATCTGGAAGTCTGTGAAAATATTATTCTTAACCAGAAAGCATACAGTCTATTTGGTTAACATAAACTCACACTAAACGAAGTTATTTGAGCCCCAAAAGAGCCTTCCTTGGATGGGTAGTGGTCTTCCTTTATCTTCCTTTTACAGCCATCTTTTCAATCTCTGGCTCCACCTGGTGGAATACTGTGAGGTCATGACCACAGCCATCATTGTTCTTAAATTTACTGTACAGAACCAGTACTCCTCCACGTAAATAATAGTACGGCTTTCAGAATCTGAAGATTGGACTACCTATTGTCCACCCAAATATTCTCTTGCTAATGTGACTGCCTCTTGGAACAGCATATCTATGTTGCAAACAGACCCTTTCTATTAGGACTAAAAAAAGTATGACACCACAGTTAAAGGAGAACCCTATCCTGCCAACAATAGCTTACACTGTTCTTTTATATTTTTCAGTTCACTTGAACACATAAGAACATCTCCCATGAATCAGGGTAGGCTGAGGACTCTATCAAAGGAAAAAATGAGACTGACAGTATGAAAAACTGAAACTTATACTAACTGTACTTCCCAGAAATGAACAAAAATTATGGAAGCAGAGACAAGATCAAAAGGCAAGTGTTTTGATCCTGAGTGTAATGTTTATTAAAACTTGCCCACAATATTGCTTAAAATAAATAAAATCCTTCTTTTATTGTGTTCCATAATATATACATATTTACATATTTTTAATACCTTAAATATTATACAATAAAAAATGAAATGAGAAAAATCTCCAGAGAGATTAAAAAAGCCAAGTCAAATGAAAGAATGATATTAAAATGAGTCACTTTACCACTCCACAGCCACATCTTCTCTTGATGGTTGGAGGAGAAACTTTACTTGTTCTATTTCTTAACCACTATGGACCTGCCCACACTTAGTTTATCAGAAAAAATTTCCCCTATGAGGGAACAGTGAGTAACTCTGGGAGGTGAGGGGACGGTGGTAAAAAGATATCAACTCACACTCGCCCATCTTTTAGAACCCCAACAGGCTGCCCCCCCTAGGACTAGAAGTATTAATTGCTATTTATTTTTACCAGACTGTTTTAGAGCAGTTTTTGTTTCACAGCAATAGTGAGTGGAAGGTTCAGAGATCTCCCAAAACCCCTGCTCCCATATACCCACAGCCTCCCTCATGATCCACTTTTCCCAGCAGAGTGACACATTTGCTACAATTGATGAACCTACACTGACACATCATTATCACCCCAAGTTTATAGTTTGCCTCTTCTCTTGGGGTTGCACCTTCTTTGCTGCTACTGCTAAGTCGCTTCAGTCGTGTCCGACTCTGTGCGACCCCATAGACGGCAGCCCACCAGGCTCCCCGTCCCTGGGATTCTCCAGGCAAGAGTACTGGAGTGGGTTGCCATTTCCTTCTCCAGTGCATGAAAATGAAAAGTGAAAGTGAAGTCGCTCAGTCGTGTCTGACTCTTCACGACCCCATGGACTGCAGCCTACCAGGCTCCTCTGTCCATGGGATTTTCCAGGCAAGAGTACTGGAGTGGGTTGCCATTGCCTTCTCCATGCACCTTCTTTAGGTTTTGACAAATGTATCTGCTATTGCATTATACAGGGTAGCTTCACTGTCCTAAAAATCCCCTGAGCTTTACCTATTCATCCCTCTCTACCTCTGAAACCTCTGAAAACCATTAATATTTTTACTATCTCCACAGATTTGCCTTTTCCAAAATGTCATACAGTTGGACTTGTATAGTATGTAGGCTTTTCAGATGGCTTCTTTTACTTAGTAATATACATTTAAGTTTCCACCATGTCTTTTTATAGCTTACTAGCTCACTTCTTAGTGCTAAATAATATTCCATGGTCTGGATGTGCCAAAGTTTCTTTATCGAGGCCATCCTATTTGCTTCCAAGTTTTGACAAATTATGAATAAAGCTGCTAAAAACATATGCTTGCAGACTTTTGAGTGAATAAACGTGTTCAACTAATTTGGGTATATACCAAGAAGCACAATTGCTAGATCATATGTAAAAGTAAATAAAAACCACTTCATGGCAAATGGGGAAACAATGGAAAAAGTGACAAACTATTTTCTTGGGATCCAAAATCATTGGATAGCCATGAAATTAAAAGACCCTTGCTCCTTGGAAGAAAAGCAATGACAAACCTAGATAGCATATTAAAATGTAGAGACATTACTTTGCCTACAAAGGTCCGTAGAGTCAAAACTATGGTTTTTCCAGCAGTCATGTATAGATGTGAGAGCTGGACAATAAAAAAGGCTGAGTGCCGAAGAATTGATGCCTTCAAACTGTGGTGCTAGAGAAGACTCTTGAGAGTCCCTTGGACAGAAAGGAGATCCATCCAGTCAATCCTAAAAGAAATCAAGCTTGAATATTCATTGGAAGGACTGATGATGAAGCTGAAACTCCAATACTTTGGCCACCTGATGCGAAGAACTGCCTCATTTGAAGAGAGCCTGATGCTGGGAAAGATTGAAGGCAGGAGGAGAAGGGGACAACAGAGGATGAGATGGTTGGATGGTATCAGTGACTCAATGGACTTGAGTTTAAGCAAACTCTAGGAGATGGTGAAGGACAGGGAAACCTGGCATGCGGCAGTCCATGGGGTCACAAAGAATCAGACATGACTGAGCAACTGAGCTACAACAAAAATGCAAAAATATAATTATGTAAGGAACTACTGAACTGTCTTTCAAAGTGGTTGTGCCATTTTACATTCTTACCAGCAATGGTAATGAGGTTCCAGTTTGTCTACATCCTTGCTAGCATTTGGCAGTGTTAATGCTTAGAATGTTGGCTGTTCTAATAGGTGTGGTGGTAGGTCATTGTCGTTTTACCACATGATTTTATTTTATTTTTTTAATTTAATTTTATTTTTTAACTTTACAATATTGTATTGGTTTTGCCATATATCAAAATGAATCCGCCACAGGTATACATGTGTTCCCCATTCTGAACCCTCCTCCCTCCTCCCTCCCCATACTATCCCTCGGGGTCATCCCAGTGCACCAGCCCCAAGCATCCTGTATCATGCATCGAACCTGGACTGGCAACTCATTTCATATATGATATTTTACATGTTTCAATGCCATTCTCCCAAATCATCCCACCCTCTCCCACTCCCACAGGGTCCAAAAGACTGTTCTATACATCAGTGTCTCTTTTGTTGTCTCGTATACAGGGTTATTGTTACCATCTTTCTAAATTCCATATATATGTGTTAGTATACTGTATTGGTGTTTTTCTTTCTGGCTTACTTCACTCTGTATAATAAGCTCCAGTTTCATCCACCTCATTAGAACTGATTCAAATGTATTCTTTTTAATGGCTGAGTAATACTCCATTG
Source organism: Bubalus bubalis (assembly GCF_019923935.1). Taxonomy (NCBI): domain Eukaryota; kingdom Metazoa; phylum Chordata; class Mammalia; order Artiodactyla; family Bovidae; genus Bubalus; species Bubalus bubalis. Next base: position 33,909,620 of record NC_059170.1, on the reverse strand, counting down.
TGTATATGTACCACACCTTTCTTATCCATTCATCTGCTGATGGACATCTAGGTTGCTTCCATGTCCTGGCTATTATAAACAGTGCTGCGATGAACATTGGGGTACATGTGTCTCTTTCAGTTCTGGTTTCCTCAGTGTGTATGGCTAGCAGTGGGATTGCTGGGTCATAAGGCAGTTCTATTTCCAGTTTTTTAAGGAATCTACACACTATTCTCCATAGTGGCTGTACTAGTTTGCATTCCCACCAACAGTGTAAGAGGGTTCCCTTTTCTCCACACCCTCTCCAGCATTTATTGCTTGTAGACTTTTGGGTCGCAGCCATTCTGACTGGAGTGAAATGGTACCTCATAGTGGTTTTGATTTGCATTTATATACCGCATGATTTTAAAAACAAAGCTGTAAGGTAGAAAGCAGTCACATTTCAGGAGATGCATGGCTTGTTTTGTGATCTTCGCAATTCTCCAGGCTAAAGAGAGGGCTTTCGTTTCTCCCTTGCTACCAGCTGTGTCCTAAGGGTGAAATCACAGATATCTTTGGATTTGTCTTTTCTTTCCTAGATTAAGAAGGAATTGGGATAGTTTTCTAACCCTAACCGTACAATAGAATCACTGGGAAGTTTTTAAAAAGTGTTTCCCAGGTACCACATCAGAATCTCTGGGGGAGAGGTTTTGACATATTTTTCTCTAAAAGCTATTCATGAGATTCTAATATGCAGGCCTGGTTGAGTCTTACTGGTTTGAGCACCTATAAAATCTGTTTTCATCTTTAAATTCTGCTCCATCCATTCTGTATTTCATAATCCCCACCACACTCCCTTTGGTAGTCTGTATAACAATAACTTGCTAACTGGATCTTCATTCTCATACCCCTAGTGTTCCAATTTCATTTTTTGTTTGTCTGTTTGTTTCTTTATATTCTCTCTTGCCTTACTATTGAGGGAGTGGAGACGAGATCTATAGATCCTTTAAGATTTACCTTTAAGATTACCTAAATGTAAAATTTTTATCAAGAGATAAATGGTCATTTACTTTGAAGAATTGTAATTCTATTTGATTTTAAGAAGTCAATAATATGATTACTCTCTTACTTCTTATACACACAAAATAGCATTGAGCCAGGGAAAATTGATTACCGTAGCAAAAGTCACCTTGTTATCCTTTAACCCAACATGTGGGTATTGCTACAAATGTGTATGTGTTTGGCCAAGTTGAACCCTCCACATTGCATGTCAATACTTTGTTTCTCCATGGACAACTTCCTTTCCAATTCCTTGTGAAATGCTTTTCAAAAATGTTACTTTTCTTCTTTTGACCCCTAGACATACTGAATTCTAGGTACATATCCTTGGGGCTTTTTTATGAGAAACTTGATCTGACCTATCAATTTCTGACCTTACCACACACTCACTTACCTGCTTCTCCATATGTTTTTCTTTTCGTTGTGTCTGTGGAAGAAAAGTTACTTTTTGTTCTGCATTGCTTATTATTTCTGCTATGGGCTCAATCACACACCCACCTACCTCTTCAGAGGTTTGATTCCTTTTACTGATTTATATCCAAAGTAGCTCAGAATAAATCTGTGTCTTGATCTCTAACTACGTCCACTTGATTGTTCCACTGGCACATCAAAAAACAGTGTCACAATGCCACTCTATTTTGCTTTGATTGTGGTCTCAATAGGAGTAGTCAGAAGAAATAAAGGTCCTTCATCAACAACACTTCTTGGTCATTAACTACATAAAATACATATGTAAAGATGCACATGGCATGGCCATTACCCTGGAGGAGCTCACAGAACTCTTTTTTAATTGGGCAAATAGGATATACCATATATATTTATCCAGCACTCATCCTGGTACACAGTCATCAAAAAAATAAACAAGCAATATAGTGTGAAGCACCTGGCACTTGGAAGGCATTCCATCCTGCTGCTTATGGAGGAAGTGAACTTTAAGTTAAGCCTTTAATTGTTAAATAAATTCCAGGTAGTTGTAGCACTTTGTCTCCTCAATAAGCAGACAGCAGTAAGTAAATATGGAATAGACAGAGTCACAGAAAGAGGGGTTTGAGGATAGTGAGCAAATGTCTACATTGATGGAGAGTTCTCACTCATTTAATCTCCTATAAATTAATTCACAAAGAAGTGTTGATGGCTCAACGTTATATGGCTTAGGATATGAAAAAAAACTTTTTTAGATTAAGGCTTCCATTCATACAACTACATCCCTAATGATTTTTTTTTTTTAATCAGATGGTAGGATCATTTGAGGGTCAGAGAAACTTTTAGCATCATCATTCGTACCATACACAAAAGATAATTTGGCAAGTTCCACTGAAAGATAAACTGATAAAACATTAGTTTTGGAAATGCTTTTTTATTATTGTTATTTTAACTGTTTGGAAATTGTGGTGCTTCTATGGGGAGGTGAATGAATTTTAAAATAATATGTGAATTGTATGTGAGTGTGTGTGCTTGTGCCCAAGGGCGTCCTAGGTGAAGGGCTCCCTTGAAAACTTTGAAACAAATAAATAAAATGAGAGCTGACCTAAATTTTTGCTTCAAACTGAAACAGAGTTCAAACTTTGAGGAGGATCAAAAGCTTGATTAACAGTTGTTTATTTGTTTTTAGAGGTTTTGCTTCCCTCCAACTCAAAAAAGTAAAAGTGATCAAACACTACACTCTGAGAGAGACTCTTGTCTCAATATTTCCAACTGGGCTGAAACCAGAAAGTACTTGTGAGGCAAATGGGAAACCCAAGTGACTTGCAGCCTAAGGTCCAAGATTCAAGGGGTTAGGAGGAGTTCAGCTGAGTTTCATGTTGGCATCCAAGGAAAACATAGCAGTAGTGTTGTGTTCAGTGGAACTGAAATCCTAGAGAGGAGAAAACATTACTATGTGGAAGAGAAAAGGTACATGGTGTTTGTGTTTCCCCCAATGTCTGGGGAAAAGCACATTTATTGATAGGCTGAAAAGCAGAAAAAGACCCCTGGGATGTGTTGAGACCTGTGGGTTAACTTGAGGCAGCGGGTGTAAGGCACAAGCCATGAAGTAGAAGTCAGGGGACTTGGAAATGAGGCCCTCCTCTCACAGCTGTGTGACCTTGGGCAGCTGTGTAACTGTTACAGAATTTGGTGTCTTTATCTGTATTCACTTGTTCAGAAGTACCAATGGATTGTCCTTGCCTTGCTGGACACGCTGAAATAATACTTTATATTTTTATAAATTGGTAAGAACCAATCATATCCTTGAAAATAGTAAAATTCAAGAGTGGATCTTAAGATGTACAAAAATCATTTTTTAAGAGATTAAGAGCTGTGAGAGTTTGGTGAAAGTAAGAGGTCTTTTGGCTTAAGTTCCATGCTTTGGAAGACTTTATAAAAATAGAATTGAAAGTGGATAGAGTTTTGGCGTAGAGGAACTAATGGAATGGGAGATATTCCAAGAAGAGGTAGAAACCATCAAAAAAAGAAAGTATTGTGATAAGAAAAAGTAGGACTTTACATGGTAAATAGAGAATAGGCAAAAATGGAGAAGGGTTAGGAGATAATTTTAGAAATGTCACTGAGGCCAAAGGATGGATGTCATTAAATTCTAAGCTGCTAACTTAGATTTTATTTTATATGGAACAGAGGAGATTTGAGTTATGTTCTGGTGTATGAATAATTAAGCCTATTATCAAGATTAAGTTTACAATAAAAGATAAAGTGAATGATTAGGAGGGAAACTAATAGAGAGAGACTAGCCAAGAAAGAGGCTTCCCTGGTGGCTCAGAAGAAAAGAAACTGCCTGCAATGCCGGAGTCACAGGAGATGTAAGTTCAATCCCTAGGAGGAGAAGATCCCCTGGAGGAGGTCATGGCAACCCACTCCAGTACTCTTGCCTGCAGAATCCCATGGACAGAGGAGCCTGGCAGTCCATAGCGTCACAAAGAGTGGGACACAACTGAAGCGACTTAGCATGCACTTATGCAGCCAAGTAAAAGCCTATCATATTCATCTGGGTGAGCAGTGGTATGGCCTCACTAACACGATGTCATGCTTATAGAAAGGAGATTGTGAGTCTCAGGGTTACGAATGAAGTAGGGTCAAGAAGATCTGGCAGTTGAATGTGGTCAAAAGTTTATTACCATATGTAAAATAGATGACCAGTGCAAGTTTGATGCATGAAGCAGGGCACTCAAAGCTGGTGCTCTGGGACAACCCAGTGGGATGGGGTGGGGAAGGAGGTAGAAGGGGGAGTTTAGGATAGGGGAACACATGTACACCCATGACTGATTCATGTCGATGTATGGCAAAAACCACCACAATGTTGTAAAGTAATTAGCCTCCAATTAAATTTTTTTTTTTTTTAAGCGAAGCCAGAGAAGTCTGAGAGCTAAGGTGTCATACTTGAATGACTTGAAAGATGGTGCAATTAATTTAAGGAACTTGGGATAGTAGCCAGCTCAAGAGAAAATAATGATTCTGGTCAAGTTTGAGGTTAAAAAGATATATGGATGAAGACAAGAGTATGAAACATAAGATCAAGAGCTAATGATGGCTTGAGACAAAGACGAAGAGTCATTTGCATTGACATCACAGTCGAAATCATAAAGTATTGGATGTTGCTGGTCATAATTAAATATATTTTCCTGAATCTGATGTTAACTATACAGACATTTTTTTCCTGGGCTTTGTTGATATATCTCAATGTGTAAGCATCGCTCTTGGCAACTGGATTTTTTCCCCTGAAATTTGGACCACTCTCTACTGAGCTGAATTTCAACATCTACATGAGTTCTTCAGATATAATCTAAACTCTGCCATTCACTGCCTGTTTCGATCTCCCCGGTTTTTATCATGACCCCAATTCATTAAATCCTTGACTGTAGCTCCCGTGTTGATAAAAGTTAGAAATTACTCAGCCATTAAAAAGAATACATTTGAATCAGTTCTAATGAGGTAGATGAAACTGGAGCCTATTATACAGAGTGAAGTAAGCCAGAAAGAAAAACACCAGTACAGTATACTAACGCATATATATGGAATTTAGAAAGATGGTAGTGATAACCCTATATGCGAAACAGCAAAAGAGACACAGATGTCTAGAACAGTCTTTTGGACTCTGTGGGAGAGGGCAAGGGTGGGATGATTTGGGAGAATGGCATTGAAACATGTATAATATCATATATGAAACGAATCGCCAGTCCAGGTTTGATGCATGAGACAGGGTGCTCAGGGCTGGTGCACTGGGATGACCCAGAGGGATGGGGAGGGAGGAAGGAGAGGGGTTCAGGATGGGGAACACATGTATACCCGTGGTGGATTCATGTCAATGTATGGCAAAACCAATACAATATTGTAAAGTAATTAGCCTCCAAGGAGAATGGCATTGAAACATGTAAAATATCATGTATGAAACGAGTTGCCAGTCCAGGTTCGATGCACGATACTGGATGCTTGGGGCTAGTGCACTGGGACGACCCCAAGGGATGGTATGGGGAGGGAGGAGGGAGGAGGGTTCATGTATACCTGTGGTGGATTCATTTTGATATTTGGCAAAACTAATACAATTATGTAAAGTTTAAAAATAAAATAAAATTAAAAAACAAAAACAAAAAAAATAATAATAAAAAATAAAAATTAAATAAATAAATTTCTGTTCAGAAAAAAAAAAATTCCAAAGAAAAATGGATGCTTCAGGCTTTGGTTTTTTTCATTAGATTTCTGATCTTAACTGTTGAAATAAAACCTGGGTCTTCAAGATCTGGGTGTATCACTTTAATACTTTCTATAAGCAATATGCATTTCAAAAAAATGTTGTATTTCCAAAGAACATTCCAGGAAAAAGTCAGTGCCAAGAAAATATAAGAAATTCCTTTCCTATACATATTACATTTTTTCTTTTACATTCCTCTAGAAATTCTTCTACAGATCACATGGATGTTCCTTTAATAATCAGGGACATGTGGATAAATAAGATGATACAATTATATGAGGTAGATGACCTGCTTGAGGCTAGACCTTAAAACTTTGTAGTTTTGTGACTTTTTTTTTTTAGAGATAGATAGCCCTTCTATTTTTTTTTTTAACTTTACAATATTGTATTGGTTTTGCCATACATCAATATGAATCCGCCAAGGTGACTTTTGATAAGTCATGTCAGATTCTAGATTTGCACCTGAGTGGTTTGAGAATTCAATGAGGTATAGCACTATTTTTTGAAAGCAATAAATAAGAAATATAACATATTATAATATTTGATAAAGTCAGAATAAAGGTAAATTATTCACTATAATCCAGAGTATTAGAAGTAGCACTTATCATAACCTTTCATTTATTTTTATATCATAATTTGATGAATGCTTATAATTAGTATCAGATTGCTAGTTACATGATGAAGAGTCTATGTCATCTTTTACTCATCATAACCCCAGCAGCTTGTACTGCAAGTACTACATAATCAAAACTTTTAAATGAATAATTGAATACTTTATAATTTAAATTTAATCATTTTAGTCTAATAAAATGAACAATTTTAATTTTGAAAACCATTTCCCTTCTAAAATTCAATATGGAGGATGATATAAATTGTTACAAGAGTAATTTGGATAAAGTTTATGGATGAAAAAAATCTATGGTAGCAAAATGAGGAATTTTTGAAATCATAGATAACTGAAAAAACTTTGAGGCCCTAGCCTTGTTTTTCTCTGAATAACCCATCACTGGATTGATCTCTTCCTAAATATTCTTTCTTGTGTTATAGTGTTATATTCCCTTTGCTTTGTTCTTTGTGGGCTATCATGTAAAACATAATGTTCTTCAAAGAGTAAATAACATTCCAACTTCATCCCCTTTCCTATTATGTTTTGAAGTTTTATCTTCATATAAATAATTTAATAATAATAACAATAATTTCCCAACAGCTTAATAAAATATTTCCCTTGACTGTGTTGATAACCTCTCTTTCTTGAATCTCACTTCCTTTGGCTTCCAAGATAGATCTTCTCTTTTTATTTTCCTCTCTTTTTAAACTTTCTTTGCCAACATGTTTTTTGGCCCTACCCTCAACAACCTCAAAAATAGGGACTCTCTGAGTGTCTCCAATCTCTTTTAGTTTTTCTACACAGTCTTTAGTGGATTATTCTCTTCCTTCACCAGTATGGTGCAAGTTTCAGTGATCACTTAGACATTTTGACATGGGTATATTCATAATATTCCAACCACCTTGGACTATAAATCACCATTCAACATTCAAACTTGATTCTCCCTTCCCCTCTTTCTCCTTCTTCACCCCATAGTCAATAAGACTCTTGCCAAGTTTTACTTCTCAGTACACATTATGTGACCACCATTTTTCTACCCTAACCATCATGGTCTTGCTTCCATTGGGCTTTATTACAGTAATAGTGTCCTATTACTTTGCTTCTGCTTCATGGGACATACTTTTGCCAAAATGATCTACAATATTTAGATCTGCATATGCCACTCCTCTCCCTACTCAGTCTCTAAAGTGAAAAGTCCTACCATGTATGATTTTTTAAAATAAGCCTCAAACTGTTTTCAAATCCCCTCTATTTTTAATTTGCAAATTATATAACATGTAATTATTATTATGGCACATATACCTTGAAATTCACCCATTCAGAGTGCACAATTCAATGATTTTTAGTATGTTTAAAGAGTTGCATAATACAATTTTAAAACATGTTCATCACTTTCAAAAAGAAATGCCACATCTTTTAGCAGTCACCCTCTGACAGTATTCCCCATCCAATCACCACCCATAGGGGACTTATGTAACTATCTACTTCCTATGTCAATAGATTTTCCTATTATAGACATTTCTTGAAGATAAAAATCATTTGTACATGGTCTTCTTCCATTAAGCAAAATATTTTTTAAGTTCATCCATGCTGTAGCATGTATAAGTATTTCATTCTTTCTAATTGTAAAACAATATTCCATTATATGGATAGACCATTTTTATTTATCAGTTGCTAGTCTCCTTTGCATCATTTTTTCTTCTTGTTATATATTGTCCTCTTATTTTTACAATCTTAGATTCCCTTTTCTCAGCTTAAACTTGCATGTGCCTTCTTTGTTTTAGAGTTGATTGTTTAAATTTCTTATTTTACAGTAGATTTTAAGACTACTCTTTACTTTTCCTTAGTTGTTACATTCCTATAATTAATTTTTCCATGGATACTCAATTCCATTCAGTGGAAATGTATTAGATCTACTGTTTTCAATATTTTGAAATTTAGAAATGTGAGGTATATAGTAATTATGAGAGTTTGAACATAAAATATAAAGGTAAACTATACTATATTACATATTAACCATGTGTATACATGACACTATATGTTAACTGTATTGTATAGTAACATATACTATACAATAGTACAGTTTATGCAAAAATGAACACAATCTATATATACTACACATGTTTGTATATATTATACAAACATATATGTATATTATATGGAGAAGGCAATGGCACCCCACTCCAGTACTTTTGCCTAGAAAATCCCATGGAAGGAGGAGCCTGGTAGGCTGCAGTCCATGGGGTCGCTAGGAGTCGGACACGACTGAACGACTTCACTTTCACTTTTACTTTTCACTTTCATGCAATGGAGAAGGAAATGGCAACCCACTCCAGTGTTCTTGCCTGGAGAATCTCGGGGACAGAGGAGCCTAGTAGGATGCCATCTCTGGGGTCGCACAGAGTCGGACACGACTAAAGTGATGCAGCAGCAGCATGTATATTATATAGATGTATATATATTTGTGTGTACATGTATAGTGTCCATGATGTCAACATGTTTAAGCCTACAAACACATACCATATGGTCATTATGTTTATATAATTGATTAGATGCCCTTTATATATGGAATAAATAAATTTTTGGTGATAGATTATCTGCATAGATTATTTGGAATTCTTTTGCACAAAAATTTGTCTGTTGTCTGTTTATTTAGATCAGTATGGATTCATGGATATTTATATTTTGGATTATCACTCAGTTCATTGTTATTTGTATGTAAGTATGTATTTATTTAAAATTTTTCCAGTGTTGGTCATTGAGGATGCTTCCAGATGGTGCTATTTTGGCATTTCTTACCTTTGTTTTTGTTGTTTGTTTGTTTTAGCACTCCTTTACTTTCTGGCACCACAGAATGCTCCATGTTCATTGTGTATATTCCTTACCTACGTCATGCTGCTGCTGCTGCTAAGTCGCTTCAGTCATGTCCAACTCTGTGTGACCCCATGGACTGCAGCCTACCAGGCTTCTCCGTCCATGGGATTCTCCAGGCAAGAACACCGAAGTGGGTTGCCATTTCCTTCTCCAATGCATGAAAGTGGAAAGTGAAAGTGAAGTTGCTCAGTCGTGTCTGACTCTTAGCGACCCCATGGACTGCAGCCTACCAGTTTCCTCCATCCATAGGATTTTCCGGGCAAGAGTACTGGAGTGGGGTGCCATTGCCTTCTTCCACCTATGTCATACAACCAGCCATTTCTCTAAGGAGATCCAGTTCCTCTTATTGGACAACAGCACTGGAAACTAACCTCTGGGTGCTGGGTGTGCTTATTGCTTCTGAGGTGTAACTGTTTCTAGATTCTCTCAGTTGACAAAGAAAGAAAACATATGTTTATTTTCTTATAGTTATGTGTAAATATATTGACTTATATATATAAATGTTTATGGTGGTGGTTTAGTAGTGTCCAACTCTTGTGATCCCAGGGACTGTAGCCCACCAGGCCTCTCTGTTCGTGGGATTTTCCAGGCAAGAATATGGGAGCAGGCTGCCGTTTCCTTCTCCAGGGAATCTTTCCAACCCAGGGATCAAATTCAGGTCTCTTGCATTGCAGTAGATTCTTTAGACTGAGCTACAAGGGAAGTACAAACCATTATGTGTATAAATGTGTATAAACATTTATACACATAACCATTTATATCTATATTAAGCTAAATGTGAGTTCATGCATGTAAAAGGAAATCAGCAATGACAGATGAAGGGTTTGGACCAAGGTCCCATAATTGTCTAGAAATGAGTAGGTTACAAGTACTGTTCTAAATCTGGGATTCCCAGGTGGCACTAGTGATAAAGAACCTGCCTGCAAGTGCAGGAGACATTCAAGACACAGGTTCATTCCCTGGGTTAAGATCCCCTGGAGAAGGAAATGGGCAACCCACTGCAGTATTCCTGCCTGAAGAACCCCATGGACAGAGAAGCCTGGAGGGCTACAGTACATAGGGTCGCCAAGAGTCAGACGTGACTGAAGGACTTAGCATGCATGCAGTGCTTTAAGTGTTAACACTTGTATTTATATTATTTCCCTTTGCTATGTCAGTGAAACTCCAGAAGTAGTTTCTTTGCAACTTGTGTAACATTTTCCATTTTTCAAATTTTCTTATTAAACTTGTAAGCCAAATGAAATTATGTTTGTGATCCCTATTACCATTGATTTTGTCTTGGGAGCAAACTGAACAAAACAATGAGATGAAAACTGACAAAAAATTTTTACCCATATTCTCCTGAGAAAGAACTTTACCTACTAGGGTTTGCTATTTTCATATAACTCCATTCCACTGATTGAGTTGGAGTGGCAACTCAAAATAAAAGCTAGTCTTAGGCATTTTATAATCTAGAAGAACAAATCCTCCAGGAAACTCTAAGCTGTAACACACAGGGCTTGTTTCTTAAAAGAGAAAAATTAAGATGCAATTCATAAAAGTATGAAGGATATTAAAAGCATCAGTGGTAGTCAAGATCTTGGAAATAACTGAGTATTTTCTAACTTAGTGCAGTGCCAGAAACTGACAGAAGATCTGCCAGACCCATCATGTTAAATCATTCATGGATTTAGAGTGGCCTCTCACTTTAATCTGAAATTAACTAATTAGTGCTTCCTCCTCATCTGAAAGAGAATCAAGTGAAATTTCAGGTCTTAAAATCATGTGTCCAACAAGCCCAGGGGGTTCAAGCTTTGGCCCATTTATTTTTGGAACATTTTACGTGCATGACAGTAGTCTAGGCACTGAGGACCAGAGAGGATGGCGAAGCCAGCCACACCAATGAGAGGGGCTCACCTAAAGTTCCTATGGTTCAGCTAATTAAACTTAAAAGCAGTAAAGTTAAATAATAATAATAAAAAAAAGCTTTTGCACAACAAAAGAAACCACAAACAAGATGAAAAGACAACCCTCAGAATGGGAGAAAATAATTGCAAATGAAGCAACCAACAAGGATTAATCTCTAAAACATATAAACAGTTCAATATCAGAAAAACAAACAACCCAGTCAAAAAATGGGTAAAGGACTTAAACAGACATTTCTCCAAAGAAGACATTCAGATGGTTAATAAACACATGAAAAGATGCTCAACATCACTTCTTATTAGAGAAATGTAAATCAAAACTACAATGAGGTATAACCTCATACTAATCAGAATGACCATTATCAAAAAATATACAAACAATAAATGCTAGAGAGGATGTGGAGAAAAGGGAACCTTCTTACTTTGTTGGTGGGAATGTACATTGATACAGCCACTATGGAGAACACTATGGAGATTTCTTTAAAAACTAGGTAAGAAAACTACCATATGACCATGAAATTTCACTACTGGCCATATAGCCTGAGAAGACCACAATTCTAAATGACATATGTACCCCAATGTTCATTGCAGCTATTTACATTAGCCAGGCATGGAAGCAATTTAAATGCCCATTGACAGATGAATGGATAAAGATATATGGTACATATATACAATGGAATATCACTGAATCATAAAAAGGAATGAATTTGAGTCAGCTCTAGTGAGGTGGATGAACCTAGAACCTTTTATACATTGTGAAGTAAGTCAGAAAGTGCTGTATGATGCAGGAAGCTCAATCCAGTGGTCTGTGACAGCTAGAGGGCTGGGATAGTGTGGGAGGGAGGTTCAAGAGGGGACATATGCATATCTATGGCTGATTCATGTTGATGTATAGCAGAAACCAACACAACATTGTAAAGCAATTATCCTCCAATTAACACTAAATAAAATAAAAACCATAAAGTTCCCACAGTCCAGGAGCTAGTTTTGATTAATCTTCCCAGAAAAAGTTCCCATCCAAATAACTGGCTATTTTTTTAGTGAATACCATGCCATTCAAAATTTCTTTTAAAAGTATATCACTTTTACTAAGGAGGAAATAAAAATTGCCCTTGTCAGAACACATCATCATTTTTCGTTTCTCCCAGCCCCCTTACTGGGCTTCTTCTTTATGTTCAAACACATCTGGCCTATCTTTGGGATGGGAATGAAAACTGACCTTTTCCAGTCCTGTGGCCACTGCTGAGTTTTCCAAATTTGCTGGCATATTGAGTGCAGTAACTTTCACAGCATCATCTTTTAGGATTTGAAATAGTTCAAGTGGAATTCCATCACCTCCATTAGCTTTGTTTGTAATGATGCTTCCTGAGGTCCACTTGACTTCACATTCCAGAATGTCTGGCTCTAGGTGAGTGATCACACCATCATGGTTATCTGGGTCATGAAGATCTTTTTTTTTTTGTATAGTTCTTCTGTGTATTCATGCCACCTTGTCTTAATATCTTCTGCTTCTATTAGGTCCATACCATTTCCGTCCTTCATTAAACCCATCTTTGCATGAAATTTTCCTTTGGTATCTCTAATTTTCTTGAAGAGATCGCGAGTCTTTCCCATTCAATCGTTTTCCTCTATTTCTTTGCATTGATTACTGAGGAAGGCTTTCTTATCTCTCCTTGCTATTCTTTGGAACCCTGTATTCAACTGGGCATATCTTTCCATTTCTCCTTTGCCTTTAGCTTCTCTTCTTTTCTTACCTATCTCTAAGGCCTCCTCAGACAACCATTTTGCCTTTTTGCATTTCTTTTACTTGGGGATGGTCTTGTTCACTGCCTGATCACTGTATGATCATTGTTCATACAATGTCATGAACCTCCAGCCATAATTCTTCAGGCACTTTATCAGATCTAATCCTTTGAATCTATTTGTCACTTCCACTGTATAATCATAAGAGATTTGATTTAGGCCATACCTGAATGGTCTAGTGGTATTCCTTACTTTCTTCGATTTAAGTCTGAATTTGGCAATAAGGAGTTCATGATCTGAGCCACAGTCAGTTCACAGTCTTGTTTTTGCTGACTGCACAGAGCTTCTCCATCTTTGGCTGCAAAGAATATAATCAATCTGATTTCGGTGTTGACCATCTGGTGATGTCCATATGTAGACTCTTCTTTTGTGTTGGAAGATGGTGTTTGCTATGACCAGAGCGTTCTCTTGGCAAAACGTTGTTAGCCTTTGCCCTCCTTCGTTTTGTACTCCAAGGCCAACTTTGCCTGTTACTCCAGATATCTCTTGACTTCCTCTTTTGCACTGCAGTCCCCTATAATGAAAAGGACATCTTTTTTTCATTGTTAGTTCTAGAAGGTCTTGTAGGTCTTCATAGAACCATTCAACTTCAGCTTCTTCAGCATTACTGGTTTGGATATAGATTTGGATTACCATGATATTGAATAGTTTACCTCGGAAACAAACAGAGATCATTCTATTGTTTTTGAGATTGCATCCAAGTACTGCATTTTGGACTCATTTCTTGACTATGATGGCTGTTCCATTTCTTCTAAGGGCTTCTTGCCTATAGTAGTAGATAAAATGGTCATCTGAGTTAAATTTGCCCATCCCCATCCATTTTAGTTCACTGATTCCTAAAATGCTGATATTCACTCTTGCCATCTCTTGTTTGACCACTTCCAATTTGTCTTGATTAATGGACCTAACATCCCAGGATATTGCTCTTTACAGAATTAGACTTTACTTTCACCACCAGCCACATCCACAACTGCATGTTGTTTTTGCTTTGGCTCCATCTCTTTTGTTCTTTTTAGATTTACCTCTGCACTGATCTCCAGTAGCATACTGGGCACCTACTGACTGGGGGGAGTTCATCTTTCAGTGTCCTATTTTTTGCCTTTACATACTGTTCATGCCAAAGAATGTTCAAACTATTGCATTCATCTCACATGTTAGCAAAGTAATGCTCAAAATTCTCCAAGCCAGGCTTCAACAATACTTGGACCATGAACTTCCAGATGTTCAAGCTGGTTTTAGAAAAGGCAGAGGAACCAGAGATCAAGTTGCCAATATCTGTTGGATCATCAGAAAAAGTAAGAGAGTCACAGGAAAATATCTACTTCAGCTTTATTGACTACACCACCTTTGACTGTGTGGATCACAACAAACTATGGAATATTCTTCAAGAGATGGGAATACCAGACCATATCACCTGCCTCCTGAGAAATCTGTGTGCAGGTCAAGAAGTAATAGTTAGAACTGGACATGGAACAACAGACTGGTTCCAAATTGGGAAAGGAGTATATCAAGGCTGTACATTGTCACCCTGTTTAGTTAACTCATATGCAGAGTACATCATGAAAAATGCTGGGCTAGAAGAAGCACAAGCTGGAGTCAAGATTGCCAGGAGAAATGTCAATCACCTCAGATATGCAGATGACACCACCCTTATGGCAGAAAGTGAAGAAGAACTAAAGAGCCTCTTGATGAAAGTGAAAGAGGAGAGTGAAAAAGTTGGCTTAAACCTCAACATTCAGAAAACTAAGATCATGGTATCTGGTCCCATCACTTCATGGCAAATAAAAGGGAGGAACAGTGGAAACAGTGACAGACTTTATTTTGGGGGGCTCCAAAATCACTGCAGGTAGTGACTGTAACCATGAAATTGAAAGACACTTGCTCCTTGGAAGAAAAGCTATGACCAACCTAGATAGCATATTAATAAGGAGAGACATTACTTTGGCAACAAAGATCCATCTAGTCAAAGCTATGGTTTTTCCAGTAGTCATGTATGCATGTGAGAGTTAGACTATAAAGAAAGCTGAGCACCAAAGAATAGATGCTTTTGAACCGTGGTGTTGGAGAAAACACATGAGAGTCCCTTGGACTGCAAGGAGATCCAATCAGTCAACCCTAAAGCAAATCAGTCCTGAATATTCATTGGAAGGACTGATGCTGAAGCTGAAACTCCAATACTTTGGGCACTTGATGCAAAGAACTGACTCATTTGAAAAGACCATGATGCTGGGAAAGATTGAAGGTGGGAGGAGAAGGGGGCAACAAAGGATGAGATGGTTGAATGGCATCACCAACTGGATGGACATGACTTTGAGTAAGTTCTGGGAGTTGGTGATGAACAGGGAAGCCTGGCGTACTGCATTCTATGGGGTCGCAAAGAGTCAGACATAACTGAGCTACTGAACTGAACTGAACATCCGGCCTATAGGACAGATTCTTATTTATATTATCGTTTGGTTTTCTCTGCACGATTTGCACTAGGTACGCTCCTTGAGGATGGGGTTTGGTCTCATTATTAGGATGTAATCATATAGTAGAAGTTCCATTATATCCATTAGTAATGAATGAGAGGCACAATAACTTCATATGAAAAAATAATCCAACTTTGTCTTTTATTCACAGATTTCTCCCATGAAAGGGAATAATTTCCTTGAGTTTATTTAGATAAGCAGCTTTTTGTAATGAACATTCAAACACATGAAAGCAAGTTTTTAAGAGATAATCCAAGGAATGATCCTGTCCTTTGAGTCTCTGAAACTGAGTTGCTGTTTTCTGCAAGATTTTTTTTTTAATATATAGGATTCTTCATTATTTTCTTGGAAACAGTTACATTGTTTAGAAGTCCTCATGGTCAAATAATGGCCCAGCTGCTCCAGAATTGACTTAAGGAGATTAGAAAAGAATACAGGTTCCAGAGTCATATCCCCCAGGGTTTTGGTTGCAGCAGGTTTGAGGTAAGGCTTGGAAATTTATCACTTTAAATTAGTCTCCCAAGTGTTTCTGATGGGAAGCTGGATCATCCTGCCTCTTATTCTGGAATATGTGGTTAGAAACTCTCATGCTCCATCCTTCCATAAGCAAAAGGTATTAGTCCTGAATCAAGTCATTCCTCACATGTGATTTACACCAGGAGCCTGTTCATCTCAGACCTCCCCCAGAGATTGCATTTGGTTTGACTTTCTCATTTGGTAGTAGCACCCGGCTATAGGAATGAACAAGATGGCTGAAAAGCAAAATTTATATTTAGAAACCATATTTTAAAAAGTTCAAAAGAGAAAGCCAGCTCAACACAGACGAGTGATAAACTTTCCATAGCATAGTCTTATCAGGACTTCTCGGTCCTTTAACAAAACTTATTAGTGAATTCTTAATGGCAAACAACTCCAGATTTTCCGGCATTTTGGGAAGACAACTTATAATCTCTCACATTCTACCAGTATGATCTGTGAAGTACAATCCTGTGTTAAAGACTCGGGCTACTCTGACAAGCCCTGAGCCCCGGGGAACAGTGCCACCTGCTGATTACCCGAGACATAGTTTACATGAAAAAGGGTGAGTTGAGTATTTGCACGAGTTGCTGCTGCTGCTGCTAAGTCGCTTCAGTCGTGTCCGACTCTGTGTGACCCCATAGACGGCAGCCCACCAGGCTCCCCTGTCCCTGGGATTCTCCAGGCAAGAACACTGGAGTAGGTTGGCATTTCCTTCTCCAATGTATGAAAGTGAAAAGTGAAAGTGAAGTCACTCAGTCGTGTCCGACTCCTAGCGACCCCATGGACTGCAGCCCACCAGGCTCCTCCATCCATGGGATTTTCCAGGCAGGAGTACTGCAGTGGGGTGCCATGAGTGGTGCATGTTAATTATGTATTCCCTGGCATTCTTACCACTGCTGCTCTAACACCCTACTTCCAAGCACCAGGCATCCTTTCAGCTCATTGTTTGAAATGAGCCAGTATTAATTGGTGGGGGTTTTTGTGACTTAATGATGGACACCTCTCTTTGAGGGCCTTTGCTTTTACTAATGTACATTTCAACAGATTTTTAAGCCTTATAGAGACAGCTCTGCCTATAGATGCTCATTCATGATCCGGGGAAGCTCAGCACAAGAATCAGAGCTAAGAGGGAACCAAGGATAAGCATGGCCGCTTGGCCCACAGAAGCTTCCATGGTTTATGGAGAAGGTCCTGGGAGTCTGGCTACAAGGGGCTATGGGGAATTTAATTTCCTAAACAGTTTTTATTTAGGACCCAACAATAGCAGTCTACAGTTAGTGCTGCAATACTTCGGAATTACCATATTGCCATTTCTTGTCTGACAGGACAGAACAAGCCCCAGGGAAGCCTCCTTTTGGCTAAGATAAGCCCTTTAAGAACTGAAGTGCTATTTTTCCCATTGGCAGTTTATTTATGTGTTTGTTTAAATGTTAGAGCCCATCCCTTATAATATCTTCCCCAGGATCAGGAAAGGTAAATGTTGAAAAGAAATTGTGTGTGTGTGTGTGTGTGTCCTAACCAGGCCTTTGAAAGATAAACATTTGATGTAGGGAAATGTTGAAAGTAAGAAAGTCATAAGCAGGTTTCATTAGATTTTTCTAAAAATATTTGGCTTTCAAAATCAAACCCACTTAAAGTTTTCCTCCTTGTATTTTCTTTTCTTAGCCATTTTGACATATTCTAGGGGCTTTCAGTGTGTCAAATGTTATTTTTGTACAGGTTTTAACAGTGAAAATAAAATCAGTGGGCCCCCACTGCCCTCCACACAGCTAAAAGTGCATTTCTCTGCCCAATTCTTCCCACACTCATGAAGAAATACCAAATTTAAAGTTCAGCACTTAAGCTCTTGTGAGGTCCTGTAATATTTGATCACCAAAAAAAAAAATCTCTAGCATATATTACAAATAAGAGCAGGGACAGTGCAGATGGGACTAATTAGAATTTTCCAGTTTGGTTTTACCACTTGCAAAATAAAACCTTATTTTTAAACTGTGTTTGTTTTTCTATATTCAAAGAGTGTATAATTCAATTTTCACTGCTTCGGGACAGAAGCAGCATAAACACATTCATATGAAAACTCTTTTTCTAAATTAGCACAATTTGGGGCTACTTAAGTCCAGGTGTTTCAACTTGAAACTTTTCTAGTTTAAGTAAATCAAATTTCATATTATTGCAACAATGATTATTCATAATAGCAAGATATGTTGAGAATACTGTTAGGCAATATTTCTGGAACATTTTTGTGCAATAATTCATTTACTTTTTTTAACAACTTTGTCAGTTAGGTACTATTATTCATTCAGTGAAGATATCGAGAGTTTAAGGACCTTGCCTAGGGGAGCATATGTCTAATAAATGTGGAGCTGTATACATGATACAGGTATACAGGTTGGAAGTAGATCCCTCTGTATGTCCTGAGGATGCTTCCTTAAATTTTGCCTCTGAGGCAACTCACCTATATCATCCTAATCCTGGTCTCGAGATATCTAACAATTTCTCTATATCTATCTATCAATAATCTGTCTATTGATCCATATGGGCAGATACATATATACATATATATATATATATATATATATATATGTGTGTGTGTGTGTGTGTTTAGATAGAGAATGAATAAATGAATATGGAGAGGGAGAATAATATGAAAAATATTAAATATATCAATGATTTTCCAGAAGCAGTGGTATTCTAAAAAGAGAATAATTATTAACACACAAAAAAGTGAAAGTGTTAGTTGCTCAGTCATGTCTGACTCTTTGCAACCCCTGGACTGTAGCCCTCAAGGCTCCTCTGTTCATGGAATTCTCTAGACAAGAATACTGGAGTGGATTGCCATTTCCTCCTTCAAGGGATCTTTCTGACCCAGGGATCAAACCCAGGTCTCCTGCATTTCAGGCAGATTCTTTACCAACTGAGCCACCAGAGAAGACATTAACAGACGGATCTCTATTTGTTGAACAAGAAAGTGAATGACAATATCTTTTTCTCCAACATTTATATATTTTCAGGTATGTCAAATTGAATCTTAGAGTAAACATCTGTATACTTATCACCTAGATAATACCAGTATCATTTTGTATATTTATTTCTCATGTATTTATACATTTGTCTATCTCTCTATTGTTCGATTAATCCATATTATTTGTTTGTGCATTTCAAAATAAAGTGCTTTATGCAGACATCAAGATGTGTGTGCATGCTTAGTCGCTTCAGTCGTGGTTCAACTCTGCCATCCTATGGACTGTAGCCCACCAGATTCTTCTGTCCATGGGATTCTCCAGGCAAGAATACTGGAGTGGGTTCCCATTCCCTCCTCCAGGGGATCTTCCTGACCCAGGGATCAAACCTGTGTCTCTGTTTCCCGCATTTCAGGCAGATTGTTTACCGCTCAGCCACTGGGGAAGTCCATACATCAAGATATATTCCCATAAACACTCTAGCAAGCATATAATTAACTAGATTTCAACATTTGTTTTGAGATAAAACTTACATGCAGTGCAATGAAATCATAAATTTATGTTCTTACTTAATTTTGGTAAATGCAAACAACCATGTAACTTGAGCCTCTGTCCAGATAAACTTTACCACCATCCTGGGAAGTTCTCTAAGATAATCCTTTTTCTGATTTCTTTCCACCATAGATTATTTCTAGAATATCATATAAATTATATTCAGCATATGATTTTTTCATTCAACATACAATTTTTGAGATTCAGACAATATCATATATTTTAAGCAGAGGTTCTCCCAACTCCACCAGGGACGGGACTCCTGGCCTGTTAGGGGAGCTCATGTTTCCTCCCCTCTCCTCTCCTTCCTCTTCGTCCCACCTTCTTCTCAATATCTGCTTTGTTTTTACTAATAAATTTCCTTTGTTTTAAAGTTCTGACTGTTGTTATTGCTCTTATTTTGAATTCCTGTAGGACTTATATAACATCAGAATGCTTACATATAGGAACAGTATTTCATCTTATATCATCTAAATAGTATTATTAGTTTTCTTTTTTGGCATTTAGCATATAGAAAGAAAACATGCAAAATGACTGGGAGAGAAAGGATCCATGTGATAAACTGTGACCGGATGATGTGACCTCATTGAGGCTGGGAGCACTAGGGGTCTGATGATGATCTGGTTTCCTCATGAGCAGAGCGGCAGCATGCACCCACCCAAACCAGATAAGCTATCATTTGTCTCTGGCCAGAACTGGCCAAGATCTTGGGTAAGATGATGGATGCTGCCAAGCTCCTATGCAAAAATATGAACTATGGCTAGGTGTCACTCCTTCTTCCTAAGAGATGGCATATGTTAGGGATGGCCCAGGGAAGTGGATGACTATGAGCCTAGCACTGTAAAATTCAAGGGCTGCTCAAAACAGTGATTACCTCTGACATCACACACCAGCCAATGTCTTCACAATGTTCTAACCCTCAATGCCCCAATGCCTCCTGTTATATTGTGTCATATCAGGAAAATCAAGTCTCTCCAGATTGAACAGGGGAAATCTGATATAAGTAACTATTGAGAAACTTAACTTCTAATCTCAAGAAGTGAAAATAAAAAGGATCAGCAAGAATATTTCTGGAGCTTAAACCTGATCTTTTCTTGAGCATCTTGTTTCTTTAATTATCACAAATCCAAGATTATATTTTTGAAAAATGAATTAAGGACATATTTTAAGTGATACATATGCAGATATGTCTGTGTATTTTCATTTTTTTTCTCCTTGTAATGTGTTGGCATGAAATCAAAGATTATTATAAGAATGTCTTTCATTTAGGGTAAGAGCAGGTATCTTTATATTCTTTCTTGATCTCCTCTGATCAGATTAGAGTGGGTTTTACTGGAGTGAAATCATAGCTTTATTAGTCATATCCTAATGCCAGAATGGCCATGCCCTTGTGAGTGACTACAGTGAATGGAGATTATGCTTAAAGCATAAACCTCAGACTTGTGAGTATTTTATTCTCCATGTTGTAAAAAATATATCAGAAAGGAAAGACTTAACTCACTGGAGTTATTTTGAGAAAATCAATTTCCATAAATACATTTAATTGCTCACTCATAAATTTATACTTCCCTTCCCCTCACTGCATAATTGGTTTCCTGCGTTCAGCTTAGCTCCATGCTCCATGTTTTCATAAAAGTTTTATTCCTAGTATTTTTCTGGTCAAGCCATTCTTCAGCTAAAAAGACCTGGCAAATTTTCATTGCCTGAAGCAGAAAGTCAAAAATTTTTAGTGTAGCATTCAAAGCTTTTCAGAAGCTGGCCCCAAACTATTTTCTAACTTTACTTGCCCCTGGGCATCTTTGCCCAGTTTCCTCCCAGTTCCTTCCCAGTTCCTACAATTCTTGCATTCTTTTGTTGCTTGCCTATGTGCAAAGAAGTTTTCTGGTTCAACTTTCTACCACGACAGTTAGAAGAGTGTGTGTCTGTCCATCTATATTACTGGTGCCTTCTATGTTGGAAGATAATCTATAATCTACTCACTGTTTTATGGGATTTTTTAAATTGTAGTAAAATATACATAACATAAAAATCGCCATTTTAACTATTTTTAAGTGTACAGTTCAGTGTACTAAGTAAATCCACATTGTTATACAATTATTATCACTACTCATCTCCAGAATACTACATCATCCCAAACTGGAATTCTGTAACCATTAAACAAAGGATTGTTTTAGCTGTCAGGGATGTTTTGAGGCTTGATATGAATTTTAAAGTGGTTTTTTATATTTTTGCCCCCTCCCAAAGAAAAATGTTGAGCTTTTGGTAGGGATTAGACTGAGTCTAATCTAATGTGTTCCAGTGTTCCAGTGTTCTTGCCTGGAGAATCCCAGGGACGGGGGAGCCTGGCAGGCTGCCGTCTATGGGGTCGCACAGAGTCGGAAACGACTGAAGCGACTTAGCAGTAGCAGCAGCAGATTGAATCTGCAGATTTCTTTGTATAGTGTGTATGACTGCATGCTCAGTAGCGTCCAATTCTTTGTGACCCCATGGACTGTAGCCTGCTAGGCTCTTTTGTTAAGGGAATTTTCCTGGTAAGGACACTGGAGTGGGTTGCCATTTCCTCTGCCAGGGGATCTTCCCAACCCAGGGACTGAACCTGCATCTCCTATGTTCTCCACATTGGCAGGCAGATTCATCACTTCTGCATCACTTGAAAAGACCTGCTGTGTATACATCCTAATAACATTAATCTTCCAATCGATGAACAGCATGTCTTTCCATTCATTTATTTATGTCCTTTTTAACTATTCAGCAATGTTTTGTAGTTTTGTGTTTCACTTTCTTGGTAAGTAAATTCCCAAGTATTTTATTCTTTTGACACTTTTGTTAATTAATTGTCTTCTTAATTTTCTTTTCAGCTTGTTTATTACTAGTGTATAAAAATGCAATTGACTTGCTTACTGGTTTTGCATCCTTCTACATTGTTTAATTTGCATATTAATTCTAATTATTCTTTCCACTGGGATCTTTAAGGTTTTCCACATATAAGATCATGTCATCTTGGAATAGAAATCATTTTTCTTCTTCTTTTCCAATTTAGATGTCTTTTATTTGTTTTTCTTGTCTAACTTTTCTGGCTGGTACTTCCAGTATAATGCTAACTAAAAGTGGTAAAAGTGTGCTTTTTCTTATGTTAGAGGAAAATCTTTCAGGCCTTCAACATTGACTGTGATTTTGCTGTGAGTTTTCATGTGTGCCCTGTGTTATATTCAAAGAATATAATTTGAAGTAGTTTCTATTCTGTTTTGTTGAGCTATTTTTTTTAACATGAAAGTGTTAAATCTCATCAATTGGTTTTTCTGTATATATTATCTTATGTTTTTTGTTCTTCATTCTGTTAATGTGGTATATTTTAGTGATTTATTTGTATTTTGAATCATTTTACATTGCAGAGATGGGAATACCAGACCACCTGACCTGCCTCTCGAGAAACCTGTATGCAGGTCAGAAAGCAACAGTTAGAACTGGACATGGAACAACAGACTGGTTCCAAATAGGAAAAGGAGTATGTCAAGGCTATATATTGTCACCCTGCTTATTTAACTTATATGCAGAGTACATCATGAGAAATGCTGGGCTGGATGAAACACAAGCTGAAATCAAGATTGCCAGGAGAAATATCAGTAACCTCAGATATGCAGATAACACCACCTGATGGCAGAAAATGAAGAACTAAAGAACCTCTTGGTGAAGGTGAAAGAGGAGAGTGAAAAAGTTGGCTTAAAGCTCAACATTCAGAAAATTAAGATCATGGCATCTGGTCGCATCACTTCATGGGAAATAGATGGGGAAACAGTGGAAACAGTGTCGGACTTTATTTCGGGGGACCCCAAAATCACTGCAGATGGTGACTGCAGCCATGAAATTAAAAGATGCTTACTCCTTGGAAGGAAAGCTATTACCAACCTAGACAGCATATTAAAAAGCACAGACATTACTTTGTCAACAAAGGTCCATCTAGTCAATGCTATGGTTTTTCGAGTAGTCATGTATGGATGTAAGAGTTGGACTATAAAGAAGGCTGAGTGCCAAAGAACTGAGGCTTTTGAACTGTGGTGTTGGAGAAGACTCTTGAGAGTCGCTTGGACTGTGAAGAGATCCAACCAGTCCATCCTTAAGGAGATCAGTCCTGGGTGTTCTTTGGAAGGACTGATGTTGAAGCTGAAACTCCAATACTTTGGCTTCCTGATGTGAAGAGCTGACTTATTTGAAAAGACCCTGGTGCTGGGAAAGATTGAGGGCAAGAGAAGGGGATGACAGAGGATGAGATGGTTGGATGACATCACTGACTCAATGGACATGGGTTTGGGTGGACTCCGGGAGTTGGTGATGGACAGGGAGGCCTGGTGTGCTATGGTTCATGGGGTTGCAGAGAGTCAGACATGACTGAGCGACTGAACTGAACTGAACTGAACATTGCAGAAGTAAATTCCACATGGTCATCTTAATATGGTGATGAATTCAGTGTTCTAGTATTTTGTTGAGGGTTTTTACTTCATTTTTTATAATATTGTTTTTCTTTCCTTATAGGATCTTTATGTGACTTTGATATCATAGTAATTCTGATCTCATAGAATGAATTAGGAAGTCTTCCCTCCTGTTTGACTTTTTGAAAGAGTTTAAGGAGGATTAGTGTTAGTTCTTTACAGAAATGTTTGGTAGTATTCACCACTGAAGTCATCATTTTTAGGGTTTTTCTTTGTCGAGAGGTTGTTGATTACTGAGTCAACCTCCTTACTAGTTATGCCTCTATTCAGATTTTTGATTTCTTTGTTATTGAGTCTTGGCGTGTTTCTATGACTTTGTCTGTTTCATCTAGATTATCCAAGTCATTGGCATACAATTTTTCGCAGTATTCTTTTTTCAGTTCTGTTCAGTTCAGTCACTCAGTCGTGTCTGACTCTTTGAAACCCCATGAATTGCAGCACGCCAGGCCTCCCTGTCCGTCACCAGCTCCTGGAGTCCACCCAAACCCATGTCCATTGAGTCAGTGATGTCATCCAACCATCTCATCCTCTGTCATCCCCTTCTCCTCCTGCCCCTAATCCCTCCCAGCATCAGGGTCTTTCCCAATGAGTCAACTCTTCATATGAGGTGGCCAGAATATTGGAGTTTCAGCTTCAGCATCAGTCCTTACAATGAACACCCAGGACTGATTTCCTTTAGGATGGACTGGTTGGATCTTCTTGCAGTCCAAGGGACTCTCAAGAGTCTTCTCCAACACCACAGTTCAAAAGCATCAATTCTTCGGCACTCAGCCTTCTTCACAGTCCAACTCTCACATCCATACATGACCAATGGAAAAACCATAGCCTTGACTAGACAGACCTTTGTTGGCAAAGAAATATCTCTGCTTTTCAATATGCTATCTAGGTTGGTCATAACTTTCCTTCCAAGGAGTAAGCGTCTTTTAATTTCATGGCTACAGTCACCATCTGC
Organism: Bubalus bubalis; assembly: GCF_019923935.1. NCBI lineage: Eukaryota > Metazoa > Chordata > Mammalia > Artiodactyla > Bovidae > Bubalus > Bubalus bubalis. The sequence continues at coordinate 33,884,793 of NC_059170.1, read as the reverse complement.
AGTGATTTTGGAGTCCCCAAAAATAAAATCTGACACTGTTTCCACTGTTTCCCCATCTATTTGCCATGAAGTGATGGGACCAGATGCCATGATCTTAGTTTTCTGAATGTTGAGCTTTAAGCCAACTTTTTCACTCTCCTCTTTCACTTTCATCAAGAGGCTTTTTAGTTCCTCTTCACTTCTACTCCTTTTCAATTTTTGTAGCTTTGGTAGTGCATGCATGCATGTTAAGTCACTTCAGTCATGTTTTACTCTTTGTGACCCTATGGACTGTAGCCCGCCAGGCTTCTCTGTCCATGGGATTCTCCAGGCAAAAATACTGGAGTGAGTTGCCATGCCCTCTTCCAGGGGAATCTTCTCAACCCAGGGATCGAGCCCATGTCTCTTATGTCTCATGCATTGGCAGGCAGGTTCTTTACCACTAGCACCACCTTGGAGGCTCAGCTTGGTTAGTACTATACATTTATGATTTTAGTAGTTTGAGAGAGAACATGACATCTTCTAAAAATATTTGACAAGGTAATATATTTTAAAAAGATAAGAAAATGAAAAAGGAGAATAAAAAACACTTGACCCCGAAGATCTGTCTGAGCTCAGGCAAATTTATCACGTGCATCCCCAAAGTCTACATTCAGGTACATGTAGCAAATAAGATACTTTGAACCCAACAAATGAGATGGGTCAAAGGCCAAAGCTATTCATGATCTGTGTGTCACTATCATCTGCTTTTGTCACTGAAATACTATGACCTGAAATGATGTTTCTTTTTTTTTTTTTCCATTTAATGCTGTTTTCTCTAAGTATTTTGGAGCCAAAGCAAATGACTGAGATAATCCATGTATAACCTAGGCTGGTTCACTGGTTATTCCTAAAGGAGCAAAAAATGAAGGGGACGTCAGTTAATTTTTTGTAATTCTCCTGTCTCCATAATATTCCCATTTCTTTTTTTTTCTTTTTTTTTAATTTAATTTTATTTTTAGACTTTACATAACTGTATTAGTTTTGCCAAATATCAAAATGAATCCATCACAGGTATACATGTGTTCCCCATCCCGAACCCCCCTCCCTCCTCCCTCCCCATTCCATCCCTCTGGGTCATCCCAGTGCACCAGCCCCAAGCATCCAGTATCGTGCATCGAACCTGGACTGGCAACTCATTTCATACATGATATTTTACATGTTTCAATGCCATTCTCCCAATCTTCCCACCCTCTCCCTCTCTCACAGAGTCCATAAGACTGTTCTATACATCAGTGTCTCTTTTGCTGTCTCGTTTCTGTCTCCTGTTTTTACTTCACAGAAAACTTAGAAGGCATTGGTGAAATTCCCAATAAATACCCAGTATTTTTCAAAATCAGAAGTTTCACAACTCGACACTCCAGGAAGTCTGATTTTATTACTTGACAACTCGACACTCCAGGAAGTCTGATTTTTATTACTTGTTTGTTCTCCCCTCCCCCCTTTGCATGAAACAAGGCTGTCTTTTGCCAAATTTAAATAAAAGTTGCCCCTCATAGATTTTCAGTTTGATACTGAATTCAGAAGCCAGGAAGGCTTGGAAGTATGCATTTTAAATGCTACAGACTGTATCTATTTTTTTTTTAATGGATGTCTCGTAGTATTCAAAGCCAGGTATATAAAACAACTTGCCACACATTTCCTCAAGTGAAAACTTACAGATCACACTTAGTGAAATTAACAATTATGATTTACTTTTTTTTTTAAATAAGGAATGTGCTTTAATTGTCGTATTTACTGGAATTTTTCCCAGGAAAACTTCCTACCAGCTTCTCTCAACAGAGAACACTTAAAAAAAAAAAGAGCATCTCAGTTACTCCTTTCTATCCCTCTCTCTATTTCTCTCTTTCTAGCTCTTTCAGGTGGTACATGGTCTGAGGAATCGTTTACACTAATTATTTTTATTTTCTCCTCATATAACATCTGAAGAAGATGTTCTATTTATGAGAAGTAAATTACTCAAAAATATTTCCAAGCTTCTTAGCAGAGGTCAGTACACATATTAGCTGGGGGCAAAAGGAATATTCAAGTCCAGGCATCCCTTCCGAATTCACAGCTGGGATTTTTGCAACTCAATGCTGTCAGTCCGGTCTCCTTGGTTACCCTTCACCTTGCTCATAATATCCAGACGGCATGTCAGGACTCATCTCATCTCCACGTATCAATAAATGTTTGTGAAGGATCAGCTGTTCCCATGGTACCTGGGCTTGGGGATTTGTGTTAGAATGCATGGTGTTTCCCAGATCCTGCGTTACCAGCAACTGCTTATATACAATCTTGATTCTCTCCACCTACTGAGTCTTTCTAGGATTTCATGGTGCTGCTCTGACATTTTCACACTCTGGATCCTAACTTTCTATTACAAGCTTCAGAGATTAAGGAATTCCTCCCCTGAGACCTGCCTGCACTCTTGTTAAGGCCATTTGTTATCTACTCTTTACCTGCTTTAGGGAAATTTTCAAAGGAGCACTCTGTTCAGTTCAGTTCAGTCACTCAGTCGTTTCTGACTCTGCGATCCCATGGACTGCAGCATGCCAAGCTTCCCTGTCTATAATCAACTCCCAGAGCTTACTCAAACTCATATCCATTGAGTCAGTGATACCATCCAACCATCTCATCCTCTGTTCTTCCCTTCTCCTCCCGCCTTCAATCTTTTCCAGCATCAGGGTCTTTTCCAGTGAGTTCTTCGCACCAGGTGGCCAAAGTATTGGAGTTTCAGCTTCAACATCAGTCCTTTCAATGAATATTCAGGACTGATTTGCTTTAAGATGGACTAGTTGGATTTCTTTGTAGTCCAAGGGACTCTCAAGAGTCTTCTCCAACACCACAGTTCAAAAGCATCAATTCTTTGGTGCTCAGCTTTCTTTATAGTCCAACTCTCACATTGATACATGACTACTGGAAAAACTATAGCTTTGACTAGACAGACCTTTGTTGGTAAAGTAATGTCTCTGCTTTTTAATATGCTGTCTAGGTTGGTCATAACTTTTCTTCCAAGGAGCAAGCGTCTTTCAATTTCATGGTTGCAGTCACCAACTGTAGTGATTTTGGAGTCCAGAAAAAGGAGCACTAGTTATCACTTTTACTCATCCATATGATAAAACTTTCAGAATTGGGGTATTCCACTGGAGAAAAGACAGAATTTTATCTTGGTGGAAAACACATCCTTGCATGTTTTTAATTCTATTTTCTTAGCTATGTGTTTAATATCAGGTAAAAAAACAAACTGGATGGCCATGGCTCTCATATAACAAGAAACATAGTGTAGAAATTCTTCCAAAAAAAAAAAAAAATGATGGTAAGTTAAGTGACACTTAAATAATAAGATATTTGAAGCAGATGCTTTATCAGCAAATGTAAAATGCCTTTCTTGAATCATGAATAAATAAGATAGCATTACTCAAATAACAAATAGTCAACTCCTCAACTTTGAAACATATGTACTTTATGTGATTGCTCTCTTGTTTAAGTATGAAATGTAAGTTTGAAAAAGAAGAATAAACAAAGGAAAAAGCTTGGGGAAAATGTAAAGCCCTGTGTTAACAGAATTAGCTTTGAAACTGCTAATAATATTGATACCTCTTTCTGGCTTACTTCACTCTGTATAATAGGCTCCAGTTTCATCCACCTCGTTAGAACTAATTCAAATGTATTCTTTTTAATGGCTGAGTAACACTCCATTGTGTATATGTACCACAGCTTTCTTATCCATTCATCTGCTGATGGACATCTAGGTTGCTTCCATGTCCTGGCTATTATAAACAGTGCTGCAATGAACATTGGGGTACACATGTCTCTTTCCCTTCTGGTTTCCTTGGTGTGTATGCCCAGCAGTGGGATATACTAATCCATATATATGGAATTTAGAAAGACGGTAAAGATAACCCTGTATTCGAGACAGCAAAAGAGACACAGGTGTATAGAACAGTCTTTTGAACTCTGTGGGAGAGGGAGAGGGTGGGATAATTTGGGAAAGTGGCATTGAAACATGTATATCATATAAGAAATGAATCGACAGTCCAGGTTTGATGCAGGATACAGGATGCTTGGGGCTGGTGCACTGGGATGACCCAGAGGGATGGTCCGGGGAGGGAGGTGGGAGGGGGGTTCAGGATGGGAAACACGTGTACACCTGTGGCGGACGCATGTTGATGTATGGCAAAACGAATACAATATTGTAAAGTAAAAAATAATAATAATAATAATAAATTAAATAAATAAATAAAAACCAAAACAAAAATATTGATACCTCATTGCTACTCTTGGTAGGATCCCTAAATTTACATAAAAAGAAAAAAAATTTTTAAGAAAACAAAAAATTTGAGATGCCAGTTAAATTTGAAATTCAGGTAAATAAAGATTAACATTTTAGCATAAATATGTCCCCAATATGGCAAGGAGCCTACTTAGACTACAAAGCACAGTTTATCTGAAATTCAAATTTAACTGGGTGTCTTGTATTTTAAGCAAAAGTCTTAACCATTAGAGCTTTCAAATAAGTCATGGGTGGTTGGAGACCCAACTGACTGTAATTTTCATACACTAAATTCTGTGTGAAATTCTGATAAATCAGGTTTAGAAATTGCTGGATTATCATTACAAGACAGAATGCACAGAAACACACACAAATGTAACAGAGACTTAATGGTGGTCCCTAATTCTGTGTGTCTAATAGATTTATATTACAAATGGAGAAAAAATACTATCTGAAGTAAGCAAAGAAGTCAAAGGGCATCTAACGTAGCCATTGGAGATACTGGTGCAAGTGAAAAAAACATACATTTTTACAGTCTGATTGATGAGCAGATATAATAATCATCATCATGATAATCATTATTGCTTGACTGGCTGGATAGCTTGAATTTTTGTTATCAAATACAGATTTATTTTTACTGTATGTTACCTTTTACAATTGATAGTGAAGTCCAAGTTAAAAGTAAAACCCAAAATAGCATATGTGATCTACTAGCTTTTAAGAAGAAAAATTCAATAAAATACACAAGGATAAATCTGAGCTGAATATAAAATAATTCAATCACTATATATGCACGTATTAAGTGTCTGGTATGAGGCAGTGCTGGTGGAAAAACAATAAAGAAGATAGAGCCTCAGCTCTCCAGGTACTTAAATTAATGGTGGAGAATCCCAACAGTTTCCAGCAGGACTTTCAGTTTCTTATGATTCAGTTCAGTTCAGTTCAGTCGCTCAGTCATGTCCGACTGTTTGTGACCCGATGGAATGCAGCATGCCAGGCTTCCCTATCCATCACCAACTTCCAGAGCTTACTCAAACTCACAATCCATTGAATCAGTGATGCCATCCAACCATCTCATCCTCTGCCGCCCCCTTCTCTTCCCACCTTCAATCTTTCTCAGCATTAGGGTCTTTTCCAATGAGTCAGTTCTTTGCATCAGGTGGCCAAAATATTGGAGTTTCAGCTTCAGCATCAGTCCTTCCGATGAATATTCAGGACTGATTTCCTTTAGGATGGACTGGTTGTATCTTCTTGCAGTCTAGGAGACTCTCAAGAGTCTTCTCCAGCACCACAATTCAAAAGCATCAACTCTTCTGTGCTCAGCTTTCTTTATAGTCCAACTCTCACATCCAAACATTGTACTCATTGGGTTTATTTAATTAAGAACTAGTTACGCGAGACAGCAAAAGAGACACAGATGTATAGAACAGTCTTTTGGACTCTATGGGAGAGGGAGAGGGTGGGATGACTTGGGAGAATGGCATTGAAACATGTATAATATCACACAAGAAACAAATCGCCAGTCAAGGTTCGATGAAGGACACAGGATGCTTGGGGCTGGTGCACTGGGATGACTCAGAGGGGTGGTACGGGGAGGGAGGTGGGAGGGGGGTTCAGGATGGGGAACACGTGTGCACTGGTGGCAGCACCCGTGTTGATGTATGGCAAAACCAATACAATATTGTAAAGTAAAATAAATAAATAAATAATAATAATAATAAAGAACTAGTTATGGCTCTTAACACTACATGATACATTTCTAATGGTCATTGTCACACAAACTGTGATATATGATGTGAAATTATGCCTATCAGGCAGATAGGGGAACATCAGGCTCCTTGGTATAGAAAATTCAACTCAGTTACAACTCTTTAATGAAATCTATTCTCACTACAGGCTTCCCTGGTTAGCTCAGCTGGTAAAGAATCTTCCTGCAATGCAGGAGACTTCAGCCCTGTAAACAGCCACGTGCTTTGAGCTCTCCGCTTCTGAATGACCATAACCATTCCTGCTGGATTATCTGCTTTTCTCTTCCAAAAATGTCTTCATCATGTTTAAGTCTGGTAGTCCAGAAATATTTGAGGGAAGGGCACAGTCCAAACACTATGCCATGGACTCATTTAGAGTTTCCTACAGTGCCTCCAGAAGTATCTGTAAGTATTTTATCACCTGGTTTTTTAACCTGACAGTCACTTTGAAGATCTCAACATTGAAGTAAGCATATTGACAGTAAGTGCCATTCGCAGCACTGAGGGTGTGTCCTGAGAAACAGGCAAATCAAAAGTAAAACCTCAATATGCCAGGATGAGTGAGTATTTAGGGATAATTATTCTTTCTGGTTGACTGGAAAATGTCTTTCTGAAAACTAAATCTACTACAATATGAAAGTTGCTGTGCTTAGTATTCTGATTTTTATGAAGAGGACTAACACAGAGCATCTGCTCTCAAGGATCAGAAAAGCCAGGTGGGGAATTAAGGCAAATGTATATAAAAATTTAGTTAATAGGAAAATTAATTAGGCTGCAGGGACGGTTATTTCTTGTTCTCAAAAAAGGACTTTTAAAGCCTAGTTTCTCATTTTCTAGACTAGCTTATTTTCCTGCCCTAGTAAATACAAGATGGCACATGGAGTTGGGTCATTTTTTTATAGTTTGTTTTGTGGATAATGAGATAAATAATAGTAATAATAAGAATATAATAGCAGCCATTTATGATGTGCTTAATGCTAGATAGTAAAGAATCTACCTGCAACACAGGAGACCTGGGTTTGATCCTTGTCAGGAAGATCCCTGGAGAAGGAAATAGCAACCCACTCCAGTATTCTTGCCTGGAAAATTCCATGGACAGAGGGGCCTGGTGGGCTATAGTCCATGGGGTCACAAAGAGTTGGACACAACTGAGTGACTGACACTAACTAACTAATACTTTCCAGATACCCTTACAAGAACTTTTTGCAATTTAACTACTTAATCTTTCCAACAACCCTATGGGCTAAGAACTATGACTCCCACCCATCATAGGCAAAAATGAAGGTTAAGTAACTTGCCCAAGCTACACAGCGATAAGGTAACTGAGATATACTGGCTCCAGATCCCATGTGAACAATGACTCCATTCTGCCTTCTTCGCTTCGGCATAGCAAGTCTTATCATGCTTTCTAAAAACTTACATTCCAGAAAATATTTCCTCTTATTTATGTTACAGAAATGAATGGAAAAACATCTGGTTAGTGCATGGCTTTTGCAAGAGACACTGTGTTTCCAAATAACTGAATTTTATGTGAGTGAGGAAAAAGAGTACCTCATCAAGGTCAGTTTGTAAGAGGTGGAAGTGAAAGCAAACACACATTAAGTTCCCCTGATAGTCCATGATGAACAGAAGAGGTGATCTGGACACCAGAACAAACTATAGTTCCATGGAGAAATACTCTGACTTACTAGGTAGGTAAGAGCTGTTTCTCTGCAAGGACTCGAGGTGATTTCTGTGGAGGACTAATTCAATTAACAACAAACAGGGGAAGCAGCGGGTTGTCTCAGGCTTGGTAACATCTGTTAAAACTGAACTGGCTTCAAAGATCTCCTGGTTCCTATTCCCCAGAGAAAACCAGTCAGCAGGAAATGAGGCAAGTGTATAATGACTTTATGGAAAAGATGGTTTTTAACTTCTCCTTGGGTTTAATTCCTGTCAATATTATGTATTCCCCTGTTGTTCCTCATACCTTACAAGATGGCAACTTGTAAATAGGAAGATGGGGAAGAAGAAAGGGTCCTGTGCTTGGAAAGTGTTCTTAGAGAACATGGGAATGCTTTAGGGCTACTGGTCAACTGAGTGACATCAGTGCATCTGGCCAGTTATTCCTCACTCTGATTCAGTGAGCCACATGTGGACATAAAGTTTACCTATCTGCCAGAACAATACAAAGACTCACCACCTCACATCTCTGGTCTTTCTCTAAATCAATGATTCTCGAACTTAAGAATGAATCAGGAACACCTGGAAGGCTTGCTAAATACACAAATTTCTGGACCTAATCTAAGTTTATGACTCAGTGTGTCTTGTATGGTGCCTGAGAATTTGTATTTCTGCAAGTTACCAGGTGATGGTCATGCTGCTGGTCTGGAACTACATTTGAGAACAATTGCTCTCATTGGTTGTAACAGACATCTTCTATAATTATTATTCTATTCTAGGGTCTCTCTCCCCTCACAATCATCCAATGCCCCAAATTTCCATAATTTCTTCCTATCAGTTTCAGTGATCAGAACTTACCTCTCACTGTCTTCTCTATCATAGACCCACCTCAGCCTCAGCATCTTTCTCCAACTTTGAAGAAAATTAAGTAATAATCAAAGGGTCCAAGAAAGAAGGCTGGGGCCTTCCTGAGTAGAATGGAGTAGGCATCTCCCTAAAAGTCTCACTGCAGTGCAGATGGTACTTTAGATCTGTTTTTCTGGAGTTAGATTAATGTGAGTGAAATGCAAATAGCTTTGTCTGTTAATATTTATGAGACTTTGGGTAAGTAACTAGCCTTTCCGTGCTTCCTCTGAGGAGTAATAGAACAGTGCTGGCACACAGAAAGCCACTTTCTATGTTGCTGCCACCAAAAAGACAGTTGCTGCCATCAGAAACTGCCAATTGCTGGCAGAAAGCCAGTTGCTGTCATCAGAGAATTTCTGGGAGCTGTTGTAGTTGTTGTTCAGTCACTCAGTCTTGTTTGACTCTTTACGACCCCATGGACTGCAGCATGCCAGGCTTCACTGTCCTTCACCATCTCCTGGAATTTGCCCAAATCCATGACCATTGTGTTATTGGAAGAGGGTTTTTGCTATGACCAGTGCATTCTCTTGGCAAAAGTCTATTAGCCTTTGCCCTGCTTCATTCTGTTCTCCAAGGTCAAATGTGCCTGTTATGCCAGGCATTTCTTGACTTCCTACTTTTGCATTCCAGTCCCCTATAGTGAAAAGGACAACTTTTGGGGGTGTTAGTTCTAGAAGGTCTTGTAGGTCTTCATAGAACCATTCATCTTCAGCTTCTTCAGCATTCTTCAGCTTCTTCAGTCAGGGCATAGATTTGGATTACTATGATATTGAACAACGTTTGCCATGGAAACTAACAGAGATCATTCTGTCGTTTTTGAGATTGCATCTAAGTACTGCATTTCAGACTCCTTTCTTGACTATAATGGCTACTCCATTTCTTCTAAGGGATTCTTGTCCACAGTAGTAGATATAATGGTCCTCTGATTTAAATTCACCCATTCCAGTCCATTTTAGTTTGTTGATTCCTAAAATGTCAACGTTCACTTTTGCCATTTCCTGTTTGACCACTTACAGTTTGCCTTGATTCATGCACCTAACATTCTGGGTTCCTATGCAATATTGCTCTTTACAGCATCAGACCTTGTTTCCATCACCAGTCACATCCACAGCTGGGTGTTGTTTTTGCTTTGGCTCTGTCTCTTCATTCTTTCTGGAGTTATTTCTCCACTGATTTCCAATAACATATTGGGCACCTACTGACCTGGATTGTTTGTCTTTCAGTGTCCTATCATTTTGCCTTTTCATACTGCTCATGGGATTCTCAAGGCAAGAGTACTGAAATGGTCTGCCATTCCTTTCTCCAGTGGACCACATTTTATCAGAACTCTCCACCATGACCCATCTGTCTTGGGTGGCCCTACATGGCATGGCTCATAGTTTCATTGAGTTAGACAATGCTGTGGTCCATGGGATCAGATTGGTTTTCTGTGACTGTAGTTTTCAGTCTGTCTGCACTATGATGGAGAAGTATAAGAGGCTTATGGAAGCTTCCTGATGGGATAGACTGACGGAAGGGGAAACTGGGTCTTGTTCTGATGGGTGGGGCCATGCTCTGCTGCTGCTGCTGCTAAGTCGCTTCAGTCGTGTCCAACTCTGTGCGACCCCATAGACGGCAGCGCACCAGGCTCCCCCGTCCCTGGGATTCTCCAGGCAAGAACACCAGAGTGGGTTGCCATTTCCTTCTCCAATGCAAAGTGAAAAGTGAAAGTGAGAAGTGAAAGTGAAGTTGCTCAGCCGTGTCCGACTCTTAGTGACCCCATGGACTGCAGCCCACCAGGCTCCTCCATCCATGGGATTTTCCAGGCAAGAGTACTAGAGTAGGGTGCTCAGTAAATCTTTAATCCAGTTTTCTGTTGATGGATGGAGCTGTGTTCCCTCCATGCTATTTACCTGGGGCCAAACTATGGTGGAGGTAATGAAGATAATGGTGACCTCCCTCAAAAGATCCCATGTATGTACTGCTACACTCAGTGCCCCCAACCCTGCAGCAGGCCACCACTGACTCACATCTCAACTGGAGATTTCTGGACACCCACAGGCAAGTCTGGGACAGTCTCTGTGGGGTCACTTCTTCTTTCTCCTGGGTCCTGGTGCACAAGGTTCTGTTGTGCCCACCAAGAGTCTATTTTCCAGTTCTGTGTAAGTTACAGCATCTCTATGGTGGGGTTAATAGTGATCTCCTCCAAGAGGGCTTATGCTATACCCAAGTCTGCTGCACCCAGAGCCCCTGTCCCTGCAGCAGACCACCACCAACCCATACCTCCACAGGAGATGCTCAAACACAGTTCTGTCTCAATATCTGTGGGGTCCCTGGGTCGTGGTGCACACAATGTTTGTTTGAGCCCTCTGAGCATCTCTGGTGGAAATGGGGTTTGCTTCTATACACTAATTCGCCCCTCTTACCATCTTGTTGGGTCTTCTCCTTTGTGCTTGGAAGTGAGCAAATTTCAAATTCTAAAAGATAATGCTGTGAAAATGCTGCAGCCAATATGCCAGTAAATTTGGAAAACTCAGCAGTGGCCACAGGACTGGAAAAGGTCAGTTTTCATTCCAATCCCAAAGAAAGGCAATGCCAAAGAATATTCAAACTACCCCACAATTGCACTCATTTGACATGCTAGTAAATTAATGCTCAAAATTCTCCAAGCCAGGCTCAAACAATACGTGAACCATGAACTCCCAGATGTTCAAGCTGGTTTTAGAAAAGGCAGAGGAACCAGAGAACAAATTGCCAACATCGTCTGGATCATTGATAAAGAAAGAGAGTTTCAGAAAAACATCTATCTCTGCATTATGACTATGCCAAAGTCATAGTCATTTGACTATGCCAAAGTCTTTGACTGTGTAGATCATAATAAACTCTGGAAAACTCTTCAAGAGATAGGAATACCAGACCACCTGACCTGCCTCTTGAGAAACCTAATGCAGATCAGGAAGCAACAGTGAGAACTGGACATGGAACAACAGACTGGTTCCAAATAGGAAAAGGAGAACGTCAGGCTGTATATTGTCACCCTGCTTATTTAACTTCTATGCAGAGTACATCATGAGAAACACTGGGCTGGAAGAAACACAAGCTGGAATTAAGATTGCTGGGAGAAATATCAATAACCTCAGATGTGCAGATGACACCACCCTTATGGCAGAAAGTGAAGAGAAACGAAGAAGCCTCTTGATGAACATGAAAGAGGAGATTGAAAAAGTTGGCTTAAAGCTCAACATTCAGAAGATGAAAATCATGGTATCTGGTCCCATCAGGTCATGGGAAATAGATGGGGAAACAGTGTCAGACTTTATTTTTCTGGGCTCCAAAATCATTGCAGATGGTGACTGCAGCCATGAAATTAAAAGATGCTTACTCCTTGGAAGGAAAGTTATGACCAACCTAGATAGCATATTAAAAAGCAGATACATTACTTTGCCAACAAAGGTCTATCTAGTCAAGGCTATGGTTTCTCCAGTGGTCATGTATAGTTGTGAGAGTTGGACTGTGAAGAAAGCTGAGCACCGAAGAACTGATGCTTTTGAACTGTGGTGTTGGAGAAGACTCATGAGAGTCCCTTGGACTGCAAAGAAATCCAACCAGTCCATTCTAAAGGAGATCAGTCCTGGGTGTTCATTGGAAGGACTGATGCTAAAGCTGAAACTCCAATACTTTGGCCACCTCATGTGAAGAGTTGACTCAATGGAAAAGACTCTAATGCTGGGAGAGATTGGGTACAGGAATAGAAGGGGACACCACAGGATGAGATGGCTGGATGGCATCACCGACTCGATTTAAATGAGTTGAAGTGAACTCCGGGAGTTGGTGATGGACAGAGAGGCCTGGCGTGCTGAGATTCATGGGGTCACAAAGAGTCAGACACAACTGAGTGACTGAACTGAACTGAAATGAAATGAACTGCTAGCGTGTGAGATGAGTGCAATTGTGGGGCAGTTTGAACATTCTTTGGTATTGCCCTTTTTTAGGATTAGAATGAAAACTGACCTTTTCATAACATTGTACAGGAGACAGTGATCAAAATCATCCCCAAGTAAAGGAAATGCAAAAAACTAAATGGTTGTCTCAAGGAGGCCTTACAAATAGTTGAGAAAAGAAGACAAGCAAAAGGCAAAGGAGAAAGGAAAAGATATACCCATCTGAATGCAGAGTTCCAGAGAATAGCAAGGAAAGATAAAAAAGTCTTAAGTGAACAATGCAAAGAAATAGAGGTAAACAATAGAATGGGAAAGGCTAGAAAGCTCATCAATAAAATTAGAGATATCAATGGAACATTTGATGAAAAGACAGGCACAGTAAAGGACCTAACATATGTGACAGCATTTAAAGAATTAAGCTGGTTTTAGAAAAGGCAGAGGAACCAGAGATCAAATTGCCAACATCTGCTGGATCATTGAAAAAGCAAGAGTTCCAGAAAAACATCTATTTCTGGCTTATTGACTATGCCAAAGCCTTTGACTGTGTGGATCACAATAAACTGTGGAAAATTATGAAAGAGATGGGAATAGCAGACCACCTGACCTGCCTCTTGAGAAATTTGTATGCAAGTCAGGAAGCAACAGTTAGAACTGGACATGGAACACCAGACTAGTTCCAAATAGGAGAAGGAGTATGTCAAGGCTGTATATTGTCACCCTGCTTATTAACTTATATGCAGAGTACATCATGAGAAACACATCATGAGAAATATTTAAAAGTAAAAAGGCATAGACTGAATATT